>NC_135374.1:64088433-65334433 GCF_049243985.1 Paroedura picta | reverse complement strand
GGAAGAACTGTGAGAAGCACATGAGAGCGGTGCTACTATTATGATTATTTCAGCCTGTAGAAATAAGAAGAAGAAAGCTACTTGTTTCCAACTCCTGAAAGACAAAGTTCTATATCTGAACCAGGGTGAAGGGATAGAGTGTACTGGAACCAACAGAAAATACTCTGTTAGTCTAAGGCAGGGGTGGGCAAACTGTGGCCCTCCAGATTTGCTGGCAGGGACTCATGGGAATTGTAGTCCATGGACATCTGGAGGGCCACAGCTTTCCCATCCCTGTTGTAAGGTGACACCAAGGGCCTTTACGCACGGGGATCTTTGTTGCAAATTGTTTGCGGAATGAAAAATCGCCATTTAAAATAGTGGAATTCGTCGTTATGCATACCTGCCTTTGTAGTGGAATCAGTTGCGTTTTTTAGCGTTTCCCACGGGCTTCCGGTCTCGGCAGAAATCGCTAGAAAGGAAGCGCTATTGCCAAGCTCGTCCCGCCCCTGGCCGTCAAGCAGCCAATGGGCAGCCGTTAGCATGCTCCCAAACAGCCCCTTTCCCTTTAAGAAAGGTTTTAAAAAAAAAAAACAGACCCATAGCAACGAATCTAGGTAGATTCGTTGCAACGGAGAGACCCATCCAGCTGCCTAATGTGAGCTGTCGTATGATCGTTGCCACGCTGCCTTGAGTGATAAAAAAAAAAATCCCCCCTCCTCTCACGGGCCCGATTTTCGGCTGAATTAATGTATAAAAAATAAAGGGACTTTATTTCAGCAAATGGGCTTTTATGTGGTTTGTGCTTAGTGACTAAAGGTAAAGGACTGAAGCCAGGGAAGCCTCTAAACAGAAAGAGGCTCGCTGGTGCGTTTATCCCCGCTCGCTCGGAGAAAAAAAAATGGCGATCGCTTCGCCGGAAGTTTGGAGGACAGGCTCAGGAGGAGGGACTTTGAAGAAACCGCAACAATGTTAACGCACAGGTCTTTATCGCTAGTGTTACAGATTGTTTGCAAGAGTGTAGCGCTTTCCGGAGGGTGAATCCACTTTTTGGGATTCCCCTGAAAGCGCTACAACGAAGCGCTTTTTGCTGATCGGTTTCAGGAGTGTTGCAGATTGTCTACGACGTCGTGCGTTAAGGCAAATCAATAGCGTTTCCAATTAGCAACCATTGTGCGATTTTGAAGCCGTGCAAAAAGCCCCCAAATGATCATCCCTATCTGACACCAGGCCAACACAGATATTCAGTGATTTGTCTCTGATTGTAACATATGCAAAACCCAAGAGGTTAAAAAGTTAGCCACACGCATGTTGCATGTTGCCATAAGTATCATAAAGTAAACTTAATCAAGGTTTTATTAATTTAAAAGACATTCTAGAAAAATCTACTTATTTTACAGAAAGGAGAACATGTAGGCTGTGAGTTTTGCTACAAAGGACAATTGAGGAATCCTTGAGGGAAATAGATAACTTTTTTTTTAAGTGAGCTAATTTAGCCACACCGCACAGCATGCAACATACCACCACAGGACTTTTAGCTAACAAAATGTATACCCATTACATATTTCCATCCCCCCCCCCACACACACACGCACAAAAGGTGCTGACAGACATTCTAGTATGCAGAAGAAGTAGTTTGAACTTGCATTTAGAGGCATTTGTTTTCAGGGCAAACAGTGTCTGTCTAAGCTGCTTTGGTTTTGGAAAGCTTTGTCTTCACCGAAATTCACACCGTTTCACGTATGTACAGAATGCTTCCTCTCTCCACTCAGCAGGGAGTGGCCTGACAGTAATGACATAGAGAAAGCAAAGCACATAGTGCTAATCTTTCTGGCCAACATAAAGGTTAACACTGTGTGTTTCACTTTCTCTGTGGCATCTTTACTGCCCGGCAGACTGGAATCTAAACTGAGGAAGCCAGCCAGGCTCTTTCTTACTTCTGTGGCTGAAGGTGGTCAGGTGATAATTGTACAATGGTGACAATTTGTTGCCTGGCTTGCATATGTGGTGTCACAGATGTGACATGCAAGCTTCCTTGTGGCAGAAAAAAGAAAGTCCAGCCACACTATTCCATTATGAGAGCTGGGTGATTAGAGCTGGGTGCTAACGAGCTGGCCAGCCCCCGCCCGCCCCACTTGATCTGGCTGCTAGCTGTGGCCCAAAGCTACCTTAAGCTATCTGGCCAGGCGCCAGGGGAGGGGACACTTTCAAGGCCCGTTCTTAGGAATGGGCTTTGAAGCTAGTTAGTTAATAATACAGTTCTGCTAGTCTTTGATATACAGTGGTAAACATGGCACTATGTCAAATGTTGTAGTATATTGGGATATTCTTTTACATTATTTTAAAAGGATGATTACATCACACCACATAAAAAGTATTGAGTCCTTCCGATGACATACATGTCTGATTGGCCCTCGCCAGGGGAGCTCTCCCCCCACTGAGGACCAATCATTGCCCCTTTCCTACCCCCATTCTCCTCCTTCTTCCAGCATATCCCATGAGGATGAAGAATGGGCAGGAAGTAAGCCATGGGGCTCTGGATGCCTGCCTATCCACCTTCCACTGCACTCCTCATCCTCCTGTCCACCAGGAGGCTGGAGAAGGCCCTTCTCATGTACTCTGCACAGGCCACCTCACTCTCCCTGGCCTCCTGGCCATTGGGAAAAGGTGGGGAATGCTGAGCAGCCACACTCCACACTGGCCCCCTGCTCTCACTGGCCTTCTGGCCAGCAGTGGAGGCCATGACACTCCATGCCAACCCTACCACTCTCAACACCCTCCTCCCCGCTGGGGCAGGGGGTGGGAGTCAAAGCAGGCATGCTCTGCCCCAGCCCTACCACTCATGAGCAATACCACCTTGTTCGTTGGTGCAAGATATGGCAGCTAGAGTTAGGCAAGAAGGTAGAAATGTATGAGGAATATTTTTTTTAATTTAGGTGTGCAGATATGTACATAGCTTGAAGAAAATACTGCAATGTGACTTACCTTCCTCTTTAACTGTTTGAGATGTATTAGAACAGTGGTCCCCAACCTTTTCATCACCGGGGACCGGTCAACGCTTGACAATTTTATTGAGGCCCCGGGGGGGGGGAGTAGTCTTTTGCCGAGGAACATCGCAGCTGCCTGAGCCCCTGCTCCACTTGCTTTCCCACCGGAGCCCCTGACTTCCCAGTGGGCAGCTGCACAGTGCCACGCCAAGGGGGAGCCCCAGCCATGGCGGCTGCTGGACAGCACCAAATATGACCTGGCAGCAGAGTGGCAGGGCAGCCCCCGAGGCAGCAGCTGAGGAGGAGCCGTGGCCCGGTACCAACTGATCCACAGACCGGTACCAGTCTCTGGACTGGGGGTTGGGGACCGCTGTATTAGAAGATTAATAACAACATGGTAGTTTGACTGATCTGGATTTTTTAAAGTAATTTTTTCATGTTAGAATTTGTTTCAACTTTGCTTTAGGTTTGTCTGCAGCCAAATTGTTGTCTGAATCTGGACTTAGTGTTGTGGTTTTAGAAGCTCGTGATAGAGTTGGGGGCCGAACATTCACCGTTAGAGTAAGTAGCATTTTATTGTATTTAAAAACAAAACAAATAACACAGAGTATGACAAATCACTGAAATAAAATGGTATTGATTAACAGAGACCTGAATTTTTCCTGCCTGTACTGGATAAGAAAATTCATTTTTGTAAGAGTCACTTTTTTCCATCCAGCCATCCAGTCAATCAGTAATTTATTTACTGCTCCCCCAGTGTTGCTGGTTCAGGGCAGTTTCCAACATTCCATCATACACATTCTGTGATTCAATGATTACAAATTGGGTTCATAAAAATACAATATAATTCAAATTTAACATTAAAACATGATGATGATGATAACAACAACAACCTGTTAAAACAATCAAGCCCTCTATTAATCAATAAAACTCTTTCAGTACTATTATCATAATACTGCTTCTAGGATTTTTTTAATGGTTTCATTGTTCTGTGATCTCATAGTTTGTGGTTTCAAGAGGGTATCATCATGTGGAGGAGTCAACATATGGAGGACGCCCAATGGTATTCTTTTTCTTTTGAATTTTTTGATTGGTTTATTGGAAGAACCCAATTTGGACCGTTAAAGGGCCATCCAGTTTCAACCGAAGCGCTTCGGACATCTCTGAAGCACTTCAGCTATTAAAGTCTATGGTACCATTGACTTTAATGGGAAATTTACAGTTTCTGCCATCTCCATTGTTTGGGGTGGGGGTTTATGTTAGAGGATCCAAACTTTCAAGGTAGCTTCAAGAGCCTGTTCTCTGACTTCCCTCCAAGTTTCAAACATGTTGGACCAGGGGGTCCAATTCCAGGGCCTCCCAAAGAGGATACCCCCATCCTACCTCCATTCTTATCTAATGATAAGAAAAAATAGTGGTAGGATTGGGAGCCCCTAGAATTGGACCCCCTTGTCCAATCGTCTTGAAACTTGGAAGGACATCAGAGAAGAGGCTCCTGAAGTTACACTGAAAGTTTCAACCCCTCCCCCAGGCCAGGGAGATGGCAGAAACCTGAAAATTGCCAAAGCAGGGGGTGGACTCTGTCTCATTTCGGAATACTGAGCCCTTTGAGAGCCAGCTTGGGGTAGTGGTAAAGAGCGCTGACTTCTAATCTGGTGATTCAAGTTTGATTCCCTGCTCCGCCTCCTCATGCAGCCAGTTGGATGAGCTTGGGCTTGCCACAGCACTGATAAAGCTGTTCTGACTGAGCAGTAATATCAAGGCTGTCTCAGCCTCACCTACCTCACAGGATGTCAGTCATGGGGAGAGGAAAGGGAAGGCAATTGTAAGCCACTTTGAGACTCCTGATAGAGAAAAGTGGCATATAAGAACAAACACTTCTTCTTTCAGTGGCTAAAGAGCCTTGTATTTTCCACAATGACAGATTAATTGTGCATACTTACCCAGCCTTTATTTCAAAGGTTCATTTGGCCTTCCATAGGTCAGAGGAACTAATTTCCTCACACTGTAGTGCTGGGTAGTGATGGGCAAACCCCTTCCTCCCTCCAATATGATTTGAAATAGACCTGGCCTCCCCATGTTTTTCAAAGAATTATTTTTTAAAAACTTGAACTTCTTGTGGATATGTTGAAATCTCAGAGAAACCTGGCTCGTTCCCAGTGCTTTAGCCCCACGGTCTTTTGTTGTGCATTGAATTTTGTCATCAGTAATAAGTTTCCTGAAAGGAAATGGTGGGTTGTTCCTCAGATGACTTTAATCTCAAAACCATTATCAACAGGAAATTCTTAGCCCAAAGGTTTTTGGGAATTGCTGTTAACCAGGACTTCTGAATCCTTTCATAGGCTATACTAAAGCACCAGAGTGCTTTCACATTTGCAAGTTTGCAGTGTGCATCACCAGCCACAGCCAGCTTCACCCACCATATTGTGGTCTCTCTCTCTCTCTTAGCTGCTGCGGGCCAGACTGTTCCATTCCACATGCAGAGACGGATTTTGAGAATCAACACACACACACACACACACACCGCTTTGGTTTTGAGCCACAATTCTGGAGAACATTTGCTGGTGAAGCTCCAACACAAATAGCCGCACTACTCCTACACTTACTCATAATCAACATCATTAAAGCGAAGCAAGTTGTGGTAACAACTAGTGAGCATAAAACTTCAGCATACACTCTCTCTCTCTTTTCTCCCCTAGAGGCTGAAAATATTTGGTTTCCATTGCTTGTTATAAACAAGATCCAAAGAGTGATTGCTTAGAAACACCATGCAAATAAAAACACATAGTTCTTTATATGTTGCTTTCATTCCAAATATGGCTGGCTGAAGTTCATGCGTTTGAGCACGTCTGCTCTTTAAAACTGTACATGAAGCATAGTCACTGCCAGTTGCTAATGGAGTAGGGATGTATATTGAAAATCAATCTGTTCAGCAAGTCCCAGCTAGGAAACATTACTGTAGAAGAGGCCAGTTTCTACTAGAAAATAGGGAAACACTGGCAGCTCACAGAATTCTCAAAAAGTTTGTTACTGCTGTTTTGCTAGTTAAAAACAGCCACAGTTTTCCCATAGTCTTGTAGCAAGCAGTAACATAGTTCCATGGATAGAATGTTGGGAATCATCAAGGAGATAAAAACTCAGCAAATTATTATTCTTTGAGAATTTTTACCCCACAAGATGGTTTAATAAGAAATGCTACTCGTATACTGTGATCTACTTTGGAAACTGAAGGAAGAGCATGATAAAAAGTCTCATATCTATAAGCTCCAGCCCCCCCCCCCTCCCCATAGTTACACTGTGCACAACTAAAGCCTGACTGGTGAATGTCATCAGTCATACGGCATGAAACAAGACTGTGCTGAAGAGGCATTTGTATACAGTACTCTTTCCTTGCAGGGTATGGTAACATTTGATTGAATTTTCAGGACTTGACTATGTGGACCAGTCTCTACCACTTTCTAATATTTATGCAATATTTGTCTTTTGACAGAACAAGCAAGTGGGCTATGTAGACGTTGGTGGAGCCTATATAGGACCAACTCAGAATCGAATTCTGCGACTAGCTAAAGAACTTGGTATAGAAACATACAAAGTGGATATAGTTAAGAGAAGTATCCTACATGTACATGTAAGAATTTGATCATCTATATTTATGTTTTAGGATGTTCTGCTTTGAAAAAACATATGCATAGGATTTCTTCCCACAAACACACTTATGTAAAACCCCAGGGCATGCTGAGATTGCCATCCTTCCCTGAGACACTCTTTTGTAAATTTCTACTATACTGAAACAAAGAAACATTTACCGGGACTTGGAACAGGATACCACTGGAACTCATTTGAGTTGGACCACAGGAGCCGCTTTCAATGAGGTCTATGGTGTAGAATGAAGAGGGGGTTATGCCTTCCCTCCTATGCTGTGGTCTGGATCCAGACTGGCCCCCTGTGGTGCTTCTCAGTTGAATTACTGCAGGGAACTCACAGCTGACATCCTGATTATCCCCATGTGATTATGCGGAAGATGTGATGTATAGCTTGTCCTTAACATACTCTTCAGTTCAATGCATGGATGGTGTACCTCTAAGCTACTGGTCTGATAGCCTGCCACATCTCTCTCTGAATTGGAGCTAGGTCACAAATAATGTTGAATGAATGTCACGTTTCATTGTTTTGCTGCACCAAGTGTGGCATTCTACATCCACTGAGAATTTCTGTGACATGCACTACATGTGTTTGATATGATGTTGCATGTGTTAAAAGGCATTGAATTAATGTATAAGCATCTTTCACATGGAGATTTTTTAGCTGTCCTCTTTGTATCCTATTTCTGTTCATCCCTCCCACTTTGTTGTGATCGTTAATTTACTAGTTCATTACAATCTTCAGCGAGTAACGATAGCCAAAGCACATTTATGTGCCCTATGGGCAGGATAGTATAGATTCTTGCTAGTCACATCTTCACCAGGGCCATATTGCTAGTCACATCTTCACCAGGGCCATATTCCACCCACGTCAGGCTTCTATTTCATCCTGCCACTGGAAGGCTTTGTGGGGCTTTTTAGAAGTTAGAAGCTAACTAACTGCTGTAGCATTATAATGATCTATTATGAGCTTCTCTGAATTCCCAGACTATATTTTTTAAAGGGATGCAAGTCTCTTGTCCTTTTTCTTCTGGTATAAGGGGTATGGTGTATTTTTGCAATTAAAATGTAGAGGTGATAGCCAAATGGCCAAATTGGAACTGCTAGAACTATGGCAAAAGAATATGTGGAAAAATGTCCTCTACCCTAGATATCTTATTGATATTTTAATAATTGGGTTTATGCTAGGGTTGTGCCAAAGCAGCCATTTGAGCCCAAAGCGCACAACCCTAGTTATGCTGTTAGAAGATACAAATCTGTAGCTGGCAAAGGAGAAAAGTACAGGCATGATTCATCCCTCCTAATGCTTCAGTACTTACAAATACAAATGGCTGTGAGTTTAGCTTAAGGAAGAACAAAATGTTTATCACTTCACACACCCTGCAGGATTGTCAAACCTGGAAACAGAAATGGCAAAAGTGAAATGGCTGCATTGATGTTTTGTCTTTTTGTTCAAGAATGAGAAAGACCTCAAAGGGGAACTTACTATCATGGCATATTTTAAACTCTGAGGCCAAGAGGAAGAAGCTCTTTTCTATCTTGCTCTTCTCTTTAGACAGGCCCAAGCCATGACTAAATCTTTGTTTAGGGATTCTCTTGTCCACATGATAAGAGACAACTGAGAGATGCCCCAATTTTGCAAATTAATGGGTAATGGAGTTTTAAATATCACAGCTCCAATACTACGGGACTGTGTCAGAGCTCACTCAGTTGCGTAGGGTTTGTAAAATGGAGCTCTTCTGCCAGGCATTTGGTTGGAACCAATGAACCTCACTGATAATGCCATCTAGAATATTGCCTGGGGCCCCTCTGCATGGCTATCCCCCTGAATAATAAAATCTGAGATGTGATATAGAAAATAAAAATTAGAACTGGGCCAACTAGAACCATCAGCTTGAGTGGACTGTTTCTATAGGTTTTAATATTGTTTAGATGTAATCCTGTTTTACTGTTTATATATTGACTAGGGACCAAGCCCGTTGTACTTGTAAATACAACGTGTGCTAGGTGTGCTTTTGGGGCTGGGGGAAGGCTTCCTTCCCCCCTCCCCCAGCAGCAGCATGGCTTTCCCCCCCGGGCCCAGAAGCGCAGCCGTGGCCTCCTCGAAGGCTGGACTCTGAGGCATTGTATGATTTTGAAGTCCCATCTCCAAAACCCGAGGAATATTCCCAGCCCAGGGGTAGCCAACTTCTAGGTGAGGCCTGGAGAGCTCTTGGATTACAGCTCATCTTCATAGTATAAAGATCAGCCCCCCGGGCAGAAAAGGCTACTTTGGACAGGGTTGTGGAAGAGAAGAAACATTTAAGGCCTAGAATCATAGAATGATAGAGTTGGAAGGGACAATAAAGCGGTACCATCACCTCCCGTGATCTGGACACGATACTCTGTTTGATACAGCCCAAAATTCCATTTGCCTTTTTAGCCACTGAGTCACACTGCTGACTCATGTTCAATGTATGGTCTACTAAGACTCCTAGATCCTTTTCGCACATGCTACTGCCAAGACAAGTCTCCCCCATCTTGGTGTATTTGGTTTTTTCCTACTTAAATGCTCCTTTGCAGCAGGCCTGAAGGGAAGGGGAGGGAGTGCACTCACCAGCCTCCTGCGAGCTCTGTCAGTGTTCTGAAGCAATTTACAGTTGCACATGACAGTTAGGACAGCCTGTCCAAGCCTCTATTCTCATCCCCCTTGGCAGCCCTATTGACCTCCTCTTCCTGCAGTGGTCAAGAGCAGACTGGCAGCAGACTGCAGATTGCCCCTGGCTGGGCTGGGTGGATGGAACTCTGGTCTGTCCTGGTGAGGGCCCAATCGGAAGGTACTTCGCGCCTTCCGATTGGCCCCTCCAATTGTCAGTCCAGGGCCAAGGGGCCAATAGCCCCTGTTTCCTATCCTAGACTCAGCCCACCCCCCTTAGCCTTAGCAAATTATTTGGTGATAGTCCAGGAAGGGCTTTCGCTGCAATGGAGCGAAAGGCCTTCTCGGGCCCAGGGGCAGCTGGGAGGTCCCTCCCCGCTGGGCACACTGGCAGAGAGCTGCCCCTGGTGGCAGGAATGCCTCTCGCCGCATCTGCGACATGGCAAAAGGCCTTCCCAGGCCTAGGAGCAGCTGCAAGGGCCTTCCCCGCCGGGCGCAGTTTTGTTGGCCGCACCCTGATTGGCCCTATTCCAGCTCGGACAGCCGGACTTGCTCCACCCCAGGGCCAGTTTCCCTTTTATAAAGTGGAACCCAATAGATAACATAAATATCTGTGACCTAAGGCAGAGATATAATTCAGTGGCCTCATTTTAAATAACCTCTTGACCTGCTCAGGTACATGTGTTGAATGGTAATTCAGCTGTGGGCTTTCCTCTCCTGATCTCCCCCTCTCCCCAAAAAACATTTTTAGATGCAGTCTGAAGCCAGTAGCAGGTAATATTATGTAACATTGTATAACAACATTGTTTGACTGTCGAAGGAGGCCAATTGGCCAATACGTGTTTGTTCAGAGCCAAAAATTTGTAATAAATTCATGCATATTTTATAATATTTATGTTTTAAGTTTAGATATAGAACTCCAATATAGAACTACCATGCCCTCACATTCTGACTTCTTTAACCCTTTGGTTCTAAACAAATTCTTTTTGGGTTCAGTTTCCCCCCCCTTGTGTCTTTTCTTTCTTCTCATTTATTTTGTCCTCTAAATTAGTAATCATTGCATTATCAGCAGTGGAAAAGACCTGGAACTCAACATACGTGCTTGGAGATCTAAGAGAGGGGAGCTTCCACTTCCCCCATCCCAAGGGCAGTCCCTAAGTTCATGGAAGGGTGAACAGCCAAACATCCCTTGATCATGCTTGGATCCATCACAACTGAGAACTTTCTCCTCAAGAAACATTTTGTATTGTATTTTAATCATTATGTTTGATTCTCATACTTGTAAACTCCTCTGGGAGCCAGCTTACAACTTAAAAATGGGTTTTTAAATAAGCATCCACCAATTGATGGCTCCCTGGAAAATTCATGTGAATTCCCATGCGTAAACACTGACAGCTAACCCTGTTAGCAAAGGGGTCATTCTAGGCAGCCACAGTCGTAACTCCAAATTATGCATATATATGAACATTTCTCCTCTTTATTTACTTAAAAAGAGTGAAGTTTTTTACTACTCTCATGTGGAAGCCTTGAGGAATCACAAATGCATGCACATTCTATATTTGTCTGTTACAGGGAAAATCCTATCCATTTCTGGGTGCCTTTCCTACACTGTGGAATCCTTTAGAATATCTGGATTTTAACAACTTTTGGAGAACCATGGATGAAATGGGAAAAGAGGTATGCTGGAATTCATTAACTTAAAAATGTGTCCATCCTCGTAGGAAGGATGTGATTTATCCAGGCATCAATATTCACGAGTTTTTTAAAAAGCTCATATGATAAAATATTGAATCTTTGTTTAAACAGCCATAAGAACCAAGTAAAGAGCAGATTGGGATCTCCTTCTGTTATATATATGGGACTATAAGTCAGGACCATCTGTCAGGTTTTAGTTGCACTGTGGACTTGAAAGTAAGACCATTTCCACAGGGAGGGGCAAAACACACGTGGATTTTTCCTTGCAAACACAGGATGGTATACCTTGCGTTTGCAGCCCTCCATAAGGGAGATCTCTCCCGTGTTTTCCCTGTGCCCTGTCATGGCTTTTTCCCTCCCAACGAGGCTGAAAGGGAAAACAAAACAAACTTCTCCCCAGATTGTCAATCACAGCAAGCTACCAATTACAGCCCAGCAGTTACCTCATGGACTGAAACGTTCTTCCCCCCCTCCCCCCCCCCAAAAAAATTATTTTTAAAAAAGGACACTTCTGCATTGCTATGCAGTAATGCCACAACAAAGATGCATTTTATTTAAAAAATTGACACTTCTGCATTGATATGGAGAAACGCCAGAATAATACAGCATTCCCCCCTCCCCTTTTTGTGATTCATGATGTTTTGGACTCTATTTATGTCTGGGTGGATTTGTGAGATGCTGGAAATGGTAACACCCCCCCCCCTTTCCCCATTCATTTATCACTTCCAGAAAATACAAATGGGACTGTGTTTTGCCTGCCTGATCCCAAAAAGACCATGGACACTTTAAAGAAGATTTTATTTTGCCTTTGCTGCAGGACCACAAAGCTACATTGTCAATGTGGACTGCACTATTTTTTTTAAATTCTTGGAGCAGGAAATAGAGAGGGTGGGACAACACTACAGAGACTATTGCGCCTTTCCCCCTCCATGCAGGCTTGCCTCTTGTTGCTCACCGATGAAATGCGAGATAAAAAGTGGCAAATCCACTATTTCCCATTTCCCTCGTCCCAAGGCAAATCTGACAAAACTCAAGCTAGCCCCTGGACAGCCTCAGGATGCAGGTGACATCATGTTGTGCAGGCTCTAAAACCTATCAGCAACCTGAGTCTGTCCAGAGGCAGATTCCTCATGCGGAAATAGTCAGATTCTCAGTCTATTTTGTACTTAGTTGTAGTTACATAATACTATGTGTTAATGAAATATGAGTATTCAAATTTGTGCATACTCAACTTTGCCACCTATCTAACATTTGAAGAGGATCCTAATCTAAGTTAATTCTTTGTGTTCAGAAATCATACATAGTGGTAATAGACAAAATGTTTGCCACATTCTCAATTTCTTAAGTTAACATTAACTTGTCTTTACAACCAAAAGTGTTTAAGAAAAAACAAAAATTTTGGCTGCACACACACACAAAAACACCAGTAATTAAGCTCCTACAGATACACACACCCCCAAAGAAAGACACATACTCCCCCAAGACCCATGATCGTTAAGATTTAGGAATTTTGTAGCTACTTCAATGAACAGGAAGGAGCTAAATAGAAGCAACAGTAAAAAAAAAAAAGAGCACATTTGACTTTGAGCATAGAAACTTTGTAGATTTGTGTTAATTTGGTTTTCTTAAGCAGGCACATTTTTTCGTACTGGTTATCATCACTCGAGTGGGTACGTGACTATCAGTAGGAAGACAAACTCTAAAGTGTTGCAGATACAAATTAAGTGTCGTATTTACTCGCATATAAGCCGAGTTTTCCAGCACCTCCTCGCCTTATACGCGGGTAATTGATTAACAGCCTGCCCCCAGCCAGCCAATCACAGCATTGCATTTGCAACCTGAGCTCTTTGCAAGTGAGCTAGTTAACCTTTGCCTTCTACAAAAATCTTAAAAACTAAGCTCTTTGGAAGTGAGCTAATTGCTCCCCAGCTAACCATTGCCTTCTGCAAATATTTTGAAAGCTGAACCTACTCTGTCAGCTTGTGGTACATCAATGGTTTGACTAAGGAATTCTCCCCTGGTTCTAGGACTCCATCCTTGATGGGTGGTTCTCACCGCTGGTGCTAGGGAGGCAGGCCTTAAATTTACTTCCTCTTCCTGTCTCCCTGGTAGAACCGCCCTCATCTTCAGTTTTTCTCCTGCCTGCAGGGAGTGCGGTTGTGTGAGCATTAGCTCTTCACCTTTTTTTTTATAGAAGCTAGATTAAGACTGTTAGTTGGAATTTCTATACTAAAATCCTTCTACTTCTTTTCCTCTGTATCTTTCCCTCCCAGTTCATAGTTAATGTTACCAGGTTAGAGTTTAAAGTTTAAAGTTAGATTAATAGGAAATTTACTTACTGTTCAGAATGGCAAAAAGTGTTTTTCAAGATGATTATTTGTTGGAGTCTGATCTCCCAGGCACGCATGGAGCGGCTGGTGGAGCTACGGGCCCGGCAGATTGCGTTCCATCGGGAACCTTACTGACCGTGGCAGGCAGCCCAGGAGCAGCCCGATAAGCCTAGGAAGGCTATTTGCAAAACAGCCAAAAGGCTGCGTGGAGAGAAGTGTGAACGGGCTAGCAGAGGCGTTCTGCCTAAACAAACAAGCTCCGGAGGCAATTCTGACTGCGTCATGATTAGCTCTGCAGGGAGCTTTGGCCTCGAGGGCAGCCATGTGCAGAGCTCTGAGTTGCACGTGGGGGAAGGAGTCCCCCTAGTGGCTGAATGCCAAAATGACAGCACGAGCTCTATAATACAAGGTGAATCCCAAACCTCTGTTGGCTCTCTGGGACACCCACAGCCTGGCACTTCTTCTGGAGACAGACCTACGAATGTGAGTGAAGGGCTGCCTGCTGGCATGTCCTCTGAAATGTTCAATTTTATGAAGTGTATGTTAAGAAACGAAATGAATTCGTTTTATCAGCAAAGGTCTGCTTTAAATGTGCCTTCTGTACCTTTACCGCCTAGGATGCTGCATCCTCCTGTTCAATATTATTCCCCATCGCATTCTGTTCACTATGAGCAGGTTCCTCATTCCGTTCCCACCAAGGCGGCTAGAAAGAGATGCTATAATGTACCTCTGTCCTCAGGATCGTCTGTGAGCGATCCAGAAGGTGAGTTTTTGATGGATGAAGAACAGGGGACACAGGCGATGGAGGAAGATATTCAGGTCCCTGAGTTAACTCAGAGATTTTGTAAAGAGGAGGATTTTCAAGATTTATTACAGAAATGTATTGTGGCTTTAGCCCTTATTCAGCCAGAGGCAGCTGAGGCACCGCCAGAAAAAGATATGAAGCCTAGAGTGAAAGGTAAGGAAGAATTTTTTCCTCCTGTGGAGGTCGTACAAAAGGTGTTTCCTATGCCTGAATTTTTTGGAAAAAAAAAAAAAAAGATTAAGGCAGAATGGCAAAAACCTATGGCTAACAAGCAATTTCCGGCATTTATTTAAAAAAAAAAAAAAAGGTACAAACTCTCAGACTATGTGGAAGAGTTTTACAGACATTTCTGGTCGATGCACCAGTCCCGGCCTTGCAGTCACAGGGTCTGGTTTCTCAGAATGGTGAGGGTCACCTTAGAGACCAGATGGATAAAAAGGCAGATTTTTCTCTCAAAAAGGCACATGAGGCTGTAACTATGGCCATTAGAGCCTCGTCCACAGCTTCCATAACGGCTAGGGCTTCGATACTGGACTGGAAAGCTGGTAAGATTAATTCCTGAAGCAGACAAGAAGTCTACTGAAGGTGTATCACGACTGTTAAAGGCAGTTTGTTATTTAGCAGATACTACTTTGGATGCAGTTATTTTTGCAGCCAGGGGACTTGCGTCCTTGGCAGCTGCTAGGCGTGGTCTTTGGCTGAGGGCCTGGCCTGCAGACAATCATTCCAAATCCATTGTTATTGCCTACCCCTTTCAGGGAGATAAATTGTTCGGGGATGCATTGAATAGAATTTTGATCAAAACCCGAGATAAAAAGCAAATGATGCCAAAGTTTGTTAGACGTGGTAATGATAGAAAGTTTCAAGGCTTTTCTTTCAGATCACAGAACACCCTACCAAGATTTCGGGAGAACAGGAGAGGATCCTGGGGGAATAGTCGATATTCCCTTCGTAGGGGACGTTACTCCCGATATAGCAGACAAGGCTTCAACAGACAGGAGAAGCCGGACAGGGACTCCTCCCAGAATAAAGTCTCCCTAGAAGACGGGGAGATTCCGGTAGGGGGTCGTTTATCATTGTTCCCTTACAGATGGTTGAAGAGCAGTCCGTCTAATGGGCTGCAGAGATAGTTCAGGTTGGTTACAAAATAGAATTTTTTGCAATTCACCCCAACAGGTGTCTGGTGTCTCCATTAAGCGCAAATCGGCTCAAGAGAGATGCTCTGCTAAAAGCAGTCCAACATCTACTAAACATAAGAGCAATAGAAATAGTTCCTGCAGAGGAACAGAGAAAATTCTGTTTACAGTGCCAAAATCAAACGGGGATTGGCGTCCAATTCCATTTGTGGCATTACGCCAGTCAGGCGTGTTAATACATCATTTTCGGACGATCTCTTGATCTGAGCGTCATCAGCTCAGGAATCAACATTACACACAGAGAGAGTGATTACCACTCTGAAGGAATTCGGATTTCTAGTCTATCTGGAAGAGAGTTCCATGGTTCCTACCCAGTGCTTTGGAGTATCTGGGAGTTTTGTTGAACACGAAAAAATAAATAAATAAATAAATAAAATAAAAAGGGAAATTGGTTTTGCCAAACAAAAAGATCAAAAAGACCAGAGATCTGGTGGGGGCTGTGATACGAGAAAAATCAATTTCACTTATGACACTGGCAAAACTCATGGGAGTTCTGGTAGAAACACGGAAGCATTACAATGGGGGCATTTCCACCTGCGTCCTTTACAGTCCCTTCTAAGGCCATTTTAGGAGAAAATAACAGCCAAGTCAAACATCAGAATCAGGTTAACTCCTGCCGTAAGGAGCAGCCTCTTGTGGTGGCTGAAGCCGGTGAATCTTGGTCAGGGACGCTTTTTCGTGAACAAGAATTAGTCCTCTTCACAGATACCAGTCTGTCAGGGTGGGGAGCCACTCTGGAAACTAGGCATGTTCTAGCGAAATGGTCAGCACAAGAGAGGGAGTTTCCAATAAACCTATTGGAAATCAGAGCAATTTGACTGGCCTTGGTACACTTCCAAATCAAATTACAGCAAAAGCATGTCCTGGTAAGAACGGACAATGTTGCAGCCAAGGCTTATTTAAACAAGCAAGGGGGGAGGAAATCTCCCTCACTTCACAAGGAAGCGTCACTGATTTTACAATGGGCAGAGAAGACTCTTCTGTCCCTGAGAGCAGAACATATCAAAGGGATCCTGAATGTACAGGCCGACTTGCTCAGTAGACAGGAGATTTCCGAAGCAGAATGGTCCTTGAATTGGGGTGTATTCAAAATGATTGTGGATCACTTTGGCAATCCAGTGGTAGATCTGTTTGCCAGTCAGGAGAATGTGCTCTTACCTCGGTTTTTCACCAGGTTTGCTCAACCCAGAGCAGAACAGATAGATGCCCTGACGGCTCAATAGCCGCAGGGTCTGTTATAGGCATTTCCTCCGGTCCCAATCATTCCCAAGGTACTCAGAAGGGTCAGACAGCAAGGGGCACAGGTAATCCTGGTGGCTCCTTATTGGCCACGCAGACCATGGTTCGCAACAATCCTGCGTCTAGCGGTGGGGAAACACCTGTCATTACCGGTAATACCAGATCTCTTGACACAGGGGCCAGTTTGGCATTACGAGCCAGGCTGGCTACAGCTGACAGCGCGGAGACTGAACTCTGCTAAAATGCAGCCTTAGTGAAAAGGTGACTAGCACCATACTGGCGGCCAGAAAACCTTCTACTGTTAGGATATATAATTATTCTTGGAAGGTATTTGTCAGGTGGTGCAGACAAAAAAAAAAAAAAAAAAAAAACAGGACCCTTTAAAGATTGGGTTATGGGTCATCTTGGAATTTTTATAAGGATTGGATAAGGGTTTGAAACCATCCACATTACGTAGACAGGTGGCAGCCTTGGCGACAGTTATTCCGAAGGTTCAAAGGTTTCCCTTAGCCAAGCATCCTCACGTTACTAGGTTTCTGAGGGGAGCCACGGTAGTTTCTCCCCCAGCCGTGCATCGTTTCCCAACTTGGAGCCTGAGTGTGGTACTATCAGCGTTGCTGAGACAACCTTTTGAACCTTTACAGGATATTTCATTGAGACATTTGCGACTCAAGGTTATTTTCTTAGTTGCAGTAACGTCTGCTAGACGAATTTCAGAATTAGGAGCTTTATCCATTAGGAAAGATCTTTGGGTGTTCTACAAAGATAAGGTGGTTTTGTGGACAGATCCTATATTTAGGCCCAAGGTGGAATCTAGATTCCACAGGATGGGGGAAATCAATTTGCCTACATTCTTTCCTGACCCTAAACATCCTAAAGAAGTTTTGTGGCATAGATTAGATGTATGAAGGGCCCTCAAGGCATTCCTTATACGTACGGAGCCATTTAGGAGATCAGAGTCAATGTTCATAAGCATTTCTCCGCCTAATAAAGGGGAAAGGATGTCTACTGTGGCTATTGGAAAGTGTCTCAGGGATTGTATTGCTGAAACATACAGTTCATTGGGTAGGCCTGTGCCCTCTGGCATTACAGCGCATTCAGTTAGGGGAGCTGCAACAGATGCTGCCATGATAAATTCTGCCTCTGTAGAACAGATCTGCAAGGCGGCTACCTGGTCTTCAATTTCCACCTTTATTAGGCACTATAAGCTTAGTATTCAATACAATACAGTACGTTTATTGGCATAAAGCAGATTAGGAGGCTATACAAAGGTAGTCAAGATGCATCGGACAGTTTAAGTTTAAAAACTGAGGACAGAAATTTAGCCATATAAGCTTAATGATTACAGTGCAGCGGAGGCTGCCTTTGGCAGAAGTGTTCTTTTTCAAGGCTTAGATTCAAACGACACAATCCCGCCCGGGACAAAGTAAGCTCTTGCATATCCCATCAAGGATGGAGTCCTAGAACCAGGGGAGAATGCCCATTGGCACTTACCGTGAAGGGTACTTCTCCCTGGGTTCTAGGACTCCATCCAGCCCTCCCTGGGCGTCGTCTGAAATTTAGTCCTGTTATAGTCATTATGGGACAGGAAAAGGGGGAATATTGGAATTTAGTTGTTCGGAACTTTTTTCTGCTTCCTCTTCCACTATTTCATGTTCTTATTATTAAAAAAAAGAAAGAAAGAAAGAAAGAAAAGAAAAATTATTACAGAGAGTTATGGTTATGGTAGTTTGGAGTATTGTTTCTCTGAGCTTTGGAAGGATCACAACTGAAGATGAGGGCGGTTCTACCAGGGAGACAGGAAGAGGAAGTAAATTTAAGGCCTGCCTCCCTAGCACCAGCGGTGAGAACCACCCATCAAGGATGGAGTCCTAGAACCCAGGGAGAAGTACCCTTCACGGTAAGTGCCAATGGGCATTCTCATATTTTTTCCCCATCTTTTCCTAATCACTTCTTCCAAACTATTCTTTTGGTTTCTGTGGGTGGGGTGGGGTGGGTTTTGGGGGTGTTTTGGGATTTACTGTTTCTTCAGTGTTTCTTCTTTTATCTGAGGGGCAGCATTGTTTGCCTTTTCTTCTTGGGGTTGTATTTCTTTTAAAAGTTGATTATTACAGTTCTTTCTTTCAGTTTTCAGTTTTACAGTTCTTTATTTCAGTGTTTTGTTGTGGGGGGCACTGTAGCCCCTAGTTTGGTAGCTGTTGTACTTGTTGTAGTAGGTTGCCAAATTTGGGTACTATTGTTCTGCTCTGGTTTGCTGGCCTTGGGGGGGGGGCTGTTTGGTTCTCCAGCCAGAGCTGTCCTCATAGAGCAGTTCTGTCAGTGCTCTCTCAGGGTGTCTGGCATCAAGAGAGGAAGGGAAGGCAATTGTAAGCCGCTTTGAGACTCCTTTGGTTAGTGAAAAGTGGGGTCCAAAAAAACAGCAGCTATTCATCCTTTTGACTTTTCTGTATTTGTTGGGGGGGGGGGGGAGGCTGGATGGGAAAGTCTGTGATAATTGAGCATGGATTAAGCACTTAGGCCATCCTGTAAGTTTACCAGTAGCCTGCTGCATTTCCCACCCTTGGCTTATATGCGAGTAAATAAGTTTGCCCAGATTTTGTGGTAAAATTAACTGCCTTGGCTAATATGCGAGTATATACGGTAGTTAATTGGAAGGTATTACTGTACAATATACTACAAACGCTAATTGGAAACTGTAAATTGAATCATATGTATAATACAGGAAAATCTTTGGAAGATCATGGATATAAAACCATGAAAAAGACATATATGACTGCAGAAAATAATACAAACAAATAAACAGGCAGTGTTGAAGCATGAGCAAATAAACCAAAATTCTTATACGTCATGATTCTGGTCCTGTTATTTGCCAGAGTTTCAGGTGTTTGTCGAGTACAGGTTTGTCAGTCTTCATACTTGGCCAGTAGTCAGCAGTATATTCGGGAGCATCCAGTAATGAGTTTCAGGCCATAATATCAAGCAGGGTCAAACTAGAGGGCTGATTGGAGGGATCTTCTGTTGTAGAAATCTATCTGGACAAGTTTTAGGCAAGCTGTCCCCTTGAATAAAATTTGCTTTCAGTATCAATAGGTGCTTTTTCAGTTTTTACAGCTACCTGCATATAAATGTTCCTCGGGGAATGCATAACTATTATCCAGTGCTATATTGTTGCAGTCCCAGTAAAAGTCACAATTTCTGACAGCAAACTGCACAGAGTCGGTCTGAAGTCTATTTGGTTCAGAGATGGAGGCTGGAACAGGACCAATTAAGGGTCAAAAGCACCAGATTAATCATTTGTATTGTCTTAATCGTATTGTATTGTATTGAGAGCCAGCTTAGTGTAGTGGTAAGGAGTGCAGACTTCTGATCTGGCAAGCCAGGTTTAAATCTGCTCATGCTGTGTCCGTGCTTTTGAAGAAACCTCTCACCAAAAGTCGCCACTGGTATCCAGCTTGCTGCCACCATAGACTTCAGCCCGATTTGCAAGCCACCCCTGGAGAGTGATACCCAGACATAAGGCTATGTGGTAGTAGAGAGCCAGCTTGGTCTACTGGTTAGGAGTGAAGACTTCTAATCTGGCGAGCTGGGCTTGTTTCCCTGCTCCCCCACATGCAACCATCTGGGTGACCTTGGGCTCACCATGGCACTGATAAAGCTGTTCTGACCGAGCAGTTATATCAGGGCTCTCTCAGCCTCACCCACCTCACAGGGTATCTGTTGTGGGAGAGGAAAGGGAAGGCAATTGTAAGCCGCTTTGAGACTCTTTCAGGTAGAGAAAAGCAGCATATAAGAGCCAACTCTTCTTCTTTGTCTTCTTATATATTTGTGTGTGCACTTGCATATGTGTACATGCTAAATCACCACAATTCAGGTGTTAAAAAATGGAGAATAGAGATGACATTGGAATACAATGGGTTGGCAATCATCTATGCATGTGAGTGAATATCAACATTTTTGTTCTTTGACTTTAGATTCCTCCTGAAGCACCTTGGGATGCTCCACATGCTGAAGAGTGGGACAAAATTTCCATGAAACAACTAATAGACAAAATTTGCTGGACAAAGTAAATTTACTTTGAAATTTCATCTTAATATATTTATTTTCTTAGCCTGCTCATGATAATTAAAGGTCTCATGATGATTCTTTTTCCCACAAGTAGCAATTGCCAGTCATACATACTTTAAGGGCTGGAACTTGTGCTCACAAAGAGCCATTGGAAAGAAATGATGACTTTCCAAGAAAACTGGGAAGTCATTGCCAAATTTGACAATGATGACATTAGTATTATTGATAGAGACTTTAAAATATCTAAATATTGGAAAGATAAGCTTATATGAGACTCTGGACAGAAGGGGAATGACTAACATTGAGAAGTAGTTAGGGGTAAAATATGTTTAGATGGGGAAAGTATTTTGGAAGTAGAAGAGATTCACCATTGGGGGAAGAATTTTCTTCCATCTTTTTGATAAAAGGTGAACAGACTATTGTTAGTAGGTAATTTGAATAAATAAGAATTGTAATTATGAAATTATTATTATTGCTATAGATATAAGATATTGAAATATTGGAAATACATGTTTATATGAGAATTTGTAAAAAAGGTTAAAAGGGGGAAGTTTAACACTTGGGAATAGCTAGCGGTTAAAAAGCAGGGGAGTTGTTTGCTTTGTTTTTCTTATTCAGATATTTATTAAAAGATTAAAATAATTCACCTTAAGGTGAATTATTGTTTTCAAATAGTACTGCAATGAATGCTTAAAATAAAATGTATTCAATGTCTCTAAGAAGCTTGCTAGATGTAAATTGATGTCAAAATTCTATTCAGTGAAGGGGAAAATTAAGGAAAAGAGGTAGTTCTTTATTCTCTAACTTTTCTTCTTTTTTAGTAAAGATATTAAAGCAATAATAAAAATATACCTATTATTTCATTAAAACAAGTTTTTCGTTTTCCATACATGTATTTTATAATATGCAATATATAAGTAATTTAAAATACTAATGATAAAGTTTTGGATGTTGTTAAAATGGCAGTCAAATATTTTTATTTGGTAATATTAATATGAGAAAAGGCAGAATATTTTAAATGAAGTGTATATTAGAATTCTATAAATTATTACTAGATCTTTTTAAAAATTTGAATAGATTGTATGAGGAAAGGTAGAATGTGTTAAAATCTTATCAGAATGTAAAGGATTACTATTAAATGATAAAAATAATTTATATAAACAAAGAACATAATAAAGAATACTATAATGCAAGCTTTATTATAAGCCGTATTTTTTTTCTTTCAAATAAAAAAGAAAACTTAGAAGTAACTGAGCCTCCGGGGAAGGCGGTATATAAATATAATAAAATTAAATAAATAATTAATTAATTAAATAAATAACTAGAAGGCACTAGAAAAAACAGAAAGTTGTGGCATATAAGCTTGGTGATTTTATCTGTTCAGTCGTGTCCAACCCTCGGCAATTCTGTAGGAAAGTTTTCGCCATGTGTCCCTGTCTCTGACTGCTTTTTTAAATTGGTTCATGGTCATCACTGTATCGGTTCTGATCGTGTCAAGTCAGCGGATCCTTTGGTGACCATGTTTCCTTTTGCCACTGACCATACCAAGCATTAACGATTTTTCTAGCGAGTTTGATCGCATGATGTGTCCAGAGTTTGTGAGCTTTAGCCGTAATATCTTCCCTCCTAATGGCATAGCTGGGTTGCTCCTCTCTAACACTCTCTTGTTGGTAACTTTGGCTGTCCATGGTATTTGCAGCATTCGTCTCCAACACCATAATTTGAAATCATCTATTCTCCTCCTGTCTTCCTTCTTCAGGGTTCAGCTTTCGCATCCATAGATTGTTATGGGGAAGACAACGGCGTTGACTAGCTGGCATTTTATATTAAGGCTGATATCCTTACTCTTCCACATTCAGTTCATGCCTAACATTGCATTCTGGACCAGTGTTATTCACCGTTTGATTTCATGGCTGCATCCACCACTTTGATTGATCATAGAGCCAAGAGAGATGAAATCATCAATAAATGCAATGTTCTTGTTATCAGTCATGACTTTGGTGCTACTGCCAGTAGTTTTCATGACCTTGGTCTTTTTGATATTTAGGTATAATCCCATCTTTTCACTTTCTTCTTTTAGTCTCTTTATCAAGGTCTTCAGATCACACTCCGATTCAGCAAGGAGTGTTGTATCATCTGCATAGCACAGATTATTGATGATACGACCTCCAATTTTGACTCTGATTGTAGATTCTTCCAGATTAAGCTTCCACAAAATTACCTCTGTATACAGGTTAAAAAGAAAGGGTGATAAGATACACCCTTATCTCACTTCTTGGCTGACCTTGAACCAATCAGTGTCTCCATATATTGTTCGTACTCTGGCCTCCTGGTTGGTGTACAATGAACTGTGGCTTAAGTGGGACGACACTCCCAATTCATGTAAGGCATCCTATAACTTCTTGTGATCAACACAGTCAGACGCTTTAGAATAATCAATAAAGCATAGATAGATGGCCTTTTGATATTCATGTGTGTTTACAAGGATCCAGCGCAAATTTGAAATGCGGTCTCGGGTGCCGCAACCATGTCGAAAACCAGCCTGGACATCTGGTAGTTGAGCAGCAGTAGTTGATTTGAGACCGTTCTGGATGATCTTTAATAAGATTTTACTTGCGTGGGAGATCAGGGCTATAGTTCGATAGTTTTATTTATTTATTTAATTGGTTATTTGTTTATTTATTCCATTTATATCCTGTCACTCCCACAAGGCTTGTGGTGGCTAACAAGATAAAAATTCCAATACCTAAAAACTCCATAAAATACATAACAATTTAATCAGCTAAAAAATCATCCATTCATTCGGCGGCAAAAAGCCCATGCTCATCCTTATTAAAAGACCTCAGGGTGTACGGAGGGGCTGATCTTTCAGTTTAATCTGCCCTTAATAGCCCCAATAGGGCTTAATGGCAAGGGGAGGGTCCAGATCTTCTTCTGTGCGCCAGCCTCAACCATAGACCTGGCGGAAGAGCTCCGTCTTTCAGGCCCTGTGGAGTGCCAGAAACTCCTGCAGGGGCTCGTAGCTCTTCCAGAAGTTCATTCCGCCAGGTAGGGGCCAGGACCGACAAGGCCCTGGCCCTTGTTGAGGCCAGGTGCGCTTCCCTGGGGCTAGGAATGACCAGTAGATTTGTCCTTGCGGAGCGCAAGGTCCTGCTGGGGCATAGGGTGAAAGGTATTTGGGTCCCAGACCGCAGAGGGCCTTAAAGGTAAGAACCAGCACCTTAAACCAGATCCGGGCAGCGACCAGTAACCAATGCAACTGCCTCAGCACAGGCTGGATATGGACCCTCCAAGCTGTCCCAGTGAAGACCCTTGCAGCTGTGTTTTGCACCAGCTGTAACTTCCGGATCAAGCTTAAGGGCAGGCCTGTGTAGAGCAAGTTACAGAAATCTATTCAGATGTTCAGAGGACAGCTAGGGCGCTAGTAGCCTAGCCTGGTGAAGATGCAAGCATCACCTTTCTTTAATAATGGGATTAAAACGGGCCTCTTCCAGTCTATTGGCCATGTGCCAGTTTCCCAGACTTTCTGGCATAATTCTGTGATTGCTGCTGGTGGAACAGATCTGAGTAGTTCCACTGGAATGTTATCTATGCTAGGAGGCTTATTGTTTTGGAGCTGTTTCATAGCCCAGATCAGTTCTTCTTCCAGTACATGCGGTTCCAATTCGTGTCGGGTGTGTTTTTGGCTGATGACTGTGGCACCTTGGTGTTTGCATATAATTCTTCTGCATATTATAGCCATTGATCCTTGATGTTGGTTTGGTCAGTCAAGTCTTTTCCATTCTTGTCTTCGATGGTCGCTTTACGAGCAGTGAAGGTGCTCTGAACTTGAGTACTAGAGAACTAGAGTAGAGGACAAAGCAGCAAAGAACAAAAAAGGGGGGGTTGTTGAACCCCCATTCTGCTCAGTAGTTAGGTTTAAATGCCTGGCCCTGAACAGCCAAACAAAACTGTTCAAAAGTCCACTAAATGTTCAGGGAGTCTGCCTTCCCCAAGCATAGTTCCCAAGATCTGAACCGGCCTATGTTTGGCCTGAATTTTGGCTCATGAGATGGTTTATATCCCTCCCTACTATTGAAACCCCCAAAAAAATCCTTTGCCAAAAAATCAAAAACAAAAACCCTATTCAATGGAATAATAAAATAGCTGGAAGGTGATAACAGATTTACAACACTATTTAACAGAGCCGGAAATGGAGGTAGTAAGCATATGACATTTAAGGGTTCACAGAAACCGTTGCTTCTTTCATCAAGGTAAAGGTTGCTTTTCTTCCTGAAGTTAATATGATATGACTCCAATGCAAAGGGAATGCTCTGGCCAGAGGTCAATGTGCATACCAGAATGTGAGTCTTTGACTTCAGGGGATGAGTTGGCAATGGCTACATAAAATGGTTGAATAATATATGCCAACAGAAAAGGGTTATACAGTGTGAAAATCAAAGTTAAAGGGTTTCTAACACAAATTTCATAGGCATCTATATGGTTTACATTGTTGTAGTTCCCTCTTTTATTTTGAAGTAGCCTTATTAGTAGTCTTGCATTCAAATGAGGCCACCCTTGCATGTTCTAGGAAATAGTGAAAAAGTAGCACAAGTGACCAATACATATTTATAAGGGAGTTAATTATTTGGAATACAATAGGACATCTGAGGAAATAGGCATAGGATGGAATTATTAGAGTGGAGGACTACAAATTTTTTTTTTAATTTCCATGGTTTCAATAGGACATTTGTACTTAATTTTCTCTTGTTTGCTTTATTTGAGACTAAAACAAGACCTGCAAGACTTTTAAATGTGTCCATATTGCTTGATATTGTGAGGTAACTTGCCCAAACTTGTAAGCATGGCAGGAAGGCAAACTTTCCTCATATTGAGGTGGGTATCCCACTAAGATCCCATTGTTTCTCTACCTTTTTTGAACTTAAGAGACAGGATCATGCAAAACAGCATACCACTAAGGGAAGGTTGTGATCGTTTAAAGAAAGAATATTCTCTATGACAGGTATTTCTCACAAGACACTGAAAAGTATTTTAACTCTAGAAATGATTATTTACAATGAGGCTTTTTTCAAGAGGAGGGAATAATACATACATTTCTGGCAAATAAGAGATGAATTACTGTAACCATTTGATTAAGGTCACAGTTTATTGAATTCAGGCATTTCCTGTTGTTTTTTGGATCAACAGTCTAGAGGGAATGCTTAAAATGCAACACCATTCCAGTTACTAGCAAAGCAGTGTTACCATATTTTCTGTTTAGGTCCTTCTAACAGTAAGAGTGCACTCCAAAGAGATTTTGGAAAATTTATTTTAGTGGAATTACTATTTAATTTATTTTAGGGAAATGTCCTAACAGGTTTTATGTTGCATGAAACGTCTATTGAACAGCTGATAGTTATGTAAAAAAGTGTTTATGTCAGACACCGGCAATTTTGGAAAATGTATTTTTAGTGGAATTACTATTTAATCCTAAAGAGACTTTGACCATTATAGTCAGCAGCCTTAGAAGAAGTAACTATGCTTAAGACTATTCTATCAGTAGCATCTGGGCATCTCACAGAAGTGCTAAAACATAAGAACATAAGAGACCTGCTGGATCAGACTATCTAGTCCAGCATCCTGTCTTATGCAGTGGCCAACCAGTTTCTCCAGATGGTCAACAAAAAGGCATAGAGGCTGAGGCCTTCCTTTAATTTTACTTTCTGGCTCCAGGATTCAGAGGCATAGTGTCTTTGGAGGTTCTCCTCAATCACCATGGCTTATCCTCCATGAATCAATCTCATCCCTTTTAAAGCTGCTTATTCCTGGGCCATCACTACATCCTTTGGCAGTGAATTCCACATTTTAATCTCTTTAGGTCACTGGTATTGAAAATTAGTAGACAAGGGAACTATCAGTTTTCTCATTGCCTTGTTAATTAAGAGAACGTATTATTTATGCTCTTCTGATTGTTTTTCTCCTAAGTAAATAAATGAAAATATTCTCAAGCATAGCAAAGTGAATCTGAGTTGTCTGCCTTTGGATTATATGTAGAGCTACCAGAAATTTTGCTGCTCTCTTTGTGAACATCAATGTCACTTCTGAACCACATGAGGTCTCTGCTCTCTGGTTCCTGTGGTATGTCAAACAGTGTGGAGGAACAACCAGGATCTTCTCTGTAAGCAACGGTGGACAGGTACATGAAGTTAATATATACTTCCTTCCTTTTTAGAGATTATAAGAAATGAATGTGTCATTTTACTACTATAATTCATGAAGAATTTAAATTACAATACAGCAACGTTGTGCAAAAAGCCAATGTGATTTTTCAATACAAATAGAAAAGTGTCTGTTTTGTGCCCCCTTTTAAAGCTCTTTTTGAAATGAGAGTGATTTTTCTCTTCTCCTTGCATGATATTGACTTCAG
This sequence comes from Paroedura picta, assembly GCF_049243985.1. Classification (NCBI taxonomy): domain Eukaryota; kingdom Metazoa; phylum Chordata; class Lepidosauria; order Squamata; family Gekkonidae; genus Paroedura; species Paroedura picta. Next base: position 65,307,455 of record NC_135374.1, on the reverse strand, counting down.
CAGTTTTTGCTGTGCTTTCTTCATTTTCTACTTGGAGCACCAGGAATCATTTTGGTGCTGTAATAATGGCCTGATTTGGTTTCCATGGTTACTAGGGAGTTATTTAATACTACTTCAGTACTTTGGTTTCCATGGTTACTAGGGAGTTATTTAATAGTACTTCAGATGCATCACTAGCACCTCAAGCTAAATACACATGTAAGTGAAGTACTATTTGCTGAGTGACAGAATCATAAGGACCTTTGAGGGGAATTAAAAACAATATTTCAGAGAATAAGATAGCTATGAAAAGAAGTCTTTAGAGAACATAAAATCATAAAATTGGAAGGTACCTCCAGAGTCATCTAGTCCAACCCCTGAATGCAGGAACTCATAACTACCTGCCTACCCACAGTGACTCCAATTTCATGGCCAAGTGATCCCCACACCAAAAATCTCCAGAATCCAGCCTGGCCTGGAAGGAATTCACCTACCATCCAACAGTGTCTGTTCCCTGGGTATGCAAGGAAGGGCCACAAGAGACAAACACTGGCACATCCCTTCCTGCCCACCTACACACGATCTGCGTAAAATCAGCATTTCTGTCAGAGGACTATCTAGCCTCCTGATGGTCTGTGCTAGCAGATGATTATATGTTAGGTAAATGGATCATTTCAGTTTCATGTCCACTCCTTACAGGTAATTAGTGCTGTCAGAGTTGCATAGTATAATTTTGTATAGTAGTTCCTTTGCAGCTTACGTTTCAACCTGATGGTGGATTCTGTCAGTTGACGGAGCAGGAAATTTCAAACTTTTTATGAAATTCTTACTGAACAGCTCTTTGAGTTGAGTTGTTTTTTTATTGTGTGGGTGACAAAAGTTTGCTTTGCTTCATAGTCCAGATCTTCTAGAGACCTTTAATTTCAGGATTTTGGCCTCTTTGTACATTATTGTTGGTTGAAAATCTTTCTCTGAATTTCCTTCATAACATATCTAATTCTGGCAATGGTGGAGTAATCATTTACTGCTGGTGATAACATTTTTCTAATTTAATTGTTGCTGTTGTTTTCAGGAGAGGAAGTTTGTTGGGGGTTCTGGACAAATTACAGAGAAGATAATGGAACAACTCAAAGGGAAAGTTAAACTGGAGAGACCTGTAATCCACATTGATCAGTCAGGTGATAACGTCATTGTGGAGACATTAAACCATGAGATATATGAGGTAATCTAATAAGAATAAAAAATAGTATGTGTTTAATAGGGGCATGTCTGCTACAGCTTTTAGCTGAATATAATCAATCCACTCTTGAGTATTACTGTGCTGTTCACACTGCTAAGGAACCCTCTGAAATCTTTTATTGGTGTATTTATGACAACTTTCCCTCACAGGATACTGTAATCAGCTTCTGATATTTGCCTGCCTGCTCTGTGTCTTGTTGCAGTTACATCACTGTCCAGTACAGCTACATCACCTTCATGGTGTCCACTGTTTTCATCTTGGGGAGATGTAGGTGCTATAAAAATTGATGTGCTGGATGAATACGTGAGGGACGTTTATTCCATGGTACACAAATGTCTGAAAATCTCAGACTAAAATAAATTTCAAGGCTCTGTTTCCTGTAGCAATTTAAGGGCCATACCAGATGAGATAATAGGAGGGCCATAATTGGATCCCCTGCAGTTTTTCATAAATGTCATTATCAGCCGTGATGGGTTCCAAATTGGATCAGTTTCAAAACCCTTTAATTTTTCCACTGTGGAGTATTACCCAGCCTAGAAGAGCAGTTTGGAATTGAAAATATTCTAGTGAAGCAGGGCTAACTCACTCTCCTTAATACCACGGTATGATGGCCCTCCTCCATCCCCCAGTTATTTCTGCACCCAGCTACTAGAATTTGGGGGATACCTGCTAACTTGGCTGCCTGCTAACTTGGTTATTTTTCTTACTGCTGTTACACTTTATAGGCCAGTTACGTGATAAGTGCTATACCACCAATTTTAGCCATAAAGATTCATTACAAGCCAGAACTGCCAACAAAACGAAACCAGTTAATCCAGCGGCTTCCAATGGGCTCTGTTATTAAGTGTATGATGTACTACAAAGAAGCTTTCTGGAAGAAAATGGGTATGTGTGTATCAGCTACAGAATAATTTGAACAGTTAATCATCTATCCCACAGATGATGGATGGAGACCTCTGCTCTAGATTGCCGCTTTCAGAGGATTCAGTTTGTAAAATAAAAGAGGCCACAGGAATAGTTGCATGGAATTTAATGTAATATATAGCCTGGGCCTTGTACCCTGCTAATTTGAACACATAAAACTTTTTAAAATCTCTATAGTATATAAAAAAGCTTATTCTAGTTTACAAAACATCTTCAGTAGTTATCCTGTTGCTTCTAATAATTTTATAAGTAAAGAGCAGAAGATGGGATGTACATCTGGTGTGTATTGTGAACCACCAAGTTGGTATGTGACAGTGTAGAAATAAGTAAAAATGCTTACCTGGAGGAAGGTCAGGATTTTACAATGCATTATTTAAAATGTAGGGAAATGTCCTAACAGGTTTTATGTTGCATGAAACTTCTATTGAACAGCTGATAGTTATGTAAAAAAGTGTTTATGTCAGGCACAGGCAATCCCTAGCATATGTACCAACAGTGGCATACCATGACTATACCATTTTGCTTGGTACCCAGGCCCAAATCTCCACCCATGCAGCTGAGAAACAGGCAGCACTGCTCGGGCCAGCAGTGCAGGATAAAGTGTGCTTAATTCCTGTTATCACTTCTCAGACCTGCACATTTTGCATACTGGCACACTACATCTTTGCAGGTAGATGTTGCTTGGCTGTCGAGTTGCATACAATGGTAACCTACAAATAGGTTTTCTACAATTGTACTGATCATATAATATATATCCAGAATAATATTCTGAATTGAGTTTTTGTTTTTGGTGGCCAACCTGGCTTTCTTTTTCCTGTCAGATTTCTGTGGCTGCATGATGATTGAGGATGAAGAGGCTCCAATTTCAATAACTTTGGATGATTGTAAACCTGATGGATCCGTACCTGCCATTATGGGGTAATTAATTAAGCCTATCGTTTCTAAACTTAGCATCAAATATATTCATATGAAAAGTCTTGGAATTTGTCCTAGGTAATGAGGAACTTAATAGGGAAGCCATACTCATGATATACTGTTAGTTCTGTCATATGCAACCTTGGTTCCCTGCCAGTTTCTTTACAAGTACTGTCTGTGTATCTATCTAGGGTAGTTTAATATCCATATTCCAGGACAGCTTGCCCATAAAATACTATCTTGATATTATCTTCATTTACAAACATGGTGATTAAATGCTGATCAAATTAAATTTCCATTCACATAGGGCTATAATGGTCCATCATGTAGCTATCAGGAAATGGTTTCCATAATGCATAGAAGAAAATACATAGCAATATCAAGACACAGATCCTATCCCTATTCTTCCATTCTACTGAGCAGTGTTTGAAGCCTTCCCCCAAACTAAGGCATCTTCTTCCAGCTTTGTAGACTAGATAAGATAGCTGGGTCTTGTAGGGATGCTAAGAATTTCACAGCAGACCTGTTTAGCAGTTGAATACATCCTGTTTGGCAGTCACATTCATACCATAAGCCAAAAAAGATTATATTCACTTTCAACCAAACAAGTTGAACAGCTGCTGCTTCACACTTGCTCAGAAACTGACTCTCAGCTGTGTCCTACCCTTGATGTGTTGGGATACAGGAATGGTTTGGGGAAGAATCAGAAGCCACTCTCAGCTGATGAAGGGCTATCTAGGAGTCCACTTTTGATCCAGATGGCCTAGCATGGAGTGGAAGGAGAGAAAAAGACTGGCTGTGGTCTCCTTCTACTCCAAGATGTTAAGGAAGAACCGTGAACACCTTAAAGGCTGGTTGATCCTCTCCTCCTCCTTGCAGTGGAGGGAGACAGACATTTTCCATATCTCTTCCCCCTGTGCCTGCAGACAAATGTAATGGCTTTTGTCTCCCTCAGCTCTAATCTGAACCACAGGGATTTTAATGTAAGGCATAAGCTTGCTGTGTTGAGCTGCCCTCATGAGTAATAGTTTTGTTAAATGTATTTTTGAAAAATTTTAAATACACACATACACCAGCTGTGGATTAGTGGCCACCAAGCTCACTGCTGAGCTTGATTGGTAGCACATGACATGATGCTGGTCTTGACCCCGGTTCACCCTCCACCCTTCCATCAAAATCCTCACTGCTCAGTCCCTTGCATGAAAGGAAACAACTGGAGACAAATGGGGCAGTGGAAAGAATGGGGAAGCTATGGGATCACTGAGACAGGAGGGGGGAAGTAATGCCATAGTTTGCAAGAAAGTGCTTGCTAGCCTGTGTGTGCACACACACACCACCACAGCTGAACCGTGTTCTCTTTAATTTTGAAAAGGCTCCTGTCAGTAATTTTTTCCTCAGCTGTCCAAGTTTATTGATAAAGCTCATTTTCCTAGATTCATTCCTCTTATTAAAAATGACCCCAAAATATACATGATTGAAAAAAAGTAAGCAATCATTGAGCTTGTACACTAATGAGGCATGGAGAACCTCTAACTTTTTGCTACGATAGGTGCCCAAGAGTGAATACAATTTGAAGAATCTCTACCCCATCTCAAAAAAACATACCTAGTGTGAAACTGACCAATAAAGAGAAACCAAACATGCCACACACTCAAACACAATGGAAATTTCAGCGCCATGACACATGTATGTTTTTTTCTCATTGGAATGCAGAATATATACTCCACAACTTCTAAAAGAAAAACTAGATAGAGAAAAAGATATAGAGTACACACACAACATTCAAAGTAAAGTCATACTGACTTGACTTCAGTGAAAATTGGAAATAAGCTATTCATACATAATAGGCCAGAGTGAGACATTTTTTCTTCATGTTGAACTAGCACAAAAATTGAACGTCCTTTTTGAAGAATTGGCCCCTGATTAATACTGGCATTCAGAAGGTAGTCTGAACTGAGGGATGTTCAAGCATCCCTGTTCTCTTGCAGTAAGGGTTGTGGCTGAATTAGTTCCATGATGAGGGGAATGATTGCAACCATTTCCCTTAATCTGGTTTCAACCTTCTGTGTTTAATTCTTCTGACAAATTTTAAAAGATGACCTCAGGCATTTATGCTGAAATATTTTGGGATATATGGAAGTATACAAAAATTAGAGATAGTCTAATTTCATGGAGAATTGCCTGGTACATAATGCCAGTTTTGCTTGGTTTTTGTATGAACTAAAGCCGAAATCAAGCAGCTCTCTTAAAGCTTTTGTGAGTCGGACTTCCTTTCTTCAGAGGTGCATGAAATGGCATCCAAAACCACAGAAAAGAGTGAGGGGATGGAAGATTTAGCATTCCAGTGTGAGTTACTGGCTGCTACCCATAAGGAATTATGAGAGAGATCATTTTCAATAATTGCCTCATCACTCATGGAAGCTTGTGCTGCGGTGAACTTCATTAATCTTTAAGGTGCCAATTGATTTCTGTTTTACTTTGCTTCTGCAGCCTAACATGGATATCGTTTTGTAATTGGCTGTTAAATATGGCTGTTCCAAATCCTGGCAGAAACTGCTGCTGATATAAATTTTGAATGAGCCAGTTCCTGCTGTTGCCTGTAGAATCAGAAGGGGGAAATGCAGGATGTTTGTGGTGATGTTCTGAATAGAGAGCTGGATAAAGTGCAAAGGTTTTAAGGTGACTAATATCTCCTAACAGAGACCTTAAATTGTCCATCTTATGTGAAATTAACATGAAGAAATCTTTCCAAAAATTTTTCCTTTTAAATTGGAAGCAGATGAGGTGCAAGAGGAGGAACACATAGACATGATCTCACATGGTTAAAGTATGGAGAACTGTGTTTTAAAATTTCTGTTTATCTTGGAAACCTTGCCAGATTGCTCATAGATACATTGTTAAACTCCTTGCCAGAAGGAGAGTGGGTCGGATGCTTCCTATTCCCTCACCCGTATGAATTATCAGAATTCCCAATTCTGGTCATCTGCAGTATTTGGTGGGCAGGTGAGATGCATAAATTGTATCCATGCTGGTTTCCCCTTTCACCTGCTCTGCCTAACTGGTCATAATGGCTGCCAGCCATTGTGCCAGTTACTTTACTTAGGAATGGTGGGAGAGGTTTTATGGCTATAATATGTACATATAGCTTCCTTCAGTGCTTGTATTTCCTGCATGATACAATGCTGTATAAAAATGATGTGGCCTATTGTTTTTAAGTTTCTAACTGGAAATATTTTATTTATATATGATTTGCAAATCAATATATCCACTAATGTGATATTGACTGATATTTTTCCCCACTTAGTTTTATCCTTACAAGAAAAGCCTTTAGACTAGCAAGTCTTAGTGTCGAGGAGAGGTAAGAGTAATCATTATCGATAATGATAAACTTCTAAATATGTATTTTATTTGAGTGTGTTCTATAGCTCTAATTTGTGTGTGTGTGTGTGTGTTTGTGTGTGTACTGTTGTCTTTGATTTTAAGAATCAGTTGTTTGTAGTGGTATTATCAAATCTTGACAGAGTATTGGTATTAGCCACTACAACTAATTGCTTTTATTATAGAATATTTTTTTACATTGTTACATTTGTATCCCACCCTTCTGCAAAAATTCGTAAGTTTTAATCGCAAGACAATCATGAGCTAAGCTTTAAAGGGAGAGATTTACCCAAATTCAATTGTGCATCTGGATCCGATTTCCCACACCCAGTCCCAGCACGGCATTCAATCATCACATCACTCTGACCTTCTGTAACTAACAATACTTCATTGGTATCATCTTTTCTTGATTAACACAGAAGCTTTAAAGACTCCTCCCATGTTGTCCAGCCCACCAGAAAATCTTACTCAAAAGCCCTGTTCTCTGAGCCCATACTTTTAGAAGTGAGGCAGGTGCCAACCAGAAACTGGGCTTTTTTGATGGTGGCACTTCACTAATTCAATGCCCTTCGAGTTTTCCCTGCTGCTGACATTGCGTTCTTCTAGGTGCCAGGCCCAAATGTTTCTGTTCACTCAGCCTTTTATTAAAGGTTTAATTTTAATACTATTTGAGTATAGAAAGTATTATTTTAACCATCAGTGATTTCTTTTTATGATCTAGTTTTTATGCAGGGCTGAGTTTTTCAGTCCTGGATTTTAATTAATTTCCCTCTAACATTTTGTGTTCATTGATTTTATCTTATAAGCTGCTATGGGCAGAATCTTGGAAAGGTGGCATACATCTTTCTAAACAAATAAATAATAAATGAAGTCCTTGTTATGAACAGGTTAATTTCCACCTTGCCCTAAGAGCAACAGACCAATAGCACCTTAAATACTAACACAATTTGTGGCAGGATAAGAGCTTTTGTGAATCACTGCTCACTTCTGCAGGAAAGCTCAAAGCCTGCCACAAAATTTGTTAGTATTAATGGTGCTACTGGGCTCCTGCTCTTTTCTATGTCTAACCCATCTTGATCTCTCTCATCCCAAATGTGATTCTTGAGAGCTGATGAAATGTGAAAGGGCATAGTTGAAAACAGATACGTATTACTTTGGTTGAGAGAGAGACAGGCTGGCTGAGTGAAAGGTGCGGCAGAAGAACAGCTTAACAAGAGGCAATTTGTAACAAGAATCTCAAATGCCTAAAGAGGAAAATACTTCAGAAGTTCAACTGAAAAGGAACTTTGTAGCCTCACTCCAATTATGTGTTCAAATCATAAATAAAAGTTAACCCTGTTGGCTGGATGTTTATGATCTTAGGAAAAAAGGCATACACATGCATGCAGACGCACAGACACCCACCCACCCATACTTAAAAGCTAAGGTCTTGGTCTGTATATGTAAATATACATTAGGATATGAATAAAGGGTGGTGGTGCTTGAGTCCCCAGCCCTAATAGCTCTGTGCGGTGTCTCCATGAAGGGTGATGCTTAAACGGGACTGTCTGAGGATGTCTCTGTGAGTGAAACCTGGGATGTGAAAGGCTTGTATATTTTATACTTTCTATATATTTTAAAAGAGACAAGATGGGTGTTGAGCTGTGACTGCCTGAATCTGAAGCAGAATTTATGAAGGGTGGTAGGGACTGAGTGAGTGAAAATGAAAGTATAGATATAAGGCCATACGCAGTCTGGGTCCAGTGTACCTAAGAGACCGTCTCTCCACCTATACTCCCAAAAGAGCATTACGCTTTGCCATCGCCAACTGGCTAGTGATCCCTGGCCCCAAAGAAGCATGTTGGTCTTCAACGAGGGCCAGAATTTTTTCTGTCCTGGCCCCCACCTGGTGGAACGAGCTCCCCAAAGAGATCCGGGCCCTGTCCGAACTCCCAAAATTCTGCAGGGCCCGCAAAAGGGAGCTCCTCCACCAGGCATTTGCCTGAGACCAACCACAGGTCCCCCCTCAGACATCCCCTCAATGGCCTGAACCAGTCTAACCACTTTAAGGGCCTTAGCTAAGTTCCTGTTCCTGTTATATTGTTGTTTAAGGTCACTGAAATTGTGTTATTTAGATTATAGTTGTTGTATTTGTTTATGTTATATATTAATTTGTTCCATGTATTCCCCCCCATGTTGTATGCAAACTGCCCTGAGCCATATGGAAGTATAGACATGAAATAAACAAACAAACAAATAAATAAATAAAGCTCATATTCCAAAAATGCATCTCTCATGGCCTCTTTCTCTCACAGTTGATGCATTTATGAAATGAAAGTTTTGAAATTCACCCCCTTGGTGTAGTGGTTAAGAGTGGTGACTTCTGATCTGATTCCCCACTCCTCCACATGCAGCCAGTTGGGTGACCTTGGCCTAGTCACAGTCCTATTAGAGCTGTTTTCACAGAGCAGTTCTGTCACTCAGCCCCACCTACCTCACAGGATGTCTGTTGTGGGGAGAGCCAGGGAAGGCAATTGTAAGCCACATTGAAACTCCTTCAGATAGTGAAAAGCAGGGTATAAAAACCAACTCTTCTTCTATAGCACGGGTTCATTGTTTAGCAGCATATGAAACAAAAGTTTAACATAAAATGCATTATGTTCATCAAGGGTTTGCCCACTTCAAGGATAAATATTCCATTTGGTAGGCTTCTTGTTTGTTTAAACTTAGTTGATCTTATAACTCAGTAGAATATGTGATTTCTTATCCTTCAGACATATCACAGCGAAAGAGGTCCCCATTAATTAATTTGGAGAAGGTAGCAATATGTATTTCCATATAATATGGGATATGATGCTGCTAGGAGGTATTGTAAATGGGGAAGTGAAGGCATTCCCATAGGTTCTCTTTCCTTCCATAAACAGGATCTATTTTCTCCGTTCTGGCATATTCTGGAAGAGAGGGAAAAGAAGAAGAAGAAGAGTTGGTTCTCATATGCTGCTTTTCTCTACCTGAAGGAGTCTCTAAGCGGCTTATATTCGCCTTTCCTTTCCTCTCCCCACAACAGACATCCTGTGAGGTAGGTGAGGCTGAGAGAGCCCTGATATTACGGCTTGGTCAGAACAGTTTTGGAGAAGAGTTGGTTCTTATATGCCGCTTTTCTCTACCCGAAGAAGTCTCAAAGCGGCTTACAATCACCTTCCCTTTCCTTTCCGTACAACAAGAGGTAGGTGAGGCTGAGAGAGCCCTGATGTTACTGCTAAGTCAGAAGCCCTTAGGCAAGCCCAAAGTCATCCAGCTGGCTGCATGTGGGGGAGGAGCGGGGAATCAAATCCAGCTTGCCAGATTAGAAGTCTGCACTCCTAACCACTACACCAAGCTGGCTCTTACGTTTCTTTTATGAACTCCTACAAAGGTCATCTTGACATGTTGTATTCTGGAATCATAACTTGGCTTATGACACTTACCATGCTTGCATACTCCCTCTCTCCCCCTCTCATACATAGAGCATAATAGAATGCTTCCTGGTTTCAGATTTTTTGAATTGAACGTAGACATCTGGGCAAACTGGACCAGATTCTTAAAGGGGGAGGGGGGTGTCTGTGAGAATGGCAGCAAGTTTAGACAGACCATAGTTTATTGTGATATCTGAATGCAGCCTTTGTGTATATTTGAGCATTTGATCTTTCACATTTTTGACAGCCTCTTCCTTATCCTTGTAGAAAGAGAAAAATCTGTGAATTATATGCAAAAGTACTGGGAACAGAAGAAGCCTTACATGTAAGAAAGAGCTTCTAAAATCGGTGGGGTATGGATAAGTCTACTTTATAGTGTGCCTTATTTGGAAATAAATAAAAAGGTAAAGGTATCCCCTGTGCAAGCACCGAGTCATGTCTGACCCTTGGGGTGACGCCCTCCAGGGTTTTCATGGCTGACTCAATACAGGGTGGCCTTGCCAGTGCCTTCCCCAGTCATTACCGTTTTACCCCCTAGCAGCAAGCTGGGTACTCATTTTACCGACCTCGGAAGGATGGAAGGCTGAGTCAACCTTGAGCCGGCTGCTGGGATCGAACTCCCAACCTCATGGACAGACAGCTTCAGACAGCATTTCTGCCACTCTGTGCCACAAGAGGCTCTTGGAAATAAATATTTAGATTTAAATATTCAAATACCTGTTGTACTTACTCAGGTTCAAGAAGGGACTTACTAAGATGGGAGAAAGATTTGTAATAGTGACTGTGAAGGCAGGAAATTTGTTCCCATGCAGGTACTATGCTGCCATGATGACAGAGTATTTTCTTTGTGCAAAGAAAGACAGGAGTTATTCAGTTACTGCAAAATTTCAAGTGTGTATCCCCAAGATAGAGTCGCCTGAAACTCAACCCCTCAAAGATGGAGGTCCTGTGGCTGGGTAGAAGAGGGCCGGATCAGGAAGCACGCCTCCGATGCCTGGACGGAGTGCAATTAACACCTGCATCAATAACCAGGAGTTTGGGCGTGACCTTTGATACTTCCCTTTCCATGGAGGCTCAGGTCACGAAAGTAGCCCGGACGGCGTTTTTCCATCTTCGCCAAGCCAGACTACTAGCGCCCTACCTGTCCTCAGATCACTTAACCACAGTGATCCATGCAGTGGTCACCTCCAGACTAGACTACTGTAACTCGCTCTACGCAGAGCTGCCCTTGTCTTTGACCCAGAAGTTACAATTGGTACAGAATGCGGCTGCTAGGGTCCTCACCAGAACACCTTGGAGGGCCCACATTCAGCTGGTACTCCAACATCTGCACTGGTTGCCAATTGGTTTCTGGATCAAGTTCAAGGTTTTGGTTTTAAGCTTTAAGGCTACACGTGGCCTGGGTCCTGCCTACCTAAGGGGCCGCTTGGTTGCTTATGCCCCCCGCAGGGCCCTTCGTTCTGCAGGTACAAACCTACTGGTGGTTCCAAGCCCTCAGGATGTTCACCTGGCCTCGACCCGGGCCTGGGCTTTTTCGGCCCTGGCCCCAACCTGGTGGAATGAGCTCCCGTAAAAGCTAAGGGCCCTGCCGGAGTTAACAGCTTTCCACAGGGCCTGCAAGATGGAGCTCTTCCATCAGGCATATGGCTGAGGCCAGGGTGGGTGGTCCCGACATTAGATCTGGGCTCCCTGGTTTCATCTGAATGATCTTATTGCCTCACCCCCATACAGTACTACAGTATTAGCAACCCGATGTCCCTGGCTAACGTGGGGGGGGGGGGGGTTTAGTGGGGTTAGTTAGTGCTCACCTGTTGCCTAACGTTAATAACGTTGATAGTGTGGATTGGTTTTAATGGTTTTAACTATTATTGCAATTTTATCTTGTAAACCGCCGTGAGCCTATGGGAATGGTGGTATAAAAGTTTAATAAATAAATAAATATTATAACACAAACACTGCAGTTCAGTTGATAGATCCTTAAAGGGCTTCTTCATTGTCATCACTTCTATACAGAAATACTTTAAGGACTGAAGGACTATACCTCATCCAGAAGGGGTGGAATCCCTGTTAACTTGACATCGGTGACATTTCATTGATGTTCACAAATGTACAGGAGTTCATACTTTACCTGTGCCATGAATTAATTAATTTTTTGTTTCTCATCCATGACTTGCTTTTCCAGCCAGTACACTATGAAGAAAAAAATTGGAGTACAGAACAGTATTCTGGTGGCTGCTATACATCCTATTTTCCACCTGGCATTATGTTCCAATATGGAAGGTAAAACTAGACAACTGCATGTTGATGTTAGGGGGCAGGTGGTTTGTCATCCAAAATTTCTAATATATAAAACATAGTGAATATAAATCATACTATTCTCATAGGATTACACACAGTAGTCTACTGAGAAAATACCAAAAAAGCTAGTTAGTGAAACTATGTTTATACATGTACTTCAAAACACTCTGTAAAATCATAATTTTTAAACTCTACATTCTACAGCACTGTGTCTGAATGGAATTAATTCATTTATGGTTACAGTTTTGAAGTGTATGTTATTCACAAATGTGTAGTTGAATCTCTGGACAAGAAAAAGCAATCAATAAGTAGGCTAGATTTAAAAAGTGACAGACAGGGAAAGAGTTCAGAAATAACCACATGCAAGGGCACTGATTCTGCACTCAGTTGCCTCCCCTAAAGGCAGGTTTTCCAAGGGTAATATGGGCCACCTTGATACAGTTGCATGCATTTGTGGATAGCAAGAAGAGTTCCAGTGGCAGCAAATTTTCAACATGATGCAAATATTTCCAATATGTATGTATACTGATTTACTAAAACATTAATATGTTGAATATGCTGCATTTTCTCAACTATAGGGCTTCAAAACAAAACAAAAAAGCAGTCACATTAGAAACCTGAGGCCTGGATCACTGGGGCCTCTCAGACCTTTCACAGCCCCACATTCCTCACAGGTTGTCTATTGTGGGGAGACAAATGGAAAAGGTGTTTGTAAACCACTTTGAGACTCCTTTGGGTAGTAAGCAATAGGGTACAGAAATCCGTTCTTCTTCTAAGGAGCAACCATGAAAGAAGCATGTGGGCACATAACATTTTACCAACAGTGAAAAAATGGAGACAGAAGAAGCAGGGTGGGTGCCTGTGTACTGTGACTACTCCATGTGTATTTGGGCAGGGAGACATTTCGATGTCTGTGGCCTAATTCACACAAGAAGGGAAATGATACAGAACTGGGAGGAATTGGTTGCTATGTAATCTCCCCCTAAGAAGAGTGTCCAGTCTGATTTTCCCTTCACATATCTGAAGACATGGCTCTGGAAAGCTCATCTATAACCACTGTGCCACAATTCCCAAAGGTCATTCTGGACTTGTCAGGACCGACCTGCCTGCACTATACCAGTTGAGCAACTTGAAGGGGAGAGTTCAGCCAGGAGGCAGCCATGGAGGAGGGGGTGGGGGGAATCTGATATTGGCTTCATGGACTGAGGAACCTTGTTTCTGTCTTGTCCGGATGATGGATACACTTGGCATGCTGCAACTAACACCGAGCAGTGCTGAATTGAATTACAGGGCTCCCTTTCCCCGTCACTGCAGCAACAAGCTTGGGGGCATGCTCAACAATGGAAACTGGAGGGTTTCAGAAATCTTTTTACATCTCTCATCATTTTTTTAATCATAAAAATAAAATCATTTGAAAATTTGACACTGCTCTACTACCAGCTGCCTGTTAGGTGGCGGTCTTTTAAGTATACGTAGTCAACAAGTAGTCAAAGTCTACTACATGGAGAATAATTATCATTGTTCACTTGTGTATGTGTGTTTATGTTTTGAAGGATAATTCGTGAGCCATTTGGTAAGATCTACTTTGCTGGCACTGAAACAGCTACCAAATGGAGCGGCTACATGGAAGGTGCAGTGCAAGCTGGAGAGAGAGCAGCCAGAGAGGTAAAATGAGCTATTACTCAAGTCTGAAATACAGCAGCTGAGCCAAGAAGGTTTTAGGTCTCTGTATGCACATGTAAGCTACTGTTGTTGTGCTCATTACATTAGACAGATTAAAGAACAATTACCAAAGCTGAAGCTTTTTTGTAACAACAAGCTCTAACAACAAGTTTTCCCTGTGAGTGGCTGTAGTCAATGGCAGTGTTTGTGCTTTGCATGCTGAATGTCTCTGGTTCAGTTAAAACATCTTCGGTTATTGTAGGATGTCCTGTAGCAGGGCTCATTCCTGTCAGTGGCAGTCAGAGTGAACAGCACTGGGGTAAATGGACTACTAGTTTGCCTCAGCATGATACGGCTGCTTACATTCATGTACATTATAGTAGACTGGGAGCCAAGCCCTTTGGATTCAGGAATACAACGGGTGCTAGATTGGGGGGGGGGGGGAGGAAGAACTCTATGGATGGCCTCTCCCTCCCCCCAGAACCTGGAAAGGCTGCAGGCTGCAGGACCCCTGGAAGGAAACTCACCAGCAGCTGTCACGCAGCAGGGAACTGCAACCTCTGAGCCGAAGAGGGGGTGGATGGGTGGGGGACGGAAGGCGATTGGCTGGCCACTGGACAGACAGGGAAACCGGTTGGAGGAGGAGGCACTCAGGGGCAGGACAGCCACCCTGAGTGGATGTTAAGCGCTGAGTGGCACTTAAGCCATGAGACACACTCCTACTCCAAGGCCTTACCAGAAATATATTATGTGGAACAGATTAATCCTCGAACTTTCATTTATGCATAAGCCTCGTTTTTCAAAGTAGATAATGATGTACAGTAGAATATCTTGATTATCGCTCAAAAGATTTAATTTAAAATAAATTGGTTTGTTGATACAAGATTGCAATTTCTTGACCGATTATGCTCAGCAGCAGATCAGCAAGCTCTGCGGGTTCCCATGTCCCCACAAAGAACCTTTTACTGCAATAGACCCTGTCCATCCCAGATTGCTGCATCCACATGGACACAGCCAGGGTGGAACGGTTCCACTGCACGGGGAGGGGGGGGGGGCAGGATGTTTCTGTGTATGAAAATGGAATTGTGTGCCAACCATCCTGCAAAGAAAAAAAATACCCCATTCGGCCCCACAGTACTGTGAAGCTCTGTGGAAGCAACTGGGGCATTTTTTTGTCCCTCCTTGGACACCATAGGCAGGGGATGAGCCAGGCCTAGGAGGCCTGTCTCTTCCCTATGTGCATGGGCCTGGCCTGGCATGGGAGCTGATGGTGCCCACGGCATGAAAGGGAAGCTGGAAAAATGAGTATTCCCTTGCTGCAGGGCATTGGAGACCCTAAGGTGGACCAGGGGCAGGAGGGGGCCAGACAAGTGTAAGCAGGATGAGCCACACTGCCAAGCGAGCACCTTCCCAGCCTTTTCCCACTGTGCATAATCGGTCCCTGAATAACAAGTTTTAGAGGGTAGCTATGTTGGCCTGTATCCTAAGAACAGGATTCTAGTTCCATAGCACCTTGGAGACCAACAGAAGTTCGGGGCTATATGTTTTCAAAGTTCACTTTGTCAGATGCTTTGACTCCCAAAAGTTTATACCCCTAAAATCTTGTTGGCCTCTAAGGTGCGAATGGACTCAAATCAAGTATTTAATTGTAATGTGCAACCTAACAGTTATTTCTTGGCATATCTTTTAATCCCTCCCACCTCTGTGAGTGATTGTTAAAGGGATGTATTTGTCTTTTTTCTAGATATTGCATAGCATGGGGAAGATTTCAAAGAATGAAATTTGGGCAATGGAACCAGAATCAAAGGCAAGTCTTTGGTCATGTTTTCTTGTATCAAGGCTAGTGACAACATTCACGATGCATTGTCTAGTTAGATTAGATGGCCTTATTGCCTAGACTTCTGAACACGCTAGGATGAGAATGCAAAGAATTTAATGATGGAAATGTTGGTAAATATTTTGTCAGTCACAAACAGTCATACATTCCCCTGTGTGAAGACTGAAGAAACATTTCCCAATGGCTCTTTCTTCTCTCAGCATCTTACAAACGTACAAGCATTTAAACTGGTGAATTTTCTGTATAGAAAATGTGTAACCTTTGGGCAGCTTTAAGAATTTACCTGTAACATTCAGCCTGTAGTATAGGCATTGGGTCAGAGAGCTGGGGCATATCTAATGTGGGGGGGGAGGGAGTATGGGCAGCCAATGGTTGTAGTGGGAATCACCATTAGTTGTGTCCTTATAATGTTCAGAAAAAAAAGAAATTTAATCAGTGGGAGTTCTGGTAGGAAATCTGCCATTTTACTGATATAAAAACAAGTCCAATTTTCCTTTTTTTTCCCCTTTTCTGTATGTTTTTTACAAATGAACAACTGATTTTTTTCTGAATAGGTGGAGTTCTATCCCCTGTGCTGCCTTTATGCTGCACTGCTCCCCCAATATCCCAAGACCTTCTGCTAGTTTCCCGCGCCTTTATATCCAATCATTTTCTCAGTCTTGTGAGTTCTCACTGTAACTCCATATCTAAAGTTTCAGAATCTAAACTGACCCACAAACTTTTAGCACCCCCATCCATTCATTTGTGAAAAAAAGGGAAAGTGGTTCTCACTTCCTTCAATCACTGTCACATTCTGAACTATCTGAGGATTTTCTGCTGCATTGTGTTACACACTAATTATCAATGTATTTCTCCTTAGGATGTCCCAACTCTACCAGTTACCACAACATTTTTGGAAAGAAATTTGCCATCTGTTCCAGGACTGTTGAGAGGGCTTGTATTTTCCTGTTTCTTCACTTCAGCGGCTGCAGCTGGCCTCTTTGCCTTTAAAAGAGGGCTTATCTTTCAGAAGTGTACCTAAAGCAACAGTTTGCCTTCATGCCATGGCTGTTATTCCTGGAGTGAAATCTTTAATGTCTTCTCTGGAACACCTGAATCAACAAATCAAAACCAGTTTAATCGGTATTGTTTACAGTCTCAGAATACACAATAGTGAACCAAAGGAGGGGCCTGTTTTCTTTCTACATTGATTTTTCTTGATTGACAGAATAAAGCCCCACCCCCACTACCACCTCTCCCTTTTGATTGTCATGAAATCAAACTTTGAACATTTCAAATACCTTTGGAAACCTTCAACATATATTTTTAACCTTGTTGCGAACAAATGAATATTAAAAGCTCAGTTGAGTATTGTATTGTTAGATGCTTATGTTGTCAAGCAGCTGCATCTAGTTCACTGTATATTCAGCAATCGTGTTGAGATTTAAAGAGCAGAGTCAAACAGAGATAAGCTGTGAATGTTAATATCAGAAGCAACATAATGAGGAAAAGAGAAGAAGTAGGAGTGTCTAAGGCCATCTCAATTAATTAGAAGATGTGTTGTGTTCTACTTCCATGTGTGTAAAGTGCTGTCAAGTTTCAGTCAATTTGGGGTTGCCATAACCCCATAGGCTTTTCAAGGCAAGAGTTGTGCACAGATGGTTTGCCATCCCACCTCAGCCCAGTGATCCTGGACTTTTTTGGTGGTCTTCCCACCCAAGTGCTAACCAGGGCTGACCTTGCTTAGCTTCTGGGTTATCCAATCAGGGTTTCTAGTTGCCTACTTGCTGCATTTCATGAGAAATTTCCTCATTTCTTCCATACTAATTTTTTCATGCATATTTCCACACATCTTCCATACATGGTGTTATTTTTATGGAGAAGTGGCATGAAATTCTAAGTATATACAGAATTACTTAAAATAATCCTCTGGTTGCATGTGTGTGTTTATTTTTGCTTATGGGGAAGAAGTTTGGACTATTTAAATCAGGAGCCCTGTTGAGAGGGCCTCGCTTTGGCCAGCCTTCCTCCTGGAATTAATGGTAGGCTCTGCTGGCCTTTTAAAGAGGCTTGGACCATTTAAAGCAGGAAAGCACTGACAAGGGGGACAGAGGACAGCAAGGAGTAGCAGAGTAAGGTCACACGAAGGGATCCGTTGAGGGCAGGGGAAGGGAGAAATCCTGAGGGCTTAAGGTACTTTAAGTCATGCAAAGGGGGCCTGCCCACTCCATCTGTCTTATCTTCTCCCTCCTTTGCCGCAACACCCTCTAGGGGCCAGTTGTAACTAATAGCAAAATGGGGCATGTGCCTCTAAGCCCTCAGTAAGTGTAGCTGCATGCTAGCCTCTCTTCTCATTCAGGCACAAGCTCTCCTGGGGCTCTTTTGCAGCCAGTACATTATGTGGCACAGCAGCCACTAGGCTCTTCTGGGAAGCTTTATTCTGTGGGCTAATTCAGGCAGAATTGAAGCAGGGAGCACCAAGTATGTTGCTTTCAAAAGCTCTACCCCCCACCTTATGCCATGTACATGCACATTCCTCATTCACCAGTATATAGAAGCCATGCAGTATTTTCTATTAAGAGCAATGGAAATAACACAGTGGGCAAGCTTAGCTAGAATTCATCTTGCTGGATGTTAAAGTAAAAGAGGAGTTATGTTTTTGACCATGATCCTTTAACCTCTTTGGCATACTGCGTAATGAATAAATAAATCATTATCCATTGTTCCTATTAATATTTGTGAAACAGCCTGGGGGGTGGAAAGTGTCCAGGGTGTCCGACTTCAAATAGGGCCAATCAGGGTGAAGCCAGCAAAGCTGGCCACACCCTGATTGGCCCTACACCTACAGCTCCCATCCTCCTTCCCTGAACACTAGCCACTGCTCTCAGACACTGCAGGAGCCAGCACGTGAGAGAGACACACAGAGAGCCCTGCCAAACCACAAACCAGCCTTGATTACATACTATGGCTTCTGCTGTGTGTGTGTGTGTGAGAGAGAGAGAGAGAGAGAGAGAGAGAGCTGTGCCTGATGGTGTCCCCTGGGTCCTAGCACCTATTGTATTCCTGGTTGTAATCGGCTTTCTTGCTAGTAAATAAATAAGTTACATAGTATGCCAAAAAGGCTATTTCGGGTCACATTAAGATGCATGATTATTGTTAGAAATTAATGCGATGGGGGTGGGGAGCTCCCATTCAAAGGTCCTCCAAATTATGATGGGTGGTATTAGGAAAGTAATTTCCTTTGCGATTCAAAGAACTGGTGCCATAAAGCTCCGTACCGATGCTTTAATTATAATGAGCACAGACGCCTCAGGTCAGGCCAGAAAGATAGTGAAGGGACAGTTAAATCCAGGAATGAGCCACTGCAAGCTGGCAGTCAAGGGTGCCAAATCGAGCTGAGCCTGCTTGGAGGCCAGCAATGCCAAGACGCCTCCTTCCCCACAAAGTGGTGAGCTCCAGCTAACCCCAGTCAGGAAGGGAGTGAACTCAGAGCCACAGTCCCACCAGGCACTTTGTGGAGCTGGTGCTAGAGCCCTGGGAAGCCGGAACAGAAGCAGAAGCAGCCGCCACCACTGGCCCGAGTGCCATTGCCGCCCCTCCCTGTGCCCGGGGCAGTTCACATGTGGCAGCTACTGCCACTGCACACCCTGCTTACTGCCACTGGCCACCCTGCTTGGCTGCCAGCCGGGCACTGAGCGACTTTACCACAGCCATGTGGCCACGCATGTCGCTCCACAGGCTCCCCACTGGCCCTGCGCCCAGACAATCACCAGGTGCCACCAGACCAACTAAATCACTAGGTGTGGGGTTTCCAAGATAGGATTTCTTGTGGGTTTTTTCCTTTCTTTCTGATTGCGTTAAGACCCACGGCTTCTCTGAAAGTATTTGAAATGGCATTGTTTTCCCACCCCTTCCTTTTCTCCTTCTTCCTGAACAGGCTCTCCCCCCATCATTTCAAGTTCAAAGTATGAATTTAAAGTCCAGTGGCACCTTAAGGACCAATAAAGTTTTATTCAGTTTTATTCACACTTCCTCAGATGCAAAGAAATCACAAATTAATTAAATCAAGCATGCAAAATCAAGCAAGAAAAAAAGGAAGGGGATGGAGCTGCCTGCCTCATGCCTCTGGGGAAAAAAAAACAGAGACCCATACGAAGGAGACCTGGGGAGAATCTGCATTACAGAAAAGCTGCAAAAAGACCGCTAAAAACAATGTTTTACATCCATGAGTGGTTTCGCAGCCCATGTCATTTTTGGTTATGCATTGCAAACACTGCCTAGCGTGCCTTCAGTGTGTTATCACCAAGGCTTCTGAAACTTGGTAAACACCAACTGTTTCTTTTGTAATGAAGAGATGTCGGTGTGTTTTTGGTCTCTTTCCCTTTTCTGCTCACAGTCCTTGGTCTAAGAATGGGAGCTCTGCCTTTGTCAGTGATCACATGAACATGCCATTTGCCCTGGCAACCGAGCCCTGTTGCTATGTAAATTAGTAGAAATTATGCTGTGGTATTTATAGCAGTGGAATGCTCCTGACTACAAAGCTATACCTCTGATCAATACCCAAAGGGGGAGGCAAGCTAGGATTGAGGAAGAGAAGGCATAGAACACATCCACAGATTTTTTTTAAAAAGGGGGGGGGGGAGTCACTGGGCACAGCTACAGAGCAGAAAAACTCAAAATTTAAAGGGACAAAACTTGTTTCCTCCCTTGTGCTGGGTCAAGAATGCCCACTGAAAATCATAGTAGACACAATGGAGCTGCAGCAGCATTTAGCATCTCTCATTGTTCTAGCCTAGAAAAGTAAGATGGGGAGGATTTGATCTTAGTTTCTGTATCCCTCCCCAGTGCTTTGACACTAAGGTGGCCTCAAATTTCCTGAAAACTCCTGCCTCCTGTGTGTGTGTGGGGGGGGGATGTTTTTGCTTTCACTGATCTAGAAAGCTGCCTTACTTGTGAAGTGCCCGTGTCTTGAATGACAAGAATGCCCATTGGAAACCATGGGAGATGCTAGAAGACCCATTGGAAATAATGGGCCGCAAGAATGCCAATTGACTTCCATGGGCCCCATTTAGGTGTATTATAGTAGGAAAACAGTTGCAAAGAAAACATGCAATGGATTATCCATTACACTCAGATAAACTACCCTGGGACTGGAATGCCAGGCCACAGAGTGGAATGACAGCCGATGGGAGAACCACAAGGGATGGTCGCCAGAAGTGAGTAAGGGGTAGGAGCCGAAGATGGCAACTTTGGGGGATATATTAAAATGAATGACAAGAATGCCGACTGGGAGATGCTGGAAGACTCATTGGGAGATACCATGACTTAGATTTTCTGTGATGTAGAACTTGGACATTGGATTTGAAAATTTCCTGCAGAATGCATAACCACAAATACTTTAAAAAACAATGGTGCAAATGGAGTTGAAGATTAAAATGGTTTTTATTGGGAGATGCAGAATACCCCCTTGAGAAAACAGGCAACTGTGGAAATAGCCAGAGTCAAATGTTGGAAGAAAGAACCACACAAGATTTTTTATCTTAATATATACATGCTCCTCATTGTCACTGAAGAATCTAGGCCTTTGTACAACAGAGTTCTGCACCTTCAGCATCAGCTTTTTCTGAGGTCTTTCCTTGCTGGGAAAAAGGATAGGTAAGAACACCTTTCCCTAGCACTTCTTTGGATCCAACTCAAAGTCTTGCACTCTTAAATAATATGTCAGAAACCATTTTTCAAAGCTAAGACACATGACATACATGAATCAAGCAAATGTTCGGGGAATTCACTTTATAGTAGCTTTACTATATAAAAAGTGTATTTGCGACCTCTTGATCCCATCCTGATCTGAGTACTCAAGATCAATCTTGAGTAGTCGGTTAGATCAAATGATAACTGACAAGGGTGCCCAGTACATATTGTGGCTGACTATGAATCTGAGTCTGGGTGGGCCTAGTCCACATCCGGCATCTGAGCCAGCACATCAACAGGACTCAATAGCAAACTGATAAAAGTAGTAAGAAATGGGTTTCTGAAAAGGAAATATTTATTTCAGGAATACTGCAGATGTTTAAATTACTATTAGACTAATGATGAGTTGTTGACAAGGGACTCTGGATTTATTAAACTCTTGCAAAATTGTTGATAAAGTCTGTACCTTGTTACTGCTGTAATTTAGCAAAATGTGTCCATGAATATTCTTGGAATTGTCATTAAAGGATCCATTTAAAACCCTCTTTTGAAGATTTGAGTTGTTTCTAGTTTTAAAAGATGATTTGTTTCAAATAGCCTACTACTGGCAAATGCATAAATATGTACATATACTTCAGGAAACACTTTGGAATTCTGCATGGATAGTAGTGGCAGTTCTGACCACCTTGGGGTGTGGGGGGAGGAGTATTTAGAGTGAAATTCTGTGTGTGAAGTAATGGCCATATAGCTAGGCCTGGGACACTCTTGGAGATCACTTTCCTGGGGAAAATGGCTGCTTTGGAGGGTCGCTCTGCATTATGCTCTGCTGAAGTTCTTCCCCTCCTCAGGCTCCACCCCCAAATCTCCAAGAGTTTCCCAACCCAGAGAAATGTACACATATAGCCTTCTACTATAAATTATAAGTGCCATGCACACAAACTCAGTCTTTGTGCTCTATGCACACACAGCCCCCTTGTGTATGCTATTGAGGTACTTATGCTGGAATGACATCTGTTCTGATACCAGCAAATAGCCTTAGCTAAAGTTCATTAGTAGTAATTTAGTAACAGGTAATTAAGATTTGCAAATTATTACTATAGAATGCAGGAAGCATACCATCCTCAAACCCTGTGGTGCACACACTGGCCTCTATTGTGTACATGGTCTCAGTCCAGAAGAATCTGCTTCTGCAGTGGAACTAACCAGCCTTGTTTGTTGGGGCCATTTTGGATGAGTTTGTTTTAGCATGCAAAGTGCTGGTATCATTCAGCAGCCAAGGTCTTAAATCTCATAATAATGTTTTGTTCAGTGTTCCAAAATTTCATGCAGAGAAAAGCACTTCTTATGACTGCAGGAGCTGTAAATGGGATTCCAAGTGAGAGAATTTTATTAAACTTGTCATTCCCCCGCTGTATGCTTATTCCATTTCTTTCCTTCCCCTCCTTATTTGCATTGGAATTTTATAAGCCCATTTTGATTCACTTTTTATGCTCTCTCAACCAGATGAAATTTACTGTTAATAAAACTCTTCTCCTTAATCATCATGCATAACAGATGTGATTTAAAAAAAAACTTATCTGAGCCAAATTTGTTGCTCTTTCCAAGTACAATATAGGTGCTTACAGAAGTAATACAGATGTGAGTCACTTGTGCTAGAAGGGCCAAAGCATTTGAGAACCAACTGCTTATGGTAATTCTCAGCTCTGCAAGAAGAAGCCAAGAATTTCTTTCCCCAAACCATTTTCAGCATATATTCTGCAGGATATATCTTTCCCCTTTCCTGAGTCATCTAGTAACAGTGGGGAAGCCCAGTTAATTTTAAACTCAGAGATTTATGGTTTTAGGGAGGCCTCCTTTAAATGATAGTGCATATTTCAACTATAAACTATTGTGTACTGGTTAACTGAAGTTACCTTCTACCTGGCCAGGTCTAAAGTCCATCAGATGAATCCAATGATTCTTTTTCACTATCAAGGTTCTTCCTCCAATGAGAGATGCCTCTTCATTTAAGAAGTCACTTGAATTTTCAGGCAAAAGTGCTCCAAGGCTGGGCATTGGGTGGAAAAGAGGAAGCATCTAAAGAGGAGAGGCTGCGATGGCTTTGGAGAAAGGGGAAATAGTGAGGAAAGGGAAAATGAGACGCCCACTTGTGGGTTCCTGCTTAAATATTCTAATTTTCAATTTGGCCAAATCTAAGGATACATGAATCCAGTGATTGGAGCTGTGAATGGATAAGACAGAATCTTTCTGCAAACCTGAAGAATGTTCCAGGCTTGCAGAAAAATTTGAAATCTTAAAAAAAGAACTTTGGCAAGACCTTTTTCAAAGGTTTTATTACAAACAATGTTTAAAATTATATTTTGTTCAAATGTGTACACTAAAAGAAAGCAAGAATTCCTAAAAGATAAATGGAAACTCAGAAGATGTTGCATATGACAGTATTTATTCATTTGGGTTTTTAAAAGGTTCACAGCTGCCAGATAAAAATACCTAGAAGACAAATTGAATCAAAAAGGAATCCAAAAAGGGACTCGATAGAGAGACAGTCACCATAGAGGCACTTGAGAAAAACACCACAGTTATATAAGGCACAAACAAACCATACAGAATCCATATCTCTGTAATGTAATGTCATTTTTTATATACAGAACAGACAGACACAACTACTAATGACCAGCATGTGATCTAAGGAGGAAAACAATCAGCTGCAGCAATATATTTAATATTGAAAAATCACCTTACTTTCAAAGTGTTAATTTGATTTCTCTTGAAACAGAAGCTAAGCAATTGAGAAGGTTTCAGGGAAGATATGCTGGGAGGAATAAAAAGAGCTGATTTTTGTAACCTACTTCTAATTGCACTGCTCATATTTTCACAGAGACTGGGGGGGGGCGTCTCCCATGTTTTATCACTTCTATTTTTAAACACACAGTCTTCTACTATATACAAATTTTCCCTCTCTCTGCAGAATTAAATGTTGATTTTAAAAGCCTACTGGACATAGTTCTGATACCAGCCTGCCTAGCCTTAAAGACCAATACTTCTATATTGGCATCATGAGTACAACAAGCTAGCTAGTCTCCAAATCTGAAAGTTCATAGCTGAGAAGGCCCTCTCTGAAGCAAGGGAATTTCAAATTCAGGTAGGGAAGGACAACCTTTTAATAGCCTGAAGGCAAATGATGCTCTCGATGGGAGATTACCTTGGAGCCCCACGTAAGTGGTGCTAAGCTCCATGGAGGAAAAGCAGATAAGAGGGAAGTAGAGTACATGTGAGACTAATTAGTAATCATTTGTCACAGAGGAACAATAGAAAAGACAAACCTGAGCCACTAAGCTGCATCCCACTCATCACTACCACCTTACGGTGAATCATTACAGGAGTCTTAAGCGTCCTATATCTGCTGTCTACTTGTGCAAAACTGTGTAGATCTTCCACCTGTCAGACTATCAGATATGATTGGTGAGCTTCATTTTTTTGAGGGGGGATAGGGTGGCTCACAGTTTGTGCAGGCTGAAAGATGAATGTGGTTCATGGACATTTCTTCTCTACTTTTCATTATTTGAAGACATTCTAAGAAAAAAATGATAGGATTTTACCATAATATATTGTTTGTGCTGCATAGACTTCATATGCAGAGAAGCCAGTGGTCAGGACAAGTTCAGCTGAGGTTGAACTGGTTAGAGGTCATGCTTGGCTTGTGGGGCTCAAATTCCTTGGAAACCTAGGGACCTATAATTATGGACATATCTCCTAACCTTGCTTCTTTCCAGCACTTAAGTGTTTCAGAAGTTAAGAATGTGCTTGATTCCCACTGATATGTCTGATACAGATATTATCTAGATCAAGGCATATTATATGAGAATATTTCTAAAACGTAACAGTTTGCCATGGAATAGTCATATGACCAAATGCTATTAAGATCTCCTTTATTTATTAATTTAAAACCCGATTCGGACCCTCAAGAGTAAACAGCTTATAAACATTTTAAAAAACTGTATCCACTGCTAACTCTCTTACTGCTAAACACTGCAGCTGATTCCCTGACCACGTTGACATCAAGAACACCCATACAATGGCTAATGTTATACAGCATATAAACAGATAACAATGTTTTAAAACAAGATCAAAATTAGGGTCAATTAACAGACATAGAACAGCACCCATTTTTGTTTTAGTCATTATTTCCCAGACTTCACAGCTTTTACAAACCTTTTACATGCTAGCCTTGAAATGTAGGATGAAATCCACATCCACAACAATAACATAAGAAACAAAAGGTTAAGCTGTCATCATATACCTTCCACAACTTTCATTAGTGTTAATGATACTGAGGCATTTGCAAAACATTACCTCCCCCATATGTGACTATTATATACGACAACAGTCATTTGAGCACTGAAATTGGCAGCTGGACATGCCCTCAATCAGCACATGCCAAAACAAGTGAATTCATTGCCCACCATACAAATATTTCTTCTGTAGTGTCTGGAATTCCAAAGTGATAAATAGATCATCTGACTGCCCTCAAAAGTGCTACTCCCAACAAACTGTGTGAAAGTATTGCCTACTGCCCATTTCAGTACTGGGCAAACATACATACACACGATTGGGAGATGGCAAACTGAGAGGAGCACCATGATAAAAAAAACCACAAAACAAACACAAATAAACTAATTTGGTTTTACTGGGTTTTTTTTAATGCACAGCAGCAAATATGATATTCTTACTAAGTTAGTAAAATGTAAACATTTAAATATGTGGTGGATTGCTGGTCATACATGGCAAGAAGTTAAAAGCAGAACCACCACTGGCTAAAAATGTCAAGCAAATCCATACCTCTTGCTATTTGCCATGAACAGTCTTTTTGTAATAAGGATAAAAAAATACTCTCCACCATGCCCAGTCTGAGAGCTTCCCGGAGGCATCTGGCTTGCTGCTGAACTGACACTGCTCGAGTCAATGTGTCTGAGGTATGGTTGCCATTTTCCAGGTGGAGCCTGGAGATCTCCCAGAATTACAATGGAACTTGAGGAGATCAGTTCTCCTACAGAAAATGCCTCCTTTGGAAAGTGAATTCTATCCCCTCCTCAAACCCTGCCCTCCCCAAGTTCCAGCCCCAAATCTCCAGGAGTTTCCCAAAACAAAGTTGGCAATCCTAGCCCGTGGCCTGATGATCCTGCAAGATAATTGCCATGTTATTTTATATTGTAACATTGCTTGGAATTTTTTTTAAATGTAAGTACAATACAAAAAAGCAGTTTTAATTTCTTTAAAAAAAAAAAACATGATGAGGACTGTAAAACAGATTGTTCAAGGAGGTAATGTTTCTAAGTGAAAAACCTCATGCTAAGGTTTGGGCCTAGTTATTTCTGTGTTAGATTGCTTTTTGATATGAAAATGTCTTTTTCAGAACGGCCTGCTATTTACCTTCATGCTGGGAAAAGCTTCATCTGCCTATTTCCTTACACATTAAGTCTGTTAAATGGACAAGAAGTTTGTTTTTCCAGTACTATTTCAGTACGTTCCCTACCCAGCCCGTCACTTCAGGTATGATTAGCACAATCAACTCTGAAAGGCTGGAGAAGTAACATGCTTAGTTTGAATCAAGTTGCTGTGCTCTGTTCTCCCTGTCTAACTATTAATCAAGGCTGGCAGCCATGTTAGGTCATCTGCATGGTTGAGGTGCCTGGTATTTGCACTCAATGCTTTTTCTGTTAAAAAGGTGCAGGGGGGGCACTCATATATAAAGTCATCCCAATTTCCACCACTTCCTCTCTCAGGACTTGGGACAGCTCCTAACTCAAGGCTGCTAGAAACTCAATACCAATTAGTATCAACACACACGCACACACACACACACAGCCCTGACTACATTGCAGATGTTGGCTTTGGTCCCTCATATGAATTTTTTAATTATTTGTGCAAAATCATGACTATTTCATTCTTTGATTTCATTTATCTAACTGGCATGTAGAAGAAAGTTATAGATGCAGGACTCCCAAGATATCTCCCAGATGTCAGAGATCAACTTATGCAAAGTAGACTATATCTAAGGTTCTAATGTGCAAACAATTCCTATATCTCAGAATGCTGGAATTCTGGCCCCAGTGGTGGACTTCCTGATGTCACCTGGGCTTTGGCCACTGTGTAACACAGAGCGTTGAACAGGATGGGCTACTGACCTGTTACAACATGGCTTCTGTTACATTAAATTTCATTTTCCTAGAAATAATCAATTTAACACAAGAAATGGAAGAACTCAAGTAAATTGAATCAAAAACAAATGATCAAACCTAATTTTTGAACATTCGATGAAAAGTTTAATTATTTCCAAACTGATCAGTCATTACAGCCAATTTTCTCATTCTTCAAGGTTGAGTCTTACATCCTCGTTAGGACAAAATAAGTTGGGCATAGATAAAACTTTTGTGCTTCAGGAGCTGTGCTTTTTGCTCAGTCCAGCCACACCTTCCTAGGGATTGCACCCTTATTTACAACTATATCCACAATTATCAAATGTTTGAGTGGTTTATCTTGCCTGATCTTATGCATGTAGCTCCAAAACAGAACCAGAATCAAAATATCAACAACTGCAATCATCTCACGCCAATTGAATGCTAGCTGCTGTACAAACAATTTCTACAGACCATAGTCCAATGGTCTATGACAGCTAAATGTCTTCCTAAATGCATTCTTTCTAATGTCTAATACAAACATGCATTCTTTCTAATGTCCAATACAAACATTGCATGAAATGACTATGTCCCTCATACTTACAAAGAACCACTAGGAAGCATAGAGACTGTTTCTACCTAGAAACTAAAGGCCTAGAGAATAGCTAGAGATCTGTACTTGTGCTACCCAGTTCCTTCTTGTCCTGCCATGGGTATTGTTTCCTGACCAAGCTCCACTTCTGTCTATGTAAATCCATATAAAAGCTCCTTTCCACAACACCTGCCATTAATTTTCTTTTGTACAAACTGGTAACTGGAATGCATCTCACAGTGCCAGAAGTATTAAAAGGCATATGATTCAGACAAAGTGTCCTGAAACTGCAACAGTCATCTTCAAGTCTCTGATATTTGGAAGTTAATGAAGAAAAGTAGCAAGTTCTATGTGTTTGATTCCCATGACATGGTGGGACCATTAACAGGGCAGATTGCCCTTTACATCTACCAGGGCTTTTCCCATTTGGCCAATGGACTATCTCCCTGAGTTGAGCCATGTGGCCCAGGGAAGGGGGTGTATAGCCCAGCCCAACCCAGCCCCACAGCTCAGAAAGGTAGTGCCTGACCAAATGGGAATGCCGGCTCATTCTCCTTTTCTCGTGTGGGAGGTTGTCAAGGAGCAGGGCCCTTTTCCAAGGCTGCCTCCCCCCCATCCACACCTCACCACAGAGTAATAGCTCAATGCTTGGTGTGCAGAAAGTCCTGGGTTCAATCTGTCATATCTTCCATTTAAAAGTTTAAAAGGCTGGGAAAAAACTTCTACCTGAGAACTTAGAAGGTTGCTATTGGTCAGATTGGACAATATTGGGCTTGAGGAACCAATAATCTGATACAATATAAAGTAGTTCTTGACAGACTTTATGTTTAGACATTTCTTCCCTGGTGCTGTGCTTACATCTTAAAGATATAAGAAAGGAATAGTAATATTGGAAGTCACTCTTAAGTAGAATCTGAACCTATGTTGATAGAATTCCATAATGCCAGGAACAGAAAAAAGGGAGAGGGAGAGGTCATAATGATATAGTAACACTACTGTCACAGAGTACCCTTCACCCTTTAGTCTAGCCCCACATATTTTTGGGAGATCTTTTTAAGGTGTATGGTATATGGAATCACATGTCTCAGTCTTAAAATATTAGCATGTAAGTTTTGGATCTCGTCAGGTGTGATTCCTCTGGCATTATTGGAGCTACATGTAGATGGATATTAATTCTGAATGCTTGTTTTAGGAACTATACTGGAGTGACAACTCCAAGAATATTGACTTTCTGATAATATTTTATAACAGAACCTGAACATCCCTGACATATAGACTGCAGCCTATATGTAACTTTCTTGGCAACATTTATTCATTCACCCGTCTTAATTCAAAATGCAATTTTGTCTCCTTCACTTATTGGGTTCCCAAAAGTACTGGAGACAAAGGAAAGCTTCACACAGCTACTTGCCCCCTAATGTGCAATAATTCTTACTATGACTCTGTGGTGAGATGAATGCGGAATCGATTTAGTTTAAAAAAAAAAACTGGTGTGAACACACACTGTTCCAGGCCCCTATATGTTTTATGGTAGTTGCCAATTGTACAATAGCTTAGGAAATTGTATGAGTCCTGTTCACAAGGTAAATGTATGAGATAATTGCAATAATCACAGCTCAGCAAGAGTAAAATGATTTGTGCAAATGCACGCAAAGGAAAACAGCTTAACATTAGCATATTCGCACCAGCAGGCCCTTTTTATATGCAAAGAATCCAGCTACAGTCACTGATGTGAAAAATGTAGAAAATCCTATCAGCTTCAGCAGTCCTGGTACAGACGGCAGGTTCCTCTCCCAAAAGGTGGTAGTGATAGGCAGAGCTGGGACATCCTATATGGGAAAACATTAAAAATTAGGGAGGGCTCACCACCAGTGGCCGGAGAAAGCACCAGAAACTTTAACACACCAGAAACCAAAGTTTATTTTGATAAAAGCCATTTTAGGCACATTTTTTTTCTCAGACTCCCCATATTCTCATAACATAAGGAGCATTCTTTTCAAATGGGGCAATACTGCATGTTAACAAATGAAAAGATCACATTTAAAATAGAGAATGGACATTTGTTTTCCTTATTGTTTTGTGCTTCTAATCCCAAATTTTAATGGGCCATTCAGAGGAAACACAGCTTTTTCACCACTGATTCAGGCTTTATTGCAAACAGCCACGAAACCAGTTGCCATGAAACTATAACTCCTCCCTTATTTCTCTGACCAAGGTGTATTATGCAGCATGGAGAACTCGCAAAAAGACTGCCAAAAACAACATCTTATTTTTTAATTCCTAACGTGGCTCCATTTCTGCTCGCAGTCCCTCATCTACCAATGGGAGCTCAAGTGCCTGCCACCGGTACTCTGACTTTATCAGTGATCAAATGAACGTGCCATTTGCCCTGGCAACCAAGCCAACTTTATTGCTATGTAAATTAGTAGAAATTACTAATTTGGTATGCATGGCATTTTTTCACAGCCTTCCTTGAATACTCTTGAGACTACAAAGCACTGATCAGTGACCATGGTGGTGGTGGGAGGCTTGTTTGAAAGTTTATCAGGTTGGCAAAGCAGAGGAGTCTGAAATGCCAGTTCCAGCAGGAGAATGAGGAAGCAGAGCTGTTTCAGGATATGGGCAGATCCTCCTGATCTGGGCAGATCCTTCAGTGATTAGAAAAACCTTCACGGGGGAAGGGATGGTATGGCGGAGGCTTAAATTTACATGGGAGCATGTGGTCTGCTGGGGCCCATTCTTCTCTTACGCACTGGGAACTTCACTGTCCTAGCTCCCGTGCAGGTGCACAAATCAGGGAAGGATGAGGCACTCTGGGCTGTGTGAGTTCAGGAAGCGGTGGGGCAACCTAGGCGTTCCAATTCTAATCGGCTTTTAGATGAGGCCGGAATCTTAGAAAAGGATAGGCGCCCTCCGGTAAAATTTAAGGCACCTGAAGCACCACCTGGGGTGCACCTCAAGGCAAAAATCCGGGAGAGGGCCCTGGAGGGCTATTTCGTTGATTTATTTGCCCTAATCCGGGGGAGGGCTTCGGGAGGTGACACGGGGAGCCACCGTGACCGGAAGCGGCAAAGGGATGCCTCTGCCTGCGAAAGAACCTTCGAGAATTGGATGAGAGGGTTCACCGAATATCTAGCTCTCATCGTTGGGTCCTATCCCGAGAGGGCCTGGCACCTTGTACGTTACCAGGCTCACATTTTGGAGGCGCGTAACCTAGCAGGCGATGACGCCGCTATGGATTACGACAGGGTGTTCAGGGAAATGGCATCTCAGAACCCGGACACCAGATGGGATTTGAAAGACACGGACCTATGGATGGTCTATGTGGGGCCTAGTGCGAGGAGGCCGTCGGACAGGAGTCGCTCGGGGGCCCCTGGCAGGCGCTCTTCGGGGTTGCCCTGCTGGGACTTCAACAATAAAGGTTGTCGACGCAGGCGCTGCAGATTCGAACATAAGTGCGAATCATGCGGTGGTGGGCACCCCCTCCCTTCTTGTACGAAACCGAATTCACAAGCGCCCTTTCGTGGGACCCGGCCTTCCGGAAAGAAAGACGGAGGGTCGGGGACAGCCATTTCTACCAGCTCCAACAAGGCTGTGTAACGCAGTACCTGAATCACTCCGATGCTTGGCCCCGACTCCGGTAAGTTTGCCAGAATTGGCCAAATGGCTAGCACGCTACCCGGATAGGGATTCTGCAAGTTATATTCTTCAGGGGTTTTCGGAAGGCTTTCGGATCCCTTATGTGGGGCCTCGGGAAGCCACCCATTGCGACAATTTAAAATCAGCCAGAGCCTTGCCGGAGGTTGTGGCCAGGAAACTCAGGAAAGAGTGCGCTGAGGGCAGAATGGCTGGGCCATTTGACAGCCGTCCAATACCGCAGTTAAGGTTGTCTCCTTTAGGGGTGGTCCCCAAAAAGACCCCTGGAGAATTCCGCTTGATTCACCATTTATCATACCCTAGGGGGTCATCGGTAAATGATGGGATAGATCATGCATTATGCACGGTGCGCTACGCCCCCTTTGACCGGGCGGTCACGCTGGTGCGGGGGTGCGGTCCAGGCGCCCTCATGGCCAAATGCAACATTCAGTCAGCGTTTCGGCTGTTACCGGTTCACCCAGGGGACTTTGAGCTACTTGGCCTGTTTTTTCAGGGGCATTGGTTTGTGGATAAGGCCATGCCTATGGGCTGCTCGATTGCTTGCGCAGCCTTTGAAAAATTTAGCACATTCCTTGAGTGGGCAGTTCGGGAACGGGGGGGGTTTCAGGAGGTCACTCATTACTGGATGACTTCCTTTTTACCGGCCCCCGGAATTCCGAAGTATGTGCAAACCGACTGGCCACTTTCCAGGCGTTGACAGCTGGCTTGGGAGTTCCGTTAGCCCCTGACAAAACGGAGGGACCCACTACACGTTTATCATATTTAGGTATAGAGTTGGATTCTATACAAGGGACATCCAGGTTGCCAAACGACAAGATACAGGCGCTGCAGCGGTCGTTATCTGACATGTATGGCCGAACCAAGTGTACATTGAAAGATATGCAGCGCTTGTTGGGCCAGCTCAATTTTGCCTGCAAGGTGGTTTCACCGGGCAGAGCATTTTGTGCGCGGCTGGCACGCTCCATGGCGGGGGTTAGGCTGCCACACCACCATATTCGGGTCACGGGTCACATTAAGAGGGACCTGGCGGTGTGGTTAGAGTTTTTACGTTCTTTCAATGGAGTTTCCATTTGGCAGTCACCCCTATCTTTGGCAGACTGTCTCCAGGTTCATTCTGACGCATCCGGAGCTTGGGGGTTTGGAGTTTTTTATGGGAACCGTTGGTGTGCAAAAAGGTGGCCTGCGACCTGGGGGGAGGATATCAGGCGGGATCTCACATTTTTGGAGATGTTTCCCATCGTGGTGGCCGTGACCATCTGGGGAAGTCTGTTCTCCAACAAAAGAGTAGCATTTTGGTGTGACAACCAGGGTGTGGTTCACGTAGTGAACAAGCAGACATCACGATCTCCCCGTGTCATGAATTTAGTACGCAGGTTCGTCCTCACATGCCTCCATTATAACGTCACTTTTAGGGCCTCTCATGTGGCAGGGGTTCACAACGAGGTGGCCGACGCCCTCTCTCGTTTCCAGGAAGAGAGGTTTCGCCAGTTGGCCCCCGGAGCGAACCAAGACCCGGACGACTTTCCGGAAGACCTTTGGGATCTTGGCGGCGTTTGATTCTACAAGGCGTGGCTGAATCCCTGGCCCCTTCTACGCTGCAATCTTACGACGGAGCGGCCCGCAGTTTCCAGTCCTTTGCGGCCTCTTTGGGTCATTTTGAGCAGTGGCCTATGAAGGAGGGGATATTGCTCCAGTTTCTGGCCCACCTCCGAGCACGGGGCATATCCCCCAAAACCATGAGAGTCACATTAGCTGGACTATCATTTCACAGCAGATTGCTGGGGGGGTGGGACCCTGGCGCTTCCTTTTTGGCCCGTAGGGCTGTACGGGGCTGGGGTCGGGCTTCTCCGGCAGTTCCGGATGCCAGACGGCCCATTACGAGAGCCTTATTGGCTCGCATGTTGCAGGCATTACCCAGAGTTTGTTTTAATTCTTATGAGGTGTTTTTGGCGGGGGCCGCATTCTCACTGGCCTTTTTTGGAGCATTTAGATGTGGCGAATTAGTTGCTTCATCACGGAAGGGTAATGGAACCGCCCACTTCATGGCGGGGGACATCTGTGTCACCTCCGCGGGATTACGGGTTTTTCTCCGCAGGTCAAAAACGGATCAGGCGAGTCAAGGCACGGCAGTGTTCTTGGCTCCAGCAATCGATCGGGACATCTGCCCAGTGTTATGGGTATCTAAGTACTTGAAGCTCCGACCGGACGTTTCCGGGGCCTTTTTTATTCATAAAAATCAGGAATGCCTTTCCAGATACCAGTTGTTCAGTGTTTTAAGAGGATGCTTAAAATCTTTGGGGGAGCAGGCAGAACTGTTTGGCACTCACTCCTTCCGTATAGGAGCGGCCACTCAGGCGCATCGGGACGGTGCTGAGCAGTCACAGATAATGCAGTTGGGGAGGTGGCGCTCAAAAGCGTTTCGAGGGTACGTTCGCCCTGATATGATTGATTAACCTGTCCCTTGTTCTAGGGTTATACCCACCGAAAAGGACGGTTCTTATTGTGGGTCACAGCGTCGTATACTGGGCTGGCAGATACGCGGCAGGATCTGGCTGGAACGCACACCTTGGCCTTGAAGAGCAGATCCGATGCATCTGGAGCGGTCATCGCGGCATGAAATGGAGTTCGTTACTAGAAGTAACTGCCAGAGCGGTGTACCGGTGGGGACCACCCGTTGTTATAGTCATCCAGCTGGGTGAAAATGACATTACGGAAGTCCCAGGATGCCGTTTAATTCAGTTCATTTCTGATGATTTATTGACTCTTCGTTATCGGTTACCGAAAACATATATTCTTTGGTCGGCGTTGTTGAGCCGGCAAAGTTGGAGAAGTGTTAAGAGAGCAGCAGTTGTAAACCGAGCAAAAACCAAAGTTAATCGTTCCGTTGTAAAAATTGTTGAAAAATTGGGGGGAGGGGTTATCCGTCATCCCGATATAGATTGGCAGATACCAGCTCTTTATCGCCCTGACGGAGTACACCTCTCGGAGTGGGGCCATGATCTCTGGTTACAGGATGTGAGGTGGGCCCTCAGCGGTGTTCTATATGAATTAGGGTTGGCGGGAACGATATCTCGTTCTGTGGCGGGTAAGCATTCAGGAATGAGCCTGGAAGAGGGAGCCGGTGAGCGATCGGCCTCCCCAAGGGGATTGGGGCTCCCGTGAACGGGGGCGGTCAGTAACAAGCTAGGGGCCTGCCCAGCGGGGTAGGCTTTCGTAGCTTGTTCAATGACCAGATGGTCCGGAGGGCACCCAAGGAGGTTCGCGCCCTTTGGCCCCCTCGGCGGGACCATCTCCCTATGTTCAGTCCAACAATAGGAGTTACGTAATCCCAGCGGGGATGTGCTGACGAACTCAAAGGGGGTTGGACTATTTGGGTTTGGGCAGCGCATGCACTGCCTAGGTCAGGCTCGTTCCTTATGCTGCGCCAACCCTCCAGCGGGAGATGTATTCAATAAACGCCGTGGCCTGTTATTTGCCAAAACATCCGAGTCGCATATCATTCTCGCCAATATGGCCTTGTACCAGCCAATTGGCGGCGGGACTTACCCCCAGCCGCCCGTTGGCGGGGAAAGGGCCGCGGGAATGAAGCGGCTCGCTGGCGGCCCTGACGGCGTGCTCGGCTGCGCGCGGCCGGCGGGGAGTGGGCGGGGCAGGCTCGCTGGTTCTGGCGACGCCCCGCGGCTTCCCGCCACTCGCGGCTGAGGCAAGCAAGCAGCCCTCCCTCCCTCCCTTGTTTTAATGCTTTAATGTTAAGTATTGTTTTGTCACGGCGGGTAAGCATTCAGGAATGAGCCTGGAAGAGGGAGCCGGTGAGCGATCGGCCTCCCCAAGGGGATTGGGGCTCCCGTAAACGGGGGCGGTCAGTAACAAGCTAGGGGCCTGCCCAGCGGGGTAGGCTTTCGTAGCTTGTTCAATGACCAGATGGTCCGGAGGGCACCCAAGGAGGTTCGCGCCCTTTGGCCCCCTCGGCGGGACCATCTCCCTATGTTCAGTCCAACAATAGGAGTTACGTAATCCCAGCGGGGATGTGCTGACGAACTCAAAGGGGGTTGGACTATTTGGGTTTGGGCAGCGCATGCACTGCCTAGGTCAGGCTCGTTCCTTATGCTGCGCCAACCCTCCAGCGGGAGATGTATTCAATAAACGCCGTGGCCTGTTATTTGCCAAAACATCCGAGTCGCGTATCATTCTCGCCAATATGGCCTTGTACCAGCCAACTAAACTCCAGCCTGCAGCCTGGCATAAAACCTCCACTGCATAAATGTTCTGCGAGGAATAGTATACCTCAGAAGGGGAAAGGTAGTAGTTTTGGCATTCAGAAGTCTGTGTGTTCCCACAGAAAAGTCTCTGTATCCATGAACTACGATTCCCACAAGGCTCCGCCAGCAGCATGTGCCAGAGTGGCGGTCAGGTGACTTTGCAGCACTACAGAGGAAGTTCCAACTCCCACAGTAACAGTCAGAACAGTTTATAATGCGTAATTGCTCAAAAAATAGCATAGAATCAGAGCATATGCATAAATGGGAAAGTTTTTAAAATGCTTTTTTAAAAGAATGATTTAAAAGGGTCAGCGAATTGACTGCGGAGGAAAGCAATGCATGCATAATAGGCCCAGAAGATGCATGTCCTGTTCCTTACTGCCTAATTACAGTAGTTGTAGCTCCCTCTGTTGGTCAGAATAACTGCTCTAACATTTAGCTTTCTTCTTGGGGCGTAAACAAAAAGAACCTTGAAAAGATAACAAACCCTAAACAACCATAGATTCAGGTGGGTAGCCGTGTTGGTCTGTAGCACAATAAAATCAGAGTCCAGTAGCACATTTAAGACCAACAAAGATCTATTCAAAGCATGAGCTTTTGAATGCAAGCACTCTTCCTCAGACTATGAACTCCCTTCATGACAGCTTTGAATAAATCTTTGTTGGTCTTAAAGGTGCTACTGGACTCTGATCCTAAACAACTATGTTTGCGTACAAATGCACAAAGCAATAAATACATACATTGGCAATGAACGTGGAAAAATCCAAGTTAGTAATTATCAGGAAAGCAACTGAAATGATACCAGGCAATTTCATTTGGTCTGTATATGAGTATGTATTGCATCTTCTGAGGAAATGCTCAGAATTAATTATTTCACCTCACCTTTATCAGCAAAAGAAAAGAAAACTGCAACTAAATAAAAACTTACAAGTGATTCAGGTTCTGATTTCCAAATTTCTCCTTGTGAAATTTTTCCCATAGCAAAAAGTATCTGAAAAAGTAGAACATCTCTTGTTAAGACTGATTCATTCTTAAAAGGGAAAAACACACACGATTTCCACATTCCACAATTAGGGGCTGGTTTCACTGCCAAGGTAAAGGCTTAGAAAACAATTACATGTTTCAGGCAGCATTCCAGCTTCAAGAGATGCCAACTCCAGGTTGGGAAGTTCCTAGATATTAGGGGTGGAGTATGGGAAAGGCAGGGTTTGAGGGGGGGAGAGACGTTAGAAGGGTCCAATTGGGGTAACCAGGTGTCCTGCTGATCGCTGATGTTGCCTACTACAACTTGGAGGAACAAAAAGGGAGAATTTTTTTTTTTAATGCAGTCAACCTCTGTTACAAGTTTTGCCATAGAGTTTCTGACTATGCTTGGCACCTAGAAGTACATGTTGTCACCTCTGTGTTGTAGTGAGGTTGGCAGCCGTAGCTAAGCCAGGCTATACAACAAGCACTGGACTGGGCTACATTGTTGTGTAGTAGCCACTGCTGCAGCCAGGCCAGGCCACGTTTCCTGGGCAGTGAATGTCCTGTAGTCATTACTGTAAATGTCACCAGCAAGTCCTCCTCCATTAGGAGGCATGACAGTGGAAAGATAGGACCTTTTCCAGGATGTTTCAACAACCTAGCCAACTTTGTTTTACAGAGCCAAGGCTTGACAATATTGTTGTGGTTGCCTAGCAATTCCCAATAGACACTTATAAGGCATAATGCTGTTTCTGTTATTTGGGGGAGGTTTAATCCACCCATGTTTATTTTTTTAGATGTTTAATTTTCCTGGGATGTCCTTCAGATTTGTAGAGAAATCTCCCTGATCTGTCCCTAATTCCATTTAGTGGCTGCCAATAATACTTTCTGTGGCATGGCTCTGAAATGGATATACTGCTTGCAACTCAGATTCAGCTAGCTATAAAACAGGCACAAAAGGAATAAAGGCGTGGCATTTATGATGTTTGAACAAGAAGAAGTGCTAGAGTCTCTGAGATAACTTTTTTTATGGCCCAAAATCGCAATATGATAGAGGAAAATGTTCATGATAGTGTAGAATTCAGTAGAGACAGGGAACACTTATAAAAGCCCTCAAATCTGTTCACATTCATGGAAAATCTTTTATATTGAACCATTAGAGCAGTTATTAGAAAATAGGTTTAGGATCAGTTAGAAAGATAAAAGGGCTGATAGAAACACTCTACCAGTTATTTTGGAAGACAGACACTGGAGAACTAATAGATTTTCCATAAAATGAGGGAAAGGAATAAAGACATGTGTGTTATTGAGAGAGTGATTACAAAAAATTATAAGCTGATGGAACTTGATGCCATGGAGAATAAAGGAAATCTATCTTTCAATGAATTACTGGCACAATGAAAAAACAAAACTGTTGTGATAGATATGTAAGGTGGCAATTACCACAGATTCTAATATTTTAAAATATTCAGCACTTAAGTGATATGATAAAAACTAAGCTTCAGAGCAAGAAATTAAACTCATATTTCCTTTATTACTGTGGAATAAAGGGTAGGGAAAAGTTGGACTATAGAAGGAGTGACCAAACTGTGGCTCTCCAGATGTCCCTGTGCTACAATTACCAGCAGCATGCCAGCAGGAGCTCATGATAATTGTAGTCCACGGTCATCTGGAGAGCCATAGTCTGGAGATGATACTATAGCATCATCCATGAAATTGACTTATGTATTAAGCTTTGGAGAAGGCAAAAATAGATATAGGCAAGGTTTGGATATGATGGACAAGTTATAGTACATACTGTATTTACAAATTGTTGATCTATCGATAAGTCTAAATTGGTTATTGATATAGATTGTTAAATTATGTGTACTTTGTGTATGGCTTTGTGGAAAAACATTGACAGATGGATGGATGGATGGATGGATGGATGGATGGATGGATGGATGGATGAGAGTTAATGGGCTATTGGAGTGGTGCCAGTGCCACCCCAATTTTGAGACGGTAAAAGACCCAGATGTATGCTGCTGAGAAAAAATCCACTGGGAATTGTACAGCATGTTTCTGACTAAAAAAATAATCCTAGGTTAATAGCCACAATTTTTTGCCAGTGCTTGTGGGCAAGCCCTAGTTGGAGAGGGTGGGAGAAAGCAAAGATGGATGCAATGTGCCATCACCATAAAGGAAGCGACCAGCAGTGCTCAGAACAAGTGATAAACACTTGGCTTGAATGCTACTTCATTTAGTGATGCCAAGATTTATCCTGCAATTTTTCCTGATTCAGGATTTCCTTCCCAGATCAGATCCAAGATGTTGGTCAAGCCAATCATCACCATTAACAATGGGGATGGAAATCCTCTATACCTCTCT
Organism: Paroedura picta; assembly: GCF_049243985.1. Lineage (NCBI taxonomy): Eukaryota > Metazoa > Chordata > Lepidosauria > Squamata > Gekkonidae > Paroedura > Paroedura picta. The sequence goes on along the minus strand of NC_135374.1, from coordinate 65,268,101 downwards.
GGCTGCTCTCTCTCCAGCCTGTATTGCGCCTTCCATGTAGCCACTCCATTCTGAAGCTGTCTCAGTGCCAGCAAAGAAGATCCTCCCAACAGGCTGGCGAATGATCCTTGAAAAAAAAAAGAGAATATGAAAAACATGGCACATTTTTCTGATTGCAAATAAGCCAAGCCTATTTCATTTATTTATTTCACAATTTATATACCGCTCCTCTCAGTTGCCCATTTCTGGACAGTTTACATCAGGAGTAATCAAACTGCGGCCCTCCAGATGTCCATGGACTACAATTCCCATGAGCCCCTGCCTGGCAGGGAATTGGGAATTGTAGTCCATGGACATCTGGAGGGCCACAGTTTGACTACCCCTGATTTACATAGTCTAAAAACGCAGGAAAACAATAATTCGCATACATAACACCAGATTAAGAATTACATAAAACCACAATTTATCACTGTTGCATCAGTCCTAATTACTGAGATTAAGATTTTAGTCAGTAAGGTGTTAGTTATCAAGTGGGAACAAGGGAGGAAGGGAAGGCAGGAGGGCGGCCTGCAATTTGCTATAGCTGTTATCTAGCTGATTATTTATAGGAAATAATTTTATTCCCTATCACAAATAGTCTCTGGCAACACTCCATCACTGCAATTCAATACAACACAACAGGGTCTGTGTTAAGTGTTGTCATTTATGGCAACAATGAACTTAAAAGGCAAGTGAGAAATAGAAGTGGTTTGCCACTGGGTTTCTCTGCAGAGTACTCAGTGGTGTTCTTTCATCAAAATACTGACCTGCTTAGCTTAGTACATGGTTACTCAAGATGACCTGTAAGGTATGGATATTCCATACAGACATTTCATGCAATCCAGGTGGACATAAATTAAGCTCCTTGATTCCTCTGTTTCACAACAGAACCTTTCATAGATAATCATACTAGCTCATTCATAAGGGACTCCATGTTCAAATCTAAAACAGTACAGGATTTTATAAGATGCATATTCAACCTTAGGGTCTGGATGTGGAATCTATTACCAACATAGCATCTTTCTGCATATGTAGGGTTTTCTTGGTATGGAGATCATTCTTGTATCAAGACAACCGTTTCTGACATGCAAAATTACTTTTAAGTTTAGCATCAACAATTTAATTGGTTTGATAACTCAATGGACTTGTTACTCACATAATATAAATTTTGATTTAAAATTTGCCAGATGTAGAAAAATGTTCATTGCTGTAATAATGTAAGTAATTACCATGAAACACTTGATTAAGTATGCTTAAGATATTTTTCAAATAATAGTTGTGCTCTTTTGAATAAAATGTCCATTAAATATCCATATATGTAATCTACACCAGTACTGGCAACAATTAAATACAAATTACAATTAATTAATTAAAGATGTGGCTGTCAATCAGTCACAAAATGTATAGCTTTAATTAATTCATAGGGAGAAAACAACCAACACTAATCGTAATGATTCACAAATCAGGGATTGACCACTTTCTAACATTATTGCTGTATAATCTTGCTACTTTCCCCTCCCAAATCCATGAATGAGACATCCATGTTTACTGTTATCATACCTTCCATACTGAGTCATTATCCCAGGTGGAAAATACGCTGTGTAACACCCTCCAGAATACTGTTCTTCACACCAGTTTTTCTCTTCATAATGTACTGGCTAGAAGGCAAATTAAACAAAGCATGAAGAGAAGAAGAAACTTGAATAAGAGAGTTCTTTTGATGATATGCAGAATATATTTCTTTCACCAGTGAAGATTATGTTTCCGGCACAGGTGAAAAAAACAACCATCCAATTTTCAACAATCACATCTCTCTCATTGCAGCCCTCCAGCCTCCCTCTCATACTTTTCCTAGGGGTTGCCTAAGTAGCATGGGGGAGGGGGTATTTTGGGCTGAAGTGGGAGGAGCAAAGTGAAGAAGTTGCATTGTGTGGACAAAAATCCCTCTGTACATGGAAATGACTTGGGGATCTATACCAGTATTTTAATTTCTTTCTTCCATCTTCTGAAAGTTTCTTTAAATTACTAATTCTTGGCTTTCATACAAAAATAAAAGGGCATGCAAACCACCTAATGAACAGTGAATTTTGTTGACAGCTTTTTTTGTTTTGATATTTTGGAAATTCAGCTTGAAAATTCATAAAGAGAATACTAAACTAATTCTTTGGGTATTGTATAAAGAAGAAGATGTAATATGCTGGTCATTAAATTCTCACATGTAAGGCCTCTGGTGATCCCAACACCTTTGCATAGAGCTCACAGATCTGAGTTTTCCTGAGGAGAGAAGTAAACAAGTTCAAAATATAACACTAATCTTTATTTAAGAAACCAAAGAATACTACGGTGCACAAGTTGGATGCAAATATTTACGTTTTGAAGATTTAGGTTGCATTCTGACATAACTTTAAATGAACATTAAGTTGACATGAGCATGCATCTAGTTCATTATTGTCTATTCTCCCTTTCTTCAGTGCCGAATCCAGATAGAAACTGAGGCCGATTCACAACTTAAAGCTCTTGTGGCCATCATAAGATCTTTCTATCAGACATATAACTCCTTGGAAATCAATTAGCAGACATGCAAATGTCTGAGTCAGACTGGAACCACACAGCAAGCGGGGAAAAGGAGCATATGCTTTCTCCAAGCACTGTTTTCCCAATCTGAAATGGCCTCGATGAACCAATACTTCTCCTTACAAATGGAAAGTATTGATTTTCCTAGCGCTAAATTTTAATGTTTCAAAGCCAAAAGGAATTTTCAGAATCAGAAACATCTTTCACATATCAGTAATGTCCTTTTATGACATTCACCTATAACTAATGTGAGCATCCAGGAACCACTCATTGGCTGCAGATGTTCAGTGGTACACTGATACCAACTGTTATGTGTTCCTTGGAATTTATGGCCATGTATTTGTTTATCAGACTTTATTGTACTCTGAAATGCTACATGCCACTCACATTAAGTAATTAGCGCATTTAAACAAATGCTTATTTGAAAGACTTCCTTCATACCAAATGAAATATAAAAACCATCAGTTGTGCAATTTCCAGACGACTTTTATAGTAAAGATCTTTCTTTAGTGACACCACCCAACAGAAATAATTTGAAGTGCATAATAGCAATCCCATAACATAAATGCTATTGAAGTTACCATAAAAATGCTTCTTTAATTGATTTATGCTACCTGAGGCTTCATAATGTTAATTTTATCATGTCTAGTAAAAGCTCAAAGGTTTTTTTCTGCTAACAATTGTCATGCAAAAAGTAAATTTGCATATCCCATCTCTACAGTATGGATATAAAACCAACATTTGTTGGAATGTGTGGTTAATTAAAAATCCAATTCTATACTTTCTATTCTGCATGAACAATATTCAGATATTAACCATAACTGAAATGCCAAACACCATAGTTCAAATTGTCAAGGCATTACGTATTTCATGAGCATATGAATATAGAAAGAAAGGACTAAAATCTTGGTCAGTTGAAAGCCTGTGAATCTTTGTTCTTACCTTTCTTCTTTACTAAGGTGTGCTAATCTTCTACATTTCCGTGCAAGGATGAAACTAATTTTTTTAAAAAACACAAATGAATTCATGAAGAGAATATACAATTTTAGACAATTACTTCTATTAGCACAGATTTCATTAAGATTAAAATGGAATGCGACAGTGTCAGTTTGATATGGTTAATTCCTAAAGTCTCTCTCTCTTTCCTATCATTTATAATGTCTGAAGGCAAATTTCCATGATTCAGAAAAGCACTGAAATAGAAAGCTTGGTTGAGCCTGCACTTGGCTTTCTTTCCTAATTAAAACCCCCCATGTTTACCTTATTCGATTTACATTTTATTATTGAGCACTTTAAAATTTCCCTCTGCTATATCTATGATAGATGAGCAATGACACTACCTCTTCTCTGGGATATCAAGGAGTGGATATAACTTACTACATCTGAGAAAAGCGCTCCAAGAGCCACAGTATTTCAAGTGTAGTTGTCAGCATTTTGCTGGATTAACTTCCTTCCTCTTCTCTCCGCCTCCAGCACTGACATAGCAAAGCAGTCTGTTGCTGATTGGTCAGGGTGTCAATTCAAAAACTGCAGGAAAACTTGTTCCCAGTTGCCATTCCCTCTCAGGATACATTTTTGCCCTCATTTTGGGATGTGTTTTAAAGTGACTGTGCTCCAAAAGCCCACACTTCTATGAGCAGAGATTTGCCTCTTGAATTTACTTTCCCTTCCTGTTTCTCTATGAGGCTGCTGCCTCCACTCTTCCCACCTCACTTGTGCAGGAAAACAAAGATAAACAAGCAGCCTCTTGCCCCTCCCCTAGCTTGCTCTGACTGTATCATCAGGAGACAAAAGGCAGGAAATAAAGCACTCTCCAGCCTTGGGCAATCTGGAGCTTCATCTGATACCCCCCCCCCCCAATCAAGCGGGAAGGAGACTGAAAATTGGGACAATGGAAATGCAGACAGGTGAGGTCAGGGGAAAGGAAGGTTGTAGATCCAGGTTCAAATCGATTAGAATGCAGCAGGATTTATAGCGGGGGGAAATTTAAGTACAGATATGGCCTTGGATTTGAGGTATCTTTCTTCCCTTCCTTCTATACTTCTATGGTAAAGTGGAAAGAGAGAAGACTTGCATTTCCTAATCTAGGAACCCAATAAAAGAACACACACTGAACAACAGCGCAAAGGGCTCCATTTCCACAGAAGTTTGGAAAGTCAGTGTGATTCATGCTTCCTGTTTCAATCATTCTAATACCACATGAAAACACCTTGAAATTATTATGAGTTCTGAAAGAGGCTGCACCAATCCATCAGAAAAGATATTCAGGTAAAACCAAATAGATGTACTGTTAAATTTACTAAACTGAACCATGATAAATTCACATGTTCTGAATATAAATCAGGGATAACTTTTTAAACTAGTTAGGAATACATAAAGCTATGAGGTTGTATCCAACCTCCCTTTCTGCTAGTAGAGGAGGGAGTGTTGATTTTTTCTCTTATTACCTTCCTCTACTTTCCTTCTCTCTCTGCTTGTGAGGTTCTCTGGCCCCCTTTCCCACCATGAGCAGAATTTTAGGGCTGCAGAGGGACAGGGAAAGCAAGAAAATCTTGCCACTCTTGGCTCATGACACATCCCTTACTTTGTGAAGTATTATGAAGAGCAAGAATTTATGCAAACCTCAGTACAATCTCTGTATCAGCAGTCTTACTAAGGAAGGAATCTGACACACACCCTGAGATTCTCAACTTTCATTTTTAAAAAAGAAGAAGAAGAAGAGTTGGTTCCTTTATGCTGCTTTTCTCTACCTGAAGGAGGCTCAAAGCGGCTTACAGTCGCCTTCCCATTCCTTTCCCCACAACAGACACCCTGTGGGGTGGGTGAGGCTGAGAGAGCCCTGATATCACTGCTCGGTCAGAATAGTTTTATCAGTGCCGTGACGAGCCAAAGGTCACCCAGCTGGTTGCATGTGGGGGAGCACAGAATCAAACCTGGCATACCAGATTAGAAGTCCACACTCCTAACCACTACACCAAACTGGGTCTCCAAAACATCAAAACATGAGGCATTGGTTCATGTGGATGAGAGGGTTATGTGAAGATCTGAAATAAGAATCTTTTGCAGACTCAAATGTGATAAGGGTGGGTTGGCTCAAGCTTTTTTATGATGCAATTTTCCCCAAAAACTTTTTTGGAATGTTTTGAATAGGAAGTCTGCACCACAAAAAGGGTGGGATGAAAAAGACACACTGTTTGAAATTATAATAATGCTTCAAAGACAGCTCATTAATGGAAGGAAATGGATGTATGAAATCCCCATCCCTGTATCATTTTACTTGGAACCAGGTGAACTACAAATAATATCCCATTTAGAACGGTAATGTGAAAGAAGCCATAAAAATTCTCCCAACATTTCATTCTTCCTCTTCTACCAGTCCCAATAGATGCCTTTTTAGAGTCTTACCCTATTATGGCTGGAAAACTTCCATCGGGTTTGGTATCATCTAGTGTTAAACCAATTGCTGCTTCTTCATCTTCAATGATCATAGTACCACAGTAATCTGAATGAGAATGAAAAGTCATTCAAAATGTCAGCCAACCAGGTACTGTAACATATAAAAACAAGCCTGATCTCAAGTTTTTTTTTTCCAGCAATACCTTGCAGAAGACTTTATTAACAGGGTCACCACGTGCGCGCACACACACACACACACACACACACACACCCTGAGTCTTTCTACCTGGGATTTCTTAATTAATGATTGCGGAGTTTGAGCCTGGAAACTTACACAACCAAGCAAGGGAACTAAGAATTGAGAGGTGTACAGAACACTAAAGGCTCTCTGCTGCCATGCCCAAGAATTCCAGAACAGTCACCCACCATCACCACATTTGAATATGCAGAAAATTCTGTTTCTAGATCTTTCCCCTCTGTCAGAGACAAACGTTTAAAAAGAAATAAAGAAAAGAAACTGTATATACTCTTGTCCAATTCTGTGCTTTGGTAATAAGGCTGCCAAACACAGAGAATATCTCTAAGTTTGCATAAGATTGAGCTCATCATAGTACACTACTACACTTACCATCTAGCATGAGCAGAACAGAAAACAAAAGTACATTTTAGGGTAGTGCTACATGGGCAGACCAGAGTTTCTGCCTTTCTGGTTGGTTTGCCCTGCATATTACCAGGATTCAGTGGAGAGTGCATATTCGACCTGTACTCTCCCAGGTGCACTGGCTCCAGATGAAAAACAAATCAGGTTCAAGGTTTTGGTGATCACTTTTAAAGCCCAGATGTTCTGGGACCTTCATATCTGTGAGACCACCTCCTCCCTTATGTCACCCAAAGGAAATTAAGATCTAGTGAGCAAAACTTGCTCAAAGGTCCCCAGCTCCAAAGATGTTAAACTGACCTCAACCAGGAACAGGGCCTTTTCAGCCCTGGCCCCGGCCTGGGGAAATACTCTCCCTGGTAAGATCAAGGCACTGTGAGACCTGAGAGTTCTGTACAGCTTGCAAGATGGAAGTGTTCTACTAGGCCTATGGTTGAGGCTAGAGACAATACCGGAATTCTGGCCTCCCTGCTCAAAACCTCAGCCATCCAGATACATGTATATTTACATCACCCCTCCCATTAGAAGAAAAGAGGTAGACTGGAAATAATTTATTTTAAACTAACTGTAATTAAACAATTATTTTAATGTTTATGGTGATAGTGTTTGTACTGACTTATTTATTGTTTATTATATAAGTTGTTATCTGCCCAGAACCTTCAGGGAAGGGTAGGCTATAAATAAAAATTATTATTAGATTAGACTGTATTGTATTGTGTCGAAACAGTCTTACTGTTATTATTATTAAAATGTGTTTGGTTCTAATAACATGTCTCTGGATACCACATCAATGAGAAGCAGCAGAATCATTAAGACATTTTTGGACATGAACCCAGCAAACTTTAGGACAAACAACTGATAGTTTTTTACATTCCTTTTAAAAGTTGGATACGGCTGCACAAAACAGATTGATGAATTACTGTAAACCTTTGCACATTACCCTCATTCATTTGCACCTCAGTTCAAACGAAGTACCTTTTTTCCTCCAGAATGATTCCTTGTAGTACACAATACATTTGATGACTGATCCCATGGGAACTCGATTAATCAACTGATTTCTCAGTGGAGGCAAAGGTGGATTAAAGTGAATCTTCAAACCAAGAGCTGGGGGGATAGCATTAATAACATATTGGGCCTTAAAAGAAAACAAGAAAAATGAAAACTAGCTTCATCAGGCAATTTAAATTTGACTTAAACAAATGGCAATACATGGCCTATTCCGCACACACTGGATAATGCACTTTTAGTGTGCTTTTGCAGCTTGATTTTCCTCTGCGGAACAAGATAATCTACTTCCAAAGTGCATTGAAAGTACATTATCCAATGTGTGTGGAATAACCCCAACATTTCTCATTAAGTCTTGGTCAAAGTTATGTCTCTCAACTACAAAAAATGGACTTCCACATGTTTCTAAATGGACAAAAGGCCAGCTGTTGAAAAGACTATTGTGACAGAAAGAGTGCAAAGTTAGTTGGGTTAAATTTCACCATGAAAACAAACATCTTAAACTGAACTAAAGTCTTCTTAAGAAGATAGTTTGCAGAGATTCATCTTAAAATACTGTATAATGTAACCTCATCTTTCAAGAATAAATTAAATTGTAATTTTAGCCAGCAGGTTCTAGCCATGTCTAATTATAGATAGTGTAAAGAGGTCCATTAGCAAAAATAGCTGTTGGAGTGGTGCAACCAATGACTATGATCCCATGTTTCCAGTGGCAGGCATTGTGTAATGGCGTGGCCTTTGGGGGGGGGGGGGGAAGCAAGGTCACCAGCATGCAAGTGTTGCATTGTATTCTGGAGGTCACTAATGTTAACAACTCATGTCCATGTGAAATGCTGACTTCTGTCTCTAAAATGTCCCCAAGCATCAACTTGTAGGAGCACTGAATCATTCTCTATCCCTGCAGCAGTCATTTACTATAACTGTGCCCTGAACTAGTTGCTACTTCTGCAAGACAGTAAAGAGCTGGTACACAAACAGTGCCTGGGTTTTGCATATCTAATCTGCTGCAAGAACAAATTAAATCAGTAGCACAGGCTCACAAATGGGCTCACCAACACATGCAACCAGTAGAGCTGAAAATGTGTTGGAAGGGGATATGCACTATTTTCTGTCCCTTCAGAATACCATCATACTTACAAGAGGAGACTAGGCCTCAGCATTTGTTGTTCTCATTAGTTGGTGAGTTAATGGGAGAAGTGTACAGATTGAAGTCCGCTAGCCATAAAATTATGACTTTTTGATGATTTCAATATATTTCAAGGGTTAATTTTATCTTTTGTATTATTTTCCTCATGCTTGGCAAATACAATCTTCCCAGATGTTAGGATTCTAACTACAAATCACCTCATATGTTTCATGGTCTAGCGTCTCCACTATGACACTTTCACCTGTCTGATCAATGCAGATTACAGGCTTGTCAAGCTTAACATTGTCTCCAAGATATTCCATAATTTTCTCACTAATTTGACCAGAACCTCCAACAAATTTCCGTTCCTGGAAGATCAACAGAGAAAAAAAAATGCGATACTACAGGCAGATTTGGTGAGGAAAATTATAACCATAAAAACTACAAAGTAATCCACTTTAAAAAATTGTTTCACTATAGTTAAACGACCCATAGGTAATATATTGTGAAAATACTTCTGCATACCATAAAGTTTCTTTTATGTATTGCTTGAGAGCTTCAAGGTTGCATACACATTTTATGCACACAAGATCTCAGATTCCATTAGGTTAAATGATCTCAGATATCAAAAACAGGAGTTGTGATCCAACACAGAGTTTCTGCAGCTACAAGAGCTTCTACCAACAAAATGCAAGTTCATTAGCTTCCCTCTCCAACAGCGGTTGCAAATGTCCACCCCACCCTGCTTCTGCTCCTAGATGAGAGGAGCCACCAAGATTCAGATCTGGGGGGTATTCTGGACAGCTGCGGGTGTAGGGAACCATGGAAATCATGGTAGAAGTCCTCACACCCACAGAAATATTGTGCTAGTTACAACCCATGAAATTCTGGAAGTGCTGCCAATCACTGGCAGCCAGTGAGAATAAGCCATACCAACAGTGAAATCTGATTTTGCATGTTGTCTGTCTGCTGTGATTTATCACAACAGATTTCTGTGCTGATTCCCTAGATGTATGAGAAATCATATTTGGTTTTCCCACTCTTTTCTTCTCATCCCATTTTCTTCTGCCCTATCTCAACAGACTCTGCTATTGTATACCATAGTATAGTACCAGTGGATGCTGTTCACAGCTTGTACCTCTACATAAAGGAAAATTAATTTACTCTTAGATGCTAAAGAAGAAGAGTTGATTTTTAAACCCTGCTTTTCACTACCTTAACGAGTCTTAAAATGGCTTACCATCACCTTCTCTTCCTGTCCCCACAATCGACGCCTGTGAAGTAGGTGGGACTGAGAGAGCTCTGACAGGATTGCTCTGTGAGAATAACACTATCAGGACTTTGACTAGCCCAAGGATATCCAGCTGACTATATGTGGAGGAGTGGGGAATTAAATCCAGCTCTCCAGATTAGAAACCACCACTCTTAAACACTACACCAAGAAAAGTCAATGCATTAAATTACCAAAGAGCTATACTATGTTTCCACAGAACATTCACATGTTAGGTGTGGAGTTATAGCTTACTGTACCTGGCCTCCATTGGTAGTTGAAAATATCCTGGTTGTCCCGCCACACTGCTTAACATACCACAGGAACCAGAGAGCTGATACCTCATGCGGCTCAGAAGTAACATCAACATTCACAAACAGAGTAGCAAACCGCCTGGCAGCACTGCATAGAAAAGCAAATTAAAGGCATGAAGTTTTTTTTCTTAAACCAAAGAATTCTCAGAAGATATCATAACATTTGAAAATCTTTATGTATTCATTTTATGAAACTGTACTTTGCTTACTGAGGATTTTGGGATTTGTTGTGATTTCCCACTCCTTTTTTCTAAAGATTATATGTAGTTTTATGGATATTTGAATTTTGTTATTGAATTGCCTTCTCTTTGTACATATTCCTTATACACAATGTTTTCTGAATTCTATTGTTGATGTTTATATGTTTATATTGATACACAGTGCCTTATTTTTTCTGTTCTATATACTGTGTATCCCTTTCTTTGTATTCTTTTCGGGTTGTGCAAATGACCATCCAAGAAAAAAAACCCACTCCAAACCAAATGCTATTTATGTAATTTTAAATTGTTCTAGATTTAATTAATTACAAAAATTAACACCTTACAGTTGTTAAAAGCTGAACAGGCACATGCTGCTTAAGGCTGGAGCTGCCCTTTAGGAACTCTGACTTTTGATCTCTTGTCAAATACCGAGGGAGCCACCCTGCAATGCTATGAATTATTGTCTACATGGTTTTGATATTTATAACTATGTGGCTGTTCATCATCTTCTTCAGTTGTCCTGCACATACAAATAAATAAATGATAAAAATATCCAAAGAATTGGCTGGGAGATTACTATTATGCAAGAAATTACTATTTGTAAAGAAATTGATTAGACATTCAACAAAACCACATTTCATTGAAAGACAAACATGTCTGGAAACAGCTGTTGAACTATCTCCCAAGTCTTTTTTGTATTTTTCCCGGGAACTTTACAAAAACCCACAATTCCCAAGGAGTTCAAGAAATTCTCCAATACACTGTCATTTTGACAACCAGCAGGACCAGGATATAAATACATTAACAAACAAACAGGCCATGTGCATGGATCCGGGGACTATCCTAGTGGTTTCCAGCCTTAGGCATGAACTGTCAAAGCCGCTCCTAAGATCCTCTATCTGGGGACCGGCTTATTGAATGCTGTAGAGAGGCAGACAAGGGAGCCTTGAAAGTCTCACTGCGGGCATGGTGTACCCCGTATAGAATGTACACTTTATTTGCCGTACTAGAAACTGTATGCATACTGACCCTGGGAAGGTTTTACTTTCTTCCTTTACTTATATGTGATTCCTACAAGGAAGCAGATGGTTCTCTTTTACATATACTGTTGCCCTGAATGATGTTTTGCTTGACATATGTACAATTTATAAGAAATCGTCTTATATATACAGTTTGGGGACATGATTCTTTCCCTGCACCTCAGTTTTCAAAATCCAAATTTAGTCTAGTATTTTTATCCACACAGAATGCTATTTAACAAAAAGGAAAAATTGCTGCATTTGTTAATGGAAGAAAAATTGAGAATTCCATCTCTCTATAGAAATTATTTCATTTGTCATTCCCAATTTTGAACATAATTTGTAGTCTTACCCAGAGGGCCAAACTAGATTATTTTCCCTCACCCCCACCCCAAGGTGGTACTAGGTACTCCTGGCCCAGTCCTCAGTGAGAGAGCAGCTGCTGGGAACTGATTTCCCAAGCACCACAATGGACTGATTTGAATGGGGACTGTGGCACATGAGAGAGGGACTTAAGTCTTGCCTTCTGTGTTTTTTCACTAAACTGAAACACCCTGGTGGCATTCTTTGTCCCATTGGGAGAGGGCTGTATATATAGTCTATCACTGCACAAGCAGCCCGACAATAGAGCAAATTAGGTCCTTCCCCCAGCTCTCACCCTGTTTGACCCTCAGAGTAAAGGAGGTCACTTCTCTGCAAGAAGTTTAGGATCCAGTTTCCCTTAGGTACTATTGGTACCTGTCCTTAAAGCTGTCAGGGAAGCCCAATCCTGTCAAAACTAAGCAGGGCCATTCCTGCCTAGCCCTTGGAAGGGCAATCTCCAAGAATACCAGAGTCTTAACATGGGGGCAGGCAATGGCAAACCACCTCCAAATGGCTCTGCAAGGCAATCTTAGGATCTCCTGGCTACATTACACACATGCCATATAATCAATCCATCTCACTTTGTCCAGCACACTTTATTTATAAACTCCTGCATAGTCATTTTGTCCCATTCTGCTGCATGCGGTGCTTTCCAAGGAGCTTCACTTGGAATCTAAGAAAAAAGAAGAGCCATATGTCATAAAACATTTGTAAAATCTTACTCAATCAGACCAGTTGTCCATCTAATTTATCAAAGTGGTCAACCAGGTGCGCAGGAAAGCCCACAATCATCCCATACAGTATAATTTTATGTGTGGGGGGTGGGGGGTTGTGTTAACAGTAATACTATTAGAACATTGTCTGTTTTACAGATCAAGAATCATAGCTGAGCATGTATATCTTGCCTTAAGGCAGGATGCTGCACAATATGTCTGCAAACAAAGTTGGGATTCCTAGATCCATCTTTATCCACACTAAATTAGAAGGTGAACAGTGCAATCCTAAACAGAGTTATACTCTTCTAAGTCTGTTGAAGTCAAGGGATTTAGATGGGTTTAACTCTTCTTAAGGCTATATTGTAAATCTGTTGTTGTTGCTTGTAAAACTTATGTTAGACAACCCATCATAAACAGGTTTCTTTTTACTTTTTAAAGTTATGCATATTCAGATGGGGTGAAAGATTCTTATCCTACATCTTTTATTTGGAAATAATTCCCAAGGGGGATGTGGAATGGTATAGTATAACCCAAACTCATCATATCTCGGAAGCTAAGCAGGATCAATACTTTGATGGGAGACCACCAAGGGATATTTTACAGAGGAAGGCATTTGCAAATCACCTGTGTTAAATCACTTGCCTTGAAAAATGTATGGGATTACCATTAGCTGGCTGTGACTTGACAACCCTTTGCGCAAACACACAATTCCCAGGGAGTTCAATAGGAATTACTGACAAATTAGTATGCATTGGACTGCATCCCTATTCAGAGACAATCCAGCCTAATCCTATGGTTTTCAACAGGTTTAGACCTGAGTATTTTGACATAGGACTGCACAGTATATCTTACAGCAAGAAATCTCTATCACCTAATAGATCATACCTCCTTCCCCATTTCATCCATTGTTCTCCACAGATTATTGTAATCCAGATAAGCAATAGGATTCCACACAGGGGGAAAAGGGCCTTTAAAGGGATATGATTTGCCCTACAAGGTAAGAAGAAGAAGAAGAAGAAGAAATACTTGAGTCAAACTGGCAGTTTGGCTGAGCATGTCAAGAAAGGTTGTGAATCAAAATTATAAATCCTTTCCAGGCACAAACATTTAAAAGTACAAAAGCCTTCAAACAGTTTCTAAAATTTCAGGTGAAATCACATAATAAAAAGTGATATCTATCTATTATGCATAGGTATCTATTATGCATGGGTGTTTGCCTTCCCTTTCACCATACATGTCTATTGGGTTCTTTGTCATGCTGCATTGGTTTTCTGTCCTCCAGCACTCAGTTCACTTTCTAACTGCGATTCCCAGGGTTCTCTGAGAGTGCTCTTGTGTTGATTTTCCCCTTGTTTCAATTCCAAGGTAAAGGTAATTCAAAAGCATAAAGATTCCCTCAAATTTCCCTTTTTGTTTTGCCACCTCTTAACGGTCACTCCCCTACCCACATCTGAACACTCTACTTCTTCTGCCACCCTCCACCCTTCATCAGTGTACCAGCTCCATTTTCCCCTTGTTTTTAAATTGTTGGGGTTTTTTTACAAGCACCATCCCTAATCTCATATTTAAAAAGTCAAACAACAGGAGAAAGTTTAAAAGAAGCAGTGTGATGTTTTGTTCCCTGCTGATGTTAACTTGCAATAGGGATTGAGGAGGAGGCAAATACCAGTATCTCCAGTGTGCATAAAAAACAAACAAAAAAAGGATTTCCATGATACATGCAAACAAAATAAAAGGAGAGGGTTATATGCATGAACATGAGATGTAAAAAGAAAGAGTGAGACAGGTGGGAAGCCTAATGCTTTGAAAACATTTCTCCCTTTAATGCTTTAGTGAATAAAGCTTTTGGGGGTGGGGTGGGGATTTTGACAGTCTCCGAAAGCCTGATATTAAAAAGGTTGCTGAGCCACATTGGCCTACAAACCACAGACTTAAGAATCACTTTAGAAGACAGAGTGCAGTCCGCACAGACTCTTAAAAACTGCCAAGATCCCAACTAGTATACAGGATCAAATTAGAGAATTACAAAGAGAAAACTACATCAATTTGCAAGGAAGGATGGGCAATTAGTATTACTATGCAGCTGCATTAGGGCATCAGTGAAGAAGGAACCCTGATATCACTGCTCAGTCAGAACAGCTTTATCAGTGCTGTGGCCAGCCCAAGGTCACCCAGCTGGCTGCACATGGAGAAGGAGCGGGGAATCAAACCTGGCTTGCCAGATTAGAAGTCTGCACTCCTAATCGCTACACCAAGCTGTCTTAGTGACAAAAATGAAAAAAAACTCTCCAGAGCTGCTTTTAAAGGATTGTTCCCCCATATAGATTGTAGCCCTGTTCTGGTGGTGTTGCTGCCAAATTTGCATAGGTGCATAGGCATGTGCACATACACACACATTGCCAACAGTCAAAGGTTGCAATGCCAGCATCAATGGGTTTTACTCTGCATTCTGTACACTTAACATGTTCCCTCATATGACATTATGTGACCATTTTCTATTTTTCAGTCAATAACAGAGCAGAGAATCCCCTCGTGCTTGGCAATATGGAATACAGTGATTTGCAGCTGATCATAAGTTTCAAAAAAGGTCTGGTGAGTTTTAACATGGGCTTTCCTCCTTTGGCAACATTATTTTCTGTTCCCTTTCTTTCAATAACTAATGCTAAAATGCATGCATACAAACTGAACAATGAGAATTTATAAGACACTTGCTGCATACTACCGAGCAGCTGTGACAGGCAATTCTATAATTAAAAAATACACTTTGGACACCACCCTTCTTCACATGTCAGAAGAGACATTCCACCCCAATTTAGAAGAGTGTTTTTTTTTTATTGTAGCTGCAGAATAAATACACCAGAGGAAAAAGAATGGTGTGTAAGGTGGGCATAGAATCCAAAGTCAAGGTGAGAGGCTTACTGCTCTGAAAATTTGCAGTAAGATGTGCAGATAAGCATATATGGGATGTTGATATGGTCTGTCAAAATCCCCCCAACTTTATTCAAGCTCTGAATTAAAAAAAAAAACTTGTACATCATCATCATCATTATTTGTTAGATTTCTTACCCACCGCTCTCAAAGTTGACTAGCGGTGGGTTACAACAAGAATAAAACCCCAATACATAAAAGCATAAAAACCATAAAACCCAAATCCCAACCTACTTCAGTGATGAGAAAAAACTCTCTTCCAGCTCCCATGAGAGCCCCTTCCTCAGCCCCTCAGGGCCCCAAACCCCAGGGATGCTGATAGTTCTAGTTGTTGAGGGGCCCCTGCAATCTCCCTACCCTGGCTTCAACCAAAGACCTGGAGGGAGAGCTCCATGGAAGCTCCTGCGGAGCTCTTAGCTCTTCCAGGAGCTCATTCCACCAGGTCGGAGCCAGGACTGAAAAGGCCCTGGCCCTGGTCGAGGCCAGATGCACCTTTCAAGTATCAGGTATCACCAATAGGTTAGTACCCGCAGAACACAAGACCATGCAGGGAACATAAGGCAATAGGCAGTCCCGACAGCAAAGGGCCTTAAAGGTCAGAACCAGAACCCTGAACGTGATCCAGGTGGTAACTGGCAACCAATGCAGCTGTCTCAGCGCTGACTGAATATGAGCCCTCCAAGGTGTTCCAGTGAGCATCCTAGCTGCTGCATTTTGTACCAGCTGCAATTTCTGGGTCAAGGATGAGGGTAGGCCTGCATAGAGTGAGTTAAAGTCAATCCTGGAGGCGACCATCACATGGATCACTGTGGCCAGGTGTTCTGGAAGAAAGGGTGCTAGTAGCCTCACCTGGCAAAGATGGAAAAATGTCAGGCATGCTACCTCCATGGTAGGTGAGGCATCCATGATCACGTCCAGATTCCTAGCAAAGGGCATGATGTTAAGTTGCACACTGGCCAGGTCAGGCAGACATAAATCCATGACAAACTGAAAATAAGGAGTCCATTTCTCTTGTTCTGTTTTTTTTTTTATTGTCTGAAATTGTACCTTGTGAGGCATCTTATCTCTAACTCTGGTTTAACTCAAATTTTGGCATTGAATTATGCATAGCATGGTTGCAAGTTTAATTTACTATGTTTCAGCCCCCCCACCCTTGTCCCTTCTTCATTTAACTGATGCATGTAAGTGCATTGATAAATCTTTGGGAGGAAAAACAGGAAAAAATGATGCCTTGATGGCATCATACATATGAATGCATCAGGCTTCCCCCCAAAAAAAACCTCCTGGAATTTTCCATTGGGGAGCTGGCAAACTGTACATGAGTACATTAGTAATCTGGAGAGGAAAGATAAAAAGAAATTGAAGAACTAGGGCTTTACAAAATCTGGAAATAAACAATGGAAGAGGTTCAAAGTATCTGTTCCACTTTAAAAGCAATGCCTAAGCTTGGATCCACTGGAAATTTCTATTGATAGAAGAGATTTCCATCAATGGAGAGCAATTTTTTCACACTCTCCTCTCAAACTGCTATCTAAAATACCCATTAAAGTGCTGCTCTTAGGGGCAGAAATCTGTGCTAGGAAAGGAAAATTGGCAAAAATTGAATCTACTGCTGATGGGTCAAGCTTCATGGTTCCACAAAAAAAATTCAAAACACATCATGGACTGCTTTTGATTTACACTGTGTTATCTGCTTTGAGTCTCAGTAAGAATGGCAAACTATAAATACAGTGAATATATTATTAATTAAATAAAGCAGTTTTGTCAGATGGTCAGGTTTGGTTCTGGCCAAAATTTTATTTTATTGACCTTTAAACACAGAAATAACAATGGAGAGATGACAAGGAAAAGTGAGGCAGTGCCATACAACTCCTAGAATGTCCTGGCCTTTCTGGCCTCTCCCTTTCTTCCATTTGCCAGGCCATTATTGTTTCTGGACACATTTCAAAATATTTCAGCCAACGTATTTGCTGTGAACATGGCAGAGAACCTGGAAGAACAGAGCCTCCCTTGCCTTGAATGAGCACACTTTATCTGCTTTTACAGTCACCTTGGCAAGATTCCTAAATGAATTAGAAGCTTTTTTTTAGGAACCAGTTTGGTGTAGTGGTTAGTGCGGACTTCTAATCTGGCATGCCGGGTTCGATTCTGCGCTCCCCCACATGCAGCCAGCTGGGTGACCTTGGGCTCGCCACGGCACTGATAAAACTGTTCTGACCGGGCAGTGATATCAGGGCTCTCTCAGCCTCACCCACCCCACAGGGTGTCTGTTGTGGGGAGAGGAATGGGAAGGCGACTGTAAGCCACTTTGAGCCTCCTTTGGGTAGGGAAAAGCGGCATATAAGAACCAACTCTTCTTCTTCTTCTTCTTTTCAAAACACAATCCATAATCTTGTCTGCAGCAAATATGTTCTGATGAAAGCTATTTCTTTGTTCAGGGAGCTGACTGGAGCAGAAGCAGCTTGGCTGGTTTTCTGAGTGAACAGAGAAGAGCAGCAGTCCTGGGAGGTATAGGATAAGGGGAGCTCTAATGCTTTCCCCCAACCGAATAGATTGTACCTCACACAGCCAGGTTGTGAATGGCCTTTTTAGAATAATTAGAGAATCCTTTGTGGCACAACAACAGTAGCTACACTCTATATCTATATCTATGTTTTCTAATAAAAAGGATTTAAACTAGCCTCCTTGTTTCTATCAATGCAGCTAAATTGTCTTCCATTTTTTGCCATAATTGGATTGGCTTATTTGTGTATAATACTCAGTTTTAATAAGCATTTAATAGTGTTGCTTAAATTGGAAAAGTAATTCAAATGAACTGTTACAAGCATGGTAATCTGATTTTCAGTGTTAATAAATTGATTGTGATATGAATTTCTTGGTAGGAAACACTGTGGATCACTGTCATGTCTCATTTTATTTAGCATATGTAACAATAATTTTTGATTAAAGGTAGGCAGGCTGTTATTTAAATGTGCAGCCGTTGCAGAATATCTCTAAGGACTATATATTATATCAAAAACAACTGGTGACTACAAATATCAGCTGGATAATGCATGGAAGAAACATTTAAACTTTATGCTAATAATGTCTGAAAAAATCAGATTCAAATGGGAAAGCTATACTTTGAAAGGAGTAATCTCAAAGCAAAATCATTGCAGTAAGTAATAACAAGGCAGACTTGCTTCTATTGGAAAAGACAATATCCAGCCAGAATGTAAGAGATAACATTTTACACCATGGACAGCATAAAGATATAATGGTTTTCGTTTTAGTAAAAAAATAAAATTCTTGCAAAATATTTCAGTACTATCAGTACTACTATTTGAAATGGAAAGTGTCTTGGTCATCTTACTGGATGACTTTGGCCAGGATATCAAGTGAGAGGCTGTTAACCTGTGGATTCCCTTGCAACTCTCGGCCACTTTCAATTCTGCCTATTATGACTAATCCTTCTGAAGTGTTTCTCCAGGTTGGAAATGGGAGGGACCCCATTGCAATGATTTTTCCCCCTACTTGTCAGGAAGTTCCCAAACGTTGATGACGAAAGACTGTTCTATCCTGTAGAATCTGCCCTAATTTTTTTGTAGGGCTTTGATCTTGCCACGGTGCCCTCCAGCTGGTCTTAAATCCTATGATGTCACACAGAGGAGGTGGAGAAGTTGAAGTAACATTATTTGGACTACACTCCATTAAAGGGGAAACAGCCTTTACAACTAATGGTGGAAAATGTTGCTGTCTGTGACTGCAACTTGGGATTCAACGTGAAGCAAAAAATAAAAATCTTTGAAGAGCAGCCCTCTGGCTGCTAAAAGGATGACTCTGGTTACTATGTAGGATTACCAGGCCACGCAATCAGTGGAAGACTGAGGAAATGGGGATATGTGGGTGGAAGACAGCAAGAAGTCACGCCTGGGAAAGGGATACCAGGAGTCACCAGTGATTCCTAGAAAGTCACTTCCAGGTTTTCCTCAGAATTGATATCACTCTTTTACTGATGACACTTTTTTCTTCCACTGACTTAGTGGATACTAGTGGACAATGTCCACTGGGGCCCAGAGATCTCCCACCTCCTAGCAAGCTTATGGCAACCCTACCACATTGGCCTAGCATTTTCAGTAAAAAATATTATAACTTTCATTGTCCTGCATACTAAAGCACAGCTTTAAGTAACATTGAAATCATCATACTTGCCAACATTTTCCTCAATTCTGAGTGCAATTCCAATGAGAGTTTACCCCTCTCATTCAAGTGTATGGGCTTTTAAAAGTATGATTATGGTTAAGACTGACTCTGAGAGCTGTAGCTTTGTGTGGTGCTAATGACTTGTTAAGCAGAGCCTCTTGTGGTGCAGAGTGGTAAGGCAACAGACATGCAGTCTGAAGCTCTGCCCATGAGACTGGGAGTTCAATCCCAGCAGCCAGCTCAAGGTTAACTCAGCCTTCCATCCTTCCGAGGTCAGTAAAATGAGTACCCAGCTTGCTGGGGGGTAAATGGTAATGACTGGGGAAGGCACTGGCAAAGCACCCCGTATTGAGTCTGCCATGAAAACTCTAAAGAGCATCACCCCAAGGGTCAGGCATGACCCAGTGCTTGCACAGGGGATACCTTTACCTTTAATGACTTGTTAAATATTTCTGGAAATATTGCTGGAAATGTCATACAATGTCATACAACTATAATTCCCAAGATTCCTTTTGGAGAGATTAGGATTTTGAAACTCATTTCTAGACATGATGAATCACTTCTCATATTACTGCTGCCCCTGAAGATACCTTGAACTTGCTTCCATATTGTGGCTGTTTTATGTGGTAATTGTACAGTATATAGAATCATAGAGTTGGAAGGATGCATACAGGTCATCTAGTCCAACCCCCTGCTCAATGCAGGATCAGCCCAAAGCATCTTAAAGCAGTGGTCCCCAACCCCTGGTCCGGGGACCGGGATTGGTCCGTACATCAGTCAGTACCGGGCCACAGCTCCTCCTCGTCCTCCTCCCCGGCTGCTGCCCCGGGGGCTGCCCTGCCACTCTGCCGCCGGCTCACCTTTGGTGCTCTTAGGCCATGGCTGCCATGGCTAGGGCTCCCCCTCAGCATGGCACTGTGCAGCTGCTGCTGGCAGCTCCCCCCCCCCAGCAGGCGGCAGGAAATCAGGGGCGCCGGTGGGAAAGCAAGCAGAGCAGGGGCTCAAGCAGCGGAAGCCCTCTGCAAAAGACTACCCCCCCCCCCGGGCCTCAGTAAAATTGTCAAGCATTGACTGGTCCCCGATGATAAAAAGGTTGGGGACCACTGTCCTAAAGCATCCAAGATAAGTGTGCATCCAACCTTTGCTTGAAGACTGCCAGTGAGGGGGAGCTCACCACCTCCGTAAGCAGCCTATTCCACTGCTGAACTACTCTGACTGTGAAAATTTTTTTCCTGATATCAAGCCTATATTGTTGTACTTGTAGTTTAAACTCATTACTGTGTGTCCTCTCCTCGGAAACAGCATCCTGCCCTCCTCCAAATGACAACCTTTCAAATACTTAAAGAGGGCTATCATGTCCCCTCTCAACCTCCTTTTCTCTAGGCTGAACATTCCCAAGTCCCTATGTTTACTGTAGTCATACAAATGGGCCTTTCTAACATTCTTTTGGCTTTATTTCCAGGCATTGTTGAAGGGAAATCAAGTTACAATGCAGCAGAGTGAGTTAAGAAAAACTTCAGTTATATATATAAATGTTACCATAATTTCAGCTACAAAACACATCTTATTCAATACTTGAAAAGTTGGGAGATACCCCAAGAGAATGATAACATTCTAGGTAATTTTAAACAGATTAAAATGAACCGTTTCATATCTTTTCCTTTAATTAGACAGGTTTGCAACAAAAAGCTAAAAAGAGAAATATGAAAGCAATTTAATCTAGTCATTTATAGTCCATTTAAACTGTTATACTCCGAGCTATGCCAAGGGAAATGACCATTAATTTTGGTGAAGCAAGTTAGGAACTTGAATAAATCACACTAACTCTTACACATGTATCACCAGCATTATTGCTACAAAGGAATGTTACAAAATCTGTTGCTTTCGAAGACAGCAATCACTTACGTTGCAGCTAATTAAATCCAAATGTAAGAACAGGCTTACATATTTTATTCATGAACAAGAAGCTAACAAATAAACATTTCAATACCCATCAGTTCCAGACTAGATTGAGAAATAAAACTTAACAGGAGTGCAACATTGTTCTGGGCATAGTCTTGAGCATCTCTATTAAATTTATGATCTTTAAACTCTTTCAAACTATCTCTAAATTTCCTTCGTTCCATCTCTATATTTGATAGTTTTAAATTAAATACTCCCTGACATTTCCCCACTGGGAATTTGCCCCACCTCACCATTTGTTTGGTGACGTGGCATATTCCCGGTTCCACATGATGTCGTGGCTGAGCCCGGACCATCCTAGACCTAGCCCGAGTCAGGCCCTCATTTCCCCTGGGGGAAGGGAAGGCGGATATATCCACATTCCCTTTTGTGTCCCAGGCCTATCTTGGTCCTGGGTCGTGGGGAAGGGAAGAGTCAGACTGTCTTGGCCTGGCTGCTCCCCACCTGCGACCATAACTACAGCATCCCAAAAGGGAAAAAATGCCACAGCTAGCTTCTCCATGCTGCACACTGCAGCAGAGCCCCTGGAGCATTCTTTTAATTTTTACAAATGGGGTATTGCATTGTAACGTAATACCCCATTCTTAAAAATCAAAATTGTGCAGCCCCCCCGTATACACACACCATGCAATGCAGTGTAACCTTGCCACCCTGGCTGTTTCATCCAGAGGCACAAATCTGGAGCAGACCGGGTGCAGTGGAGAAAATGTTCCCCTGTCTGGACTTGGGAAGAGGCAAGCCCAAACACCCAGCAGCAGCCCTGCATGGTGCCACTGTTGCAGAATAGGTCCCTGTGAATGTTGCTGTTTCAAAGCCTCCTTTATATTTCCAAGGTCAACACCTAGTTTCTTTACCTCATTAGTGAAATGTTCAAAAATTAACAGCATTAAATCATGAGAGCACTTGAAAAGTATAGCAGCCCATTTACTTTAAAATTAACATTTGGGAATCCAAATCCTTTTCACGTAAGAAAAAAGTTACTTGGGATTCAGTTACTTATTCTAGCACAGAACTGGATACCCCCAGTTCTTCTGGGGAGGATTCTGTATCTAGCAACAGACTTATGTTTAACATAAGATGACCAGATTGTCCCCCTTTTGGAGGGACATCTGGGGGCACCTGGAAAATTGTACTACAAATTACAAATATATATTACAAAATATATATATTATAATACTATTTTTTGTGTTCTATGAAAATTTTTGTTGCTCCATATAGACCAAATTTTTAATCATCAAGAACCCCCCGGTCAATCAAATAAACAGGCATGGTTTTCAACTGTTGTTTTGAATAAGTGTAGATTCAAGTGGATAGCCATGTTGGTCTAAAGCTGCACAACAATATTTGAGTCCAATAGCATATTTAAGAACAACAAAGATATATTCAAGGCCTGAGTTTTCATGTGCATGCACACTTTCTCAGACAATGGAGCAAAAATCATAAGAATACAGATATGAGAGAATAAATTAATAGTAAATTAGTAAACAACATCACAACAAATATGCAGCTTGATGATGAAGATTGGCTAGTTCCACAATCTGCCTTTGGGTTCAGTTATCATTCACAAAAATATGGGGGATATAAAAATGTTAAGGTACTGATTAATGGCAGATGCTTTCCCAGTTGTGGAAAGAAGTAATTAATAGAGACTTGTTGCTAGTCCCATCCATCTCCACCCAAGCATGTAAGCATCCGCACAAATTACAAGCCCTGCTGTGTTTGTTCTCCTGTCCAAAGACCAGGGAGTTAGATTCTAAATTACATTACATGCATACTTATATCACATTACAGTTCCATTGTCCCAAATGAAAAGAAGAGGGTATTGTAAGAAATAGAGATATAAGAGTTGAATGAGATTAGCATATGTAGTGACATAAGAAACCAGTATCCCTATTGAGTCCTGGGAATTCCATTGTTTTTAGTGTTGTAATAACGTACATTTCCGGAATCTCCCTTTCTAATCTGTTCTTGAATGTATTTGATATCATGGATATGAAACAATAATGACACTTCTATACATACACATGCAGCTGCCTAATACTTAGTCTGTCCATAAGTCTAAGGTTAGTACTGAATGGTTCACCAGAAGAAGAAGAAGAATTGGTTCTTATATGCCGCTTTTCCCTACCCGAAGGAGGCTCAAAGCGGCTTACAGTCGCCTTCCCATTCCTCTCCCCACAACAGACACCCTGTGAGGTGCGTGAGGCTGAGAGAGCCCTGATATTACAGCTCGGTCAGAACAGTTTTATCAGTGCCATGGCGAGCTCAAGGTCACCCAGCTGGTTGCATGTGGGGGAGCGCAGAATCGAACCTGCCATGCCAGATTAGAAGTCCACACTCCTAACCTCTACACCAAACTGGCTCTCTCCTGGCATTCCCTCTTGTTGCCTGACAGTGCCACAGGCACTGGTGGGAGGAAATAAGCAGGAGTAAACATTGTTCAGCAGGGGGAGTATTCTACTACTAGGACATGGCCCACCCCCAAATTAACACAAGCAAAATTCAGCACAAGCAAAATTCCTCTTCCCTGCTGACATGGTTAGGGTAGGTTTGGTGTAGTGGTTAGGAGTGTGGACTTCTAATCTGGCATGCTGGTTTTGATTTTGCACTCCCCCAAATGCAGCCAGCTGGGTGACCACGGCACTGATATAACTGTTCTGACCGAGCAGTGATATCAGGGCTCTCTCAGCCTCACCCACCTCACAGGGAGTCTGTTGTGGGGAGGAGAAAGGGAAGGTGACTGTAAGCCACTTAGAGCCTCCTTTGGGTAGAGAAAAGCGGCATATAAGAACCAACTCTACTTCTTCTTTCAGGTTATGGGGTGTATAAGTATTCTTTGACATTATTATACTTTTAAAACAGATGGATTTATAGTAACATAAATTCTCAAGTTAGGGTTAGGGTTAGCCTATTCATGGGTCCAGTTGGGGAGTTTGCAGGTTTCATGGGAGCATTAGCAGCAAGGAGGAAATTGTAACATGGTTAGGAATGGCTATGCGGTGTATAAGAATTCTTTGACATTAGCGTAAATTATTCAGATAGGGTTAGGGTTAGCTTAGTCATGGATCCAGTTGGGGAGTTTGTAGGTTTAGTGCAGCGGTTCCCAACTGCCCTAATGCTGTGACCACTAAAGCAGGCCTTCTCCGCGGCTTCCATGACCTCTGAGGCGGTGCAGAGGAGGCCAGTGCTATGTGGTGGCCACTGCCGCTGAGCTGTCTCTGCAACCACCGGGAAAGGGCCGAATGACCCCTCAAGGGGTGGCAACCCCCACATTGATAATCACTGTTCTAGAATTAGGCCATTTCAGTTCACACCTTTGTATGTTTTTTGCAATGTTGCCAATACAAAGCATGTTTTATATATATATACTAGTATAAAAGCTTGCTGTAGATAAAATACAGCGGGCTCTAGCAGGGCCCCCTCAGGGCAGGGCAGGCAGCATGGAGAGTGCGCAGGTGGGCACAGGGCTCAGGAGGAGGTGGTGAGCATTCCCACCTCCCCCTGCCTCCTCCCAGAGCCCCGTGGATGGCCATGGAGGCAACTGTGGGTTTTCATGGTAAAGTGCAGCGCACTCTAGCCTCCCTCTCCACCTCTATCCAGAGTCCTGCAGAGGAGAGCCAGTTTGGTGTAGTGGTTAGGAGTGCAGACTTGTAATCTGGCATACCAGGTTCGATTCTGCGCTCCCCCACATGCTGCCAGCTGGGTGACCTTGGGCTCGCCACGGCACTGATAAAACTGTTCTGACAGAGCAGTGATATCAGGGCTCTCTCAGCCTCACCCACCCCACAGGGTGTCTGTTGTGGGGAGAGGAATGGGAAGGCGACTGTAAGCCGCTTTGAGCCTCCTTCGGGTAGGGAAAAGCAGCATATAAGAACCAACTCTTCTTCTTCTTCTTCTTCTGTTGTGGAGTCCACCACTGGGTTTCAGGGTGAGGTGCAGAGCACTCTGCCCTCCCTCCACACCTCCCTCGGGCACCCTGTGGAGGGCATTGCAAGCTTGTGTGAGGTTTCGGAGCAAGTGGCAGAGCACTCTGCCCTCCCTCCCTGCCCTTGGAGTCCAGCATGGAGCTTTGGGGTGAGGCGCAGAGCACTCCACTTTCCCTCTCCGCCTCCTCCTGGAGCCCCTCAGAGGACCTTGCAGGCTGGCGTGGGACTTTGGGGCGAGGCATGGAGCATGCCGCCCTCCCTCTCCTGGACCCTGCAGATGGCCATCCATCTAGGGCAAAGCCCTGTGATGTCCCAGACCTCTATCCTCCCCCTCACCCCACCAGTCAAATAAACCTCATGTGCCGGTGGTGATCGGGGCGAGTGGCAGGTGGGAAGGGGGCCCAGTTGTACCTTCTTTCAGGGTAAAGTAGTATCTGGCCATGAGGCTGCATGAGCGTCTCATGGCTGGCTGCTGAGGGCAGGCACTGCAAGGGCCATGCAGCCAGAAGCAGAGCCCGGACAGCCAGACATGTGCTGGACAGGGTTTAGACACTGGTCTGCCCATAGGGACGCTTTACAAATATAAAGAGCTGCTATGTGGTACAGATTCTACATACATACATACATACATACATACATACATACATACATACATACATACATACATACATACATACATACATACATACATACACTAGACACAAAGCCAGGGATGCAATGGGTGCTAGAGGTCCCCCCCCAGTGGTGGCGTGGCTGGTGCCTGCACATACTTACCGTTGGTGGAGGTGCCATTGGAGTCCATGTGCTGGGGAAAGATGGGGTAGGCAGGGACACAGCGAGCCTCAGAGGGAGCCCCTCTGTGGGGTTGCCTCCACGGGGCTGCCTCTGTGTGGCCACTGCTGCCTCCATTGCCAGGGCAGCGCAGGCCTCCATGGCGGCAGCGCCTCAGCAGAGCAGTCCGCCGCAGCAGTGAGCCCCACTTCAGGTGGCAGGCAGACCTGGCTTTGCCGGGCGCTCAGATATGCCCATATTCCAGGGCCGGACAGGGCCAGAGAGCCCAGTACAGTCTCTACCCTGTAGGCTGTTTCTCTTTTATTATAAGGGCTAATGGTTAGGATAGTATGTGTATATGTGTTTTCTATACATCATCTGTCAACAATTTCTGCCATTGTTTCAACTCACTGAGAGGGATCAGAATCCATTAAAACTACTAATCTGAATAAAATATTCAATTTTAAAACAGTTATTTTCCCTATCCACTCATAATAATTATTTTCTAATAGGCATACTCTTCTCCATAGAAAACATTCTGCAAATTTAGTACTACAAAGAAAGTCTCATATTACAGAATTTTAAAAAGCACTTCAATTAGTGGATTTAATTAACTCTGAATCACTCAGCGGTAAAGCAGTAAGAGGTTTTACATGATCCATAGTAAAGCTTTCAAAGATACTGGGAGGAGAATCCCTTCTGCTTCAGTGCCTTCTTGCATAAGCCTCAGTTTTGCCAGTTTTAAATGTAAAAATGCTCCAGACAAGCATACAAAATCCATATAAATCTTATTTTGTAACAACTGAATTAGATAAATAACTATTCCAGTTAAATGAATGAAAAGTAGAAATGAGGCTTCAAGAAGATCTACCTCTCCCCCGAGTTATGGGTTAACATGTTGCTCCCTATTAACCCTCCCAAGATGCTTATATGGCTTTCTGTTGAGCAAGGGTGGGGAGAATATTTTATTCCACTGTCTGGTTGGGGGGGGGGGGTCTTCAGGCTTCAAGAAACCCCAGAAGTGGCACAATCGTGCAGAATATGGTTCGGAAACATAGCTGTGTAAATGTCCACCCAGGGCCTCTCATCTCCCCACCTCCTCCAGGCCCATCATTGGCCATTTTGAGAATTAACAGTTCTTCTTTATATATATATTTACACACACAAACAATGCAACCCGCTATGATACTTAAAGTATCCAGTATGTTTTTAGAGTTTGAACTTAGAAGAAAAACCTGGGCTTTTTAATAAGAACATAGAATAAATGGAAACAAGAGTATTTTCCAGTTCAGCACAGGCATGAACTTTCTCCTTGTCAAATGCCTGTATGCCAGGATATCTCTAATTATCCAGAATTTCTTTATTGTCCACCACTCTTGTCCTTCCTTTATGAAGAAGTAAAACATACTCTCGGCCAGAAAAAATTAATTTTAAAAAATAATGAGATCTTCTTAAAACTATTCAGTAGAGCAGTATGTCAAATCGATTTAGACATGAAAGAATTATAGAGGAACTTTCTCATCACATTTTCAGACAGATAAATGCTGTTGGCTGTTATGAGGGCCCCCTTCCATGGGAATCCTTGTACCAAAAGACGTACCACATTTAAAGCCACTTGGCCCCAGAGTGACACCCTCCGAGTTTTTATCACGGACTTGCCCCGCCCCTTTCTCTTCCCACCGACCCCTTACTGTTTTATTCTTACCACTCCACAGGAGCGGTTTACAGATGGGGTATTTTGCTAGTGTAGTGAATAATTGTTTACCTTTGCGTTCAAGTAGTCTCAGAGAAGGCAAATGCTAGCCATTCTGACTGCCTGAACCAATGCAAGATTTAGTGTGCCTCCAATACTAAATAATGGTGTACATTGCCAACAGTGTTTGGTAGATTATTTTAATCTCATGTGAACCTATACTCAATAGGTTACTCAATAATACCTACATTCCCAGACCAATATGAAAGATGCATAAGTAGCTACCAAAAACCTGTAAAAGCATTTTGGAACCAGGTCTGATCTTACCTTCACATGGTGAATAAGATGCTCTACTTCGTTGACTTTGTATGTCTCAAGCCCTAACTCCTTAGCAAGACGCAAGACACGGTTTTGTGTTGGCCCCACATATGCTCCTCCCAAGTCTACATACTTGACTTGATTATTCTGGTTGGAAAGAAAGGGGAAAACAATCTCTTTGTAAATAAATGTTAAATGAAAGCCAAGAGCACACTTTTCTGCAGCATGTACTTTTCTGTGAATTTGTATGGACTAAGATGGATGCCCCTAGAAAAGTGAAGATTAAGGGAGCAAAAGAAGTTATCAAAGTATGCATGGCAAAGATATATTAATATATAATATTAATAAAACATATTGTGTTGCTAGTGCAACAAGTACATGAATCAAGATTATATCTGCTTCTCTAGATATGATTTCTGCATCACTGTGATGTGACTTACTCTTGCAGTGAAGGTTCTGCCTCCAACTCTGTCACGGGCTTCTAGTACAACAACGTTCAATCCTGAGTCAAACAGTAACTTGGCTGCAGACATACCTAAAAAACAAATGAAAAACGACATTACAGTTTCCCTACCTCAAAAGCATTTCACAATATCATGGAAGACTTAGCTCTGAAAATGGGACCTATCAAAAATTTCAGTTGTTGAAACACCTGAATGTTGACATAACAAAGGGTGAATGGACTCAACAAAGAAACTGTGTATAGCCAGCATTAAAATTCCATTGTACAATCAGGATGGATATAGTTAACCATTCATCATACAGAGCCTCAACAAGTGTAACTTCAAAGATTTCCACGATCCCTTCTGTTCCACAATTCTTAGCTGTTTTATGGATATTGCAAAGTTTTTGATAACTGAAAATCTCTCTTAGCCTCGAGTTTGCAATTATAAATGGTACATAACTTATAAACACATCTGTCACATTAAAAGTTCCATAGTGCACATTATTGCATATTCTGTTAAATGGTTGGAGTTAGTAGTTTCACCCAAAATGTGACAGAAATGTTAATTTATTCTATAATATAGTACTGATCACTAAATAACTGAGTAATGTATGTCAGAAGATAAGTAAATCATACTTCTCCCTTTGCAAGAGTTCAGCTTTTGAGTAAATGAAGAACAATTTTGCAAGAACGGAAGAGTTAAACAAAGGACAACACTTGTCTTATACCTAGGATTTTGCAGCAGGCAAGATTAAAAAACAGTAGAACAAGTTTGATCTTAATTTAAGAGGCATATTAGGTTAGTCTCTCTCATCTATCTCATAAACTCTTACCTCCCCAGCTGCAAAAAAATGTAATTTCAGTTCTGCTGATTTATCTATTTAACCCTATTGGCTACAATGTGCAGGCAAGCAGAAAGCCTGGAGCTTCTCTTCACCATCCACTTAAGGAACACTGTGCTTTCTCTGCACCAGTCTTTCTCTTTTTTTTACCACTGAGAAACCCAGGAAGCTTTCTCTGGGCTCTGAAACACCCAGAATTAGCATAATCATGCAGAATATGATTGGGAAGCATAGCTCTGTACACAACCACTTGGGACCCCTCCCCATTCCCTCCAGGCCCATCATTGGTCATTTTGGGAAGGAAGGGTGGGTCAACATGACCATATATGGTCATATCACCTGATAAATGTTTAACAAGTTTAAAAAATATATTAACATTCATTAACTCCCACCCATTTGGGAAACCCTTCCAGAGATGTCAAGAAACCCCAGGGTTTCACAAAACCCTGGTTGAGAAAGCCTGCAATATGTTCTTATTAGGAAAATGTTGGCTGCTAAGTAAAAGTGAAATGTAAAGAAGTAGAGACTGTAATAATAAAAGAAACCAGAATATAATTAAAGAATATCATAGGGCAATTTATGTTACAGGCAATTTTGATAGAGATTATTTTTGTTTGTTTTCATATGTATTATTATTATTAATACATAATTATTATTAATTATGCATCACTTCATTTTAATTATTGTAATTAACAACAAAAGAAATGCACAAGTCTAAAATTCAGACAATAGTACCTACCTATAATAATAATCTTTATTTTTATCCTGCACTTCCCATAAGGCTCAGGGTAGGTATCGTTCATAAATCCAATAAATACAGTTACATTAAAAATGATACAAAGCCAAACCCATCCGCCAACAATTAATCTTCAATATTAAAAGCTAAACATTAAACCTTAAATATTAAGAGGGGTAACCTTTTTAGGGCATATGTAATTTCCCTAAGCACTCAGTTTGCATTGTTTAGTTACTAAACCATACTGAAGATGGTATTCCAACAGAGATCTATTACCAGTGTTTCCCAGTTTTCCAAGCACATCTAATTGGGAAAATTATTCTCAGGGAAGTGTGTGCTGCATGACTGACACAGCCAGTAGCAGTTCAATTTTCATACAACTGGCACATGCTCATCTCTGCTATCCTCTTGGGTTGCTATCCAACACCAACAAGGTAGCACAGAGTAGTTAAAGGGGTATAGAATAAAATTTAGGAATGGATTGCTGGAAACGCAAGGGGAAGAAAACAGCATATACCATACTAGAGCTTTGTGTTTGGAACAAAACCAAATTTGATTTCTCATGTATGGTTCCTACAAAGGTTGGACTAAGGTTACATCTGACCTGAGCCACTGAGTATCTGTGGCAATTCAGAAAGCTTAAATCTGATATCTCAAAAAAATCAATAGAATAAAATTAATAGAAGTAACAAAGATTCAACAAGGACAGGTTTTATTTGTACAAAGGGTAGTGCTTCCATAGAGGAAATGCAGCAAACCTTCCTAAGTAACTATGGCAACCTGCTATCAAACATCATCC
Source organism: Paroedura picta (assembly GCF_049243985.1). NCBI lineage: Eukaryota > Metazoa > Chordata > Lepidosauria > Squamata > Gekkonidae > Paroedura > Paroedura picta. The sequence goes on along the minus strand of NC_135374.1, from coordinate 65,236,840 downwards.
CCTTGAAGACACTGCAACTGTGAGGAGACTTACAAGGCCTTCCCAGGGCAAGCTTAATCTGCAGAAATTGCTCAGTGAGGGAGAAACAATCTGTTTTCAAATTACTGTATTTTACTGAAATGTCAACAGTCATAACAATTATTTGATCTAAAATGTTGTCCTTTTTGCATTCCTGATGGTTTTATCTTTTAACAATCATGGGCCAAAACTTTAAATCAAAATGACAAATGGAAGAACCTGTAAACATTAAACACTGTGTCAACATTAAATATCTAGACAAACTCTGTGTATGTATAAAATGTGACCCTTACACAGTAACCTGAATATTGACTGCAGGTAAACAATACTTTTGAAGATACTCTCAGAAGGTCTGCTTTCTGGACCCTTGCCCAAAGAAGTAAGGAGGATGGCAACCAAAGATGGGACAATGCTGTTTTTCTTGAGAGGTCGCATTTTTTTAAAAGAAAGAAATACATTTTAGAGAGGTGTTGTTTCAGCATCAGTGGCGTGGATAAGCTTGAACAGGAGCTCTTCAAATGGATTTTTCTACTCTCGCCCCCGCCCCCCGCCCCCCGCACAGAATTTACACAGAATTTAAAATAGTTCCTCTACTACATTACTTTCTCTTGTAAAGGAGTCAGAGAACAGGCAATTAAGATGTAACTGAGCTTTGGAGTAATTTTACGATTAAATGGCAAATCATTATGTTGAACTCAGAATATCTGTAGCTTAACCTAGCTGTAGCTTAACCATGAAAAAGGGCTCTAATATAGACTACAAAAAGATTTAACAAGACTTATGTAATCAAATTACACAACAGAAACTATTGAGAATGTCCTTGGATCACATTAAGCTGTTATTTGCTTCATCTCAGGTCCATGAGGCAACTATAAATGCGGTACCCTGGGAAAGCAGATTGTATTGTGCCACAATTATTGCCACCTGTTTCATAAGAGTAACAACTCTGACTATACAAAGATGGGGGAATTCCTCACCCGGAGAAGCCCAGAGGAGCTATAGACTTTTTAAATGGTCCTTTCATATGGTTGGGCCAGCCCTGTGCAGTAGTTCAAAACTCTTAATCAAAACATCCCCATCATCTGGCTATATTTATCACACACATCCTAAACTTGTACAGCAAAGAGTTCTTTGCAAGCACAGGCATGATCAACTATGCAGTTTACTAAATACACAAAAAAATACAATGTATTCTTTTGCTCTAGAAAGCAGTTTCCTCGGTTTCCTTTGAAAGCCCCAGTGCTCCGTTTATTACATTACTTTGCCTGAGACCTGTCTTTAATAACATTAGGATCATTAGAATGGGACAGCACAATATAAAGAATCTGATTACTGAGCTGCTGCTGAGATATCGAACTTGGCATCAAGCCTCTTCACTTTGGGTTTGCTTACCATCAATCAATCACTCTGCTACATTTGCTTAACATGCTGAAACTGCTCAACTTTCTATGTTCATGTTGTTCTGGTGTTCGTAACAGTTCCTCAAACTTTTTGGCAGACATTTTTCCTTTTCTAAACTAGCCATGTACACGCCTGTCCTGTGGCCTTAAAAGTTTACAGTGAAAAATGACAAGAAAACATGGCATATGATGGAAGCCCATCTCTGGAGGAAACTGGATCTAGGTGGGTCGGTGCTGCTGTTTACACTCCTTTCTCCATAACCGGACACAGAGAGTAGTAGTGGGTCTTGAGTTATTTCACCCCTGCTGACTTCCTTGTGGAGTACCTCAGGAGGCAGAGCTCTCCCCCACGCTTTTTAACATCTTTATGCACCCTCGAGCACAGCTTATCCGGAGTTCAGGGATGGGCTGTCATCAATACACCGATGACACACAACTCTATCTCTCTTGGTCAGCCTCTAGGACTCTCCCCAGATCCATTTGCCAGAGGTTTGGAAGCTGTGACTGGGTGACTTGAGCAGAGTCGCCTGAAACTCAACCCCTCCATGACAGAGGTCCTATGGTTGGGTAGGAAGGGGGACAAATGGGAAATACACTTACCCACCCCAGCCAGGACACAACTGACATGTCCCAGGCCATGAATTTGGCCTGAGCTTGTATGCTTTGCTAACCATGGAGGCACAGGTCAAGAAGGTAACCCAACAGGTGTTTTTTCACCTTCATAAGGTGAGCCTCTTGTGGCGCAGAGTGGTAAGGCAGCCATCTGAAAGCTTTGCCCATGAGGCTGGGAGTTTAATCCCAGCAGCCGGCTCAAGGTTGACTCAGCCTTCCATCCTTCCGAGGTCGGTAAAATGAGTACCCAGCTTGCTGGGGGGTAAACGGTCATGACTGGGGAAGGCACTGGCAATCCACCCCGTATTGAGTCAGCCATGAAAACGCTAGAGGGCGTCACCCCAAGGGTCAGACATGACTCGGTGCTTGCACAGGGGATACCTTTACCTTTACCTAAGGTGAGGCTATTAGCGCCCTATCTGTCCTCTGAACACCTAGCCATGGTTATCCATGTGACGGTCACCTCAAGAATTGGTTTCTGTAACTTGCTCTACATGGGCCTGCCCTTGTCCCTGACCCAGAAATTACAGCTGGTGCAAAATGCAGCTGCCAGTGTCCTAGCAGGTATACCTTGGAGGGCCCATATCTAGCCAGTGCTGAGGCAGCTGCATTGGATGCCAGCTGTGGCCCAGATCAGGTTCAAGGTTTTGGTTTTGTCCTTTAAGGTCCTTTGCACTCTGGGACCCACATACTTGAGGGACCGCCTATCTCCCTATCCCCCCACAAGGCCTTGTGCTCTGCAGGTACCAACCTGTTGGTCATCCCCAGCCCCAGAGAAGCTTTCCTCGCCTCGACCAAGACCAGGTCCTTTTCGGTTCTGGCCTCTCTCTGGTGGAATGAGCTCCCAGAAGAGCTGCAGGCCCTGCAGGAGATTTCAACGTTCTACAGGGCCTGCAGGGCGGAGCTCTTCCACCAGGTCTATGGTTGAAGACAGTGCAGGGGTAGGCTGGAGCCCCCCCAAAGGAAGGCCTGCCACCAATCCTGGAACATCATTGATGGTGGCCAGCCAAGGCATTATCAATTCCTCTTTTGGCAGGAGTACCCATGTGGGATGGGTTTATTTTTTATGCCATGCTTGTGCTTGTACTTTTATTTTAATGGGGTTTTTAATGGGTTTTATGTATTGGAGTTGTTCTGCTTCCACAGCAGTCATTTTCTTCAGGGGAAATCAGTTATAATCTATAAGGCCCCACCAGGAGGCTGGCAAATCTAAGTTCACATGGGACTTTCTTCTGAGTAATAGTAATAACTATTTAGTTGCCCCTTATGGGTAAAGGAGAGAATCACAGTCCAGGTGCTGTTATGACAATAACATTTCAGGTTTCAGATTCTATCTCCTCTGGCTTCATTCTTTTGATTCAGGTGCCAGATAATTTAGTCTCAGTGTTCAAAAATAGAAATTCTATATCTTTCTTCATTATATGGTATTTCCTCAGCAGGTTCTCAACACAGTAAAATCAAGTAAAGCTGCAGATCTGTATATGAGCGATGCAGGCAATTAAAATGCATATCATGAACTGTTTGATCAGCTGCTTCAGTATGCCACAAACCAAGGAAGCTAGATTCAGTGCTTATCTGGACAGCATAAACAACATAGAAAGAACATCTGGCAAGAACCAAAAAGGGGCTATGTAGAAATCCCATTTAAACAAAAAGAAAAACATCAGACGTCATATAGTAGTCAAGGATACATATGATCCAGGACAGCAGAAAAGAAATTCATTGTAAACCCCTGTGGGGCTTAAGTCCAAAGAAAGGTTGTTGGAGATGGTGGAGAGGATTGCAAGTTCAACTGAAATAATATGTTATAATACATATTCTATGCATCTTCTAGGATATTTTAAATGCAACATCCATAGCACCCTTTGGTCTTTATGAAGACACGTGTAAGAATGTATTGTTGCCAAATTCTAGGTTAAATACAAAGTTGATTTACAGGTGCATGATTGACATCTAGTTTCTGTTCACTATGCAGCTGCATCATATTGAACAGCCATAGTAACTCAGTTACTATATTTGAAGCACATAAGCTTTCTTAGGCTGAATAACTTGCCAACCTCCAGGCAGGGCTGATCATCTCCCAGAAATAGAGCTATTCCCCTGGAGAAAATAGCTACATTGGTACGTAACATTATATTCTGCTGAGATTATTCCCCTCTCCAAACTCTGCCCTCCCCAGGTTCCACCCTTAAATCTCCAGGAATTTCCCAACCTGGTGCAACACTAAGGACTGGAGAGAGTAAAAGAAGGAAAAGGGTGCAATGTGAATGTTCATAATATGGCTCTTGGGGACATGTCACTCCTGAAGAACTGCCTTCATATAACCACAAGTTAGATGCATTATTCCCTCACGTTACTATTCATCCAATGGAGAAAAGCTCAGCAAAGGAAATCATTGATGGATCCAGCCCAACATAAACGGGAACAGAATTGGTATTAAATCCATGGGTTCAGTAAGGCACAGACACTCAGCTCCAACAACCAACAACTTTGGTGACCCCCGCCTTACAGCACTGCAGGCTGGGGAGTAGGGTTGCCAGCTCTCCCCTGGCCAAAAGCAGGGGAATGGGGGTAAAGGGTTGCCAGATCCAGGTTGGGAAATTCCTGAGATTTGGGGGTAGGGAAAACTGGGACCGCAGTGGGGCAAAATGCCATACTGTCCACACTCCAAAGCATCCATTTTTTCCAGGGAAACTGATCTCTGTAAGCTGGAGATGGGTTGTAATTCCAGGACACCCTCAGGTACCACATGATGGCTGGCATCCTTACTGGGGAGTCAAGTCTGGGTTGAGACATGGACCAGACATCGCCCTACGTATGTACAGATCAACAGAAGGATCTTCAGCTGTCAAATAGATTCTATGCCTCAGAAATAATCTGAATTTCTCATGTGACCAATGGGTAAACAGGAAAAGAAATGACATATTTTTTTATAAAGTAAGGTGATATAAAACATTTTTGAAGTGAATTAGGGATTACGGTAAATTGCCTTGATGCTTTGTAGTCACATAACTGCCAATTCCTGAACAATACCATGGCATCTGTACAACACTGAATTTGCAGTATTAAGTTCAAAGTTTCAACAATTTACAGGAACTGTGCCTTCAAAATCAAAGTCTGACTCTGGTTAGCAGGCAGCAGTTATAAAACGCTGATATAAGTGCAGGTGTATTCTTAGGTCCAACAAACTGATGATAAGAACAATGTTGCATTCTTATCTTTAGGGGTAGGTAACTGTCAACACTTTAACAGGAGGACTCAGGGGCAGCTAGTGAGGTTTCTAAGCTGCAGATGTAAGCTGGGAATGGCTTGGGTGATGAATAAATTTGCCTCCATGCTGAGCTACCTTTGCCCTTTCCTTTCCCTCCAATCTTATTCTCCAGAAGCCACTATGGGGGAGGGGGGAAGCAATGGATGACTGGGAGAACTTTTGATCTGACAGACCAGAAGTGATCCTTGCGAAATTGCTTTAAAATCAATATCTGTGACTCAGATGCAGGATGGGGCCAATAATGTATGCGGTGGAACTGAGATTTACTTTATCTGGATCTTGATATGAAGGTACAATGTTAAATTAGCATCCTAAATATGTGGAAGGCCTGGAGGATCATTGTCCATGGGGTTGCGATGGGTCGGACACGACTTCGCACCTAACAAAAACAACAAAATATGTGTACTCAACTAGAGCAGAAGGCTATTTATAAAGAGGCCTCTATATTATAGCTCTGCCCTGAGTCACAATGATTGATTTTAAAGCAATCTCAACTAAGTCCAACTTTTTGAAAATTACTGTCGATAGTTCAAAGTCTGAAGTAATTGTGTAATGTGTAATTTGTAGACTCAAAGTGAGAGTTGAGAACTGAAGAAGGCCATTTGGCTGAAACGTGTCAGGGTTACATATGACCCTTATTGGGGAATATTTAATAATTTCATTTTTTCTCAGGCTATTATTTGGGCCTAGAAATTGTGTTTAATCATTTCTAATAAATACATGTATTTTTCATATAAGTATTTGAACTTTGTATGTGGAGAATTTAAATTATTAGGCATGTCTATTTTGATTTCTTTAACCTCTGATTTAGCATAAGGCAACTTTTGATATGTTTGTTCAATGTGTGGCATCTGAATACAACTTCTGAGAAAGATTTCAGCAGACCTTTCCAGAAACTGCATACTTGCTGAACAAACTGTGTTTCCACTTCAGCTGCGTTATTAGACATCTTTCCCTTAAAGGCGCATTAGAACACTGAAGTATGGCTAACCGGTCCTTCCTACAGCAATGCAAGGTAATTGCCCCCTCAAGTCTGCAAGCATGAAAGATTATTCAACATGTTCATCTTGAACTTTGTTTGATATGTGTGGGGGGGGGGGGGAAGCACCCAAGTTTAAAAATAAAATAGCTTCAAACTGTCTGAGGGTGAAAAAAATGGACAGGCAAAGCAGGGTTACCTCCCACCCAAGTATCTTAGATAGTATTCATGCTTATCATGGATTTCAAAGGTGGTATTTCTGCTGGCAATTATTTGTGATTCTAATATACGAAAAGGTTTAATGAGAGAGTGCAGATGACAGAAGCATCAAAACTTCATAAGAAATATATCTGAATAAGTTTTAAATCCCTAGATACTGGTTTGGCTTTCAAGCTGTCATTTTTTTCCTGATGAACACATGACCCTGCCTTGCACTAAATAAGACCATTAGTCCATCACTGTCTACTCAGACTGGCAGCAACTCTGCAGGGTTTCTAGCTGAGGACTCTACCAGAGCCACCTTGGTGTAGTGGTTAGGACTTCTAATCGGGTGAGCCAGGTTTGATTCCCTGCTCCTCCACAGGCAGCCAGCTGGGTGACCTTGGGCTCATCACAGCACTGATAAAGCTGTTCTGACCAAGCAGTAATGTCAGGGCTCTCTCAGCCTCATCTACCTCACAGGGTGTCTGTTGTGGGGAGAGGAAAGGGAAGATGATTGTAAGCCGCTTTGAGACTCCTTCGGGTAGAGCAAAGGCAGCATATAAGAACCAGCTCCTTCTTCTGTATAACTGGAGATGCCAGGGATTGAACCCATAACCTTCTGAATCCCAAGCACTAAGCTACAACCCCTACCTAATGAAAAAACTAGAATCGCTGATATGAAAATGGGGATTTCAAAAAATCATATTTCACTTAATCTACAATGAAAGAAACTTGGAAACACTTATAATCCAAAAACAGATTAGTATCACTCTTGCTTTAAATCAAAATTCCAGAGACAGAGTTACCAGGAGTGGACAAAGTTAGCTGTAGCCCCTCCCTCCAGCAGCTTTGTGCCCCCACATAATTTTAGTCAAAGTATCATGAAAGTTTTGCTCAGTTACACTTGCAATAGCTTGTAAATTACTGCAATTTCTGTGATGGCTCTCCCATTAAGCAAATCCAGGAAAGGGGCTCTATTTTAGTGTAATATGCAACTCACACCTGTCCCTTAGATTCTCACCATCCATGAGGGTAGCTGTTCTACATAGAAGGAGGAGGAAGAGGTTTGTATATTTAGGATTAGTAGCATGTGCCCTGAGAAAACAGAGGTTGAACAAATATTCGTCCATTTTTTCCTTTACATTCTTCTCAACCCCCACTCCTTAAAAAATCTACAGCATTTCAGTTGTCTCCTTTCATTGAGAATTAGAAAAAGGTTGTTATGCTTTTCAGTTAACATAAAGAAATTTTTTTTTCTTATGATGAGTTTTGAATGCTCAAGTTCACTGCTCCCCAATGAACCATTTTAACTGTGCAATCCTAAAATCAATTATACTTTTCTAAATCCAGTGTGGAGTAGTGGTTTGAGTCCTGGACTAGTATCTGGGAGGCTCAAGTTAAATTCCTCACTCTGCCATGGAAACTCTGCTGAGTGATCTTGAGCCAGTTATACTTTCAGCCTAACCTATCTCAAGGAGTTGTTGCTGTGAGGATAAAATGGAGGAAAGAAGAAGTAAATTACTTTGGGTTCCTATTGGTGAGAAAAGTGGGATATAAACAAAGTAAATTAAATTGAAACCAATGGACTTAAAATTCAGAATTGCTCTGCAACTGTGTGTATATAAAGATTTTCATATACAAATGATCAGCAACTAAAGTTGAAGCAGCCCCAATTAGGAGATTTTTCTATAATGTGGAATAGAATGTCCCACTTCCTACTAACGCCATAACATCTCTGTTAAAATCAGCTACAGGCTCATTCTAGGGCATGAGTTGTTAAGCCATGCTACAAAAAATATATAGGAATTCCATAATGTATCCATTTGAGTGATGATACATTGGCTATGGTTTTGTTAATGATCATAAAGTAAGATTTCTGAGTACAAATATCAGAGTAAATTTCAGAACAGGTAGAAATACATCATCAAATTCCAATAAAGCGAAAAGGGTTTTAACTCTTTAAAGTTGTATGGGTGTTTTGTTGTTGTTATCATTACCACCATTTTATGCCACCTTTTCATCCCACCTAAGGCAACCAACAAAAACATTAGCTTAAAATATTATATAAAAATAAAAACAATTAAAACATAAACCAGAAGAAAGTGTCATTGAGTGACATCCTCTTTGACTCCTTCAGGTAGTAAAAATCAGGGTACAAAAAACCAGCTCTTCTTTTTTTCTATTTCATTTGGGAACTATAAGCTTAGAAAATCATAATTAAAGGGTGGAGGTGGCACTTAACTAGAGGCATTTTCTGAATAATTATGGAATTGTAGAGGTAACAATGCATAGATTTATAGAACAATGTTAGGCAATATTTTAATATTATTTTGTAAATGTTCTGACTGGTTGGCTTTGAATTCTCAAGGCAGATTGAGAAGCTAGTTCTGTGCCCACTATTTTGTATAGTATTTAGCTCAAATTAATCATAAAATATTGGATAAAATGTATTTAATTGTTCAGACTAGATCTCTGTGCCCAGAAACTACCAAGAACTGAACTCAACAGCAATAAACTGTTAATCCACCCAGGAATAAACTGTTAGTCCACCCAGGAAACAGCAATAAGCTGTTAGTCCACCCAGGAAAGCTCACATGGCAGTTACTTTCTGTTTGTTACAACAGAGAAGCTGTGTCTTTACCCACTGCAGGCAAGCTGACATGACCAACTTCTCTCTAATGGCAGCCTACAAGGAGCTACCTCTGTTGAATTTCTCCTCAAGCACCTGCTAGAGGCACAGAGAATGCTAAATGTATGATGTTAAATCGACCACAGTGTAACAAGGATACAACTGTTAAAACATCAAATAATATTGATAAATAATATATATTATTAATATAATATGAAAAATAGACAATAAAAACAAACTAGCAAAGGGTCACAATTCAAAGCAGAGAGAGAATATTAGTGAATTTTAAAGAATCAGTCTGTAAAAGTAAAACCTCAGAGTCATACTTTAAAACCCTCTCTTTTTTTATTTCAAAAAAGAGGGAAAGCTCCGAGACCGACAACCTCCTTGAGCAGCCAGGGCTGTGTAAGTGGTGACATAAGTTTTGACTATATACCTAAGACTGCATTACTTTATGCCGTTAGAAAATGGAAACCCAGGTTCTGCTTGCGGCCCCACCCACATGCACAGTTCCCTAGGTCCAAAATTCTTCTATTGAGATAAGCACAATCTATCAATTTTTGCTGGAACTCATGGATGGAGTGTGGGCCCTGTTCCTGACTCAAGCAACAGGCAGAATTAAAACACTCACTCAAAGAGAGAGAGTGAGAGAGAGAGAGAGTTGTGGAACAAACACCCCACTTCTAACATCACAAACAGCAGCACTTCTATAGGGCAATATTACTAGGATCTCCACCAGAACAAATTACTGTCTAAGAGGAGGGTCTGCAACAGTCTCCTTTCAAACTTAACTTCTGGGGGTTCTGATTCCATACCAATGTCTGGGATGAGACATTCAGCATTGATAACAAATTCCGAAAATACAAATTCCGATAACAAGTTCAGAAAATACACACACACACTTATGTCCGGCACTACAGATACACCAGCCTAGCAATTAGGCCACCACCCTTTAAGCGCTGTGGTCTTTCAGGCTTGGCATTAGAATTGGTGTGCTGAGGGCAGGTCAAGAAGTTCTGCTGGCCCTCGGGCTAGAGCATGCCAAGGTCCCCGATGTGCCTCTACAGAGTGAGAGCTAAATCCCCTAGTTGGACAAGGGCGATTTCATGAGAGAACCGCGAGCGAGGGAGCGAGCTGGCTGGCTACCCGCCGGCTCAAAACCCAGGCGAAAGAACAGGCTGGTAGTCCTGCAGGAACCTGCGCGCTAAGCAGCCAGGCTCCCGTCGCGTCCCACCAAGTCTGAAGAATCTCTCCAGTCCACAAGGGTCGCACCACCGGGCCCGATCCTGCAAAATGCTCAGCCCTCCACGCCTTCCTCCGCCCAGGGTCAGGATCTGGCCCTTTCTCCTTTCTCTCCTTCGTTGCACTAACCTGAGATGCCGCCCCCAATAACGACCACATCGTATTTATTGTCGCTCATGGTTGCCTCCTTCTTCTCTGCTCTTCAGCCGACGCTCCTGCTGCAGCCTCCAAAGCGCCTGGCTCGGCGGCAATTCCCCAGCAGCAGCAGCAGCAGCAGCAGCAGCCCCCGTTTGTTACCCGCCCCTTTGTTCAGCCCAGCGGGGAGCTCCGCCTGCTACTCCGTTATCAACTGAGGCAACTAAGGCGAAGAAGAGAGAGTCGAGCCTTTCCAAAGCTCCCCTGAAACATACAATTAAAGATAGGAAATGTTATGTCTTAAAAGGCATACCGTAAACTAGCTTTATTCTTGGCTGGAATCCAGTTCTTTAAGAACAGTTTCAGAACAGGCAGAGATCCGTCAGGTGTGGCTTTCCTGCCATGGAGATGTGGCAAAGTGAGGGCGGGCTTCACCAGTTATATTTCTGAATGGCAGGCACCTGTTAAAGCCTGAGATCCTGAGATGTCTTATTTCGAAATAAGCAATGGAATAGCAAAAATGCCCACTGCGGTTGACAGCAGTCTGCATTTCATGCTTTTCTCTTCTATGTTTCCACACAACCTTTCTAGTGAAACCCACAAATCCTCACTGACAGGTCAGATACATCATCCCTTGGCATCTTAGGAAGTTCTTGCTTGCTTGATACTTCTGGGGATTTAGGTGGGCAACCCATATTTCCCAGTAGAGCCACGGTTCCTTCCCAGACTCTTTCTCCTTCAGCTCAGAGAAGAAACCAGATTCACTACTGTCTTCATACAATTGTTCCATCTGGAGTCCATCACAGTTTTGCCATCTCCCTCAGAGCTACCCGATGGGCAAGGCTCCTTGACAAAGATTCCCTCTGGAGCTGTCTTTAGGTCACATTTAGGGCTCTGCTTGATTAGAATCATTATGCTGTTCCCAGTTGTTCCATAACCAAATCCCCAAGCCCTTGGGATTTTGTATCAGCTTTTGGTGGCTATGGAAATGGTCTTCATACCTCTCTGCCTTGCTAACATCCCTGCCTTTCCTTTTATTCGACTGTCCTTCCCACTAATAACAACATAAACTACAGCAAACTACATTCACACCATAGTTTGTTTGCCTTCTGATAGTTTTCTGCTGTTCTGGCACTAGCTGTACACCAGCTATGAGAAATTATTACATAAAGCCAGCAAGTCAGCGGTCTATGCATATTCTTACAAAATCCATTAAAAAAATTACTTAAAACTCAGAGTAGCAAAAGTGCTCTGTTGTAACAACAAAACTCACTCCAGTTGGCATTTTAATAAACTAGTCTTTGAGCTGCTGCTAGGCCCTCTACAGTTTTTTTTTAATCCTCCTGCCATTCACCCTTGCCTGTTAGTTTTCCCAGTCCCCATAATTATTGATGAGCAGTTGATTTCTGCCTTTTGGGGAGACAAATTCTGTCACTCAGGGGGATTCCCCTATTATAACAGACCTTGATAACTTGGAGAGATACTATGTGTGAATCCTACGGACACAAAAACCCATCCCTGCCTCCTTCCCCATTCCATTTGCACCAAATAAGCCTGCTGTAACAAGACTGTTTTTCATCTCCCAATCATTTCCAGATCTGTCTCAATGTAAGGTATTAACAAGCCGCAGACCTTTCCTTCCAGCAGGCTGCCTCTGGTGCTTAGCAACTATCTAATCCTCAGCTTCCATCCTCAGGGTTGCTTCCTTCACTACACTTAAATGTCATGGACACACTTTTTGCTGGCCCCACCCATGTTTGCAGTCTGGCAGAAACGGAATCTCTGCTTCTGTCCATCTAAACATCACAGAGTCACATAATTCTGCCCCCACACACTGTCTCTCCTTCCACACACAATTTATGTCTCTACACATTGTAGCTGTATCACACTGTGCTGTTAAATTAATGCAACATTACTAGTCTATTTCCGCCCCAGTGAATGGCGGAATTAATGATAACAGGCAGATACAATGCCTCTGGCTTCCCGTCCTACGTTTTAAAACTGGACCACGGAATCTAACCAAAGGAAATATAGTTGAAGGTACTGGGGTGGGACTCACACCGAGACCCCTTCCAGTCCAGGCCCAGCAGCAGTTCATAGAGCAGCAGCACCAGGGCTCCCTATGAGACAGTTTGGCGCTTCTGCTTCACTAACCAAGCTTGCCCTGGAAGGTGCTTCCTGTCTCCTTCAGATCTTTGGCACTTTGGACGGTGTCTGACTTCAGCCTTGCTTCATGCTCTGCCTTGTTGTACTTAATTACATCCAGACTTCTGACATTCATAAGTTATACTTGCTTATTAGGTCTGGGATGGAAAATACACACACACACACACACACCAGTTTTAGATCCTGGCACTTTTAGAAGAAAACCTTGTAATTACAGATAGACTTGGAATTACTGGCCCAGCATTATCATGATATATTGTTCATGAAATCAGAATCATGGTCAGCAGCTAGTTTGAGGCCCATCCTGTTCAGAATGGGGGGCCTGGGGTGAAAGGCCAAAAGTGTAGTGCATTGACCTTCTGGCTTGCCATGCCAGGAAAAGTGGGTCCAAGGAGAGCCACAACTAGCTGAATTTGTGTTGGAATAAGCAAGATCTGCTGTGTGTATGATTCAACAGCATATGGGGAAAATATCCTACAAGGGAGATGTGTAGTTAACATATTTAGACCAGGAACTTCCTGGTATTTTTCAAATATTCTCCCTCACTGTCCTTATTGGCTCACTGGAGACTTCCTGATCATTTGAGCACACTTCATTCCTGCTTACCTCCACAACAGATGGAATGAATGCATGAATAGAACAGAGTAGTTAGACAGTTAGGAATCTCGCCCTCTCTCTCTTTCTACACAAAGTTGTTCCTCTTCTAAATAAATTAATTGTATTCTTTGAAGCAGTCTAGTGCTGTCCTACTTTTGCATACTTAAACTCTGAGGCAAAAATACAAAATTGTGCCCCATACTTTCACAACAGTTATTTTGGTGAAAAGGTAAATATATTAATAACAAGCATAATAAGAGAATGTTTAGTCAAGAGATCTGCATATGCAACTAACTAATACTTAAGTATGTATTTTATTTTCTACAAAATTAAACTACATCAGTTAGGACCATTTTTACAACTGTGCTTTTAACATTAAACAAAAACTAATATGCCCTCATTTTTAAAGTCTACTTATCACCAGACAACTAGGAGCATTAAAACATGAGCTGCCTAGCATTGATGACCTGAACTATCTTAACGTTTCTACTTCAGATTTTCTTTGATGCCAAATATCAATTAACCACTATTTTCAAAAAGAGCAGAGAGAGTAGGGGAGCAGGCAGCATGGAACCATGAACATACAAGAAATCACACAAAGTTTGAAATTTGCAGCACATGACCTCAATGTTAGCTGATGGCCAGTGGGGTTACTACAGCAGAGTATAACAAATGGTGAACACAGCCAGAGCAAAATGGTGGGCTTGGTAATACTTTTCCTACCCTAGGAAATGTGTTCTATCTGGACCATTAGTGTGGTTCTAAATAGCTTCCAAACTTCCTCTAGGTATTTGATTCTCTTGTGTTTCCCATTCAGTTTCCTTTTAACTATTCCCTTCATTTTTTTAAAGTTCTCTCTTTTGTAATCAAAAGTTACAGTTTTCTACTTTAGGGGTAAATTTCCATGAACATGAATGCTGAATTTAATAGCATTGTAGTCACTGTTCCCAATTGGAGCAATAGCCTCTGCATTTTTTACCAAGGTCCCACTTAGAACCAAGTCCATCTCTTCCGTACAGGTTCAGCTTGTCCCAGAAAGTTCCCCAGTGCCTGACGAATCTCAACCCTTCCTCCTGTGCCTATCTAGCTGACCCCATGCATAGAACCAGTAGTTCTTCTGAGAATGCTACTTTTTTGGCCCTGTCCTTTAACTTTGTGCCTTTCATGCAGACTCAGGCTTACACAAGACTGCATAGGAAATAAATGGTTCTATCACATGTACAAATCTGCCTTGTATTCTCAGAAAGAAAGATCCAACTGTATAAACATTAACTGCATTATCGTTTTAGACAAAAGGTGACTCATGGAAGTACTTCATAAAGAGAACACAAATTTCCTGTGTATAATGTTGTATACTTTTTTATAATTGCATTTCAGAATTTGACTTAGAAGTCACGAGTAACAATCTAATTCAAAAGAGTTGCATGGTTTATATCACCTTTAAAAAGACAAATAGCATTTATTTAGGTGTTAATATGTCTAAAAAGAAAAAGCAGCTCAGTCAGTGAGGGAATAGAATTTTATTTTTTTGAGGGAAAGTTTTACCTCAGTATGGGGTAGTGTGTAGGGGACAGATTAATACATTTGTTTGTTAGCTAGTTCTCAGTGAGTTTTTCCATATCAGTCTACTTCTTGCTTTTTTCACCAAAACATTTTCATTGCATCGAAGAGCTGTTTTTTCTCTAAGAACTGTTTTTTCTCTATTGCATATTTTTTTTAAAAAATCACAGCATAAATTCCTTGTAGATATTTTCTTGTTCTTCGGCAACATTTTAATAAAACAAAAGATGTCCTTGGTCAAGAGAATCAAAGGAATATATGTGCCTGAAATTGAGAAGCAGCTCCCTTTCTTGCAACCTTCTTTTGCTACTGCCATTTTCTATGCCAAAGAAATCATAACTCTATATATACCACATTAATTTTCCATCACAAACAGTTCAGGAGTGCCTCCTCCCCTTCTCTGGATTCTTAACTGTGTGCTATGGTAAGAAGGCATCCAACTATAATTAATGAATGGCCCAAATCACATGCAGTTGGTCCAGGTAGCATGCTTCTAATGCTTTTGCTCACCACACCAAAAAGTACTCAGTGCAATCCTACCTGATCTTTGTAAAAAACATTGTTATTGTCTTAGGCTTCTCAGAAGTCAAAAGGGTATGTCTCTTTTAATTGGTTTCTGAAACACCTTAAAATATGTCAGAAAAATAATGAAATTTTAAATGCCAACAAAGGTGTAGCCCAGCATCTTTGAACAGGATATGTTTACTATCAGAGGGTTGATAAAGATTGTTTAGCATCTGATGACCTGAGCTCTGACTCAAAAAACATATGCTGGTATAAAATTCTGTCACTGGATTCCCATTTATTAACAAAACTCCACATCTGGAATTATTGTTAAATGACAAGCGCTATGTTGTTTTCTGTTGAATCTGTATTCTCTGACTGCAGTTTCCTTCTTGTTATCTTCTCTATGTTTTAATAAACTCTCAACATGGGCCCTATACTAGCTCCATTATCTCCAGCTAGATACATGTTCTTTCATCAACACTTTACTGTTGGATGGAGTAGGGATGAATTATTGTCTTTTGTGAATCTTTCTCTTTTTGTAGCCATACTGTGTAGTGTACTATTTTGTTTGTTCAAACATAGTATTGGTTACCACAGATAAATTAGGAGTTTTGGGGATGTACGGTTTATCTAACGTACCAGTAAGTACCTTAGCTGTACTAGGGAAAAGGTTCTCAAACATGATGTTGAATGAAGACACTGATAGTTCTAGATTACTTCAGGGTCTATTCCAGGTTCCTTTTTTTGCCTGTGTTGATAATCCTGTGGCCACTGTGGCAATGATGTTTCTACCCCATGTTGTGCCTAGTCCATATACTGAGCACTCCACTGTGCAGATTCATGCTGACCTGGGGTTGGTTTGGAAATGAAATCCTTGTCATAGATTAATTATTATTTGCTAAATGTATGATTGCCCTTCCTCCCTGCAAGAGAAGGGGACTGATTAGGATGGGTTGCCCAGTGGTCCCCAACCCCCGGTCCGGGGACCGGGACCGGTCCGTAGATCATTTGGCACCGGGCCGCAGCTCCTCGTCATCCTCCCCAGCTGCTGCCTTGGTGGCTGCCCTGCCACTCTGCCACTGGCTCACCTTTGGTGCTCTCCAGTGGCCGCCATGGCTGGGGCTCCCCCTCGGCGTGGCACTGAGCAGCTGCTGCTAGCAGCGCCCCCCAGCAGGAGGCGGGAAGTCAGGGATGTCGGCGGGAAAGCAAGTGGAGCAGGGGCTCAGGTGGCGGCGATGTCCCATGGCAAAAGACTACCCCCCCACCCAGGCCTCAGTAAAATTGTCAAGCATTGACCGGTCCCCAGTAATAAAAAGGTTGGGGGCCTCTGCCCTAGAGGACACGGATCCAGTTGGTTTCTGGAACTCTCTGGAAACTTCAAAAGCCTCAGTGATAAGTCTGAGGAAGCCCTTGTAGAGGCCTGGAATGCTGAGCTATTGGGGGCAGGAAACAGAGAGAGTCACTCCACAATACCCTCTTCCTCCAACAAGAAGATCTTCAGCCCATGGCTGCAAGATAGTGATGAATATGACTCAAATTGGGACCCACATACAATTTGGGACCCACATACCTGAGGGACCGCCTATCGCCCTATGCCCCCCTCGCAGGGCCTTGTGCTCTGCGGGTGAAAATCTGTTGGTCGTTCCCGGCCCTAGGGAAGCACGCCTGGCCTCGACCAGGGCCAGGGCCTTTTCGGTCCTGGCCCCGAACTGGTGGAATGAGCTCCTGGGAGAGCTACGGGCCCTGCGGGATCTTTCAACGTTCCGCAGGGCCTGCAAGACGGAGCTCTTCGGCCTTGTTTATGGTTGAGGCAGGGGCTGATAATAGATCTATGCCCCCCCCGTGGACTCGGGTTCCGGACCCGAAGCAAAACATCATCAGGACCTCCTCTCCACCCGCTAGTACTGGGAGGGAGGAGGGGGAAGTTGAGCTGCCGTTCTTGCCATGCCGGTTATATTGGCAATGTTATTATTGTTTTTATGGGGTTTTAATGGGGATTGTGATATTGTTACCCGCCACGAGCCGCAAGGGAGTGGCGGGATATAAATATATAATAATAATAATAATAATAATGATGATGATGATGATGATGATGATGATGATGATGATGATGATGATGATGATAATAAATTGGAAGATCACTAGAGCATTTTTCCGGGGGGGGGGTGTTGGACAGGGCTGATCACAGAGCCCCTTTACGATCCTAGGAGTTCACAAATATGGCAATGAAGGGTTTTTCCCCCATCACTAATGCTGAATGAGCAGATGGGGAATTCATTGTAATATCAGTCATCGATTCATTTGTCCTGGCCTCTTCTTTTCACTGAGTCATAGGGCGACAAACAGGGTTCTCCTTTTAGAATCGTTCCTTCCCCCACCTTTATTTTCTTGATTCTCCCCCCCCACACACACACACACACACAATTCCCCTTAATTTTCTTCAGCATTCTTTTCCACTGTGATTTGGTCTTTGGGGACAGAAACTTCTATTTAGAGTTTGATACCATTTACAGATCTTGTTCACTGGAATTGAGTTTCAGTTCACCAGAATTGATTTTCAATATTTCACAAGAATTTCAGTTTCAATGTTTCTTTGTCCTGGTTATGTACTCATGGCACTGTCATTCAGGCTGAGGTAATCTCTTGTTTGACCATTTGATTCATGGATCTGATGTTCCAGGTTCCTATGGAATAAAAATCTTTACAGCATCGGACTGTCTTTTTGCCGCCAGGTACTTCCACAACTGAGCGTCCTTTCGGCTTTGGCCCAGTCGCTTCATTCATTTGGCGCTACTCGTACTAGCCGTCTGCTCATCCCCAGTAGCATATTGGACACCTTCCGACCTGAGGGGCTCATCTTCCGGCGTCATATCGTTTTGCCTTTTGAACTTGTCCATAGAGTATTCATGGCAAAGATACTGGAGTGGTTTGCCATTCCCTTCTCCAGTGGATCACCCTTTGTCAGAGCTCTCAGCTATGACCTGTCCGTCTTGGGTGGCCCTGCACGGTATAGCTCATAGCTTCACTGAGCTACGCAAGCCCCTTCGCTATGACAAGGCAGTGATCCTTGAAGGGGTTGGCTTTATTGGGATACAAATCATTACATTCTGAGAGCACACAACAGGCTCTCTGATGAGAGCTGTAACTGATATTGTTATTAGAATTGTTTTAGTTAACTAGATTGCTGCTAATGAATCTGCGTAGGTATTGCTGCGTAGGTATTGCTGCAATGCAGGGTTTCTTATGCTGAGTTGCTGATTTTGCAAAGCAGATTTGTTGTTACGATTAAAGTAGTGCTTGTATTATAATAACTCCATAACCAGATTTCAAAGTAATATACTGACAGACAAATATTAGGGATGTCAGTCCCCAGGTGAGACATGGGGATCTCCCAGTTTTACAGCTCATCTCCAGGTGACAGACATTAGTTCCCCTGGAGAAAATGGTTGCTTTGGAGGGTGGATTTCATAGCATTATATTCCTTTGAGGTCCCTCCCCACCCCAAATCCCACCTCCAAAGTCTCCATGTATTTCCCAACCCAGACCAGGCAGCCCTAGCCAAACCAGGTGTTATAGTGGCCACAGTTTCAACCTGTGCCCAAAGCCACCATTTTAGAGAAGAGCTAGAACATTTAGCAATGCGGCAACAGCTTCATCAACATTATTTCTGAGATGTTAGACATTTCAACACATATGACACAAAACTCCTTTTTTCTTAATCATACTTTTTATGTTTCAGAAAGGGCTTTTCCTCCGATATGTAATATCTTTTGCTTCAAATAATCTCTCTAGAGCTGTAGTTACAGATCAAGTTGAACAAAATGGCATTTGGCATATTGTCTGATGATTTCAAATACCCCCAGCTCCCTATGAATGGAATTGCTTCTGTTGACTGAAAGGTCAAAAATAATTGACCACTAACAGAAATATGCTATAAGTAAATAACAGTAACTGAATTTAGTTTCAAAGTAAAGTCCACAGTTTTCATATCTATGCTTGATAATATTAGATTTTGTGAAAGTCTTCCAACTCTGATGAGTTTATCTAACAAATGTACAGCCTATCAATCTACTTGAAGGTGAGATACCCAGTCCAAGAAACTATAATTTGTGGGATGCCGTGAGGAAAGTCTGCCCTAGAAGTGTTATGGTCATTAAGCCCATTTGTGTGAAGGAATTACTTTAAACAGTTACATAGAGTTTGAAAAGGCTTTGGTGAATGAAAGTAATGTATTAACCACTATGAATCACAAAATTGTATTGGATAATGCCTTCAAATGATTACTCTTCTTAGGGATTGCAACTTTGGACTGGGAAATTCCTGGAAATTTTGGGTGAAGCCTTGGGAGGAGCCTTAATAGGATATAATGCCAAAGAGTTCACCATCCAAAGCGACCATTTTTCTCCAATGGAACAGACCTCTGTCATCAGGAGATCAGCTGTGATTCTGGGAAATCTTCAGCCCCCACCTACACAGTCTCCTGACTGAGGAATATGAGTTTTCTTCATTCCAAGTTCCCCACCCCTAGCTCCACTTTCCCACTGCTATCTGGAATGGGGGGGGGCATCAGGCCAATGAGTAGTGACACTGGTAGAGAAACTGTAGAGTTTTCAGCAATTCCTAGAGAGCTGTAATGTAATTTCTGCCTTTTTTTCTTGGAAATGATGGCATGCTGTCACTGTGATCCCCCCCCCATGTCCCTACATCTCCAGACTACAGATGTAATTTCACCTGGAGAAAATGGATGCTTTGGATGATGGATTCTATGGCATTATTACCTGTGCTCCCTAAGCACCTCCCTCTCCAGATCTCAGCCATTTCCCAACATGGTTTTGGCAACAAGACAACCCAAATGGAAAACAATCTATAAGGAACACAAAGTCAAACCTTTCAACTCAAAAATATCTTTAAATTCCATATATGAAATGCATGAAAAATACATGATTAATGCTACAATCTATCAAAGGTTTGAACAATTAGAAAGATCCTAATCAAGAGCTGACCTAAACAATGGCTATTTGTTTCCTCCTCTGCCAGGTGTTTAGAGCTGCTCTTTGCTCTTTGAATATTTAAGTTGCCTGAATATTATCCACATGTTAACAAGGCAGCTATATTAAGGTGACCAGATTGTCCCACTTTTGGAGGGACCTCTGGGGGCACCTGGCAAATTGTACTTATGTTGAAATTAAAATATATATATTACAATACTATTCTTGCGTTCTATGAAAATTTTTGTTGCTCCATATAGACCAAATTTTTAATCAAAAACCCTCCCGATCAATGGTGTCCCGCTTTACCAATGTTAAAATCTGGTCCCCTTAAGCTACGGGATAAAATCCCTCTCTTTCCCATCCTCCCCACCCCAAAAAAAAATGTCACTAGGCCATGGCTCCAATATGAATTGAAGGACTCTGTGGCAACTATTTAAACAAAATGCTTTGGAGATCCATTCACAGGTCTCCCAGCATCTCATCAATTTGGCCTGCAACAAGAAGAAGTAACACAGAACAGCAGCCATTTGTTACACAATAGAAGTGCCTTCATTTATGGCATCCATTCATCTGAGTTAATCATTTAAATAGTCTACCATGAAACATGTTGTAATGTTGTGAACTACATCCTGGAAATGAAACTCAGAACAAGTGCCTTACCCAGAAGCGTTATTCATCATTCAAAGTGAGACGCCTATGAAATGAAATGGAAGACTGCAATAATGGCATGACTGCTCCAGGTCAGAGAATGGGAGGCATGATTTCAGCAACCAGCAGGAACAAAAAAGAAGAGGGCTAGCCCTCAACATTCAGCAATACAGTAGCACCACCTAAAGGCAGCACTTAACATACTCTCATTCAATATTGCTTCTAGATAAAATTCAAATAGACAATTAAAAATGGCAAGCAAGAATCCTCTCAGCCATTTGCATTGAGGCATATATTTTCATTCCAAGAAAACAACAGAAGCCAAACCTGGAAATGTGAGTGTATTTCTTTAATTGGCGTTGCATTATGTTTTAAAAAAAAAGGAATAAAGAAAGCAAAATGTTTCAACTCTAATAATATTGTAAAGTGATTGGCTATTGTGTTAATTAGTCCTGTTTAAGAGCAAAGAAACAGACTCAACACATTAGTATAGCTGAATACCCCTGAATAAAATCCCTCCTCCAAAAGGCCTTCGGGCTCAGCTCTACTGGTAGCCCATCAGATCAGAGAATCTGCAATTGTCTTAAATAATCCTTAAAAATTCTTGGTAAGGTTTTATACATGATTTTTTGTTCATTCTACCTGAATGCACACTTCAAATATTAGTCCCACTATGAGTAATGCATATGTGATAATCTCATGTGTTCTGCTAGTACTTTTACTAAGAAGAAAGGCATCCAGAAGTGCAAAGGTAATAAATTATGGTTTCTTTAGTAGGCACACAGATTTCCCCAAGGGTAGGCAAGAGAGCTCTGGGACAGAAAGACATTTACCTGCTCAGCTGGGTTCTCCTTTATTTTTAAACAAGCACTACTCACAATTGCTGTGTGGCTACAAGAAAAGAGAGTTGAATCCAGGCAAACTGGACTTCAGTACCTAGTTTGGTTCTGAGCTTGAACAAATTTCAGTTGTATCCTAAGCTTCTTGTGATGCACTGCACTTTAAAAGCTCCTAAGTGCTGTGTAAACATGAGAAGGACTGTGAAGAGGTAATGCCTCTCAGAGCCAGAGAGCCTTGAATGTGGTTAGTTAGCATCAGTGGAATAGATAGATTTGGGAAATGAGTTTAGTCCTGACTGTAGAAAACTTAACTCTGACTGAGGAGAGTTTAGCTTTGACTGAAACATTGGCATACTGATTGGGAACTGGGAAGGTTGGCAAGGAGGAATGGGTGGATTAGTGAAGACCCATAATCAGTTCAGGAAAAGGGACAGATATAGTTAGAGAAGAGATTCCTTGTCCAGTTGAAAGAGAGATAGCTCTAAAGAGTGGAGAGATCCCTGCTGGTGTGCTCAGAGAAGGAATTTTAGCTCTTGGTAGAATATCCCTGCCTTCTGAAACCTGAAGAGTCAGTTAAACTCAAGAAAGTATACTTGAGTGTTTAGGAAAAACTGAAACAAAAGCCTCTCATCTCAAATATTCTAAGATTAAGATTCTCAATTGCTGGAAACAAATGAACTGTAGTCTGTGAAAATATTAAGTTGCCTCAGAGTTCTTATTGATTTACCTCAGACATTTTACCCCAATTTCATCTGGCCTTTCCCCCTCTATATTTAATGAAATATTTTGTTTATTTTTTAATGTTATAAAGCCTCTTGTATGCCATTTCAGAAGTGTAAGGGGGTGAACTTGTTTCATCCTTCCTGGGCTGAGCCAGGATAAAAATTCAATCATATGACAGGGAGGACCAGCTATAGATCTTCAGGAAAGAAGAAAATCAATAAAGGGGCTGCTCAGTCAGAAAGGAAGAGAAAAATGGTAAGAAAAGCCTGTGTCTGAGGGAGGGAAGGGAGTGGGGTCATCATACTTCTGTGCTAAAATGCTATACAGGGTAATCCCATAGGGGAAGCATCTACACAACAACATTCTCCAATCATTCCCCTTCCATCTCCTCCACTGGGAAATAAAGTTCTCAGCAAGATAAGTCAAGAACCTAATCAATCAGTGTTAGGCATATTTCACTTGTTCAGAGATGAAGATAATATCACAATGCAGGAGCTGGAACCCTTTAGGTTCATGAATATGGGTGAAAGACCAAGTGAGGTGAAATTCATTTTTTTAATGGCTATTAAAAAAGCTTTGTTGTGCTTTACTTTGGAATTGGAAGAGTTGTGAAACATGAAAAGAGTACTCTAGAGTTTAAAATAGCACTTTACACAGGGATCTTTGATGTATGGAAAATAACAGGATTATTGAGGTTTACAGATTTATATTGTGTACACCTTTCCCCCTTAGGATTCCTCAGGATCCTTTTTTCCCCTCAGGATTATAGCTGCCCATTCAAAATCTGAACACAAACATATAACTTATTAAAATAGTGAGGAAAACAACAAAATCAGACAGGGAGGTTTAATTAAACAATATGCTCAATAGTTATAATGGCAGTCCCAAACTTAGGGGGGCGGGGGGGATGGAATGAAGTCTGCTAGTCACTTTTCCTCAGAGTCACTAGAAGCCATGTCATCTCACAATCATCAAGCAGCCACTTTTCCTCACAGGAATGACAGAACAGTCTCGCCATTTCCATGGTCAGCTTCCTCCAGGAAGCTCTCCTTCAGAAATTATTATCGCCATGGCCTTTTTTACATGAACAGCTTACTGCAGATTTCCCCAGCAGTCAAGCCTTTAAGCCTGACTTTGAATGTGGTGTCTGCCTTTGTGTACCATTCTCTTTTCCTGCTGGATTTATTCTGCAGCTGCAACCTGAAAAACATAGCTTTCTTAAATCAGATTGGAACATCACTTGTGACATGGGGGGATGGCATCCAAGGTTTTATTTTACTGTCCTCAGGAGGGGGGGGGACCAGATAATTCCAGAAGCTTGTGCTGTTCTGCTCTGCTCTGTGCTCCCTTCCCTCCAACTCCAGAGCAGTAGGCAGTAGGCAGCCGGCAGACTAAGTCCTGCTTAAAGAGCCCAGTTGAGTCTGTGGGGAGAGAGCCCTTTTGGGGCTCTATGAGGCAGTCAAGTTTGAACCAGGTTTCCTAGCAGGGGGGGAAGAGGATTGGCTTCCCACAGGATTGAGTTGTTTTCAATAGTTAATAGGGATGCCAGTCCCCAGGAAGGACCTGGAGGTCCCCTGGAATGATTTCCAGACTAAAGAGATCAGTTCCTCTGGGGAAAAAAGGCTGCTTTGGAGGATGGACACAATAGCATTATGCTCCACTGAGGTATCTCCCTGCCCCAAATCTTGTTCTGCCCCCAGTGTCTCCAGGTATTTCCCAGCTCAGAGCTGGCAACCCTAACTATTAAAACACTTAAAAAGTAGAAGTACATCTCGTACAAAAGCACTGTTTCCTCTTTCAAGCACAACAGAGAGTGGGTGGTAATTATGTGCACCATACTTGGCCTCCCATTCAAATATGTACTCAGATGATGGTAGGCCCTGAACCATTCTTTTTAGTTGCAACAGATGTAGCTGAACACACTGAAGCATAAATACCACAGTAGAAAACCGCAGCCAGTTGTGGATGCAAAAGTTTTGAAAACATGATTACAGCAGTTGTAGATCTCAAAAAACAAAAAACCCTCCACTTTCCCCTCTGACAAGCACACCATAAGAAAGATGAGGGGGGAAAAGCAACAGCCTTTGTAGAAAATGGTTTCACTTTCTCAAATACTGGAAATTCACTTACGGAATTCATTGATATTTGAGTGTATTTGCCTCATGCAAAATACAGACATTTTACAAATGGGTAATGTATATGTGTGTGTGTATAATTTTTTGTTTTTTATTTATTAATAAAATAAAAACTCTCAGTCTATGGGGTATGACAAGGACTTTAGTATGCCCAACACAATGTATAATTTACTCTGATAACCTCTAACCCCTTTCATTGTCTGGTGCAAAAAGTTGAATGATACATGTAGAGATATAATTTTAAATTATTATTTAATGTTTGTTCTGCTTCTATATGGCTTGTGGCCATAACACTGGCATTGTAACATATGCAGTGAATGTTTTAAAGAGTAAGTCAATGCAGATCATCTCAAAATCCTGCTCAGTCAGCCTGGGCTGACAGACAGACAGACAGACTGAGCAGGCCATGGAACTATTATTTTTCTTTTTTAGTATTTATGACTCACAACAGTGCACTCTGGCTCAGTGTAAAGCTGTTTAATCTCTAGCATTGCTCAGTTTGAAAGCCAGCAATTTATTGCATACATAGAGTATACCTGCTTCATGAAAACAGAAATTTATGAATCTGCTCCCTGACATTATTGGGGTATGTAAATATACTTTTAACCACAAAATCTTGGACATTTTGTCTGCTGGGACTGAACTATTTTTCTAAGTAACGGTCAATAGCAGTTTTGCAACCATTTTTGGACTTACTGGCAAAGCAAGAATTACTGGAGCTGCTTGGTGAAATCTTTCATTTTAGTCAACCATGACACCTGCTGGTTAATTAAAAATGAAACGTTTAATAGCATCTCAGAAGGGCAAGAATGGCTGGGAGAGCTAGCCAGCAGAAGATCCCTGTCTCAGAACAATAAAATGAATTCTATGTAACATTACATTTTAGCAAAAAGAAATTATTTTTCATTCATTAGAATGCATGTGATAGGTGATGTAAACATCTTTGGAGTATTTTTAAATGCTTTTCATTTTTGGCTTTTTGCATTTGAAATTAAACACATGCACACAGACATGAGCTGGTTTTTGTACCCTGCATTTCAGCACCCAAAGGAGTCTCAAAGTGGCTTATAATCATCTCTTCTTCTTGTCCCCACAATGGATACCCTGCGAGGTAGGTGAGGCTGAGAAAGCTCTGTGACTGGTTCAAGGTCACCTAGCTGTGTGCATGTGGAGGAGTGGGGAATCAAACCTAGGGGGCTTTTTGCACGCCTTCAAAATCGCACAATGGTTGCTATTTGGAAACGCTACTAATTTGACATAACCCACGACGTCGTAGACAATCTGCCACACACCTGAAACCAATCTGCAAAAAGCGCTTCCTTGTAGCGCTTTCAGGGGAATCCCAAAAAGTGGATTCACCCTCCGGAAAACGCTACACTCTTGCAACCAATCTGCAACACTAGCGAAAAAGACCTGTGCGTTAACATTGTTGCGGTTTCTTCAAAGTCCCTCCTCCTGAGCCTGTCCTCCAAACTTCCGGCGAAGCGATCGCCATTTTTTTTTCTCTGAGCGAGCGGGGATAAACGCACCAGCGAGCCTCTTTCTGTTTAGAGGCTTCCCTGGCTTCAGTCCTTCACCTTTAGTCACTAAGCACAAACCACTGAAAAGCCCGTTTGCCGATGTATTTTCCCATTAATTTTTACACAGTCATTCAGCCGAAAATCGGGCCCGTGAGAGGGGGGGGAGGGGGGATTTTTTTTTTCACTCGGAGGCAGCGTGGCCACGATCAAATGACAGCTCAAACAGAGGCTTCCCCGGCTTCAGTCCCTCCCCTTCAGTCACTAAGCACACTACTAAGCAGTCACTTTATTTTTTACACAGTCATTCAGCCGAAAATCGTGCCCGTGAGAGGGGGGGGGTTTCACTCGGAGGCAGCGTGGCCACGATCAAACAGAGGCTTCCCCGGCTTCAGTCCCTCCCCTTCAGTCACTAAGCACACTACTAAGCAGTCACTTTATTTTTTACACAGTCATTCAGCCGAAAATCGGGCCCGTGAAAGGGGGGGAGGGGGGGATTTTTTTTTTTCACTCGGAGGCAGCGTGGCCACGATCAAACGACAGCTCAAACACCCCAGGCAGCTGGATGGGTCTCTCCGTTGCAACGAATCTACACAGATTCGTTACAATGGGTGTGTGTTTTTTTTAAAAAAAACCTTTCTTAAAGGGAAAGGGGCTGTTTGGGAGCATGCTAACGGCTGCCCATTGGCTGCTTGACGGCCAGGGGCGGGATGAGCTCGGCAATAGCGCTTCCTTTCTAGCGATTTCTGCCGAGACCGGAAGCCTGTGGGAAACGCTACAAAACGCAACTGTATAGCACTACAAAGGCAGGTATGCATAACGACGAATTCCACTCTTTTAAATGGCGATTTTTCATTCAGTGACCAATTTGCAACAAAGATCCCGGTGCGTAAAGCCCCTAGTCTTCCAGATTAGAGGTCACTGCTCTTGGCAAAAACACCAAATATAAGAAGAACCCTGCTGGATCAGATCAATGTTCCATCTAGTCTAGCATCCTGTTTCACACAGTGGCCAACTAGTTCCTCTGGAGGGCCAACAATAAGGTCAAGACCTTCTCCTGATATTGTCTCCTGGTTTTGGGATTCAAAGGCTTAGTGCCTCTGAATGTGGAGGTTCCCCTCAGTCACCATGGCTAGTAGCCATTGATACATATCCTCCATAAATATATGTAATCAGTTTTTAAAGCTGTTTATTCTTATGGCCAGTATCTAAATACATATCTAGCTAAATCTATGCCTGAAGATGCTTCTCTATGAGCAGTTCATTTCTCACCTTGTCACTCCGCTAAATGGAATCCCTTTGCACCGCTTCTCCTCCAGCCTCATTTCTCCTGCAACAACAAGCACCCTGTCAGCAATTCCTACTTATCACTGAACACTTTATAATTCCCTGGGTTTTGTGCCATTCCCCTTTCTTCCAAATGACCAAAGTTCCACTGGGGTTAATAGAATCAGTACGGAGTGTTCTAATGTATGTGTGGCAGACGCTGATTCTTACTGTCCTCTGGCTTCACTACTCTGCATCTGTTGATTAAAACCAGGCCTGTTAGCAGAAGTCCCCACTACCCATGTGCTTCAGCAGATGGCAGTGCATCTCAGAGCCAGTCCAAGATCTCTCCATGATGCTATTAAAAGCACCTTTATAATATACTTGCAGCCGGCTAAGGGCTATGCAGGCAGGGTGATTAATAATCATTGTTTTGGAGCTTAGATGCAGACTTGGTTTCAATCATCCTGGCTCTCACCAGATGTAAGGATCAACACTTCTTCTGTGAGCCTGAGCAAGCAACACTGACACAGCAACTGAGGATGGTGAACAAACCTTTAACAGTTATCTCTTCCTCAGCATGTTTCTAATTCTCTAGATTAAACATGGAGCCAGAAGCACAAGGATTTTGTGTGCATTCCTCATCGGTGTCCAAGCCATTCAAACAGCATCCCCTAAACAGCACCTGATCAGGGCCTTTTCGGTCCTGGCCCCTGCCTGATGGAATGATCTCGTGGAAGAGCTGAGGGCTCTGTTGAAGCTATCACAGTTCCACAGGGCCTGCAAAACAGAGCTCTTCCACTGGGCTTTTGGTCAAGGCTGGGGCTGGAAGATCCTGGGACCCCTCCTCCTCTCCCCATGGCTGGTGCCATAAACTTTTTACAGCAGATTACTGCCAACAGTAATTGGGGAGAATGGGAATTGAGGTGGATTTTACCTGCCGGTGTTGATGGGATTTAATTTTGTAACTGGAGATTGGTTTTATATTTTATTCTTATGATGGGGTTTTAATATCTAATCTACCATGAGCCAGCATGCTAAGAGAGGCGGGAAATAAATACTAAAATAAATAAAATGAAAGACCAATAGCAGTGTCAAGTGGGGGCAAAACAGACATTTTACTAGTCAAGATTTGCCAGCTCAGTACTGGCACCCCCAGAAGATATGGGGGGTAGAGCATAACGAACAATAGAGTTGCACTGGTGCCACAATATTTCCTGAGCAAACTTGGAAGTGACATCATCACATAAGACATCATCACATAAGTGTGATGATAAGTGTGATGATGTAGAATTCACCTGAAATTCTAAGGTAGACACCACAAAGCTGATCATACACACACCGTTCTGGTCATACTGCTCCAGTAATAAAAATTGCAAGGCCCAGGAATGAGGGATAGTCACCACTGAGAGACCACATAGTTAGGGTTGCCAGCTCCAGGTTGGGGAACTCCTGGAAATTTGGGACTGAACAGGGTGAAAGTCCTTCCTTAAAAGCAACCATTTTCTCCAGGGGAATACCAAGATCTGTATTCTGGAGATCAGTTGTAAAGCTGAGAGATCTTCAGGCCCCACCTGGAAGCTGGCAACCCTCTAAAGCTCTAAGAAAACTGTGTTTACATATTTCCAGCTACTGGAGAGTCAGTGTGGCATAATAACTAGAATACTCAACTGGGACTGGGGAGGCTTGAGTTCAAATCTCAGCTCACCAAGTGACCTTAGCTGTTCTCTCTCACCATAGGTACTTAAAGAAAAAAGAGAGATAGAGAGATGTATCAGTTTAAGAGTGCTGGAATAGGATCTGAGAGACTCAGGTTTGAATCTGTACTCTGCCATGGAAGCTTGCTGGATGGCCTTGAGCCAGTCACACTCTCTTTCTTAGCCTAATGTACGCAGGGATACTACAAGTTCAATTTAACAGTTGAACTTATTGGGCTTTATGGTTGGGAAATGCAGTGAATTGAACCCAGTATTTGTTTGCTCAGCAAATGTCTGAAACCACTTCCAACCCAATTTACAGTTAACTGTAATTGATTGTCCTGGTGACTTATTTCGCACATGCACAGTAGTACTGTTGTATCACCTTCACTGATTGATATTTTGCCTGCTTTTTCACTTACATCATTATCAATTAATATGTGTACTTAACCACCCAATTGTTTCAAAGGTAAGTTCAAAAAACATTTTTTAAAACTGTTGATAATGGCATTGAACAAACACGCAGTGGGACTGGAGCAGAGTGGTTGGTCAAGCATCTTTAAAAAGAGGAAGGTGTGGTCAAGAATCTAAATATGATGGGAAACTCTCCCTCCCAAAGTTCTTTGGAAAACCATGCACATATTGGTGACTAGAGATGAGCACAAACCTTAAAAATCTGTTGGATTCAGGCTTCAGAGTGGCCTCCAAACAAACTCCATACCAAACCGAGTCAAAGACCGGCAAATTTGGTTCCCCTTTTCTCCTAGCTGTGGCTTATTGCACCCAGGAGAATGGAGGGATTGCTAAGGAAGGGTTAAATGGTTGGCAGTCCTTCAAAGTGAGGGGGACCACCGGGCTTAATGGCTCATAGCCATTTCAGTCTAACAGCAAACAAGCAAATCCACACCACTGTTAATTTTAAATGGTTGCCAGCCATTTCAACCTAACAACAGGGCTTGTTTGACACTGTAAGCTGTGTAGGTTTTGTAGCTGGCTTGGAGCTGTGTTTTAATAAATCTAACAATAGGGCAAGTGCACCCAACAGCTATGAGGTAAAATAGCTCACAGCCAACTTGTAGCTGCTTCAGTCTAGCAGCAGAACAGGTGTGCCCATCAGCTGCTAGGCTGAAATGGCAGACAGCCATTTCACTGGTCCAAAGAACTTTCAAATGGGGGGAAGCAAAATCAACAATGAAATGTCTCAAAGTTGTTTAAACCTAACAGGTCAGCTATGGACCTGTACCACTCAGTTGTTAAATGGCCTGAATAGTCCAACTGAACTAAATGCTCGGGAAAGGAGCTCCAAACTGGCCAAGTTTGTGCCGAATTTTGGCTGATGAGCCGATTTGTGCTCATCACTGTTGATGACTATAAACAATTGCCAGTCATTAATTGGAGACAGCAAAATGTAGGATCAACTTTAAAAATAATTTGTTGTCCAAGACATTCATGACACATAGGTTGAGTACAGAGACATATGCAGCAATAATGGTTGTAACAGACAATGTGCATACATGAAAACCAATTGCACTTGAGTCCATGCATGCTGTAATTGGTGAGAAACCAACAAATCTTCACAGAATAGTTGTGAGGATAAAATGGAACAATGATGTTGTAAGCTGCTTTGCATGCCTATTAGGGAGAAATCATGGTATAAATCAGGATATAAAAGAGGAAATGTGGTATAAAAACATAATAATCTATTGGCTTCTGGTGGATATTAAGGAAAAGCAGTCTTGGGATACAATCCCCAAAATGACAGAATGATCTCAGTTCGAATCCAAGGCAAACCATTCAACATCACAGTGATCCAGGTCTATGCCCCAACCATTGCTGCTGAAGAGGATGAAGTTGATCAGTTCTATGAAGCCCTACAACACCTTCTAGAAGCAACGCCAAAAAATGATGTGCTTATCATCATGGGGGATTGGAATGCTAAAGTAGGAAGCCAAGAGATAACTGGGATAACAGGCAAGTTTGGCCTTGGAGTACAAAATGAAGCAGGGCACAGGCTAGTAGAATTTTGTCAAGAGAATACAATGGTCATAGCAAACACTCTTTTCCAACAACCCAAGAGACGACTCTACACATGGACATCACCAGACGGTCAACACAGAAATCAGATTGAAGAGAACGTTTCATGCAAAGTTGGGTATGATAAGGGACCAAAATGGTAGGGACCTCACAGAAGCAGAAGAGATTAAACAAAGGTGGCAAAATTATACAGAAGAACTATACAAGAGCGAGCTTAACATCCCTGATGACCACAGTGGGGTAGTTACTGACCTGGAGCCAGACATCCTGGAATGTGAAGGCAGGATTTCGAAGAGGCAGAGGAACTAGAGATCAAATTGCCAACATACGTTGGATCATGGAGAAAGCTAGGGAGTACCAGAAGAACGTCTACTTCTGCTTCATTGACTATGCTAAAGCCTTTGATTGTGTGGAGCACAACAAATTGTGGCAAGTTCTTAAAGAGATGGGAATACCAGAGCATCTTATTTGTCTCTTGAGAAATTTATATGCAGGTCAAGAAGCAACAGTGAGAACTGAACATGGAATCACTGACTGGTTCAAAATTGAGAAAGGAGTTCGGCAAGGCTGTATACTGTCGCCTTGCCTATTTAACTTGTATGCAGAGCACATCATGAGAAATGCGGGATTAGAGGAGTCACAAATTGGGATCAAGATTGCAGGGAGAAATATCAACAACCTCAGATATGCAGATGATACCACTCTAATGGCAGAAAGTGAAGAGGAACTAAAGAGCCTGTTGATGCGGGTGAAGGAGGAGAGTGCAAAGGTTGGCTTGAAACTCAACATCAAGAAAACCATGGCATCCGGCCCTCTCAATTCCTGGCAAATAGATGGGGAAGAAATGGAGATAGTGACAGATTTTATTTTCCTGGGCTCCAAGATCACTGCAGATGGGGACTGCAGCAAAGAAATTAAAAGACGCTTGCTCCTGGGGAGGAAAGCTATGGCAAATCTAGACAGCATCCTAAAAAGCAGAGACATCACCCTGCCAACAAAAGTGCGTTTAGTCAAGGCTATGGTATTCCCAGTTGCAATGTATGGCTGCGAAAGTTGGACCATAAGGAAGGCCAAGCGCCAAAGAATTGAGACTTTTGAACTCTGGTGCTGGAGAAGACTCTTGCGAGTCCCTTGGACTGCAAGGCGAACAAACCGGTCAGTCCTAGAGGAGATCAACCCTGACTGCTCTTTAGAAGGCCAGATCCTGAAGATGAAACTCAAATACTTTGGCCACCTCATGAGAAGGAAGGACTCCCTGGAGAAGAGCCTAATGCTGGGAGCGATCGAGGTCAAAAGAAGAAGGGGACGACAGAGAATGAGGTGGCTGGATGGAGTCACTGAAGCAGTAGGTGCAAACTTAAATGGACTCCGGGGAATGGTAGAGGACAGGAAGGCCTGGAGGATCATTGTCCATGGGGTCGCGATGGGTTGGACACGACTTCGCACATAACAACAACAACAAAGATATTATTTCTCCCATATGCTAGCTAATAAAGGGCAGTCCAGGCTTCCCACTTCTCTTATCACTAGTCAAATCAGAAGACCATTAGTAGGCAAGAGGAGGGAAATAAAAAAGAGGAGTTGGCAGGAAAGCTGCAACAATAAATTCTGCCTGGAAACAGTCTATGTGATCCAAAGTTTTCTATTTGGGAAGTGCTCCAAAACTGATTAGGCAATTCTCTGTTGAAGTTGCCAAATAAACATGACTATCGTGAGCAGTTTCTGACCATTGTTTATAGCTTCCTTTCTCAAGTCATTATAAGAGAGGAGCAGCCCCTCTGTCTCTCTTAGCTTTTGTTTCCTGGTAACATTTACTACTACAGCATAGTATGGTATAACCAAGCTGTGCATTTCTCTGCCTGTGTGAGCCAATGGGAGAAGAGTAAGAAATCACACAGTATGATGATGTCATATTGCCTTGTAGTCAATGATTCAGGGAAGAAAAATATAAGAGATGTAGAGAGACTCCTGCTTTATCATGCAAGATCCATTCTCTAAGGATCCCTGTGCTTTCCATGGCTGTTCCCTGATATTTGAAACCTTTGACTTCTGCATCTTCCTTTGATGGGAGGTCTAAGTAGGCAGAAATCTACCTTAGCATCATAGAAGCAGCTCTTAGCTTGCTCAAAAGGAAACAAAGTGGTTCACTTCATTTATTTATTAAATTTATATCCTGCTCCCTCTGCCCCAAATGGGACTCAGGCTGGCTAACAGCATATAAAATACACCTGATAAAAATAATATGAAAGATACAGATAAACCTTTAAAATATAAAACAATTTTAAAATGACCCTGATTAAAATCTATTCACTATCAAGCTGGCTAGAATATGTTGATGGTAAAAATGCAGCTCAAGTATTCCAGCTGCCTAATGGATCACAGACACCCAAAGGCTGCCTGAAAAACAGCTTTGCATGCCCAACAGAAGCTAGGGAAGTCCCGCAGTGCATGCACCCCTTTAGGCAGGTGGTTCCACAGGACCGGCAGCCACTACTGAGAAGGCCTTCACCCTTGTTGACACAAGGCTGACAGTTCATGGACCAGGAAGCCAAGAAGACTGGAGAAGATGGGAGGATTATGCTGGTAAAGGTAGTCACAAAGGTACGAGTATCTTTTAGGCCATTTAGGGCTTTAAAGGCAAGTAACAACACTATGTATTAGCACTATAAACTAATTTGGAGCCAGTGCAGATGTTGTAGAGTAGGTGTTATATGCGCTGACCAACACTCCCATCAACAATATGGCAGCTGTGATCTGGATCAGTTGTAGTTTCTGAAGCATCTTCAAATATAGCCCTGCACTGAGCACATTACAGTAGTCTAGTCTCAAAGTGAATATTGCATAAATTACTGTGGCAAGGTCCTCCCAAGTCAGATCAGGAGCCTATTGTCAGGCCGAGCACAGATGGGAAAATGCAGTCGTTGCCACTGAGGGCTCATGTTTGCCCATGGGGAGGCAAAGAATCAAACTGAACCTCCAAACTCCTGACAGAGTTGACCAAAGGAAATCCAACCCTGTTAGTAGAAGTGG
Source organism: Paroedura picta (assembly GCF_049243985.1). Taxonomy (NCBI): domain Eukaryota; kingdom Metazoa; phylum Chordata; class Lepidosauria; order Squamata; family Gekkonidae; genus Paroedura; species Paroedura picta. The sequence goes on along the minus strand of NC_135374.1, from coordinate 65,202,643 downwards.
CATCTGCAGCTGTCTGAACTTCTCCAGCCACATCATCTCCATTATAGCTGGTTTTAGCTTCAACCAATTCTCAACTCCCATTCCACCACTGCATCCAGGCAGAAGGCCAAAACTGGAATTCCAGCTACCAATTGCTCCTTAATTAAGAAGTAGAGCTGAGCGTCATCTGCATATTGATGGCATTCCAGACCTCTAGACCTCCCAACAATATCCTCCAAAGGGTGCATATGGATGTAAAATAACTTTGGGGAGAGAAACTCCACAGGTTAGGGCCTGCAGGAATGACCTCTCTCCTCCTACAATTACCCTGTGAGACCAACCCTTGAGGAATGAGGAGAGCCAGCTCAAGGCTATACCACCCACACCCAAGGAGGCTAGGCAATTGACCAGGACCAAATGATCTATTGTGTCAAAGGTAGCAGGCAGATCAACAGGATCAGAGGTGCTATTCTGCCTGGATGATATAACTCCAGATGTAACTCCAGGTATAGGGGGAAGGATGCAACTCAAGGTGAAACTGGAGATCATCAGCCAGAGTGGTCAGCGCTGTCTCAGTCTTGCAGCCAGAAGCTGGATGGGAAGGGATCTAGGGCAGATGTCTCATCCAGTAGTTCCTGGAGCTGTTCAGCCACTGCTCACTCCATCAACTCTGAGATTCCTACTGACTCCAAATCTGGCAGCCAAGTCTCGGTGGAGGAGAGAGACTTTTTACCAAAAGAAAGTTGCAAATGTGTCACAGCTAACAGCCATATTTTTAGCTACTTTTGGAGCCATCGAAAAGGTGGCCAATTGCCTAATAACTTTACACAATTGAGCTGGATGCTACACAGGCAATGCAATGGAGGCAGAGAGGTAAGAACACTTTGCTGCCTTCTCCGCTGCTTAATGGACCTCTATAAAATTCTCTCATTGCTTTGTCATGAGCACCGTTCTAGTCATCAAAGCTCCTTTTGACAATCCTTGGTTCATCCTTATATCAGGAAGCCAAGGTACTATAGGGGTGAATAGGACACCAGGAGACAAATTCGTCAGTGACCTACTGATTATTAGAATTGCTTATGAAGAAGAAGAAGAGTTGGTTCTTATATGCCGCTTTTTCTCTACCCAAAGGAATCTCAAAGCGGCTTACAGTAGCCTTTCCTTTCCTCTCCCCACAACAAACACCCTGTGAGGTGGCTGAGGCTGAGAGAGCCCTGATATCACTTCTCGGTCAGAACAGCTTTATCAGCGCCATGGTGAGCCCAAGGTCACCCAGCTGGCTGCATGTGGGGGAGTGCAGAATCGAACCCAGCTCACCAGATTAGAAGTCCGCACTCTTGTAAAGATTATAAGCAAGTTTTTGCTTGCTGTTTCAATACTCTGCATTTAGTCTTGAAAAAGACATCAAGTTGGCCAGAGTGAACTAGATCTATAGCATACTGCTAAAATGAGTTATAAATAGTTACTGGTAAGTGCCATTGCACACGCACAGGAAAGTCATGATTTAGGGTGTAAAAAATCAGATGATACAAAAAATATGTGAACACCCTCTAAATGAGGTATAATGATTCTCTATATTAGCTGATGACACTCTGCAATGTATTGAATTTGTTAGTTTTGAAATTCAGTGAATCTGCTCCTTCCATTCTTTATTTCTACAAAGTCTCTGGGAATTAATCTTAAATATTTCCATTCACTCATGAATTCAATTTACGTAGAATAGGAATGCCGTGTATGCTCATATGGTCTTAACTGCTGTGACATGCCAGTTTTATCTGTGTCTTGGTAATCATGAAGCCATTGAGTGATTGCTGGATATATGGTTTTCATTCTGAACCTGGAATATATAAACAAACATCTGATTTTCTTCAAAGTCAGGAAGATGGATCCTGCAAAGGTGAAAACTTGGGGATTTTCACTTGTCACACAACACTGATTTATAACGTGTTGTGGGCCATAATAGAATTTGACTGACTGGGTGACCGTGGAACATGTGCAGTGAATGACTTAGAGAGCAAGCCTAAGCAGGCCTACTGAGAATCCTACTTTCTCATTATTCCCATGAGGAAAGTGAACCATGGAATACCAAAGATATTCTGATCAACTGGTGTAGTAAAAGCTTACTTTTGTTAGAGGAAAGCATGTCTTGATTTACAAATCTTTATGTTTACAAAGTAATGTATAAAAAAATTGTTTCTAGAAAATGTCATTCTCAAAACAATCTAACGGAAATAAAAGTTTTAAAAAATCCACTGTAGCATGCCACCTTGAGTTCATTTTTTGGAGAATGATAGAATACACATATTTGAAATAAATAAACGTTCTGGCTTCACATCACCTTCATTGATAAGTATAATGCAAGTTTTTGAATGCCTGGTGATATTTGATGAGAATAAAGATGTCGGCACTTAAATTCCCCTTTAAAGCATAACTACTGCATTTCATTGCATTCAAACTAGTCCCACATCAATTGAAGCAGGCACGTGCACAGTAGTATTCCTGGAATGTGAATGAATCAATGGTCTGTCTTGGAATTCTGCTCCCCCATCCTCAGCAACATTGTAAAGGATCCTGTGATGCAGTTCTCTAAAGCTGATTTATACAGTGAGTACACATATTTGTATTCATATATTTTATTTATTATTTATATTTATTTATAATTATACTTGTTTTCTGTCCTATCTCCTGAGACAAGACAGATTACATCATGATAAAATCACATATAGAGATAAAACATACCAATAAAATATAAAAGATTACAGTTTAATATAATTAAAATCTAAAAGTGAAAATTAAGTCGTAAATTGCCTAGTTGTTCTATTTACTGGGAAGGGGGCCAGGAAATAACACCATGAAGATGCTGGCTTCCCTGTTTGAGAACCTTCCTAACTTCTACTGGTTAAACCTTAACTAACTCATCAGTAGTTTAAAGCTATAAGGTGGGCAGTTTTAATAAGGATTTTAATAATTTAAAATTTTAATTGTTAAATCATATTATACTATTAGTGTGTGTGTATCATTATTTTATCTGATGTTAATCACCCTGAGAAGGGCTGGCTATATAAAAATAAAATAGATATTGTTGTTATTGTATGTCATGCCCCCACTGACACCTCCCATCTCCGAGGAGTTGCCACAGCAACCAGAACCAACTGCCGAGCCCGCTGCTCGGCAATTCTGCTGTCAGAGCAGAGAGAGAGAACAACAGAGATGAGCTGGTCTATTTCAGAGATGCAGTTCCTGTACACAAGTCCGAGGAGATCCCCGGAAAGACTAAGGGGGTGGAGGAGATCAGTTATCACAGAACGCCGGAGGAGCCAAAGATTGCAGGCATACTCCCTCAATAGATGGGGTCCAGCTGGGATGGCTCCTGGGGAGGATGAGTGAGTTCTCCCCCAGGTGCAGCCAATTAGCTAGGTTGCTTTTAGGCACGGTAGCAGCAGCTCCTCAGCGTGGATGCAGTCTATGCAGAAACTCTCCTGTCCGGCTTGGATTCCCTTGGCTCTGCAAACTCTTGTGACGCCCTACTGGCTTCCCTGACTTCTGGCATATGGCTCTCGACTACGCTCCCGGTAATTGGACTGGCTTTGATGACTACATGCTTATTTGGATCCTGACCTTGGCTGTCCCTTGACTACTCTTTGCCTCACCCCCAACTCTGTTTGCTTTAGTACATAACGACCCGGACTGGACATTGACCTTGCTCTGGTGTGGACTCAGGCTTGGCTCTGCAGCCCAGGCATCTCCCGCCCAGCTGCCAGTGGGTGCGGCCAGATAGGGCAGCACAGTATCATACCAGTCCCAGCTGACATATACATTGGGGGCTTTGACAGGGAAGCCAGCATGATTGAGATGTTTTTTGGGCTTCAACTATAGGGGGAACAGTTCTGATTTACAAACCCTAAGGTCTGTAAGGTCGTGCAGGGCTCTGATCTCATTTGGAAGAGCATTCCTTGTTGAGACCAATCTAATCTCCTTGGAGCCAGGAATCCTGAGCAAAATTTACTCACTGGTTCTTAAAACTCTTTGGGGGATGTATGGGAAGAGGTGATACTGCAGGTATGATGGTTCGAGAACGTTTAGGGCTTTAAACCTTGAATCTAACTTTTTTTAAAAGTCTCCAATCTGGAGGCAGTACAGCTAGGAGAACACAAGTCTTATATGTGTTCTCCACGGAGTCCCCATAAGGACTCATGCAGCTGCATTCTGGACCAGTTAGAGTTTCTAATGTAGATTCAAGGGTAGCCCTGTGTAGAGTGAGTAACAATAACGCAGTCTGGGGGTGACTCTTGCATGGATCAAATCTAATAATAACAGCAGTGCCAACCCACTTATATCCAACTATCCAACTATTAGGGCAACCAGAGTTGTCTCCATTCTGTGGTCATGTTGGAAGCTGGGCTGAAATTAATCAAGAGCTGATGTTTCCTCCAGAGTCTCACCTTGTCCTGAGTAACAGTTATATGTGAATTGAGGGTTCCTCTCAATTCTTGTGCATGAGGTACCACATTCAGATCAGGACTGAAGTGTACATGAAGGTGGGGCTTCAGCTTCATCACCCAGCACCATTGTCCTTGGGGTGCTCACTTGCTGTGAGCTGCACTCATTACAGGAACTACCTGAAACACTTTTTGAAAGGCAAGATTTGATGGTTTGCTTGGAGCAGTGGTGATTCTAGGATTCTGAAGACCCTCAGGCAAGATTCCTATAGTGAGACCCTTAATCTTGGAAGAGGCAGGCCATGATGTAATCTCCCCCCTAACATGCTTGATTACATGCAGATTGCAGAAACATAATGTCTGCACAGTGGAGCGGGGAAAATGCGATTCTTGGAGCACTGGCAAATGCCCCAAATTTGCCCTATCAGGCACTGGTCCTAGCTTAAAGAGTAACATTTATAGCTGAATTGTCAGTTTTTATTTCAGATTTTTATAAGTTAATAATGCCATTGATATGAATAAAATTGTCCTTATGATATGTCCTTCCACACCGTTGTAACGATATGTTCTATTTTCCTGTTGTTAACGTGAATTTTGATGCTTTGGGGGTATTATGAATAACGCCTTTGTCTTAAAAAAAATTTTTTGCCAAGCAAAGCTGTACTTCCTTTGTTGAATCTCTGTCCCATTCTTGCTGTGCTCTGTTGCAAGTATTTCACTAGCTTAATAGCACACAGTCACACAGTATAGTACATTTCATTCTGCAGAAAGAGATACATGATCAGTTTTTTTCTCTGAGCAGATGTTTTTCCTCTTTATCAGATGTTGCTTCATGTTTAAGTGTGGAGACAATGAAAAAGAAGCACAGCCAGGAACAGAAGAACACTGTAATAGTCACCATTAGCCAAAGCTTTACAGTTTAAAATTATTTGTTTCATCATACAAATATATGTAATAGATTCTATTTTTTTCCTGTCATGCCACACTCCTGCCTGAAATTTAAATATTGTTAAACTGCAGTTTAACCAAATGCTTATCAATACAACTAATTCTCAACATGGCCAGTTCTGTGGGTACTTACATCTGGAGACTGGAGCCATGAATTGACATGACAGATCTTTCTACAAACCAAGAAAAGCCCCAGGTTTGCAGAAATATGTGAAATCTTAAAAAAAAAAAGACGGTTAAATTTTCCAAAATAATAGAAGTAACAGTAGCTTTAAGAAACGAGTGTCTTAAGTAGCTGCTGCTAGGTAACCACACCAGTATAGCCAGTCATCAGTCCTTGGTTCATGTCAGTAAAAGACGGGGGACAAGGATTTTTAGGGGTGGGGGGGTTGCCTTCAAAGGAGGATCCACCAGGGCTAGGTTTGGCATCAGTCACCAGGCTACTTGATAGCACAATGCTTGCATTACTCAGAGTGGCATGGCTACTCTCTACTGTTCAACAGCAGCAATCCCACAACCACACAATAGTTAGTGTAGTATCAGATTAGGACAGGGATTCCCAACCAGGGTTCCAAGGAGCTCCCCAGTGGTTATCTGGCCTTTCCCAGAAGATTGGATGGTCATTGACATAACTAGTGAATCCCTGTTACTCTACAAGTCTAGTCTCTTTCTCCACAGTCAAAATGGTGATTGATTGATTGATTGATTGATTGATTGATTGATTGATTGATTGATTGACTGACTGACTGACTGACTGACTGACTGACTGACTGGCTGGCTGGCTGGCTGGCTGGCTCCTGTATCTTACTTCTGTGCCCACTTCTCTAAAGGGGCATGTCACTACTTCTGGGGTTCCTTGAAACTTGAAAAATATTTCAGGGGTTCGTCGATGGTCAAAAAGGTTGAAAAAGGCTGGATTAACATCAGGGAGAACGGAGGTATTTATCCCCACCCATTGCCATGAGATCTTACTGGGACCTTTTCCACTCTGGAGACTCCGTGCCAGGCTGGAGTTTGAGCTGGGGCAGGTTACCCTACCTTTTCCAGTTCCCACCTGGAGGGGGGGATTTCACCTGGTGTACTAGTTCCCACCTGGTGTACCTCATCTGCCCAAGGCTTGTGCTCCCACAGAAGAGCTAGGGCAGTGAGGTTCCCAGTGCAGAAACGATCTGGGAGACTTTGGGCAAGGCACATACCTCACAGGGTTGTTGTGAGGAAACACTTGAAGAGGATGATATAAGCTTCTATGGGTTTCCATTGTTAAGATAGGTGGGATATAAATTAATAAAGCTGAAGATAGAGGGCATAACAGTTTGGTAGGTAGGAAAGACAAAAGGAACCAGGAAAGATGAAGCTATGGAGGCTACCAGGAAGAAATAGGGTGTGTGGAGATAAGGTAGAGGGTTTGTAGTTCCACCCTTCAAGCATCCCAGAACATATCTGCCTACAGGGGAAGGAGGCAGATACTAAGCAGCACCAGTTGATGCCATACTGTGGAACTTCTGGGAAGGGGATGAGAGTTGGGGAGGGAAAGTCTGCCATTGCCTCAAATGACCAAGAAACAGAGGAAACTACCAAGGGACTAGTTAGGCTAGATCATTAGGCTTTGCCCAGTGAAGAAAAAGAACATGGGCATCTATAGTATAGGTACATATGACTCAGGGGACAATAAAGAGACAGGAATAGAACTGGCAGCCTGTTGATTTAAGAAAATAATGGGTTAGGAACTTATAAGGGGAATGAGAGAAATATGCAAGTTAAACCTATGTCACTATGCTGAGATTCTTGGGTTTCAGGAGTTCCAAATAAAATCATTCATTCTCTGACAGAAATTGCCTGTCAGTTTGATAAAGCTGTAGGTGTGTGAATTTGTAACTGTTGTAAAGTGGAGTTCCACTGTTTCTATTGTTGCCCTTGCCTGATCCACCAAACCACACTGAGCCCTTCTAAACAAGAAAAAATAATATATATTTTGTGTATGTGTGTGTGTGTTGTGAAAATAAAGTGTTGACATGAATCATTCCAGGAGAAGGGGAGGGTAGAAATAGTAGAAATCACCTCAGATCCCCCTTCTATCTCTTCAAGCTTTCTTGCAGCACATAATCCAGAACATAATTTGTTAACATTTCCTTACTAACCACTCACAACCTACACCATAACTAAAATCAGCCCGGTCATTGCTACCTGAAGGTGTGATGGGGTTGGTGGAAAACTAAGTAAGCACCTGGCCCTTACAGGTGAATACAGGGGAAAGTGAGGTACCTCCTGCAGTCCTTGCAAGTTATTCATCATGCAACTGGTCCTGGACCAGCCCACTGATGGGCACTGCAATCTGACCAAGATTTTCCTGGGGAGAGACTGTCAGTTGAGGGAAAGTGAGAAAACTCAAGAAAGGGGAGCAGATAAAGTTAGGATGGTTGATGTGTGGGAAGGAAATAGAACACAGGGGAAGCCTATGGGGGCTTTTGGGGAAAGGAAAACTGGAGAAGGGAAAATGGGTTGCTCCCCACAAGTCCTTGACATTCCCCTGCATGTTTATTAAATTGTGGATTACTTACCTAAATGGCTCATACTTTATAATGATAAACAGAGGTCGTCTCAGGTTTTCTTATTCTTGAATGTGTTCTAAATGCTGGGGTCAAAGGAAAATAGGTATTCCAAGTTCATTGGTGACAACTTCAGGAATAATAGTCAAGATCAGATCAGATTATTTACTCTTGTATCATCAGAAAGATGTTTCTATACACATTCCCTCTTCAGTCAACAGAGGACTCAGACAGTATGAAATGCTGGCTTGGTTATATCAACAAACCAGACCATGGTGCAGACCACTTTAAGTAAATGAAATCAACTGGAGGCAAAACTGCTGGGTCAGCTCATTTCCATAATGGGGGATAGTAGCAACATACATTGTATAAGTGCAATCCTACTCATAGTTACTCCCTTCTAACCTCATTGAGATAAATGGGTTTAGAAGGATTATGTTTGCTTAGGATGGCACTGTCAGGTCCCACCTTTCTTCCATCACAGAATTCCAGTAAGTTTACATAAAAATCCCTGGAGGTCTCCCTTTCAGGCACTCACCAGACCAATCTGCTTAGCCTCAGCAAGGTTGCTGTGTCATGTCTCCTTTGGACATATCTTGGGACTGGGGGTTGATATACCAAGGAACACACCCATGCCTTCAGCAATCAGCATAGTGTTGTCATCCTGATTTCCAGAAACCATAGACATCAGCATCTTCTTTTAAACTTAGCATTGAACTTCTTCATGAGTATTTTCAGGATGTGGCTAATTGTATTATTTTTTTCTAAGCAGGCTGTTTTGGCAAAGCAGTTAAGCATGGAACACATATCTTTAAACAACTACACCAAGCAGTCCCACCAACAAAGCAACTTTTGTGCTTAAAATTTATGCATACATATCACTGCTTTGTTGGAACCATGCCGTAGTCTTCAAAGTTCACTAGACGTTTAAATGAGCATTGCGTTCTGGGACATCACAACCTCCTTCTGACAGGTCATGATATAAAACATTTTACTGCACTTCTTACAAATAAACAATACCAGTGAGGAACTTGGTTATATTATGTGCTCAGAGTTCCCATCTTTCTTAGCTTGACCTCCAAAACATTCCCAACTCCCACAAAACCACTAGTTTATCTAACTTGGATTTAACCATCCTGTTGCTGAAGCTGTACCTGACATTAGCACTAGCATTAAGCAAATCTTACAGGCATTAAACTAAATGACATTTGATGATATGAGTAGTACAGAAGAATCTGCAGTTGCCAAGCTACAGAAGCTGGCTTCAAAGATGGAAGAGAAGAAGGAAGGGGGAAAGTAAAAATGGATTCACATAGTCCATGAATCTCATACTATAAAGTGCTTCCTTCTCATATGTAGGCCATTGGACAAGTAGAGCATGCATTCAGATCATGGGGCAATATTCAGAAAATAGGTTTTAAAGGTTGCCCAGGTTTAGAAGGGCAAATAATTGTGCCTTGGAGCAATTGTTTGTAGAACCAGCAAGACAGGAGGCAACACTAAATGGTGTTGAGGACATGATGCAAAATGTAGATGTTGCACCTACTGAAAGCAGTGGTCACAGAACTATTAAGCACTCCCTCATCTCAAGATGGTAGCACAAATAACAGGAGGATTCCTGAGATTAGCATCCTTCTGCCATGCTATAACTGCAGGCTCCAGGAACGAACCTTTCCACTATTCTGACAAGGTCACTTTTAGAAACAAATGCAGTTTTTTTTTGGGGGGGGGAAACAATCTAGTCTGGTGACTGAAGCACTGCATTAGTAAAATTGCCAATAATCTGGAGGAAAAAGAATCCTGTCCCTTTATTAAAGGTTTGATAGGATATTATATATTAAATGATGTTATGCACTTCCATGCCATGAAAAGCATCAGCTGCTTGTTTCCACACGTTAAATCTCTGCTTAAGGGGCAGGGCACCCCCCCCCCCCCGGCTATGTACTATAAAAGCCAAAAAAGTTACCAATTTTCTAGTAATAACAATTCAGGAGTGATAAAGAGTTTCCTAAGTAGCATTAATAAATCTCAAAACTGGCTACCTTTTTCTTGTTCCTACCTCAGGTTAAATGGAAGAGAAGAATGGTGTACACTGCTCAGAGTCACCATTAACAATAAAGGTGAGGTACATGTAGCCCTCTGAAAGAATGTAAGCAATACTCTCTAGACATTCAACATTGCCATTCTAAGTAGAGATACACCCGAGAAACCATCAACATCCATGGACTTAGAATTCTGCTTTGGAAATCACAGAAGATCTAATTAGTTAATAAGTTCATTGCTATAGACATTAATGACTAATTATTAATTACTGAATTTACTGGCTTACATAGCTACAACTTAATAATGTTCATATGTACTAAAGTGCCATCAAGTCACAATCAACTTAGGACAACTCCAACAAAGGACTTTCAAGGCAAGTGAAAAGCAGAGGTGGCTGGGCATTGCTTTCCTTGATGATCTGCCATCCAAGTACTGACACTCAATGTCTTACATCTAACAAGTTAAGGCTAAACCATGACACCTTCCCTCCATAATAATAGACTTGGTTTCATTGCATGTTAATGCTTTATGTCATTTACTAGCTTCAAAGCCCATTCCTAAGAATGGGCATTGAAAGGGTCCCCTTCCCTGGCCCCTGGCAAGGCAGCTTAAGGTGGCTTTGGGCTGCAGTTCGCAGCCAGATCAAGTGGGGCAGGCGGGGGCTGGGCAGCTCGTTAGTAGAGTCGGGACAGAGCTCCTTAGCAGGCAGTCAGCAGGCCCAGAGGTTCTTGTCAGCAGCCCCAGCCTAGCAGGCCAAGAGGCCCTCGTTAGCAAGCCCTCCACCACAACCCTTTGCCCAGAGCCCTCTTCCCTTACCTGCTGCTGGCTCCAGGCACTGAGGCATCTGAGAGCAAAGAGGCTAGAGTCCAGGGACAGAGGACAGGAACTGCAGGGGCAGGGTCAATCAGGGCAAAGGTGGCTGCACCCTGATTGGCCCTATTCTAACGTAGACAGCCGAACATGTCCTACCCCCTAGGCTGTTTCACAAATATATAGAGGAACAACAATGGATAAGAATAACATTGAAGTCAACTGGCCACTAAGAGACTTTAATGACCAAGATTATTATTTTTAACAAGAACCTATAATAGGGTATTAATAATATGCAAATATCTTGTTTGGTGGTAATAATTCTTCTATTGCAATAGCAAAGGGAATATGGAAATATGGTTCCTTAGGGCCTGAAAGATGGAGCTCTTCCACTGGGCCTATGGTTGAGGCCTGCAGACTTAACAATTCCAATGAAATTTTGGGCCTCCTTCCCACTACCCTTCCCCCCCCCCACTTATTTTCAACATCAGGTAGGCCAATGTGGTGATGAGCAATGACCAACTGCAGTTTGATAATTTTATCATTTTAACTCTGACTTGAATCAACATGAAAACTCCTCCCCCACACCCCAAAAATGATCAAGTGGAAGCATTCTGCCTAGTTTAAAGGTTACAGCGTGGATTTAGGAGATGCATTTTTCTGATGTGATATCAATTTTTAGTTGACAGTATAGTTGTTGGAAAGAGTTACCATTGACTTGAGCAGAAAAGACTGGTCAAAGGAAGGCAGACTAACCTAATTAAAAATACAAGCTGCTTCCTGGAGGTCACTCTTACTCTGATTCCCCCCCCCCCATAAAGATTATCAGCAATATTCTAATTTGCAGGGTTTGCATCAAAACATTTAAAAAAATCAAAAAGTCCATACATCTTTCATATTGTTACCTATTTAGTATTTATATTTATATCATAAATAAAACAGAATGTAAAAGACATACAGAAATCATGTTTTCAGGAGTCGCCCAAAACATTACCAAGTCCATTCTTTAAGTGTTCAAAATCATTTCACTGGGGCACTTGAAAGATCAGTCCAAATGATGAAACACATCTATATGTGATGACCTAATGTTTTGCAGTTTTCTGCCGATGAATTCAGCTATGGAAAGCTGCTCACACCTGCCACTAGTCTCCATTTTCTTTAGGACTTATGGAGAGCCAATGGTAAAGAGCTTCAGTGTTCCCTGGATGATCACAATTATGGGCATGTAGGTCATAAAGCAGCTTGGCTACAAATTCATCAGGCCATGTCATTTGTTGTTTTCATTAGCCAGGCAACCATTCCCCGAGAGACATTGGGGACTCCTTCAGTGCATTTAATGGAATCTCTGTGATGTAATTGTCAAAATCCTGGTTGCTATATATGGCAATTATTCCAGACAGATTAGATGACATAGAACAGATGGGCTGCTTGCCTGCTCATTTCTGGCTCCCATCTTTACTTTTTCATATTTAGTGCTGTGTAGGAAGACTTCATCTAAATTAGTATGAGTGCAATTCTTAGAGCTTGATACCAGTGAGTGGGGAAAAGGGTGTTGGAAGCTGAAATAGTCTGGATGCACATTATTTGCTCATGAGTATCTCCATTCTGGTTTATTTGGAGGTAAACTTATTCTAAAACTGGTCAACTATTCTGTAGAACATATTGTCATCCAAGACACAGCTCTTACATTGCGATGTAAACCAAAAGACCCATATCAACCTGCAGTTAGACATAGAAACATATACAATCAGAATTCGTAGAGAAGAGTGTAACAGTCTGATCTTATTTTGGCAAAAATAATCTGATACCCTGTGAGGTAACAATTTGGGCTATGCCATATTTCTACAAAGTAAAATTTTCATGTGTGCCTCTAGTTCTCCATCTGAAACAGAAATTTGTACTAACAGAAGATTTTAAATAAGCATGCATGAAAGCAGGACTCCCATGTCAATAGTTTTGTATGTAATAATTGTTAGGCTGTTAATTACAAAAGCCCACACTGCAATAAACTGGTTAACAACTGCCCAAAGCCTTGCCCTTTCTGCAACCACCAAACAAGGCTGCTCATTTGGAACATATAATTCCCTTTATTAAACAGCTTGCTCATAAATATTTGTATATCACTTGACATGTCATCACTTAAACCTGTCTCCACTGCAAGGTATTCTTTGTGGTCATCAAGTGGTAGGAAAGTGCTATTTGTGGTACACAAACTGATTACTGAGTGTCTTCACTTGATCTTGCACTTGCGTGATGTATACATGTATTCACTTAGCCTATGAAAACCCTTTACTAAAACCTATGCCTGTGCCTGAATGAAAAGGATCCACCTGTTACCCTTCTGACTGTTCTGGATGAAGCGTTCAATGGATAATATTGTTCTCCCAATCAAGTAGGAGCTGCGCTAGTAGTTCCGTTACATTTTCTGTTCTTTATTTTGTTACTGCACCTAAATCACAATAAACTGTCAAGCACTTGGCTGCCCAACCAAATAAAATATAACTTTTACCACTCACCATTTTCTAAGCCAATATAAACTAAGGGGTGTATGTAAATGATACAATAGGCTTCTATATAGAGCAAAACAGTCTTTCTCTTCTTTTAGAATAAACCATATATTTCCACCCATTGTACATCTTTGATATGCCTTTACTTAAAAAAAAAAACTTTAACGGCAGGACACTCAAAAGAAGAGGCATCATGAATCTGTCCTTATTCAGGATCAAAGGAGCTGCTGAGCCAGAGAAATGAATAAAATATCTTTCCAGGAAAAATATGTTTTGAACAATAGCCCCACCCTCAAAAGTTTTCCATCTTCAGCATGGATATACATTCTGAGGTGCATTTTAAGGTTTAGCACATTTCCAGGCATCTTCATCGTTTTCCTCTCGGAAGTTCTCAAAGACAATTCCATGTTCGTTATCCTTAGCTGTATAAATGGTGCTGCTGCTGAGCTTGTGATCCTCCCATTCATTCTCCTGAGACCCGTCTGCTCCTAGGAATTGCACTCTTCACAGTGGCAGGAGAGAATGTAACGGTAGGTGGCTGTGAGTCTCATGCCCCCAGAGCAGCGCAGCCTCATGGCTTTCAGTTTAGATGTTTGAGGGCGGCAGCAATGGCAGGTGGAACGGAAGGGCTGTTTGAGGACTGTACTGAAGGACACCATTGGCTCAGAGCGTGATGTTTGACTGCAACGACCCTCACAGCGAGCCAGCAGCACCATCTGCAATGGACAAAAGAGTCATGAAAGGTGGCCTGAGGTCTATGCGGACTTGTGACGCCAGCAGACAAACAAGACTGCCTAGCCGACATTAAACAGTCCAATTAAAAAAATAACAACTAAGCCTCATTATTGTATATGGTAAAAGCACACACACAAATCTTAAAATTATATTGAAGGATAACTGTGAAAGCTACATTTTGCTGGCTATGGGGACCATGCAAGCATATTTGTCTATCTTTCATAATTTATTTTGCTTCTATCATTATAAAGAAGGACAAGGCATAGCAGCCACTCAGAACTTGTCCCAGGGCCATCAAATCATGTGATGTAACCTACTTGATCATCTCAGAACATTTCTGCACATACATGCTACCACTGTCCAAATAGAAAGAACGCCTGCTTGGTTTAGTGGTTAAGAGCAATGGCTTCTAATCTGGCAAAACAGGTTTGATTCCACGCTCCTCCACATGCTAGTTTTGTTTTAAAATCTCAATCCTATTTTATGTAGATATAATACAATTAGCTTTATGTATTATTAGGAAAAACCATTGCAGATAATTTAGCTGTATTATTTTATGGCTAAAAATACAGATCTATGCTCATACTTTTCTCACAGTCCTTTACACATTTGAATAAGGTTTTACTGTGGAAATCTCATAAAGCCAGAATAGCATGTGTATATTTTGGCCAGTGTGCAAATGAGATGAAAATAGCTTGTGCTTTAAATCAATCACAACAGCTGTTTATTGCATTGTATAGCACAAAGCTCAATAGGAGCAATTGCCTAAATTATTAGCAATTATATCATGCCATTGTACAGTAATAGTGTCAATGTAATATATTAGAAATGTGTAGATATTTTATGACTAGACACCATTTCAGCACAATGCTGGAGGGGAGGATGTGCTCAGGGAGCCCACCAGCCACTGAGCTGGTGTATTGCTAAGATTTCCCAACATATCTCCAAGATAATCTGATGTAGCAGTCAGCTGCTATTTACCACAGCTAGGTACCTGGGAGGCAATGCTGTGGAGGCCCACAAGAATACTGCTGGAGTAATTTTCTGTGCTAGCATGGGATGGCACAGGGCTGGGAATGTGGCAGAAGTTAGTTGGTTTCCTAAGATGCCGCAGCCTGGCAATAGTTCTGACTACTTAAGCATAAGCCAGTTCACCCCATAGCTCAGGTGACAGGATATGCAGCACAGGACTCTTATCTCTGAGGTACTAGACAAGCACACTTAGAATACACAACATTTCATTCTGGTGGTAGGATCTGCACAGAGGGGGCACTCAATACCACAGAGGGGTGCACTTATACCCAAGAGAGAGAGAGAGAGAGTAAACCTCCTTGCTGCATGATTAACATGACTAAGGAGCACAAATGGAGTGGGTGACTAGGCAGCCAGGATGCAGCACATGGCTGCTGAGGACTGGAGAAGCAGGCAGGAGTGGGGAGAATGGGGAGAATGGGCTGCCTGTAAAACCAGACCAGGGCTTCTGCACTCCTGCCCCTGGGCAGCTCAACCGCTTCCGGCCTTTGGTACCTGGCCAGTGACACAAAACCACTGTCCGCTGCCAGGTCCCTCAGCCCTTCCCAACTCTCAACCAAGCAACCCCAGGAGCCAGAGGCAGCTGCATATCCCCTTTAAGTGCACTAAACAAGGGGACCATTACCTCCCCTCCATTCCAAACAAGTGGACACCATTCAATTTTATTCTCAACACAAACTCAAACACAGGCTCTCCTCTTTCCTTGCCTGGGAGAAGCAGGACAGATCCTAACAGTAAAAGGGCTTGTTGGGGGGCTCACTGGTTTTCATTGGGATCAATCCAAGAGTAGCATACAGCTTACATTAATGCTAGACTTCTCCTAATATTGCCAAAAAGGAAATTGAGTGTCTATACCAGTGAAGGGGGGAGAAGCACAAGGATTTAACTGTCTGCTAAAATGGTTACCCAACATTACATACAGATTGAAGAATGTCAACTTCCAATTTCAAAAAATACACCCAGTAAAAAACTCATGCTATCATGCTGCACAATGCAGGCAGTGGCCTCCAGTGCCCTCCAAGGGGCAGTAAAAAGGGCAGTGGGGGGAAATCCAAGGGGATGATTATGATTTTGGTTTTGGCTTGAGGGTGAAGAAAAGGGAACTATTGCAGCAAAAGCACTCTTTAAAAACCCAGAGAAACACCAAACAGAATGCAGGCTGAATTCTAAAGGGTGGGAAATCAATTCAAAAGGGGGGAATGAAAGCAGGGTGAAATGCAGAAGGTTCCCTCACGTGATCCAGTTCCTGTGAGAGGAAAGCTAGCACAGCTGGGATGCAATCCTCCAGGGGTGGTGGACAAGTTCCTGCCCCTGGGATCCAGGCCCTGCCAGGCTTCTTTGCTCCAACAGGCACAGGGGATGGGAATGGTGAATGACATGACATATTTACACTAGTGGTGTGACACGATTTCTGGCTTGTACCTGGACATGATATTGCAACACTTTAGGAATTTGCTTTTCTCTATGTTTTTTCACCATGGAAATTGTGTCCTCTCTTCTCATCACTACCATCCCTGCAAAGGTGTTCAGCAAGCAATCATAAACACGGCATGTGACAGATCAGGCTAGAATTTTCCTCCCTGATGTGGTCAATTTTTATTTCCAGGGAATTTTTACATTTTTACATTAAGAATGTGTCCTCCCCATCTGCAGCCTGGAAGGCTACAGCCCAATTCTGCCACTTCCAAATTATACCTTAACGTTCCGTTGCATGGCCTCCACCAAATGCTGGACTAAGTGCTGTTTTCTGTATATTTTAGGGAGAAATGAAGAAGCAAGAACTCAACAGAAAACTGAGTCGAGGTTCAATATGAATTAACTTTTGTGGAGAAAGCAATGCTAAGGCGAACAGGTCAGCAACCACAGCAGCAGGTGTCAAAAGCTCCAGTTGATGGTTCTCTCCGGCTTTCCCCTTCCCATCAAACAAGACACAGAAGGGGGGGGAGCCAAGCCCTACACTGCTGCAGTTAAACCATGTTGAAATTTTCCAAGCACAACATTTCAAACAAAAACACTTTTTTGGCATGTTCTCATGTTTCCAAATGAAAATGAAGGGTTGGCCAAAAATCACTTGAAATCATATGTAAACCATGTTTACTGCATTTGGCTCAAAGCAATACTAGATCTGGAGTAGTATGAATGGAAGACGTGTTGGATAAAGATAAACTTCCTACCCCATAAGAAATGTAAGCAACATACCTGGACTTTACTACCAAAAGAGGTAGGATTGCCCCTGACCCTCCCTCACATTTCAATCCACATATGATCAATCCTCAAGAGTGTCTGGATGTCTAATTTTTATGAGGTATAAAAAGTCACATAAAATGTTCTCAAAATACACTTTAAAATATTTGAATATATTTAAGAGCAGACCTCAGAACCTTGCTATGAATCTTGTTCTCACCGCCACTGAAATCTCCTTCCATACCCTGAAACTTAAAGTGTGCCCCTCTCTACCAGGTTCCAGACCTTGAAAACAGTGTTGGATTAGAACCAGAAAGATTCACTTTCCAACCCCTGATCAGTCATGAAACTGTCTGGGTGACCTGGACCAGTCACTCTCAGCCTATCCTTTCTCATGGGGTTGTAAGGAATAATAAAATGAAAAGTAAGGAAAGCACATTCACTGCACTAAACTCTTTGGAGGAATTACAAGAAAATATTAATAGAATAACTTATATACTATTTTTCATATGGCTCCCATCTGCCTATCTAAGGTATCCCCTGTGCAAGCACCGGGTCATGTCTGACCCTTGGGGTGACGCCCTCCAGCGTTTTCATGGCAGACTCAATACGGGGTGGTTTGCCAGTGCCTTCCCCAGTCATTACCGTTTACCCCCCAGCAGCAAGCTGGGTACTCATTTTACCGACCTCGGAAGGATGGAAGGCTGGGTCGAACTTCAGCCGGCTGCTGGGATTGAACTCCCAGCCACATGGGCAGAGCTTTCAGACTGCATGTCTGCTGCCTTACCACTCTACGCCACAAGAGGCTCTGCCTGTCTATCTATACCGATATCTGTTGATCACTGCTACGTTGACTCTAAACAGATGTTTCTGCAAATCTGACAGCCTTAAACAAGACATCCCTGCAGCAGCAGCAATCGTGAGCCTTTCTTGATCCAGCCACAGTGGCAGTGGTGTTCAAAAGCCTCTCTGGGCCCAGACTGGCTCCCAGGAACCACTATGGTTGGGCCTGGAATTGCACGTGGCTCAGTGAAAGGAGAGCTTCTCTTGGCCTACAGGAACTTCCCTGCACTATAGCTGCCATGCTCTGTAAAGAAATAGAGATGGGGAAATATTGACAAGAAAGAGGATTGGAGAAATAGATAGGAAGGAGGAGAATGGAGAAGAGGAAAGATCGATTGAGAGAAAATGGGTAGGGATCAAAGGGAGATGGGGTAGGTTGACAGAGGAGAGACAGAAAGGGGAGAAATAGGGCTAGGTTGTTAGAGAAGGGGAGAAGGAGAAAGGGGGAAATAGAGGGTAGGCTGACAGAGAAGGGGAGGAGTAAAATGATGGAGAAGGATAAAAGGGAATGAAGGATGACAGATAATGGAAGGAAATTGTCAGAGAAGGGGAGGAGGGAGAAATAGGGAGGAAATTATAAGAGAAGGAAGAAAAAGGAAGGAAACAAAGGGGGGGATGTATCCTCTGCACAAGTTTCTGTGGGTGCCCACTTGACAATATATATAATTCTCCACATGGCCCCATCTGTGGATGCTTAAATCTAGATACTTGAGCCATAGAAATACAAACCTGAGAACAGCCCCAGGGTTGCAGAAAAATATGAAATCTAGAACAAATAAAAGGTTAAATCCTCTCAAATGATAGAAACAGCACCCACAGCTGGCCATTGCTAGGCAGCCACAACAGTACTGCCAGCCTTCAAACATTGTATCTGTCAGGAAAAATTGGGGGGAGGGGCAGAACCCTGTCTAGAGTTGTTCTGGCTATTGAGTGAGGATTTATTAGACTAGGCCAGGCAGCAACCACCAGATGACTTGTATCTGAAGAAGTGTACATGCTCATGAAAGCTCATACCTTGAATAAAACTTTGTTGGTCTTAAAGGTGTTACTGAACTGTTCAGATGACTTCCTGTCATTCAACTTGCATGACCTACCCAAGCTCAACTATTTGCTATTGTTCAAAAGCAGCAATCTTAGGAAAGCCAGTGTGGTATAGTGGTCAGGCTTGCAGGAGACCAAGGTTCAAATACTAACTCAGCCACAGAAAGTCAGTGGGCGACCTTGGGCTATTCATATATTCTCAGCCCAACCTACTTTGCAGATTTGTTTTGAGGATAAAAGAAAGAAGAAAATGAAGTAAGCTGCTTTGGGTCTCTATTGTGAAGAAAGGTGGGCTATAGAGGAAGAAAATGAATATATAGCTGAATATGAAAAGCTAAGTTGGTGAACTGATGGGAAGAAGAGCAGGAAGCAGGGAAAAGTGAGAATATCAGAGTTCCCAGAAAGAGGAGAATAGGAAATAGTGTGGGAAGAAGGATAAAGGGGGAAGTGAAGTACCCCCTCCCCCATTCTTACAGTTGAGCCTGGTTTAAAGTTTACTTTGGTAAAGGTTACTAGGGGACAGAAGAAGGCAAAGTCAGGGGCTACAAGGGCCAGTGCCTTTTCATTCCTGGCCCCCACCTGGTGGAACGAGCTTCCTGAGGAGATCAGAGCCCTGCCTGAACTTTCACAGTTCTGCAGGGCCTGCAAGAGGGAGCTCTTCCACCAGGCATTCGCTTGAGGCTGACCGACTTAGAACATCTGCTGCCCCCCCCCTCAGACACCCTTCCATGACTGAACAATTTGATCTCCCCAGTGTTGTTGTTATTTATGTTGTGTTGTGAATTGTTACTTGATTGTTATGATGTTGTATTGAAACTTATATAATGTTATAGATTATTATAATGTTCCATGTAAAGTTACATAATGTTCCATGTAAACCACCCAGAGCTGTAAAGATTGGGCGGTATGAAAATCCAAATAAATGAATGAATGAACGAACGAACGAACGAACGAACGAACGAACGAACGAACGAACGAATGAACGTAAGTTGGCTGTGAGACAGAAAAGGAAGCAGGAGGCTATGAGGCATT
The DNA here is from genome assembly GCF_049243985.1 of Paroedura picta. NCBI lineage: Eukaryota > Metazoa > Chordata > Lepidosauria > Squamata > Gekkonidae > Paroedura > Paroedura picta. The sequence goes on along the minus strand of NC_135374.1, from coordinate 65,182,504 downwards.
CAAGGAAGGGAAAGATGAAATAGTGGGATAGGGAGAAATGTGATGCCCCCCCCACAAGTAGTTGCAGGGGTCCTGCTTATAATAAAACTAACAGCAATAACAACACAAACACCATTATGTTATTATGAATTTAGGTTTATAGAATCCTTTCAGTTTTTTATCCTCTTGGTTATCCTGAAGAAAGTAGCTAACTGATTACTTTTCCCATATATATTTATTACTTGTGTATCTCTTAGTTTGCCACACACTTTATGGACTTGGCATACATACTTTTTCAAGAGAAAGAAATTTTAAATTTAAAAATGGAATTCTTTGAGCATTTTTTCTGCCACATTTTTAAATGAACCTCCGTGACTGTGAAGGACATCTGCCAATTCACATAATCTATTAAGTGTCCTCACAAGGCAGCCCCAGCCTTCTCCAGGAATGCACAGATGTGGAGAAACTTAATATGTGATCTGGCAGATCAAAGATATGTCAGCAGAAATTTCTGTGATTGCAGTGATTGGAAAAATTGCTGCCGCCATCAAAAAAAGTACAGCTGACTGTGCTGTGATTGAGCAGTTCATATGTTTCTTCATGCAGACATGTACCTGGGGGACCAACAATTATATTGTGTAAACCAGCCATTATCATGAGAAAATGTGAGGCACGTTGCTGACAGCAACTTCCAGGATAGGTCATCCTTGTCTTGACCTGTGATTAGAAGCCAAAGAACTAACTATCCAATTAACAGCTTGTTATATAGAGCTGCCAGCTTTGGTTTAGGAAATTCATGGAAATCTCAAGTCAGTGCCTAAGGAAGACAGATGGGAGGGAGAACAACAGGGATATGATACCATATAGACCACAACCTGTGTCTGAAGCTGCCCTTTCCTCCAGGGGAACAGATCTCTGTTGTCTGGAGATCACTTGTAATCCCAGGAGAATTCCAGGACCCACCTGGAGGCTGGTAATCATATCCTTACACTAAATGACAAATGGCTTTTGAAACTTTTAACAGCAGATTGTGACATGACATGGCACTCCTTGGATCATGATTCATTCCCCTGTGTATTCAGAAACATACGTTTCAGTTCAAAAGTAAAGATATTGTGGAAGGCATCATTCTGACATCTCACTTCAAGGGGCAGAAATGTTTAGAATCAGCACTGAAATCTGATCTGTTTTTTTGTGTTTGTTTTAAATTGAACATTTCAAGATTGTATTAAGAGCCTCACAAAAGTACCTCAAGGACTGACATTATTTGGCCTAACTCAACTTTTGGGGCAGCCATTTTTGCATACCAACAATGACAAAAACAACTTAATGTTGCTAAGAAAGTAAATCCAATTTCTGATTCAGTTTTATATAACACAGTGTTCTCTCATGTTAGTTCTATATTGACATCTATTTCTGTGTCTATATCTTACCTTTGAACTGCACTTGTACAAAGGGTGGCTGATGGAATCAACATAATGGTGCCTCATGCAGCGTCCCGGGTCTGAGTCAATCATGAAGGTACTGTCCGTTTTAGTATCTGCATCTCCCATGATTGCCAGAAGAGACAGCATGGAAATTGAAGCGGCTAGTACATGACTTCCCATCATTGGAGAACTTCTTAGGAGTAACAGTAGAGGGAGGCAGAGTATCAAAAGCACTCTAAAGACTGAGGCCCAGTCCCTTTTGAGGAAAGTGAAAGATCTGTTTTAAGTCCCTGGGTTGTCATTGTTAATTTTGGGGTAGACATTTGTTGAAGTTATAATCCATCAAAGCATCTCCTTCAAGGCTGGAATTAAAAAAAACATGATCCTGAACAAAAAACTGGCCTTTATAGAGAAAATAACATAAATAATAATGCTCAAAGGACTTGGGTTATCCAAGAAATACTTACTGAGCAAACATCATCACAGTAGGTGCAGTGAAAGGAGGAGGTCAATGCTTTGCCACTTTAAAATCTCTTCTATCAACACTCTAATAATGAGCATATTAACTTTTACTATTGTAAAAACTATTATAATGAGATCAAATCTCCATTCAGTTTAGTTCAATGTCAATTATGTAATAATGCACCTGAGACCTCACAAAATTAAAGCACTGAATATGTGCTTATGAAATAACTCAAAGATGTCTTCTCAGGGAATACATTATTGTTACAGTAAAGATGGAATTTTGGCTCAGAGAAGTGAAAAAAAACATTCACTGGGCTCATCCTTTCCCCTTTGTCGCCTGTTGTAGGCTTGCTTTTATGGGCTACAATGCTGCACTCTGATATTCTCATGAAAACATGTTGAAACAGATGGAAATTTGTGGATATAGTTGTGCATACTATTGTTACTGTAATGAAGTGAAGACAGTAGAGATTATATATATAATATAATAATGTATATACATACATACATACATATATGTATGTATATATGTATATACTGTGTACATATTGTGTACATATACATACAGTACATATGTATTGTGTACATATACACAAAAACAAACAGGGCACACATACACACATTCAAACAATCTAAACAGTGCAAGAGAGTGTTTGGCTAGGAGAAAGAGATAAAGGTTAGTTAAAATGTTTTTCCTTTGTAACTGGAGCCCACCCTGGCTTTGACCCCTGCTCTAAAGTAAGATCCAAAAGAGCATTTATCATATGAATAACCTACAACATTGGTTTCTGCCCCCATCTCGGAAAAGTGCTTATTTGACTATGTTGATTTATTTAACTTTATATACTCTTGTCAAGCCTAAAGGGGGGAGATCCAGTCTCTCTCCTAACTAAATAAAGCACATCAATTTGCTTTAACTCCATTAAGGAGAGAATTGCACCCAACTTGGGCACTGAACATTTCATAAGGTTAGAGCTTAGAGCCTGAAAATCTTCAGAGGTTAGAGCTTGAAAATCTTTAGATATTTAAAGTGAGAGAATAACGTCCCCTTGCAGTTTCTGCTTCTTCACAGAGATATTTGATATTTGGTGATATCTACATATGCATGAGCCACCTGGCAAAACAGCAAGAGCTGCCAAGTGGTTAGCTTAAGCTCAGCCACTGCACTTACTTCCCCACTAGCATACAAGCCGTGTGATTTCTCCTACTACTGCCGAACAAAATGAGAAACCAAAAAGATATTGCCCAGTGGACAAGGTGAAGAGGGGCCACCGCTGCCCCCCCCCCCGGGATCTTCACCTAATCATCAACTTCCCTCCTTCATGCCATTTCAGCAGTTTTGGTCTCTTTTATTCTCTACTGACAAACCAGAACATGCAGATGCCCAGGTGATGTGCTCAAGATTCGTTTCTCAGGGTCTCATCCCAAGTCAGTCAACACAGGCTATAATAATAGTCATTAATTAATTTTTTTAATATGCTTATATCTCATTTTTACTTCAGTCAACATGGAGGCACCAAGAAACAATTCCCTTTTTTTTTTTTGATGTCTTGTATCATTTATGGCCCTTGCCTGAACTTTGTGGCATGTGAACCTGTCTTCTTTTGTTGCTAGTATTAGTATGCCTCTCAACATGCTTTATATTTCCAGAGCAAGAGATAAATACTCAGAATCCTTTAATCAGGAATAATTAATCTTTGTCAAGTGTTTCTGAATGTGCATTTTTATAATTTATTTAATTGATTATTGGTTAAATTTATTTGTTGCCAAAAAAGAAAAAGAAACAACTACCTTTAGAAAAGACAACTTCAAAGTTCATAAACCAAGTATTATAAAATTTACAAATATTCAAATTATTTAAGCTCTTATGCTGTATAACAAATTTCAGCTAGTAACTCATTATCCATTCACTTAAATCTATTTTTCAGTCCTTAGAAATAACTTCATCCCATAATCTAAATATTCTTTGAGAAACTCAATACCTTTATAACAAAGTTGATTCCCACAATTTAAACAACTCTTTGACTTTAATCAGCTAGTCTCCAGCTGATGGTCTACATACTGACTTCCATGTTTTTGCAAAAACAAGAAGTCTTGCTGTAATCGATGCAAAGTGATAGTCTGATATTGCAGTGGTCCCCAACCTTTTTATCACCGGGGACCACTCAACGCCAGGGACCACTCACCAGGGACCACTCAACGCCTTTTACTGAGGCCCGATGGTGGGGGGGTAGTTTACTCCTCTACTCTCAACCACTGCCCTAACGCTCTCTGATCGGTATGGTAATGTTTAAACATCCATTCAAAATAAGATACAGACACGCCACAACAATGAACATAAGGAACATTTTATTTTCATGGAAATTTTAACTCATGACAATGACAAATCAATGGGAACCCTGAGCTTGTTTCTCTGCAACGAGATAGTCCCATCTGGGAGTGATGGGAGACAATGACACCCGAAGTGTGTTGTAAAGGGCCGGGAGGGATGAAGTAAAGGGCCGGGGGGGGGAGAGAGAAGGCGTCCTTCGGGGCCCACCTCCAATTAGTCAAAGGACCACATGTGGTCGGCAGCCCACAGGTTGGGGATCGCTATGATATTGTTCAGGAACTGAGACTACATAGTTCAGTAGTATACATTCAATTGTACTGTTTATCGTGCATTGAAATGCCACTGTCAATAACCCGATTACCCTGTCCCAGAACACTTTTGCCCAATCACACTGCCAATGATCAAACATTCTTATTCCTCTTAATATCCTGTGAAAGGATCAGTGATTTTCTTATGATTCAACCAAAGCTTTCCTCCTATGGGTCACATAAAAGAGAGACAAGCAGTGTGTTTTCTATGTACACTCACAAGGCTTCTCTATTTTCTTTCCCCAAAACAGTAAGACATTGCACCCAACCATTATTTTAAAACAGAAATGCTGGAACTTTTGCTGACTCCTGTCTGTGTATATTCCTTTCTTTGTTTTTCTTTCCCAGATAACTCTCCATATTGCTAGGTATGAAAGCTCTACTTTGTAGCTTCAGGAATGGAACAGACTGTTCCTGCCTATTGCCAAGACCCTCTCCATAAACATTGTACACCTGGAACTTAAGATCAGGCTCCAACTTACCTTTCTTGAGATTGCCTTGTAAAGTGTTTAAGATGACACTTAGATCTCTGGAATCTGAACTCATTTGCATCTGTTTTTCCAAAAATGCAGCTAAGCAAACTGTGGCCCTCCCACTGACATGAAGATTATCTGTACTTTCTCCATTTGCACAAGCATAATAACCATAGCACCCCACATATTACTCACAGGGTGGGCACACACATGAAGCTGCCTTATACTGAATCAGACCATCCATCCATCAGCATCAGTCCTGTCTACTCTGACAGGTTCACATAACCAACCACCTGATTCTTTTAGCAGGAGATGCTAGGATTGAACCTGGGACCTTCTGCATGCCAAGCAGACACTCTACCACTGAGCCACAGCCCCTCCCTATAGGATGACCCAACATGATTGATGGAAAGGCCTTAGGTCACCAAAAAAAAGTGGGTACACAAAAATATTCCAAAATACAACAAAAGAGTAAACAACCAATCTGTGTATATAGAAAGTGTAATACAACTGAAGTTTTTGATAGAAGCTCAGAGGCTAAAGTAGGTTCAGTTCCCACCTCTTTATTTCCAATTCTGACATCCAGTTTGTAGTCCTTGTTTCAAATTACAACATTCTTCTTCAGATTCCCATATTCAGGAACATAGCAATTAAGTTTCCTAAAGGATTTATAACCGCTGACTAATAGAGCCTCAAATAGGTTCTTAATAGTGCTCCAAACTGATGAATATATATTTATATATGAATATAAATATATTTATATATATTCATGTTTATATATGAATATAAATCCTGCTTTAGCCTCTGAGCTTCAATAACATCAGTTGTATTATACTGGCTATATACAGAGATTGGTTGTTTACTCTTTAGCAGTTTGGGTCTCAGCCTTAACTGTATTGGTCACAGCCTGTAACTCTCCTTTTCAGCTGCATGTCTTTGTGGTGGTTCCTTCAATACTGGTTTCTCTGAAGAATCAAGCAAGTAAACGTTTTTCAAAAATGTAAAAGAGGCAACTGCTGTTAGCACACTTTTAGCTGTCTTACTCATTTGTCCTGTATTTTGAGGTGAGTGGTAAGCTTCCTTCACAGTCCCCAGCATCTAGAGTACTGATGCAAGAAGCAGAGTGACTTCTGGAGGTGTTGGGGGGTAGGGTATGCTTACCAGGCGTTTTTGAAAGGCCAGCCGGTTGATCAATAATGGTGCCTCTTTACCAATCTTGTAGTGATAAAGGGGAACCTCCCCCCCCCCAGGTGTCTCCAAACTGTGCAGGCTTGAGTGGTGATTCCAGAACTCCAGGCCATGCCAAGAGGCAACCCCTCCTCCTGATCAATGGTGACCCTCTTTACCAATCTTAAAATCTGTTCACCTTAGGGTAGGGGCTGAGGAAGAAAGATCTGTGAGATACTCAACATGAATTGCCTGGCTGTGTTGGAATTGGGTACATCAAGCAGAATAGCAGTGAGGCCAGTACCTTATCTGCTGGAGACCTCACTCATGGATGAAGTAATGGAGGGCTTCTGTCCAATGTGAATTGCCTGCCCCTGTTGGAACATGGCCACTGCAAGAGTGGCATAGTGGCAGCAGCTGGTTGGAAGGGGAGGGTGTTGCCAGGACTTGTTAGATACCCTGTGCTTTGCTTTCCAAACCTGCAGCACTGCATTCTTGTGGCCAAGAGGAACAGATTCAACTCACTGTCATTCTGAAATCTTGACAAGCAGTTGGTGTCCTGTATCTGGTTGGGACTGTGAAGGAAGCTTACCACTCACCTCAAAATACAGGACAAATGAGTAAGACAGCTAAAAGTGTGTTAACCCCAGTTGCCTCATTAAAAAAAAACACCAAAAAGTTGGCAAGTGAGATGCCCACCAGAGCAGAAACACAATCATCAAGAAAAACAACTCTACTGCCTATATCACAGCACATTTCCACATGTGAAGTGCAAGTTTTGTTTGGAAGAGAGTTTTTTGTTAGTTTGTTTTGCTGTTCTTGTTGTGAAGCCTGCCAACATGATACTGAGATCTAATAATAGGCATAAAATCCAAGAAGGGGATTGCTGTGCAAATGGCAGCTATACATGAAATAGACTTTCAGCTCTCAGCTGCAAGTTCATTCCCTCTAATCCCTGCATAACATAACCTGTGCATATCAGTTGTATCTGCATGCATGCATATCTGCTCCTAGAGACCTACAAGGGCACAGGCCTCCCTAGTTGCTACAACTGCTACAAATTCCCCGGGTGGCCTCAGGCAAGCTGCCCACTGTTCCCCCAATCCCATAGAAATAGAAATAGTATTTGATGTCATCAGCCAGCCCTTAGGGTGAGTGGTGAGGTGTGGGTGAGCAAATATGCGCGTTAAAGCAATTCTATAATCAATACAGCTTTATTACACTTGCACCCTATTTATTCAGTCCAGCAATACCTGGGACTCAAATAATGAGCCAGAAGATTGGCTGAGAGGATGGAAGAATTTGATCAATACTCTCCATCTCCAAACCACCACAGAATTTATTCCACCATTGAATTTACAGAATTATTGTAAGGATTACATAATGGTAATATGTGGGAAGCGCTTTGTATACTCTACAGTGCGATATATGTGCAAGTGTATTTTTTCCGTTTAGTATTATTAGTGCTCATTACAGGAAACTATATCCTTGTACCAAGGTATTAGGGGATATTGTATTTCTCTGAGGGGGATGACTATTTGTAGCAGTTGAGTGCTTAAGTGCAAAAAGGAAACAATAACAGAAGCAGAAAAAATAGAAAAGCTCTTGAAAACAGAGGCAAATTATGTGATATGTTTGTGCTGTGTGCTTGAACACAGAAAAACTAGTGTAAATGAGTAAAGAAACATAATGTATAGTTTGCCTCACAGATATACTTTAAATGGTGCAGGTAGACAGGGTAGGGCTTGTGATACACCTGGAGATAAGTATCCTGCCATGTACACCTCTTAGGGTTGCCAGCTCCTGCATATTTAGGAAAGAGGCCTGGGGATGTAGAGGGACCAGAGGGACCAGACCAGGCATGTGACGTCATCTCATGTGATGTCCTGGCAAGTCAAAGGTCAGCTACTCCAATTTCTCCCCTTCCTGTCAGGGCACTAACTCCCACCAGAACTCAAATTTTAAATGTACAATTCCCACCTCACATTACTTTTTACCTTCTCTTCTCCCACCTTATATCACTTGTTGGCTTACGTGTGTACATGCTTGTTGGCTTACGTGTGTCATACTAACCATTCAATCTTATATTAGTATAACTGGCTATTATCAAGTTATGTTCTGATCAATCTAAATAACTCTCAGAATCCTCTTCCAGTTTTTCTCAGAAAAATCCTGCTGGAAGATGCCAACTACAAGTCCTCTCTCAATCCTCAAGCAGGTTCTGAACTTTGGTGCTTTAAAGGTGACAGTCTGAAAACTTCATGGGTCCTCAAGATGGATACCAAAACTCCAGTTAAAAACTAAGATCATAGTCATGGAACATGAAATTGAAACAATAGGAACACATTGATTTGATCTTCTGGATTAAGTAGTCAAGAACTGAAGGATGCACAGATGCAATAGAGTTCTACTACATTTAAGAGCCCTCCCCAGTCAGTTATGTTTTCATGTGGATGAGTTTTCACATGACTCCATAAATGTCTCACAGTCATTCTTCTGTTATATGTGTTAGACTAGAAATAAAGCCCGCTGTGAAGGGAAATACAGCGGGCGCTAGTGCGTGGGGAGGAAGAATGTCGCGAAGGAAGGTAGAAGAGGGGAGGAGGAGTGGGAGGGAGAAAGGAGGGGAAGAGGATTTTGCAGGGATGTATAGAAGGGAGAAGAACAGGAAGGGATCAAGGATTAAGAGAGGGAGTAAGTGAGAGGGAGAGACAGAGAGAGAAGAAGGAGATGGAGGAAGGGAGGAAGGGAGGAAGGGAGGAAGGGAGGAAGGGAGGAAGGAAGGAAGGAAGGAAGGAAGGAAGGTAGGAAGGAAGGAAGGAAGGAAGGGAAGAAGGCAGGCAGGAAGGTAGATAGAATGGGATGGGAGAGGGGTATATGTGAAGGGGCGGGTTGGCAGGGGGGAAGTGGGAGGGAGATGGCAGTGTGTGCGTGTGTGCGCGCGTTTCTGTGGGTAAAAGGTGTGTGCGTGTGTGTGTGTGGGTCGGGAAGGGAGGGTTAAGGGAGAGGTGAGGTGGGTTGGGCAGGGGGAAGAGCTGTGTGTGTGTGTGTGTGTGTGTTGGGTGGACTTCTGACGGGGCCAGGGGAATCTGGGGCCCGGCAGAAGCCTAAGAAGGTTGGTGGCTTGTTCCGGGGCCAGGCGCACCCTTGCGGCCGCTAGGAAGCGCCTGGGCCCGGCAGAAGCCTGGAAACGGCGGCGGGCCCAGGCGCTCCTTCGCAGCTGGCTTCGCGGCTCCTGATTGGCCCTCTCCGCGTTTTTATCCCAGACGGGTCCCGCCCTAACTCCTCCCACAGAGCCCTTACTCTTTTATTTATTCCGCGGCGTGCTGCGCCGCGGGGCGAGGTTTAAAGATGAGAAAGTTGTTAATGCAGATCTGAATGAGGAAAAAAACCGAACACAAATTCTAGGCAATGTAGGCTGCATGTTCCCATCACAGGCCAGCTGAGCCTGTAAAATCAGGTTGTGCTTGAAGTAGAAGAAACACTAAATGTCCATGATTGGCAGTGCAATCTTAATCAAGTCTACTGAGAATCCTAACAAAGTCTACACAGTGAGGCTTACTCCCAGTAATGTGTTCTTTGGACAACACTGTGGATCTCTATATTTCCATTTATAGTGGTTGGGAGGGGGGTAGTTTAGATTGTAACTACAATGCTGGGGGGGGGTATTGCCCTTTCCCCCTGCAAAATTTTCCTGGTGAAAATGTACCCCAATAGCCAATATTTGTAGAAACATATGGGAACACATACTTTTGTTGTCTATGTTTTTTGTTAGGCAAACAGCAGCTCAGGGCTCATCAGATCAGCAGGCAAATGAAACATGGACAAAAAAGGTTAAATGCCTCTCTCCTAGCATGATGGTTTCAATCTACATCTCTGTTAGTTGCTATTATCGAAATTTAAAGAGACAGAAGAGTCAATTATGGATCACCATCTTGCTCATATGAAATATACTCTTTAGTTCAATAGGAAGGCAGTGTGCAATTTGATCTAAGCTACCACTGCATAATGTTTCTATACAAAGAGCTGCTCAACCTGTTCTGCTTGCAAGGGGAACAAAATGAGGTCACTAACATTTCTAGCTCACTCGCAGACTTTGTAGATGACCACAAAATTCAATTTCACTTAGTATTTCATATCCACTCTGTAACTTTAAAACAACACCTTGTTTGACTGGTATGACATACCTAGGAAATATATGAATTTAAGCTACTGGCATATAGAAACAGCAGGTCTGTTACAGATCAGTGCTTCAAGTTTTGTTTGCTTCCATAGAATTTACTGTTTAAGAGATGTCACTATATCTATTTAGTTTCTATTGTCAATCTTCTGAATCGAATCCATGATCCACACAGTTGGGTATGGCCAGACCTGAATGGCAGGAAGTGTGGAGCTACGTTCCCAGTGTTGTTAAGTAAAATCCTTAAGGAATAAAACTTGGGGCCTCAGAAGCACAAAGCATGTGCTTTGCTGCTGAGCTGTGGTCTAAGATCTCCTGGGGCAATCCAAATATTATGGAATCCATGCATATGCCGCCACCTTTTGAATCATTTTTAGGAGTTTCCATATGGAGCTGTAGCATTTTGATTCAGTCCTTGAGGTAACATAAACCTTAGTCAAATTGTTGTTACCTAATATCCAAAACCTAAAGAATTTCTTCATATGAAACATATGCAATGTTTGGCTGTGTTGTGCAACATTTTCTATGCTTGAAAAATACTTTAAATTGGGAGTGTGTGAAAAATCACTACATAGAACAATGTGCAGCGATACTGAATGTTTTATCTTACTGTAATGTCAGCTGCCACTATTTTGATGTACATTCAGGGCTGAAGTTTATGCCCAAGCTACCACTGCATAATGGTAAAGCATAAAGTGTCCACCCCACTCCTGAGACCAAGCGTGAAGGGGCATTGTGTATGGTTTTCTATTAAAGCATTAACTGTTTTGTTTTCATTGCAATGTATGTTATGTAATGTATGTTTTGGAATAAAAGGTTAAGTTGACTGACCTTTTTATTTTAGTAGCCTGTGTCATGGGTTGATGCTATTGAATGGGTTGCTTGCTGCATTGTATGTTGTAAAGTATGTTTGTAATGGGTGCTGGTGTCCGGTATCATTGTACTGCTGTTTTTAGTGTATTTCCAGATTTAGTTTATACTAGCAAGAAAGCCCATTGCAACCATGAATACAATGGGCGGTAGGACCCAGGGGACACTGGCAGGCACAGATCTCTCTCTCTCTGCAGCAGAAGCCATAGGAGGTAATCAGAGCTCCTTCTAGCAGGGAAGCAAGGGTCGTTTGCTTGGGTCTATTTGCCATTTTGTGTTTGTTTGCTGGCTTGTGAACACTGACGCCAGTGTCCATGGTGGACTTTGGAGGCCATTCCGCACTCGTCCAAAATAGCACAATGGTTACAAATTGAAATCGCTACAGTTTTGCTGTTATGCACAATGTCGTTGACAATCTGCAACACTCCTGAAACTGATCTGCAAAAAGCGCTTCGTTGTAGCACTTTCAGGGAAATCCCAAAAAGTGGATTCACCCACCGGAAAGCGCTACACTCTTGCAACCAATCTGCAACACTAGTGGGAAAGTTCTGTGCGTTACCATTGTTGCAGTTTCTGCAAAGTCCCTCCCCCTAGCTCTCTCCTCTGATCTTCTGGCGAAGCGATCGCCATTTTTTTTCTCCGAGCGAGCGGAGATCAACGCACCGGTGAGCCTTTGTTTACCCAGCAAGGCTTCCTTGGCTGCAGAGCTGTTTTAAGTCACCAAGCATGAAACAACACACAGCCCCATTTGCTGGTTTATTTTCCCTTTATTTTTCACTGTATTTTCGGCCGAAAATCCCGCCCGTGCCGGGGGGGGGTTAATTTCTTTTCTCACTCGGGGGGAGCGTGGCAACGATGAAATGGCAGCTCAAACACCACCTGCTACCTAGATGGGTCTCTCTGTTGCAACGAATCAACGCAGATTCGTTGCAACGTGTGTGTTTTTTTTTAAACCTTCCTTAAAGGGAAAGGGGCTTTTTGGGATCATGATAACGGCCGCCCATTGGCTGCTTGACAGCCAGGGGCGGGATGAGCTCGGCAATATCGCTTCCTGGCTAGCGATTTTTGCTGAGACCGGAAACCGGTGGGAAACAATAGAAACGCAACTGGATTCCACTACAAAGCCAGGTATGCATAACGACGAATTCCACAATTTAAAATGGCGTTTTTTTGTCCCACAACCAATTTGCTACATAGATCCTGGTGTGGAATGGCCCTAGGATTGCCTGTAATTGGAGTTCATCTGCTGAGGACACAGAACAGTTCCCTGTGAGAAAATAGATGCTCTGAAGGGTGGACTCTGAGGCATAGGACTGCACTGAGGTAGTTGTCCTCCCCATGCAACAGGGCTGAAGTGTTCTCTCAATTATTCCCCACGGGCAAGTGTCATTTGCAGTATTCCATAAAAGCAAACATGCTTCCCATTATTCTTTATAGGCAAGTGTTTTTCCCATTATTCCCAATGAGCAATCTTCTACTTTCTGTGGACAATCATCTATTGTCTATGGCAGGGGCTCATCGGAATTGTAGTCCATGGATATCTAGAGAGCCACAGTTTGGCCACCCCTGGTGTATGGCAATTGCTGTCCCTAGTTTTAATATGCCCCCCATCCTGCCTTTCTACCCCCACAAAGGCCGCCAAGAGCGTGAACAAATTAAAACAGGCAGAAGTAGAACCATATTTCAAAAGTATTTAAAGTGACTGAAAGCCAACCACACCTCTACCACACAGAAGACAAAAGCATTTATTTCTTCTCAGATTGCCAGCCTTATTAACCACACAATCACCTCTCCATGTAGGAAATACCTGAGTGTCTCCTGAGGCTTCTCTCAGCACCCTGCCCAGGTGGTGAGGTGGAGTTAAGGAGGCAGCAAGTGTCTCTCCCTATTGTAAGAATCACTCGCCAGCTCCTATGCTGGGAAGATGGGAGGGGGGGGAGAGTGAGTCTTGAAAGATCTAAGCCTGTAGATCTAAAGCAGGTAGGGCTCTTTCTTGGAGGGCTTAGAACATTCAACACATTGTCAGGGTGTACGGTCATGATTTTATAGGTTATGATAAGCTTACTGCTTATTAATTTCAATGAGTGTTCACAAATTCTTGGATTGTGAAAAACAGAGAAAAGTACTTCTTTCTCTGTCCGTACTAGCCAATGCATAATTTTGTAAATCTCTATCATGTCACCCCTCAGTCATTGTATCTCCAAGTTAAAGAGCCCTAACCTCTTTGACCTTTCTTCATAGAGGAGGTTTTCCCATCCCCTGTTCTGCACCTTTTCCAGTGTTATAATTTTTGTTTAGGTGCAGTGACCAAAACTATGCACAAAATTCCAGATGAGGCTGCACCATAGATTTATACAGAGGCATTATAATACTGACTTATTTGTTTTCAATCCTCTTCCCTTCCTAATAATCCCCAGCATAGCATTTGCCCTTTTACATTGCAGTCACAGAGTGGACATTTTCAGTGAGTTATCTATCATGACTCCAAGATCTCTATCCCATTCTATTGCCACCAGTTTGGGCCCCATCAATATTCAGATCCCAGTGCTTACTTCCCTTGATTGTGAGAAATGTCCATTGATTCCCACTCTTTGCTTCCCATCATATAACAGTTTTTAATCCCTAAAAGGACCTGTCCTCCTATCCCATGACTATGTTTACTCAGGAGTCTTTGGTGAGGTAACTAGGAAAAGCTGCTATTAAGGAGCTAGAAAAAATTCCTAAGTATAGGGATGTGTTGCTGGCTTCCAAGATCAAGTTAATTCATGCTATGTTATTTCCCATTACTTTGGCTCAGAGAAGCCAAAGTAATGGGAAATGGACTGAGACATGAGATGGACTGATTTAGTCAAGGAAGCCATGGCCATCAGTTTGCAAGAACTGAACAAGGCTGTTCATGATAGGAAGTTTTGGAGGGCATTAATTCATCAGGTCACCTATGACCCTATGACATTTAGCACATACACAAGAGTCCATTCACATATGTATTGTAAGGCTCAGGAATGTTGCAAAAGAATCATCCTTACTGTGTAGCCATACATTGATTCTGAACCAGATACAAACATTTTTAAAAACCATTTTTACACATGCTTACCAACAGTAAGGAAGAGATGAAAGGTGTCATGAGTGAATTTGACCCAAGATTCATTCAGTGCCACAATCCACACTTCAGCAGAATATTATATTTTATTTACACATTAATCAGAAGTTGCAAGGCACATTCACATAAATAAGACAAAAGCATAGGTGTGCTTAGGCACATCTCTCATTCATTCCATGTGGCATGTGCAGAAGTATCCACTGGATACCCCTTGTCTGTAAATAAACATAATTACTGTGAGCTTGTTCCCCTCCCTCTTGCCCATGTCTCCTTATTTAAGTACTTCTACTCTGTCAATGACTGGACAGACAATGATGTTAGTCTAACAGTGCATTTGAAACCCTCACCCTACATTGTAGTCTAACTTAAAAATGCCCGATGAAGTCATAAAGCAGCTGTGATGCACTCAGAGGGAAAGAGGTGAAAATAGAGAAGTGAAGCAATATATAAGATATTTCCAAACAAATGAAGGAGATCACTTCCCACCCAACATAAATTTTCATATAGACACCAAGTTCAACATTTGTAGCTAGATTCTTCCTGATGTAAATTAGCAGAGCAACACTGGCTTCAGAAGAACTACTCTGCTTTACATATGCTGAAGGTCTGCTCTACAGTTTACTCATACACTAATCCAATATTGTATAAACAACAATTTGTTGCCAAAGGAAGTATGGATTTTTGTACAATTGTCCAAAATTTATGGATGGGTCTGCTTCATTCTCATGTCCTCTGTGCCCCGCCCCCATTCTGATTGCTAAGCAATTCTAATACAGAGACAATATCCACCTGTAGCTCTCTTGTCAGCATTTTGAGGCAATCTCAAAATAGTCATTCCATGGAGACACATTTGTTGTCCTAGCAGATACTTTATCACTTGCCAGCTCTTATCTTCTGACTAAACGTGAAAGCAATAAAAATAAAAACTGGCTAAGGGTTGCCTGCACATTTACTGCATTTTTGGAGGAAAATATATGTGGGTACCAAACTTGGTATCCTGTTAGATACCCATCTTGTAATGGAAAACACCCCTGTGTCAGTAGTGGTCAGCATAGATTGCATAGCCCATGGTGGTTCCACACACAAAAAAGGCCAGTCTAGGATTTCTACGAGAGTGCCGTCTATCACAATGACCTGAATGACCTGAATCTTCAGTCTGATTTTGCACCTTGGCACCATCAGAATGTACAAGAATCAGGGCAAATAGTTTGTCAGTTTTATTAACTAGCAGAGCAAAAAAAAGTCCTATTCTTAAAAAATTTGTTCAAGGTCTTTTGTGTTTTCAAATGGGAGATAGGTGGCATTTTAAAACCAAAAACAAGGAGTCATAAATTTATTGGGGAGTTAATTTTTTATTTTTCTATGTAATTAGAGTTTTTTTTCAGTCCAGTGGAACCATCTTTTATTGGCAGCTGCAAGTGTTTTCTTTGGAGAAAAAAAGTGTAATGACAATAACTGATTTCAAAAATAAACAGGAGTTTTGTAGCATCTTATGGACTATCCAGATTTTACTCCACCATAAGCCTTCATGGACTACTAGAGCCTCCTTTCTTCAGACCTTATGGATGAATCTTAACTTTGTATTCATTTTATGTAGGAAGATGGGGGGGGTTGACTGTTCACTAGCTATGTTACTCTAGTTATTTCCAGGATGGGGAGTCACAAGTTTTGTTAAGATAAATGTGTGATAAGGATCCTAAAGTCTTTGTTTAATCAAGAGGCTGTGTTCAGTTGCAGTGCTCTTTTGGGCAATAACAGTCCTCCAGCTAGAAGAAAAATGGAAGGGATTGTCCTAGTAGGGATGAGAAAAATTGGCTGATACATGCCTAGTGAACAGAAACAAGGGGGGGAATCCAAAGGGTTTTCATGCTCCCAAAGGAAACCATTGGTGGACAAAAAAGGTGGCTTTATTTATTGTTTCTCTCCATGCTGCCAGGAATCTTTTAATAGGCTTCTAAGTCCTGAATAGAATGACTTCTATTATAGCCCAGGAGCTCGTTCCACTCTTTGGCAGGGTGACTGACTAATGTCGTGCCGATATTAACAAAGAGGGGCCAACATTGATAAACTCAGCTCTCAGATTTTAAGAAGCAGTATATATATATATATATATATTGGCCCATGACCACATGAGGAGCCAATTCCCCCCTGTCTACCCTGGATTTTTGCTCCCATACAAGGTAGCCAATAGACAGAAAGTGGAAACTTCCCACCAGTATATACATTTTTTCTTTTTTGGCTTGTCACATGGTGCACACTCTCTTTCACCTTTGAGTGCCATTTTGTCGCATCTGAGTGTCACCCTCCAAACCCAAATCTTAAAAAAACAATGTTATTATTTGTAAATTTAATTTTTTTTAAATGCTATTGTTATTTTAATTTATTTTCAAAATATAAATGTTACCAGGCAGTTCTCCCTTGACTCCACAGCGCAGCTCTGACCGTGATGTTTAGCTGTGGCCCTGGGTCTGTGAAGCAGAGCTGTGGGAAGCATTTTTTTCCACTTTCTTAGAAGGAGTATTTCTTTAAACAATGGAGAAAAAAACTTTCTGCCACTCCACAGCAAAGCTGTCAGAAGCTCCTCCCCCCTTTTTTTGAAGGGTTTTTTGTGGGTAAGGGCTGGGAGAAGCCAGGCCAGCCTCTGTTGGTGACAGCAGAAGGAGGACTAGGCAACCTGAGTGGACAGCTTAGCAAGTGAGCAGAATCCAGCAGAAGTGATGCTCAAGGGTGGCTGCAAGGGAAGCACACTGGGATGGCTCGAGTTTCCCCTTACACATGGCCTTGCCCCAACATATGCACTGATGGATCCCAGGGCAAAAAAGGGAATGCAGATTCCCTTGCTGTGGGCTAACTGAGGGCCTGAATCAGGCCAGAGCTGGACTGCCCCAGACTGGGCCCGATACCATGTGAAAGCAGGAATTAGCCCCATACACAAACAAGTGGTAAAAAGGTAAAGGTAAAGGTATCCCCTGTGCAAGCACCGAGTCATGTCTGACCCTTGGGGTGACGCCCTCCAGCATTTTCATGGCAGACTCAATACGGGGTGGTTTGCCAGTGCCTTCCCCAGTCATGACCGTTTACCCCCCAGCAAGCTGGGTACTCAAGTGGTAAGTGGTAAACAAGTGGTAATCATATCCTAATCCCTCATGCAGAAGACATCCTGTACCTAATCTGGTACTCTAGCCCAGGGGTAGTCAACCTGTGGTCCTCCAGATGTCCATGGACTGCAATTCCCTTGAGCCCCTGCCAGCATTTGCTGGCAGAGGTTCATGGGAATTGTAGTCCATGGACATCTGGAGGACCACAGGTTGACTACCCCTGCTCTAGACACTTAACTGCCCAGTAATAATGTTAGGTTATATGGACACAGCACTCCAGGGCCTTTGATGCCCTAAGCAAGTAATAGCTTGACATAATAAATTCCCCTGTGCAAATCTGAGATTCAGGGTGGGCCTGGTTTTTGGCCTGGAGCTAATTGCCCTGATTTTTCCCATGACCACACAGGGAGCCTTTGACCTGCTTGATCTCCTGTCCACCCTGGATTTTTGCTCCTGCATGAGGTAGCCAATGGACAGGAGGTAGAAACTTCCTGCCAGTATTGTTTTCTTGTTTGGTTTGTCAGTCATTGTCACATGGCACAAACATCCTATCACCTTCCCATTTCATTTTCTTACATTTGAGCACCCCCCCTCCAAGCCCAAAAGCTTTTTAAAAATAAAAAATAAAATAAAATCACTGGCAGTCTTCAAGCAAAGGTTGGATACACACTATTCTTGGATGCTTTAGGATGCTTTGGGCTGATCCTGCGTTGAGCAGGGGGTTGGACTTTGATGGCTTGTATGGCCCCTTCCAACTCTATGATTCTACGATTCTAAAATTAAAAGTTTAAATAAACAATGTTTTAAATAAAAACAACTATGTGGAAAAATGCTCCATGCCACCGTGCTGCACTGTGGAGTGGTGGGAATCATTTTCTCCTTTTTTCTAAAATGACTCCTTCTAAGGAAATGGAAAAAACTGCCCAATGCCACTCCACACCACTGCTCTGAGTCAGCTGGTCCATAGCTTTGGACTGGGTTGTTGTCAGTATGCTGATGACACCCAACTCTATCTCCTAGTGGACAGCCACCCTGACTCTCCCCCAGACACATTTGCCTGTTGTTTGAAAGTAATGACAGTCTGGTTCAAGCAAAGCTGCCTGAAACTCAACCTTTTCCAAGATGGAGGCTAGGAAAGGGCCAGACCAGGAAGCATGGCTTCCCTACCTCGATAGGGTGCCATTAGAGATCTCACCCTCAACCAGGAATCTTGGGGTAATCTTTGACACCGCCTTGTCTATAGAGGTTCAGGTCACAAAGGTAGTCCATTTTGCGTTCTTCCATCTCCACCAAGTGAGGCTATTAGTGCCCTATCTGGCCCAAGAACACTTAGCCATGGTGATCCATGTGACAGTCACCTCCAGGCTACACTTCTATAACTCACTCTACATGATCCTGCCCTTATCCTTGACCCATAAACTGCAGCTAGTACAAAGTGCAACTGGACAAGTTCTCATAGGAACATCTTGGAGAGCCCACATCCAGCTGGTGCTACTGCAGCTGCATTGATTGCCAGTTACATTCTGGATCAAATTTAAGGCTTTGGTTCTGACCTTCAAGGCCATTCATGGTCTGGGCCCATTGTATCTGAAGGACTATCTAACTCCATATGAGTCTGAATAGGTTGGTGATCCACAGCTCATGGGAAGTATGCCTGGCCATGACCAGGGCCAGGACCTTTTTGGTCCTGGCCCCTATTTGGTGGAATGAGCTCCCAGAAGAACTATGGGCCCTGTTGAAGCTATCACAGTTCTGCAGGCCCTTTAAGATGGAGCTCTTCCACCAGGCATTTGGTTGACGCTGGGATGAAGCACATCTTCTGAGACCCTCCTCTGAAAATCTGAATTTTAGCAGAACATCTTAAACATCTCTGGAACATCTCTGAACACCACTGAATACCTTGCCCCTATGGCATGAACTGGAAATCCACTGAGTTTGTCTGGAGGAAAGAAGGGAGGATGGTTTAGGGTTGGTGGGTATCGCTGGGGTTGTATTTGTTAAATTGATGTAAGCTGCCATGAGCCGGCTGTTCTGGTGGTAGTGGTCAATAAATATAATAAATAAATACATGAGTAAATATTTATTGGCAAAAATAACCATTTGACAATGAGTCAACATTTTTTCCAGTGTGAAGGATAGGTGAACTTTTTATGGGTGTTTTTATTTGTTTGTTTGTTTGTTTGTTTTGCTTTTTGTTCTATTTATTTGGTCATCTCTTCACTAGCAAAGTTACAATCTTTTTAAAAGTTTCCAGGGAATAGGCAACAGACCTAGAAGCAAAATTGTTAACTGGAGATTTTTAAAATTTATTTTTACCTGGGACTTCTTGTCTCTTCAGGATCATCTGGGAATGACATTTGAAGATAAAAATTATTTTTAATTTTTTTAAAAGGAATGCCATGATTGCACAGCATCCTTCATTGGGTTATTTCCTTTCATTTCTAGTTGGAATTTATTCAGGCAAGTTGACAGTTTCCTTGTAAGAGGGACTGAATGAAAACAGATGAAAGGCCCAAGGTACCAATTCATTTCTTGTAACAAGAAAGACGTCCCATTCAGTCTAAGCCTCAGTGCTATGGCAATGATGTGCGTGTCACTGTGATGGTATGCTTAACCTTTGCCAAACCAGACTCTGAGCATTAACTCCAATCCTAAACTTGCATGTCCTAAAGGGCAGCACAACCCTCTCTCCCTTGCCGTTGCCACTCCAAAGTGGATTATAGCCCAGTTATAATAAGCATGAAAACTTTATCAGCAGACTCCCTAACAATGATTGATTTTTTTTTGTGTCACTAGAATAATATTGGTATAGTGGAATTCCTGGGGGCTCAGAGTCTCCTTAGTATCAGCTGGCTGGAACATTTGATAGACAAATGGTGAGGACATCCAGAAGAAAGATTTGTAAAGCACCGTGATCAGATGAGCAACACAATGAAATTCCAGCAAACAAAGTGAAGACCCAGCGTGGCTTGAAAGTAGTATTGCCAGGACTACCCAAATTCTATTCTGAATTAGATTATGTGAAAAAAAAGAGAATATATAGACAACCAGCTGCTCAAAGGCTTACTACAACCTTGCTTTTATTGTTCGGCTAAGTTAGAGGTGGGGCATCAGAGGGATTCCACACATGCCGTTACTGAGAAATTTTAATATGTTCCACACTGACACATATAAAAAGGAAATAACAGCTGATCCTAAGTCAGACCAGGCGACAGCGTCTCTCTCCCCCTCTCTCTCCCTTTCTCTCTCTGACCCTATGTGTGTGCACAATTGTGAGGCACTGGCATGATCCCCATCCTAGTCTGCAGGGAATTGGGCATATGAACTCATAACATTCCCACTTATATTTTATTACGGAACTTAACATGCAGGATATAAATCCCATAAACAGCTACACACAAAGTAGCAACTCAGACATGCTGGATCAAAGTATTTTAGCCACCCTGTCTCAGGTTACAAGAACAAGGGAATAGTCAATGACATGGTAAGAGTCGACTGAAAATTGGCAGAAGTAGAACACACTGTCTCTGCAATGATCACATGGAACTCGCTGCCACAAAATTTTGTTTTAACTGACAGCTCAGTGGCACAGCAAGTACTTCTGTGACTAGTACAAACACAATGCAATAGAGATGAAGACATGAGGGACATTTTAAAAGATATTAGTCATACTCTGGTTTGCTAGAACTGTGACATGAAGAGGCTTAGGAAACGTTTTCCTTGAATCCAAACTATTTTACATGATTAGCCATGCACAGTTAATCTACAGAGATCTCTGCCTGGAGGGGCTCTGACCAGGAATAATGACTGGTTAGAATCTTCCTCAGTAACATGGATACTGCATTGTCAGAAGAACACAAGAAGAGCCTTTCCGAATGACACCAAACGTCAATCTAGCGCAGCATTCTGATTTCCACAAAGCAGCCTTTGGCAAGACTGTATACAATGCATGAAGGCAACTGCACTTCTCCAGCAACTGGAATTATGAGGTGTAGTGCCTCTGCACATGCAGGTTCCATTAGCTTTTATGGCTAATATACATGAATAATTCTGTTCCTCTCTCCACACCATCTGATTCTTTATAAAAGTCATCTAAGCTAGGAGCCATTGCGACATCCTGGTTGTGAATTTTGCAAGTTAAATAGAGAAGGCCCCTTTCTCCAGGTATTGCCCTAGTAGTGATTTTGTTTTACTGTATGGATGGGTATAGGGGAAAGACTCTACTTTGTCTGGGCGTACGTTTTTTTCCTGGCAGGGCTTCTGTACCTTGAAGCTTTGCCTGCCAAGTTTCTGCTTGCCATGCATGCATGAAAGACACAAGATATTTGCCAAAAACAAAACAAACCTAACCTGATGGGAAAGCTTTTTTCAAATGCTGTCTCCAAATTATGGGACTCCCTCCATAGAAGCTAAAGTTGGCACTGCTTCTTTAGGTTTTCTGGAGAAAACTCAATACATTTCTGCTCCAGGAAGTTTTGGTCTGATTGAATAATAACAGCACCATAATGATATGAGGCTTTTATTGTGACCTTATGCTGTTTTTAAATGTTTTACTTCATTTTAAAATGGCTGGGAGCCATATTGGGAACCCTAGACAGGGCCAAAAGGTGGTATACAAAAACCTGATCCCATATGTGTGTTTCTCCAATGAAGAAAAATCTGGTCACCAGTTACTGTGATGCTTCTCTTTGGAATGAAAAACAGAATGGAAGAGGGTGGCTCAGAAACAAGTTTCTCTTTGATACTTTTGAATGGGTTTCATATACTGCCTCACACTTGTGGCTGTAAGATCACAATGCTAGCTGCATGCCAGGTATGGTTGGTCTTCTGTGTCCAAAAGCACCACTGCAAAATTCTGAGGGGGAGAATAATTTTTGTGGGTTTTTTTCTCTATCCCTGTATTTGCCACCTTGCAATTTTGCTGTAATGGAACATACTTCAGAATTGCATTTTTCTCTGACTGGTGGCCCTATCAGTCACTCCACATGATCCTTTTTCATGTCTTCACACACACAAGATGAAAACCACAATGCATTAATCTCCTACCTTATCCACAAGAGGAAATATGCCTCCACTCAGTCCCATCCATGTCCAAGTCACCAATGACAGGTGCAAAATTCAGCTTTGATTGTTTCTACTCTTGTGTGCATGAATCCTGGGACAGATGTTGGAGGCACACTCATGGTTAATGTTCACTAGGATCCAAGGAAGGAAGGGAGTTTTCTGTGGAGCCAGGCAAAGAAGAAACCAGGATAATATTTCAGGTTTATTAGCCTATGCCTAGCACATGGATAGGAAAAAGGAGGACATCTTAAAACCTGATTCCTCACATAGTTATCTCAACATGGCACAGATGTGGCTGAGAAAAGCAAAAATGAACTACAAGGTTTTCCACTGTTACATCATTACCTTTTCTTATAGTTGCACAATCTCTGTCAGAGACAAAACAACCGAAATCTTGCTCAAGCAGAGACCACCAGAGACTGAAAGGCCAGCTGTCCTGACCCTGACAACGTGCAAATTGCATTGTATTAGTGACAGTTAGCTCAGATAGCTTTACATTAGCACTCCAACATGGTGGATGCAAGACTGGAAAGCAGAACCTTTGACTTTTTATCTTTGAAACCTATTTCATGCAACACCACAATTCTGCACCAGGAATTCAGTACCAAAGCATATGGGATTCGGCAGCCCTGCAAACTAAGCACATTAAACAGCTGTGCCGAGTTTCTGCCATTATTTGTGCTTTTGCTAATCAGAGGAAATGGCAAGAATCTTTACCCACCTTACCACTTAAAAGTCTCCATTGCTCAACTATGCTTCCTCTGAGATTTCCCCCTTTGCACTGCCTACACAAATATGCCTTTTTGAAGCAATAATGGCTAGAAACATCCCCTTTTCTTTAAAAAAAATCTTAGAAATGTTGAATTCTGCACTCACAGTACTCAATTCATACCTGCGGAACATATACATGCAGCCCTGATCTTTTGAGTTACAGAAATAATATTCTCAAAGGTACAGGGGTCAATCTGACTGATGTTTCCTACACAAGTGCATCTTCAGAAACCATTCCATGAATAACATGTACCAGTTTAAGAGATGAGAATAGCTCAAAGAATATGATTCAAGAGGGCCTTCCCTCTGCTACAGACATTCATAATAATCATGATAGAAATCTTGAATTTTCTACATTTAGACAGTGGGAGAGTTAAGTTACATGTGTACACATATCACACTGACACTTCATAAAACAAGTTCTGTGGTATCAGAAAGACAAGCGATCACCCTTACCTGTATTAATTCTTTGCCTCCATGCCCTCCAGCCTTCAGTGGGACTACGGGAAGCTGCTTAGTACAACCTACATAACAATTTGCTTCTCCCTTTTTATTCAAATAAACAGATAGTGGTTGAGATTTTCTGCCTTTCCAAGCACATTGCATGCACATGCCTATTATTACCTGCCCTGAGCCAATCAGGAAGGGCAGGCTATATTTAAAAAATTAAATTATTATTATGTGTTGGAGACACCTGAGCTGCATGAGTTCTCTGACGATTTGGGGCATGCATATACTCATATCCAAACAGATATCTTTGAGAACACCCATCTCTGTAACTTCACTCAAAGATCTAGATCAATGGATGGTTTTCACTAGTGTTCTAGAAAATGAAGTACTGGCGTATAAGACTACTTTCCCCCCCTGAAAAACATGCCTCCAAGTGGGGGGGGGGGGTCGTCCTATACGCCAGATGCACTTCAATTGGGATAGAGATAGCTGCCCATAGTGGCCCATAGTATGGGACGTAATGTAACGAACTCTATATTTTGAGTGGAAATGTTGGGGGGTCGTCTTATACGCCCAGTCGTCTTATACGCCGGCAAATACGGTAAGTATCTATATACCCCTCCATTAAGTGATCCTGTTATCCTAAATAAAAATAAATAAATATGCTCTTGGGTTGCCTCCATTTGAAAACTAGTAGGAAGATTCTGTCACTCAAATTCAAAACATCTTACAGTTCTTTTTTAGTGTACAGATGATATCCAATCTGTTTGGGTGCTTTGCTATGAACTCTACAGTTCAGGTACATTACATTTTATAACTGATGCCTGCTGCTGGGGGAGGCGGCAGGAACGGTTTAAGAATTTGTGGGTCCTGTAGCACCAGATCCAATTTAAGGATTTGCAGGGCTCTAGTAGAATACAATTTCAGGCCCCCACACTGCCGAGGAGGCCCCCACAGTGAAAGGGGTGTCACTGTGACATGGCCCTAACCATGGGAGGGAAGGCACTGTGCATGAAGCACCGGGCCCGTAGCCCCTTCTACATAAATAAACTGACCCTGGGAGATGGTCTTGCAAGCAATCTGTTGTCACTTTCTGGAAAGGTATGACATTTTGCTTATTCATTCTGAAAAGGAAACTCCATTTCTGAATCTAGACTGTTCTGGCTCGTACATAAACTGACAGGACAGCCCACTCTCTCAAATTTAAATGCAACATTTAGAACACATTTTCTTGCCCGTGATCTTCCACCCAATTCCAAATGTTTGAAGGCTTAAGGTTCAAGGGTCTATTTGCAATGATACCATCATGCTTATTGCTAGTAACTATTACTGAGTTTTTGCGGGACTATTTCATTCACCTCCATATTTTGGTCTTGCTGTTTGTTTAAAATAAAGTTCATGTGGGGATTTATCCACCGTAATCACCTCGTTCTAAGTACATCCATTAACTCTCATCCATTAACATTCACATCACAGAACAAAGTTAGAGTTCAGGGGCACCTTTAAGACCAACAAAGTTTAGTTCTGGGTATAAGCTTTTGTGTGCATGCAAGCTTCATCAGATACTTGTCTTAAAGCCCTGTTACATTTCTGTCTCCAGTGGTGATGGTGCTCTTGAGAAAATTTAATCAAAAGCAAAATAATGCTTCCAGAGGAGCAAAAACACAGATTGTCCCTGAAAGCTGTGCCCCTTACCCAAGCATCCTTTGGCTTGATCTGCCAAACAGATATCCACAGTGCGTTATTGGTTGTGCTGAAGGGGTAAGCCGGCTGCTCAATATATCTCCTCTGTACTACAGCCAAGACAAACACTGTGGAGTTCTTCACAGATTTGAGCCAATCAAAGGCACATATTAAATCCATCCTAATCCATAACCAGTGTCGTGCACTCCACAGCCTAGGGGGCTGGATAAATAATACAGTAAAGAAAAAAGAATCCCACCGCAACAAAAGCAAAACGCCAATCCTTATAAGGGTGAACCACAAAACAACAAATCAATATTGGTCATTGTTAAACTGTTCTAAGCACTCCCAGAGATGACTGAAAAAGGATCAGCATATATACGTTGCAAAAAAAGAATAAGAAAAAAAGAGTAAACATCTCCCTTCTAAACAAGAAGTCTTGCCTGTATTTCTAAAATCCCTTTGTAATGGGACAAAGCTCCATCTGAAGATATCCTAACATTTTTGGGAATTCGTAAACATTCTTGCATTTCCTCTTCTAGCTCCATCTACTATAAATAAATGTAATCTTAAAGCCACAAGAACCCAGTCTCTCCCCTCCCGAATAAATTAACTGAATGCAACCATTTTATCTCTAGAAACATCGTTGTTTCTCATTGCTTGCACACTTGCATCTGGAGCACAGACTAATCAGAAGATGCATGCATCAGCCCCTGAGGTAATTTTTTCATCTATGTGCATTAACAATAAAATTGGCTAACTACAAACGATGGGGCTGTCAAATCAAAAGACAAATGCATTCACAGTAACCTCATGAAGTATGTTATATTTCATGGAAAGCTCTTCATTTCGTGCTGGCTTACCTTTGGAAAATGCGTTGCTCCCGCCTCCTGTTGGACGTCTAAACTGTGAGAGCTAAAAAGAGGTCTTGTTACTTCCAAATGCTTTTGTTCTTCTGTCCCTCTGTCACATGGCTTCCCTTTTATATTTGCAACACACAAAAGTTAGGGCTGTTGTTTAAGCGAGAGAGAGAGAGAGAGAGAGAGAGAGAGAGAGAGAATGTCAAATGGAAAAGTGCCATTGCAGTCATATATCAATCAGGCTAGCGGCGGCAGCAGCTCACAAGCAAATGGGAATTCCACCGAAATGCGAAGCTCTTGTTATCTGAGAAATCACTAAACACCACTAGTCAAGTTCCCTTATGCAGAGACTTCTCATTGGAGAGCTGAAAAAGTGGATGCAAATACACTGAAATTCGGGATGTCTGGTGTCATAGCATTAAAAGGCAGTGGAATTCACCTCCTAAATGTAATTCTGCCCAAAGTAAATGACATGCACACTTTGACTGGGTACATGCTTGTTACAGTTCTGCTAACAATTTGCACATGTCATTAAAAGGAAATATGTTTCGTGAGAACATATGCCTTGTAACTTCCTTCATACAAACGTCACTCATATTTTCGGGTAACCCTGTAGCTTTCTTCACTGGTAAAATGACTGTCTGAGCAGCAGCTGGAATGACTGATGCTAGATTTATCTTATATGTGAGGTGTGCTGACTTACTGCAGTTGCTCAGTCAGGTTGCATTATATTGTCCCAGCTATCAAACTGAGCAGATTGGCATGCATTCAACACTGCAAAATGTTTTCCCACCTACCAGTTTGGAAGTCTGCTTTAAACAAGCACTCTTTAATGATCAGAGAGACAAAGGAAATCCCCTGAATACACATATTTATCTGCAAACATTTTTCTATCGTACTCCTCATCTGTGAACTTAAATTGGATTCAAACTTTCAGTTCTCTTTGTTTGCCCTGTATTTATTTAAAACATAATATTAGAAATATTAATTACTATGAAACTGAACTACAGATGCTGAATTTCACTTCACTTTATACTAGATATAAATCTGTGTTCTCCACTCCCATAACTAGACATACAACAGAAGAAATATGCTTTGCTCTGTCACCGTGCTCTTTGAGATTCCACCTTATATTTCTATAGTGTTTGGGGGATTAATGGCAGCACACAAACAACAAAACAGCCATCTAGCTCTTTAAAAACAAAGGCATACACTTGCCAAAATGTAGAGAGTGCATCTTACTATTCAGAAGTGCAGTCTGAACAACAGCCCTGGCCCCCAAATGGGCAGGAGTCCTGAGGCGATGCTGTCACAGTCTCTCTCTTTAGGCTTGGGCAGTGTTGTTAATATCTGAGCCTCTTATGTGGTAAAAGATCAAAAGACAGATGGAAATTATGCTGTAAAAATAGACTCCTCTAAAAGGGGAATGGCTTGTCGATGAGTAAGCATCATGAACACAACAAAGGAAACATTCTTTGGCTTGATGTGCTATACAGTCAGATCTGGCTGGGTGCAAAGCAAGTGGTCCACTTGGGTTTTAGACTGGCTTAACCTGAGTCTGAGCCACTTCTCCCAACCAACCCTTAGTACATGTTTAACTTCTTCATTTTTAAAATATTGGCACCTTATTTCATTGCCTACGTAAGGTTAAAGAGAAACTGCAACCCCCCTACAATGGTCATTGATACCTCCTGTTGAGGAGACAGAACCTCTGCTATAGCAATTTTCTTTTGACCCTGACTCCAGGGTCCTATATTGATAAAATAGTAAAGATGTAAATTCAGAAAAGACATAATAGCCATCTTTTCATCATTTTTCTGTTCTTTACACCCAAAAAATATGTCCACTGAGACACTCAATGAAATAATCATGCTATAAATACAGCATTTTAATATGCAATTTGGTAAGACAAGTAAAATATGATTAATTAACATAATCATGGTCTTCAAGCATTTCATTTAAACCAAAATTAGTTGTCCATCTGATTTACCATT
Organism: Paroedura picta; assembly: GCF_049243985.1. NCBI lineage: Eukaryota > Metazoa > Chordata > Lepidosauria > Squamata > Gekkonidae > Paroedura > Paroedura picta. The sequence goes on along the minus strand of NC_135374.1, from coordinate 65,154,283 downwards.
TGTCTCCAACATCATTACTATTGAAAGTCTTTCTTTTAAAAAACAGGGATCACTTTAAACACACAAAATGTTTCCGTTAATTTGTCTATCTACTCTCTTTACTCGGAAGAGAATTTTTTTTCCAGTGTCTGACAAAGACAATATTAATAAAGTTTGACTGACTGACTGACAAAGACAATATGAGCAACGACATATAAGGACCGACTTTTCAAGGAAGATGGCATACATACAACAAAGACGAAAATAACACTTCTGGGGTACAAGCGATCATATGGTCTCTGCCAGCATAAATGCTTACTATTGCTTTTCAAAATATTACAGCTCATGAGCTTTGCCAACACATGTGAAAAAGTAGCATTTCCTTTGCTACAATATCGAGAACTTTTCATGGAGGTATACATTATGGAAAATCTGTTTGGTGACAGGTACTATTGGTTTGTCACTTACATTCTTTCTCAGAGATTCACTGAAAAAGTTGTTTCTCTTAAAAATAAATAATTAAAAAATGGACAAAATCCATAAGCATTTAAAATTGTTTATTTGTCAGTCAGGGAGCTGATGGGTAGTTGAAATAAGTCTAGGTGAATTCAATGAAATTTGCTTCCAATATGTAGTAAGGATCGAAGCCCAAATTATTTCTTTCCAGTTTGGTGCAATTCACAATACAACCACAAATCCTTTTACATTTGCAAATGAGAGCAACATGTGAAATTCTAAAATGGTGGATACAAAAAATAACCTCAGTGCATTCTCTGGGCAGCATGTCTTTTTGCCATGCTAGTTTATACCATGTTAAACTTAAGACTGGACCCCTGTAACACAATCCATGTAGGCGACATGGAAGCTACAACTGGTGCAGAGTGCAACAGCTAGACACTTGGAAAGGGTTATGATTGCCAATCTCCAGATAGGGCTAAGAGTTGTCTCAGAATTATGACTGGTCTCCAGGCTACAGAGTTCAGTTCCCCTGGACTCCACAGCATCATGTCCCTGCTGAGATTCCTCCACTCCATAAAATCTTCAAAGTTTTGATTTGATATCAATGTCTGACTAATTAAGCCATCTTGGTGTAATGGCTAGTAGAGTGGACTTCTAATCTGTCTATAAACTAGAGCCAGGGATTTCTCAGTCTTGGCCCCCACCTGGTGAAACAAGTCCCCAGAAGACATCAGGGCCCTGCCAGAGCTAAAACTATTCCACATAGCCTGCAAAAGGGAGACCTTCCACCAGGCATTTGGTCAAGATGAGTAAACAAGCCATCAAACAGAAGCTCCATAATCTACACTAATAGAAAATGGGACCACAATGCAGACAGGCCAAAGTATTGTTAATCGTTATTGAATACTGATGTTATATTACACTGTTTGATACAACTTCCACTGTTAAATAAGTTTAGTGAATGTTAATTGTACCATATTGCATACACGAGTTATAGTTTAAACTGCCCTGAGCTGAAAGGGAGGGTGGTGAATGAATGAATGAATGAATGAATGAATGAATGAATGAATGAATGAATGAATGAATGAATGAATGTGCAGATGGTACTCAGCACTATCTCACACTACCAGCAGATCCTAGAGAGGATGTGGAAACCATGAACAGGTGACTGGAGGCAGTTTTAGAGGGCTAATGAGCTGAAACTTAACCCCCACAAAACAGAGATGTTACTGTTGGGAGGAAAATTTGACCCAGAAATGGGTTGTCCCCTAGTCTGGATGGGGTCACATTCCCCTTTAAAAAGCAGGTTCATAGTTTGGGACCCAGGCTTTCCTTTAACTGGATAACCAGATGGCAGTGATGGCCAGGGGTGCCTTTCAGCAGCTTCTGCTGATGAGTCTGAAAGTCCTTCCTGTATAGAAAAGATCTAGCCATTGTGGTTTATGCCCAGGTAACATCTAGGGCCATTTCGCACGGCTTCAAAATAGCACAATGGTTGCTAATTGAAAACGCTACTAATTTGCCTTAACGCACGACTTCGTAGACAATCTGCAACACTCCTGAAACCAATCAGCAAAAAGCGCTTCGTTGTAGCGCTTTTAGGGGAATCCAGAAAAGTGGATTCACCCTCCGGATAGCGATACACTCCTGCAACCAATCTGCAACACTAGCGCTAAAGATCTGTGCGTTACCATTGTTGCGGGTTCTTCAAAGTCCCTCCTCCTGAGCCTGTCCTCCAAACTTCCGGCGAAGTGATCGCCATTTTTTTTTCTCCGAGCGAGCGGGGATAAACGCACCAGCAAGCCTCTTTCTGTTTAGAGGCTTCCCTGGCTTCAGTCCTTCACCTTTAGTCACTAAGCACAAACCACATAAAAGCCCGTTTGCTGAAATAAAGTCCCTTTATTTTTTACACATTAATTCAGCCGAAAATCGGGCCCGTGAGAGGGGGGGAGGATTTTTTTTTTATCACTCGAGGCAGCGTGCCAACGATCATACAATCAAACGACAGCTCACATTAGGCAGCTGGATGGGTCTCTCCGTTGCAACGAATCTACCTAGATTCGTTGCTATGGGTCTGTTTTTTTTTTTTTAAACCTTTCTTAAAGGGAAAGGGGCTGTTTGGGAGCATGCTAACGGCTGCCCATTGGCTGCTTGACGGCCAGGGGCGGGACGAGCTTGGCAATAGCGCTTCCTTTCTAGCGATTTCTGCCGAGACCGGAAGCCTGTGGGAAACGCTAAAAAACGCAACTGATTCCACTACAAAGGCAGGTATGCATAACGACGAATTCCACTATTTTAAATGGCGATTTTTCATTCCGCAAACAATTTGCAACAAAGATCCCCGTGCGTAAAGGCCCCTAGATTAGATTACTACAATGCACTCTATGTGGGGCTGACCTCAAAGACTATCTAGAAGCTCCAGTTAGTAAAGAATGCTGCTACCAGGGCAGAGTGGGTTGTAGGATCTTGTTCCACCTGCACTTGTTTCCAGTTTGCTTCTGGGCTCAATTCAAGGTGCTTTCAATATAAAGCCCTGTACAAATCGGGACCAACATACCTTAAGGATCACTTTCTCCCATACAAACCTACTTATTCTTGTTGTACTTGGTGGTCCTCCTTCTGTTGCCCCCGCCATCTCAAGCTAAATGAATCCTGAGAAAGGGCTTTCTATGTTATGGTGCTGAAACTTTAGAAGCCCCACCCAAAGGAGATTCTTCTGCCTCCTTCTATTATTGTTTTTTGCCAGCAGAGAAGGATATTAGTTTTGTTTTGTCTTGCATACCCCCAATGATTGCATACTCCTTCTAGCGTTGTTTGTTTAATTGAATTTTATATTTTAACTGTATTTCAATTTTTAAATGTTTTAATTAATTGATGTTTGCTGCCTTGTAGGCCTTGAGTGGGTAGAAACATGACATAAAATATTATAATAATAAACAAGATGGGGGGCCATGAGGAATCACAGGAGGGGGAGAACAAAGAGCGATGGCCCCTAATATGGAGAGCCAGGTTTGATTCCCTACTCCTCCACATGCAACCAGTTGGGTGACCTTGAGCCAGTCAGAATTCTCTCAGAACCATGTCAGTCCCAGCTACCTCACAGGTTATCTGTTGTGACTAGAGGAAGGGTAGGGATCGTTAGCCACTTTGGAATCCTTCAGGTAATAAAAATCAGGGTACAAAAAAACAGCTCTTCTTCTTCTAATAAATACAGTATGACCTCACAGGGGTCTGAGTAGACTGAGGGCAATTCCGCACAAAGGGCAATGTCACTATTGAAAAGCGCTGCAGGCAAAAGCGGCAGGTCGCGGTAACGCACACAGCCATTTCTATCGAAAAAAAGACTCCCCCACTAGCGCACAAGTTTCCAGTCTTGACAAGTTTCCGGTCTCGTGCAAACGATTAAGCACTAGCTCCTATGCCAGCAGAAAAGGTCTCTCTGATAAATGGAAGTAACGAATATGTGTTGCTAACGGACAGGTTTCTGGTCTCGCCAAAATCGCAACAGAGGAGACAATATTTTTCCGCGCTTCCTTCTGCCCCTGGCCGTCAATCAACCAGAACAGCCAATTAACTGTTATGTTCGTGTTTACCTTTAAGAACTCTTTTTTAAAAACTCGAAAACACTGGTAGCAACGCATATTCGTTACCTCCATTTATCAGAGAGACCTTTTCCGCTGGCATAGGAGCTGGTGCTTAATCGTTTGCACAATCTTAAAGGGAAAAAAATCCCCCCCCCTGCTATTCCTGGCTGAAATTATGGGCAGTGTCGAAGGGGGTGGGGGGTAGGCTGTATTGTGCTTGGAAACTTTACAGACACTTGCTTGTGGAGTGATTTCAGCCAATGAAGCAACGCTTATTGGTTGCTTTTGCTGGTTTAAGGGGGGGGGGGAATGGTGATCGCGACACCGAAAGCGCGGGTGCAAGAGGTTAGGGAGGAACATTCTTTCTACCGCTACATTGTGAACGCATATGTCTTTTCTGGATGTGTTGCAGGTTGTTCTCAAAGTCTAGCAGTTTTTTTTACAACAAAGCGATTTTTGCGGGAGTGTTGCAGGAGTGTTGCTGATTGTGTATGACGTCGTGAATAACGAGAAATATATAGCGTTACACAATGGCAACACTTCGGCTACATTAACACTGTGCGGAATGGACCCGAATATTTGTACCTTCCCCTTTGACTATCAGCTGCTCCTATCATTCCATCCTGTCAGGTATATATTCTATTTTGATCATACCAGTTTAAAAGTTTTCCCCCTTTGGGGAAATATAGAAAGTCATATTTTTGTGCGCACTTGGTAAACCTCCCAGTTAGGTAGATATCTTCCCTGTTGTCATCCACAGAAGGACTTTCAGTTTACTGACAGATACATGAACTAAGCAATAAAGTTGTATAAAGTTTTTAATTGTAATGTTTGCCTTTTAAAGTTGCTTCTAGTTTCAGCTTGGTAGGAAAGTATTTCTGGGTGAACCATCAACCTCACCAGGAGAGAGAAAAACATAACAACAATAACAATGTACAAATGTATGTACATTTCATTGGTAGAAATACAGCCCAGGCATTTGTGACTTTGTGGCCACAGGTGTCACAAAATAATGTTAGTTGTAATAAAGATCTAAGGAATCTTGTCTGTCTCAGCCCAAGTGAAGATCTGGAGGCAGACTTTGCATCAGGTAATACACAAATGGCATATGAGCTTTGTACCAGACTGGAAGTTAAATGAACAATATACCCCCAAGACATTGTGTCAGAATCTGCATGGCATCAGGAGCCTTGTCAAGAGGGGATTATTTCCATAAACTTCAAAACCCTTCATCCCAGCCCCTGCTACGTCTGACCTTTGATTCCAGATGGTTAAGACATCGCCTTCTTGGCAGTCTTTACTCTCACCATATACTTCTCTTGTCACTCCAGTCAAAGCAAGGTTTTCCTGAACACATTGTTAATCCCTGCCAGCCAAATGAAAATCTGTCTGGCTTTTCATACCTCCAGTTTGCCAGGTGACTTTGATCCTTCCCTCTCAGATGAATTATTAACCACAGTGACCCACATATTTTGCTCTGAGCTCTGAGCTCAATCCTCTTGATTTACTACATTTACTACATTTACAAGAGGTGTGAATAATTCTGGAAACTCCATTCCCTTCCAAAGGCAAATGTTTCCTCGACCACTTTCATGGTGTGGTGGCAACCACATGGGAATCTACTTGAGACAAATAGTGCCACGTGAGGATCTGCATATACACAGCTGCATTTCCAGTAGCAGTTTATGAATTGAACAAGAGCTTTGGTTCCAGGTTAGCAGAGAACCAATCTAACTCGCAGGAGTTGCAGACATACATACAAATTCATCATGGGCTATCATGCGCCTGAAATACTTTTCTGCAGTTTACATTGGCTAAACTGGACCATCTCATTGCAAGAGAATGTAAATCAAACATTAAAAGTGGAAACATCAATCAGTTGGTGAATATTTCAGAAACCCATACTTGGTAAGGGGGCAGGAATCAGAAATTCCAAATTGAAGTAGCTTTGCTGGAATTCATATACAGATTTGACAAGGTCATCTGTGGGCTCCATCGAGACTGGTTCACTGACACAATAGAAAGTGATTGTCCCTTTATTCATTTTACTTTACTAGTTTATTGGCAGTTGGAAGAAGTCCACACCCATGCTGACTGGATAATTTCTTCTTTTCACTGGATTTTGCTTTCATAGGTGCTCTGTAAAGTAATCTGATCTTGAATTGCTGGGTCTTCTGGCTTCCTTCCTGCCCCTGCTTCCAGCCTCCTTGCTTGCTTCCTATCCTATATCATCCAAGTATATCCGTATCCAGAAGAATATTTTATTGTTCTGGCTGCAACAGACAAATATAGCTACTGCTCTGAAATTTAAACACCATATAGCATTTTAGTCATAAAAGTGCCACAAAATATTTCCGTAATAATGATAATAACAATCTGGTGAGAATATAAGAGAGTTTGGAAAATGCAGCACCAAACACTCCCCCTCCAGGATTCTCCAAGTTCTTTGGGATTTGAGCATACTCATTTCCTCTTTCCCCTTCTTCGCAATGGGCTCCCAGCAATTCTTTGGCATCATTCATCCTAATCATCAAAACAGTGAGAACTTTGCATGCACTGACCTCATTCTAGACTTTGGGGGGGGGGGGTGTTTCTTTACCTTTCCTCTCCACAGTTGTATAGAATTCGCCCTTTTTCATGTGGGTGGCCCCACTATGCTGCATCATAAGAAGATGGGCATCTGTGAGGGATAGCAGGTTGGGAGAATGACAGTTTGAAAAATCTCATATTATTACTCAGATTCTTCCCCTCTAGGATTCTTCTGGCTCTGGTGGGTTTGAAGAGGCTGATTCCATAACCTTTTAATCAACTCTCAGCTGCTTTGAGAGCCAGCTTGGTGTAGCAGTTGGAGCGGCAGCTTCTAATCTGGTGAACCGGGTTTGATTCCCTTCTCCCCTACATGCAGCCAGCTGGGTGACCTTGGGCTTGGCTCAGCACTGATAAAGCTGTTCTGACCGAGCAGTAATATCAGGGCTCTCTCAGCCTCACCTACCTCACAGGGTGTCTGTTGTGGGAAGAGGAAGGGAAGACGATTGTAAGCTGCTTTGAGACTCCTCCGGGTAGAGAAAAGTGGCATATAAGAACCAACTCTCCTCCTCCTTCTTCTCCTTCCTTTTCTTCTTCTTCTGTAATGCTCCTGGTAGAGAAAAACGGCATATAAGAACCAATTCTTCTTCAACATTCTGAACCAGCTGAAGCATAATCATTCTGCCAGTTTTTACTTTTTTCTTTTCTTGACTTTACAAAGACATACGTTTCTGTAGACCCGAAAAGTGTTTCACATATGCACAGAATCTATTTTATTTGGGGGTATGACCTGATTTTACAGTTTTCATCATCCACAAAGGGGGCAGCAGCTTTACTATTAAGAGATTATGAGAAGGATGGTGCAAAAATAGGCCTGTTTTAGGCAAGGGGAATATGCAATGTATGACATAGGTATAATATAACTTTACAATTCCTTCTGTCACCCAAAAACTGAAAATCTATAGAATCATAGAATCATAGAGTTGGAAGGGGCCATACAGGCCATCTAGTCCAACCCCCTGCTCAACGCAGGATAATCACTAACCTGTCGCCACCCTAGGACATACTTGCCTGGATTTGCCCACTTTTTATGCATTCCTAATAGTCCTGTGCTGAAAGCATGCACTAGAGAAATCACCATAGAAACCTATCCAAATTATAAGAATTGCAAAGTTCTTGTCTCCTTCAAGCATTCTTATGAAGAGCCTGATGCAGCTGGATGACCATGCCAGTTATCACCAGAAATGTGTTCATTACCTATTTTGTACTCATAATACTAAATACTCATTAGCCTTAGCAACTGCAGAACATCCTTGCCCCGTGCTTGATAGCAATTCTTGGTTCCCCATTGGTTGCCCTGGGCTATATAAAACAGCACACAGAAAGCAAAAAATGTCTAAGCAACATGACAGCTGTTATGCTTGTTTGCTACTCAAATGCCAGACCTGTTTATGCTCTCACCTTGACCTGTCCTTGCCCCTGCTTTTGAATTTGCTTTTTGTGAGTGTTCCTAGCAAGCTCCCAACTGTCTGCCTCCTGTTTCTGTTTGGTTTGGTGGTCTGCTGAATCATTGTTTCAACCAGTCATCAGAACTGAATGGTGCCCCAATTTGTCCTTTGACATCAACCCTTCCTTTGTAAGGCAGACTGTACTTTATCACGTACAGCTATCAGCCCTCCAGGTACTTCATTCATGTGAAATACATGTTTGTGTGAATTGGTTCCCATAACCATTGATCACAGGCTGGAAAAAAATGATTTTTAAGGTTTGCGTTGGTAGATATCCACATCCTTCTTGTTTGGAATATTGAACATGCTCTATTCCAAAATTTTCTTTAGAACAGGCAAAAAATCATGCTCTCCTTTCTAATATCTAGACAATCAATCAATTCCTCTGTATTTAGTTAATTTAGTCCATATAACCTGAAGAGGTAAATTACAGTGTGATATAAAAGAGACCCAAAATAATGAATTAAGGAGGAGTCATTGTTGTAGTTTAACTAAGCATGAGTTTTTTGGCATCTTGAGCAATTTTTACAATGTTCTTCAAAGAAAAAGAACCTCTTTTATAGATATGAAACATCCTTCAAACATCAGACATGTAAGTTAGATTTTTTTTTTTAATGAAACCTTGCAAAGTTATAAACCTAAGCATTTTTGAATTTCAAAAAACCCCACTTCACTTTAAAACAATGACATAATTTTAAATGGGAATGTTTTTCTCCCCATTGCTTTTTGTCTTGTATACTCGTCCAGTTCAGTTGCCTCAATAAAAGGCAAAACTGCTAAGCATCTCCTAAGAGGCACTGAACCATTTGATAGTTTTTGCTCCCAATCTGTCAGCATTACAGGTTCCGAAAAGGTTTGTGAGAATATGGCCATGTAGGGCTCACTAAAAGATGATGACTGTTTCCGCAGGCATTGCCAGGCAGCAGCTCACATGCTTCTGAGTTCCAAGACTGTGCTGCCTCATCTTGTTCTTGGTGTCCTGGGCTGATTACACACTTTGTTTTTTTCACTGTGGATCCTGCTGAATTCAGATTGATTTGAACTCAGGTCTTCTTCTACACACACACACCCCCGCGCCCCAAATTGAAACAGAAAGTGTTCTGCACTCTATTGGAAAAGCTCAGAGCAAGGAGGGGAGCCAAGTGCAGAAGGAGTCTCTTCTTTTCTTGAACAGGGGGGAGGGGAGAGAGAAGACTGGAGACAACAGAGGAGAGGGGGGAAAACAAGAGGCAAGTTAGGGCTTCTGGAGTGCAGTCACTTTACAACAAGCCTTGCAACCGGGAACCAGGAAATCTTTGAACTGATGCCCAGGCCAATCAGGGAAGACTGCTTGGCTACAGCATTGGAGGCACGAGGCAGGAATTCGCAAAAAACAGAGATCGGCACATTTATTGATGCTGATTTTTCAAATATCAAGGATTATATCCACTTCTGAATATTGCAGGGGAAAGGTAGGGGAAAGGTAAGCAATCATGCATGTTGCAGAGGGAAAATTTGAAGCACCCCACATCAAAGTGGAAATTGAATTCAGTGTAGACTTATTCAAGCTGGCAGTGGGTAAAAAGCCCAATGCAGACTACACCCTGCTGGCAGGAAGAGGCTCAGTTACAACTCCTCAAGCCTTTTGTCCCAGGAAGGATTGTGGCATGGGCAGGCCTGTCAGAGGATAGTTATGCTACATCATGGACTCATCACTGGTAGTACAACCCATCAAGTAGAGCCTTCCTTATATGAAAAGCAAGGACAAGAGGAAGCCATGAGAGATCAATGTTTATTTTCTTTTGCCTTATGTCTAAATCATTATACCTTTCTTTATCTTATCATTAAACTCCTTTGTAAAATGTTCTGTAATTCTTCTGAAATAACTGGACTATTCACTGCCTAATGGTCTTATTTATTTATTTATTTATATACCACCCTCCCCAGAGGCTCAGGGCAGTTTACATAGAACGTATAAACAATCCATGAAACAATCCATAACATATAAGTAACTGTAACAATAATACTAATAACTTTATCCTTATGTCAGATGTTTTTAAGAGCCAGGATGGGCAGGGGTCTATTGAGCATGTGATTGGCCTTGCTGTTGCTAGCATCCTGTCCACTTCGGTCAGCGTGGGTCATGTGAAGTTACTCAGAGTTTTCTCCAAAGACGGCCAAGGGACCTCTAGTTCACTTTCTGTATCTAAGGTTAGAGGGAGGTCACGGCGCAGTGTCAAGATTTTGTCTGCAAAATGACTCACAAATGCCTCACAGCTGATATCCAACTGTCTACTGTTTTGCTGCCCTTCTACCAGAGCAGTGAGAGATCAAACTACCTTAAATAACTGAGCCAGGCATATGTCTGCAGATGCAATGGTAGCCGAGTAGAAATTGCGTTTTACTGACCACCACCATCTCATAGGCTTTCATCTGTGTTCTATAAGATGTTCTCGAGGCTTCATTGTGAGTCTTCCTTCAAACTCGCTCTAGCCATCTCAGTTCCCGTTTCTTACTGCAAAGCTCCTTGGTGTACCAGGGGGCCCACTTGAGACAGGGGCAGAGAGGGTGTCGGGGAGCTATCTCATCAATGGCAGTCAGCAGTCTGTCATGCCAGTTGCTGACCAGGCCATTGAGAGAATTGCCGGGAGACACTGGGTCCCGCAGAGTAGTGTTCCCCAATCTTTTTATCACCGGGGACCACTCAATGCAGGGGACCACTCAGGGGGGACCACTCAATACCTTTTACTGAGGCCCAGTGTGTGTGTGTGGGGGGGGTAGTTTACTCCTCTACTCTCAACCACTGCCCTAACTCTGATCACTATGGTAATGTTTAAGCATCCCTTCAAGATAAGATACAGACACGCCACAACAATGAACATAAGGAACATTTTATTTTCAAGGAAATTTTAACTCATGACAATGACAAATCAATGGGAACCCTGAGCTTGTTTCTCTGCAACGAGATAGTCCCATCTGGGAGTGATGGAAGACAAGGACACCCAAAGTGTGTTGTAAAGGGCCGGGGGGGATGAAGTAAAGGGCCGGGGGGGGGGAGAAGGCATCCTTCGGGGCCCACCTCCAAATAGTCGAAGGACCACATGTGGTCTGCGGCCCACAGGTTAAGGATTGCTACCGCAGAGCATTCAGGAATCCAGTAGAATCCATAAGTCTCCGCAGGCAAGCTAAAATTTGTTCATCACCCAACTGACGAGGGGGTGGTAGCCATAGCCGAGCCTTCAGGGCATAGGTCATGGCCATTGGTCATGGCCATTGCCATGACCAGATCCACATTCAGGCCTACACCAAAAGTAAGATCTAGGGTGTGACCTGCTTGATGGGTGAGGCCAACAACAAACCGCGAGAGCCCTAGTGGTTGACACCAGGTCCTGCCCAGTTCTAGAGGATGGCAGCTCAGCATGGATGTTAAAGTGCCCCATAACTAATAGTCTGGGAAACTGTAGCATTCAGGCCACAACCGCCTCCAGCAGGGCTGGCAGGACATCTGGCGGTGCGTTGGGTGCGCGGTACATTAGCCAGATGGCCAAACTCTCGATTGATCCCCATCTGAGGCCAACACATTCAATGCCTGTTATTGACGGTGCAGGAAGGGCCCTGAAGGAGAAAGCCTCCTGGGTCAGGATTGCCACCCCTCCTCCCTGCCCCGCTGTCTGAGACTGGGGGAGGACAGAGAACCTGGCAGGCAGTAGATCTTTAAGGGCGACTGCTTCCCCCTCCCTCGTCCAGGATTCTGTCACGCACGCCAGGTCCGCTATTTGTTCTGCAAAGTAATTTTGCAGGGTGGTGATTTTGTTCTTTATTGTTAAACAGTAAGTGCCGCTGTTGTATTTTGCACCTTTAGATTTTGCACCTTTAGGTCAGATTTAGTGCTCTGATACAGGGACTGTTTGTTCCCCTTCCTCATTCCTTCCTTCCATTACAGAGCATCAGTTTAGCATGCAGAAGGCCTCAGTTTCAATCCCCATTATCACCAGTGGAAAGGATCAGATGATCAGTGGAAATGATCAGTGGAAAGGATCAGATCAGGTGATGTGAAAAATCACTGTCTTAGATCCTGGAGAGCTGCTGCCAGCCAGAGCAAAGATGGGCATTAATGAACCAATGGTCTGGCTGTCTATTTGTTTGTTTGTTTGTTCATTTGTTTATATTGGGATTTATACCCTTCCCCTCCCAGCAAGCTGGCTCAGGGCAGCTTACATCATCTTAAAATCACATAATAAATGTAATTTATCCATAAATAATTAAACATTAAAACTTAAGAGTCCATAAAATCAAATATACCAGCTGATTTGCCATAAGATATTGCTGCCTTTAATTCCAGTTTTTTGGGGGTGGGGGTACAGCCGTATAGAGAAAGCCCATCAATGTTTTAATTCAAGTCGTCACAAGGCAGTTCATGCCTCTCACAGAACATATTACCAGAAACATTTTATACTTTAAACTCAGAGCCACAGAGCCAAATGTGGATTTATATTTAAACAGCATTATATTTTCAAAGTGCCTCAGTGCATTTGTGTACTTCAGATTGTTCTTCATCTACATAGTTCATTCCTTATATGAGATCATCACCAACTGTCAAGTGAGAGTGTTTATTCTATATGTTTCACTATTGTTTCCTTTTCATGGGACCTGGTTTTTGTATAATCGATTACTATGGCATTCAACTCTCTGATCATAGATTGTACCTTTGATTACCATGCCTGAATTTGTACTCTCAGTACTGTTTTTGGGTTGCTGTTATCTCTTCTCAGAATTCCCTCTGTATTGTGTTAATTATTCTGCCAACAGGGATAAAGAAGAAGCAGCGGTTTTTCTACCCCGCTTTTCACTACATGGAGTCTTGTAATCAATCACCTTTCCTTCCCCTCCCCACAACAGACACCCTGTGAGATAGATGGGACTGAAAGAGCTCTGACAGAGCTGCTCTGTGAGAACAGCTCTAACAGACTGTGACTGGCCTAAGTTCACATGGCTCACATGGCTGCATTTGGAGGAGCAAGGAATCAAATCTGGCCCTCCAGATTAGAAGCCATCACTCTTAACCACTACACCAAACTGGCTCTCTTGTTTGCTACTGAGTGACCAGATTAAGCACATCTCTGACTAAAGGTAGAAAGATTGTCAGAGGCTATTGGCACAAGCAGATAAGAACAAAGATGGCAACTTCCTGGGTTGCACAACATGTTCATTGGATAGATAGGCTAATGGAAAATCACTATCAAATTTGGAGAGAAGGAATTAAGACCTATCGCATTCAAAAAGGCTTGTGGACTGTTATTCAGACTAACTGCCCAGCCAATAATGCAGAGCAAAAGACTGCATGAAATGCCAACAATGATCAGACAAGAGGTGCTAATATCAAAGATTTAAGAGAAAGAAAGGTATTAAGAGCCATAAAGATGTCAACTGCTAAGGATGTTTGGGTTGAGTTTGCAAGACGGCATGTAAAATCCTCCTTAATGAGCCAGATTTAGCAGAGAATGCAGGATGGTAGTAATCTTCAAGAACATATTTACCACATATTGGAAGTAGCTGAGTAATTGGGAAGTGCAGAAAAGGAAAGTGTGGGTGAAGATGTGTTAATTTTAATCAGCCTGCTAGTATCATATGAAAATACCATGTCTTGAATTTAGTCTAAGAAAGATTTATCACTCCAAAGCATTATCAATCAACTTGAGTAGGAATATGATGCACAGGAATTAAAGTGGGCAGAGACTAGTAAAATGACTTTGAATATAAATAACAAAAGAGAGACAATTTGTCACCTGTGGGAAGTGAGACCACATTAAGAGGGATTGTTCTACTGCTAAGCAAAGCAACGCCTTTCCCAAAGCAAAAGGGGGAAATGGCAAAGAATTTTAAATCAACTTTAAGTTGCCAATCAAGATATGTTTTACTAAATAATAGTGGGGAAAAAGATAAAATTAGAAGCTATGCAGATGATGTGGTTATTTTGGTAACCAAACCTGATAATTCTATAAAATATGAAATGGATCAAATTTACAGATTAGGACATAATTCTGGTTATAAAGTAAATAAAAACAAGACTAAGATGATGACATTAAATTGACAAAGGAAAAGGAAGAACAATTAGAAAACTAGTGAGCTGTGTTATAACCAAAAATTGATTTAAGTATTCATGAGTAAATGTAACAGATCAAAGCAATACACTTTATAAAGAATACCACCAGGAAGCTTGGATAAAAATAAATGAATACAGTGATGGAAAAATTAATAATTTCTTGGCTAGGACAAATATGAACAGTTAAATTGTTTTTGTTGTGTTTATTTTCTGCCCCATTTCCTAAAAACAGAGCATATTGCCAAAATTATTATTATTTATTTCAAATATTGCCTATTCATATTGAAGAAGCAATTATACAGCGGTAGCAAGCGTGTCCTTCCCTAACCTCTCATACCCGAGCTTCCGGCGTCGCAATCACCATTTTCCCCCCTTAAACCGGCAAAAGCAACAAATAAGCGATGCTTGTTTAGCTGAAATCCCTCCACAAGCAATTGTCAGTAAAGTTTTCAAGCACAATTACAGCCCCCTGTTCAACACTTCCTGTAATTTTGGCCAGAAATTGCACCCGGGGGAGGATTTTTTTTAAACTTTAAGAGCATGTAACGATTAAGCGCCAGCTCCTATGCCAGCGAAAAAGGTCTTTCTGATACATCGAATGAACAAATATGTGTTGCTACAGGTGTTTTCAGGTTTTTAAAAAACAATTTTTAAAGAGAAGCACGAACACAACAGTTAATTGGCTGTTCTGTTTGATTGACAGCCAAGGGCAGGAGGAAGCGCGGAAAAATATCGCCTCCTTTGTTGTGATTTTGGCGAGACCGGAAACTTGTGCATTACGAGAATAGCGCTAGTGTGAGAGCCGTTTTTCTGAGAAAAACAGCTGTGTGCATTACCGAGACCTGCCGCTATTGATTGCAGCGCTTTTCAATAGCGCTCAGATTTAGCAACATTGCCGGTTGTGCAGAATGGCCCCTAGTCTCTCCTCTCTTTCAATTAGATGTATTTAAGAATGCATCTTTGTATCTCCATTTTGCTATCAAGCATATTAGTTCTTAAATAAACCCTTATCTATTCTTTAATCAGGTTGTGCACTGTTACTGTGTTAGTTACTCTCCCAACACAGCAGACATTAGCTATATCTGTTAATAGACTATGGAGTGGGAGGGAATGTGTCATTTGCCTCCATCCCCAGAGAGTTGAGCTGCCTGTCTGTATATTTGTGTATGAGCATGTGTGTGTAAGCAAAACATTAATCTTTGTCTGAGTAGTAGCAGACACTGTCAACATATAGGAAAAGATTGTAACATTTGCTTTATCCCTCTTCCCCCTCAATTAGTCTGCATTGTTATCTGCCTGTATTTCAGAGAATACAAGCAACACCTATGCCCTGCATGTTCAGCCTAACAGACAGAGAATAGAGTAGCAAGCCAAGTAGAGCTACTGCAGTTATGTAAAACCAAATGAAAGCCATCTCTGCAAACCAGTAATTGGTGTAACTATCACTTTTGAAAGACAGAACTCTCAGTGCAATCCTCTTTGGTTGCAAAATCTGCATGCAGTTCTACTGGCTGATAAAAGTTCTTTTCACTTACATAGATTAAAATGTTATTAATAATATAAGCAAATGTTAATGTTCCTTCTCCAAACAGCTTTAATAATTATATTAAAGAAGGGAGTGTATTTTATCTGAGTTTTGATTAGATATTATCTTATTGCAAATGCCCACCATAATTCTTTCTCGACTTGTGGGCCAAAACTGGAGAATACCAGACATCTTTTAGGATAAGAACAAATATGTCTCCCATCAGGTTGTTGTTGTTAGTTGCGAAGTCATGTCTGACCCATCACGACACCATGGACAATGATCCTCCAGGCCTTCCTGTTCTCTACCATTCCTCGAAGTCCATTTAAGTTTGTACTGACTGCTTCAGTGATTCCATCCATCCATTTCCCTTTTTCTTTTGCCCTCAATCACTCCCAGCATTAGGCTCTTCTCCAGGGAGTCCTTCCTTCTCATGAGGTGGCCAAAGTATTTCAGTTTCATCTTCAGGATCTAGCCTTCGAAAGAGCAGTCAGGGCTGATCTCCTCTAGGACTGACTGGTTTGTTCGCCTTGCAGTCCAAGGGACTCGCAAGAGTCTTCTCCAGCACCAGAGTTCAAAAGCCTCAATTCTTTGACGCTCGGCCTTCCTTATGGTCCAACTTTTGCAGCCATACATTGCAACTGGGAATACCATAGCCTTGACTAGACGCTCTTTTGTTGGCAGGGTGATGTCACTGCTTTTTAGGATGCTGTCTAAATTCATCATAGCGACTTGCTGAAAACACAAATAGCAAGCAACAATTAAAGCATTGTTGATGTGTAAACTGCCTAAGTAGACTGTGAGAGCAAAGCTCGTTTTGAATTGTAATATAATTTTTGAGATTGTTAACAAAGAGGCAAACTGATTTGGGTGGGAAGAAGCATGTTAACAAACTGTTGGAAAATACTCAGTACATTCCATCAGTTGCTAACGGTGGCCTCTGGACAGATAGGGCATTGCCCACTAAAAATAAAAATAATAAAAATAAGCAAGACAAAAATAAAAGTTTTTGATTCAAATCCAAATTATTTTTTAATGACAAGGGGTCACAGAAATAAAAAAAGGGGGAACTCCAGAAGGAAACAATTTTCTGTGTATTTTGTGCTAAAGGCAAAAAATATCTATCTACAAACACGGAGAAAATTACACAGGTATTGTTTCTGAGATCCATGAGATATAGAAAGAGTACATAAACCACTGAAATAATTCTTGTTGGAGTGAGCGACTCAGCATGTCTGGACGTTGAGAGGTGCCGCACCACTCCAAGCGTGTATAGGTATCATCTCCTTGAAAGGGATGCCACTCTTTTGCCTTAACCTGAAAGTGGACCCCCCCACACACACACAAACAACCTCACTCACTCACACACACACACAGAGCCTTCGTTGGCAACTCATTGACATAATTGCTGTCTTTAAGTATTTGAAAGTTATTTATTTGGGGAAGGACATGGAATGGTTCCTGTTGGCATCAGAAGACAGGAACCACAGTAATGGATTTAAACTACAAGTAGAATGTTACCAAGATTAGATAGAAGGGGAAAAATTTCCCAGGCAGACTAGTTCTGCACTGGAAAATGCTGCCTGAGGAGATGGTGAGCTCCCCCTCACTGGCAGCCTTTAAGCAGCAGATGAACAGATGCTTATTGTGGATGCTTTAAGCTGAATCTGCATTGAGCAGGGGTTGGACTAAATGGCCTGTGTAGCCCCTTCCAACTCTATGACTTTGTGACTCACATCTCTGCAGATCTCTCTTGTACCGTGTTTCCCTGAAAATAAGACACTGTCTTATATTTATTTTTCCTCAAGAAGACACATTATGGCTTATTTTCAGGGGGTGTCTTATTTACAAAGTCAGTGCAATCAACAAAGGTGTTTGTGTGGGGTGAGAGACACCCACAAACTGTTGCTGGTCAGTGCTGGGGAGCAACAGCTTTACTGGTGTTTGTGGGGGGTGAGAGCTACTGGGGCAGCCAGCACCATGGAGGGGCGGAGTGCTGATGCTGGCGGCGCACCAGCCGGTGCCTGCCCACAGGCACAGAGCTCTGCGCCCACGTGTGGGTGCCAGCTGGTGTGCTGGTGTAGTTTCCACCCTTCCCACCAGGAAAGTAACCCCCAAAATGGCCATGGGAGGGAAGCGGGTGCATGGCAAGGCAAGGAGGGAGAAAGGGGTGGGGTGGAAATGTGCCGGGAGTGCTCGGGGCTGGCGCCCAGGAGGATACCTGGCTGGCTGCAGGCGCCCAAGTCTTCCACCAAGCATCAGCTGGCGTGTTGCTGCTGGTCATCCCTGATTATAAAAAACGCCCTCCTCACCGCCTCGCCTGCTCTGGCTGCTGACAGCAAGCTGGGATGACTGCTGCTGCACTGAGGAGGAGGTAGTGGCACACACTGGAATCTGCCGCGAGGGAGGGCAGCTCTTCCCTTTGTCTCCACTTGGCTGGGCTTTTCCACCTCCTCCTTTGAAGAGAGGAGAAACACCCCCAAGTCAGAGCAGATTCCCAGCCCCATGGCTGGGGGAGAGAGACCCGCAGTGCTGAATAAAAAGTCAGCTGCAGCTTGACTTCTATGGTCTATATTGTGCAAACACTTCGGGCCGTTCCGCATTCGTCCAAAATAGCACAATGGTTACTAATTGAAATGGCTACAGTTTTGCCGTTATGCACAACGTCGTTGACAATTTGCAACACTCCTGAAACCGATCCGCAAAAAGCGCTTCGTTGTAGCGCTTTCAGGGAAATCCCAAAAAGTGGATTCACCCTCCGGAAAGCGCTACACTCCTGCAACCAATCTGCAACACTAGCGGGAAAGTTCTGTGCGTTACCATTGTTGCGGTTTCTGCAAAGTCCCTCCCCCTGGCTCTCTCCTCTGATCTTCCGGCGAAGCGATCGCCATTTTTTTTTCTCAGAGCGAGCGGAGATCAACGCACCAGCAAGCCTTCGTTTACCCAGTGAGGCTTCCCCAGCTGCAGTCCCTCTGTTTAAAGTCACCAAGCACAAGCATCGCAGAGGCCCGTTTGCTGGTTTATTTTCACTTTATTTTTCACACTGTTTTCGGCCGAAAATCGCGCCCGTGAGGGGGGGGGTTTCACTCGGGGGGAGCGTGGCAATGATGAAACGGCAGCTCAAACATCACCTGCTAGCTGGATGGGTCTCTCCATTGCAACGAATTAACGCATATTCGTTGCAACGGGTGTGTTTCCTTAAAGGGAAAGGGGCTGTTTGGGAGCATAATAACGGCCGCTCATTGGCTGCTTGACGGCCAGGGGCGGGACGAGCTCGGCAATAGCGCTTCCTTTCTAGCGATTTTTGCCGAGACCGGAAGCCTGTGGGAAACGATAGAAACGCAACTGGATTCCACTACAAAGGCAGGTATGCTTAACGACAAATTCCAGTATTTAAAATGGCGATTTTTCGTTCAGCAAACAATTTGCTACATGGATCCCGGTGCGTAATGGCCCTTTGAAATCCTGCTATGGCTTATAGGTATGTCTTATTTTCAGACTATGGCTTATATTGCACAAATGCTTAGAAATCCTGCTACGACTTATTTTATGGGTATGTCTTATTTTCAGGAAAACACGGTAGAAACAATGTCCCCATACTCCCACACACATGATGCCAGTCAAGCTGGCCATTTGTGATACAGAAAGTACTCTTTAGGTTAGGCTTCTCTTTCTCCTTTCAACTTTAACCTGATTGTGAACTGGATGTAGTTGAATAAATTTAAATTTATCTTTTTTACAAGATTCTTCTTGAGATGTTTATTTACTGTCCTCAGTATCACTCTTTGATGACTGGCAAAATTCTACTATATTAACCAACTGCGCTGGAAATATAAACACAAGTGACATTTTTGCAAAGCTGAATTTAGTTATTGTACAATCTTAATAGTATGCTTTTCACAAGAAGATTAAATGGGTTAAAAATGACCCACTGTTTATGTGAGACCATCCTACATTAATGGAGATGGATAGGTCTTCAGATCTTTGCTACTCTTTTTGCTTGACATGTATTTGCAAACTACGTAAATGGATTCAACAAGAGGTCCTGAAAGAATCATGAAGCATTGTTGATAAGTGTTTTTAAAATGGAATTTATAAGTGGTTATAGCTAGAAAACATAAATTCATCCAGAAACCAAAATATATGCCTGATGTATTAGTTATTACTGCCTGTAAGATGAAAGACAGTGGGTTAGATCTAAAATCCCTCTTCCACAAGCAGAAGAGCTTCTCCTTTCAGAACACAGGGAAGCATGACTGTTGCTGATCCTCGATTGTTCTTAATCATTCAGCCCCCCAGGCAACAAGAGGTTGCAGCAGGAAGGGGAAGTGGGAAAGAACCCTTTCAATAAAATTAAATTTTAAAATTAGGGTAAAAAGTGTTTGGTGTCTGGAGGAGCAGACACCTCCAGACTTTTAAAAATGTAAACTTTTAAAAATATAAACTTATGGAGGAGCAGTTCAGATATGTGTAGGTCTGAATGTGCAGTTTTGGCAAGCATGGCTAGTCTGGTAGATTACTGGGCATGCGTGAGGTTGGACAACCACAAGAATCTAATATAATCTGAAGACAGAGTTTACCTCTCCCTTAACATTTCCAAGATGTTAAAAACATTGGAACGAATCCTGCTGCTCTGAGTCACTGAATTCATGATTATCCTTTGAGTAACACATTAATTCATTTTGGTTTATTTAAGCTGACACAAATGTTACTGATGCTGTTCAAAATACTTCTGTATGATGTCTGTTTTTATCTTCATGTGGATCATTAGAACCTACCAGATATTTTTACATATTCACACTGCCCTTACCTGACAGCCAAAGGCTTTAGAATAGGGACTGTGGAATCTGGGTGATCCATTTGGAAAGTGCTTTATATGTGTCATGCCCTGTATGTGATTCTGTTGCCAGGCACTGTGGTGTAGTGGTTAAAGGTGGCAGCCTGTAATCTGGAGAACTGGATTTGATCCCCTGTTGCCCCACATGAAGCCCACTGGGTGGCCTTGGGTAAGGTGACCAGATTGTCCCACTTTTGAAGGGACATCTGGGGGTACCTGGCAAATTGTACTTATGTTGAAATTAAAAAATATATATTACAATACTATTTTTGCATTCTATACGTTCTATAAAACCTTTTGTTGCTCCATATAGACCAAATTTTAAATCAAGAACCCCCCCCCCCCCGGTCAATGGTGCCCCGCTTTACCAATGTTAAAATCTGGTCACCTTAGCCTTGGGCCAGATACAGTGCTCTTAGGGCTCTCTTGGCCCCACCTATCTCACAAGGTGACTGTTTGGGGAAGAGGAAGGGAAGGGAAGCCACTTAAAGACTCCTTAGGGTAGAGAAAAGCAACTCTTCTTCTCCTCCTTCTTCAGGCTTATCAGGATAGTTAGATGTCAGGCTAGAGATCTTGCCTGTACCTCTGAGAAGTCTAAAGCACCAAGGGAGGATGCAAGGGCTCTTGCTCCTGGACTGCTCCACCACCAATCCCTTCTTCTGCTTCTCTTCTTCCTGTGGTGGGAAGCAAGATGTTAGGTTTCTCCCATTAATTAGAAAGGCAGGATTTTGGAATTTATTACAGTTGATATTTAATTCACAATAATTTTGTGATATTATAACAAAGGTTATGCAAATATACAAGAATCATCCAGTTACAGCCCGCTGCCCCGCCGCTCAAGACTTCGCTGTAAAGCCGCCTCTGCTGAAGCCTCTGCTGCCGCCGATCAAGCCCTCGCCTCCGCCGTTAAGCCGCCTCCGACGCCGCCGATCAAGCCGCCGCCGCCGCCATCAAGCCGCCCCTAAAAATGGCCGCCAGTCAGAAAACCCAGCGCCGGGTAAGAAATCTTTTACTCTCCCATTGCCTCCTAGCGCCCATTGTATTTAGGATACCTTGGGCTCTTTTACTAGTATTTATATAAAGAATGCTGTAAATCAAACATAAAAACAACAGACTGTTTCTCCTATGAATCTTTGACACAGGATATTCTCTTTCTCCTTCTGGAAACATAACATCAAATGTACTTGCTTGATAGTAAGTCTCATTGATTTCCATGTAATTACTTTCAGAGTAATGTACTTGGGATCCTAGCACAAATTGTCCAAATAAAGCTCCAGTTTGACTGATGATTGGAAGCCAAAAGGCTGGGGTGAGGAAGAAATGCTGATGTCCCTCTCTGTTTAACCATCATTCCCCAATCTCCCTCTGGACGATTATCTCTGCTGACACATACACTTTTGGGGAAAGAAGAATGCTTACTTCTAAACCATGTTTTGGAATGACAAATATGCAGGAATTAGTACCCTTAGATATTCCATGAAGCGTCAGGTTAATCTTTTGGATTTACAAGCCACTTTGAACCCATTTTATGGGCCAGTCTGGTTTACTGAAGGCTCATCCAGTGTTCCTTCTATCAGAGGAGTTTAAGGATAGGCAACCTGAGCCATTGATTGACAACAAAAGCCCTACCTGCAATGCCAAAATCAAGGGAAGAAACAATTATTTAGTTATTGGTTTGACTTTAGAAAACATTTTGTATGCTTACAGAAGAGCTAAGGAGTCTGAATATTTGCCATATATCAAAACATGGTGCTTTAAAGCATATTATTATTGTCACTTTTTTTGCATGTACCAGGGATAAAAGTACAGTTCATCCCTTTTTCCATGTCAAAGTAAGCCTCTCTAATCTGGAGCTTGTTTTGTCAGAAACACTGAGTACAATTGGTTGTAGGTACCTTAGATAGATATACTATCTAACCGTTAGTCTCTAATTCTGTAATCCTAATCCTTTTGCATTGTTCATTGGCTGATTTGTGTTGTTTCATTAGACTGTTTTATATATAATCTATCTTCAGCCTCAGCAAGAAAGACAGGATATAAATGAACTAAATAAAATAAAGTTAAACAGGAATGTATCTTTGTGTGACTAATCTGGGGTCCCCACCATGACACATGGTGACAGCTTTACTGGTACCCCCATAGTATTTTTAGAAAGTCGGTGGAGCCAAGTGGAGCTTTTGGCCAGCAAGGTTTCTGATTGGCCTTTGGAGACTGGATTGTGTAGATTTTTAAAAACAACATTGCTTTGGCAGCACAGCACCAGGATCTTCACTGAGTGACTGGAAAGTGAGACATCTTTGTGGCTGCACCCACCACCTTGTATCAGAATCCCAAAGATGACTGTGTGTTCAAAAAAGCTGGGGATCTGGTCCAAACCAATGTTGGTAATATTTTTATTAAAATGTAGATTGTCCTTTTAGTCCAAATTGTCCTATGGCCCAATTTGGTGTGCTTGAATGCTGACCAGTTTGGCTCCCATCTTGTTCTCCAGTTGCAATCAGGCAACTGGTTTTTTTGACAAGCTGTTGGGCTGTATCCTGACAGATGCTTGGAAAGCTGCTTCAGCATATTCCTTTCTAACAGTACAGAACAGGGCGACTGATTTTCTGGGAATGCACATTCATACAGCTTAGTGGAACTCTGTTACCACATACACACCTTGCTGTGCCAGTTCTATAACCAGATACTGGAATCAGTCACAAATCATTGGAAGCAATCATAGATAAATGTGTGTATTTTTTTCTGCACTGGGCTTTTTATCCCCGGTAACCCTGAATTAAAAAAAAACTCCTCTACACCATATTCAATTTCCATTTTGATATTTATTGCTTTAAATTCTCCCGCTGCAATATCTATGATTGATCTGCGGTGACACTACCTTTTCCCCGCGATATCCAGGAGTGGCTATAACTTGGTATATCTGAGAAAATACTCCGAAAGCCCCAGTACTGATGTCAGCATTTTGCTGGATTAACTTCCTTCCCCTTCTCCGCACCTGCAACACTGACGTAGTGCAGTAGCCTGTCACTGATTGGTCAGGGTGTCAATTCAAAGACTGTAGGAAAACTGGTTTCCAGTTGCCATTCCCTCATAAGATTTATTTTTGTCCTCATGTTTTAAGTTCCTGTGCTCCAAAAGCCCACACTTCTATGTGTTGAGATTTGGCTTTTCGATTGTCTTTCCCCCCTTGTTCTCCCCCCCCCCTTGCTCATTCAGGAAAAGAAAAATAAACAAGCAGCCTCATGCTCCCCCCCCCCACTTGCTTTTGATGTAGAGGAGACAAAAGGCAGGAAATAAACCCCTCTCCAGCCTTGTGCTCCTTCAGTGCCAGCTGAAGCTTCACACAACCACCACTTCCCTCCCTCCTCTTAGATTTCCCAATCAAGCAGGAAGGATAGAGCAGCCAGACAATTAAGTATAGAAGGCAACATTTGTTACCATTTAGGAAAAAGGAAAGCAGAAGATCTGGGTTCAGATCAATCAGCAGTTTGATTGGGGGCTAAATAGCTGATGAATGTGAGTGATTATATTATTGTAATTTTTTATAACCTCAGAGGGATTATCATTGATGTTGGGTATGGAGTTAAATGTTGTTAAAGTACTGGCAGTAAATAGATGTTTGATCTTTCCAGCAGTGCTTTGTGACCACGGGATCTTACATAGGGTTCCTTGGACATTTTCAGAGCTCATAATTGGTGGATATGACCTTAGGGGAGAAGACGTCTTCATCTCTTCGGCAGCACATATACTAAAATTGGAACGATACAGAGAAGATTAGCATGGCCCCTGCGCAAGGATGACACGCAAATTCGTGAAGTGTTCCATCTTTTCAAGTGCCAGAATAGATGCAGGAGGTTTTGCCCATTTTGGCATTTGATAAGGTGCACAGAGAGAACAGAAGCATCTCATCCCATTGCACCGGGAGTCCAATCAGATGGGGCCCTCACAGCCTTCTAAAATAACTTATAATAGGGTAGCAGTATCCCCATGGAGGCCATGAAAATACTGTCACATCTAGTTTTGCCCTTCATGTGATCATAGTTTCACAAAATTCCAGTACAAATCTGTTCAGCAGGCGTTTGTAGCTGCTCAACAGAAACTAGATAGGCTAGGTAATTGGATCATGGCTGATCAACACCTTGAGACTCAATAAGTCATGGCAAAATTCAAAGTGTTCTTAGCAATAATGTAAGGTCACAAGAACATTTGCCATTGTTGCCTCGTGCAGGCTAGTATCTTTAACCGCTCCTGTGGAGCGGATTAAATAAAGGAGTAAGGGCTAAAGGGGAGGAGATAGGCTCTGTCCAGGATAAAAATT
The DNA here is from genome assembly GCF_049243985.1 of Paroedura picta. Lineage (NCBI taxonomy): Eukaryota > Metazoa > Chordata > Lepidosauria > Squamata > Gekkonidae > Paroedura > Paroedura picta. The sequence goes on along the minus strand of NC_135374.1, from coordinate 65,129,465 downwards.
CGGAGGGCCCAATCAGGAGCCGCTTCGTGGTTCCTGATTGGGCCCTCCAAGTGTCACTCGTGGGCTAAGCAGGCAATGGGGAGCCACGCAAAGCGTGGCTCCCCATTGGCTGGTTGGCCGGGAGTCGCCGCTCAGAGGAAGAAGCCTTCCCCAGTGGTAAGTCCTCTGGCCGGCTTCCCCTCACTCAGGGAGCCTTCTGCCGGGCCCTGGGGCAGCCTCGCCTGCCCCTGGGCCCAGCACTAGGCCGCAAAGCCCGCTGCCCCTGTCCGGAGCCTTTTGCCGGGCCCTGGGGCAGCAAAGCCTGCCCCTGGGCCCGGCAGAAGGCCGCAAAGTCCCCTTTCAGGCCACCTACCTTACTCTGTCCCTGCCTTCCTCCCGGCATTCCCTTTGTCCTTCCCTTTCTTCCTTCCTCCCTCTCTCCCATCTGCCTCTTTCTCGCTACCTGTTTCTCTCCCTCTTCTTCTGTCTCTATCTTCCTCCCTATCTTTCTGTCTTTCTCTCTGTCTCTCTTTCTCCTTTTCCTCCTTCCTTCGCCCCATACCTCCACCCACCCACCATGCTAGGGCCCGCTGTATTTTGGCCACAGCAGGCTTAATATCTAGTACTATAATAGTATACTATCAGCAGAAAATAATAATTCAGAACCACTGTGCTGGAAGATCTGCATTGGTTACCCATCTGGACACAATTCAAAGTGTTTGTTCTTAAGCCCCTATAGGGCTTCAGACCATGGTATCTGAAGGACTGCCTCTTCGCATACTATCCAGACTTCCAGTTAAGATCTGCTCTCTCACGAGTGAGGAATGTGGCAACAAAGGCCAGGGCATTTGCTGCAGTGATACCTTGCCTTTGGAACATTCTCCCCCTGAGATTCACCTGGCACCTACTTTACTTTCTTTAGGCAAGGGGCCAAAACACATCTTTTAAACCCAGGCTTTTAATTAGCTTTTTTAATGGTCCACATCTGTTTTATGGAGAGTTTTTATGTTGCATAGGTCCAATGGCTTATTTTTAAAGATTTTCTCTTAATGACGTGTTTTTAATGGCTTGTTTATAATATCATTACATTGTTTTAGTAGTAAACCAACTCTAGCAGGACACTCAACAGATGGCATAGAACTATCCTAAATTGACAGTTGTATGCAGTCCTAAAGTACTCACTGGTTATCTGTCCAACATCCTGCTTCTGTGATACTGAACATGCCTGTGCCACCGTCACTGAATGACATCACTGAATTATGCTTTCACTAGCAAAAAAAGCTCATTGTACAATTAACAAATACAATGGGATCACAAAAAATGTTGTTGATAAGGGCTACCCAAAACCCATTGTCTATGCCACTCCTCCCCCATCTCAGCCTGCAGGCCACCCTTCGTCTCCGCTATAGCTCCTTGTTTTTATATAGTATGATGATTGCACATGAGCTGCCGAGTCAGCTCTCACATACACTTCCCTTTTCCATTTGTGACTCTGTGAGGAAGCTATCCCTGAATCTATCTATTCCCCCCCCCCATCCAGTACCCTGGCTAATATTGCAGGTAGTAGCTTCTCTATGCACCAGCTGCACGTAGTGCAATAAATGTAGCAGCCAATAAGCTGTTATCCCAGCAATTACCAGAAGATACAGCCCTTAGAACTGTTGTGGCAATCATCCACCAACATCCCACCTCTCCTCCAGGGCTCTGATTCTCCTGTTTGAATAAGTGAGTCATCTGACACCATCATACTGGTTTTAATATATAGAAATAAATGAAAATTCCAGTTACAGGTCAAATTCCAGTTAAGATCATTGACTTCAATAGACCTAGATGTTGTGTTTTGAATTGCACCGTTAATGTAGCATCTAGGCCAGGTAAACTGCTTCCACAAGAAGCCTAGAAAATTTGGGCCACAGTTTTATTTTTTGTGTTTATCAGTTGCACAATCTATGACTAGCATCAATGCCAAATATGAGTGACCCATTCCTTTCTTCCTCTAGAATCATATTTCAAAGGCATTGCATAGAAATGGAAAGTAGCTAGGCATCAACAAAAAGATTACCCCTTTTAATCACTGGATTTCATACTGTTCACAAACGTGAATAAAAATAATTTACAACTTTTGAGCCTTCCTATACAGTACACTGCTTATGACAATGTAACATGTATAACAGGAATTATTTCTAAATTTATACAGGCTTTTTTCAGTTCATCAGTCAGAAGTTTCCATTTCCAATTACTTTTTAAGAAAGTAATATTTTTCTAAGGTGGATGCAGAACATTTGCTATCTGCTTTCAATTAGCTGGGAATTCACTATGTTCAGCCAAATGTCCATTCATCAAATTCTCAATTCCTGGCAACCTGAACAAATTCTCAATTTACCTCTTTTGTGGCTAAAATAAGTAAAAATGTTTGTTCCTAATATTAACTTACTGCTGAGGACAGGAGAGCCTGGAGGGCGATGGGATTTGATTGCTGAGATTCTTTTTGTATATTTAATGGACATTAGCCAAAAACTCCCTCTCTTCATTCTACAGGTATCTTTACTTATTTAAACTGTTAATTTACTATGTTCATCTACTGTTCATTTACTATGGAAACAATCTATAATTCTGATTAACTGCTCTGATGTACTTCATTGAGTGGTCCAACAACAAGGGAAAAAATGGTTTTTATTTTCCCTACACTCGTAAGAGCTAGTTGACTAGCAAAAACCATCAGGTAGAGCAGTGGTCCCTAACCCCCGGTCTGGAGACCGGTACCGGTCCGTGGATCAGTCGGTACCGGGCTGAGGCTCCTCCTCGTCCTCCTCCCCAGCTGCTGCCTGGGGGCTGCCCTGCCACTCTGCCGCCAGCTCACCTTTGGTGTTCTCTAGTGGCCACCAAGGCTGGGACTCCCCCTCGGCATGGAACTGCACAGCTACTGCTGGCAACGCCCCCCAGCGGGCGGCGGGAAGTCAGGGGCGCCGGTGGGAAAGCAAGCGGAGCAGGGGCTCAGGCAGTGGCAACGTCCCTCAGCAAAAGCCTACCCCCCCCCTCAGGCCTCAGTAAAATTGTCAAGTGTTGACTGGTCCCCGGGTTGGGGACCACTGAGGTAGAGCATTTCTCAGCAGGGACATAAGCACTGTCATCAATATACTTAATTCTCATTAGGGCCCTGTCTGTGAATACTTACAGCCAAAAACAGAGGCCATAAACAGACAAGGCAGATCTTTTTGCAAACTGCAGAAAGCCGGAGGATATTGGTTCATCACTCAAGGAAGTGGTCTCTTCTAAGGAATCACATCCCTCCTCTTCAGACTAACACTCTTCAACCTCAAGACTCTCACTCTTCCCAACAAGAGAACAGCCATCCGCACAAGAGTGGGACTGTTCTGATAAGTCCCTGAGGGTGTCTTCCCCAAACCTGCCTCAGCTTCTCCAGTTCAGCAACCCCAGCCTCAAGGGAACAAGCCTGCTCCCTGAGAGCCACAAGGTCCATGCAGAGAGCACACACCCAGGGCTGATTTATCCATGTAGCACATGCTATGGGCCCCACACACTTCCAGGGATCCACATGGAGCCATAGTGTCTCTCCTCCCCTATTTTCTCTCTTTAAGGACACTCGGAGTCACACCCTGTGGCAGTCCCTTCTGTCCCCATTCTGGCTGCTCCAGCCACAATTCTACTCTGCTAGGACCCTGCAGAATTCTTAAACTGGCTCTGGTAGGTAGATTCTCACACATGTGAAACCTTTCTGCAAAACACTGGATAATCCCCACTCCCCTGCTGGATTTCTACCTTCATAACTGGTTAGTAGTTTAAAGATATTCAAAGTGATGCAGAGTCACTAGGCCTAATCCCCAAGCTAAGAGCTAGAGGCCAAGAGCCCTTTAACTCTCACCCTCTCACTCATATCTCTGCTAGGAGACGCCTTACAGTTCAGAGGCCCAAAGTCCCTGCCTCCCAGCAGCAATAGCTTGCAATCAGCTCCAGGCAAATAGACCTTCATCAATGAGCAATTATCCAGACAAAAACTACATCTCTCCTGAAGGCTACAAGTATCCGCTCACTCTTAAACTCTGCCCTCTCACAAAACAACCTCTGTTGATGATCCCCAGAAATTTAGCAGTTTAGGAAAGGCCAAAACAAAAAAAACCCTCTCACCTTCCTAGCAGCTTTCTCCTGGGTTCTTTCTTCAATGCCGATGTGCTCCATTCTGATGGCAGGGCAGTTAAAAGATCATTTGATGGATGGATGGGAAGGAGAGAAGGAAGCAGTGAAAGGTGACGATATGGGGAGTGCGAGGAGGAAAGAAAAAGCAAATATTACGGGGAGGTGATGCAGGAGACAGTGACAGTCCTTGCAGATTTCTAACCATACAACTGGGCTAGGCTCCGCCACCACTGTGCAACTGGTAAGGATTTTCATGAGGAGAGGTTGCAGTGGGAAAAGAAAGTTGGAGGCAGGAGTGCTAATAAACATAGTTTGGCAGTGTTCCGATAGAACTTATAATTTTAAATTAATCTCCTATATTAGTCTAGTGTGGTCATTTGAAGACCTTCCCCAAGGTCACATGTAGCTGGTTCACCTTGTTGAGTGATAGCAGTTGACAGCTTTTTCTGGCAGCTATTGGAGCTGGCAAGAAACCTGAAAAGGTCCAGTTGTTCCTTTTTCTGAATGTTATAGGAGACGAGGCTTTGGACATTTTTAATAACTTTAGCTTTGCAGAAGATGGACATGTAGAACTGAACATGAGAAATAGATATGTTAAAGAATACTGCATACTAATAAAGAATGAATCTTTTGAATGAAACACATTTTTACATGCATGCAACAAACAGAGCAAACTACGGACCTGTATGTAACATAATTAAGGAGGCTCGCTCAGAACTGGGGTTTTTGTGACTTGCAAGAGTCTTTGATATTGGACAGGATTATTTGTGTTATCAGGGATAAAACAGTTAGGGAGAAGCTCCTGTATGAGAAGAATCTGTTCTTAGATAAAGCTCTACAGACTTGCAGAGCTGTTTGTACTACTCTTGATTTATCTGGTCTCTATATTAGAACACAGGAATATTACAGACTGGAGAGAAGAAAGCCTTTGTAGGGGGAGAGGCTATGAAGGCTTTCAGAGAAGGGAAAGAAAAAAATAGTCTGGGGACAGGAAATAAGTCTTTACATGTCTCCTGCTTGACAATATATCTAATTCTCAATATGGGCAGATATGTGGATATTTAAATCTAGATATTGGAGCCATACACAGACAGGACATATCTTTCCACGAAACTGTAAGAAGGCCCAGATTTGCAGGAAAATCTAAAACCTAAAAGCAAAACAATAAGGGGTTAAATGCCCAAAGTAATAGAAGCAGCACCTGTAGATCAAAGAAGCAAATGCGTTATCACAATCCCATATCCAGCTGATTATTAATGTTCAATAGCAGCCAGCTCACAGCAGCCAGCAATATAATTGTTTGATTTTCAGACTAGGATATGAAACCCTATAGAAAATTTGGCTTCTACCACAGAGTTTTGGTTCAAATAACAGAGCATCACCTTCACATCACTGAAGTGATGACATCGTATCTAAGACACATCAGAAGTGGCAAGAACATGTTGCTGTAATATTGACTGGGCCTCGCTTTTGGGAGGGTTAAGTCCCCTCCCCCACTGTTTGGTAAGGAGGTTTGGTAACTCTCTGGGTAGCTAAGAAGTGAAGGAAGCAGCAGGAAGGCGTAATGATGGAAATTAGTACACATTTTTCTATTAGTAGAAAATTCAGTTGGACTCCAACCCATTATCCAGTTTAGCTACCATTCATTCTCTGCAACATCAAATAATTTGTCTCCAGTTTTGTTTATGTACTACCACATTTTCATCTTGGCCTTTTAAGGGATCTGCCATTTCCCTCTTGCATTAGAGAGACTTTTAAATATTAAATTGAGGCTGTCATTTCTTCCTTTCCCGCAGAAGTCTAATGTGAAACTTGAAACCAGCTCCTCACAATCTAATCCAGTGTATGTTGAAAAAGATGCCGTCAAGAGGTGTTCAGTTCATGAAACATCTCCTTCCCCACACCTTTAAACATTCAGCTGGATGAAGCTGGATGTTTAACATGAAACATGACATCTTGCATGTTATTTAGTGATGGGTTTTTCTTTTAAGAGTCATATTTAGTTGTGCTTTAACAGCCATTGGATCTGCAAAAGCTGGTTACATCATTGGCTAGTTTCAGAGGAGAAGGCCACTGATGAGTTCTTCTGGAAAAGGAGGAAAAGTCAGAAACAGCTGCTTCAGCAGCGAACTTATTGATAGCATCTGTGCAGGTAGCTATTAGAGGCCACACAGTGTTGACAGGTTCTCTAAACTGATCCAGCAGAGAGCTGGTGTCTTACCCCTGCTCAGTCATCCTCTGCTTTGAGCCTCTGCTAAACTGCTTTACTGATGTTTCTCCCTCCAGTTCTGTAAACACATTTCTGAGCACACTGAAGTCCTCAATGCAGTGTCACAAGCTTACTGCTGGTCTTGGAATAACATATCTTATTATCCCATCCCATCTGGAATAATAATCCTTATTATTACATCTTATTACTCTTTGAGATTGCCCTCTCAGGCCTTTCCCAACGCTTCCTGAACAGAAAATATATAGCACTAAAAAGCAGCCCACAGACCATCAATCTGTCCTTATTTCCACACTATCACCAACCCACGGAGAAAGTCTCTAGCTCCTCTTGATAGTCAGCCAGGCATCTCTCCCCCACAAGCTGCTGCTTTTCCTTTTCCACTGCCTGGTTTCCCCTCTCCCCTTTGTGTTCTCACAGATGACACTGAACCACAGCTCTGATTTAAGCCATAGCAACCGCAAAATTATTTCTTGTCAGCACAAAGGCATATATAACTTGAAAAAGAAAGCCCAACAATGAATCTCCCCAAGATCAAGTTCCATCGTTTTTCTCACAAACCTAAAAGTTTTCCAAGCTTGACAGAAAGGCTCACGGCAGTGAATTTTGCTTTTATTGTTCTCATTCTGATTGCTGCTTTATTTCTCAGTAAACAGTCTTGACAAATCAAAACAGGCCATTCTGAAGCATCAGGATAATATTGAATCACTTTGCTTTTTATCATGCCTTTCTCTTGAATGATAGTTGAAGAACAACTGAAAATAACTCTGTTATCTGGACTTTGAAAATAGGGAAAGCCCATCCCATATCTATGGGTCGGGAAGGACTAATAGGGGTAACAGAGTCACCAAGTTTTTACCAGATCCTGTTCCCATACTTTTAATAGCAGCCCTGTCTGCAGAATTTTACTAGTGATAATAACATGAAAATCTCTGTGAAAGGCACTCCCCTCGGCCATGTGGAATCTGTATCTATCAAGAATTCTGGGAACGACTGGCTCCTTGCAGGAGTGAGAGTTCAATGAGCATGTTCAGAATCAAGTCTAGCATATCAGCTCTTTTCTTCAAACTGTGGCCCTGTCACCTTGTTCAGAATAATGCAGCATGCTTTAAGCACATGCAGATGACAGTTCCAAGTTAAATCTTCTGCGTCCTAACATGGAGAGGCACTGCCAATCTAAACAGTTTCAATGGGCAAATAGTTGACTTGGACATGTTCACACTATACTGCATGGTAGACTGGGAAGGGTTTAACTTTCTGGCTTTTTCATAGATGATCAACAACAAATTCTAGGGCCATTCCACACTCAATTAAAAAGTGAAATACTCACCTTATGCAAACGCCACATATTTGGTGTTTTACACAACTTTGCCAGCATCCAGAATCCCAGCAGCAAACCAGCAGCTACATCCTCCATTTTAAAGCGGTAGTTGGGTAATCCACAAAACTGGATTCCCCCAACTATGTAACGTGAGCAGGAGGAGAGCAACTAGCAAGCCACATGCCAAGGAAATGTGGTTAAAGTAGCTTGATCCCCATCTCTAGGGCCCACCATCAAGCCCACCTCCCTCTCCCTTCTACCTGGAATGGCACTTTTTTGTAGCAAACTGCCTGGAGCAACGAATACACATAGCTTAATCCAAGCAGAGAGAAAAAAAATCCCCCCACCAGTTGATGCAAAAAGCAGACCCCCCCCAAAAAAAAACATTAAGAAAATTACTTTTCTTGAGCTTCAAGGCTGTGGGGTGGCATTAAAATAAGCACTATGCATCTATGATTAGATGCATAGGTGTCCCAATGGAGAAGTTTCTGTCCCTTTAAAACAGGGGAAAATGTGATTGGCTGCCTGCCATGATTGACAGGTAGAGGAGAGTTGCGTGTCTAGCACATTCTTCCCCTCCACCCTTTCAGGCAGTCATGCAGAGTGCCAGGAAGCACCAAAAAGTGGCAGAAGAAAGTGGGAGAGCAAGCAGGTGAGAAATGGTGGGGTGTGTGATTTTTTTATACTGTCACGCAATTTTGCTGGTGTGATGCAATTTTTTAATGGGAAGTCAAACGTGGCTTAATTGCCACAGATTACACTGCCACGAGATTTCCTTCTCAAGACCAGCAAATGCTGGCAAGGGCTCATGGAAATTGTAATCCATGGACATCTGGAGGACCACAGGTTGACTACCCCTGGTCAAGACCACCCCCACTCAGTATGCAAAAAGTCAACACTGTATGATTGCTATAGAGAGAGATCGTGAGGATGGATCTAGGCAAGTACTAGAGCAGACAGGGTAAGTACCGATGGGTTCAAGAAAAGGCAGAAGAGGTAATAATCACACAGGATCTGATGCTGGTGTAGTCAGAAATTTTTGAAAACTTTCTCAAACCAGAACAGGAACTTAAGACAGAAGGGGGGAAGTGTCAGGAGTCAGTGAGGTTAAGGAACCTTCTCTGTCACTCACCAAATATCCTTTGTTAGCACCTTCTGCCCTTATATTCCTGCTGCCTTTGCAAATGTGATTTTAAGGATCACCTGCTCGCCAAGATAATATTCATCAGCATTTAGAAGATTGCATCAAAGCTGGTGGTTGGTAGTATGAGCTATCAATGTCTGTTCTGAAACTCAGCTTCTCGGAGTCTTAAAGTTAAACTAGATGTGATGGTTTCCCTGAGTCCAACATGGAGACACCTCTGGCATTTTAGGGATGGAACTCCCTCTAAAACTGCTGCAGGGGCTTGATTCTGACTGGAACTGTGCAGATAGAAGAGGGGCACCAGTTCCCCTTTCCACATTTGCTAACTTTAATCAGGGGGAAAGTAGAATGTGTAGTAAGTGATGTTTTTTAAATTTCTTAAGAACATGCCAAACATGAACTAAACACTTTCAGAACCAAAAAAACATTTCAGCACTAAAATTTGTTAACTACCATCTGTTCATGACATCTTTATTACCTAGGGTGCCACGAGGTTCAGTCTTAAACAGGCAGTAGCATATAAAGCAGTGGTTTTCAACCTTCCTAAAGCCACGACCTTTTAATACAGTTCTTCATGTTGTGGTGACCCCCAACCATAAAATTATGCAAGTGTTCTTTCACAGAAATTAAACTGAAACTGACCAATGGCGTGGAGATCCATTGTTCATGATTGTAGATAAATTGTTTTTTCCCCGGGGTTTCTCGGTTCAGCAATGCCTCTTGTCCCACCATGCCAATCGTGCTCTTTTCCACTGCTCCAGACAGACGAATGCTCTGTCTTGATCTACCTTGCAAGGCTGTTGTGTGAATGGTGCCTCCCCCCAGCCAAGTGGCTTGCCCTGCCGCAACCCCTGTGAAAGAGTTGTTTGACCCCCAAAGAGGTCCCGACTCCCAGATTGAGAACCACTGATGTAAACAATCAAATATAAAACTTACATTAAGGATTACTCCCTGTCACACATTCTGTTTTCAAGAGCCCAAACACTTTTGAAAATGGCGCAGGGCTGGGAAGGAGTCCCTCCCCTCACAATCGGATCAATCTGATCAGTCTGCAGTTTTAATCCCTGAGTGGGGCAGAATTGACATGGGTCCCTCCCTACCCCACATTGATGGAACAGAGTAAAATTCCCTTGACTTATGGCACTTTTTAAAAATTGCCGAGTCCAAGGCACACTACAATTTTAGTTATTTTCCAGCATGGTATGAGGTGGTATACATTCTTCAATAACACTAAAATATTTTCTTACAGATGAGCACTCCTTAGCATCTGTCTCATGTTTTACTGCCCAAGCAATTGTGAATTCATGTGTTTATTTTACTGAAAGAATACACCTGCAACCTGAATGCTGTATGATAAGCAGATGTTCATGTCTATAAATTGAACCATGTCCAATGATTTATAGACCCATGAGATTCAGAGTTAAGAAGTTAGAGCCAAGGTCACTGTTGGACTTTTCACATTTAATAAATCTTGACATGGTTTGGAAGATGAAGCATAGGGGAGGATAAAGTCATTCTAAGATGTAACAATTTGAAAGGTATGCCAGTGATAATCAGTGAAACAGATGTAAGACAGGTTGATTTTGATACATGATGGTGACCTTGAGGAGCAAATTAAGTAAATGAAACATCTGATTTGTAATCATGTATGAAGTACAGAATGTGCCATGAATGAGAATAGTCAAATGCCACTGTAAGTCTCAGACTGGAATCTTAGACACACTTACTTGGGACTGGGCCTCACTAAACTCTATGGGACATTTTCTGAAGGTCTTAGTACATGAGGCAATGGAAAATCCATCACTGGATCTTCACAGCATTTTAAGGTTTTAAAATAGAAACATAAGTTGAATAGAACCCCAGTTCGAATAGACGTCATGTGGAGAAAAAGGTTTAATTCTTCCATCCACATATAGTTTAGCCAATCAAAAATGACATCTCCCTATCTTGTTATTTTTTCTTTCAAGGCTAATAGCACCTCTTGTTGGGTTGATTTTGATAGGTTTTGATTGGCAAAACCAGGGATAGTCAAACTGCGGCCCTCCAGATGTCCATGGACTACAATTCCCAGAAGCCCCTGCCAGCATTCGCTGACAGGGGCTTCTGGGAATTGTAGTCCATGGACATCTGGAGGGCCGCAATTTGACTACCCCTGGGCAAAACCATGAAAATAAGAGAGTTCTCCACATGGCCTCAAACAAAACTGGGACACCCCCCCACACACACACACACGCACGTAGTTAGATTGTTCCCACTTTGGTGTATACTTGTTTCCTTCATTTTGGTCCATGTTACTCTCTTTTCTGTTGTGGGGAGAGGAAGGGAAAGGTGTTTGTAAGCTGCTTGGGGACTCCTTCAGGTAATGAAAGCAGCTTAAAAAACAGCTGTTTTTTTTTTAGTTGGGGTGTTTTGGATCTCTTCAGACCTTATAGCTTTGGGAAGTGGCTGAAGTGGGTAGAGTTTCCTGTTTCTGTAGTAAATTGCATTCTGAGACTATATGCTGGCTCTGTTTAAGGCTTGCTGAGCTTCATTTTTCCACTACCAGACATAGTACCTAATTTGTCCCACAGGGGGAAGAAGAGAATGATGTTATAAGTGCATTTGTGTCCCCACTAGAGAGAAGGCAGGATGAAAACATCTGTCTGTCTGTCTGTCTGAATAAATTGCCGGGATGTTGATATAAGTGGAATACTGCTTTGCACAATTAGGAACAACATTTAGGTGAGTAGGTTGTATACAAACAACTGGTAGAAGCACAGGTTGTTAAAGGAACTAAGACTTTTCATTAGCAATCTTTGACTTAGGGGCTGAAGACTTTAATGGACTTCCGAGCATGTTACATTTCAGAGGGAAGAAGACTAGTCCAGTTTGGCTAGTATGGTTACCTGGCTCCAGAGAAGTACATGTAACAAGCTTTTGCTTTCTTTGCAAGAGGCGGTTCAGGAGCAGCCAGCCCCCCACCTTCATCTGCACACCTCTCCAGCCTGACTGTATGTACTGCACATGTAGCACCATGAGTAAGTTCTGTGAGGCCCACAAAGGGACAACTGCCATGTTTTGAATCTCCGAGAACCCCGCAGCAATGAAGCAGTAGTGCAAAAAGCCTTTTCTGTGTTGCATTTGTTAAACATTTATACAATTATATAATCCTACAGTAGTAAGAAAAGAAAACCTATATGTGGGTACTTGTACTATCATGATCAAGATAGGGTTTTTTCCCCTTAGTTCCAGACCCATACAAACATATTGGCCCATTGCTTTAATTTTCACAAGCATGTACACTTTTACTCTCTCCTTTATCCTATTTTTCTAACATTTATTTACTGAAGTTCATACACCAACTTCATTTATGCAGAAGAATCTCCCAATCTCCCAACACACTTCAATAAATTAACACAAAACTATGTGATTCATCTGGTGTTCCCTGTGTTGATTTATTTCTGCAGCAATGTGCAGACTACCATGTGATAAATGGTTCCAGTTAAATGGGTCTTTGGAGAGCAAGACCATGATAAATAGTTCACTGTTGGTATCATACACATCAGTGTATCCCTCTGGACTCTCCAAAGAAGTAGTAGGGGAGAAGAAGGGCTCAAATCCTTGGAGAAAACAGCTGTCTAGATTACTTTCCTTTTGCATAAACAATTATTTTGATTTTAGCACCTTGTTTTAGAAATGGGAGACTGGATGAGTGTTCCAGTTTGTGATAAACTACACTAAACATATATCTACAAACCTACAAATTAAAGAAAATGCTGCTTCTTAAGAGGACTTCATGTTGGGTATCATTCGAAAATGCTTTGTTTGTGATACAAAGGAAGGTGTGCCAACCACCCTGTGGGCACAGGGCAGCCTTTCTCAACATTTTATCATTGAGAAACCCCTGAAACATTCTTCAGGCTTCAAGAAACCTAGAAGTGGAGCAATTGTGCAGAATATGGTTGGGAAGCATAGCTATGTACATACCCACCTATGGCCCCTCCCCTTCCTACCCTGTAAAGGCCCATCATTGGCCATTTTGGAAGGGAGGGAAAGTCAACATGACCATATATGGTCATATCACCCAATAAATGTTTAACAAGCATTAAAATATATAAATAATTGACTTCCATCCATTCAGGGCTGTCAGGAAACCCTAGGTTTTCATGAAACCCTGGTTGAGAAAGCATGGCGTAGGATTTCTCCCATCCCCAGCTCTTGTTTTCTGGGATCACTTGGAGAGGCTATGGGAGAAAAACTTTAAAAGACCATTGAGCCAACAGTATTGCTCCCAGTAAAACCGTTCCTAGAGAGGCCTGACATGACATATTAAAGAAACCTGGAAGCAATATCAGTCCTCTAGGAATTGCCAGTTTTACCACAGAGTTCCTAGAGAGGTGTCATGACTGGGTTTTCCCAGAAGTGCCATCACACCACTGCTGATGGGTTCCGCCCAATATCCCTGCCCCCCAAGTCTCCTGGAGTGGAAACCCCCCAAAACAGGTTGTTCAGATTTTACTATTTCAAAAATCTACAAAATATGTTTTACCCAATACAAACATGGTACAAAAATATGCAAGTGTATGTGTCATTTTAAAATTGTTCTTTTTTTTACTGAGAACATAAAAAGGGAGGCAAGATTCTCTGACACTGTTACCTGCCTTCTGTACAATACAATCCTAAGAGAAGATTAGTGTTCCAAGCATAAACAGCTGGCAAACTCTTACATCACTTAAGAATACTCGCTAGTGCTCTCAAGGGACTGGACCATTTTTGGCTATGAATGGGGCATATCAGTTGTAAAGACTTTTTGAGAAAGGAAAGAAGAAGAAGAGTTGGTTCTTATATGCCACTTTTCTCTATCCGAAGGAGACTCAAAGCGGCTTAAAGTTGCCTTCCCTTTCCTCTCCTCATGACAGACACCCTGTGAGGCTGAGAGAGCCCTGATATTACTGCTCACTCAGAAGAGCTTTCTCAGTGCTGTGGTGAGCCCAAGGTCACCCAGCTGGCTGCATGTGGGGGAGTAGGGAATCAAACCCAATTTGCCAGATTAGAAGGCCCTGCTTTTAACCACTATACCAAACTGACTGAAAGGATGCTGCAAATAAATACAAGCTGCTAGCATATTTATTTAAAAGGTACTAACCAAATTTGCTAATCTGGATTTCTATTTGCTTTATTTATAGGAGATTATCAATGAAGGGAGACATTCCAAAAACAGCATAACTTACCTGCTGTTTGAAATAGTCCAGCTCATTCTATTACTGCATTCTTGAGTTACCAACCTGAAGGTAGGGCTTTGAATTCTTCCAAAATGCTCCAGGCTACAGGAATCAGCTCCCCTGGATGAACTGGCAGTTTCAGAGAGTGGGCTCTATGGCATCACGGTCTCAGCTAAGTCACCTCCCCAATATGTGAGGAATATAAATGTGGGTAGAGTTTTCTCTTTGGTCGAATGCTAATGTAGTCAAATCCTGTTGTGACTAAATGCATACTGATTAATCACTGACCTGATGGCCTAGGCAAGCCTCAACTCCTTTCTCCAACTGCTGCTTTTCAATGCTGTCATGCTCTTCTGTCTGTTTGCATTGGTAAAGAGCTTTGATGCAATACTATTTCCAGACCTAGAAACTAGGAGTTTAAATTTCACACCCCACAAACTTCTTTTTACATTTTTTAAAAATTTTATAGGTAAGGCTTTGGGGACTCCTTAGGGGCTTTTTGCACGCCTTCAAAATAGCACAATGGTTGCCAATTGAAAACGCTACTGATTTGCTGTTATGCACAACGTCGTCGACAATCTGCCACACACCTGAAACCAATCTGCAAAAAGCGCTTCCTTGTAGCGCTTTCAGGGAAATCCCCAAAAGTGGATTCACCCTCCGGAAAGCGATACACTCCTGCAACCAACCTGCAACACTAGCGAAAAAGACCTGTGCGTTAACATTGTTGCGGTTTCTACAAAGTCCCTCCCCCTGGCTCTCTTCTCTGATCTTCCGGCGAAGCGATCGCCATTTTTTTTTTCTCCGAGCGAGCGGGGATAAACGCACCTTCAGTTTAGAGGCTTCCCTGGCTTCAGTCCCTCCCCTTCAGTCACTAAGCACAAAGAACAGAGAAGCCCGTTTGCTGATGTATTTTCCCTTTATTTTTTACACATTCATTCAGCCGAAAATCGGGCCCGTGAGAGGGGAGGGGATTTTTTTTTTCACTCAGAGGGAGCGTGGCAACGATCAAACGACAGCTCAAACACACCAGGCAGCTGGATGGGTCTCTCGTTGCAATGGGTCTGTTTTTTTTAAAAAAAAAACCTTTCTTAAAGGGAAAGGGGCTGTTTGGGAGCATGCTAACGGCTGCCCATTGGCTGCTTGACGGCCAGGGGCGGGACGAGCTCGGCAATAGCGCTTCCTTTCTAGCAATTTCTGCCGAGACCGGAAGCCTGTGGGAAACGCTACAAAACGCAACTGGATTCCACTACAAAGGCAGGTATGCATAACGACGAATTCCACTATTTTAAATGGCGATTTTTCATTCAGTGACCAATTTGCTACAAAGATCCCGGTGCGTAAAGCCCCTTAGTGTTTTAGTCCTCAACAAGGGTAATGCCAGGACTCAAGTGGTCTTCCAGCATTCATTTGGCCAGTTATGAGAGTTGAAGGAATCACACAAGTTTGAGGAAAACTATGAAAAATGTTTATTTCAGTGATATGTATGGCTTGGTTGTTTCTTTTTTGCCTTTTCTCCAACCTTCTCAGTTTTACAGTAAGAAAATTTGAGGGGAGGGGGAAACGGCTCAAAGCAAATTTCTTCTTTGACTGATTCAGACTTATACCATAGAAAAGAAAGGCTTTTACCTTTTCACACAGAGCACATAGACTTTTAACTATTTTAAACAGGAATATTGACTCAACCGTACTTATCTTTAAAATATATAAAGTCCCTAATGGACTTCCTGCCTAACCAGCAGATGTCCTAACCCTTCTTCCATCAAAATCCATTATCTGTGTCAGCTGGCCAGCAGTTAAACTGCCAAACTCTTTTTTTCCCCTTTCTTTTCAACCTGTGAAGAAATGCATTTTTTTCTGTGGGGGTTACAAATGAGCAAGATCTTCACTCTGAGTTTTAAAAGGGGGTTTCCCCTCTGGGCAGAGAACAGGCAGGAGGGAAGCAGTCAGATTCTAATAGATCTAGGAGGAGAGATAATGGGTGGGTCAAGCTCACCTTCTTCTCCAAGTAGGGAACAGAGATCTGGAGGTTTTAAATACTAGAGAGGCTTCAGGAAGGACAAATTCTAGAATCTTCAGGAAAAGTGTCTTTGACGAGCCTGACCTAGTCAGTGGGTGGGAAAAAGAGAAGTAATTGAAAACAAAGTTATTGCAACAAGGAGGAGCTCTCTTTTGTGCTCAGTCCATTAGAGCAGACAGAATTCTTAACTGAGGAGACGGCCAGTAGCCATGTGGCGGCCTCCTAGACAGCTGAAGAAAGCTTCAAGAGTAACAAAAAGAACAGGGAACCTTGTGGCAAATTCAACAAGAAATAAATAAACTCACCACACTGGAATGTCAGATATCAAAATAATTATACAAATAGAACAGGTATACAGATAATCTTACAATTAGAAAAGGTATACAAAAGGTGCACAATTAACAATCTTCTATTTTCTTTATACAAACTCAGTGATAATGTGTAATACAAATGAGCAGTAACTCCCACGTTGTAGATACTCCCAACAGGACCGAGGAGCTCAGCCTGTTTTGCAATAGCTTTTGAACTTGAGAGACATGATGTCTTATTTGGTAGTCCAACCTTTTTTGGCTGGAGAGTAAAGCCTTCTCATGATCTGTTTTAGGATCTGACAACCAGCAAAGGACTTGTGTTCCTTCTTCTACACAAATTATAATCCACTTCCTATTAAAACTTTAATCAGCTGTTTGCTCCCTGGCAGAAGCTATTGCAAAACAGGCTGAGCTCCTGGGTCCTGTTGGGAGTATCACCCCAAGTTCACCCCCCCCACCAAGTAACTCTGCCATATGTTGGCAGAAGTATGTGACAGGGGTTCACAATACCCAGCTCCACCCACAGCTACAAATCAAGTGCCACCTTCAGAGTCCAAGAGGTTTCATCTCTTGCTCTGGAAGCTATATGGGGTTCTTGCACCCTGTTTTTCCACAGCCTGACCAAGTCTCCCGTGGTGCCCTGCAGCCAAGTTGCTATGGGGAAACATACCTTACTATATAGATTTGGAGGGGAAACTGTGGCATGGGGGGATGTGCACTCTGAGGACTAGGTAGCCTTGGCCCACATTGTGGTGTCTTAATTGGACCAATTGCCTCTTTCTAAGTCTTGCTGACAAAACCCCTAAAGGCATCCCACATGTCCACCCCTTTAATGTTTCTCTGCACCGAAGAAGAAACGGTTGCTACAAGACATGCCACTGTTCCCACCCACTCACATAGATTGCCTCAAAGAGAAGCCAAGAAGGACACATATCAGGGGGAACCTTGGACATATTGTCGCAGAACCATCACCTGTTGGGGGATTTGGGGGGAATGTTTTAAGTAGTGGCAAACCTTTCAATGGGGACAAAAATTTGCACCAACCCCTGGAAGGCCATGGGTTGTTGCCAAGGTTGGGAGGAAGCAGCATCAAAACCTGCTAACAATGAGAGGCTGGACAGAGGCATGGGTTGCTGCCGAGGTTGTGAGGAAGCAGCATCAAAACCTGCTAACAAGGGAGACGACTGAAGATGGCGCCGTACTAGCTGGGCTTCTGTCCGGCTCTTAAGCCATGCTGAGGGTCAGGAGCAACTGCACCTGGCAGACCTGAGCAGATATGCAAATCTGCTCGCTGGTCGCCCCAGGAACCGGGAACGGCATCCTGAGGGTCCTACAGATCCGTGGAGAGGGAGGGAGACTAAGCTCTCCGGATCGCCGCGGCATGTGCTCAAGGTCATGATGGCGCCCTTGTCATAAATAACTTTCTAAGCTTGAAACGACCAGCTGACCCTACATTCTTCCCAGATCATCTTTTACCAGACTGACAGGAGCTGAAGTTTGCAACAGTAAAGACTGTGAGTGTTCTGGTTTTCCCTTTCTTTTCCTCACAAGCTCTTCCCTCCCTTCTCAACCAATTTACAAGTGAATTATTTCGTTAAGTGGGAGCTCCCAGATAATCACACGCATTAATCAAACAAAGAGAGAGCTTAAAGAAAAGAGAGACTTTAAAGATTTGTTGGAGAGAGTTCAGTGGGGGACATTGACTTTATACGGAGATTGACAAACTGATAATTTTGGATCGCTCGAGCTCCCGCGAGACCTCACAAGACTTTCTGTTTATAATCTGTGACTGCCTAGAACTATGGAAGAATTAACTAAGGCACAGCTTCTCCATTTGTTATGCGAAGGGAACTCAAAGATACTGAAAGCAGTCAACAAGCTGGAAAATGAAATCCAAAAGACTAAGAAAGAGCTTTTAGACAGAACCGACGGTTTGGAAAAAACAGCTGATGAAAACACAACTCAGCCAACAATACTTCAAACGAGAATTCAATGTCTGGAAGTTAATCAACAGGAGGGGGAGAGAGCTAGGGACGTAAAAAATCAAAAGCACCTTGGAAGAACTTGGGAAAACAGATTTAAGGAAGGAAAGCACCGAAAACTTGGAAGTCTATTTAGAGCAGGAAGTGATTTGGATCAACAAAATAGAGTCTATTCAAAGGCGACAGCACGCAGGAAGCTATCAGGAGATATCTCTGTGCGACCAGAGGAAGAGATCCGGATTGACAAAGTATACAGAGCCTATTTAAAGGCGACTGCAAGCAAGAATCAAGCAAGAGACTTCTTTGGCCCTGACAGAAGGGCCAGAAATACTCTATACAGGAATTATCAGGCGACACTATGGAAAAAAATATAATTTCATTTTCTGCGACCACCTGAAGGATGTGATGAACAGTGGAGCATTCTCCTGGTTTCCTGTGGGAAAGACAGCAGCAGTAACTTCTAGATCAGGGCCAATATATGAAGGGAACTGATTTTATATTACCTAAGACAATAATAGAATATATTCTTATAATAGATTATACTCTTATATGTATCAACAATTACTCTGCTAAGAAAGATGGTAATAACTTCTAGATCAGGATCAATAAGTCATGGGAACTGAATATGTATGCTAATATGTATGCTAAAAGAGGACGGCAAACTATACTTCATATGTGTCAACAAGACAGCAGTAGTAACTCTTAGGTCAGGGCCAATATATGAAGGGGACCGACTTTATATCACTTAAGATAATAATATAATATATTCTTATAACAGATTATACTCTCATATGTATTAACAATCATTTTGCTAAGAAAGATGATAAAAACTTCTAGACTAGGATTAATATGTGATGGGAACTGAATATGTATGTTAAAAGTGGATGGCAAACCATATCAGCTGGTAGCTTTTTTTTCTCTTTTACTTTTCTGTAAATGCTTTATATAATAATAAATAATAAAATTATTACAAAAAAAACCTGCTAACGAGAGGCTGGGCAGGGACAATTTCCTCATGCAGAAATGGTCTGGAAGGGCCTTTCAAACTGCAAAGTTGTCAGGCCTCCCACTATGGAAAGAGGCCTCCTGCCAGGTGCCTACTGGCACTCCAAGTGATGGCAGGAAAAAATATTTTTAAAACCCCACCAGCATCTTCTACACAGGCGTGTCATTCCTGGTACAACTCAGAAGTGACAATGGATATCCCTAGGAATCACCAGAAATTGTAAAATCTATTGGCCTGGTGGTCCTATCTCTGGGAGAACAACTGAAAGGCCCTGCTTCTAACAGTGGCCAATCTGGCCTCTAGATCAGTCAGAATCTGAATCAGGTTCTCCTTGTCCTGCTTGTGATTTCAGTTGTAATGTTGCAGCCTTCTGCATTGTTATGTCCTGCTTAAAGTTGCTAGGTCCCCCCAATGAGAGATGGGGGGGGTAGGGTTGCCAGACCCACATTGGGAAACTTCTGGATCCTGGGGAGAACCGGGATTTCAGTGAGGTACAAGGCTGTAGAGTCTACCTTACAAAACAGCTATTTTCTCCTGGGAAACTGATCTCTAGTCTGGAGGAAAGCTGTAATTTCAGGAGATCTCTGGGTCCCACTTGCGGAATGGCAGTCCTGGTTCTATTGAATTAAGTGAGACTTTCCTAAGCCAAAATGCTCAGGATCAGTCTGCATGAATATTAGACAATGCTGCTTGGCCATTATGGGGATTAGTCTTCTCTCTAACTGAATTCAGATCTCACAACAGCCAAGACTATTTTCTCCTGAAAGACAAGCAAATAGTTGAAAAATGCCATAAATGGCAAGAATTTGACTTAAGGGCACAAGAAAACATGATCTGCCTTGCAACTACCTTGCTGTCATGTGCCCTTTTCTACGAGAAAAGTTCTCAGTGGGAGCTAAATCTTTTATCTCTGGCTAAAGAAAATGTGTGGGGAAACTTTTGAATAAAGCCACTTCAGCTGGTTTTAATTTGCCCAGAAGGGAAAAGTGCATATTTCCCAGTATAAACATTTAAAAAAGCTGAAAAAGAACATGTTATTTAGAGTCTTATTTAGAATGATGTTTTATACATTGATATTGCAGGATTTCCCCACCCCTTAAATATTTTTCTCTAGGCTGCCAAAGAATTTTGGAAAGTCAATTCAGGGGGGGGGGGGGAACGGCTTCAGAATGTGGCTTCTGCATCAGTCTTCAAAACAAATGTTCTTCACACACACCAAATAGTGGGAATGTCAAACAGCTGTTAAAAAGTGGGCAACCTTTTCTGAGCCTCAGTTTTCCCCTCTGTTTATTATTTAGTACACCATTATACAACACCCTTCCTTGGAGAAACTTGGGGTGCTATATGTTCTTCTCTCCTACTTTTATGCTAATGTGAGGTTAGGTTTGTTAGGCAGAAAAAGAGGGAAAGAGGAACTGGCCAAAGGTTACCTGATATTGTTCTGGTGTGTCACCAGTGCAGGTCAGTGTGGCATGGTGGTTCAAGCATTGGACTGGCACCAGGAAGAGCCAGGTTCGATCCCCACTTGCTATGACTCTTAGAGGATGACCCTGGGCCATTCGTTCTTTCTGCCTCACAAGCTTGTGTGGATTAAAATGAAGGAGCAGAGAAGCATGTAGGCCAACCTGATCTCCTTGGAGAAAGGGAGGATAAAAATCCAGTCAAATAAAATTAATTCTGGTTCCTCATTTTTGAGTTTCTCTTTAAATGTCAGTGTCATTGATTTCCCTTTGAAGCACATATGTTTAGTTAAAATGTTCCCGATTTGAGAATGTGCTTGAATGCTATAGAACCAAGGAGGAGTGGGACCTGCAGGTCAGCTGCACTTCCTGTACTTTAAACAAATATTTGTAAAGGGAAAGCTATTCAGGGTATTACAACCTCTTCAGACTTATAATTCCAGAACATAACTAAATTAAATGATTCTTAAGTACACAGATTTCATCCAATTAAGTCACTTTTTTGAGGATGGCAATATCCCCGATGGTAAAGATCCCCTCTTCTAAGAATCAGTGGATTACCTAGACTATTTGGAACACCTTGGAGGATCCACATCTGGCCTGTACTTCAACAGCTGCAATGACTACTTGTTGAATCCCAGATCAAGCTTAAAATCTTGATAATTACTCTTAATGCCATATGTGGTTTCGGTCCAGCATACCTGAGAATACATCTTTTTGCTTATGCCCCCACAAAGAGCACTACATTTGGCCAATGCCAAAAAGCTAGTGATCCCTGGCCCCAAGGAAGCATGTTAGGCCCAAACCTGGGCCAGGTCGTTCTCTGTTCTGGCCCCCACCTGGTGGAATGAGCTTCCAGAGGAGATCCAGGTCCTGTCAGACCTAACACAGTTCCACAAAGCCTGCAGCATGGAGATCTTCTGCCAGGCATTTGGCTGAGGTCAGTGATAACATCTTTTGGGCCCCCAGAACCCCCTCTGATTCAGCTAGGCCCACTCTGTTGGGATGCAGTCGTAATGTTACCTATGAAAAATGTTTTACTGTCTCCTGATGGTATGGTTATTGTTGATGCCTCATTGTTATTGATACAGTTGTCAAATTTATATTGTACTCTGTCATACAACTTATGTTCTCTGTTAAACCACTCTGAGCTGCAAGGGAGAAAGAAAGAAAGAAAGAAAGAAAGAAAGAAAGAAAGAAAGAAAGAAAGAAAGAAAGAAAGAAAGAAAGAAAGAAAGAAAGAAAGAAAGAAAGAAAGAAAGAAAGAAAGACTATATCATCTGTGTGTATCCTAATTATAATCATTTGTTCTATATTCCATAAGTGCTTCATGTATATGGTGCATCTTTATAATGTCTGAAGGTGCAATCTGAAATCCTGCAATCTGAAGATTAGGATCTCACAAAGAGAGAAAGGATTTCTACTCCCTTCGCTTAACTGCAGGCCAGTCAAAGTAAATGGGATTCAATAACTATATTCAGGAATGCATCCTGAATTCTCAATCACTTATAAATATTAATTAGCTATGTGTTTAAGTCCTCTGGAGGATCATGGCTTGACTGATATCATCCAGGGTGTTCTTTAAATAAAAATCCCATTTAGGGTTTATTTTACCCATATAATTCGTCCTGTTGATCCTATTTTGCAGCCAAAACATGTAATTCTTTCACAGGGACATTGCTTTCACTTTTAATGAGAGAGATCATTTCCCTGTCTGACATTTCAGCAAAGCAAAACAAAGCTTCAAGAACATTTTCAGGCCTGTGATATTTCTTCCAATCATGTTACATGTTAGCACTGCTATATCCTCCTCTCTAATCAATTTAATTAAGCAACTATCCATTAGTGCTATTAATTCACCCTGAGCCTTTGAGGAAGGGTAGAATATAAAATAAATAAATAAAATCCCCTTAGTAGTCTGAATGGAAAGCAAATGTTTCCCCTAAAAATGATGTCATTCCTGCATGCAAACTTTCCTCACATATAATGGAAGAATCTGATGCATGGCCATTCAGATTATACTAAATCATAACTAAATTATTGGAGATCACAAAATGCCAAAATTACCTGTAGCACAAATGAACATTTAAAGCCAACTCAGAGTAGACAAGGGCTTCTTTGAAGTTGGCATAAAGTAGACGTGGATAGGGGTGGGCATGAACCAGGAACTGAACTGAACCAGGAGGCCCCCAAAAATGTTCGCATAAAGCCTCAGAAACAGATGAGTCACGGGGAACAGCTTGCTCCCTGCCACTCAGCAGTTTCAGGATGTCTTCTGCAGTCCCTTTAAACTTTAAATGTGGCTGTACAAGAAGGCCTGACCTGGACCCATTATGCACGGGGGGAATAATGCACATTAGGGGTGGAATGGCAGCGACTAAAATCACCGATAACACACGGTGCCGGCTGCAACCGGCCGCAGCTTCGGTGCATGCTGCCAAAAAAGCCACGTTAGCGAAACGCGGAAGAAAGCGCAGCTTCTGGGTGACCAGGGCGCAACCAGAAGTGGCGCCGGGATCGCCGCGTGCATAATCGGTTACTCTGGGTTTTGCCGCTGTCGCGCCCCACCCTGTGCATAACCGGTGTCTTCCCCCTCCGTGTTTTCCATGTGACCCGAAATCGCTGTTTCGGCGGCCGTGCATAATGGGCCCTGGGGTGGCAGGGAGACTTCTCTCCACAGGCTGAGTTGTATTGGGCTCCCTTGTGTAGTCCTTTTTAACATGCCTATCTAAAGGGACTGCACAAGAAAGGCCAAAGTATCTGACAGGTGGGGAGGCTGTTCCCCATCAGCTCAGTTGTATTTTTGAGCTGTCTTCTTCAGTCCCTTTAAAGTTTAAAGAGACTGCACAAGACAGTGTGAAGCAGCTGGCTGGTAGAAATTGCTTGCCCATCACTCAGCTGTTTTTGTGCCTTTCATGGGGAACAGAAAGCAGAGGTTTAATGGGACTCTTTACACCCTATTCTTTCTACTCTGTCCATGAACTGTCACAAGCTGCTTTAAAAGTTCATAGAAATTTATGATCATAGATCCATCATGAACCTATGTTTGTGCACACAAACAGAACAACATTTGTAATTATTTTTTCTTCATGGTTCGGTTCGTGCCTATCTCTAGGCTTGGGTGTTAGAGATTCCAGTTCAAATGTCCAACCACAATATTAACATAATCTCCATATTACCTCTGATATTAAATAATCTGGGTACCCAAATATAACTAATTTATATTCTTGATGGAACCAATAGGACTTTAAGGTCAACTTTTTAATATACTTCAGTGAACTTTAAATGGTGTGCCTCTCTTTAGAACTGCACTATTATTTTTTCCCCATATCTATGTGGGCACAGTTCAGTGGCATATGCCTTTCACTTTGTATCTCCAAACGGGAAATGGTTAGAAACTGACCACCAGCCTGGCCTTTTCCCCCTGTGCAGAAAAGGTCTACAGCACTGAACCTGGGGTAGACTGCTCATGTCTGATTGGCCAGCAGAATAGGATTACTGTAATGTAGGTGTAATCTCATTTTTTGGTTTCTGTGAGACAGTACTTGGAATGAATCTTGCAATAATTCAAAGAGAAAAAGACATTTTTACTTTTAACATTGTATCCTGTAACAAAGCATAGCAACACAACACAACAGTGATCTTTCAAAGTCCAGGCAGTTAACTTCTCCCTCCTTCACTGCTTGCCATCCCCAGAGTCGGTCTTTTTTCTCTTGTTGGTGAGCCAAGAAGTCTCCAGCTGAACACTCTGTGAATGAACTTCCAAAATGAGAGACCTGAATGAACTCCCCACCAGATATCACAGCTTTGAAACAATAATTCTATAATCACAGTTTAGAAGAAAAGTCTCATTTTCTTACCCATTTCCATACATAATAGTTTCCTTAAACAAGGCCTATGATTGAAGTTTAAGTTCTGCAGCAAGGCAGTCTTGCTTCCCTCTTCTGCTTTCCACACTACTTGCACCTTCCGCATCTTGGGGCTCCACTCCATCCTGGGTCATTTCCATTCCTACTTAGGGGTTACATAGGCTTAGGGGTTACATTACCCTTAACATGAAAGAGATTGTCTACCAGACTTTCCAGTAAATAGTGTATACTGACTCACAGTGTTAAATTCTTTTCAGTATGACATTAGTACACTACATTGATCACCTTCTGGTTGTAAGAGCCTTGGATACAGAAGACATGAGGACCCTTTAAAGAAAAAAACAATCAAGGAAACCACTGATATCTTCTTCACTTGATGACTAAGGGCTGAGCCAGTACTTATCTGGTAGCAGGACTAATGCCTGCTTCCAGATGACATTGGCACCGGCCTAGGCCCAAATCAGGCCCTCCAGTGCTCCATGGCAAGGGAATGCTGGCCAACAGGCCTGGCTCCTCCCCCACCTATTGCATCCTGAAAGCGACAAAAAATGCCTCAGTCAGCTCTGTGGAGCTTCACAGAAGAACGGAGCCAATTCGGGTGTTTTTAAAATGTTCATGAAGCAATCCCACCTTTCTGAAAATAAACTCTTCCTGCCACTGCAAAGCATGGCAGAACCTCTCCACCTAGGCTGCCTCATGTGGAGGCAGTAATCCGGGATGGATTGGGTCTGACAGGGAAAATTTCCCCCCTCTGGACCCAGGACGAGGCAGGGCAAACTGCCTCACTGCAAAAAAACGGCAGCAGCCCGGAATGGCACCGCTGGTGTGGAAATGGTCTGATAGGAACTTGTATATTTCAAAGAGGTGCAATACAGAAGCCAACCTGCTGCTGCCTGTAAAAGCAGGAAGGGACACCAGTATTCCTAATCTTTGGAAGTCAGCTTGAAATACAGAAATAATCCTACACCTGCCAAAAAATAAAAGAATTTTAGAAAAGAGAATCCTATAGGATAGCAATACTAGACCTAGGCTATGAAAAACTGGTGTAGAGTAGCTGATGACCACAGGGAAGAAGGTACAAATGCCCCAGTGAGACAAGAACCAATGGAGGGTTAGAATCAGTATTAGTATTGTATTTTTATTTGAAAATGGTTAAGCCCTATTGTGTCTGTTTTTATACATGCCAAATTACCGGAAATGTCTGTGAAAGTTTCTCACAGAGCACAGTTTCATTCTCATGCACTTGCCTGTTCTCCATCAATGTCGTGTTCTGATCTGTCCAACAAGCAAATCAAAATACTGTTCGCCTCTCCCAAGACTTGCAGACTGAAAGTAACTCAATGATTTTCTGAAACACCTGAGGGAAAATGGAAAAAAATGAAAAAGCTGGGGACGGTCTGTGAGTTCCAAATTAGATTTTATTACATGTGATGATGTAATATTGACCTAAATAACATTGACAGGGCTGCACAGTTTATCATATGGCTGCAAGGGTCTAGTTTGCAATACCAGCGGCCTGTGGGATCGTATTTACCCTTTCACATTAAGCTTTGCCATTGAACTCCCAAGCAATTCCCTATTTAAATAGAGTTGTTGGTACAGAAATGCTCTAAAGAACAGTGAGATGGGAGTTTGCCTCATGACAATGGAATGTCTGCTGCTTGAGGACCTGTAGGCATTGGCTGGAACTGCCCCCAGGGAATTCAGAGGACAAAGGAAAGTATTTCTCCAGGTGACTGCTAGATGAGGATTCCAAACAAAACATAAAATAGTAAATGTCCCAGTTTTCTATTCTCTACTTCCTGCTCTCTAATTTATGCTCCTAGTAGTATAAACTGCCAGCTCTGCTTCACATGGAACCCTCCTGCATTAGAAGGGGTGGTAGCCCTAGTATTATGACCTTTACAACCAGCTGAGTAGCTTATTGTTTTGCTAATGAGCCTCAAAGCTGTGAAATAGTTGTCTGGAGGCTGAAAAGAAGAAGAAGAAAAAACAATGTGGCAAGAGCTCTTGCAGCATTCTTTAGTCTTGACCAAAAAGAAAATACCCCTGCACACAATCATTTATGGCTGACCTTGAGGGGGCATCTCATTCTTCCTCCTTTACTGAAAATGGGGATGGAATTAATTATTGTATTGCATGCGCAAAACACAAGACATGTGAATATACTTTCCCCAAAAGTCTTAAGAACATCAATGACATTTAAGAATAATCACTTTGCTAACAAATGGTTCCCAGAAACAAATAACAATGCTCGTTTTAACAATGCGAATAAAAAAACACAAGACTACATTTAAAAAGTTTCTGAAGTTCATGGTTCCCTGGTCTGTGGACCACACAACTGTGGCACCATGGAGATAAACCACCATGTGCTGACTTCTAACCCCATTAGTTAGGCAAGGAGAGTTGTGAGGCTTCACTCACACAGATAGAATTCAGCCCAAATTCAACTCTTTATATCATTGTTACTTTACATTTAGAGTATCTGTGGAATAGTTTTAAAGTCACATCCTCTGCTTGATAGAGGATGAATGTAGCTGGAATGTGCTACATAAGAGTGAATGAGATCCCATTAGTGTAGCTGTGAATTAGCTGGGCAACATTAAGGAGTAGACGACTTGGTTTTAATATCCATTTTTCTCTATCTTAAGGTGTCACAAAGCAAAGCAGCTTACAATCACCTTCCCTTCCTCTCTCAACAACAGGCATCTTGTGAGGTAGGTGGGGGTGAGAGAATTCTGAGAGACATGTAACTGACCCAAGGTCACCCAGCAAGGTTCATGCAGAGGAGTGAGGAATCAAACCTGGTTCTCCAGATTAGAGTCTGCCACTCTTAACTATTACACTGCGCTGGCATTAATATACAAATACGCAACATTTAGTCATGCAACATGTTCATGATATCCTTGAAAACTTTTGCAACACAATATATTTGTTTTCAAAAACAGTTTGAATAGAATGAGAATTAATTTTTTAAAAAACGGAACAAATCATACTCCCAGAAGGGGAGAAAATGGAACATAAGATCTTTCTGAATGGCTGGATGTGGCGGTAGTTAATCCTCTGGTTTATAAATGAGCAGTCTCTATGGAAAAGCAAGAATACCCAAAAGGCCAAGAAGGCCCCAGAGGTTAAAAACATGAATTTCAATAAGCCATTTAAAAGAAAGTTCCTCTCAGGGAAACAAACTCTGTTCTAAATGGCAAAACCAATCACACACAGTTAAGCCCAAGGAATTGAAAGACACTATAGAGATAAAGTTTTTTTTGTGCAAATGAAGTTAGAGCAATTGATAAAGGTCTCGGCTCTTTTGCACAGAAAAACAAGTCAAACATAACAACATTATGAATGTATTTCTACAAGTGAGTTTGTCAGCACAATTGCATTCCCAAATAATTTGATTGCTTAGTGGGATGAAGTCATGGCACATTATAGAATACATTTTGAGATCAGAGGAATTCTGTTTTTAGCCAGTAAAGGATTGATTTTCTTTTCAGTTGACTTCATCAATCACCCTCCCTCTTCTAAACAAAAAGGGAATTTGGTTTTGCCATAAAGGATGTGTCTGAATTAACCTTCAGGTTGTCATTGATGTCCATATTTGAACTGTAGGATTCATTACTCTGTGAAAGGAGACTTTGGGGGGATGGGGTTTACAATTGAGAGGTTAAAAAAGAGTATACAAATTCACTTCTGACTTTGTTTTTAATTGTTTAAAAGCTATTGTGCATTTTAATTAGCATAACAGCAAATGAGAATAGTTTAATACCCAGGTTTACCGAGGGAAAAGACCCAGAGATCCCACCCATGTGGATGGGCTCATTTCAGATTTTGAAAAATACTGCCTGTAGTCAAAAGCAGAATGCATCACTTCTGCCAGACTACCTGGACTCTGAGAAAGATGGGATATCTCCAGATGGGTCTGAATAATTCGTTCTTATTTATTTAGGTAGCTGAAACATTTTTCCTGAGAATGTTTCTCCTGGGAGTATTGAGACCACCAACACAAAAAGGAGGAACTCAAATCTTGCTGCATTAATAGACCTGGTGTTTACAGCTTTGGCATTTATTAACTTGTGGGAGCTGTTTATTGAGCCATAAACTCTACTAATGGGGATATTATCTCTAAATTATATACTTCCTATATTGTTTGGTTTAGTTATACTGGCATAGTTACTATATCACTGTTACCAGCATAATCCTCTAATGGGAATTTAATTGCTAATTGTTTGTTTATACTGTGAATAAATGAAGAGCAATATGTTGCACGTGTGCAGGCACATTTCCCTACACTTCCCTCCCTATGTATAGAGTTAACAATATTTTAAAAAATCAGTATAACAATAGAAAACTTCAAAGTGATTCCATGCAGCAGCACATCTTCATAAAAGCCAGTCATGTTGAGCAAAGGTGCTTCTGGACACTGCATTGTTTCTCATCAGCATGCCCTGCAGTTAAGAGGAGCCCTGTTCACAGATTACTGTGAATGCATGGTTTTTAATATAAGCATTGAGTAATTGCCATGTTACATTCCATGCATGTGCAGCTGAATATGTGACATGTATCCAGATCTTGGTGACTGGTTCCAACTACAAAATGCACGGACATTTGCTCTTTCTTATAAACATATATGTACTTACATGGATGACATGCATGTGTTCACTGTAACATGTATATGGAAATATCAAACATAGCAGAGGGACTACTGAAATACTATTGCAAGAAATAATTAGGATTTGGTTTTGTCACATGACTGAAAGTGCAGGGTGTGGTGGATTGTGTGTGTATAAAAATCCCAAAGATGGAGGCTCCTTTTCATTTTCTTTTTAACGGTAAGATCCATTTATTCAAATTAATGTGAGGCAGAGGCAGACTAATTCAAATGAATTATAAGCAGGGACCAGTTCAAAAAAGCAATGCAGGCCAAGTCATGTAAGTGAGCTCCTTAACACAGGAAAGCAATGCCAAGCCTTGTATAACTGAGCCTGCCCAGGTTCATTCTCTCGACCCATCACTTTTGGGGTTCCCAGCTCCTGGTTGGGAACTACCTAGAGATGGAGGGGGCAAAGGACAGCAGAGTTTAGGAGAGCACTTCAATGGGGTACATTGCTATGCTTAGTCCCGTCCCATCCCCCCATCTCAAAGTACTTTCTAACCAGGAGTTGGCAAACCTTTCTCCAGTTCCCCTAGAGAAAACGGTGAACTTAATGGCATTGTAACTCATTGAACTCCCTCTCCTAGACTCTGCCTTCCTCTCTCTCTTCCCTGTTAGTTCCCTGCCATTCCTCCATCTGTCTTCTTTCCTTCCCTGTCACTCCCTCCTCCTCCTTCCACCCTCACTCCCTCTTGTCCTTCATCTCTCTGTCTCTTTCCTTCTTTCTCCCCCTTACTTTCCAGTTTCTGTCTGTTTTTCTTTCTCCTCCATCTTCTTCCTATTTCTTCCAACCACCTCTTTCCTCCCCCTTCCATCTGGGTTTCCCCCCACCTGTCAATAGCTGCAGGCCACAAGGCAGTTGTGAGGAACTCAAGACTGACCTTATCCCACACATGCTGGGCCCCACAGGAAGGACAAAGAGGAGAGAAGGAAGCATAGCCATCCAGCTCACCTCAGCAGTGACAGCGGCTTCCTCCTCCTGGTGACATGGATGTGGATGAAGCTGGCCCATCATCCAGGGCCCAGTTGTTGTTTTTGTTTTGGATTGCATCTGCATTGGCTCTCCCAGGCAGCTTTTGTGCTGCCTCTGGTAGACCTCCAAGGAGACCACAGTGAAGGCAGCCTCATCCAAACTGCACTGCACCTGGGTGACCCCTGGTGCAGACGCTATCTGTTGCAGCAATACCAACTGGACCCTTGACAATGGGCCAGCTTCATCCACACCCAGGCCAGTAGGAAGAGGGAGTAGCCACCACTGCCAAGGCGAGCCAGACAGCCATGCTTCCTTCTCTCATCTTTGTCCTTCTCATGGGGCTCAGCGTCTGCAGGTGAGTCAAGGTCAGTGTGGAGCAACAGCTGCCTTCCATCCCCATAGCTGAGCACAGTCAAGGGAGTGGCTCCTGCTATGACAGCCAGGACAGGCACTCCCCCCCCCCTCCAGCAGGCAAGCAGGGAGTGGCAGGATAGGCTTGGGCACAGGGCAGCAACAGTGGTGAGAGAGGGAAGGAGTCTCTGCCCAGACTGGGCAGGACCCACCACCAAGGCCATGATCCTCTTCCTCATCTTCCTTGCGGGCCTCGACCACGCTGGGTGGGTGTTGTTCTGCTGCTCAGCTGAGGGTGTGTGTGTGTGGATGTAATGTCATTTCCATGAAGACTTCCCTCCAGGATGTGGCTAAAGAAGTTTCCACATTAAAAAAAATCCACCCTTATTGGAGATGCTAGATTTCCTAATTTGATCAGAGACCTCCCTCTGGCAAACCTTGATGCCTGCCACCACTCTGGATTCAGGGAGAAAAAATTAAAAGACTGGCAGGGCACATGGAAAACCCAGAAGTAATGTCATTTTGCCCTAAGAATTGTTGGAAACCCAATTGTTTGATTCAGCTATTCCTCCAGTGACATCACTTCTGTTTTTTCCCGGAAGTGTCATTATGGCATACGTGATGCTCATGCCCTGTGTCCCCAGCCCCCAAGCTCCCTATGAACAAAAATGAACTGTATAAATATTTTAATCTAGATTTCTCCCTGACAATCTAGTTTATGTGCTAGGATTTTTTTTTTTTTGTATGAAGCATTCAGTCTTGTGAGGTTCCCTCCTGCCATGCAGTTTGAAATGGTAGAGCTTACATTTTTCCATATCTGAGAGAACTAAGCCAACACTGCATCATGACTTCATTCTGGTTAGTAAGACATGCCTTGTACAGAATACATCAAGGCCACTTTGTTGTAGGCCTCACCACTGCACTCTTACAGTCCCACAGGATGGGTGGTCTTTTTACCAATTAAACAAAGTAGTATGGAAGTGCTAATTAAATCAATGGGATGAGGAAGCAGGTCAAACATCTGATAGATGAAGTTTAAACATATAATGTCTCCATTATGCTCACACAAAGCATGAAATCTGGATTGGCATACTTATATAAGAGTAGTTTACCATGTCAATTTCTATGTAAAGGTTGGGTGTCAGTCTGACAATTACTTGTTGCTTGTATTTTAGTGTAATAATACACTGAAGAAACAGAATGAAGCTGGGAGTTTTGTTTAGAGGAATAGAGAACAGAAAACATTTTCAAAATATTATTCATCCCTGTGTTCTGCCAAGTCTGGGATTTTCTTCTAGTGCTGGTTGTCTCCTTCTCTGTGGCTTATTTCAGTTGACTCAGAAGAATATGGGTTCTTTCATTAGAATTAGGTAATTTGGAGACCATGTATTCTCTTAAGATTGCAACTAGGGTTGGGTGCTTCAGCCGCCAAAGCACCCAGCCCTAATTGCAACAGGACCTTCTGTGACTGCTTTAGTGGCTATTATTGTTTGCCAAGAAAACCAGAGTTTTCAAAGCCTTCTAAATCAATAATGTTTGGAAGATGAACTGTGGCTAATCAATAGTTTTGCAATTAATCAAAATACGAAGGCTGCAAAAGATCCTAGCATCATAGAATAATAGAGTTGGAAGGGACCTCATGGGCCATCTAGTCCAACCCCCTGCACTATGCAGGACTCACATCCCAGTCGCTCATCTACTGTAACCTGCCCCCCTTGAGCCTTCACAGAATCAGCCTCTCTTTCAGATGGCCATCCAGCCTCTGTTTTAAAATTTCCAAAGATGGAGAACCCACCACCTTCCGAGGAAGCCTGTTCCACTGATAAACTGCTCTGTCAGGAACTTCTTCCTGATGTTTAGATGGGATTTCTTTTGAATTAATTTCACCCAATTGGTTCTGGTCCATCCCTCTGGGGCAAGGGAGGATAACTTCCGACTGCCGCGAACCGCTGCTACTGAGTAAGGGGAGAGGGTGGCCCGGGGCCCCGCGAACGCACGGCAGCCCCAGCGCAAACGCGCGTGTGCGGACTTGCCGTGCATGCACGTTTGCGTCTGGCGGGGGTGCAAGCCCACTGGACGCAAACGTGCATGCACAGCAGTCCGTGCGTGCGCGTTTGTGCCGCCAGAATGCCGGTGGCCGCGGCTCCCTCTCCCTGCCCCTCCAGGCCGCGAGCAAATTGGCCGCCAAAGCGGCCTGGCAAACTTCTCTCCCTCCCCCTCCCAAAGCAAGAAGCTTGCCGGGCCACAAGCTAATCGGCTGCTTTGGCGGCCGATTTGCTCGCGGCCTGGCAAACTTCTTGCTGCAGGGAGGGGCGGGAAGAGGGAGCTGCGGCCCGGTGCCGAGGTCTTCGCAGCCCAGCGTCGGACCGTGACCCAGGGGTTGGGGACCACTGCTCTATATGGCAGCCTTTTAAATACTTGAAGATAGTTATCAAATCACCTTTCAGTCGTACCTTTAAAGGTGCCTCCTGTACCATTAAGAGATATAATTCTGCTTTCTATAGGGCAATTTTTTTCCAGCATGAGCAGCAGTGAAGGAAGAAGTGGTAACCTGATCAATTTCCCCCTTCTCCTCAATATAAGGAGGCTGCCTCTGACAATTTAACAAGCACCAATAAACTATTAGAAAATAGCAAAGCAACAGAACCTGATTCAGGAGGAAAGGCTGGAGAATATGTACCTGTTGAGGTGAGAAGATTCTTGGCTTTCACAGTTCCGCAGGGCCTGCAAAACAGCTCTTCTGCCAGGTTTTTGGTTGAGGCCAGGACAAAGAAGATCTGAGCTCCCACTGAGGTCATCAAACTCCTCCTAGGAAGATCTCCCCAGAAGCTTAGTACTAGAAGGTCTGTGGAGGGAGTTTTTTGCGGTTAGAGGGGTTGTAACTGGGGGGATTTTAATTATTGTTTTATGGGTTTTTTATTGTTGTGAGTTGTTTTTTATTGTTGTGAGTTGTTAACCGCCATGAGCCACTTTTGGGGTGCCGGTATAGAAATATAAATAAATACATAATACATAAATAAATAAATTTCCTGACTTAACCAGTAACCACCTCATATATAATAAACAAGAATAAGGGCATACTTAAATTATTTTTATTGAGATATTGCATGTACAGTACAGTCTATTGGAGTATGCAGCAGTTATTAAAGTATATGAATTCTATTTCTACAATAAAGTTTTAAAAAACCCTTAAATTCACCCAAAATCTATAACTGTGATTCTTTTATTTTTTTTAAGTAATAATTTACAGAAACTCTTGAGAGAAATTTGATGAAGTAGCACAATTGCTCCACAGGAGATGTCTTATGTGGACTAGTACTATTCTTCAATGCCAAAGGCATCCTGTATTAGTGGTAAATATTTGATTTTTTTCACTGGAAGGGTTGGTGGCTGCCCAGTCCATTCATCTTCATACTGAGAACAATGAAGAGAAAAAACAAGTTTAGAGCTATATGTAATGCAATGGAAGGCAACCAGCCATTAAACACAGACATCACACCCGACCCCCAATAAGCCACTTCCAAATAGATTGACAGTGTTACAGAACATTTACAATAAAAATTAAACAATTTTTACTAAATATTTACTTTTAAGAACATGTCTTAAAAGAGGGGTGGAAGCACAGAGAACAATATGAAATGCACTGGGGAATTCAGATTTTTTTTTTACCATTACTTATAATTTGAGGCCTTGGTTAGGAGTCTATTAAGGCCATGATTTCTACCCCACTCCTTTCTCTTAGGCATTAAACCTGAACATAGTTAGGATCCTTGGACATGTTGTGCCTTTAGGACTTTCAAGTTTACCTCTGCCTACCAAAATAGTTGCATCGCCTCTTGATGAAGGGGGCTGCCCTAGTGCTCCCTGGGTAACTGATGTGGGCCTTTGCTCTTGTGTTGTCCGTACCTGAACATACTTAGTCAAATCAATCTGTGGAAGGAGAATAGAGCTACAGAATAGGGCTGCTCTGATTGCCCATGGTCTCTCATGGAGAAATGCACAGGGAACAAGATCTCTGGCTGATATTATTAGACTGAAAACTTGGGATACGAACATGAGGTCTATATAGATTTACTTGTGGAGTTTGTCTGTCAACTTGATCACTTTTGCTTGTTTCTCCTCTGGAATAAAGACTTTGGCCTGAGAGACATCTATCCTGGCACCTATATCCATCATATTTCTAGATGGATGAAGGTGATATTTATTAAGAACCCATTTGCCTGCAGTAACTGGTCATGGTGTTGTTGGTGGATGTCCCACATCCTTGGCCCTGATTAGAATGTCATTAAGTAGGGGTAAGTTTGGATCCTCCATCAACTCAGAACAGCTATAAGAGTCACCAAAACCTTCATGAAGACCCAAAGGAAAGAAGAAAGGACAAACGACAATGCAACTGAATGAAGGTTGACCAGAGAGGCCTTGACTAAGGGCACCTTTAGGTCTTCCATAGCCTCTCCAAGTAAGGCATACAATATTTTAGTGATGATATTTAGCGAATTCCCATTGCCAAGAACAGACCACGACAGTTTATGCACTGGAGATTTCATGCTGACTGCAGGCTGGGGTTTTAGTCGTGGCAGGTTACCCCACCTATTCCTTGCACCCACATGGGGGAGCATTTGGCCGAGTGCACCTCATCTGCCCCCGATTTTTGCTCCTGCACAAGAGCCGGGGCAGTGAAGTTCCCAGTGCATAAACGATCCATCCCACTCTTAATACTTCCTTGGAGAAATCAGGGAAAGAGCAAACTGACATGATTTGGGATGACTTCTTGAATCCCCTAGCATCTAGCATTGGGCTCTTAGGTGTTATGAGAGTGCACATGCTAATCAGAATAGGACTGCATTGCCAGTTTATGAATACACTTACAACATTCTAAATTTTGGCACTATTGCTGCTATTAATTCCTAACCGGAAACTTCTAAAATCTTCTTTGTGAATTATGTGCTGTGGCCTGGGAACACAACAGATCCAACAAGTAGGTCCCCATACAACCACTGTCATAAAATTAAGACAGAATAAACTTCATTGACAATGGCTGTACTTTTAAACAATCTATTTGTTATTAGCAGGGGTTGGGTGAGCAGAGGAAGGAGAGGTTTCAGGTTTGGGAACATTTTGTTTTGTTTGGATTTTCTCAGGGTTTTTTGTTTGCTTGTTTGTTTTTTGGCTTGAGATTAATCCAGCTAAGGAAAAGTGAACTTGGATAGTGCATACTTAGAGAAGCTATAGGGACAATCTCCATCTACAAACCATCAGGACCAATGATGAGAACAGTTATTTTCTAGAATCTGTTAGTTTAGAAAGTGGCAGATGGATTGAAAACACTGGATTCAGCCAAATGAATGAGAATTAGACTGTAGTTTCTGTGTGACAAATATAATAATCAAGCACTGCAAAAATACACCATGTTAAATCACCACTGAGATAAAATATATCACTGATGTTGTTCGGAGATCCAACAGGGGATTCAGATTCCATTGTCTCTTTAGTTAGATTCTTTTCTCATCCTCTTTCTTCATCCTTTAATTCCTCACCCTGCAGTACCTCTTTTCGTTAAAATGTACTCACTGAGATTATCTCATTTAATTAGAAACAATTAAAGTCAATACAATTATTTCAGATGAACTGAAAATATGTTGCTACTTTTAATCTAGATGTATGTTAGCAGTAAGTATATCTGGAACTTCTTAATCTAATTTGGAACCATATTGCCCATTATATTTAGTATTGAGATGAGATACCTATGTACTAAAAACATGTGTTTGTGAATGATGCTTATACATTTAAATCACCTCTTTTCTGAACAAAACACACGAAAGCAGAAAACTGATCTTTTTCCAACTGTCAAGTAAGAACTAGCAAGGTTTAAAATTCAGAAACTGGATTCCTTGTTCTCAACTAAGATGACAGCAACAAAAATTGTAGGTTAGTAAATACTGTTATCAGACAAATACTGTACAGAGGAATGGTATTTAAGTCTGACTAGTTAATATATTGTTTAGAGTTTTTTAAAATGTAGTTATGTCATATACTCAAGATCATTATTGGATATGGATGACAGTTACAAAAGCATCAATGGGGAAAAAAATTCCCAATAGTGACAATTTTTGTCCCCCACTCAATTTCGGGCAAGAAGGGGAAAAGTGCACCCATTTTCAAGGTAGTAAGAAGCATAACATGTTTCTGATCTGACATCCACCCTGCATCCAAATGGAATGAAATGATAGCCTTTATCAATAGAAGTGCCTGAAAGCAAACGTTTTGCTGATTTTTCCGAATGCTCTGTCATTATGATGATACACTCTCCTTCCTTTACATGTAAATAGACAGACTTATGCATAATTAGGGCATGTGTGATAGAATCTATGACAGTGGTCTGATCCTTTTGAAGGTCCTATCAGGTCAATGCCTGGGCAGGGGGTTGCAGCAGAGAACTAAAGGGTGAAGGAAACGTTAAGCGCCTCCTCCCAACTATCATGTTCATCTAAAAATATCCCCTGCCCACATGTGCCTCACAAGGAAAACAAGGGATTGGGAACCTTATGTTTCTCTTAGCTCCTTGGAGGTTATTCAGAATTTATACAAGAAATAGTTTTTAAGAATGCATAGGCCTTTCAACCACAGTTTCCCAATATTTCAAGGTTAATACGACTTCTATCATCCTATCTCCCTTGTAGAACAGAATATTCAGAATGCAGAAATACTCTCAATATTTCTTGTGGGACTTGACTGAAGTGGATTTGTAATTCTTTCAACTACAGAAGTAAAATATGATATTCCTTATTTACTTGTGTCTGAGTCTTTAAAAAAACATGCTTGATCCTGCATGTAAACGACCACTGATCAGAAATGTTTTTGATTTACCTGTAGAGGAAGTAAGATGGTCTGGAAAGCTGGAATTGGATGTTCTCGCCAGTTTAGCCCATCAACTAATGTCTTATATTTTACATTTTCCTTGTCATCTTCAAACCTAAAATTAGATTGGATATTGCATATATTCAGTAAACATTGTACTCTAGTATTTAATTTGACAACAAAGACACTAGGGAACTTGTAAAATTTTGCTTTTTAGCATCTAGGAAACAAAGCCTTGTTGATGTGGAACATCAACTGGAACATCAACTGTTGATGTGGAACATCAACTGGCGCGGTCCCCCAAATGGAAGTCTACGGACGTGCCATCTGTAAAGTCCTGCCCCCAGGGACTGCGCCAGTGGATAGACAGTGGCACCAGAGCACTGAGGTGTGCTCAATGCTCTGGCGTCTTAGCCGCCGTCAGTCTTCCGAGGCTGCCCCCACCCTCTGGAGGGCAGGGGCAGCCTTTAGAGAGTGGCGGGGGCAGGGCCAGCACAGGAACACACAGCACTGTGCGTTGCTATGCTGGCCTCACCTCTGCTATGCCTCTGAGGCTGCCCGTACCCTCCGGAGAGCAGGGGGAACCTCGGGAGACTGGCAAGGCCAGCCGAGCGAGCAGGTAAGGAGAGGGGTGGGAGTGAAGGGGAGGAGGGAGAGGGCAGGGAACAAGGATTCTTTCTCCTTATGTAGATGTTCCATATAAGGGGTGAGAATCTTTGTCGGTAGATTTTTTCAAACAAAATGGACAATTTGATGTATTGTAATATCTTATCATCGCTGTCCTTTTTATCTATTTTATGTTAATGATCAAATGTACTTTGTTTGCTGGTTTCTTTCCATATTAATAAATCTGATCTGAAGATAACAGACAGACAGACAGACAGACAAACAATCTCTCTCTCTCTCTCTCTCTCTCTCTCTCTCTCTCTCTCTCTCTCTCAAAACCTTAAGACTGACAGGCACATAAATGAAAGAATGTAGGAAACCCCTCTCATTTCTGCACTTTATATAATGGTTTGGGTTCTTCCAAAAATATCAACCAGAACAAGAATTTCTATCAGTGGAGTGCAACTTTCTTGCCTCCCTTCTCCCAGTGCAACCCAAAACGTCCCCTAAAATTCTTCTCCTGAGGAACAGGGAACATGTTAGCAACAGGGCCTCCTTGCTTTTGCTTTTTCTGCCTCTACCTCTCTGCTTTCTTTGATATCCTTTGCTGACCTGCTAGTCTGAAGTGTTGGCAGAGGAGTCTTGGCCCCTCAAGCTGCTATTACTAGAGGAACGACTTGGTGCAGAGAAGTCTTTACACTCTGAATTCTAAGAAGCACATCCTAACTGAATATTAAATGCCCTTGTGGAGGATGTATGATGGGCTTTTAGTTGAGTGGTCAAGGAGCCTTTAGCTAGAAAGGGATAGTCAGAAATTACTGCGAATAAAGTATGAATTTTCCTGTACTTAAAGGAGAGAGAAATATCAAACATTTATGTTTAAAATATATTAAAATCCCCCCCAAAACAGAAAAAAATTATGGTAGTGACCCCTACACCAAATCAAAGTAGGTCTAGCTGTGTTCCTGCATTTGCTTGCTGATGGAGAATCTGGATAACTGCCACAAATATGTTTTACATTATTAAAATTATTCTTCTGGTTTGGGACAAGCAATCACTTATCACATAAAAATACTGAACCAATAAATTCCCATGTTTTTAGAGATTATATCCAAAATCCTAGATAATAATTATTCCCAAAACCTTTATGCTTAAATAGCAAACACACCCAATAAAAGTCAACTGGCATGAAACCTGATTTGCACATAGACTGCAGGATAAAAAGTATTCTTCCACTAACTCTTTAGCTCTTGTCTATTTTTTTTTAATAACCACTAGCTTTCATCATATAAGAATCCTATGGATAAACACTAAATTACTATATTATTTAACATCCTGTAATTTTATTAATAGATGTTACCATTCTGCACTTAAAGTATAGTATTGCTATTTGGCTGGTTCCAAAAAGACTGGAGAATGATAGAACAATAGTTTTAACCCTTATGGAAACCTGACAGACTGTCTGGTAAAAATGTCAGGATTCAGAGATGCACATCTTGTAAGAGCAGGCGGCAATGGCCCAAAACCCTGAATAACTTCTTGTTCTTTTCCAAGGCTCATATTCATGGTCCTCTATTCCAGTGGCCCCCAACCTTTTCTGGGCTGGAGACCAGTTCACAGGAGGGGGGGGGAGAGGGAGGCCCGGGCACCAGCACATGGGGGCAAACGCGAAAGTGCGGAGCTGCCACACCAGCGCGTTTGCACCTCCTTCTCCCTCCCATCGCTCCAGTGTAACGAGCGCTGCACTGCAGGGGGGGGAGGAGAGTGAGGTGCAAACGCGTAGGCGCGGCAGCTCCACACCTGCGTTTTTGCCGGTGCCCGCACCTCCCTCCCCCCACCGAAGCACGGCGCTACGTCAGAGGGATTGGCCGACGAATCAGCAGCACTCCCTTGGAGTATGCCACCAAAAGTGAGAGAGCACTCTGCCAATGAGGGCCAATCAGGTCAAAATACATGCAGACAGCCAGGAAATCCTCTACCCTGGGAATTTTTACTCATGAGTGAGGGCCAATCAGTTTAAATTGCACTCTGCCAATGAGGGCCAATCAGGTCAAATTGCGTGAAGAAAGCCAGGAAAAGCCTCTGCCCTGGGAATGTTTACTTATGAGTAAGTCATGGCCCTCAGCCAGGATAGTTTAGCCCCAATCAGGAGGGCCCGCAGCTCAGGTAGTTTAGCTCCATTCAGGAGGGAACTCTCAAGCTCTCAAATAGGAAGGGCTAATAAGGAATCAGCTCTCCAACATTCTGCCAGTTTTAGAAGTTTCCTGGGTGAAAAAGGAGCTTGTCCTGCTGTCAGTAAGTTATCCTGGCCTTTTTCAACTTGGAAGGCATGAGAGAGGGAGTGAGCTGCCTCTATGTGCCATGGATGGGGGTCTGTGGGAGGGCCAGAAATGCCCTCTTGCCAGTCCTCTGGGATCCAGGACAGCCAGGAGAAGCCTCTGCCCTGAAAATGTTTACTCATGAGTAGGTCATATGAGATTTGTATTCTGGAAAGGGAGGTATGCTTTGGAGGTAGCCATCACAGGCAATTGCAGCAGGAAAAATAATGTTGATGTGGGTGGGACTGGGAAGATATAGACTTTCCCTTTCCATATGGATACTACCTTGGTATTGTTGCAGTCTTTCCAAAGCCATCACAACAAAGCAAATTTGAGACCAATGGCACAGAAGATGGGGAAAGTATAGACAGGGCACAGAAGCACCATGAGGCAACAGGGACATGGAGGGGGGGTTATACCTTGCTTTTCACTGCCCAAAGGAATCTCAGAGTGACTTATAATTAAAGTGACTTCCTCTCCTCACAACAGACACCCTGAGGTTGAGAGAAACTGCTCTGTGAGAACAGTTTCTAACAGGACTGTGACTAGCCCAAGGTCACAGCTGGCTGTATGTGAAGGAGCAGGGAATTAAATCTGGCTTGCCACATTAGAAGCCATTGCTCTTAACCACTATGCAAATTGCCATTGCTTTAAAGAGATGTAACTGGAGCACAGGCAGAAGAACCTGTTGCAGAAGGATGGTGTAAGTCTTCTTTTAATTGCTGATTGACTGTTATGGGATTGTTTTCCTTTAAATTTGGACCTTCTGACCAATGGCTTCTCAGAACAATCCAAGGAAGGAGACACTCAGGTATTTCCTACATGGAGAGGTAATTGTGTGGTTAATAAGGCTGGCAATCTGAGAAGAAAGAAATGCTTTTGTCTTCTGTGTGGTAGAGGTGTGGTTGGCTTTCAGTCACTTTAAATACTTTTGAAATATGGTTCTATTTCTGCCTGTTTTAATTTGTTCACGCTCTTGGTGGTATTTGTGGGGGTAGAAAGGCAGGATGGGGGGCATATTAAAACTAGGGACAGCAATTGCCATACACCAGGGGTGGCCAAACTGTGGCTCTCTAGATATCCATGGACTACAATTCCCATGAGCCCCTGCCATAGACAATAGATGATTGTCCACAGAAAGTAGAAGATTGCTCATTGGGAATAATGGGAAAAACACTTGCCTATAAAGAATAATGAGAAGCATGTTTGCTTTTATGGAATACTGCAAATGACACTTGCCCGTGGGGAATAATTGAGAGAACACTTCAGCCCTGTTGCATGGGGAGGACAACTACCTCAGTGCAGTCCTATGCCTCAGAGTCCACCCTTCAGAGCATCTATTTTCTCACAGGGAACTGTTCTGTGTCCTCAGCAGATGAACTCCAACTACAGGCAATCCCGAAGTCCAACATGGACACTGGCGTCAGTGTTCACAAGCCAGCAAACAAACACAAAATGACAAATAGACCCCCCCCCAATGGCACGGAAGATGGGGAAAGTGTAGACAGGGCAAAGAAGTCCCATGAGGACATGGGACATGTGGAGGGAGGGGAAGACACTGTTTCCCAGTAGCACTTCCCATTAGAAGAGTTGGTTTTTATACCCTGCTTTTCACTGCCCAAAGGAGTCTGAGTGGCACATAATAGTCTTCCTTTCCTCTCCCCACAACAGATACCCTGTGAGGTAGGTGAGGCTGAGAGAGTTCTGAGAGAAACTGCTAAGAACAGTTTCTAACAGGATTGTGACTAGGCCAAGGTTATCCAGCATGTGGAGGAGCAGGGCATCAAATCCAGCTCACACATTAGAAGATGCTGCTCTTATCCACTACACTAAGCTGTACAAATTGACATTGCCTTAAAGATAATTAGCGAGAGCACAGGTAGAAGAAGCTGTTGCAGGAGGATGGTGTCTTATTTTTTACTTGCTTGCTGACTGTTATGGGATTCTTTTCCTTTAAATATGGACCTTCTGGCCAATGGCTTCTCAGAGCAATCCAAGGAGGGAGACACTCAGGTATGGAGAGGTGATTGTGTGTGGTTAATGGGGCTTACAATGTGAGAAGAGAGGAATGCTTTTAGTCTTTTGCGTTTGTTCTCTCTCTTACTCTGTGTAGAGTGCACACCTGGCCAGTGGTGGGGATGCTAGCTTCGCTGGGACCTGGAGGTCCCATTTTTGGGGTCTCTCAAAGCCTGAAGAATATTTCCAGGGTTTCTCAGTGGTAAAAAAGTTGAGAAAAGCTGACATAGAGGCAGTAATTGAGAAACCTTTTTGTAAGTTCTTTGCCAGCCAATGTTTTAATGTTTGTAACATACAGCTGTTTTTTATTTACCCTGATATTGAACTGAAGACTATACTGACTTAAAGGTTTTCAGTTCTTAAAGCAAATTTTGCCATCAATTAAATAGTTTCATTGAAGGAAGAAAGTTTATAAATCATTTGATGTTTATTATTAGCAATTGCTGCCACTCAGCATTTCTCTTTATTTCCCACCTGGAGCCTGGTATCTCTGCAACAACATGGGATCCAGAGTCAGGGTTTTTCTCTGGGAGACTGAGCTCTGCTACTTGGAAGTGACCTGCAAGCCCAGTAAATCCCCAAGTCCCAACCTCTCCTATCCTGCAACCTCTCTGCCAGAGTTCATCCCCTCCCAAGCAAGCCCTTTCATCTCCAGGAGAATGGAGATGAGTTGTCATTATAGAATCCCCCCTCCAATACAGCCATTTTCTCCTGGGGAGATGATCTCTATAGTCCAATTCCAGGAGATTTCCAGGCTGTACCTGGAGGTTGGTGACCCCTGTGTCAGGAATGTTCCTTGAGGCTTGGAGGCAGGGCCTCAAGAGTCCAAGGGTGGGCAGGAGCTTTTGCCATTTAGCCAGCCCCGAGGAAGGCCACAGTGCAGGTCTGCATCCTAGCACCCATTATATTCTTGGGTACAATGGGCTTTGCTTCTAGTCTTTAAACCTCTCCCCGCTCCGGAGGAGCGGGAGGAATAAAGGAGTAAGGGCAAGTGGGGAGGAGTTAGGGCGGGCCATGTCCGGGATAAAAACTCGGAGGGTTCCTCCAGTTTATAAATCTAAAACCCATCTCTTAAATACCTAGTACTTTTTTCTCCACTGATCGGTGATAATTCTCTGGTTGCATAATTATTGTGTTATAGAAAAGGAGACAGAATTCTTTATTTCACTCCTGGATTCTGGCTGTTCCAAACCATCTTTTGGCAGTTCAGGTTAGTGGGAGTTCTAAAATCGAATTTATTTCAC
Source organism: Paroedura picta (assembly GCF_049243985.1). Lineage (NCBI taxonomy): Eukaryota > Metazoa > Chordata > Lepidosauria > Squamata > Gekkonidae > Paroedura > Paroedura picta. The sequence continues at coordinate 65,085,770 of NC_135374.1, read as the reverse complement.
TCAGGTTAGTGGGAGTTCTAAAAATGAATTATTTTACTCCCGCTGTTAAATGCTCATGACTGGGTGTCAGAAATGATGAATGTGAAGCAAATTGCAAAGGCTGTCCATCTGCCTACCACAGGGAACTCCTTGAAATGTCTATGCTTCATGAATTTCTGAAAAACAGTGCCTTACACTTCTGCCATTAAAGTAAGGAAAATCCTAAGCATTATCTGCTCATGTCCTAAGATTCTGATGAGGCATTAAAAACTTAAAAGTCGTGTCTTGTTTTTACCATACACACCATATATTACAATATATGTTCTTTTAATACAATCTAGGTTTCATGCATTCACAAATGCCTTTACTCCTCAGTAGAATCCTGTGGGTTACATCCCCCAGATTCTTTAACCCTTTGCTTTATAGTTTCCCATACAAAAGGATGATGGTTTAAATATGGCATTCACAGGAGGCAAGTACAATGCCAACGCTGATTTTGCTAGAAGGAGGGCATTGGGGATGAAGCTAACTAGCATGAGCTGGGAGAGATGGCAGGTGTCCTTGCTATCGACAGAGAAAGCAGTAGAGACGGACAGGCAAAGTCTCCAACAGATTGGAAGGAGTGGGATCATTAGGGGAAATTTCACAATATCTCAAGTCAAAGGGGAAGGTGGCTGGTGTGCTTTACATGCACAGATCTACATGAGGTGAGAGGGTGAATGGAAGAGGTCTGGAAGAGAAATGCAATGCACCCATATCCTCTGGAAGCTAACCCAAGCCTAAATTTTACCCGTAGAAGAAACTACGAGAGCAAGTCCAAGTACGTCTACTCAGAAGTAAGTCCCTTTTCCCAAAGGTGCCTACTCCCAGGAAAGTCTTTGTAGGATTGCGGCCTATGGATATCAGCCCTATTAAGATTTAGGAATGAGCAGTCTAAGCACTACTGGGTCAGGCAGAGGGAGTCACCCGCCTTTTTCAGCACATTATTTGAACCTTTCTCTGGACCCTTACATAACTTCTACTACTACTACTACAATATAAGCTAATCATCAAATACAATTCAAACTGTTATCCTTGGTGTTCTTTATGTCAATATAACTTTATTATATTCCTAGGGTTAAAAAAAACAAATGTGTTACAGTGGTCACTACTGAAACAGCTGTCTGGACAGCACATTTTCTAAACACGTACGTTTTAAAAACTCAGTGCAATAAATCAGGGCTATAGTGGGACTACATGTAATGAAGATAACTTTTATAACATGAACATACAAAGAGATTAATAGAGAGTATCAACATATGCACACTTATGAGAACTGCCGAATTTCGAACAGCTTATTGTAAACAGCTAAAAAGCAGATGGTAGATTTTTGGAAAATTAAAATCTCTCTCTCTCACTTACACACACAACCTCCCCTCTCCCTCCTTCTCTCTAGCTTCAAAGGTGGTGCCTCCCTCCGCAGCAGTTGCATGGGTTGTGGCCCAGTCCCTGGCAGCTTCAGGAGTGGCGCCTCACCCTGTGGTGCTTGTACACATTGTTGACAGGCCCCCGACAGCTTCAGGGTGATGTCTCACCCCACAGTAGTTGCGCGGGTTGTGGCCTGGCCCCCAGTGGCTTAAGGGGCAGCACCTCAGCCACAGCCTCAGCCTCTTCCACCAGCTGCCTCCCTGGGGTGGGACTATGGATGTCATGTCATACCCATTTCCATCCCAGGGAATGCACCAGAAGATGTGTTCTACATCACAAATTGTTGCTGGTCTCCATTATAACTGACAACACACCTCAGACAAATGACATATATACATAAACAATATTACTGTGTGATCAGACTTACGCAGTCAGCAGTGCTCGCAGGAGATCATCCGCTATGGGCAACCTGAAGGATTTGCAAATAGTCCTGCACTTGTTACTGGGCAGTAGTCCATATCTGTGAAACAAAAAATGTTTTTTCATGCATGTGTTTCTTACAAGTACTGAAATATCAAAACATGAGAATTATCTTTTAAAGCGATACAAGGTATATTTAAAAACAAGGAAATACTTGTGGAAAGACAAATTTTGCAAACCTTGCCAATAATGACCCTTCCCTCCAAGCAGATCCCTGGATAAAAGCCTTGGCTGCATTTGGACTATACTTTGAGCAGACATTCAACTGGCAGGTGCCCAAGCCTGGCTTTTTGCTGGGCTTCAAGTTCACCTCCCTTCTCACAGGGGGAATCTGAATTAGAAACGAACTCTGATTTCCCAGAGTGTACAAATGTGGGGTGCACATCCCTCTCCCCCAAAAAAGAATTCTATCCAGGCTCTAGTTTTTCAGAGGAAAGCTAATTCCAGGTGACCCAGACACCTGCATCCATATGTCACAGATAACCAAATTTAGCTTCTAGCTGGGATATAAAATTCAAAAAAAGAAAGGGGAGGAACAAGGCTTGTGCACAAACATAGAAATTAGCCAGATTCATGCCAGATTCAAAAATATACATTCATTTTAATGCTAAAAATTATGGCTAACAAGAGTGCTGAACATAGCTTGAGTCCAGTAAAGGCCTGTACATGTGGACAACAATGTTCTCCTTCTCCAGCCACCAGCCAACTGCAGACTCTTGGAAGAAGACCTGTGCATAATGGGAAAGAAACCAATTCTGGCCTTCTTCTCTCTCTCTTCCCTGCTCTGTTTGGCAGAGGAAAAGGAAAAAGAAATCCCCATGCACATGTTTGGTCTGCCTGCCACACCTCAGTCAAACAAAATCTTCCCCACCTCTCTGCTGGCTCAGACTGCCTCCGTCTAGTACTGGTGACAGAGAAATATCCATCTATTTTTCCTTTTAAATCTAGATTTTTGAGCGGACTAAGATGTTTTGGCCTATAATTTGTTAACGGTATCAAAAACATTTTACTGTGGTAGTGAAATCCAATCAGTGTGATAGAATACTTCACACAGTAACGATAAAGCATGTCCGGGAGCCAGAGAAACAATGGCATACTATTCTGTGGAACCAGCCACATTTGTTGTTTGCATTCACGTAATGAAAGAAGCAAAGCTATCTAGTCATCACTAAACTAACACAGCAAACCATCTGGCCTTAGGCAATATAACATTCCCATCCAAACGCATGGGGGTGCACCATGGGAGACAGCGCTGCTACTGGAAAACCCACAGAAATGACGGATCCCTACTCCTTTGCACACGTGGAAGCAACTTCTACTCCAAACAGGAAACCTTTGGATGCAACTCAATGCATTTAGAATCAAGTTATAATTCTCGCAGATTCCAAAGGGCAATTTAATCACCTTAAATACCATCAAATGGGCCTCCCCCAGATAAGCCCCCATGGAGAACACCCTCTCACAAGGACACTGGAAACCTGCTGGAATGTTGAGATTTTAATGTGTTGAGATTTTAATATTTTGATTTATTTATAGGTCTAATGTTTTAATACTTAGGATTTATTGATGTATATATACCCACACAAACACATTCCTGAGCCATATAATAATAATTTAAACTCTCTACAAATGAAATTAGTGACTGAATTAGGTCAACAAAATGTTGGTTCCATTATGTTGATGGGAGATAGATCACATCAGGACCATGGCTAGTAGATGTTAGCAGGGCCGACACAGCATTCAGAATGGAACTGGGAAGTTTCCCTGCTGTGTTTCTTCTGCAAAAACACTGGGAGGAAGGTGGGTATTTTCTAGTTGCTTAGTCAGAGAATTTATACATCCAGGCTTTTGAGAGAAAAAGAATCCTTACTTGTCTCTGTCATTGTATACAATGGATGCCAAAAGTTGACCAAAGTTCTCAAAGCCATTTTTCTTCAGATGTTCCTGGGCCACAGCTAGAAGGAATGTAATGTCCATCTCATTCTTATCTCTTACACTGTAATATCGCCCTACAGTCATAATTTCATGTTCTGATAATTTTCCATCTGATATATTCATCATCACGTTTCTGTGAAATTCAAAATAAATAATTATGTCCATATCAATGAAAATATATGCAATTAAAGCTCTTTGAAAGTACTTCAGGTCAATAAATGATACTTGCTTTCAGTCCAAGAACTTGTAGACTTCATCATCCTGGGTATACTTTTATGAAGTGACAGTGAGAAAAATCTGTGTTGTGCATCATTGTGGAACTTTAAAAGTTCCATACTGCTGTCTGGAAACCCAAGACTGATGAAGCTTCAAAGCTTCTTTACAAGAATGCTTTGGAAGGAAGTGACCTATCTCTGAGTGCAGAAGCACGAGCAAAGCTGAACTGAAATAGGTTTCTTCTTATGGAAAAGAGGGGCATATAAAGAACAGACTAGGAAATATCTTTCACATTGTTCAGATATGCTGGACCACTGGACCAGACACTTTGTAAGAACAGCATAAGGTAAGCTTATTTTTCTGTTGCCAAAATGGGGAAACTATGAAGGGTTAAATTATTGTTTTAATGTTTGAATTTTCTTTAGTCATGTTCTATGTGTCACCTTAATACTGAATCCTGCCTGCAGCTGAGAGCAGAAAATACGACTCCAAGGTTATAGGACCCATTGCAGTTAATATCCATGAACTTTAGTTCACAAATTACAGTTCACATGAAGCATACATTGGGGGACAGCTGCAAACATTTATGAGACTAAAAAAGTATTGTCTGTACTGGCCTCATATCACAGTAATTCATTACAGGGTTCATGTTTAACCAGCAGTTCTATCAAGGCTTGTTTTAGTCAAGCTTCACAGTACATAGAAATGCAAAACTGTCATCAGCATATCAGATTATATGCTTGTTTTATCTACTCATCAAGCATAAACTGCCTTCTAGAGTATTTGATCAAATTCGTGCAGGAATACCAGCTATTTCTCATAACATGGAAATAACGCAAGACAAACAAGCTATTATGTATGTACAGCAAAGCCAACTTTCATTACAATCCTATGCACCACATCATTTTCTAAGTTGGAGGTTGTGAACAGTTTGAGACAGGGAGAATTTATATTTCATATCTTTGTTCTGCTTTCCAGCTTGTTCTGAATTATTTTATAACTAGTAAACAATTACTTAGAGCAAAAAAGACATCTGTAAACATCTCCTTGGACTGGAAGGAACTTTTCAATTCTCAAAACCGATATGAGTTTATAAACCAGTTGCAGTGTAACTGATTTAAATACATTAGCTTATCTAAAGGTCTAGTAGAAATTGCATACATCAAACACACACTTGTTCTCTATACTGCTGACTTTCTCAGGCATAATCCTCTACGTAGAATTCCTTGTGGCTTCCCATCCAAATATTAACCCTGCTTAGCTTTTATATTCTGATGAAATCAGCCTAGCCTGGCTATACATTTTATATTTGTCAATTATGTATTTTCATGTTTGATAGCCAGCATAGTTAATTGTATCAGACTATAGTTTGGCACGCCTGAAGCTCAAATCTCCATTCATTAAACTTAGTAGGCAACCTGCTGCAACCACTCATGATCTCTCAGCTACCTTTCAAGGTTGTTTTAAAGATAAAATAGGAAGTGAGACAACAATGTATCTTCTTGGAGCTCTCTGGAGAAAGCATGAGATAAAAATGAGAAATATGCTGGAATGAGTCCTTGGATTTGGTGATATATAAATCAAAACAAACACGAATAAATGCTGTTACAAAAATCTTTAAAGAGATCACTGATGTGAACTGTCAAAAATGCACTGTTTTAAATGACTACGAAGATCAAAAATAAGCATTTTTATAAACAAAAAACTTATTTTGCATACAGATGCAGGAGACAGATGGCAGAATTCCACATGAAAGTTCAACATGCAGAGAAGCAGGTCAAAAGAAAGGTACATGGCTCCTCTGTTAAACGACTGTATTATTTAAGCCTGTTTATGGTCTGTGTGATGAAAACAGCCAGACTATCCACGGGCCTGTGAACTTTCTCATTCTTTCTTACTGATGGGGACCTCACACAGATGGGATTAAGAGCACTGAATTAAACTGTCTTCCTGGGACATGTATTCCACAGTCTTACCTAAATTCATCATAGTCCATAACAGTGGTATGCTGAGGATCAGTAGCTGCAAAAATCTGCTTAATCTCTCTTGACCTTGGCTCTCCGATTGCTTTCAGTTTGTTCAAGATGGTGTTGATATTGGCCATGGCAAACTGAAAATAGGTGGAAATGGGGAAAAGAACAGAGGATATATTCAAAGCAGATACATCATTCTCAGTGAGTGTTCAACAATGCAAAGACCAAGAACTATAACAGCCAGGGTTTTGTTTTGCTTTAACTTGTGATATAAACCTATATAAAACAGAGCCAGGTAAGACTGCATGTGAACCACTCCATGCGTTGAAGAAATCATGCAAAGGCATATCTATTGCATCTTGTGCAACTGCCCCATAACAAGGAGTGCAGTCTGGAAAACAGAGTTTGTGCTGAACACTGATATGCAATGTAAGCTGAAAGTTAACAGGTTAATAAATAGTCCTTCAGAAACTGGGTGCAGAGAATTGACTGATTTGGCCCAAAGTCACACGCATACCTGAACTGGATCACAATATCTTGTTAGATGTCGCATTAATGTGTGACCCAGAACTCACCTTTAAAATGGGGAGGGAATGTTTCCCAAGGACAATGTGGCTGCAGGAGGTGTTTCATCATTCCTTCCTCTCTACCCTGCACACTTTTGCTAGCAGAAAAAGTCTGTGAGGGCTAGGCTGTTTGTCTTCCTGCCATTTCACATGACTCCTGGGCAAACGCATGGAACTGGCAGTAAGACAAACAGCCCATCCCCATAGCACTTTTTTGCTACTGAAGCTCATGATAGAAAAGAAGGAAATAATGAAGCCCCTTCTGCAATCACATTATGCTTAGGAGATCATCACCACCCCCCCCCCAACACACACACACTATGTTTTAGGCGGGTCACACATCAAATGCAAGTTGGATTGGCATTTCCTTCAATCTTATTCTCGGTAGTAATTCAGACCCTCTTTTGAAAACACTGGAGCAGCGGTTCTCAACTTTACCTTTGCTGCAACCCCAACTTCGGTGGTGGCTGTAGCAGCAGTGCATGCGCGCAACGATCGAGGTGGCCACTGCCATGGCTCTGCCACCTCTGCCTGCTGCTGCCCACTGCCGCCATGGCCAGCAATCTGGCAACCCCGGGGAAGGGGCCAAGCGAACCCAAATGGGGTCATGACCCCAAGGTTAAGAACCACTGCTCTGGAGGAAATGCATTATCACATCTAAAAAACCTAAAAATCTGGATGTTACAAAAGAGCAATTTAAGTTCTGTAGCTATGTACAACATATGTAATCAAAAGGAATACTCCCAAGACTACATTATCCTTTCAGAATCCATTTACAGCTCCTTCCTGTCTGGGTTACACTTTTATTCCAAGAGAGCTGCACAAATGCTATGGCAAGTGGCAACCATAACAACTATCAGATATTCTTTTGCATTGTGTTTGGTTAGCATCAGTTCCTTTATCTGTTGCATGGGAAAATTAACTGGTACTCCACAGACTCTATCATCAGTTCCCTTTTGTTGCTTTTTAATTTTTGTTATTTATGGAAACAAAGATAGGATTAGGATATTATGAAAGTAAATTTGCAAACTGAAATCATTATGCACATGGAAACTCCATGACGTTTACCAAAGATTATCTTATATGTATCTTGCATACAATAGCTTGAAGAAATGGACAAATTTCACCACTAGGCATTCAAGTCAAACAACAATGGCAGTGTGTTGATTTTGAGATGAATAAACAAAGGTTTTCAGAGCAACCATTACTGAAGCAAGATAATAATACTGCATATGGCTCAAAGGCCAAATAAGGATTGGAAAGCACAGCTTGCCTCATTTGCATGCTTCTCCATGTAGTTGAAAGCATACTCATCAGCATCCACCACAAGGAAGACGTGCCCATAGAAACACACTTTGGCTCCAATATACAGATCCTGGGCTGTGTAGTTCTCAGTCATTTCACTCTTAAAGAGCTCCTGCCCAGGCTTTGGAATATGACTTCTTTCCAGGAACTTCCCACCAAGTATGCCTGTAACAAAACAACAAGCTGCATCTTTCAGAGAAAATGTATTAGACTGTACCCTAAAATATCAAACTGCCCATACCATTATTTTTGTATTTTTTTAAATGTTCATCTAATACTTGTTTTATTCTCACATAATTTTGCCTTTCTCACACCTATTCTGGAAGCTGTACTTTCAGCTGAGAAACTGGGTGAGAAACTTATTAAGCTTATAAACTCATTGGATGGTAGGCGCTTGATCCTTCCAGTGAACTGTACTATGCTGAATCATAACCATAGTTGGGATATTAAGGCAAATAAATGGTTACAACTACATACTTGCCGAAATATAACTTAATGACTTTACTCATCATTACAAGCATGTGTGTGAGCAAGACTGTACAGATGAAACTACTTCTGTCACTTAAAAGTAATGTACATCTTATATAATCTGTTTGAAGAAAGCTACTGCAAAAGTGGCTTTGAGAAATAATAACATGCCCAGAGAGTTTTTCCATTGTCTCATACTGAGGCACTGCCATTGTGCAGTGAAGGAAACTGACATCACACTCACTGCGTTCTAGAGGTTTGCCAACCATAATGCTTCGTGATGAACAAGCACTCTGCTAACTCAAGTATGTCTGTGGTTCATTTCCTGTTTATAGCTGCACTCCCAACCAAAAGCCAAGAAGTGTGCATTTGAAACATTTCATGGTGTCTTGTGTATTATTTGGTAATGTAAGTGTAATAAAAAGGGATGGACTGCATAGGAAAATGCCATTTAGAGTAACAATTATACATGACTGCAAAACCCAAAGCACTTATTCATCCAGAGATTGGTGCAGAAATCATCTTGTTCAAACAAAACTGAAAGGTGAAAAATGCATTAAGGTAATCATCAGGGTCCAACTTAAGCCTGTAAAAGCATGAACATTCAGAGTCAAGAATAGAAACCAACTTCTTTCTATTTAGTTATTGACACGTAAAAAACCTGTCAGTCTGAGATGGTGGCTACATAAGTACTTAGTCAACAAAAGCTTTTAATGTCATTATTGATTCTGAATTTGTCCCACTAAAGAAATTTTCTTAGTGTTTAAGTTACAAAGGAAGCATGCTTGCAATGAAAAAGGTTTGGCTAAACAATGATAAACCAGCATAAAGGTGGCAATACAATCCAAACTAGCTTCTCTCCTGTCTCTCCCCACACCCCCATTCTGCCCCACTAAATTTTGAAAGACAGAGGGTTGTAAAATACGTCATCATGTTTATCCTAGCGTAAGTTTGTCATTCAACAGTTCCCCATCATAGATTCTCCTGCATGGCTGAAAGTGCAACCTTTTCACAATTTCTTCTATCACCCCCTGCATTGTGTCACCACCTTTGTAAGAGCAAAATGAGAGTGGAGATCATCCCCCCCCCCCCAAGATCATCTAAGCATCACCATAATTCAGGCATTTCATAAGGACATGTGCTGAGCTACAGATATACTTCCATGAAGTTCTGCAGCAAGTGCCCATGAAATTCTGAGACTAAGCTAAAAGAAAATGCACTTTACTGCAGTGTTTATATCAGTCTATTTCCTGTTTCCGGGCTTAATATTATTAGATAAAAATGGCTTACAGACAAGTCTATAAAAAGCTGAATCTTCATATTCCTCCCAGACATATTCCTTCCGACAAACTTAAATGAGGCAAAGTCCAAGCCTAGTAGATGAAGACATCTTTCTCAGTGAGTGCTTGATTATACCAAACTGACACCTATCCAGCTTAATAATAAAAATACCTTTCCCTTTCCTTAGCCAATTTGCTTGCAAATAGTATCTTACCTGTATTTCTTTGTGGGGGCTCAAACACTGAAATGGTATCATCACTAAGAAAATAAGAAACGATGAACTTCCGATCCTTGGCAATGGGGTCAGTAGTAATAAATTGTGCAAGAAACCGCAGTATATTGCTTTCGAGGCCTTGTCTATGATGACAGAAGCAAGAGAGGTATATGACAGAGTGATTCACTGGTCCTTCTTTCATCTGGATAAACATTGATTTGTTATTTGTGAAAACTTACACAATGTACGGTAGTCTCAGTTTAAGCCCCAGGGAGATAATTCCATTAGTTAATGAACTCAGTTGCCTGTCTAAACCTATTTATTATTGGGGGGACTGAACTGGCAAATCTATAATATCAAAAATTTAGGGATTATATTAATATTAATTTTTAAAACTTGTTCTGTTATATGCATGACAAAAAACATGAAATGTTACAATTCTATACAATGATTTTAAAAGTGCTGCTTGAGTGCCAGTTCTCCTTTACATCAAATTTATTTTAAATATTGTATTAATTGGATTTCTATACCGCCACTCCTAGACCAGCCGGCTCGTGGTGGTTTACAGCATGAAATGTCCATTTTTTCTTAGGATACTCGGGTGACTTGTAGAACACGTTGCAAATCTGGGCTTTCTGTGCATTATGTCCATGCAAACCATCTAGATATACAAAATCCTTAAAAATACCCCTTGCAAATTTAAAGAGAACAGCTAGGTACCACAGTATATCAGCAACTATACAGGAGATGCAGGAAAAGCAAATGTGAAGGCAAGAAGAGGAAAGGGTATGTTTCTTTCTTCCTTTACCCATGCCGAAGTGTTACTGGAATTCTCATGGGTTGTGTGATATTTGTGATTCTTGGATTTCTTTTTCTGGGTGAGAAGTGCATTTGGAGCAAAATGTTTAGGAATCATAAAAAATATTTATTCTGATGAGATAAGAACCTACATTCTGATATTGTCTGATTTACAGGAATGTTAAGTATTTACATTACAATTAGAATACATTCTCAGAGTTGTAGGGAATAAATATCTTTAAAATATAATCTCTCTTGGTATACAAAATGTAATCGCTGTTCTCTGCCCCTCTGAAACTGAAAAACAGGAAAGATTACTAGTTATACCTGTCTTTTTCCATGAACTTCTTGAAGTCCTTTTGGGGTGGTTTGGGAAGCAAGCTCATGCAGGAGCAAAGGGAGTCTTCTTCAGAGCCAAATCCATTATATGGTGGGATCTGTCTTCCTACCTTTGGAGGTGGTGGTACTTTGTATGGAACTGGAGTAAAGTCCTCTGTAAAACATAATTTGCAAGTACCATTTTGCTCTTCAGTTCCCTACTACGTTCAGACTGTTCTACATCTTGATACACATATAAAACTGTTCTCCCTTTTGGTAGAAGTGAGCTTTAGAAAAGCAAATATTTCCACTAAACAGGAAATCCCAATTTTGAAAACATTTTTCAAATTTCAGTCTTCTGGGAGCAAATTGCTATTGATATTTTCCTCTGCTTTCTATCAACTTCTCTCCATGGATGGGAAAAACTCAAAGGTTTCCCTCAGCCTGGGCTGACTGCCAAGAAGTAAAGTCCTTCTTATCCTAGCAATTGGGCCTTAACCCACCCCCCTAAAAAAGCTTAATTTTCAGTCCTTCCTCTTCTCTCAAATACAGCCTTGCTGCTTGTTAGCTGATTTGAACACATTTCTTAAATATGATAAACATAAATATGACCCTAGTAAACAATCTCCTGCTCAAATGTGATCACTCTCCCCTCTACTTACTGACAGCTTTTTAAGTAAAAGCATTTGGGGTTAAGCCAATTTAGTTACACTGAATTCAGTTGGTTTACATCAGTAAATTTTAATTAAAAATAGATTATGTACAGGAGTCTGCACATACTGAGCTTGCAAATCATCAAAGTTTAGATGGAGTTGTATAGTGAATTATGAATAATGGTGAGTGTGTGTTCATTGAGAATAAAGAATAGTAAAGTTTTCAAATAGACTTGTTGCCCTGGCATCTGAGTTGCAGGACTTGCATAACAAAATGCTGATTAAGATCTTTCTAGCATTCCAACAGTGCCATCTAGTGCAGCTATACTGGATGAGCTAAAGAGAACATACAAGTTTCATTGACATCCCTAAGGAGAGCAAAAACTGCCAGCTGTCAGGTCTTCAGTGTCTTTCCAATTTGAAAACTCCAGATTATACCAGGTTCAGTCTAACCTCAGCAGCAACACAGCCTGTGAAGGAGTACTGCATGATAGGAAAAGATTTCTCTTGCTTTCTCTCCCAAGGGCATCAGTGCCACTTTCGTTGCTTGGAAGATAGGAAAGGACAAATGACTTCCCATTTAGGTGTCACAAAATCTCTTCAGCCTTCAATGTCAGGTAGAAAGAAACCACTGTAACAGGTGGTCAGGCTCAAACATGGAACATAAGCCAAACTAGCTACCCCCCCCCCCCGCGCTAAATTTTGGAAGACGAGAGAAAGTCGTCAAGCTTGTGAAAACACGTAACCATGTTTATCCTGGCACAGGCAGCACAAGGGAAAGAGTTCCCATAAGTTCCTCATTCAACAGTTTCCCATCACAGCCTCTCTTGCGCAACTGAAGGCAAAGTATAATCTTTCACAATCCCTTTGCCACTCCATGAAACATCTAGTCAATAGTTCCAAAGGGGCCATGTTAGCCTGAAGCAATCAAAGTGCCTTGTGGCATCTTAAGGGCTAACAGATTTGTTGTGGCCTACAGTTTTGTGAGACATAGCCCCCTTTTTCAGAACATAAGATACTGGACTCAGTTGGGAGATATAAACAAAAAAGAGATGGAGAGATTATTACAAAATGAGGACAGAAGATGTAGAAATATGTAGGTATCTTATATTACTATAGAACACACATGAAACCAACAACCAGTCAAAAAATAAATTCCCTTAAAAGAAAGTTAGAGGATGAATTCAGCAAAAAAACAAGTATTTCTTCCTAGAACTATAAAGCTATCATGACTGTTTCTAATTTAAAGAAAGTTTTTCAGTAAATGACAACAGAGATGCCAGAAGTCTCACTGCAATCTGTGATAATTAGGATTTGACAATGGCACATTCAGCTTGTTATCTTTTACTATTAGTGATGTTTTAAAAGTTTCTGACAGAGATAAACAGTTTTAAGAGATTAGTTAACTTATATCTGTGCATTGAACACAACTGACATCTTTGGGCAAGCAAAGCATATTTCATTTCTGAACACAAATCACTTAGGTAATTTCCACATGTTGTGTTTTGCCAAAAATAAAGTAGCACCATATACATATCCATCAAACCTAAAAATAAAGATCTTATAAAAATAGATTTATATCCAGAAAAGAAATCCAGCAAGCTGCAGGTCATTTATCTGGAGAGACATTAAGAGCAATAGCGACCTGGTATTTTAGAAGAAATATCATTAAAATCAGAGTAAATGGGAAACAATTGGAACAGATACTGGAACTGAGAGATCAGCTGCCAAAAGCTGACCAGGGTCTGGAAATTCCATCTTTCAACCGCCCCACTTCTCTTCATAAGTGAATCTGTGCCAGTCCCTGAAGTCATGAGGGTAGTCCATGGCGGTCTTGGTCAAGACATCACATCTACTATTTCACTTTTGCCACTATATTGTTTTTATCGTTTTTAGCTACAATCTCTTCCACAAATGTAAGTTGCAAAAATGTTTTTTAAAAAGATGTACAAGTTTACAATGAAGATTAGTACATCAAAGTATCAGTATCATTACTTACTGACTCCATATTTTGTCCTATAATATTCTTTGGAAAATTCATCACAATCGCAGAGAATTATCTTTCTTCCCCAAACATTGATTATTGACCCTATTCTTAGGTCACAGTCTTTATAAAATTCCTGACGCACAGCTCCTGTCTAGTAATAGGAAATATATATAAAATAATACATGAATCTCACATTCAGATGAACATTTCAGAAGTGGAAACTAAAAACAAAAAGAGATGATGTTTAACAAACTCCCTTATTTCCCACCCAAACTTCAACCCAACTCAAGCTGCCTTCTAAGTTACCGAGTAAAACAACGACAAAAATACTGATTTAGCAAAGGTCTCATTAGCTTTGTAGCTACATTCTTCTGAGTACTATTATCTAAACTTGCTTACCTTACGATTGTCCAGAATGTAACGACCTTTATTTCCTACTAAGCCTCCAAACACATTAAGGACTGTCCGATCTGTGATTGTACCAGGTGGGTACAATCCAACTGGAGCATACTGGGTGAGAAAATCAATAGGCTATTATTATCTGCACTTACCAGAGCAATGCAAAAGAATTAAATGGAAATTTACAAAACCTGCTCGTACACTCTTTTTATATTGTTGTTGAATGCAACAATTCATTTGAATATCCACAAACTATGCAAAACTGAACTTAGGGTTTTCTGCACAGATAATAGGGTTGCACTGTACAAAATGGTTCACAAATTTACTTAGATAAATGAATACAGATTGTGATCTATACTGCTGTGTATAGCTTACTGTAAGTAGGATTCTATTAAATACATTTGACACCACTTAACTAATTATTTTTAATTTATTTCTTAGATTTTTATACTGCCATCCCAGTGAGCTCAAGGCAGTGCACAGAGTTATGCATAAAACAAAATAGAATGATTAAATTAAATTTAAAATTAATTTTTAAAAAGTAGCCAACAGATTAAAATTGGCAACAGCAATTCCTCCACGGCTCATCTATTGCAGTACCCCAAAAAAGGTCAGGCTAGTCTAGGAGTAAATAGTTGACTGGATGAGTGGACAGATGGAATGGAATGGGTGGGGCCATAAATAGGTAGATGGAATAATGTTCCATAATACTTTCGCTATGCTTCAGTTCTTTCTAATAGTTCAAGACTTCTAAACTCCTAGTGGGACTAGTGGGTTATTGAATGTCCCACTTTGTTGACTTTACAGACTCACTATGTGTAATCCACTTTGAGTCCCTGTGAGAAAGGCAGACTATCAATAATGTAAATAAATATACATAGATTTGGCCAGCTGCATCCACCAAGCAGCATATAGTGCTACCAATGACATCATTAGAAACCAAGCATGAAAAAGGAATAGATAAGTGTGACTTTTGTACTCTTCATTATCCAGAAGATGGAACGAACTGTCATAAATGTTATTTTGAATTTTTTTTACACTAGAATTTATTTTTAATTTTTTTAGAGTTTAATCCCAATAGATCTTCAGTAAAAATGAGAAACACAAAATGTAGAAGGTTCTGTTGGCCAATAAAATACAAATGACTGTATATGAACTCCACTCCATGACAGCTTAAATTTGGTCATTTAAAAAGCACTCAGCTAAAAAGTACATACTGTTTAGAGTGTGGACATGAACAAATATTAGTGTGGTGAGTAGGATTAGGGGGATATAAAAAGGACTCAGCAATAGTTGGACAACCCTCGTCCATGGAAAAAACACATAACTACTCACAGACAGAGTAATGGGGCATAGAGAGCCTTTTAAACCCCAAACCATTTAAAGCTTAATGGGTATCATCTCACGCTTAGGTTCCACTTCACTACTGTATAACTTAGGGTACTTGCATGTTTTATTGAAAGAATGAAAAAGAGATTTAAGGATCAACAGCTTACAGGATTATATGTGGAACATTCCAACCATTTTAATTACTGAGGAATCACCTCAAACAGACACATGATGCCATTTATTTCTTTACCTTTGGTAGCTTCTGCCTATTGAGGAACAGAGGTACAGCATCTCGACCTGCATTCACCGGTATCACTTCTTTTATCTCAATAGTGTCATCAGACAAAAAATAATGTAGCACCAGTTCTCGAATATCCCCAAACATGTTTTCAGAGTCATCCCACACACCATAAAAACGTAAAACATGTCCATCATGCTCTAGAAACTGACGAAGCGTATCAAAGCGCTCATAGGGACGTAAAGGCTTCATACTGTCTATCAACTGCGCATCAAGAGAGAAGAAAAATTCAGATGAATCAAGTTACACATTCATGACCAAGCTTATGAAAACATGTAACATTTTTTGGGGGGGAAATATGCTTGTTGCATAGTATCAGGACTCACCAAGGCAAGAACTAGAAATATTTTAACTCTGTCACTTGTCACAGTGAGCCATTCAGTGCTAAGGGTTGTTTCAGAAACAAGTATTTCAGAGGAGTTCCACCAAATTAAATATCTCTTTCATGTGAACAAACTTCTCAGAAAGAACAGCTGGGGGGGTAGGGTGGGGGGAGAGAATCACCTCTCTCTGCAAAATGTTGGAAATCCCTCTGCGCTGGCTATGCTGGAAGGGCAGTAAACAAACAAACAATTAAAACTGCAGTCCCTCCTCCTCCTTTGTACAGGTAGGGATCATAGGGCATATCAAGTTGTAGCAGCCACTTGGAGGGAGGAAGACTTCCCCCCCTCTTGGAAGGGAAGGACAAGGATCATGCTACACATAGCACCAAGGACAGTTTCCTTTGAAGACCCTTCAACACCAGAAACAGATCCATGGATCTTTGACTTCGGGCTATGCTTTAGAAACCAGATCTCTCTATATGGGAGAAACACAATGCAATCCTGTTCAAAGATTTCAATGGCCTCAAGTGGAGTAACTCTACACAGGTCTGCAATGGTTGTGATCTTACATGGCCTATGAGAAATATGTTTTCACTAGGGACCTGCAATGCTTTGATCATTCCTGCAGAAAATGTCACATCGATAAAACAGAAAATAATGGTAGAAGCTGGCATGCATGTACATGCACATGCATGCATAAATTTCACATTGTTTTGAATTAATTTGACAGCCAGCATCATTATGTTATTATACAACTGGTAATATTTAGTTGTCCAAATGAAAAAAAGTACAAGATTGCTCTTGTACTTTCATAAAATATAAACAGAAGGTGATATTTAAAAATCAAATAGTATAAGGCAGAAACAGACATAAAAGGAAGTAAAGATAAAAATCAGTGGTTATAATAAAACAAGCTGTTCTGCTGGCTATAGATATCACTCCTTATCAGTAAAAAAATCTTGGAAAGAATCAGATTCTACAATACACTATTATAACAACCGAAGAACAAATTATTCTCTAAACCTGTCCTGGTGTGATGCAAGAATCCAGTAAGATCACAGTCTGACTCATCAGATTGGTCAGGTTTAAGATATTTATTCCCAGTCAATTATTCTATGTGCCAGCTAAAGCACCAAGTATGGTAAATAAATAACTATCGCAATATAAATAGATCTATAGCTTTCCCAACAGCTGTTACATACAGTTCAAAGAAAAACGCTAGCATTGTGATTTCCTTCCTACAAAAGGCTGAGTAGTGGAAAAGATTAATCCAGTTAGGGAAATATAAAGCCTTGGTCCCTGGCTCATTATCTAGAATTGCCCTAACTTTGCATCTTTGATTTTGTAGCACATAACAGAAGGTTCATTATTTTCCTTCAGATATTATTCTCCTTCCTTGGACTATGTTACATGTTAGGTTGGTAATCAGTAAGATATAAATTATTGAGGAATTCATCCTCGAAGAATAGCACACATTACTGAGACCTGACTTGATGAGGGCAGGGAATTGATTGCCATAATTATAATTACACATGACATATTTTATAATACAACAATAGGCTAGGCCCAGTAGTAGGGTGAGCATTGCATGGAGTCACTTTAGTCTCCACATTAACTACAGTGGCAATGAATATTCCCAAAGCGTCTGTTTGACATATTTATGGTTACATTGCACTTACTGAAACCTGAAAATATAGACAAGCTATTCAGAAAAGTGAAGCCAACCACATGCTGTCTTTATCTGTCTTCCCAATGACTGAGAGGCACAGCATTGTATTAGTATAAATCTCTTCTAGACGGCAGGCTCCAGAAGATATTGCTTGAGACTTCAATTCTGCCTCATGACTTTTGTTTTAAGGGCATTGCAACATTCCTTCTTGCCTCTTATGCCAGTTAACATCTCTGCAAAGGATTCATTGATTGATTGGATTTCTATTCCGCAGCTCACAATTATAAAAACTAATGCAGTCAATAAAACAATTCCAATAGAAACATCAATTTACAGTAAACAAAACAACATTGGTTGCTTATACTAATAAAATATAAGTCAAAGTCTCCAGCATCATCATACGGGCAGGGGATGCTGTTATATAGTAGAAGAGCCATTAGATGGTAACTGCAACCTAATACCTGGCAGAAGAGCTCTGTTTTGCAGGCTATGTGGAACTGAAATAGTTCCATCAGGACCCTTGGCTCTTCCAGGAGCTCATTCCACCAGGTAGGGGTCAGAGGGCCCTGGCACTGGTTGAGGCCAGGTTGGCTTCCCTGGGATCATCGACCAGCAACCTGTGGGGCTGAAATCCACCCTCTGCCTATACAGGGAAGAGGTGGCATAGTGGTCTGACCACGGAATGGCATTCACTGCCATGAGTTCCACCTCTACCCTGGCACTGAAGATCATATAGAGGGTGTGGCTAGCCTAATGGGTGCAACCAATAACAAATTACAAGAATACCATTGCCGCCATTGCTAACACCAGGTCTGAGCCAAATCCTGGAGATGGTGAATCCACATGGACATTAAAGTGGTTAAATAAGATGAGAGTCAAGGCACAGTGCCATCAGCATGCTGATAAAATACTGTTTTATCTACCCTTTCTAATTTCTATCTAATTCTAGAGAGTCTGTAGACATGTAGAGCCAATGTCTGGGAAGAATGAAGGACTGAATTAACATTAAACTTAACCCAGACAGTAGTCATGATGGGTCAGGAATCAGTGTGTTCTAGAAGCAGTTGTTGTCTTTCCATCACATCACAGTTAACTCATGGCAACCCTGTAAGGCAGGCTTTCTCAACCAGGTTCTTGTGAAATCCTGGGGTTTCCTAATGGTTCTGGAAGGGTTTCCTGAATAGGTGAGATTTCATTAATTTTTAATATATATTTTTAAATGTGTTAAACATTTATCAGATGATATGACCATATATGATCACATTAACCTACCCCTGCTCCAAAAATGGCTAATGATGAGCCTGGAGGGGGTGGGGAAGGGAATGTACACAGCTAGGCTTCCCAATCATATTATGCAACCATATTACACACTTCTGAGAGTTCTCAAATCCTGAAGAATGTTTCAGGGTTTTCCAGCTTGTTGTAGTGGTTAGGAGTGCGAATTTCTAATCTGGCATGCCAGGTTTGATTATGCACTCCTCCACATGCAGCCAGCTGAGTGATCTTGGGCTCGCCACTGCATTGATAAAGCTGTTCTGACCGAGCAGTAATATCAGGGCTCTCTCAGCCTCACTTACCTCACAGGGTGTCTGTTGTGAGGAGAGGAAAGGGAAGGCAGACGTTAACCACTTTGAGACTCCTTTGGTAGAGAAAAGCGGCATATAAGAAGAAACCCTTCTTCTAATAAAGTTGAAAAAGGCTGCTATAGGATTTTCAAGGCAAGAGATCTACCTCAAGGTTATGTTCTGGTGGAGATGGGCGGAGCCATGGCACTTAGATAGCTCGAATACTTCGAGCTCCTGTTCCACTGAGGGTCAATCGCTGCTGTGATTGACAGAATCGGGTTCTGGGTACGCAAACCCACCCACCATCTACTCAGGAATTCCTTGTGAATCTCTGGGGCCTTTCTGTTCCGCAGGGAAATTAATATTCCCTGGAATGCAAGCTCAGTGTGCACAGGGTCCAGTAAGTGCCGTTCGCCATTTTAAAACTTTCGTCTTTCCTTACAACTCTGCAATCTACACAGCTCTTACTTTAATCTTCAAAGCTAATTGGATTCCTCCCTGCAAGACTTTTGACTCATCACAACTCCGGAATGAAAACAACTGGCAGACATCAGATCGAGCCTACAAACAGTGAGTGGGGTTTTCCCCCGGCACCTTCTCCCCTGGAACAAACTCTCGGCGTGGAAAGCTGCTTTCTTTAACTTAAGCAAGCTAGAGTGACAGGAAGATAAGTGAGAGAAGGTAAAGAAAGGGGTTAAGGTAGCCAGAACATCCCCTCGCCACTGTGTATAAATCGGAGATTGAAAAGTAGATATAAGGATCTCGCGAGAGTTGCTTGCCAGAACGAGAACTTAGGCTTGGAAAAGCTTCAACAGGTCATTAAAGCGATGGACGACAGCTGGTGAGACATTACTTTAATATCAAAACAGACTGTTACTCTTTGTTAGGACTCCGTAGGACCTCTACTGGTTATTTGCAAAATTGCCTACAACATGTCCATGCTAAAGAGATTTGCTTACCTATTGGATAAACAGACGCAAGATTTGAAAGCATATACAGATGGCTTGCTTAAAGATATGCTCAAGGAGTTCAAGGGCAGCAAGGAAGAAGTCTCTAACAGGAATGATGAATCAATAACAGTGGCTGATGATAGCTCTAAACAAGGTGGAAAATTACCAGCAGAAGAGAAATCTGAAACTATGGAGATGGAAAAGAGGATGCCGGAGCTTTGCAGCCTAGATAAGGACTCCCTACCTAAGAAGACACACAGCCACTCCAAAGCAACAGTATACAAGAACCAATCAAAAGATATATGGATCTGCTGTGAAAGTAATCGACTGAAAGGAGCTTCTTGGGAAAAAAACTGTACTGATATTGGAGCCCAGGAGGTACAACTGTTTCAAGATTCACCGATGTATACTCCGAGGGAAAGACTACAACTGCACTCTCCAAGCCAAAGGCCAACTGGACGGAACATGGGTCAGCGGGAACAACAAGATGCGGCAGGCCTCGATATGAGACCCCCCTAAGCCTCCTCCTGCTTTTTTCCGTAGCCATATAGGCAAGCTGAATTTGAATTAACATATCTCTGTAGTGACTCTCAGCTTAAACTTAAAGCTTAACTAACAGGAGGCACCTAACTGAGGAGGTGTAAATGTAACTAGCGAAGACCTTATTTTACAAACTAATGAAGACTCTATTTTATCATTTTTTGTATTTAATAATGTACACTTATATAGCTTACAACCTTAACAACATATATATATATATATATATATATATATATATATATATATATATATATATATATATATATATATATATATATATATATATATATATATTTCTTTTTCCGTACAACTAAGTAGGCTTTTATTTTTTCGTTTTCTTTTCCCTAGTGGAAATGAAGATGGCTCTAAGACCACGTTAAGTATAAATTGTTTATGATTGTTAAAAGTGTTAAAACTATGCAGACAAATGTTGAAACTTCTCTTTTTAAATGTGGTGGAAACGTGAAAAAGTTTATAAGCTTTGGGTAAAAGTCTATAATATTGTAGCCATGTGGAGTCTTATAATCTTAAATGAAGAGAAGAGGCTTTTTAAGAACAATGGGGCCCTTATCTGATCTACCTAAGAAAATAAGTTAAATGGGGACTGAAACGGGGTATCAAGTGTGTCAAACGAAGAGCATAATATTTTTCTTTCTGTATTAATAATGTAGATTATCTGCATTGTATTATCTTTAAATATTACAAAAGGGGATTGAAACGGGGGACTAAATGTATCAAATGAAGAGCATAACCTTTCTTTTTCTGTATTAACAATGTAGATTGCCTGTATTTTATTATCTTTAATCTTGGAAAACAAAAATAAAAATCTTATTAAAAAAAAAAAAGGTTACGTTCTGGTATTCCTCGGAGGTCTTCCATTGAAGTACTAGCCTGGCTTGATCCTACTTAGCTTCTGAGATATGATGAGCTCAGACTCATTATATGGATGTGATAATTACAGCTGTTCCATAGTCAACCTTTAAATCTGGAAGATCTAATAAAACTGCTCAGCATTGTTCCTCTCTACTGGTGTGACTTTATATTCTTCCTAGTCACAATCACACATATGTTGGTAACATTCAGATGCTATTGTAATATGATTTACTTGGAACTGCCCTTGAATACAGTTCTGAAATTTCAACCAATATAGAATGTAGCCACAAGAATCTTGGCTGGGACCCACCAGAAAAAGCACATGAAACTGGACTTGTACCAACATGGTTTACCAATTTGTTCCTAGTTCTTCAGAATACTGGTATTGATCTTTAAAGCCTTTAAATCCCTAAAATGTTTAAGTCCAAAATACTTAGTGGGTCCTCCTACCAAAGCAACCTAAACAAGTCCAGGGAGAAACAAGTCCAGCAGAAATCAG
This sequence comes from Paroedura picta, assembly GCF_049243985.1. Taxonomy (NCBI): domain Eukaryota; kingdom Metazoa; phylum Chordata; class Lepidosauria; order Squamata; family Gekkonidae; genus Paroedura; species Paroedura picta. Next base: position 65,063,745 of record NC_135374.1, on the reverse strand, counting down.
CCTTATTGTAGGTGAGCCTGGTAGGGACCTGTAGAATGTCTTTTTAGAATGCTACCCACAAATTGTGGAATTCTCTCCTTCTAGGGATGAGTGGTGCTACCCCGGAAGTATGCTGAAGACAATGCTATTTAGAAAGTCTCTGACATAAACTGATAGAGGAACAGATTTTTTTTGACATTTATTGGTTTAAAATGTTTTTGGTTTAAAGTCTATTTCATTGTCATAAATTGTTGTTGATTGTTGATTTTTTAAATCTGTTAACCTGCCTTATGAGGTCTGTGAGAACCAGAAGTGGCTAAAAGAAATATATTTTTAGAGATCAGTTTGCCTAGCAAAATAATTTGGCAAAGGAGAAGGCAAATTGCAACACAGAAAATAGTATTATTAATTGGAAAATCTCTTCTGTTATGCTTATAACAAGAATCCAAATGAGACCTGCCTCTTTGAAGACAGGAGCAGAAGACAATCCATCCTAATCTGTATTTCAAAAAATCGGAGGTATAACAGTTTTGCTTGTTCAAACAAAAAGTTTAAACTACAGCTTGGTTTTAACAAATGACAATAAATATCTTCAGTAAATATGCAGAAGGCAGTATATGCGTGGCCAAGAAATGTCAGTATGATAGATTTATTCCACCTAATCTCTCCCTAGAGTGTCCATTTATCACAATGTTTGTCTTCCAGGCCTTAAAACAAACTTGCTATGAATACATTACAACCTCATTCAGCAAAACAAAGTGATTGCTAACACATTCAGTGGAATAAGCAGTAATGTCATTTAAATGGCATTCTATTAAAATGGATATATGGATGCAAGCTGTTCAGATAATCAGAAAATTCACATCGTGGGGTTTCTGCTGCTCTGTTTTATATACCAGAAAGAAAAGAAGTGAAGGCAAACACTGGGCTGGTTTCACTTACGCAGATTGTAAGTGGGTGGGCAAAAGAGATTGTGGTGGTGCTCATCAGAGAAGCTGTGAAAGGGCAGCTCATTCAGCAGGGGAGAAGGAAAACGCCTAAACAGGCAGGAGCAAATAATCATAGGCCTGTATTTATTTGTTTGTTTGTTTGTTTGTTTATTTATTTATTTGTAATGTTGAAGTCTGTTTTATAACCATTTTAAAACGGTCCTGTACTCTTCATTTCTATCAGTGACAACCATTATTATTACTATTATTATTATTTCGATTTATTTCCTGCCACTCCCAAATGGCTCGTGGCGGGTTACAGTGTCTTAAAACCCCATTAAAACTCCCATTAAAAGACTTTAAAATGTCACAACATGGCGGCACAATAATAAGATCCCCTTCCTACCCCCCTTCCTAAAAAAGGGGGGGTGGAGGAGAAGGAGGTCAACGATGTTCAAGAAGAAGCCTGGGGGAGAGCAGTCGATGTACCCCAGCAGCCCCAACCTCAACCATAGACCTGGCGGAAGAGCTCCATCTTGCAGGCCCTGTGGAATGTTGAAAGGTCCCACAGGGCCCACAGCTCTCCCGGGAGCTCATTCCACCAGGTGGGGAATGCCTACTATGTCCCTTTCCTTTAGCTGCCTTGTCTTTCAGTTCTTTTCTGCTCATTCCTTGTTCTTCTTCAGCTTCTCACCCTTCAGCCTTCTTGCTTCCCCTACACTACTGTCTCTGTCTCACCTTCCTGAAAACAGAACACCACTGTCAACAGCAGGTGAATATGCATCCCTCAAGACCAACCGTATTGGGAGATACTCACCTAACAATTTTGATTGAGAAAACTTCAGCTGACTATTCTGAGTTATTAAGCTAACAAAGAAATGGTCACCTAGCTGCAGCAATACAAAATTTCTGATTCACAAAGCTATCCAGTGGATAATATCTGAAATTTTGTGCAACATACAACAAATCATCCCATTTACCTCTGAAACCATTCAATTTTGCAACAATAAATGATAAACAGATTATGCAAAAAAAACTGAAACAATTTTGATTCTTTGTTCTTTATCGAACAGAGATTTTTGCTACTCAGTTAAGGAATATACAAAAAAGTTTTTATTGCATTATATGGTCAGTTAGATTAGATGTATGCCTCTTACTGGAATTTATTTCTCTTGATAATAAATATATATACTTGCACATTTTTTAATATGCAATTAATTTCCTCCCGTGACAAGGTTATTTAATCTTTTATGCACTACTAGATTTAAAGCCCATTTTAAATACCAATAAAATGGGCGCTAGAAGGGCGCGACCAACGGCACGGCGATCGTAAAAGAGTTCTGTGTGGGCAGGGAGGCAGGCAGAAGAGGGGCATGGGGCGTGCTGGTGGCACAGCGGGCCTCAGGGAGTCTACCGCAGGCGAACTAACCTGGGCCAGGCAGTGGCGGCGTGAAGGAGACGAGGAGGGCATCTGTGGCCATGTTGCGGTGGATGGGCGGCGAGAGCTGTGCGTGGCGTGCGGGGTGGCGCGATGGAGTGCTTCGGCGCGCGGCGAAGCAGGGGGCGGGCGGCGATGTCTGGGGCTGCCGTGTACCGCGGAGCGGCTCGGCGGCGGCCTAGTGCTCTCGCCAGCGATCTTCGAGGGTGGTGGCTGGGCGCGGCGGCGTTTGCGAAGTCCTCTTTGTCTCGGGGGCCATTGTGGAGGTTGCTGGCTGGGCGCACCGGCGTCGGCGAAGCTCGGAGGGTGGTGAGCCTGTTGACTGTTGTTGGTGGTGTGCGGCTTCCCGCAGAGCGGCTCGCCGGCGTCATAGTAATCTCGGGAGCCATATTCGAGGGTCTATGCTGGGCGTGGTGGCGGTAGCGAATCGCGGAGGTCGGGGAGCATCTTGGCTGGTGTCCGTGGCGGCGGCGAAGGTCAGTGAGAGGCAAGGAGTGGAAGTGGGTTGTTGGGGAAGGGCAGTCGCTGTGTGGAGGGGAAGAAATGTTCCCCGAGGCCCGTGGCGTGGGGCGAGGCTCCTCCCTGGCAGCGATCCGGCCAGGATGGTGGCTCGGGAGGAGTGGAGTGTTCTCAGCGCGGCATTCGGGAGATGGGCCAAGTGGCTAATTCCCCTTTGCGCGCCTCCCAATTGGCCACTTGGCCCTGGAGTACCACTCTGAGGAGTGAATCAGGAGCCGCTTCACGGCTCCTGATTCACTCCTCAGAGTTTTTATCCCAGACAGGGCCCGCCCTAACTCCTCCCCAACAGCCCTTACTCCTTTATTTAATCCGCTCCACAGGAGCGGATTAAAGATATGCACTATATAAACATTTTTATTGCTTTAGCACTACAATCTAGTTTCACTAGCCAGTATCTGCCCTTAGCCTCAGAGGAGGGCGGTATATAAATACAACAAAATAAATAAATATCTTACCGACCGATTGCACTGCAATCGACCTCCGGCTTGGCTACAGCAATCGCTCTTGCGACTGGTCAATGCATCATCTTCCATCGAACGCTAATTATAACAATTCTATTTCTTTCTTTTACTTTTTGAAAAATATAAATCTGCAAAAAAATTAAAAATATCTTACCTTTTGACGCTCTTTGGTATAGGGATCTTCTGGACGATTCACTGAAGGATTTAGTCTGACTCCCATCTTCCTCAAAAAATGCTTGGTGAATTGATCACAATCTATAATCTTATATCTTCTACCATAAAATATCACATCTCTGTCAAGGTTGAAATAATCGACCGTATAGAACTGATCTTCATCTGGAGGTGGAAGTGGAATCCGATGACGTCGAATAAGAGTTCCTATATTTAGTAGGTGTAAAATGCAGTTAAGATCTTTGTTCCAGTCTATCTTCATACTAATATCATAAGTATGGAAAATACTGTTCTATGCTACAAAAGAGTGAAAAAATAAAATCAGAGTCCAGTAGCACCTTTAAGACCAACAAAGATATATTCAGGGCATGAGCTTTCGAGTGCAAGCACTCTTTGTGAGCTTGCACTCAGAATCTCATGCCCTGAATAAATCTTTGTTGGTTTTAAAGGTGCTACTGGATTCTGATTTTATTGTGCTACTTCAGACCAATACGGCTACCCATTTGAATCTATCCTTAAGAGTGAAACAGTTAACACTGGTTATAGCCAAGACAAAAATTTCATTCCCAAAGGGCAATTATAATTATTGTCACCAGACTCCATTTGTAATTTCTGGCTATTTCCACTTTAGGCTGGATATAAGAAGTTCACCAAGACCAATTATTTTATTTTTCTTATTTAATATCTCTATTTTCATTTACATATTGTGTTTGCATGCACTGAGATGCATTCTTAGTAAGCTTTGATCTATTTGACAGTAGGGATGCCAGGTCCCTCCTAGCAGCTGGTGAGGGATTGGAGAGAGAGAGGAATCTTACCAGGAGCTGAGGGTTTCTTCATACATTTCAGTGATGTGCTCATGTGACTTCCAATGTGACCTGGAAGTGACGTAAGCATGTTGAGGGCATCACAGAAACAGTCTCGTTTTGGGGCAAAAATTCTATGGAAGAATTAATTTCTACCATAGAGCTTTCGTCCCAAACTCAGAATGTCACCCTGATGTCTCCAACATGCCTATGTCATTTCCAGGTTATGTTGAAGTCATATAGGCATGTTGCTGAAATGTCAGGTCTTCTCCCTCATTTGGGGGGTAATTCCCCTCCCTCACTGGCCAGCTGATCAGTGGCAGAGAGGTGAAGCCTGGAAGCAGGGGACCCCCACCCTCACTGGGAGGGGTCGGGCATCTCTATTTGACAAGCCTGTACCAGTTTCCATTTTTCAATATGAGAGGGTGGATGGGAGGAAATAATACATAACAGTGCATTCATGCTAGAAAATTAATCGCCAGTGTGTAGGAATGTTTTAGTTATAATAACTATTTGCAAGGTGAACTTCTTTGCGGGAAACCTTTTGCTACTTTTTATGAGTAGTTTTATATCCTTCTTGTGCTTATGGTATCCTGGCCAGTCCCCCACAAATCAGCTCTGCTTGACTTTCTTTCTAGGTCTAGAAGAACAGATTGTTGTTGATAGCTTTCCAGAAAATTTAATAATCTTTCAAAGCTTGGCTTTTGTTGAAGAACTACAAGATGTTCCTTTAACATTTGGCAAGTTTTTAGATAGGCTATAAGCTCTTGAAGAGGCTAAGTTTACAGCAAAGTATAAATGGATCCACTTGGAGTTTGGCATGGACCAGTATCCCACTATCAGTATAAAGCATGTAGAATAACGCTGGTGAGCAGCTGGTCATTCCTTATACTATCAGATGAGGAAAACTGCCACGGAGCCCCTTCCAGAAAGACCTGCAGCCACAAACTCAAACAGCAAGGATATTTATCTACTTTCTTCCTGCTTTTTTCTTATCTTGCAGATCAATACAACTTCCTTTGAAACATTAAAATGTGACCTGTAAGCTTGTGTATTGGATGTACTCGCTTTGTATATGCTGTTTCTGTGTAATGTTGCCACTAAAACAAATAGTGCTATTATTTTAAAATAGATTATTTTAAATAAACCTACATTTGTATTTGAAAAGAAGTTAAAATGGGACGTGTTTGTGCTTGCAAAGAATTCTGTTGGTCCAGAAAGGCAAAGATATGGGCAGATAAAGTTTGGCCCATAGTTCAATTAATTACTTTACTACGCTCCAGTGATCTGGAGCCCAGTTAGCCACAAAATAGGCCAGAAGCCCAAAATCTTAAAACAGTAAAGTTCAAAACTGATTTTAGGTTTCTGTTTCTAAATGTATCTTGACAATAAACTGCAGGAAATATTTGTTTGAAGAACATTTAGGCCAAGGCCACTAGGGCTACCTTTGTCCTGAGAAAAAATTGTTCCCAGGCAGTGAAACAAAAATCACTTTCTGAGCACATTTTTCCTTTTCACCTAATGGCCTGAATGCTCCATTATCCTCTTCCAACAAAGATACCCTGATCATAAATATATACACAGCCAATTTTTTGAAGCATTTAGAAATATCAGAGGCCTTAAGAGACTCGGTGATTCACTGGAGTTGGGGGATCTGACTGCAGCCTTAAGTGCCTGACTGTACTTTTCTTTTTCATCCTGGGGGAAGCCTGCCAGCAGGCAACTTCTTTCTCCTGCACAACTGGCTGACCTTGGGGAAGTCGGCCAACTCTTTCTTAACTGCTCTGGATTGTAAGAGCAGAACTACACCAGGAACAAAAGCTAACCCCCAAGGAACAGACATAACCTTTCCATACCAGAGGACCTCAGTCAGCTGGGGTTCAGTTAACCGGAGATGAGGTAGTATAAATCTCCTTATGTTGTCCATCCCTGAACATGGAACTTTTACAATCATTACTTGCAAAAGTGTTTTGAGTTCAGAAAGATATCTGGGACTTGTTTGCATCTTTCAATGTTATTGTTTTCACTGCCTTTCCTTGATTTTTTAATATTTTGATTTGGTATTTATAATATTCATTCCAAACTATGATTTTTTCCCCACTATACCCTTAAGAAGTCTCAAAGTGGCTTACAATCACATTCCCTTCCTCTCCCCACAACAGGTACTTAATGAGGTAGGTGGGACTGAGAGAGGTCTGAGAGAACTGAGGCTCACCCAAGGTCACCCAGCAGGCTTCATGTGGAGTGGAGTTCTACAAATGAAAGTATACTTTGTAGAACAAACTCAGTTCTACAAATTAAAGTATACTTCTCTTAACCACTACCTCATGCTGGCTCTCACAAACACACACAAGATGCTAAATCAGAACAGATATGTTGCTACTAACCCCCAGTGGAACCTGAATCAACACATGGGTCTCAAGAGCCTCAGAAGCCTCAAGGGGCTATTCCTTTGTCCTTTCTTTTGGAAGCCTATATGCAAACCTATTCTTACTAATGTTACCTTGTGGGATTCCACTATTCATCACTTGAGGTTCAACCACCTGAATTGTGTCATCTTCCAGGTAGAAATATATTTTACAATGTCTTATTCTGTACAGCTCTTGATTTTTGTCAGGAACTTCTTCATCAAAATAAGCATCAAAAGACAATACCTGTACAGAAAGCACAAATCAACACAGTGTGCTATAAGCCAAGATTTTAACTTAATTAAGGCAATATAAATGTACAGATTAAAATGGAAGATAATGGAACACTGTAAGCAGCTTTGGATCCCTACTGGGGAGAAAGGAGTGGTATAAATCAAGTACAGAAACAAGCAAGTATTTGGAGCTGGAGTTTTGGATTTCAGTCTGGTGCTTTACCTAGTTAAGTTGAATGTTCACATAAGGTGTTTAAAATGGTTGCTTCTTAAATAGGTCTACAAAGTAAACACAAAGTCAGCATGGTTTGGAACATATAATTTATTTTTCTTCCAGATTATCTAATAACATTAATACTTAGCACAAATTGGATGTGAGAGCAGCCTAAGAATTGCAAAACTTCATGTTCTTACATGCATTCAAAACAACAAAGTCTTGTGGTACCTTAAAGATTAATGAGATTATTGACTGGATCTTGTTTTCATCTGTTCTCTGCAATGTATTTCTTGGACAAGTGGACCTTCTGGCTTTCTTTAAAATTGCACACAGCTGATAAAATGGACTATGATAAAACAGACTGTGGCTAATGAAATTTCAGCCATCATATTTGTCAGTTTTGAATGTGATACATGATTGTTGTTTTGGCTACAGCTGACAAATATGTCTACTCTTCTGGAATACATTCATTTATTTAACAGATTAAACATGCACATACTATACTAAACAAACAAACTAGTAAAAAGAGTTTATGCAGAAAAGCCTCAAAATAATATTAAATTGTATCAAACATGTCTGAAATTGCTAAAAAACATGTTACTGTGTAAATGTACAATGCAATCTATAATGGTAGCGGTGAAAGAGAAGAATGCTATTTAAGCACCACCTGCTGGCTTGATTAATCCACTATGAAGGGGCAGCCATGCCTTGCTGTTGCTAGTAGGCAAATGCTATTTTGTGCTCATCAAAACAAACAATCCTGTTACCAGGTTTGGGGTTTTAGTGTCATTGAAGATCTCAAACATGAGTGACATTAGGCTTCTTTAGCACACCTCTTATTATCTAACTCCCACCGTATATTTCTGTATTTAGTACTATTTAAAAAGCATTTGAAGATTTTCCAAAATGATTTCCCATTTTATTTACTGAATTTTTCACTCATCCCACATCAAGGAACATTATTATTATAGCTACTGCTATTGTTAATACACTTAGGGGGTTTTTGCACGGCTTCAAAATAGCACAATGGTTGCTAATTGAAAACGCTACTAATTTGCCTTAACGCACGACGTCGTAGACAATCTGCAACACTCCTGAAACCGACCAGCAAAAAGCGCTTCGTTGTAGCGCTTTCAGGGGAATCCCAAAAAGTGGATTCACCCTCCGGAAAGCGATACACTCCTGCAACCAATCTGCAACAATAGCGATAAAGACCTGTGCGTTAACATTGTTGCGGTTTCTTCAAAGTCCCTCCTCCTGAGCCTGTCCTCCAAACTTCCGGCGAAGCGATCGCCATTTTTTTTCCCCCGAGCGAGTGGAGATCAACGGACCGGCAAGCCTCCGTTTAGCCAGTGAGGCTTCCCAGGCTGCAGTCCCTCCTCAGAGCTGTTTACAGTCACTAAGCACAAGAAGCCCACAGAAGCCCGTTTGCTGATGTATTTTCCCTTTATTTTTCACACTGTTTCGGCTGAAAATCGCGCCCGTGAGGGGGGGGGAGGGGGGGATTTTTTTTTCCCACTCGGAGGCAGCGTGGCCACGATCAAATGACAGCTCAAACAGAGGCTTCCCGGCTTCAGTCCCTCCCCTTCAGTCACTAAGCACACACATTTCACACATTCCATTCAGCTGAAAATCGGGCCCGTGAGAGGGGGGGGGGATTTTTTTTTTTTCACTCGGAGGCAGCATGTTAACGATCAAACGATCAAACGACAGCTCAAACACCCCAGGCAGCTGGATGGGTCTCTCCGTTGCAACGAATCTACCCAGATTCGTTACAATGGGTCTGTTTTTTTAAACCTTCCTTAAAGGGAAAGGGGCTGTTTGGGAGCATGCTAACGGCTGCCCATTGGCTGCTTGACGGCCAGGGGCGGGACGAGCTTGGCAATAGCGCTTCCTTTCTAGCGATTTCTGCCGAAACCGGAAGCCTGTGGGAAACGCTAAAAAACGCAACTGATTCCTCTACAAAGGCAGGTATGCATAACGACGAATTCCACTATTTTAAATGGCGATTTTTCATTCAGTGACCAATTTGCAACAAAGATCCCCGTGCAAAAAGGCCCTTAGATTTGGCAGCTAGATGCTTTACAGTTAGAATAAGGAGGAAACAAGCAAATGCCTACAATCTAGAAGACAAAAGTCTGAGGGGAACAAGCTAAAAGTTCTTCAAAAGAAAGAAAAGATCAACAGTGAAATGACAAATCTAGAAAAACCCAAAGAAAATGGCTCTTGGGATGGGGGGACACAACTAAATAGGGAATTGTTTACCAAATCCTCACCCTCCAAAAGCAGGCTGGGGGGGGGGGAAAGCACACACACAACCTAACAGTGCTTGTGAAACATTCCATGGGAGTAACTGTAATTAGATAGCAACTTTTACAAACTTCTCAAAGTACTCACTGTATGCGAACAACTTTTCAGACCAGTATTATTCCAATATGACAGATAAGACTGAGAAATCATTGCTTGTCTAAGGCCACATGAAATTTTAAAATTAATAATAATTTGATTTCTAGACTGCCCCTCCCTAGAAAATAGTCTTGAGGCAGTGTACAACATTTTAAATTCTCAGTACAAAATCTAATAAAACAGTAAAAACAATAAACCTGAATGCTCTGTTAACCAATCTCTTGAGACTTGTTCTTGCCCCAGTAACTTAGACTACCAAGTATTCCATAGAGGGAGAAGGGGGGTCTATCTGATTTTACTTGCCTACCCTGGCCTCAACTATATGTCTGGTGGAATAGTACCATTTTTCAGGCCCTGCAGAACTTTGATAGTTCCATCAGAGCCCAGATTTCCACATCAGATTCTGTCCTAAGGAAGCATTCCTTGGTATGTTCATTCCACAGTAGGGACAATTAATTTAGCGGTTAGTCCCACAGGACATCTTGCTACTTACTTCTGAGTAAACATTTACAGGATCATGTTGCATGTATAGCAGGTAGGAAGAATGTCCCGCTGAAGAGGTGTCAAAGTTTTCCATTACCAAGATAGGAAGATAATGGCTAAAAGGGCTGGAGAAGCCCCTAATAAAAGGTACAGTCTAATCTGAACCTACTATTAATAAGATTTTGTCTAATAAGGTAAGCTGCATATAAGCGCTGACTGTACAACTAACATTACAATAGCAGTCATAAAATTTCAGTAAGAATTTTCAAGCTAGCAAGGAAATGGATATTGCAGATTATACCATCTGATAAAAATCATTTGGGGGATTTTGATATTTTTTTAGGCTGCAAACTGTCACCAACTGTCAGCATATTTGTGTGACAATGTTTATCCTCTTTCTTTAAAAAATATTTTCAGTTGTACATCCAGAAGGAAAGACACGGGCGGGTGGGGGAACCCAGAATGGTGATTAACCAAGTCCAGCAGGACACTCTGGAAATAGCACAATGTTTGGCTTGTGTGGACAGTATAATTTGAAGAACAAATTTTATGAGAAACATTTTCAAGCTTGAATTGACCCATATGTTACTTCACTACTAGGCAGCCTAATCCATAGTACAGTTGAGTAATTGTATTTGGATTTATGCTAATTGTGCCCCATTGGTTTTCATTGGCTGGGATATTATTTAAATACAACTCCTTTGGCTGAATTGACTCATGTATCATAGTGCAAATGCTACATTCTTGTAGCAAGTGTCACAAGGAAAGAACAACATTTTAAAAGCACTGTTAAAAACAACATATGTACATCTTTCTCTATTTAGCGTATTTAAATATTCTAAATTTTCAGGACACCCACAAACAGGCGGTAAAGAGAGCTCTAAGCCACAGATGTTAAAATTCTGAAATACTGAATTTCAAATAGAAAGTATGTTTAGATGCAATACATAACATCAGCACAGTAACTGTAATACCTGAAAAATTCCTATTACTTATTGGACCTGACCTGACCAAGTGGGATTATGGAAGCTTATGCAACAATAACACTGTTACAGTCTTAAGGTACCAAAAAGATGCTTTTCGTTTTACCTACAACAGATATTTAAGTGCTAAAAGCACCTCATTGTTTATACAATCTTCATAGCAGTCCTGGAAAACATGTCATTATTATTACCTTTATACTGCAGATGATGGGCCGAGAAACAGTAGCTTACCTAAATCCTACTAATTTATTAATGATTATGGTGAGATCTGGACACTACGCTGCATCCACTTAGTATTTCACGGATTTATAGCCAGGTCCCAAAATTAGATAGGTAATAGCATTAATGGAATGGTCTTCAAATATCCAAATGCAGAACCACCTTTAAAGCCCAGGCAGCAAGATGTGAACCACTGAGAATGAATAACATAGGGAGATGCCATGACTTAGTAGCAAAGCATCTATTTGTCATTCAAAAGGTCCTAGGTTTGATCCCTGGCATCTCCAGTAGATATGATCAGGGAGCAGATGATATGAAAAACCTTTTCCTGAGACCGTGGAGAGCCACTGTCAGACCGAGTGGGCATACTGACCTTGATGTGTTCATGTAATATGATAAGACATCATATGGCAAGAAACCACATTATGCTGCCAACTTGATAAGAACAGAATCACCAATGGCAACCCTAGACGGACGGCAGCCCTGCTATGTCAAGTGGGAAAAAACAGATAGCAAAAGACAAGATTGCACTATGAGTGACTCTGCCCCATTATCATAGACAGTATGTAGCAAATAATTCTCCACTCTTTAGGCATGCACACAACCAGCCAGTTTTTCTAGATAGTTGTTGGTGGCACCAGCAGTATGTGCTGCACAGGATGTATGAAAACAAAAACAAATCTTTCAAAAGGCTGGATGGAATCCAGTTAGAAAAACAAAACTCACCTTCCATTCAAAATACTCTGGAAAGGACTGGATATAACCCAAATAAAAATTTAAACATGCTGATGTCAACATACCTGTTTATCAAATGCTACCCATGAAGGTGCATCACTTCCAACACCTCTAGGGAAAACACTATACTTAGGTTTCAGCTTTTGTCCAAGCAAAGGTTCACCTCCTATTCCAGGTTTGTCTTCTCCCACCAACATAGAAACTTTATTGCAGTAACTCCAGTGTTGGGATTTATGGAACTTTTCTTTCCCTAGCTGCAATCAAGATGAAACCATTACTGCTTGCAGAGAGAAAAAAGGTCAGAGCATTTATAGAAATGGCAACTATAAAATTTTTAAAATCTGAAATCTGTAGAAGTACTGAACATGACAATATAACCATACAAATTTAAACAGGTATTGTTTTCAAAAGGACAATAAGTCAATTCTAGGTGCTGCCTGTGTCAAATATTTAGCCATTTGCCTGACTCTGCTGCCATCATATCATACACCTGCAGTGAATGATTCCAGTTACTTTGAGCACTGTCTACAAAACACTTTTTTGAACTAATTTCCTTGGTGTTCAAATGGAAATTTACCGAAATCTATGGGAGAATTGTGCTAAAGGTAAAATTGAATGGGCTCAGGAAACTGTACAGTTTCTTCACCATCTACTTCCTAGCAGACACTTCACTGACTTTGCTGGGATACTTTAGTGGAACTGGCAAATGGCTCTACAGATTTTTCTGTCTGAGCATCTCCTTCCAATTTCTGCATCTTTAAAAGAAAGGGGGAAAACAGTGCAGCTATTCCCATCATCAACAGTAAAGCAATCATCCTGACCCTTACATGTGAACTACATATTGCACTATAGACTTTGAATCAGTCCATGTCAGGCTGTTCCACAACGGTAAATGCATTCGCCTCATCCTGATACCCCTTCAGTACTCAGATACTCAGGAAATTAAGAGGCACAGAACACAGAAACATCCACTGGATAGCACTGAACTTGCCCATGAACTGAAAGGGGCATTAGCTGATTAAACTAACTAGTCAGTGGGTTGGGAGGAAGTGGCTAAGCAAAAAAAATAATCTTTTGAGATACACTTGACATAATAAGACACATGGGAAATAGAAGCAACTAAGAAAATAACAGTAGTAATACAACTACAATAGAGAAGGCATTTGGAGTGAGGAGGCTTTAAAGGCTCACTGGTTTCAGTGCAACAACCCACAAACATCTCATTATTAAACAGGCGCCTTTTTCACATTCAGTGAAGATAAATTTGCCCTTGACTGTGTTTAGTCTGGCTTCAGGCCTGGTTTGTGGGTGTATGTAATTTTGACAGTTCTGGTAGATTTCTTTTTACTACTGAATAAGGAAAATGTCTCATTATTAATTCTTTTTTACTAGTCTGCCACATATAAATCAGCTGATCATTCACTTCTGTTGAGGTGTTTAGAACACCTGATAGAGCTTAAACAGTTCCGCAGGGCCTGCAAAAAGGAGCTCTTCCGCCAGGCATTTGGTTAAGACCAGGCATAACCAACAGCCACTGAAGGGGGCCTGCTCCCCCTCCTCTCAGAACTCCACCAGAGTGCTCGGGACCTGTTTGCACCGTTGCATTGTTTATACTGTTATACTGTTATATTGTTACAACTATTAGTTATTAATATTATTGTATGGTTATTCATATGTTATAGACTGTTTCATGTATTGTTCTTTATGTTCTATGTAAACCGCCCTGAGCCTCCGGGGAGGGTGGTATATAAATATAATAAATAAATAAACATGAGGTACAAATCGGAGGTGGGTTTGAGTCTTGTCCATCTAAAGATGTTTGAAAGAAGCGAGAAATTAGCAGTGTGGAACTAGGTGGGGAATCCTCCAGGGTTTGGTATTCTCACCTATGCTTTTTAATATCCATGAAGTGCCTGAATGTAAACATCCAAAACACCAGAGTCAGATTTCACCAGTATGCTGATGACACACCTCATTGAATGAGCTTCCAAATGTTCCCTTCTCTGACATGGGCCTGACTACTGTAGCCAAGCAGGCTGGGAGAACATTGAATTCTGACCAGATGGAGGTGATTCTGGTCAGTATTGTCTGCTATGATTGGGCTTCAGCTCCCTTTAACAGATACTGCTAAGAGATTAAAGCTTCACATTAGGGAACAGGTCACTATGGGGGATATCTGTCCAGCTGCACCTAGTCTGAAAGCTTTCCTCCTAGTTTCCTGCTTAGAGACTGCTGAGCTAGCCATGCTGCTCTACCCTACTGGAACAGCGAGATTTGATGATGTAATGTAGCGATCCCCAACCTGGGGGCCGCGGACCACATGTGGTCCTTCGACTAATTGGAGGTGGGCCACGAAGGACGCCTTCCCCCCCCCCCCCGGCCCTTTACAACACACTTTGGGTGTCATTGTCTCCCATCACTCCCAGATGGGACTACCTTGTTGCAGAGAAACAAGCTCAGGGTTCCCATTGATTTGTCATTGTCATGAGTTAAAATTTCCATGAAAATAAAATGTTCCTTATGTTCATTGTTGTGGCGTGTCTGTATCTTATTTTGAAGGGATGTTTAAACATTACCATAGCGATCAGAGAGCGTTAGGGCAGTGGTTGAGAATAGAGGAGTAAACTACCCCCCCCACCGGGCCTCAGTAAAAGGCATTGAGTGGTCCCTGGTGAGTGGTCCCCTGAGTTGAGTGGCCCCTGGTGATAAAAAGGTTGGGGACCACTGATGTAATGCATTCTATATGGGGTTGTCTTTGAAGACTGTCCAGAACTGCAACTGGTATCAAGGACTAATATGCAACTAAAATCAGGGCCTAACTGCTGGCAACTATAGAACTTTTTTGAACATCTGTACCACTGCTTTATTATGCATTTATTTAAAGTATACTGGGTGTTTTATTTGCAATTGTAATTGTTTGCAATTGACATTGAGTGTTTTATTACAGCTATTGAATTTAAAGGACTGTCCCTCTCAGCACAGCCATCTTGGGGCAGCGTACAACAATTCAAAACCAGCAGTACTATAAAATAATTTACTAAAACAATTGCAGAACAGTAATTGGCATTCTTTTACAATTCCCAGGTCCTGTCTATCACTCATGTCTCTGAGGTGTTACAAGGGGGAGGGTGGCTCCCAGATATTCCTGGTCACCTGGCTTCAACCAGGGGAAGTTCCATTTTGCAGGCTTTGTGGAACTCAGTGAACTCCAACACAGCCCACGTCTTCTTTAGGAGCTCATTCCACCAGGTGGGAGCCAGGGCTGAGAAAGTCCTGACCCTAATCAAGACCAGGTGAACTTCTCCTGAGCCAGGGATCACTAGCCTGTTGGAGCTTGAAGACTGATGTTTATACTCTAAATAAATGACTCTAGGTATAACTATTTGGCTACATTTAGACTATAAACCGTGGTTTGCTTAAACTGTGGTTTAGTGAGATGTCCAAATGCAGGCTGCTCAATTATGGAATGTGTAATATCTGAACACAGGATGCCCAACAATATAATGTATAATGTCTGAATGCTTGTGTGGCTTATTGCCAGATACTAAACTCTGATTACAAACAATGTTTTTAATCTGGTTTAACTGAGAGTTGTTGTGACATCTCATTGAATTCTACTTTGATGGCCGACACCAACTGCTTTGCCTCCAGTGTACAGAGAAAGAAGCACACACCAAGAGCTCCATTCATTGACAGTGCTTTCTTCAGATAAGTCCTCCCTCCCCCTGCCCTCTCCAAGTCATTATCCAGTCATTAATGACTCACCCAACAGGACTGTGAGCTGCAGCTTCTGCAAAAAGGAAATGTTAAAAAAAATATGAGGGGAGGTGTGACAGGTGGTTTCTAGATCCACCCTCTAGGGATTACAGAAAAACCCTGCCTGCAGGGGGAATATGCAGATACTAAGTGGCATCAGACAATAAGAAGCTGAAGACAATCAGAGAAGCAACAGAAACAAGGAAAACTACCAGGAGAACTATAAGTTAGTTAGACTTCACTTGGTGAAGGAAAAGAACTCAGATATCTATATTATAGGTACACACTCAAAGGCTGACAAAAAGGCAGGAATTGAGCAAGTATCTATCCTGTGTTACTTTAGAGAAACGTGAGGGCCTTGTGAGGAGATTGAGGAAAATATCCCAAGAAACAAGCTAACCTAATTTCAACAGGCTTAGATTTTTGGATTTAAGGAGTTCCAAATTGACTAATTATTTCTCTTTCCCTTACAGAAACACCATGACAGTTAAGAAAAGCTGTGGGTGTATAAATTTGTGATTGCTTGAAAGTAGAACTCTATCATACCTATTGCCATTATTTTGCATGAAAGAACTAGTAATGTACACAGCAAACAGTGTTATTCAAAGAGGGCATAGAAGTCAATAAGCATAGAAGGGTTATGCTCAGGATTGCACTATTAAAGGTCTTCTTTAATCAAGTCTACAAGAGAGGTGCTGGTGCTGCCACCATCTTCTAAGAATAGTGCCAGATAGTAGTATTGACATGAGAAGAGGATGATGGATAGGGCTGCCAATTCTGGTTTGGGAAATTCCAGAGGATTTGGGGACAGTATCTGGGAGGAACTTCTAGACTGAAACTGCCATTTTCTCTGTTGTCTGGAGATCAGTTGTAATTCCAAAAGAACATCTGGAAGATGTCAACTCTAGCTAGAGTTGCCAACCACCAGGCGAGGCCTGGATGTCTTCCAGAATTACTAATGATCTCTAGACTACAGTGATAATTTCCCATTGAGAAAATTACTCAATTTGAGGGTAGACTCTATGGCATTATGCCACAGGGCCATGCCCCATGTCTCCAGAAATTTACAATCTAGAGTTGCTAGCCCTAATGTTGGATGGATAGCACTGGGTAACATCTCAGTCATCACCTGATCCTGTGTGTGCGTGGTGAAATCCTGTTTCAGAATGCCCAAGCTGCTTCTTTTGATTCACTTGGGCATGGTCATCTTGCATTAAGCTGTAGCATCTATTACTAAATTGATTCAGCATGCAGAACAACTGTCCATTGGGGAGCCACACTGTAGCTACCCCAGATGTAGAATATGTTTACAAAATGAGGGACTGTTTTCCTAAGGATACACATTTCTTAAATTTCTTCCCATTAATACATTTGGGATAGTAATGATTAGTACTAGCAGTGTTGCTGTTTGTGAAGCAAGCCTATCATTCCTAAAGAGCAGGTTACCTGAGTAGCAGTACATTCACTGGAGAAAGAAAATATCTGCAAACAAAATTCTATCCCATTTTGTTCTTCTTGAGCCTGTCCAGAGTGGGTCTCATGACAATGAAACTAGCAGTCTTCTCATTACATAAGTATTGTTCCTCTGTACATGGGAAGAGACATCTGAAAATGTTCTAAACCAGTAGGGAACAGTAGTAAATGGCTGTCAAGGTGCCAGAGGTATCAGATATATAGTACAATTATGTGCTAAGATACTCTAGTCTTAAGTTCATTGTAATGAATGGGTTTAGACTGAAGTAACTTTGCACGGGATCACTGGAAAACATCTAACATTACCTTTAGCATATGGTACATTCAGCTTGGCAAACAAACTAATAACTTAGATAAACTCTTAAAATTTGGGAAAGTAATGTTTTTCTTTTTAAAGCTGCTTTCTATAAAACAGTGACAGGGGATATCCAAAACTGAATGAGTGCAAAACAGGAGATCTGTTTTATACAGCCATCTTGGTACATGATTAAAAGCAGCAGCTCCTAATCTGGTGAACTGGGTTTGATTCCCTGCTCCCTCCACATGCAGCCAGCTGGGTGACCTTGGGCTAGTGACAGTTCTGATAGTGCTGTTCTCACAGAGTAGTGCTGTCAGCGCTCTCTCAGCCTCACCTACCTCACAAGGTGTCTGTTGTGGGGAGAAGAAGGTAAAGTGATTGTAATTCACTTTGAGACTCCTTCAGGTAGTAAAAAGTGGAGTGTAGAATCCAACTCTTCTTGTTTAATCTCAGTCCTAATTTTATAATCCCAGAAAACATCTTGTAAAGTTCAGCTTTTATATCACAAGAATCACTCCTGAAACTGTCCTTAAAGATGTCTAGTGATAGCCTTTCTATTAATAGAGGAAATCAATTTTTTTAAAGTATCTATGTTTATTGCATGCAAAGTCATAGGCTCAATTGTGCCTATAGAGTGGAGTCACTACGTCATATCTATTTCAGATTGATATGCATATGTGGTTTTGTTTCCAAGGGAGCACTCTGGAATGTTTCAGTACAGTATGTACAGAATAATAAGGAAGTCAGTAGGTGGTTAGATTAAACCTGGGACAAAGTAAAGGTGAAAGAGAGAAAGTATTTAATTGCTTGTTTATAAACTATACTCTGAAGAAATATGCAAAGACTGTAGATTCACTAGGGAAAAATCAGAAACAAAAGGCACTGCAAATACCTTCCTATTATGACCAACCAAAGTGCCACAAAGTAGTGAGCAAGCTTTTGAGTTCTCTGAAACTATTTCTTAGGCTGGATGTTCAGTACAAAAACGGAGAGGAAAGGACAAGGAGAGTGATGTTTCAGTGCATGATGGAATTTGCATCCTTCTTGAAATAGAGTCCAGAAGGTTTTGCAGTTCTAGTATATATGAAGGAATATGTATGGCATGAAGTGGCAGGGTGAGGAAGAGATCTGCCTGTGACAGTACAGCAAATCAGGAAACATGCTTAGACAGCACTGGACCAAATGAAATATAGATCTAACTCAATAAACCTAACTTGATGTAAGGCAGTTCTTTATGTATGAGACAAGCCCTACACAATGATATGTTGAATAAGAAAGCAACCCAAATGAGTAGCTGTAGGTGGTGTAACAGTAATATCTAATTTCTCTGTCTGAGAAGAGCAAGAGTCCAGTAGCACCTTAAAGACTAACACACTTTGTGGCAAGGTATGAGCTTACTTCTTCAGATAAGCACTTGAATCTTTCTGGGTACCTTTCTGGCTTGGTAAAATTTTATTTGCTTTCAGTAAAAATACTTTTGCATAAGAAATGAATGCTTCATTGGTGCCCCTGATGAAGTGAGTGCTGCCTCACAACCGCTTAGCCTGAAATAATTTGTTTTTTTTAAGATAAGAAGTCCCTGGATGAAAAGGATGTTGCCTAGGAGGAGCTGGATGCTGAAAGAAGGGGTTATGCAGGAGACTTAAAAGGGCAGCGCTGACTGCTCATCCAACACCTGATTGCCAACTCAGCCTAGGATGTGGAACGCAGCTTTTTGAGAACTTCTCGGTCAGGCCAGTTCAGGGATCTGAGAATGTGGCACATGTGAGAATGGTGAGGCAGAGGCTGTACATATTATATGAAATTTCAGTATCCAAAGGAATGGAGGACAGGTTTGTGGGAGTTTGAATGGACTTGGTTTATACGCCGTGGGCCAAGGGGGTGCTGTGCAAAAACCCGAGGGCGAGCACAGAAGCTTGGGCCGCCCCGGAGACGGGTGGAAACCCAAGGGGCGCCACTTACGTTCCTGTTGAAGGAGTTCCCAGGCAGGAGCGGTAGCGCCATGGGGGTGCCGGTGCCGCCCGCCTCGGGGCTGGTGTTGCTGCCCGAACCCGGCCGGTCGCCCTCCGCGCTACCGAGGATCCAGGAAGCGCCGGCGCCCTGTTTGGAGCGCCGTTGCCTGGAGACTCCCGTTGACATCATAGAGGCGGCTGCGCGGAAAGCGGAGCCCGCGTCGCCCCTGCTTTTTGCTGCCCCCTGCAGGCACACGGCGCTCCGTACAAGCTGAGCACGCCTGGCCCGTGGGCATGGCGGGCCGGCCCCTGGTTCACGGTTGCCCAGTGAGACGGCGCCCGTGCCTTTCCGCTGGATCCCTTCGCCGTCGCCCTTACAGTCCCTGTAGCGCCACCGGTTCGCGGTTAATCTGTTCCTCGGCATTTCTGATCGTCCACGTTGCAACACGTGAATTAGTAAGCCTCTCCGCTTGCACTTTTAAGCCCCTTCTGCTTCGCACAACTTTAAAATATCTCCCCTTTTACTGTCGCACGTAGGGATCTTGCCACAGACGCATGACAGACAGCTCACAAGTTACTTAAGTGTACGGATAGATTTTTAGGGTAAGTATGAATGATGACGATCTACATCTACAGATTACTCTTCAGCACACCCATGAACACAGAATCCCAAACAGTTTATAGGCTGTAGATAGAGCACCCATCCCCATTTCCTTTGCTAATCCATGACCAGGAGTGGTTTAAGGATATGAAGAAGAAGAGTTGGTTTTTATATGCCGCTTTTCTCTTCCCGAAGGAGCCTCAAAGTGGCGTACATTTGCCTTCCCCTTTCTCTTCCCACAACAGACACCCTGTGAGGTGGGTGAGGCTGAGAGAGCCCTGACATTACTGCTGGGTCAGAACAGGTTTACCAGTGCTGTGGTGAGCCCAAGATCACTTAGCTGGTTGCATGTGGAGGAGTGGGGAATCAAACCCAGTTTGCCAGATTAGAAGTCCGCACTCCTAACCACTACACCAGGCTGGCTCATAGCGGGGCCCTAGCAGAATACAACTGAGATGGAAGCAGCCAGACTGGAAGTGGAAGGAACCCCCACAGTTGAAAGGAGTGTCACCCCAAGTGTCCTTAAAGAGGGAAATGGGGGGGGGGGAGATGCTATGGCCCTGATCCAAAGGGAGAGAAAAAACTGTGCGGGACCCCTGGAAGTGTGGGACCAGCAGCACATGCTACTTGTGGTACATGGATAAACCAGCCGTGTCCATGACTACAAAACTTGACATTTCCCTGGCAAAATCCACCCCTCCTGCCTGTTTGACTTTGATCCCTCCTGTACTGCCAACTTGGCTCTTGAAAAGACCTCCATGAGCCTGGCCAAAGGCCTGAGCATATCTGATGGATACTTAAATCAAATCTTGAATATTCAGAAAGAGATTCATGAAGACATCAATTTGATTTCAAGTATTTCTCCCCTCTCCTGAACTCCAAAGCTACTTAGATGGCATATCAAGTCTGTATATAATGTATTGATTTTGGAAATAACATCCTATCTCGTCATAATTGCAAACTACACATTAAAAAACATTTTGATTGTACAAAATTTAGTGCTCTTCCAATGGCTAGGAAGGAAGGTTTTTTAAACCACTGTTGCAACAATTGACATTCTGAAAAAATGTGGGCCATTCCGCACCGGGATCCATGAAGCAAATTGTTTGCTGAATGAAAAATCACCATTTTAAATAGCGGAATTTGTCGTTATGCATACCTGCCTTTGTAGTGGAATCCAGTTGCGTTTCTATCGTTTCCCACAGGGTTCCGGTCTCGGCAAAAATCGCTAGAAAGGAAGCGCTATTGCTGAGCTGTGTCCCGCCCCTGGCCGTCAAGCAGCCAATGGGCGGCCGTTAGCATGCTCCCAAACAGCCCCTTTCCCTTTAAAAAGGTAAAGGTATCCCCTGTGCAAGCACCGAGTCATGTCTGACCCTTGGGGTGATGCCCTCTAGCGTTTTCATGGCAGACTCAATACGGGGTGGTTTGCCAGTGCCTTCCCCAGTCATTACCGTTTACCCCCCAGCAAGCTGGGTACTCATTTTACCGACCTCGGAAGGATGGAAGGCTGAGTCAACCTTGAGCCGGCTGCTGGGATTGAACTCCCAGCCTCATGGGCAAAGCTTTCAGACGGCTGCCTTACCACTCTGCACCACAAGAGGCTCTTCCTTTCCCTTTAAGGAAGGTTAAAAAAACACACACCCATCCAACTAGCAGGTGATGTTTGAGCTGCCGTTTCATCGTTGCCACGCTCCCCCCGAGTGAAAAAAAAAATCCCCCCCCTCATGGGCGCGATTTTCGGCCGAAAACAGTGTGAAAATAAAGTGAAAATAAAGTGAAAATAAACCAGCAAACGGGCTTGTGCTTGGTGACTTTAAACAGAGGGACTGCAGCCGGGGAAGCCTCACTGGGTAAACGAAGGCTTGCCGGTGTGTTGATCTCTGCTCACTCGGAGAAAAAAAAATGGCGATCGCTTCGCAGGAAGATCAGAGGAGAGAGCCAGGGGGAGGGACTTTGCAGAAACTGCAACAATGGTAACGCACAGAACTTTCCCGCTAGTGTTGCAGATTGGTTGCAGGAGTGTGGCGCTTTCCGGAGGGTGAATCCACTTTTTGGGATTTCCCTGAAAGCGCTACAACGAAGCGCTTTTTGCGGATCGGTTTCAGGAGTGTTGCAGATTGTCAACGACGTTGTGCATAACGGCAAAACTGTAGCGATTTCAATTAGTAACCATTGTGCTATTTTGGACGAATGCCCTGTGTTTTTTACTCAGGCCCAAATGCTTCTCTTTCTCAGTATTGATGTACAAGAAAGGAATACAGAATTCAAACAGTTTACAAGCTGTAGAGAAAGCACCCATCCCATTGCCTTTCCACCCTCCCTGCATCTGAAGGCTCATCTTTACTAGAAAATTAGGTTGTAAATGAACACAAAAGACAATCTAATTTGAAGGATGATTGTGGTCATGTGTCATATCATCTCTGGAGGGGAGGAATGAGGTAAAGTAGATCCATTTCCACAGCCACTTGACAAAGTGCTCATCGTGGTATTTGCGCCTCCATATTAGCAGCTGTTTTGTAAAAACTGCACCACATTGCACAGCATACATAGGACAACAAGATGATGGAAGGGCAGGATAGGAGTAAAAATATATTTGTATTGTATTGTATTGTACTGGACTGGACTGTATTGTATTATATTCACATAGAACTTTGGTAGCCTTTGTTGCCTTTGACCTCCACAGCATCAGTCAGCTTGATCCATGAAGCATTCCCCACCACCACCCCCAAAAAAGAACTGTAAAATGTGATTTCTTCCTGAAATCTTCTGACAAAATTATAGCTATCTTTGTTACTATTACGCCCGATAAAAACCCTGGTAAAAAGAAACGAGTAGAAAAATTATACTTCTGAGCTTTCTTTGGAGAAGACAAGGGTTGTGGTAGTTGAATGGTTTGAAATCAGCAGCCAAGGCTTGTCAACTGACTGACACATACACAGACATTGTGTCATCATTACTCAGCTTCTGAGGACTTGTAATTGAACATAAATGCGGCCTTCACTGAAATGTGCCGTGTGTCAGGTACTATGAAAAATAGGCCTGTGGTCTGTCATCTGTGATGACTGCTTCACGCATTTCATGTCACCTCTTGATTCTTCTATCATGATTGATGAACACTATCATCTGTGAGCAATTCAGAATCTATTCACATTGTTATTGCAACAGAGTCAACGGATTGTGGCTAAGAAGCTCGAAAGCAGTAGAGACTTTAGTCTGGAGGACAGTAGTACTTTAAGATGAAGCATTGCACAGTAAGGAATAAGCCATTGTAAACTAGGGTTGCTAACCTCCTGGTAGGGCCTGGGGATTGCCTAAAGATGGGTTCCTCTGCAGCAAATGGCTGGTTTGGAGGACTCTGTAGAATCATAACCCCTCACGAAATCCTGCCCTCCACAGACTCTACCCCCAAATCTGCAGGTATTTCCCAACCCAAAGTTGGCAGCCCTATTGTAAACAGAAGAATCAAAATGATATTTCTTCCTTGGTGAGTAAGGATACGAATTCCTGTGGTGTAAAAATGAAGTTAACCATTGTGTTTGTTCATACCAGTCAGCAGTTTGTATTTATTTATTTATTTTTGGCAGGCCCTCCTCACTTATTTCCTCTGTTGCACTGTTGGGACTTATTACAGGTACATCCTGGGCAGCTAGTAAAACCCTCTGTTTGGTGTAGTGTCTTCACACAATTTCTATGTGAGAACACAACTCTCAGATGCAAGCGTCATCTTCAGTCCTCTGTTCAATTATCATTTCTTTTCCAAAGGAGTTCAGCTGAAAAAAGTGTGTGTTTCTATGTCATTGCTTCTATGGACTGGCTTCTTGAGGCCTGTATTTGATTATCATTCTTTATAACCACATGATAATAAAATTAAATTAAAATCTTGTTGGTCTCTAAGGCGTTTCTGGACTCAAATCTAACTATTCTACTGCAGACCGTCATGGCCACCCTCTGAAATGAAACTCTGCCACTGAAAAAGTTGGAAAGTTTTGTTTAAAATGTATTAAGTCAATCCTATTAACTAGAAAGTTCAGCCTTCTGCACCTTTTTGTCGATGGCTGGGAAGCATTGCACAAGAGTTTAGACTGAATTTTATGTTTATAGAGTAAAATGTTTACATAATATTTAAACTACAGCTACTTATGTTTCTGTACATTCCTTATCTTAAAATGCTTATTTATTAAAATGGGAGAAAGAAGGAGTAAAATGAATTAAAGAAAGAACATTATTTATTTTACATATCAAGGCCTATTTCTGCATATTTCTCAGGGCAGAGTGTGTGTGTACATGTGCATACATGCATGTACACATGAACACACACACATACACACTAGGGTTGCAAACTCTGCCCTGTGTTGTTTGCTCCATCCATTTCCATACAACATATGGGGAGGTGGGAGCCTTTGATCAGTCATAAAAGGCAATTTGGTCTGTTCTTGTGTTTTGTAAAGCACACCGAATGCTAGGGGATTGATTGGCTGTTTTGACAAAGGATTATCATTGGCTGTATTTGGTTGTGACACAGTCTACTGATGTAACAGAATTGATTTTTGCTATATATTCCCTGTCATGTAAGAAGATCATAGTCTGACGAAGAGTGCTTGCACTCCAAAGCTCATGCCCTGAATAAATCTTTGTTGGTCGTAAAGGTGCTACTGGACTCTTGATTTCATTGTGCTACTTCAGACCAACGCAGCTACCCATTTGAATCTATCTGAATGGTATGAAGTTAAGTTTATTGCATACACATTTATTTTTATGTCAGACAACAAAACATTCTAAGGTGAAATAAAATGAAACTTTGTACTGCCATTGAGAATTGCTGACAGATGCTACAATAAAATCATTGTTTAAAATAGTAGCCACCACAGTGAGATCTGTAGAGGTCATGGCAATAAGGAGTATTGTATTAATTTAATTATATATATTCCATTTTATATTTCTGGTAAGGCCTTGGAGGAGGAGTGTGTCTCATGGCTTAAGTGCCACTCAGTGCCTAACACCCACTCAGGGCATCTGTCCCACCTCTGAGTGCCTCCTCCTCCAACCAGCTTGCCTATCTCTCCAGCAGCCAGCCAACTGCCTTCCATCCCCCAACCCTGACCACCCCCTCCTCCTTACACTTCCCTCCAAAGCTCAGAGGCTGCAGATCCCTGCTGTGTGAGAGCTGCCCCTGAGCCTTTCCAGGTTCTGGGGGGAGGGGGAGGTCATCTGCAGAATTCTTCCACTCCACTCCCCTAATCTAGCGCCCGTTGTATTCCTGAATGTAACAGGCTGGCCCCTAGTAATTCATATATGTTACATTATTTTAACCAGTCAGTTCTATATACTCTGTGCAGCTAGTAGGTGTGATCTTGCAAGCTGTCTTGCAGTCTGATTAGTAATTTGCAGAGCTGGGCTGATTCTGTACTTTGTTTTTTCCGGTGTGGATCCTGCTGAATTCAGATCAATTTGAACTCATGTCTTCCTGTACTCCACCCCCCATTGAAACAGAAAGTGTTCTGCACGTGATTGTGGAAGCTCAGAACAGGGAAGGAAGGCATGCTCAGCAGGAGGCTCTTTCTTTTCTTAAACGGGGGGTGGGGTGGGGGTGAGATGATTGGAGACAGCAGAGGAGGGGGAATAAATCCAAGAGGCAAATCTCTGCTGAGAGAAGTTGGGGCTTCTGGAGCGCAGTCACTTTAAAATAAGCCTTGCAACCAGGAAGCAGGAAGACTTTGAACTGACGTCCTGGCCAATCAGGGAAGACTTCTTTGCTACAGATTTGTAGCAGCAAGTTAATTCACAAAGAACAGATAACTGCTTATTTACTCATGGCAGTTTTTGAAATATCAAGGTTTATATCTCCTCCAGGATATCATAGAGGAAAGGTAGGGTCACCATGAATCAATCATGCTTGTTGCAGAGGGAAAATTGAAAGTGCCCAAACTCAAAATGCAAATCGAATTCAGTGTAGACTGGAGGGATTCATTCAAACTGGGACTGAGTAAAAAACCATGTGCAGACTATACTCTGGTTTCTTTCTCTTCTCCCCCTCCCTTAGTTAGGTGATTTTTTGAGCACCTTACCAACAGACATAAGTGACATTTCTAAGCCTATTTTAACATTTAAAAAGGAGAAAAAATGTATCCTCTATGTTTAAAATGTATTTAGGATATTTTTAAAAAGAGGAAAAGAAGAAAACACATAGAAGAGTTAGTTGTTATACCCCACTTTTCAGTACTCAAAGGGGTTTCAAAGCTGCTGCCAATCACTTTCCCTTACTCTTCCCACAAAAGACACCCTATGAAGTAGATGGGGCTGAGAAAGCTCTGACAACTATGACTAGCCCAAAGTCACCCAGCTGGCTGCACATGTAGGAGTGGGGATTCAAACCCAGTTCCCCAGCTGCCACTCTTAATTGCTACACCAAACTGTGGAATAGCTGTGTTTTAAAAAGATGTCCATTTCTGTCCGCACCAATAAAAAGTACAAAACTACTACTGGTCTTTTTCTTGATGTAGTGGTTAGGAGTGTGGACTCCTAATCTGGCAAGCCGGGTTTGATTTCCTGCTCCTCTCCCACATGCAACTAGCAGGGTGACCTTGGCCTTGCCACAGCACTGGTCAAGCTGTAATATCAATGTTTTCTCAGTCCCACCTACCTCACAGGGTGTCTGTTGTGAGGAGAGGAAAGGGAAGGTGACTTGTAAGCTGCTTTGAGACTCTTTCGGGTAGAGAAAAGCGGCATATAAGAACCAACTCTTCTTCTTCCTCTCTGTCGTTAACTGCCATGGTTTACAGGGAATCGCTAGCATCACCAACTCCTGCTTGTTTTGCACTGTACTACTGAAATACTATGAGCCTCTTGTGGCGCAGAGTGGTAAGGCAGCCATCTGAAAGCTTTGCCCATGAGGCTGGGAGTTCAATCCCGGCAGCTGGCTCAAGGTTGACTCAGCCTTCCAGCCTTCCGAGGTGGGTAAAATGAGTACCCAGCTTGCTGGGGGGTAAACGGTAATGACTGGGGAAGGCACTGGCAAACCACCCCGTATTGAGTCTGCCATGAAAACGCTAGAGGGCGTCACCCCAAAGGTCAGACATGACTTGGTGCTTGCACAGGGGATACCTTACTGAAATACATTAACAGTGTACTCTTAAGAAGAGTGAAAATCTTCAAAGCCAGTTTAGCATCAATCGGTTTAGTTGGATATAACTCTATTTAGGATTACACTGTAAATGACTCATGGAACAGTTTTAAGTGCTCCAAGCAGATGTACTTGGAAACTGCAAGGCATCTCGCTCAACACCTGTTTTCACACTTTCCCAGTTGCTGGGATAACTCCATTTTACACATAATATTGGTGTTCCCACTCAAAATGTACCTAGTTGGCTGACAATCTTAGCTTTCTTGCTTTGGTATGCTACCAGGCAGCAGCACCCTGTAAGCTTTGACATCTTGAAAAGCATTCAGTTAAGGAAAGAGATTTGTATGGCATACTGCTTCATACATTGATTTGTATTATTTCAGCGTTAGCCAATGTTTTTGTGGGTAGAGAATCCATGTATGTTAAGATAGAATTTCCAGATTCATTGGTGGCGTCTATAAGCCACTAGACCAGTGGTTCCCAAACTTTTTTGGTCTGTCACCCCCTTGGCTCCCAAGCTACATCCCTAGTCCTGCCCCACACCACAAACAAATAAAAACCTTTTTCCTAGTATTAGGTCCACTGCAAATTAAAAGCACTCTCTTGCCTACACTGCTTTTTTCGTCATTGTGCAGCAGCCATATGTTAATTTATCATAAATAAAATGGAATGGGGTAGTGAGAGGAATTAGGACTCATCATCTAACTGCCAATCAGGTAGGCTGTCCCACTCCTGATTGGCCATCTGTCCAACTAATGGCCAATTAGGTAGGACGTCCCACCGCTGGCTGCATCGTTCTCCAATTTCTTACGCATGGAAGATGTGCCAGCCCCTGGCAAGCCAGGCAGCCAGTGGGAGCTGAGAGGGAGGGGTGAGGGCCTAGGATGGTGGGCCTGATGGTGGGAGAAAGGAGGGAGAGAGCCCCCCCCCACTAGTGCTCCCACTGCCCCAAGCAGCCCAGGCTGTGGCCTTGCCAAGCCTTGGCAGAGCTGCTCAGGTGGGGGGGAGCCCATTCCTGCCATCCTGAGCAGTCCTGGCCTTAGCCTTGCCAGGCCTCAGCCTGAGGGGGGGGGGGTGAGTGAAAGAACCCATTTTGTGCCTTTGAAAATTCCCCACAGATTGCTTTGTATTTCTTCTGAAGCTGGATGAAAGAATTATCTGTTCACTTGGTCCTCCTGTTCTGCATTAAAAAAAACCTTACTCTTCCCAAAGATGGATAGGAAAGTGTCACATTTTACAATTCCAGGACA
This sequence comes from Paroedura picta, assembly GCF_049243985.1. NCBI lineage: Eukaryota > Metazoa > Chordata > Lepidosauria > Squamata > Gekkonidae > Paroedura > Paroedura picta. Next base: position 65,035,308 of record NC_135374.1, on the reverse strand, counting down.
CATTAGAACTTCTTTTTCTCATCAGTCTTAAAATTTAATATTGATCAAGGCTTCTTTAAAGGTTGTTTGTACTTTGGTGCTGTATCTGTTTCAATTAAGAAAACTTAAATAGAAATACCCCTATTTTAAAATTAAAAGATTGCTAGCTACTCTTTCTTGCCTGTTTGAAGATCTATTGATCTATTAAACAGTTATGAGAAATCATCTTCTCTGCTTAGAATAGGACATTATATTGTCCATAGAATTTTCTATGTATAGTTTAGAAGGAACTGCAAGACAATTCCAACGCTTTTTTCTCATGGGGCTGGATTAAAACAAAAATGTTGTTGCCTACTATTTTCTTTCTTTCACCCTTACATACTTAAGACAAATTACCCGCTCTGTTTATTCTTTTTTCAAATAACAGTAAACTGTTATGTAGATGGTTTGTTGGAAAAAGTTAAACATATTGATACACGTAAACATGTTTTCCACTAATTGACAGTTTTACGTTCTATTAAAATATATGGCTATCACCATAACACTAATAAAAACAGCCCAGATATGTAGTTCTCCTCCAAAAGCCAGCCTAAGCCTTATTTATATGGTCTTAATGGAAAGGCACTGGCAAACCACCCCTTATTGAGTCTGCCATGAAAACGCTGGAGGGCAGACCCGGTGCTTGCACAGGGGATACCTTTACCTTTAATGGTGTAACTCATTCTGGCCAATTTCGCCCGGGGGGGAAAGGCTGGGCGGATGCTCATATGGCAGCAGGGCTAATTCCCGCTTTTATATGATGTTGCCACCAGGCTGGCCCCCCTCCTGGGCCTTGCATGCTTTAGGGCTCCGTTGCCCTGCATTAAGGAAATGGAATATTTTCCGTGTTCCCTTCACCACATTGGGGGCCAACAGGACCTAGCCTGGTGCAGGCCTCTGTGTACTCCTCTCCGCATACAGCGTGCTGGCAGGGACAAAAAATGCACTAGTCATCTCCACAGCACTTTGCAGCGCTGCGGGAGCGAATGAGACATTTTTTTTTATTTGCAGGAAGGTGGGATTACGTTGTTACGCAATCCCACATTCCTGAAAGTAACCCCCGCCACCTACCCCTCCATGCAGAAGAACCTTTCCGATCCAGCTGTGTCTGTCAGCATGGAGAAATCCGGAGGGGACACCAAATGTGCCCCTCGTGGTGCTGTGGGAGCAGCGCCACTTGGGTGGAATCAGCCTCTGAGACCCTTTGAGTAAGTAACAACTAAAAAAATCTAATAAATATATAAAACAAATATATAATATGCATTATGGACATGGATAACTGGTCCATCATTGGTTTTATCCAGCAGGGCTTTTCTTATGTTCTTATTTTCTCATCCAAGTGAGGCATTTCTATGCAACTAATTTCTTTCCTTCATTGCAGGGAACCAGCCCCGGGAACAACTGTTTTATGAAGGGAAGGGAAGAATTTTAACAGATAGAAACTGGAGATCTGCCACTGGCAAAAATCTCTTTCTCACCTTGCACAAGTGAAAATTTTAGGTGGAATCCAACCTAGTGGTGTCTGAATAAAAATTTAAAATGTTATACATTTCTAGCTTAGGCTTTGATGCAGAACATACTCGGCAGTGTGCTTATTTAATTGGTGCTTCATGTATCAGTTTACAATTGCTTAGTACAAATGGTTTTAGGATAATGCTACCAGTTAGGTACACTGTAGTGCTTTTCTTAGCCACATTCAGTTCTGTCTTGAGGTTGATTTACACATTACAGCCATCATGAGGCTGTGTGTGGTCAGCTATTAGCATAAAGAAAGCTTTAGATATGAAGTGACTCAGAGCTCATATTGAAACATTTTCACAACACTGCTGCAAAACTCTTTATGGTGATTTACTGTTGTATTGTGAAAGCAGCCTGAATCAGTGCCCATAAAAAGCTTATTATGTAGTAACACACTGCTCATAGAATAATGGCCACCTGGTGGTCATTAATCTTTTAGAAGACTAACAAAAAACAGAGTCAGAGATGTTCCCATGCCATGTGTCCCTTGGCCCTTTTGGTATAATGAGTGAGCTTTGTGAATTTTCATTTCAACCTTAAGCATGTGAAGACATGTTATATGGTGAAAGTCTGCTGTAACTTTGCATATGGTCGGGTAGTTTGTCTCTTCATCTGGAGTTTTATACTAATCTAGCTTTAATTTCTTTTCCCCAGGAAAATGTAACTGGGAGGTGCAGGATGATCTCAATGGGGGTTTTATGCACATGGTTGTTACCTGCCACAAATCACCTCTGAGACTAGTGGGCTAAAAAACGAATAATAAATAAATAAATCCAGTTTTCTGAGAATGTTTGGTTTACAATTGTTTATCATCTGTGCCCTGTTGAAAAAGAAATGCAATAAAAATGGAAAGACTTGGAAGGGAAATGCAGTAAAGAAAGAGAATAACAGAACAGGAAAGAACTTGGCAGGAGAGCTTGGTGCCACCTAGGAATCTCATAGGTATCCCATATTTTTAAAGACACCTCTTGCCAATGCATTTTTAATTTCTTTATCTTAAATATCTGAGGCTGTTTATAAAAGTTACAGCCTCTATGTGGTTATCAAAAACCTACTCTTTGTGGTCACGCTTCACCCAACAGATACATTTAAAAACTTTTTACCATGTATGTCAATTGTGTGCTATGGCTATTACAAATTTGTATATCCCTTGCAAAAGGTATTCTCCTGTGCACATGTTGGGTCAATGCATGTATGAGGTGCTACCATTGTTACCCAAATCACTATAAATGTGAAAGCCCTGTGATGAGCGAAGGCATCCCTTTGCTGACATGCTCAGACACGTGTATTTCAAGGTATTAAATATTGAGATCTTAATCCAGTGTATACCAGAGTTAAAATTCAGACCCACACCTGAAAAACTGAGGAATAAGTTGTCTTAAATAGAGAAAGCAGTTTTATTTAATTGACAGAAAAATACTAAAATTCATTGAGCAATAAAATGGAGGTGCCCAGAAAGGTATAAGGCAAAAAGAAGGTACACTACACTGGCTCTGTGACCTATACTATTCATTCTTGAATTGGTGGTGTGTGCTCAGACCCAGTTCATCCAGGCACGCATACCATGTGCAGGCAGACTCAGATGCTGGATGAGGAAGCTCATTATTTCTCCTATAATATACTTGTCATGTGTAAAGCATAATCCAGAAAGTGATCTGGGTACTTAATCCTGTTTCCTTCTGTGTGCAGTTGCATCTTTTCCCATATCTTCTGTGGGGAAGGAGAGAAAATAAAATGTTTACCACCCCATTTCTCATTGCAGTTCCCAACAACAGCACTTGAACTCTTTCCCCTACCTAATCTCAAAGGCAAAATGTTGGGATTATGATTACCTGTTAAAGCTGTAGTAATATTGACATTGTTCCTCTAGACCCTTCTAGTTAACTAAAACGGAGAGCCAGCTTGGTGTAGTGATTAGGAGTGTGGACTTCTGGCGAGCCAGGTTTGATTCCATGCTCTCCCTCCACATGCAGCCAGTTGGGTGACCTTGGGCTTGCCACAGCACTGATAAAGCTGTTCTAACCAAGCAGTAATATCAGGGCTCTCTCAGCCCCACCTACCTCACAGAGTGGGAAGGCAAGGCAACTGTAAGCCGCTTTGAGAGTCCATTGAATAGAGAAAAGCGGCATATAAGAACCACCTCTTCTTGATGTGTTACAGTTGTGCATATATTACTAACAAATCACTGCACAAATATCTGGCTCATAACTATGGACTAAATGGCATGACATTTGCACAGAATTAATTACCTTAACATGTGTTGTATAAAATGGGCAGTATAGAAATACGACAGACAGATGTGGGTTGTATTTGGATGCTGTAGAATGGTTTTGTAAGTAATGAACGATGTCATACTAAACAGTTACACCCTTCTAATTCCATTTAAATCTATGGGTTTAGGACTACACTTGTAAGGCAACTTGTTCCTAAAACAACTAAGCCCCTTCCCATCCCAGTTGCCAGCAGACCTGCAAACCCTAAGTTATATTAGGATTTCTCCCTCCTTATTGTCTTCTTTGATTGGTTTCTGGAGGAAGGAATAAGGGAGAGAATTTTCAGATTTATCATTCTTTCTTGTTTCACTTACAGGAAAGGCAGTCAGTAATTATGTTGATTTATGCAGGCTCAGGATGACAATCCTATTTTAATGTTTATGCTTAAGGATTATATAGTTATTGGTGTGTTGCCAACTATCAGCAATTTTTGAAAAGACTGTCCCACTTCCCCCTCTTACTGTAGACTATTGAGCAAACCCTGTCCCCCACAACATTTTGTTTATATGGATCAGAAGCTTCCCCAGAAAAATATAGGCAGCAAAAGGGAGAGGGTGTGCAGTGGGGGAGGGAATCAATAAAAATCACAACCACCTTGATCCACAAATGGAAACGTAATTCTGCCAGGAACTACTTTTTTCTCCAGGAATTTTACAAAAGACAATTTATTCCAAAACATGCTGAATGTTGCACAAAGTTGAAGATTCATTCATTCACATTTATATACCACCCTCCCCGAAGGCTCAGGATATCCTCATTTCAGGAAAAAGCAAAGGCACTATATTGTGGACTGTATAGTGACAGTAATGAGGGTGACATTTTGTTTGTTGCAAATGGAACATCTGTAGTTTTGGGAATTAAAGATTTCCCTGGAATATAAAACAAGTGCAACTATGTAAAATTAATACCCAAATTGTTTTAAAGGTTTGAGACTGCCATTATTATAGTATATAATAGCTTCAAAGTCCATTCCTAAGAACCAGCCTTGAAAGGGTCCCTTCCCTTGGGACCCAGCCAGGCAGCTTAAGGTGGCTTTAGGCCTCGGCTGGCAGTCGGATCAAGTGGGGTGGGCAAGGGCTGGCCAGCTGGTTAGCAGGCCTAGGACAGAGCTCCTTAGCAGGCAGTCAGCAGGCCAGGAGGCCCTTGTTAGCAGGCCTTGCTTAGCAGGCCAAGAGGCTCTTGTTAGCAGGCCCTCCACCACAACCCTTTGCCCTGGACCCTCTCCCTTTACCTGCTGCTGGCTCCAGGCACTGAGGCACGTCTGAGAGCAAAGAAGCTAGAGTCCAGGGGCAGGGCCTATTCCAACTTGGATAACCGGACACGTTCCACCCCCCAGGGTGTTTCACAAATATATAGAGGAACGATGGATAAGGATTTGTATAACATCACATATCTTGTGTAGCTGATATTTTAAAATATTTATCAGACAACTGCGTACTTTGTTCATATATTATTCTGTAGTTTACACATCACAGATTTGCTAAAAAAACTACATTACAAAAATTGGTAATCACTTTCAGGAAATTCCACCAGACATTTTCCTGCCATCTACCAAATTTCCAAAAAGTAAGTACACCATAGATATAAACACTGAGATAAATAGGAAGCACAGTATCCATTTCTAAATTTATTGTAGTGATACAATTTATAGAGGAATCCCCTTATTTTTTCATTATTAGGGAACTAGTAATTTGAGAATTGCCCCAAGATATATTTAGTCAATTCTAGAAGAAGGCTTCCAGATTTCAATGGAAGATGTTTTAATTGTTCTTTGTAATTTGTTTTAAGTCATTTTGTATACAGATAGTCTTTATATGTAGACTGAAAAATACTACAGATCATCAGGGGAGCTGATAAGATAAAAATAGATTGGCTGGAGATTAGAAAAAAGTGAAGCAAATAGAAATAGGAAAAGGGAAGAGGATGTAGAGGCTTTCAGGGGAAAAAAAAAGAATAGTAAAGATTACCTCCTCCCCTGTCTTGAGCTTTCCCTCCTTTCATCCTCTGGCAGCCTCTTTCTAGGAAAATTATGGCTGAATTGCACAATACCAGCTGCAGGACCAAGCCCAGGTAAACAGTGATTTCCCCCTGTGATGAACCCACACACACTTTCCTACTCTGAGGTAAATTTTTCCTCCAAAATAGTAAAGTTGTTCCCTCAGAGACTGAGCTGCCATTGTGGTATTGTTTCTTTGTTGTAATTGAAGTACCATCCTGTGACTGATAGATCTTTTGGCTTTACCTAACCCTGGAATTTTTTGGGAAAGTATAAGAGCCCTCCTTACACTTTGTCAGAATAACACTGAGGCATTGTTAACAATTAACAGACATTATAACAAATGTAAGATTTTATTTCACATAGAAGGTAAGGTTTATTGAAATAAGGAATCAAAGTTTTGACATACAACAGCTATAATACAGTTAGTAGTTCTTTCTTACAAGCTTTTGAGAGGTTTTCAAGCTTTTCCTTAGATGCTGAGATTTCTTTACAACTCAGAGGTTTTGGGTTTCTGTTTCTCTTTTTGACTTTGAGTTCCTTGAACTCCCCTGGTTTCTAGAAGGCATGTACTCTTCTGCTAGTACCCCCAACTTTCACTTCCTAGAAGTACCAGTATCCCTCTGACTTCTGTGGAGTCTGAAGCAAGCTTGCCTTTACACAAGTCTAAGGAAATCCTCACACCTAATTTCCTCTTTTTAACTGAACAGGGATCCTCCTCTCCTTAGAATTCTTCTCTCTCCACTCTGAATTGGGAGTATATCTCATTGCCCAAATAACTGTCCTAGTTCTTCAGATACTTAGTTCAGCTTTCAGCTAAGACTTTTTTCTTTAAATAAGATTTTTCCTCAGAGCGGATGTTCAGCTAAGTACAGACAAGTCTTCTCTATATGCAGGTTCTATAAGAATGTTTTCTCTCAGAATCAGAATAATCTCCCTCCAGCACACAGCTATTATATCAATTCCCTCTCAGCTGTTGCTGGCCATTGACAGCCTAGGAGCTACCTGTTGCTCAAGCTATTTCTTTTAAAGAGGAATTTTAACCCTTCACTTACTTGTTGCTGTTACTTCAGAACTTAGTACTTACTGTTATAGTACTGTCACACCCTCTGTATCCTTCCCTACACTATTTCATCTCCCCCCCTCCCTACCCTAATCTTTTCCATTTTCCGTCTTTCTTCCCACCCACCTTTCCCCCCTCCTCTCCATTTTCAGCTACATTTATTATTTACTTTCTTCATTTATGCCCTGTCTTCTCCACAGTGGGAATTTTCTCCATTTATCATCACAAAAATGCAGTGAGGTAAGTTAGGATGAGAATGTGTGATTGGCCCAAGGTCATCCAGTGTGCTTCCATGGCAGAATCGAGATTTGAATCTAGGTTTCTCAGATCCTAGTGTAGAAGTCTAAGCAGTACCCTGCACTGACTGGTGTTGAATAGTAGCAACAAGCAGGTCTCAGGTGGATCATCAAAGACAGGGACTATCAAGTTGCCTAGTGGCTGCTGGTAGGTTTGGCCCCTCAGTCTTTCCTTAAAGGCCAAACCAGCCCTGGAAAGGGTATGCTGCTTGTCCTCTGCCTTTTACTGATAGAAAGAAAGGTTTTAAGTCTGTCAATATGGGTTGTGGCTGCCTAGCAATGACTACTGAGGGCATAAAGCCAAATATAGTAAACGACCTAGCAGTGCCACCACATATGAAATATAATTCTGCTAAAATTCTTGTATGAATTCCTTAGGATTGTTAGTGTTGCAAATTGAGTCAATTATAAGGATTTCATTTTGTAGTAGAACTGTACCTCTCCAATGATTTTTTCCCCATCAGTTGTACACTTCATGTTTGGATTTCAAGTGATCCTTTGAAGTGAACAACTTAACAATGATGCCACCAAATGCCAGTGTCCTTGAAAATTATACTTGCTATTTAAATATCTGAAGGAAGTATTTGGGGGAATATGCGGCAAAAGGCAGTAATTATTTGATGAAATAGGCAGGATTAATTGAAAAGGAATGCCAAGTATTTTTCTCATTTGCAATTTGATAGCATGAAAGAAGAATACTACAGATCATTGCTGAAGTGTTACTGAGAAATTGTCTTTCTCCATTCCTATTACATGTGTATTAAAACAGACCTCTCTACTTGTCAATTAAATCAGCAAAAGAGATTCAATTAACACATGACACTATTTGCCATCAGTACAAACATGGCTCTCAGCAGTTTTGCAGAAGGTTAGATGTGGCTTCTGTTCAGCAGCGATATGCATGACCTGTTTTGTTTTTATGTGATACCATCAACATGAATTGAGGCACTCTTGCCTCTGCTAAGCTCTATAACTTTTCAATCACATTTTTAATTAAATGTTTCTGCCTCTTTACTGAAAGTGGAGATAATTATCTCTATTAGAAAGGTAACATATGAAAGCAACATTGAGAGTAGCAATATTAAACATAGCTCTGTGGTCCTGAAGTGGAAGCAAGTTCAGAACTTATGCAAATGACCATCATGCCACATATTTCACTGCATGTCTGTACCAGCTGTATGACTTAAAATTCTCATTACTACTTTGTGTGATCTGGGACAGTGGCTGGTTCAAAAGGGGCTTTTCCACTGACAAATTTCCATCCATGCTTTTGCTTCCATCCACTCTTTTGCTTTCTTCAGAATTGAGAGGTGTCACTTGAGGAAGCTCCCAGCATTGCCCATGCCTGTTCTGAGAAACTATGGGCAGGGTGCAATCACACTAGAGTAGCCCCACTGGCTTCAGTACATCTATTCTGGTGTAAAGTGAGGAAAGACAGGATCCCAGGGCATTCAAGGTAGCCAGAATATTGTTCTCTCTTCTCTCTCTCCCTTCCCCCCACCAAGGTTTAGGATTAATATGTATATCTTCTTCAGTCTCTCTCTGCATTGTTCTGTTAAACATCTCAAGAGGTGGTTTATAAAGAACTGGAGTTATGGAAATCTCCCCTCTTCCCTCCAAGGCTGCTTTGAAGATTGCCTTTGAATCAGCTTCCTGTATAAGCAGAACTGCAAGAGCTTGCGTTGGGCCACCCAATGGGACTGAATCTTTTCAGCAATGGCATGTCGATATAAAAGAAGTTTGCTGTCCAAAACTGCCATTTCTTGGCGGGTTTTAGGCAGCAATCCACGAAGCAGGAAAAAATGTTAGATTCTGAGCAAGAGGTTATCTTATGAATTCATTCTGCAATGGGGGAGGGGAGCGGGAAAAACTAGTTTAGGAAAGGAAGGGGACAGAGGAAAGACCAGGACAGCTCGGAGAGGTTAATGAAAGTGTTTGGACACAAGAAAAAAACCATTAATATCAGGGAATGAAAATGGAACATAATCTGGAAACCACCCTAATGAAGCATATTTCCCACTACTGGAACTATATTTCCTAGGCTGTGCTAAAGTTTATTTTTCAAAATGGGATAGACAAAAAGGTAGATACGAAGTGCTACTTGGGACTCCATCCCATCATTGTTTTAGTTCTTTTTGGCATGTCACTATTTCTCGTGGCATCAATATGTTTTACAAAAACATTTAGCCTTTCAAACCACTGGATGAAAAGTTGGGCCAAATATGCATACATTTTGAAGTAAGAAATGACGTTTGCAACAGAATAGGACAAAGATGAAAATAATTATATTCCAGCGAATTAAGAGGTATATGGCCAATGGCTAAACCAAAACAATGAAAATTACCTTCTAGGTTTGCTACTTTTCAAAGGGCTCTATTAAAAACTGACCATACATTTGGACCAATTTATTGTAGAGGAATTAGAACAGGCTTTCCCAGCCAAAGTTTCATGAAATCCTGGGGTTTCACAATAACCCAAGAAGAGTTTCGCTGATTGGATGGGAGTTAATTATTTTTTATCTGGGACATATGCCAGATTTGGGGGTTGAAGCAGATGGAAATGGCTATGGACATGATGTCTATTCGTCCCAACCCAGCCCCCCCTGAGAGATGGCACTGACTTACCTGGAGTGACCCCATCAAACCCGTGGGGACCCCGTCAGCCAGCCACAGAAGGGCGGAAACAGCAGGGTCATGTGAGCAGAGCAGCAGCTTCGGGATGCACAGGAGACTGACCTTCTGCTCCCCTCCCTGGGGTGCCCAGTCAGCAGCGAGGCATACTGGCCTTCCTCTGGCTCCCTCTTTTCCCTTCCCTACTGCAGCCTTCCGTTCTGGGTTTGAGACACGTGTAGAAGAGCAGGGAGATGGCACCATCGCCTCGCAGGAGAAGAGGAGGCGAGAGGATGGGCCACTGAATGGCCAGGTGGAGGGCGCTGATGGTGGAGAGGGCCTTGAACTGGAGGAAGAGGAAGAAGTCCTCATCTATGAGAGGGAGGAGACCAACGGAGAAAAGCTTGATGAGGTGAGCAAAGTTTTTTCCCACTCACCCACACTCCTGCTGGCAGGGACAGGCGTGGAAGATGGACAGCAAGGGCAGCAGTGGTGGAGTGAGCGGGCTCAGCACCGGGCCTGGCCGGACTCCATCGCCTGTTTCTTAAAGCCTGGAGAATGTTTCATACTGTCTGAATGCAAACACAGAGAAAGTATTCTTAAAGGTGCAAGAAGTCTCCAATCGAATCAATCAGGATGCTGGAGACTAATATGCTGATGGTTTCAGATATGCGACCAAGTGGTCCTTCCTGGACTGACGGTAGTGTTCCAAGAAATGGATTTACAAAGGAAAGCTCAATAGTTTTGGAGTTTTTCTTGCAAAACCCATATCATGCTTTAGAAACAAGAATGTGTCTGTAACTTCTGAAGGTTCTAAAAGGGCTTTGATGTATCTGGAATTAAGAGAATGCCTTTTAATCTTTTGATCAAGCATTCAAACTTTGATGGATCAGAAATTATGCATTTGCACTCATTCTGACATGCTGAAGCTGATCATTCTTGGGGCACTGTGCTCCCAATATTTTGGAGTCCAGAGATAGTTTCGCCCATTCTTTTGGTTTTATTTTGGCCAAAAATCCTATTTTGGCAGGGGGGTCACCCATAGCAAATACTAATGGAGATCATTTGGGCTAAGTAACAAGTGTTACAGGTGCCTGTTAGTTGGTACATATATTGGACTTTACTTGAAAAAAATTACCTCATCACAGATACCTGCTTGGGGTAAAAACATGATCTCAAAATACCCTCAATAATGGTATTTGAAACAGGTTCTGGGTGCTATGAAACATGACCCATAGTCATTTGGATGCTGTTTTACTACCCAAAGGTACATTGGGTAATGAATATCTCTAAACACAATATTGTTACACTTCTCAACAGTTTTTCCAGAAATCAGTTTTGTGGGCTTTCTCCTTATTTACTTTTGTTGCTTTCTGTCTTTGTTTTGCTAATCACCCATTAATTAAATGCTTGTCTTTTGAAATCTCTGTTCCCTTTTGCTAGACTTCATGCTTTCTCATTTCCCCCCTTATATTGAGTTCTTTTCTTTGTCTTTCTTTTAAGTAACGATTGAGTCTTCATCTCTTTCATCTTGCATTTCCTTTTAGATGATTTATTTTGATTCCTGTCCTCAGGTTAGTTATCATCAGTTTTGCTGTAATTTTTGTTTCTGTTTAATTGTGCAGAGTTTTGCTGCTTCCTCTAAGTTCCTTTCCTTCTATCTCACATGGTAATTGAGGTAGTCTGTGGGCTGAGACTATGGTTTTGATTCATGTGCAGTTCCTAGAAGCACTTGGCTGAGAGGAAGCCCCAGTGAATAGACCTGAGCAGACTGGCTTAGGGTTGCTCTCAAAGTATATTTTAGGTTCTTCTAAAAAAAAATTACTCTTGGTAGGCCCCTGCCAACATCTGCTCTAAATTATCACACTCTGGATTTAAGTTTGAAGGGAGGTCAGATTTGGAGGAGGTAACAAATACTAAAGATGCCTGCAGCTTTCAATTTTAATAGTAAATGTCTTATACAGAAATTTCATTTCCAGGCAGTGAATTTTGATTTTATAAAATAACTAGGAAGAAAGCCCATTGCAAGCAGGAATGCAATGGGTGCTAGGACCAGGGGACACCAGGAGGTACAGATCTTTCTCTTTGTCTCTCTCCCTCTCCATCTCGCTGCGTGTCTCTTTGGTTGTGCTTCGCAGCAGAAGGCATAGCAGGTCATGAGGGCTGGTTTGTAGGAGGGAAGGAGGGCTGGTGTGCAGTTTGGGGCAGCTCTTTCTGTCTGTCTCCATCCGTTGCAGCAGGGGTGGCTCTCTCTGTCTGTCAGCAGCTTGGGGCAGATCTCTCTGTGCCTCTCTCTCTCTTTGCCTCCCTTGCAGTAGGAGCGGATAGGAGGGAACGAGGGCTCGTGTTCGGTCTGGCAGGGCTCTGTGTGTCTCTCTGTCTCTGGCACGGCTGAGAGGAACGTGGCTAGCATCAAGGGAGGGAGGGTGGAGTTACTCCCTGAGACGGTGGTTGGGGTGGCTGTGATCAGGTGTGCAATGAAGGGAGGATTAAACAAGTTTTATCGCCAATGCATGGGATTGTATATTTTTCGTGTTGCCCTGAGGGGAAGGGGTAGCCTGGTGGAGGAACAGAGGCAGCATCAGATTGTCACCAGACTAAGTAGGGATGCAGCCTCCTTACCCTCCTTCGTAAAACACCCAGACAACACACACACAAAGCCATCACAGCCACAGAGGGAATTTTGTGGAAGAACTCTGAAGGCATAATTGAAGAAGAGCTCTTATATGCCGCTTTTCTCTACCCGAAGGAGTCTCAAAGCAGCTTACATTCACCTTCTCTTTACTCTCCCCACAACAGATACCCTGTGAGGTAGGCGAGGCAAAGAGAGCCCTGATATTACTGCTCAGTCAGAGTAGTTTTATCAGCTCTGTGGCGAGCCCAAGATCTCCCAGTTGGTTGCATGTGGGGGAGCAGGGAATTAAGCCCGGCTCGCCAGATTAGAAGTCCTCACTCCTAACCAGTAGACCAAGCTGGCTCTCTACTCCCATATAGCCTTTTGTCTGGTTATCACTCTCCAGGGGTGACTTGCAAATGGGGTTGAAATCTATGGTTGCCGCAAGCTGGATACCAGTGGCGACTTTTGATGAGAGGTTTCTTCTAAAGCCAGGACACAGCATGGGCTTGTGTATCTGTATCTGGAGCCAGAGCTCACTCTATTGGGTCCCCCACCTGCAGAACTAATGAACAAATACAGAAGCATCCACAACAACATAGATACAATGGCATTTACTTCTAGTTAAACTCATATATTTACATAAGTGTAAGAATCATGATTAGCTAAGGCCTGTTTGTCAATGTGTTATCAGTCATATTCAGGCAAAATCTGTAGAATTATTGTGAATATTATTTAAAGTGATGGTTTGCTGTGCCAATAAAGGTGTCTTGAGCCTAAAGCAGCCTTTCTCAAGTTTTTTCTGACCATTTTGGGAGAGGCAGCGGATCAACATGACCACATATGGTCATATCACCCAATAAACAAATACTTTTTAAAATCTATTAAAATTAATTAACTCCCATCAATTCAGAAATCCCTTCCAGGACCGTCAAGAAATCTCAGGGTTTCACAAAATCCTGGTTGAGAAAGCCTGGTCTAAACTTATGGTTTATAAATGAAAAAAATTAAATAGAATTACTTTCAAGAGAATCCTATATAGTCTTGGTGAACTGGAAATGAACCATGTATTCCCATTATGGTTCTTAAAGATTATATACACTAATATAATAATATAAAAAAGAGTGATTGCACTGTAATGGATCATTCATGCAACTCATTTATAGGTAATTCTGTGAACTGAGATACATACTTGCATTGTGAACTGGGAAACATACTTGCATTGCTCAGGATCCCCAGGAAATAAACTGAAGTACAATAGTGCAGAAAAACAAAGATTAATCAATGATTGATTTTTCACTGTTTAATAGGCTCATAATTGCTTTTTATTTCATTCTTGCAAAAAAAAATACAGATGTATAGTTTATTCTTATTTCACTGATAAAAAGATGGCTAGCTCTATGAATGAAGCACAATTTCCTACACAGTCATAGGCACTATTTGCTACAGCACGAAATAGCCTTAAACAAAGAAAATACCTTAAATTGAAAAAAGGTGTAGAATCAAGTAGGAACATTAAATACACAGAGTTCTGAGGTACAATAAAATAATGACGAAAAGCCAGGTCTTGTTTTTCTCAGGAATGGTACTTGCACATATTGCAGAGATTTTCAGCAAGCCTGCCTCAGCAAGCTTAAGATGGCAAAAGCCTAAAGTGTAAAATACTCCAACTTGTCTCGAAAATCCATCCACCTTGCTCTGCAGTGATTAGTGAGCGACTCTGATTGCCTTGCTTAAAGACTGCATCGCTACTATTCTTGTTTGCCATGGTTAAGTGCCAGCAGGACAAACATCATGTCTTTTAAGATGCAAGGCCCAACAAGAAGCCTCCAACAAATCCACCAGAAACCACTATGTTCTGTTTAATAAATTCTGTAGACTGAAAAGGAAACAGATTTCTGTAAGTTGGACAAATGCATTAGAGTGATTGTAAAAAATTTATTATTGGATTTAAAAAAATCGTAGTTAATGTTATACAGTAATATATAAGAAAACATAGTTCCACTGAAGCCGCATCAGCTTTTAAATATAAGTTTATCTTACTCCTGACCTACCCATATTGATATGGTTAGTGTCTAGTCTGGCACTGCAAATGTTCACAAATATCTGTGTACTAAATATAATTAGTCTTTAAATGAAAATGTGTTTCTAAGGGAAGATTGTTCTTGTTCTGAGATCTTAAATTGCTTCCCAGATACAGACATGAACCCTTGGGGGACCTGGAAGGTAGAAAAACACAGCATGAATGACTAACTAAAGTAAAATATACTACAAAGCAGCCCAAGAGGCCTTATGGAGAGGCATTCAGTAATTGTGAACAGTGATGGCAGGCAGCATACCAATGTCAGCACAATAATCTCAAAAACCCTGAAGAATAATAGGTGAAGTATAAAGGTAAAGGTAAAAGTATCCCCTGTACAAGCACGGGGTGGTTTGCCAGTGCCTTCCCCAGTCATTACCGTTTACCCCCCAGCAAGCTGGGTACTCATTTTACCGACCTCGGAAGGATGGAAGGCTGAGTCAACCTTGAGCCGGCTGCTGGGATTGAACTCCCAGCCTCATGGGCAAAGCTTTCAGACGGCTGCCTTACCACTCTGCGCCACAAGAGGCTCAGGTGAAGTATAAAACATTTAAATAAACGCAAGTGGAAGAAAGAGGAGGATAGTATCACTTCTCTCTTGCAGGAAACCAGAGGAAAGAAAAAAATCTCTCAGGAAGATAATTTAAAGTGATCAAACCTATGTCTTCAAACCTCCTCAGTTAGTACTTCGCTGTAATTTACAAACATGTTAAGCTGCTAGCTTTTCAAAAAGGCCTTACATCACAATCCATACATTTAATACTAAAAAATGAATAATACATGCATTACCTCTTCAATCAGCGTGCTTATTTCAGGAGCTGCCTTGTTCGCCCGCTTTTTGAGTTGTCTTTTTGCTTTATTTACATCTTTCTCAACCCTTTTCCAATCAACCTGTACATAGCCACTATGACTAGCAATCTAGAATAATAGGGAAAAGACAATGAAAGAACCAGAGTATACAATATGTGTCTACAGTTAGAAAAAAACATTTTAGTGAGGTGAATACTATCAGATAAAGAACTGTACTATTTGAAACCTTCTCTACAAACAAATCATGGATTAAATTATTTAAACATTTAAGATTGTAGGAAGAAATATTTAAAAGTTAAAATTATCGCTGCGGACTCGGTCCCCATCACCTTTCAATTAAGGTTCCTTTTTGTTCTTTAATAACACCAATCAGTTTTTGTTTTAATGAATTCAAAGGGTTTTTTAAACAAATGTATTTACTTACACTCTAAACACACCTCCTTAGTGCTTAATTTTACTTCTGATGAAATGAGAATGAAAACTTACTGTTAAAAGTTATCTTTCCATGGTAACTATGATGGTAACTAAAGACTATATTTATAAAAAATGAACATATGTGAATTTTTACTGAGCCTTTAATTTTAAAAATTGCCCACATTCTTTTATTTCTTTATATACAAATTTAACATCCAGTTATGGGTGATTCACATAGCAGAGCTACAGCAGTAGGAACAGCTAAAGGAGTACTTCCCAATCATATTAATGTGCTTGAATACAGAAAAATCTTCCATTTCCTTCTGTGGAAAAGGGAATTAGTCTATACTGAAATGGTGTGTTTCAAAAAAAACATTAAAATTAAAAAGTCTACATACTTGTAGCAAAAGAAAGCCACCGCCAACTGCAGTTGCTGCAAGCTTTCCAACCTTTTGGAATAAAAATCCCGCACACCTTCAAGAAAGGAGGGATATTGAGAAACTGTCAGCAAATTTATTTGGGACTAAGATTCATTAAACACTTAAACATACAAAGGTAACCTGACCTCTGGTTACTGGATTTCAGAATTTTAATTCAAAGCTGCAAAATCCAAATTTTAAGATTCTGTTGATGGCAAGTTGTGAGAATGGGACACATGGAAGAATACTCAGAAAACAGAACTGCAAAGACATCAGGCTTTGGTGATCTTTGTAAAGTAATAGCACCAATTATCACACGAGGCATTGTGTTGGTCAGAATGTATGAAATTGTATGTATTTATTCACAAACATAGCACTGCCACTGCACACCTGATATTTTTATTTTGAACACAATCTTTCAATTGATCATCTCTTTTAATACTCCTTGGTTAAGGAAGTATTTTAATACAGTGCTGAATAATCTTTCATCAGTAATTCTAATGTATTCAGCATTTAGGTATTCCTTTCAGGGTTCTGTAGACAAGAAATCTGACAGCTTTCATTTCAAACTACTGGAACCCTTCCACTCTATTAAAAAGAATGCAGGTTTGGCCCTGGCTTGCTTTGGCTATCTGGAGATTTCCAGAGGACTGGAAGTTCTTTGATTAAGCTCAAGAGTGTAAGCATGAGGACTAACATATATACAATACAAATCTCTGTAAATCATGAAAGAAGCAAAACCAGGCTGCCCACAAAGTGAGGATTCACAGAACATTTAAGGGACTCCCTGGATATGCTGAAAAATATGACTTTCTAAAGTAGTAAAAAGAAACTGAAATCCTTATAGTCTGATGAGTGCTGAATATGCTCCTAAAGGAACAAAACGTTGGCATCAGTGTTCAGTCCTTCATCAGTCCCAGACTTTGGGTCAGGGGGAAGGAGTGGCAATACAGGTCCAGGAAGTTTACTCCTTGAAGGCACACTCAGCACCAAAGATCCCAGATATTGAATGTGTTGGCCTAGGAAGGGATTTGGGCAAGAGCTTGGCCAACCGGTTGGTGTACTGCTTGCCTTAATGCACCATTAGATGCCCTGTCTGGCCTCCTAGAAGCCATGGTAGCCTAGGCCTTGCAGTTTCCCAAACTGCTGATTCTGAGCAACTTCAATGTTCATGCAGAATTGCCTGTCTGAGGACATGGCCTGGACCCAGTTTTGGCCATAGAGAAGTTAGGGTTCTTGCAGGTTGTTACTGGTCCCACTCATCAGGCAGGTCACATCCTGGACTTGATCTTTTATGCAGGAGTTGATATGGATCTAGTTTTAGTAAACACTATTTCATGGTCAAACCACTGTATTGTGAATGCCTGGATCTGTATAGCATCCTCTCCCTATATAGTCAATATTTCAACACACCTGCAGAGATTTATGGATCCAAATGTTTTCCTGAATGCTCTGCAGGACCCAATGCCTCTTGGCGAATCGCTTGATGATTTGGTCAGTGACTGGCTCAGCCAGATGCTGGCCACCATCAACAAGATTTCTCCACAACATCTTCTCTTGCATCAAATGCCCCCCCTGGTATACCAGAGAGCTAGGCTTGGAGGAAGACTCACAAAAAAGTTTGAGAACATCTTATAGAAGGCTTATGAAAGCCTATGTGAAGGCTGCTAAACGTGAGTTTTATGCAACATCCATTGCATCCGCTAGCTCATGTCTAGTATAATTATTTAACGTAAATCACTCTCTTACCTCCCTCAAGTCTCTTGCTTTCCCGTTAGACTTGTCCCTCTTGGTTGTTCAAATTGAGCAACAAGATAATAGTTGGCTATCTCCAGGTGATTATTAACATCTACCTGCCTACAGGGGTTTTCCCAGAGGGGTTGAAAGAGCCAGTGATTTAGCCTCTACTGAAAAAAACTATCATTGGACCCTAGAGACCCGGCCAACTACTGCCCCATTTCACATTTAATGTTTCTGGGGAAAGTGATTGAAAGGGTAGCTACAGACCAACTCCTAGCATACCTAAAGGAAGCTTCAATCTTTGATCAATTCCAGTCTGGCTTCTGTCCTGGCCATGGGGTGGAGACGGCTTTGGTTACCCTAATAGATGACAGCTGGATTGGGGTGAGTTGGCACTGCTCATGTTGATCAACACGGTAGATCACGAACTTCTTGCTCACCGCCTCACCGACACTGGAATACAGGTGACAGCCCTTCAATGGCCGCAGACAAAGGGTTGCAGTGGGACAGAATCAATTGAAAGGCTACCAGCCCACTTGTGGAGTCCCACTATGTGCAGTTCTCTCTCCCACTTTAACATATTTATCTGTCCTCTAGTCCGGCAAGGAAGTGCGACTGCCCTGCCTAGACAGTGTGCAGCTGATGGCTACACAATCCATTAGGAATCCGGCCATGATCTTTGATGCTCCCTTTCAATGGAGGCACAGATCACAAAGGTAGCTCAACTGGCACTTTTCTATCTTTGCCAGGCAAAGCTACTGGTGCCCTACCTGACCCCGGTCACAGTGATCTTCATGATGGTCACCTCCAGGCTAGACTAAGGTGACCAGATTGTCCCACTTTTGGAAGGACATCTGGGGGCACCTGGCAAATTGTATTTATGTTGCAATTTAAAAATATATATTACAATACTATTTTTGCATTCTATGCAACTTTTTGTTGCTCCATCTAGACCAAATTTTTAATCAAGACCCCCTTCCCCCCGGTCAATGGTGTCACGCTTTACCAATGTTAAAATCTGGTCACCTTAGGCTAGACTTCTGTAACTCACTATACATGGACCGACCCTTGACTCAGACTTGGAAATTGCAACTGGGCCAGAATGTAACATCCAGAGTACTTACAACAACATCTTGGAGGGCTCACATTCAGATGGCTTTGAGGCAACTGCACTGGCTCCTAATTGAATTCCAGATCTAGTTTAAGGTGTTGATATTAACCCTCAAGGATATAGCTGTCTGGACCCATTATATCTGAGGGATTGCTTGACTGACTATATCCCCCTGAAGAGTATTATGCTCTATAGTTCCAACAGGCTAGTGATCCCTGGTGCAAGAGAGATATGTCGGCCCCCACCTGATGGAATAAGCTCTCGGAAGAACTGAGGACCCGGTCAGAGCTGACTCAGTTCCACAGGGTTTGTAAAATGAAGCTCTTCCACCAGGCATTTGTTTGGGGCCAATGAATTTCTGTAATAATAACACCAGAATATTGCTGGGCTCCCTCCACAAGGATACCCCCCCCAAAAAAAAAATCAACATCTGACAATTAAGATCTGGAATCAAAGCCAGAATAATCTCAATGGCACTGAAGACCAACATATGTCATCAGTTCAACTGATTGTTTTAAAAGGTTTTAATGCTATATTAATGCTGAATGTTTTATTGTTTGATGGGTTATATGCTGTTTTATTGTAATGTTGTAAACTGCACTGAGCCAGGTGAATAAATCCCACAAATAAAGAAAGAAATTAGAAGAGAAAGAGGGAGGTACTTGCTGAAGCCAATGATAATTTACAAAATCCTGGATAGGCAGATTATGGGAATTATTAGGTGAGATTCATGGGGCTCCAGCTTTTTGGGGCTATTGGCATGTGAGGCACTGCACAAATTATCATTGTTTCTCTTGTCACCTTTTTAGAAAGTTGACTAATTATGATGCAATTCTTCACCTTTTTCTGATCATTAGTTATAGGATGGAAACACCGTAGTTACAATGTTTGTAGATAATAAGGTACATATTTCTAACCCACACCAGTCATCAACCCATTTTCCTCTTTACTATGTAAGAGTTGTTTTATTTCTTCTTCAAGACATTTTGACAACTGCATTGCAGAAAATGTTTGGAAGTTACTACTATTAAGTCACATTTACTGCTATCTTCTCTTCTGAAATTTACAGAGAAATATTACAACCTTTAAAATATTTTTATGGGGAAAAAAAAAGATTTCACTACAAGACTTATGGAATCTGAACAGAAACCAGAGTATTACACCATAAGAATAAATAACACTCTAAGAATATATACACATGACAATATTTAAAAGCATTCTTTCTCACCAGCCGGTTACACCGCCCATTACAATCTGAGTAGCTACAGAATACTTTTCTACGATAGGTCCAGAATTTCTTCCAAACACACGGTTCCACCAATGGTGACGCCTTGCATATTCTGTTAAATCCAGTACTTCATATGAATCATCATCACTGTCATGTTCTTTAAAAGACAAACTGAGGATTAATCTCCCTCTGGATTTTTGCAAAGTGCAACAAATTTGTACAGACACAGTCAAACAGACCCATACAAATAACAGGTATGGCAAAATCAGAAGAGTGCGCAAAGAGTTGGCAAGCGGATTCTCAGGAAGATATCTGCACAATACAACACTCAAATTTTTACAATTTTGGTTGCCTCTTAACAGTAATTAAAAAAAAGAAAAATGAAAGCTGAGGTTCTCACAATTTTAAGAGGAAGATCAAACAATGTATGATGAGAAACTATGAATGGCTAGAATTAGCAATATATATTTTCTGTTCCAACATAAGCAAATATTTGCACACAATTAAAAGCCAAGATACACAAATAAATCACAATGAACTTTTTCTCAATAGTGAGAATGTCAGCCCTTTATTTTGCTTCCTGTGTACAGGAAACATCCTTCTCAAATAATATCATCCTGTTTCAACTCAACATTCCTGTAACTAACAGCATTATGGCTTCATTCTACTATAAATCTATAGTTTGCAGTATTTCTCTTCACAGCTGAAATATTCTTCACTCTATAGTTGTTTAAAAATGTTAATACAAAAAATATTCTTCCTCTCATTCCAAAACGCAAACCTCCACTTTAGCAGCCAACATTAAAGCTGTGTGAAAGAGGAACAGGGTTAGGGTAGAGAACAATGCCTGCAGAAAGGAGACTGAAGTGGTATTGTGTACTGTAGTTGTGGAATACACAGTACTTATTTAAGTTATGCAACATGGAATCAAAATGCACACACACCCAGGGGGCTATTGGACCCAGCTATTAGTACAGAACTAGCAGTTGGTCCACCCTATCATTAGTTAGCTATTGGACTTCTTTGGCCACTGCTTCTGGGTTGTTTTGTTTTTGTAAGTAAAATGTTTCTCTTGTTACCACTGGAATCGGATCATCTTTTTAATTTGTTTGAACAGCATTTCCCCTTAACTAGGAAACATGGAGGATTAGGGATACTGAGTAAAGCTCTTGTGCTTCCAAGGCTAATTGATATTTTTTACATTAAACCCAATAGATATTTTAGCCAAATGCTGCATGTGAGGCACCTGCCAATCTATCTATGAGATTCAAAATGGAATAACCACTCACTAATATAGTTTGGAGCTCACCTTCAAGACTAGGAAAAGTAGGAGAAAAATCCTACCATTTAAAATCCTAATTTATGACTGCAAATATTTATCTAAAATGTGTGGGACAGCTCTTTACTGAAGTTGTCCCGACTGAGGCATACTAAGGAGTATCACTCAAGTGACCCAAGAGCCTGCTCGGGGCACTAAACCAGTGATACAGGAGGAGACAACCATGGCTTGCACCTCATGTCATCCCCTATCATTTGACCAATGTCCAAGGCAGGACCTTGATCAAAAGATAGGGGATATGAGGTGCCTCTGAAGTCGACCTTGCACACACACTACTGCTTCCATGATCTGTGGGCTGCAGAGGTGTCCCACTACTCTTGTGTTGCTGTTGCCTGGACCAGGTGTGACACAGTATGTGTGCTGCCTCTGGAGTCTACCTTGGCCACAACCAGGCTGGCATGAGACGAGGCTGCTTAGGTGGTAAAAAAAAAAAAGGGAGCCACCCTTGAAACGGGAACATTAGGGTAGCTTAATTAGGAGCAAAAACAAAGAGGTGTCTAACAGCACCTTAAGAGTAATCCAATCAAATCAATATACTTAAAACCACCTTTTGAATTGGCATTTTTAAAAAAGGCCACCCTCCAAAAAAAGTACAGAAGTCTAAAGTGTGCTAGAATTTGACCGTTTGGTTTGGGAATCGGGGAAGAAAGACCAGAGTTCTTGCTCATTGCTTTCGTAGGTAAATGGGGCACCATCTTGCCCAATAGTCTTTCCCTCTTCTTCATGGCAATCCTGCAGAGCCACACGTGCATCTGCAGAGCAATCCTGCTTTAAATTTAGAAGCACGCCCGACTGGGGCCAGCGGCCTTTACTTCCTCGGGGGCGGTTTCAAGGGCTGCCCCACAGAGAGGGCCTCCTCTGGTCCTGCCATTAAGTCGGCCCTCCACACATCCGGGTCACGCTCTTCCCACCCCAACCAGGCAACAGCTGACAGCCAGCCCTCGGCAAGCCCCGCCTGCTCTGGAGTCGCGCCCAGCCGAGCGGGGCTCAGCCCAGGAGACGCATCCTAAGAGCGGGCGGTCCCTCCATTTCCTCTGCGCTCCGCACTCCAGAGGGGCGACGGGCCAGCTCCGCGCTGGAAGTGATGATGGCAGTGAAGCGGGCCGCTCCTGGGGGGAATGAGGCTCTCACTGACCTGAGGCGGAGCGAGATCTCCGAGACGCCATGTTGGCCAGCGCCAGAGGGGGAGGGGAGGCAGCTGCCGCACTGCTCCTCCCACTGCGCGCCCCTCCCTAGGCGCCGCGCTCTCCAAGTCCTCGAGCAAAATCCGGGGGAGGGGAGGGCGCGAACAGAAGTACGCGTGCGCAAGAAATGAAGACGACGCTCCACACACACACGCACCGGCGCTTGCTACACTCCAACGGCCGGCTTTGGATCTCTGCTCCCTCTTGAGTCGATGATTGACGTAACCAGCTTTCGCCTGGGGAATTATGGGAATCGTAGTTTTGACTGCTTTTTCAGACTACCATGGCGTCAGTTTAGGTAACTTACATCCGCCGGGGGTAAATGAAGTGGTTTGTAGAGTTGCTGTTATAAGTTGCGGCTTCTAATCTTCTGAAACTGATGCACCCCTATGAGGAGGCTTTCAGGGAAGAAAAGATTCTGCATCTAGCTAGTTTCGATCACAATTATATTTCGGATGCAAAGTTAGCAAAACCAAAACCCTCCAAAGAAAATTCTAAAGTCACCTCGTGAATGAGGCTTTATTATGCACTGGGGCAGGATTCTACTCCTAGCACCTCCAGTTCTGCCTCTTTCTCTCACAGACACACCCCGCAATAGGTCTGTATTTACCATTTATAGAGGTTATTGACTGGTTATTGAACAGTTTCAGAGGGCTTTGCCGAGAGGGGCAAGGAGTATTTTTTTTAAGCAGAAGGGCAGTTTGCTCAGGGCGCTGTTAGATTTGAAAGAAAGGTGGGAGGGGGAAAATAATGCTTCACATAGGGGATGTGCTAAAACGAATGACAAGAATGCCCATTGAAAATCATGGGAGACGCTGGAAGATCCATTGGAAATAATGGGAGGCAAGAATGCCGATTGACTTGCATGGGTTCCATTGAAATAGATTACAGTAGGAAGATAGTTGCAAAGAAAACATGGAATGGATTTTCCATGACACTCAGGAAGACTACTCTGGACCAGGATTGACACCCCATGGGTGTTCCACGGGAATCTTGGCCTAGAATGAAATGACACCCCCTGGGAATGCCACGGGGAATCAGGTGTTCAATGTTATATATACTCCACAGTCATAACAATTGTTCTGTTGAACTGTGTGTACTCTGCACGCCTAAAAGGAAAACCTGGTATTTGATGACATGATGCAGCAATTGGTATTTGATGACATGATGCAGCAATTGACAACACAATGTTCCTGTAATTGATCTTGTTGCTGTGATCGATCCCAATCTTTCGCTTAATCATCAAATATAATAATTTCCCTTGTCTTGAAGATAATTATGCCCAGTGGCCAATCCTGTCCAATGGAATATGCATCAGTGTTGATAGGAAGAAATATAATGTACTTGTTGGAAGCTACTGTATAATAAGCCATGCTCCAGGTTGCAGTGATTCTTTGATATTCAAGCGTACTCTGTTAAACAGTTTTCTGTCCATATCTATAGCTGCTTTGTTTGAAAGATTCCCCACCCTACCTTTTTCCTTTCGGGGTGGAATATTTATTTATTTATTTATTTTATTTGGATTTTTAAACCACCCATTCTTTAGCTCTGGGCGGTTTACATGGAACATTATGAAATTTTACATGGAACATTATAATAATTTATCTATAACATACAGTTTCAATACAACATCATAACAACCAAGTAACAATTTATAACACAACATAAATAACAACAACACTGAACAAATTTGTTCAGTCATGGAAGGGTGTCTGAGGGGGGCCCAGAAGATGTTCTCAGACAGTCAGCCTCAAGCGAATGTCTGGTGGAAGAGCTCCCTTTGCAGGCTTTGTAGAATTGTGGAAGTTCGGGCAAGGTTCTGATCTCCTCAGGGAGCTCGTTCCACCAGGTGGGGGCCAGGACCGAAAAGGCTCTGGCCCTTGTTGAGGTCTGCCATGCTTCTTTGGGGCCAGGGATCCGCAGCCAGTTGGAGGTGGCGGAGCGCAAGGCTCTTTTGGGGGTATAGGCAGGGAGGCTGTCTCTCAAGTACACCGGGCGCAAACCGCATTGGCCTTAATGGTGGTTACCAAAACCTTAAGCTTAATCCGGAATTCAACTGGGAGCCAGCTGAGTTGTTGGAGTATCGGCTAGATGTGGGATGCGTATGTTGGCAATACATTTTCAGGCTATGGGCGTATTTTAGCCTGTTTTGGCAATGGTTATATTCTAACCCACCTGCAGAGACTTACGGATCCAACTGGATTCCTGAATACTCTGCAGGACCCAATGCCTTCTGGTGACTCATTGGCACAGCTGGTGGAGGGCTGGCAGTCCCACACATACCCTCTGAGGGAAATGAGACAACTGTAGAGAAAGACTCACCCTTATGTCTCAAGAACATCCTATCACACGCTTATGAAGGCATATGAGATGATAGTGAAAGTGGGAAAACATGCATTTTACGCCACTGCCATTGCATCTGTGAGCTCACTCCCAACGCAGTTATTTAGGGTAGTTTTGGTCTGTCAGCACCCTTCAGGAAGGGCACCACAATTCTAGTCAGTTGGAACTTTGCTGTGAGGCATTATTGATCTTTTTTGCGGATAAAGTCTTGTCGCTCCATTGGGACCTTCCTGCCACAATTGATTAGGGAAGGGAGCTGGAGGCCTGTTGGCTGTCACAGGAGATAACGCTTGATGGCTTCAGGTGGCTCTCATTAACCAAATTGGACAAGTTGCTGGCATCAGTAAGGGTGACCACCTTCCCCCTTGATCCCTTTCAGTTTTGGCTGTTCCAAGGGGGTGACCAGCAGATAGGAAGCCCTCTCGGGAATATCATCTTCTCCCTTTTGTTTGGGAAGTTCCATGTGGTACTTAAAGGTGTGGTGGCCCATCCCTTGTTGAAGAAACCATCACTTGATCCACTACCACTACCACTCAGTCTCACATATTGTGTTTCTGGGTAAGGTGGTTGAAAGGTCTATTATGGATTAGTTCCTGACATTCTTGGAGGACGCTTTGTCACTCAACCCATATCAATAGGGCTTCTGTTCAGGGTGGGAGGTTTCGGATTGGGAGGAGCAGGTGGGGATCTTCGCTTGTCACTATGGGTGTCATACCCCTCCTGCCACCTCTAGCCTTCAAGGAGTTGCCACAGGTGTCGTCGGCCTTCCAAACTGTCAGAATAGGAGAAGCCAAGGGAAGAGTTGAGCCAGGGACAAGATCAGCTAGATCTAAGCTCTGACTTCACGGAGCAGCCAGGGCCAAGCTATAGGAACGGACTAATATCTCCCCCAGACTCAACCCTTGACCCTGCCAGCACCGCAGGACAGCCCCAACATTTCGCCTGAACACAGAAGGCAGCGGAGTTCAGACTTCACTGAGTGGTGGAGAATTGCCTGGCTCCTGGCTCACTATCAATCTAGATGGAGTCCAGGTATATTCTGTGGCGTGCAAGACTGCTTACAGAAGAGAGGTGACTGTAATTCCTGAGCTATGGAAAATGTGTACTTATATACATCTTTAAACAGCCCCGCGGCGCAGAGCGCCGCGGACTGAATAAAGGAGTAAGGGCTGTGTGGGAGGAGGTAGGGCGAGCCCTGTCTGGGATACAAACTCGTGGCTCCTGATTGGCTCCTCCGAGTGTCCATCCCGGACCAAGCAGCCAATGGGGAGCCACGCAAACCGCGGCTCCCCATTGGCTGCTTCACCCGGCCAGGGAATCTGGCCGGCTGCTCAAGATAGCCACGGGTGGGGACTGGGCTGCGCCGCCTTCTCGAGGCCGCTCTGGCGGCCGGGAGAAGGCTCCAGAGAGCCACGGGTGGGGGGTGGCCCACGCCACCTCCCGGCCGCTGGAGCGGCGGCAAGGCTGCTCCGGCGGCCAGGAGAAGGCTCCAGAGAGCCACAGGTGGGGGGTGGCCCTTTGGGGTTTGGGAGGGGGGTTCCCCTTTCACATCTAGCGCCCATTTCATTTGAATATGAAATGGGCTTTAAATCTAGTACAAATATATTTGTGGAGTCATAATAAGTAGTATCCTCTAACTGAGGCTGTGGAGAATGGAGAAAGATATGATTTACACAAAGAGAAGGTAAATAGCAGACAAAGCGAACACAAGAGAAATAAGAGACAATTGTATGCATGTTGGCAATTAACTCCCAATCAGAGATGATATTATCATGTTTAACTCCTACTATGCACCTTATCCTAAATGTGTGGAAATATGCTGTACTTGTTAAGTAGGAAGAGACCGTAGTACAATGTATATCATAGTCAAGTGCAAATTCTTGTTACTTCACATGTTCTTAAGTCCTGATTCTAAAAACTAATGCTGGATAGAGTGAATTAAGGACTGATCATACTTCCTCATTTCAATTTAGTTTTTATTTTATAAAAATAGATTTATTTTATACATGGCTACATTAAGTCTAATTTATGCCCTAAACACAGTCCAGCATTGGTGCTCCTTGTCCCATCCATTGCTTGACTAAGTCATTAAGACTAAACATGAAATAAAAAAACATTGTTTTAACAATGACAGTTAAATTTGAACAGAGCAGATAAGTACAATTACAAAAAAAATTCAACTAAAGTCAAGTGTAGCAGTGAAAGAGTTAAGGGCATGGTAGCCAGGGGCAAAAGCTTGGTGGTGCCCCCTTCCCTTGTTGGCTTAACCACATGCTTATGATTAATCCAGGGCTGATTTTATATACAGCTGTATATTTCAGGAAGGTACACATTTCTTCTTGCTGAAGTTATTTGTGCGTTAAGTACTGTCAAGTCACTGCTGACTTATTGTGACTGTAAGAATTAATGTCCTCCAGAATGTGCTGTCATTAACATCCTTGCTCATATTTTGCAAACGGAGGGCTGTGACTTTCTTTATGGAGTCAATCCATCTTGTTTTGGGTGTTCCTTTTCTGTTGCCTCCAGCTGAAGTTATAGCAGGGGAGAAACAACAGTCTATACTTTCCACCCTAAAATGATGGTGAAATTTAGTCTCTTTTTGGGTATCAATGTATTATTTTCAAAATAAATTTAAAGTCTCAAATATGTTCTTTTCTAATCTACTTTTAAAATTAATTCCCTAAAATGTTTCTAATAACTGCTGAAGGGACTTATTTTTAGATACTGTGATTTCTTGGAAACCAAAAGATGCATAGACAGACATGACGTGTGTTTATCTCAGATAATTATTCTGCTCAATTCTATTATCTTGCAGTATTCTCTTCTTTCGATTTTTATATTTGGTGATTGGTAGAGCATTATAATGATCTATTGGAACAAGGTATTAGCTACTCTGAATTCCTAATTTTCAAAGCACTTTTTATGGGAAAAAGATGTAGGGGGGAGCTAGAGACTCACTATTTTTTTAAAAAAGAAGAGAAAACAGTGTCCTCATAGAAGTTAGAAGAAGAGTTGTTTCTTATATTCTGCTTTTCTTTACCAGAAGGAGGCTTACATTCGCCTTCCCTTTCCTCTTCCCACAGCAAACACCCTGTGCGAGCCCTGATATTACTGCTCAGTGAGAATAACTTGATCAATGCTGTGGCCAGCCCAAGGCCACCCAGCTGGCTGCATGTGGGGGAGAGCGGAATCAAACCCGACTTGCCAGATGAGAAGTCTGCACTCCTAACCACTACACTAAGCTGGCTTGGTTTTCCCATATTGTTCCCATATGTTCTTATAATATTATAGCAATCTAATGATTACCAATTTATTTTTTAAGAAGAGTCCTGCTGGTGGTACAGTGGGGGAAAGGGCAGCTGTGAGAGACTGAGGGAAGGAAAATTATGGCAATGTGAATGGGACCTTGGTTAATACTTGGATTCCCATTCATATCACCTGGTAACATGCTTGATGCTCTTCTCCAAACACCTTGAAGAAAGTTAGGTTTTGGAAATAGTGTACTAAAGATGTAGAAAGGATTACTGGTGCTTTATTAGACCATAATGTCTTATAGATGTGTTATGCCAATAAAGGTGTCTTGAGTCTTCTTATAGATGCCCCCCTGGAGGGGTGACATTGCATTTTGGTGGCTGAAGCAAAGAAAAACCTCCATGTGGAAGCAGCTTTTGACTGGTAAAACTAGGTGTGCTGATTATTTTTAATGATCTTGTGCATATCCACCAAGGTGTAGTCTGCATGGAGCTTTTATTCCAATCCCAGGTCGATTCAGTTCCTGCCATCTCCACTGAATGCGATTTCCATTTTGATTTTGTCCAATTTAAATTTTCCCTCTGCAACAAGCATGATTGATTCAGAGTGATCGTGCATTTATCCTGCAATATCCTAGGGTAGATATAACCCTCAATATTTGAATAATCGGGTTGCGAAAACATGAGAAAACATGCGAAGCTCTGTCTGCTTCGAATTTGTCGCTGACTCCATGGTAGAGAAGCCCTGATTGGCCAAGGCTGCCCAGGTGACAAGCTTGCCTTAAAGGGGAAGCCCCTAATTTCTCTCAGCAGAAGCCCTAACCTCTGTCGGTAGAGATTTGCCTCTTGGTTTTTTGTCTCTCCCCCCCCCTTCAAGAAAACAAAGAAAGAGTCTCCGGCTGTGCTTGGCTCCCCCCTTCCCCTTCTAAACTCCCCTAACCACGTGCAGAACACTCTTCTGTTTCAATGGGGGTGGGGAGACAAAGACCCGAGTTCAAATCAATCTGGATTCAGCCGTATCCATACCGGAAAAAACAAAGTAAGTGCAGAATCAGCCCTGGTGGAGGAAGATATGTGAGCTGCAGATAGGTAATTGTCTTGAGCTAGTTCTGCTAGAGAGCAGAATTCTGGGGAACCAAGGTAGAATGGATTTGAATTAGGCTTTGGCAGGGCAGTAAGAGAAGTAATGTGGAAGAGAAGTAATGTTTTAATATAAAATGGGAAGAGGCGTGTGAAGGAGGGTAAAATTGTCCAGCTAATCAGACTTCCAGTGGCCAATCAGAAGCCCTGCAGGGCAGCAGCCCTTCCTGGCTCTGCTCACTTTCTAAAAACAATTGGTGGGTTCCAGGAAAATGTTGACAAGTGCAATGGCAGCTCTTGGCAGCAGGGACCCCTAGGTTAGAGGTAAAGGTAAAGGTATCCCCTGTGCAAGCACTGGGTCATGTCTGACCCTTGGGGTGACGCCCTCTAGCGTTTTCATGGCAGACTCAATATGGAGTGGTTTGCCAGTGCCTTCCCCAGTCATTACCATTTACCCCCCAGCAAGCTGGGTACTCATTTTACCGACCTCGGAAGGATGGAAGGCTGAGTCAACCTTGAGCCGGCTGCTGGGATTGAACTCCCAGCCTCATGGGCAGACAGCATCAGACAGCATTTCTGCTGCCTTTCCACTCTTGCGCCACAAGAGGACTCAAATGCCAGACAATTGTTCTGGCAAAGATTTTCAGTTACTTGCTTTCCCCATATCATTTGACAATGTCTGATTGACCTAAAATATGAAACCAGAATGATCATTTACAAAAGCAAGAGTAAAGATTTTACCCCCAGATCCCCAGAAAGTCCTTCAGTATGCAAGGCACATGTTTAAAATTTGTTTTTCAGTGGTTGGGGGGTATAGCGATATACTAGATATAATATATAGCCCTTAAAACTAAGCACCAAACTTGCAAGTGAAAGTTTTCTGTACTTCCTGAAATGAAAACTATACAAAAGAAGCTTGTTAATCCTTTTTATGACTATGAAATGAACAATGACATAATGTAAATCTTTGCAGTCGATTATGTGTACATTTACCTGCCCTATATTTTAACATCACAGTATATTGCATTATTTATAAAACATGAAAGCTTGAAAGTTAAATCCATTTTACAGTTTTGGATTCAACTGTATACTCCAGGATCATCTTCTGGTTCAGACTATCAGTACTTCTTTCCTGGCAGTAAACATTTGGAACTTGTGCTTATGAGTTTAGGACTGAAAAACATTAAAACCACTAAAGTCCATTTTAAAGACCAAACTGTGTTTTATTGATTTCAACTTCTGAGTGGTTTTTACATGCTGCTAAATATTTCATTTCTAAACTTCATGATTTTATATCTGCTAATCAAGTATGGGTCTATTTGTGGATACTTCAGTCCATTGATGGAACCAAAACAGATAGTTCTGCAATCTTGGGGGACCCTTCAGGTTTGCAGAAAAATCTGAAATCCTTTAAAAATTGCATTGGAAGATTTAACCCACCCCCCTCCAAATGTGCACATAACACACCTATGGCGGAGGCCAGGAGCTGTGCTGGGCAGGGCAAGTGAAGGCTGGGAGCCATACTAGGAGCTGTGGCAGATAGAGGTCAAGAGCCACTCTAGGTCTGCTGTGGTGGCAGCAGTGGCCAAGAGCTATACTGGGCCCAGCCATGCTACTGGCAGTATCCTAGAGGTGGGTTGGTGGTAGTGTCCTGGAGCCATGCTGAGCCTGGTATCAGCAAATGGGGAGGGGAGAAGGATGGGATTCCCAACATGAGTTTTGTGGACTGCCACATGTATATTCTATAACTAATTATCATTATTTTGTATTTATTTATACCTTGCCTTTGTTCCCAAGACTGAAGGTAGCTTACAGAATTTAGAAATGCAATAGTATAAGACATGACATAAATGCATATAGTAGATTACAGAAATTAGAAAACAATGCAGTAAAAAGCAGTTCATAGAATAAATGCATGCATACACTGCAGCCTTTAATCCTTTATTAAAGCATCCTCCTGAACAATTCCAATTTTACTAGAGCCCTGTTTTCTTTATAAAACCACACTGAATATTTCTGTGAAACAACCAAAGTGTGGGAGTCTTTCTGACTTAAATTGTTAATAATAGTATTGTCTTTTCACATAGAACATTTCTGTGATGGCATTTCACTAGCAGGCAACCTGAAGCAAAGTGGTGTTCTGCTTGGAACTGTTTTCTGTGCTGTGCAGATGATCTCAGAATCTTATCTGTGCCAATCCAAACATTAACAAATTATGAGTCAGTCACCACTCCCTTCTACAACAGAGCCAAGAGTTTGTATAAAAAATGACAAATCTGCTGGCCCTTTTAAGTATTGCTGTGGCTATGGATGACAATATTATGTTAAGAATTATTCTAAACCTTTGCAGAATATAAACAACAATATTTAATAATAATATTACGTAGTTGTAGTACTTTAATGTTTAAAAATGATGAGTTTTGCTCAGTTTGGCCCCAATTTTGCCCAGAAGTATTATGTGAAAATAACAAGGTGTAGTGCTAGGCCATACTAGATTCACAGTTGTTCAGAATTCAGGATACTGGACAGAAGTTACTTGGAAACTAGCACTGCTATCACCTCTGTACTACTTGCTCAAAGTAGGAGATAAGTAAAAGGACCTTTTGTTTTTTCTAGCTGTCTTATCCAAAGGAAGCTGCAGCAGATGTTCTGGCTCCCTGCCTTTAAAAAATGGTAAAGATCTGAGTAGGTTAGGAAATAGTGGTCGTGTTCAGAAAGCTATCCATCTGTAGTTAGAATAAATGTACTTCTCCAGTCGTCTGGGCTGGGGCAGTCTCAAAGCCTGGGATGAAGTTCCTCCTCCAGGCAGGCAGGGTCACTAACTCTTGCAGTTGCAGTAGCAGGAGGGGCTTCCCACAAAGTCCTAGTCTATGGCTCTGCCTTAGGCAAGCAATGTCTTCACCAGTGCTCCTTCTGAGAGCTGAGATTCCTGTGAAATTTCTTTGGGATTTTTATTACTGTGCAAGCACTTTGAAAGGGAACAGGTTCTTCCCCCTCCCTTTTGCCGCACTGTTTTTTTCCCTAGCTGTAGCTGAGCATTCTGGGAGCTGCAGTGGTGGCAAGGAACCCTTTCTGCAGCCCAGCCTTCTTGGAAGGGAAGAAGACAGTCTCCATGCCTGTAGGGATCTCCAACCTTCCTGCTCAGACTGTTCTCCTTTCTGCTCCTGAGGATTCGGGTGTTTGCAGGCCTTCTGCATGACCACTTGAGGCCCTCCTTGCTTCTCACAGGCAGATCACAGCAAGACTGCCTGTTAGTGTCCACATATCTCTTAGTGAACCTCTGGTCACTACAATGAAGATCTACCTTTTCCCTCAAAATATATTTTATGAAATCCTCCCTAAAGTATTGCGTATTTTAGAAATCCCTTTTGCTTGTAAGGAGGTAGAAGCACCAGTCCCCAATGAGCCTCCAAGGTCTGATAGAACTTTCCCAAAAGAGAGGTCCTTTTGTAGCAGTTTTTGATAAAGTAGTGCAAGCCAAATGGGAATGCCCCACCAGATCCAAATTTAACCATCCAATTATTGCCAGGTTTTATTTACTGGTACCAGAAGTGGTAGAGAATTTCTAATTGCCCTTAGTGGATGACCCAGTAGCTACCCTGTGCTTCAACTTGGTTCTTCCAATGGAGGCAGAGGGTTTACCAAGGAATCCTTGTGAGAAAAGAACTGAACAAGCTCTGTGTAAGAATTTGGAAGTCTCTTCACCATTTCTCAGTTCTCCTAGCACTAGTTCAGTATTTGCAAGGGCTGTTTATTACTGGGCTTCAGATTTGTCTGTATCTGAAAGTGGCATCCCGAAAGAACTAAAGGATGAGTTAAAGAATCTTTATCTGGTAGTGTAATTTTCTGCAGATGGATCTCTCGATGCTTATTCAGCTTTCAGCTAGAGTCATGGCATTGAATGTTATGGCTAGAAGGAATACCTCGCTCCAGAGTTGGAAGATTGACCCATCTTCTCAATCCAAAGTAGCTAGTGTGCCTTATAAAAGCACTAGCAATAAAGGCCATTGTGCATAAAAACACAACAGGCTATAGAAAACCCTCGTTAGTAAGGGCTGACAAGAGTCCATTGCTTTCCTCATGGTGCCCCTCTGGCCTCTACTTTCCAGGACTAGCCAAGTTTGCCAGCTTTCCCCTGCCACCTCCCTTTCCTGCAGCCAGTATGGCCAATCAACTGCCATTTGATAAATAAAGGATGTGTGAGCTAATGGGCAGGCCCATTATCACATTAAGCAGGGGCTAATGTCTGAGGTGTATCCATCGCACTTAGGGAGTGCCCGCAGAGCCAGGTGCAGTATGATGGATGGCACACTCCATTTTATGACTTTTCTATTGCTCTTTATAGAAGGATCAACAAACTAAATCATGCCCTCCAAAGCTCCCAAGCACTAATGAGGGGCAGGTGGGGAGGTGAGAGGAAAAGGGTGAAAAGAAAATTGGAAAGTGGCCTGTAGCTTCCCATGCTTGTGGCTAAGGGCCACCCCAGCCTGAGCCCTGAGAGGAGGATATTACACCAATCGGGAAAAGGTGGTCTTATGTCATCCACGGTTGTTGGACAGATCCCTCGGATGGCCTTTTTCCTATTGGTGGAATATCCCCAATTTAGGGCTATTCGACTCCTGTTTTTAGAGGTTAGTCATTGGCTATTACGCCTGGTGATTTATATAGCATTATGATTATGATGATTATGATAATTTGTTTGGAGAAGATATGGACAAGTATTTGGTGGTACTTGTCAAGAATACAAGAAGGGTTTGCTGTTCTGGAAATATCTCAGCTGTCAACAAAAATTCAGGGCAAAGTTCCAAGGATCACAAGAAAGCATCTTCAGCATGACTATACAGAGCAGGATCACAAGAAAGCATCTTCAGCATGACTATACAGAGCAGGCTTTGTTAAGCAGGGTTTCATAAAACTCTGGGGTTTCTTGATAGACCTGGAAGGGTTTCCTGAATGGGTGAGAATTAATTCATTTCTATATGTATTTTAAATTTGTAAAACATTTGTCAGGTGATATGACCCACCCTCCAAATCGCCAATTATGAGCCTGGAGTGGGTGGGAAGGGGATGGGCCCAAGGTAGGTGTGTACCCAGCTATGCTTTCATACTGTATTCTACATGATTGCACCACTTCTGAAGTTTCTCAAGACCTGAAGAATGTTTCAGGGGTTTCTCAATGGTAAAAAAGTTGAGAAAGGCTGACCTAAAAAGCAGCCAAAAGATAGGGGATCATCTTTAAAGGTTTGCAGTTCAGTGGAACACACTGTGGAAGACTGGTAGGTGATAGACTCTATCCATGGAGTGCTCTCTGGAATTCTCTCCTGACCAACGGATTCCTACAAGTGCCAAAACACAGCTGTTTACAAAAACATCTCATCAAAGCCATTCAGCACTTGTTGATCACAGCAAAAGAGCCAGTACCAAAAGAGCAGAAGACCTCAGGGATTTATTTGGTCTTTTTCTAGTTCCAAAGAAGAATCATGATGTGAGAGTGATTTTGGATTTGAATTGTCTAAATAGGAAATTAAACAAGAATTTCAGGATGGAAACCCTAAAATCCATATTTTCTGCAATCCAGAAGAAAGATTTTCTGGCTTCAGCAGATCTCTCTGAGGCCTATTTGCATATTCCTATTTGGCAGTCCCACAGAAAGTTTCTGAAATTTGCGTAGAGCAACCTTCATTTTTAATACAAGGATCTTCCATTTTGCTTCAAGTCAGCACCAAGGCTATTTACCAAAGTCTTGGTTACTCTGATTGCCCATGTGAGAACTCGAGAAGTGTCAATATTTCCTTATCTCAATGATATTTGAATCAGGTCCCTGTCTTTCCAACAAGGAGTTAAAGATGTTTGTCATACTTTTTCGTCAATCAAGAAAAGAGCAACTTAACCCCTTCCCACAGGGTTTCACATCTAGGTGTTGTAATACGGTGGTCCCCAACCACTGGGCTGCAGCACCGGGCCGCGGCTCCCTCTCCCTGCCCCCCCCCCCGCAGTGAGAAACTTCCCAGGCCGCAAGCTTGCGGCCCGGGAAGCTTCTTTTTGCGGGAGGGCGAGGAGCTGGAAGCGCTGCCACCAGCGCAAACGCGCATGCGCGGCAGGTCTGGGCGTGCATGTTTACGCCATGCATGGATGCAAATGCGCATGCGTGGCACTTTCGCACATGCGCGCATGCATGGCAGGTCCCCACATGTGTGTTTGTGCCTGCAAATGCGCATGCGTGAACCAATCAACATAAAAACTCAAAGCCCTCTTTACAACCAGGCAGTGCCACGCCTTTTCTTGCAGATGTTTGGGAATGGGACAAAAATGTGTGGCAGCCGGATCACCCTCCCCCCCCACCGGTCCGCAGCCTAATAAAGGTTGCGGACCACTGTTGTAATAGACATGGTTCTGGACAGGATGTTCTTGTCTTTGGAGAGAGACAAGAGATCAGAATGGCAATACAACTGGTGTTGAGTCAAGCACCCTGGAGATTTGGCATTTGGGCATGTTGATATCCTGTCAAGATGTAGTGCAGTGGGTCTGTTTTCATGCATGGCCATTTCAGAAGTTCTTGCTTCAGCACCACTGATTCTGGACCACTTTCAGCTACAGTAGAAAGCCCTTGCTTTTTTACAAGACCTCCACACTACTATCTCGAGAAGACAGATTGCCACTATCTTTTCTTAGTATCCCTAAGAAGTAAAAATCATTAAAAGGTATATTAGAGGTACTGCCCTAATCAATCTTCCTCAGGTATATTGATTCTTTATGTAGAGCCCGAATACTGTTCTCAGGGCTCTGGTGAGAGCACTTTTCAAACCATTAAGGAAGTGACACTCAAGACAAACTTTCTAATGGGCATTACTTCTACTAGAATGGTGTCCAAGCTCAGAGCTTTGTCAGTTGACAAGAAATGCTGTGTTTTCCATAATGATAGAGTTATGCTGAGTTGAGATGTGGCCTTTGTCCCTAAGGTAAACTCTGCCTTTTATAGATCAATTGATTCTATTCTTTTTGTCCCATTCCCAAACATCTGCAAGAAAAGGCGTGGCACTGCCTGGTTGTAAAGAGGGCTTTGAGTTTTTATGTTGATTGGACTAAGTCTTTTTGTAAATCTGATTCTTTGTTTTATTTGTTTTAGGAAGGCTTCCTTAGAGAACAAGATTTTGATGGCAGGCAGATTAGAGACTGCATTATCCTTGCATACAAACCATTGGGTCTGGAGCCCCCTGCAGCAGTGACAGCTCATTACCTTAGAGGGGTGGCCACTTCTGCTGCATACAGGTTATTTCTGTCTTTGAAGATCATCTGTAAGGCTGCTACTTGGAGCCTTCAATAGATAATACAGGATTGACTAATTGGCTTCGGCTGAGGTGGCTCACCGCCCAGGGACACACTGCTTTTTTATGTTCCAGGCATGGAGACTGCCCCACCCTGGGCCACTGGAGAATGGAAGATTTTTCTCATTTATCATGAATCTTCCTTGGCATTCTGGAGTGGGGCAGTCTAACACCTGAAGGGTTGTCTGTGAATCTATGACTACATGTTCTGAGGTGGCTTTCTGTAAAGTTTATGGCTCCTTGCACTACTTCAACCTCCTTTTTTCTTCTCAGGAAGGGTGCCCCCCTTTTCCCCATTTGTTTTGGGTTCTGTCTGTCAGTTTTATAAGAGGGGGAGTATTTTCTCCTATTGGCACTGCTCCTGAACCAGACTAGCACCATGGGGGAAGCCCCCACCCAGGAATCACGAAAGCAGGTGGTTCTGCCTGCCTCAGGGAGGAGCTTCATCTCAGGCACTGAGAATATCCCATCCCTGGACCACCAAGAAGGACGCTTCATGGTTAGTAAGAAAAATGTTCAATTTCCTGTATTGCTCAGACATCCCCATTTGCCTCCTCTTTCCATCATTTGAATAGCACAGCTGAAGGTTTCCTGGTTTGGGAAGTCTTGAATCAAGCAACAGCTTGCCATGCCATCTGGGTGCAGGCAGTTCTGTCTCTCAGAATTCCCATCAAGGTAAGTCCAGTTTTTCTTTCCGGTTCTGCCTACAAACCATCTGGGATCTGAAGAAGTAAGCAGTGACTCAGAAAAGTTCATGCCCATCCACAACTTTTGTTAGACTTTAAGGTGCTACTTGGACTCCAATTTAGGAAAGAATGAATATGCATAGGCATCTCCAGGTATGTGCTAACTTCACTGAGTACTATTGCTGGCACATTCATGAAGGTTTTCAGGCTCGTTTATCTCTGAAGGACTTATTACCATGTTTCCATGTGTAAAGACTAGAAAGTTGTTTGTCTGCTATGACTCATTAGGCTTAATTGTGGACAATCAAAAACCTAATAAAGATTGGATTGTCAAGAGTCTTGATTCCCTGACTTCAGGTTACCTATGCGTAAAAAGATCAGCACTTTCAGTTCTGCAGAATGTTGAAGGAAATAGTGAGATGGTATATTCAGAATATCTAAAAATAGATTCAGAGAATAACTGACAACTGTTTGCCTTTCTTGGCTGATAAATTATATTTCCCCACATTTTCTCTCTGTTTTATTAATGTATTCGTAATGCTTTATGGATCATGCACTATTCTGGTCTGCACTTTTGGTTTAAATTTTAAAGAAAACTTGTTTTATCTTTGACCATCACCTTGGTCTACATTATTGCTCTCATCTATTATTTAGTTTGCGGGTTCACCCACACTTTAAGTGCTTTTTAAGAAAGAGAAAGGCAGAATCCCTGCAATGCAGAGTATAACCTCTGATAATTTTGGAAACATAACAGCTGGCTGTAATCACTGTCTGGAGAAGTCACCCAAGAAATCTTTCTACCCAAAATAAATTTTGGTGTAATTCACATTTTACACAGGGCAGTGTAAATAGGCCATTTCATTTCTTCATAAAGTGTTAATTTTTATACTTTATTTTATTAAAGTATGCGTAGATTTTTTAAAAGCCCTTTCATTATTCATATTTCTCCATTTACTATCCATGGAACCCTGCATATCTTCCTCAGTTTGAATGAGACGAAGTTGGAAGTAAATGCATCTAATCTGTACCTAACATTTAGACTTCTGGGACAAAGGATCAGGGGGAGGGGTCAGGAAATTCATTTGGGCTCAAGGGAGGCAACATATTTATAAAAGCTACATAACTTTTTATTAAAGATGAAATAAAAAACACCACCAAATTGAAAAAAAATTAGAACCATGTTGTTAAAACAATCCTTTGCTTACCTTGATCACAGCATTCTTGCCCACAGAGCTCTAACTTTGGAAAGCTTCATGGTGGAGAAAATTTCTGGAAAAGAACAATTGGGAAGCTCGCTGTATATGACCTTGTTGCTCAAATGCATTGATGGCATTGTAAGAGGACATTTCAGTTTTATGAACGAGATTAAACCAAAAGAAATGTACATACGCATACGAGCTGTGGGGAAGGAGAATTAAAATTGTTTTCAGAATTCATTCTTATCTGTAGAAATTAATAATTTTAATAATCGGGAAAGGAGGTTTAATTACCTAACAATGAAGAGATAAAAAGATATCAAAGATGGATTTTTGCATGTAATCTCCAAAATGTACTATTATTTTTATTAAAAAGCTGTGTCTTGGATGACCAAAGCTACCCCAATCTCATCAGATCTTGGAAGCTAAGCAGGGTCAGGCCTGATAAGTATTTTGATGAGAGAACACAAAGGAAGCTGAGGGTCACTATGCACAATCAGCCAATGGCAAACCACGTCTGAGTGCCTCTTGCTTTGAAAACCCTATGGAGACCTGGATAACTCAGTCTAGTCTGATCTCATCGGCTTTCAGCTGCTAAGGTCACCTTGGATCTGAGTAGCACTGGGATAGGAGACTACCAAGGAATACCAGGGTAACTACACAGAGGCAGGAAATAGCAAACCACGTTTGAATGTCTCTTGCCTAGAAATTCCTATGAAGTAGCCATAAGTTGTCTGCAGTTTCATGGCACTTTCCACCACAGCTCAACTGAAGTCTTCATTGCTTTACTATGACCATTTATGCACTGGGAACTTCACTGTCCCAGCTCCCGTGCAGGAGCAAAATAGGAGGAGGAGGAGGTGCACCAGGCAAAATGCTCCCCCGTGTGGTTGCAGGAAGATGTGGGGCAACCTGCCACAACTAAAACTCCAGCCTACAACACAACATGAAGCCTCCAGTGCATAAACGGTCTATGTAACACATGAATAGAGTCTCTTGCTGAGCTGACAGAGTGATACATTAACATGTGGAAATACAGAGCTCTCCATACTTGTCTCCAAGATTCCTTACACTGTTATTTCTATTGCAAATTCTAGGATGTTGCAAAAATCCCCGCAGATACCTGTGATTTATTACTTACATATTATATGAACTTCATATTGTTCAGCTGTTTTTCTTTATGTGCAATGAGGTACATGGGGAACATAATTTTCTTCATCTAAGGCAGAGGACATCTTGGTAGATGTTTCCTACCATGTACCCAGGGAGGCAGGAATAAAGCTTCTTCCACTTCTCTCCTGCGGCACGCATCACCCATCTCTCAGGCTTCTTCCTGCCTCTTACAGGAAGAGCAGCTAGATATTGGGCTTCCTATCTATCTCTTACTAATTTTTCTTCTCTATGCTCCTTTTCTCATTCTACTGTCCTACTTACAAGGCATATATTCCATATTCATGCCTACGAGAAATAGAACTTGGGAAAGCAATTTTTAATCTGAAGTTTATAAATAAGTTAATCAGACTCTTCCACTTCAGGATGGAGACCCAAAGGTTCATCATGGAGGCTCTACAGCCAGGAGAATTCTTGACATCACTGGATCAGACAGTGCTGATATTCCCAAACTATTGCAGATATCTGAGATTCTGCATAGAGGACAGACATTTTCAATTCTGTGCACTACCCTTTGGTTTGTCATAGAATCATAGAGTTGGAAGGGGCCATACAGGCCATCTAGTCCACCCCCTGCTCAACGCGGGATCAGCCCAAAGCATCCAAGAAAAGTGTGTCTCCAACCTTTGCTTGAAGACTGCCAGTGAGGGGGAGCTCACCACCTCCTTAGGCAGCCTATTCCACTGCTGAACTACTCTGACTGTGAACATTTTTTTCCTGATATCTAGCCTATATCTTTGTACTTGTAGTTTTTGCCTTTTGGGAGAGTAATGTTTTCATTGGTGCAGATTATGGGTCTTTTGTTGTAATTCTGGATGTAGCTAGATCCAGAACATCAGTGACTGAATAATGGAGAATGGCATCAGTATGGAACTGACCACAGAACCAGCTTTCCAGAATACTCTCTCACAAACTATAAGTAAAGAGGGAGCTGCTGATAGTTTTTTCTTTAGCTGGCTCTGAATCATGAGAACATCCTTTCCTTTGCAATACTAATATTCTTACTGATTAGATCTTACAAAAAAATTAATTCTAAATTTATACCAGCTGGATCAAGTCAGAATCAGAAGACCTTTATTGGCATATAGCCTGCTCAAGTGTATTTTTCCATGGAACAAAAATTACCATGAACAAACAACATTCATCGCTAATAACCAATAAGTATTAAAATATAAGCAAGTTACCTCACTGAAAATGGTTCTTCTCTTCTGAGGTTAAGGAGGTCATGGGATTGATGTATTTAATCCTTGTGATGCAGAAGGGCTAGGAAAACTGTTCTTAATTCTAATAAGTTTATTGAGAGTAGAGCTTCCTAATCAAACCACTGACCTTGGGGGTAGGGGGATTGTTTAGGTCTACCCCCTCAGCTGCTCAGTCTGTGAAGATCTGCATCTCTCCTTCAGTGAAGAAAAACTTTCTGACTCAGGTTGCCTGTCTCCATCCAACAGGATAAGCTCTGCTTGACTTGTATCGGGACTTTTAGCAACATGTTTTAGCTTGTGGTAATCTAATTGGAAGGGCTGTAGAAATTGTTGAAACAGGTACACATGTGTAGTGCCTTTGAACTGGCAATCAGTAGTTCCATGAAACTGGATGGTTCTGGCTGTGATTACTGTAGCTGTTGCTACCTCTGTCTTCTTGATTTTTTTCTGAAGTAGTGTTGTTTCTGGTTCAGGTCTATTATGTCTCCCAATCGTTGTGAAGGAACAACTCTTCTCTGTATTTATTATGAAGCCCAAGTCCTGTAGTCATCTGTGTGTGTACCATGGACTGTTGATTGGACACTGATATGATCAGGAGATTGTCTAGCTAAGGGAGCATATATATGCCGTTTCCTTAGCATCACCACTGGATTGACATAGAATCATGGAATTGGAAGGTACCTCCAGGGTCATCTAGTCCAACCCCCTGCAGAATGCAGGAAATTCACAACTATCTGCCCGCCCACAGTGACCCCACAGTCCATATGATGACCCACTCCCCAAAAAACTAGAATCCCTGGTCAGTCTGGTCTGCTGGAAATTCTCCTTTTAACCCCAAAGTGGCGATCAGCATTTCCCTGGGCAAGAGGGCCACAAGAGCCAAGCTCAGACACAATCCCTTCTGCCTGCCCAATTACAATATGCCTAAGTTCAAAGAATCAGCATTTCTGTCCGATGACGATCTAGCCTCTGCTTAAAAACTTCCAAAAGAGGAGAACCCACTACCTCCCAAGGAAGCCTATCCCACTGAGGAACTGCTCTGTCAGGAACTTCTGGATGTTAAGCCAAAAATTCTTGTGAATTAATTTCATCTCACTGGTTCTGGTCCCACCACCTGGGGCAACAGAAAACTACTCTGTTCCATCCCCTATGTGACAGCCCTTCAAGTACTTGAAGGAGGCTATCTTATCACCTCTTAGTCATCTTCTCTCCAGGCTAAACATACCAAACTCCCTCAACCTTTCCTCATATGTTTTTGTCTCCAAACCCCTCATCATTTTCATTGCCCTCATCTGGACTTGCTCCAGTTTATCTACATCCTTCTTCAATTGTAGTGCCCAAAACTGAACACAGTACTCTAAGTGAGGTCTAACCAGAGCAAAGAAAAGCATGATCTGGACACTGTACTTCTTTAGATACAGCCCAAAATTCCATTTGCCTTTTTAGCCATTGAGTTACACTCATGTTCAGTATATGGTCTACTAAGACCCCTAGATCTTCGTGAATACCTGCAATGCCATGAGAAGAAGGATGTCCTCACTTCAAGAAGGATGTAGATAAAATTGAAAGGGTACAGAGTAGAGCGACGAGGATGATCTGGGGCCAAGGGACCAAGCCCTATGAAGATAGGTTGAGGGACTTGGGAATGTTCAGCCTGGAGAAAAGGAGGTTGAGATGGGACATGATAGCCCTCTTTAAGTATTTGAAAGGTTGTCACTTGGAGGAGGGCAAGATGCTGTTCCCATTGGCTGCAGAGGAAAGGACACGCAGTAATGGGTTTAAACTACAAGTACAACGATATAGGCTAGATATCAGGAAAAAAAATTTCACAGTCAGAGTAGTTCAGCAGTGGAATAGGATGCCTAAGGAGGTGGTGAGCTCCCCCTCACTGGAAGTCTTCAAGCAAAGGTTGGAGACACACTTTTCTTGGATGCTTTAGGATGCTTTGGGCTGATCCTGCGTTGAGCAGGGGGTTGGACTAGATGGCCTGTATGGCCCCTTCCAACTCTATGATTCTAAATGAACCAGTCCAGAGTTACTGGAAGTTTTCTTATGAACCAATGAAGATGTCCAGCGTCTTTGAGAAAGACAGTGGCCTACATGCACACAGACGAAAGATGTAAACAGGCCCTAATATAATAGGTTGTGTGTGAAGAATCTCAGTGAACGTATACAGAGAAATGGGTGCTTAGTGTTCTGTTTAAATAGGAAAATTGTAATGGTATAAGTTTTGGCACACTATCCCCTAAAACCATATGCTTGGTGTGATTGTTGTATTTGACAAACTGGAGGGAA
Organism: Paroedura picta; assembly: GCF_049243985.1. Classification (NCBI taxonomy): domain Eukaryota; kingdom Metazoa; phylum Chordata; class Lepidosauria; order Squamata; family Gekkonidae; genus Paroedura; species Paroedura picta. The sequence goes on along the minus strand of NC_135374.1, from coordinate 64,992,048 downwards.
GGTGGTGGGTCTGTTCATAGTAAGGACAAAGGCCAGGGAGAACCTTGGAAGTTTTCCAGGAACCTAAAATAGTAAAAATGGGGTAGAACCAGAGTTGTAAATGTCTTGAAAACTGCTGGATTTCAGAACAGGAAACAGCTAGGGTGGAACATAATTTTAGCGGCTGCTAATTGCATTTTGAGTGTGACAGGGAAGGTGATGAAAGATTGGAAGTTGATGAACTTAATAGCACCTTTCTGGAGGTTCTGTTGTCTCAAGAATCTGCATCCTGGCTTTGAGTGGGGAGAGAAAGCAAGCAGCCCCTAGTCATCTCACTAATCGTGAAACCTGGTATCTGGCTGGTGTCCCTGATGGCTGTTTGGCGGCAGGATGTGTACCTTTTGGGTATAGATACAAAGTCCAATTCTGCCAGACAGTGTGTTTCAAAGTGATATTGGGAGCTATAGTGGAAGGGCATTTATGTTTTGGCTGTTTATAAACTGCCCCTCAAAAGAGAGGAGGGGTCTAGATGCTAACAGTGAGGTAGAAGGGATTCAGAGGACTGTGACTAACTCAAAGTCGCCCAGCAGTTTTCATATGGAGCCATGAGGAATCAAGCCTAGTTCTCCAGATTGAAGTCCACTGCTCTTAACCAGTACGCTTATTACTTGTTATTACTTAATGACACAATGCTGATAATCGTCTGTTCCAATACTGGTATTAAGGAAAACATTCACAATCCTTGCATTCAGTTCCCAGGGAGAAATATATACAAATCCCTCCCCCAAAGCTGCATAATAGTTCTCTAGCTAAAAGCTTGAATTTTTCTCTATCAAATTCAAATTATTTCTTTGGAAACTGCATGCTGATAAATGGTGATAACTTGTTACAGCCTAATTAATATATTTAAAAGGCAACTATAACAGCTGTTGCTGCTCTGCTCAGATAACAGGAGAAGTTGCAATGAACAGGAAGGATCAATTGGAACATGGACAGTTGCTTCTATGCAGCCCCCCCCCTCAACACCCTCCCTCAAGCTGAATCAAAGCACATGTCATTCTGATGAGACCATTTACGCCACAGTAAAAGTTCAACAAATTGGCTTCAAGGGAATTGGAAGAACGATGGGTAAAGAATAGGAGAATTGCAAATTTTTCTCAAGATCATTTGGAACTACCACTATGACTATATGTACAATTGATGACAATGGAATAGTGTGGAACCAACCTGTGGCTTCTTTTCTTGATGTACCAAACCTCAAAACGTTTCTTAAATTCCTATTTTTATTTCAGACATTCCCAACATTCATTTATAGAAAGTAATAATTGAATGCATGATAACAGTTACAACATAGACTTATTTGGAATTCCATTAGAGTTTCTTCTTATACTATCATGCTACTAGTAAACAAAGGTGGGCTGAATCAATCAAATTTTAGTCTTCACAATATTTATAACCTAGCAATAGTTCACTGTAGCTTCAAATAAAACACAGAAGTTTCCCTAAAAGTCTTAACTGTGGCAAAAGCTTTCACAATACCAATAGGAATAAAGCAGAACCACTTCCTCATTACTATACTACTATATGGGATAACTGAAGGAAGGATCTGGCTCCAAAAATCTCACTGGTTTAAACAATAATGGGCAATTTGTTTTTCTACCAGGACAAGATAGAGACTTTTATGACTTAAAAATGAAAAAAAAACATTTATAGATTGAAGGAATAATAAAAGGTTGGTCATTATTTGGAAAACTCAACAGTGGCCACAGGATTGGAAAAGGTCAGTTTACATTCCAATCCCAAAGTAGGGCAAAGAATGTTCAAACTACCGCACCATTGCACTCATTTCTCATACTAGCAAAGTTATGCTCAAGATCCTACAAGCTAGGCTCCAGCAATATATAGACCGAGAACTTCCAGAAGTACAGGCAGGATTTCGAAGAGGCAGAGGAACTAGAGATCAAATTGCCAACATATGCTGGATCATGGAGAAAGTTAGAGAGTTCCAGAAGAACATTTACTTCTGTTTCATTGACTATGCTAAAGCCTTTGATTGTGTGGAGCACAACAAATTGTGGCAAGTTCTTAAAGAGATGGGAATACCAGAACATCTTATCTATATCTTGAGAAACCTATATGCAGGTCAAGAAGCAACTGTGAGAACCGGGCATGGTATCACTGATTGGTTCAAAATTGAGAAAGGAGTTCGGCAAGGCTGTATACTGTCGCCTTGCCTATTTAACTTGTATGCGGAGCACATCATGGGAAAGGCGGGGTTAGATGAGTCACAAATTGGCATCAAGATTGCAGGGAGAAATATCAACAACCTCAGATATGCAGATGATACCACTCTAATGGCAGAAAGCAAAGAAGAACTAAAGAGCCTTTTGATGCGGGTGAAGGAGGAGAGTGCAGAGGTTGGCTTGAAACTCAACATCAAGAAAACGAAGATCATGGCATTTGGCCCTCTCAGTTCCTGGCAAATAGATGGGGAAGAAATGGAGATAGTGACAGATTTTATTTTCCTGGGCTCCAAGAACACTGCAGATGGGGACTGCAGCAAAGAAATTAAAAGTCGCTTGCTCCTGGGGAGGAAAGCTATGGCAAATCTAGACAGCATCCTAAAAAGCAGAGACATCACCCTGCCAACAAAAGTGCATTTAGTCAAGGCTATGGTATTCCCAGTTGCAATGTATGGCTGCGAAAGTTGGACCATAAGGAAGGCCGAGCGTCAAAGAATTGAGGCTTTTGAACTCTGGTGCTGGAGAAGACTCTTGCGAGTCCCTTGGACTGCAAGGCGAACAAACCGGTCAGTCCTAGAGGAGATCAACCCGGACTGCTCCTTAGAAGGCCAGATCCTGAAGATGAAACTCAAATACTTTGGCCACCTCATGAGAAGGAAGGACTCCCTGGAGAAGAGCCTAATGCTGGGAGCAATTGAGGGCAAAAGAAGAAGGGGACGGCAGAGAATGAGTTGGCTGGATGGAGTCACTGAAGCAGTAGGTGCAAACTTAAATGGATTCTGGGGAATGGTAGAGGACAGGAAGGCCTTGGAGGATCATTGTCCATGGGGTCGCGATGGGTCGGACATGACTTTGCACCTAACAACAACAATAACAACAACAACAACAACAGGTCATTATTACAAGATAGCAGAGGAGAAGTTAAGCTTTGTTGGTTTCAATATCTGCAATTTATTGCATTTGTTCCAGACACCAGCCATTTGATATAGTATTACTAGAGTACTGAAAAAAATTAGATAGTGATATCAAGTAGATAAATATACTATAAAGGTATCATTTTAAATAGTGATAAATCCTTTAAAGATAATTCTCCTTTAGCTCCCTTAAATTCTAAGAAATAGCTGAGAGCAATTAATACCTTTCTCTCTGAGAATGGCTGATCACGTATTTGGAAGATGCACTCTCTTAAAACAGCTTCTCCCAAAATTAAAGGCGTATCCTATGAAATTAGGAGCCAGTAGTATCTCATGCTGTCTCAGCTTCATATCAAATATACTGTGGAGAGGCTGTGGTATCCCAGCTAATGTTCTGTCCTGCTGCTGATCATGCCCAGCTTATTTTGGAACAAGATTTTGAAGCATGTAGAAACAGTCACAAAATACAGTTTCTTATGACCTATTTATTGTCTTAGAAATTTTGGATACACAATACCTCTCTATCTTAAAAAGGGAACTGGTTTTGAGAGCCAGCCTGGTGTAGAGCCAAGTTGGTGTAATGGTGAAGAGCGCCAGTCTCTAATCTGGAGAACTGGGTTTGATTGCCAACTCCAGATGCAGCCAGCTGGGTCATCTTGGGCCAGTCACAGAGCTCTCTTAGCCTCACCTACGTCACAGGGAGTCTGTTGTGGGGAGAGGAAGGGTAGGTGAATGTAAGCCACTTTGAGATTCCTTCTGCAGTAAAGAGGGGGTTAAAAAATCCCATCTCTCTCCCTACTACTACTGGCAGCAAAAATTTCTAATTACCTCAGGCTTAATATGGTTGGGTGCTGGAATGAGAAGGTATGGAATTTCTTTATGCTTAGATAACATATCTGCAACTAAGTGACAATTTGTCATATTTCACTAATTTTCTAAATAGATCCATATATTTATAAAATATATGGAGATAGGGGCACCATGAAGTAGGAGATGTGTGAAAATATTGTTTTATTAAATCATTCTAATTTAATAAGACATCTGATGTGATGTCTGCAAAAAGCATTGCTGGATAATAGATTAGCTGTTGATCATATTACTATGCTTAGTTTACTAATTCTAAAATGTTGTTACTTGGAAAACAAGAATTTTTACGACTTTCTTATAGGATATAAAAGCAGGCACAATGGCAATACTGTCAACCTTGAGATTGTCCGTGTGTAAGATTCTTGCCAAAAGCCCCATTCCCTTTGCCATATGCCAATCTCAGGATATTTTCTGTCCAGAAAGTTAACATTCCTTGGATTAGTGGAATTAAATCTGTTCTTAGATGTCAATTCTCTTGTAGAGATTAATGTCTACTCCTGCTGAGAAAGATATTCAGTAGATCAAAGGTCTATTTTTAGCAAACTTCTGTGGGGCAATATTACTCTAAAGATCACACACTTGCATAATATTTAATATGATTAAACCCTAATGTAATTTATCTAAAACAGATTTAATCCCCAGTAGTTTCCTTCAGGAATCAGTTACCTAAAAAAATGAGTTCCTCTAACCAAGTTCATAAATTACAAATCGCTTATTTCTTCATTACAGAAATCCTTCACAAAGAAGCTTGGATTCAAGATGGAAGGCATTCTCCTACTTACATCAGCCAGTCTGGTACATTTGCTTTCATACATGCACAGTAGCTAATGACATACACCGGAACTTCTTAGCACCTTAGGAGAAGGAGTCTTGCATTTGATAAATGGACATCTTCTATCCGTTCCATTTTAATTGGACTTGTTATTCATAGAGAATAAATTGAAATTTTAAAAAATCTCACTGGTTGCTCTCTACATTCTCTATTGTATCACATGTGTGTTCAGGATTAGACCTCTGTGGAAGCGGAGTCAAGATGCATTAGGACTAGCATTGTATGGTACATATAATGTTATTTCATTGATGATTAACCTATGTGCTTTGCCTTTGTTTTTAACTTTATAAGGTGCACAAGAAATATTAATATAATTTGATTATATTTTTGGGCCACCTAACCATTCAAGTCCTATTGACTTTTAAGGCCCTATGCGGTCTGGGCCCCATGTACGTGAGGGGACTGCTTTCCGATATGTCTCCCAGAGGACACTACACTCTAAAACCAATTTGTTGGTATCCCTGGCCCTAAAGACATTTTCCTGGCCTCGGCCAGATCCAAGGCCTTTTTGGCCTGAGCTCCTGGTGTAATTAGTTGCCTGTGGCAATCTGGGTCCTGACAGAGCTGTCAAAGTTCTGTCGGGCTGCACTCTTCCTCCAGGTTTCAGTCATGGCTGAAGCCGTAGCTGTCCGGAAATTAAATAGGTCTCCCCAGCCCGGTTAGCCTGGTGGAGGGAAGGAGGAGGGGTACTGATGTAATCTATATTGTTATTACTGTAAACTTCCCAATACCGCCTGTGGGGGAGGGGTGGTATACAATAAATAAACAGATAAACAACAAATAGCTCAAATGTGAAATACATGTAGTCAGTGAACTATATGTACAGTACATTCTTGTTACAAGATGTTTTCCCAGATGGAACATCTTTATTTCTGCACTTGAAATTTGGGTCAGTGGCTTGAATCCAGCCTACATTTTCTGCTAACAGAAAGGGGCAATTTCTGCCGTGTCTACTCTGCACATTTCTCTTTCATGCTCTTCCTCAGTGTCCCTATTCCCCCAAGGGAACCAGCATTTCAAGGGGATCTGTGGCAATAGCAGGACTTGAGCAACAGGAAAGGAATATTTATTTTATTTATAATTTGATTTTTATACCGTTCCTCTCAGACTCACTGTGAGGTTGAGCAACAGCTGCAGCACTGTCCCACCTTGGTCTAGCTGTCATCCATCAGGACGACTAGAGTTGTCTCTGCCCCTTGGCCAGCATGGAAACCCAACTGGAATGGATCCAGAACTGATGCTTCACCCATGAATGCTAACAGTTGATCTATGGCAGCCCTTTCAGTCATCTTCCCCAGAAATTCAAGGTGCAAAATGGGGCAAAAACTAGCCAGGTCCTAGGGAGCCAATAATAAAGGGTGGATTGCTACCTCTTTCAGATGATCTGGGAATGTCCCTGTGGACAGGGACAGATTTATTATCCGCTGGAGCGGTCATCCTACCTTCTTGCTGACCGTTTTTGGGAACCGTATGGGGCAAGGGACTAGGGTAGTTAACCTGTGGTCCTCCAGATGTCCATGGACTACAATTCTCATTGGCCCCTGCCAGCATTTGCTCATGAGAATTGTAGTCCATGAACATCTGGAGGACCACAGGTTGACTACTCCTGCACTAGGGGACAAGTAGTAGGCTTTATTGAAGCTAGCAGCCTGTCTATAACATTCTGCAGAAGACAGCTGAAACTGTCAAAGCACTCCTCCAAAAGCAGCCAAGGGGCCTCCAGTTCCTTTACTGTTAACTGAGGAATTCCAAAGTAAAACTCTTGTTTTTCTTTGTCTCTCTCTCACACACACATACATATGCACATATAGTCACTGGAAGCCAGCCAATGTTATTATAAAGATCTTAATGCAATGCTTGGTCTAGATAAACTGGTGGAATTGTTATTAAGAAGAAGAGCTGGGGGTTTTGTACCCTGCTTTTTACTACTCAGAGTTTGAACACAGCTTACAATCGCCTATCCTTGCTCTCCCTATGACAGCCTGTGAGGTAGATGAAGCTGAGAGAGCTCTGGGATATATATATATTTATATATACAACAACAAACCTTGCTGACAAAGAATTAACATGGCTTCTACTGAGGGGAGTGCTGTCTCATCAATATTTGAAGTTTTTGGACATTTGGAGTATTAGCATGCAGAAATTTGTGCAATTTGGTATACATTATGTGAATGGACTTCTAGAATGCTTTTGACAAAGCCCCTAAACAGTAATTGCATAAGAGCATGGATTTTCCTGCAGACCAGTAATTGATTAAAGGACAGGCAACAGAGAATGTAGGCGTAAACCAACTGATCATTGGAGGCAAACAATGGGACCCCCCCCCACACACACACACACACAAGAATCTATTGGGCCAGCGCTACTTAGTGCACTCACTAATTATGTAGACTTGGAGTGGGGAGCAGTGAGATAGCAAAATTTGCCAATGATACTAAAAACTCAGGCTATCCGGTACCCCCAATAAGATTTCTCCAAACTGTACTAAATGCAATAAAATAGCAATTGGGATTCAGTATAATTAGGTATAAAGTAATACATACTGGAGCAGGAAGTCAACTTCATGTGTCCCTGGTACAAAACAAACACACACAGATTCATATAATAACATATAACTTGAAAGTCTTGAAAAGTAAAATGCATGCCTCTTCTCCCCTGGAAATGTCTACCAGGCCACTCTAGGAAAATAGGAAACTAGTCTAGAAATACGTTTGATGTGATTCATCAAGGTGTTTCTTGTCTTTAAGAGTATTGGGATGCTATTAAAATTGCAAGCAGCTATTTATTATTAGACTGGTTACTGGTATTTTCTATTGCAATTATGTCTCACTCTTACAGATATTTGCAATCTACAGTCATGTTCAGACTCTACAGCAGCAAAAATATTGTTTTAATTATTTTATTTAGCCATACATGTTGTTTCTCCCCCCCACACACACACTAAATCATCTGCAGATGTAGATTATTTGTCTTTTCCTAGCAAGTTTGAGAAGAGTGGGTGTCCTGTTTATACTATTATTTTAAAAAGTAATATGTTAGTGTGTCCTTTGCAAGGGAATGTTTTTATTATTTCAAGAGTTCAAGTAAGGGTTCTACAAAGGAATCTTAATTGCTCATGCAAGTACAAAGGGTGAAATTGGCTGGACTGCAAGGAACAACATTTTTAAAAACCCTGTTCAAATCAGTCCAATTCAGACACTGCCACCAGTCCTCTCCTCCCCAATATCTTTTCTGTATTATTAAATTGCTTTACTATTGAGAAGCATGGACTTACCAGATTGGTGCATTCTATCTGTGGGTTGGAGAATGTCCATTACAATTACTGGTTTCAGTCCTTTCTGGAAGGCATGTTTCAGAAGATGAAGCTAATGATTTTGGCTTAGCCTCATGGCTTATGGGGTTCTGCAATCTCCCATGCTTTTTAACATCTGTATGAAGCTGCAGGGATATCAGCAGTAAGTGGATGCCATTTGGTTCTATCTATTATTTCCATCATAATCCAACGATGCCTACTGCTTTGAAGGTGCAAAATCTTTTCTATTGTGACACAAACTGTATTCAAGACAGAAAAACAGAAATCATGACTGTGCATAAGTATTCGTCCCTCAAAGTCAATACTTTGTTGAACCACCTTTTGCTGCACTTACAACTGCAAATCTCTTGGGGTATGCCTCTATCAGTTTAGTACATCTAGCCACTGAAATTTTCACCCATTCCTCAAGGCAAAACTGTTCCAACTCCCTTCAAGTTAGATGGGTAGTTTTGATGAACAGCAGTCTTCAAGTCATGCCACAGATTCTCAATTAGACTGAGGTCTGGGCTTTGGCTGGGTCATTAACATTCATCCCTTGAAGCCATTCCATTGTGGCTTTAGCCATATGTTTAGGGTCACTGTCCTGCTGGAATGTGAACCTTCATCCCAGTCTCAAATCTCTGGCAGACTGAAACAGGTTTTCCTCAAGAATTGCCCAATATTTAGTGCCATCCATCCTTCCTTCAATCCTGATCAGTTGTCCTGTCACTGCTGGTGAAAAACATCCCCACAGCATAATGCTGCCACCACCATACTTCACTGCGGGGATGGTGTTCTCAGAGTGATGGAAATTCTGGGTTTGCGCAACACATGGTTGTATCCAAACCTCGCCAAAAAAGTTCAATTTTTGTCTCATCTGACCAGTCAAACTTCTTTCTTGTGTCTGGGGAATCCACCACATGTAGTTGGGCAAATTCTAAATATGCCTTCTTATACTTTTGTTTAAGCAATGGCTTTCTTCTGGTCTCCTTCCCATAAAGCCCCACTTTGTGGAGTATATGACCTAAAGTGGTCTTATGGCCAGATACCACCATCTCCACTGTGGATTTTTGCAGCTCCTTCAGTGTTCTCATCAATGTCTTTGTTGCAGCTCTGATTAATTCCCTCCTTGCCTGGTCTGTGAGTTTCGGACAGGTTTGGCAGGCTTGTAGTAGTGCCATATTCTTTCTATTTTGCTATAATGGATTTAATGGTGCTCCATGGGATATTCATTTATAACCCATCCTTGATCAATGCTACTCCGTAAATTTGTCTCTGGTCTGTCTGGAATGCTTCTTGATCTTCATGTTGCTTGCTTAGTTGTGCTGCTGAGTCTATTTATACAGACAAACTTTGGCAAATCTTGGGCCACTTAGACAGCATACTGTTGGACCCTAATTAACTAATTATGTGACTTAAAAAGTTAAGTAGTTGCACCAGATTGTATTTAGGGGTGTCATAGCAAGGAGGACAAATACACACAGTCATGATGATTTCTGTTTTTCTTGTCTTGAGTACTGTTTGTGTCACAATAAAAAAGATTTAGCACCTTCAAAATAGTAGGCATGTTGGGAGAATCAACTGGTGCTACAATTAAAAAAAAACAACCTTAATTCCCAGTTGTAATATGACAAAACAGGGCAAACACCTGTGTGTGTGTGTGGGGGGGGGGGGGTGAATACTTTTGCAAACCACTGTATATGTCTAATTTAATTAATTTATTAAATTAAAAAGTGAGTGGTAGTTGGGGGGGTCACATTGCTGAAGGGCAGAGGTGATTTGGTCCCAGCCAGGCTGCTACCCAGCCTTAGGTGCCAGCTTACGTGAAACCACAGGACAAGATCCCATTTAGTCCAGAGGACTTGCTGGAGTGGCAGCAAAGGTGACTGCATGCAAAGCTGCCAGTTGCCTGAAGATCAGTCTAGATGGGATCCAGCTGTAGTGCCTTTATCAGATAAGGATTGGGCCCAGCTGCAAGCCTTCTGGCTGAAGGCTACCATACCCAGCCTTGGTATACTTTAGGAGAGCCTTGAGGCAAGGGTCCCCATGGGTGCAATGCATGCGCTCCTTGCCTGTCAGCCTAGATGCTTGGTGTTCTGGTTCGCTATAGTGAAGCTCTGCCTGCCTGACTCCTGGTTCCTTATTTCAGCCTGACTTCTGACTTTGTTCCTGACTTTGTTCCTGGTTCCTGACTTCAGCTTTGACTTCTGACTTCATTCCCAATTCCTGACCTCGGCTTGTTCCTTGATTCCGCTCCTGGCTCTTGACTCTGATCTGGTCTTCGACTCTGCTTACAGCTACTTAACCACAATATGGCTTTGGCATTCTCTCTGGCAAATGACCCCGGCCCACTCTCCTTGGTGAACTGTCTCCCTTGGCTTTAGACTCTTTGGACTGGACTTTGACCTGAACTTGCCTTTCAATTCGATCTCGGCTTCCTGGCTGAGGGTGTAATTAATCGGTAACTGGTATGCAGCAGGGATGCATGCAACCCTATAGTAACAGCTGAACAGAGAAACCAGAGATGTCAGAATGGTAAAAAATCCCTTCCTCTCAGAGTTCATAGGAGCACAATAATACTGAATTTAAAAGTTTTAACACATTGGAAAAAAATGTACTCAGATAATATGATAACAATATTGTCTACATATGCTTTCAGAAAAGGCATTGCTAAAACTTCAGTGATAAATATGGTGAAGATTATTAGATTATGCATTCCTAGCACAGGGTTCCTCACCATGGTGTTGATGGGTACCATGGTGCCTGCCAGTATCTCTCCTGTTGCCCCCCACTGAGCTTTCCAAAAACTGGGTGACAAGACTTGTTACTGACTGCCTTCATTCAAATGATAAGGTATTTCACTGCTACTATAGTAGCTTCTGTAACTGGAAGATCAAGAGACTTTCCTCAGTCAGTATATGGTTACATTCTTTTTCAGGTTTCCCTCCTATTTATTAACCAATCTCTTTCTTCTACTTCCCCATCCTGGGCTTCTTTTTATTTCCCAATCTTTTTTCTCCCTCCTCCTGGCTTTCCTTCAGTCTTTTTTATTCAACCTGTTCCTTCCCCTGTTGGGCTTTTCTTCATTTCTTTTCTATTCCACTTAAGCCATCCTCTTTGAAGTGTGGAATGAGGTATGGCTATTCCTCATGCAGCAGCCATTTTGGGATGATGCTCATCACCCCTTCTCAAAATTCGGAAGGTGTCTAGAGGCTCAAAAGGCTTGGGTACCCTGCCATAGCATCTTGTAAAAAGTGCTGGTGTTCACTAATATTGAAAGAAGTCCTCATTCTGGCAGACAGGAATAAGAATTTTTGTGTATTAATTTATGGACAACCAGTGCCAGCTTAAACAAATTGGTCTAAATATCAAAAGGGTCCCATAGATATGGTGTTCTGCCACTAGCAGCTGTATAGTATACAAATCTGGGAAGCATCCATCAATTGCAGATTTATCATTCACAACTTTTAACAAAGGGCAAATTACAGAGGACAATACGGTACATACGAAATTAATTAAAATTAATTTGTAGTATTATAGGAAATGTGGACTATCATTGCAGAAGCTTCAAATAAGGATGATGCACTGCAAAAGGTTATGAAAGCCATCTGTGCTTGCTGGCTTAGTAACCACATAGCCAGCTATTACCAGATTAAGGAAGAACTCTTTGTACTAGATGGCATTTTGTTTTAAGGAACAAGGCGGATTGTGCCCAGAGCATTCCAGAAACATGATAGAAAGGATATTGAGGTACTGAAAAATTAAGTGTTGAAAATTAAAAGGAAAAGATGGGACGTTCTAATACTAGAGCAATTGACTATGTCAGTTTACAAGAGATTGTTAAAGGCTGTCCTGAATATAGATTAGTTAAAGGAAAGAACCAATGGCTTGAGCTCTACTACTCTGCTTATCAAAGTTTGAAGACAGCCTCTTGCCTAAAGAGTTTTCTCCAACCTATGACTTATCTGTGATTGAAGAACTTTATATTAGGAGAAGGCTTGTTAAGGTTCAGTAAGGCTTTAAGCCTTGTGGAATAGATTGGGAGGACAAGCTAACGGTAATTCAAGAAGAGGCCGCAGTTCCATGGTTCCAAGCAGTCACAGATCACTTTCTACATTTAGTAAATGGCTATTTATAGGCAGTGGACTACAACATGTTCATGTTAGAGAAAATAGCTTTAGCTACTGTAATTTCTCATATAAAGCAATGTTTTATATTCAATTAAATTATAGAAACAGTGAAGAAAGATGATGTCCTCCACCCAGGTTGGCATTAGTTTTAGGACTTTGCTAATAAATGCTTCCATCACAAAACGTTAAGCCCACAGTACTCATAGCCCAGGGAGCTGGGGGGAAATAAAGTGCATGTAGTAAAGAAATTGTTTAAGGAAGAAATGGCAGAGACAAATAATTAAATTTAGAAAGAATGGCAAGAAACTAAGAGTAAGTTTCACAGTCCTACAAAGTGATAAAAAGTGAGGAGGGCTAGCAGTTCCAAATGTAAAATTATATTACCAAGAGGCTGACTTGTTTAGATTGTTGATTGGACTAAAGAGCCATGAAACAAATAGTAAAATTCAAATCACTGAATTTAGATGGTGGTTTACACTACTAATGGATCAAGAATACAACTAAAACTATTATAACACAAGGAAGAAGCCATATAATATGAGATGGACTGTTGAGAATATGGTTTTCATGTAAGAATTGAGCCCTCAAACTCTCAACTTATTGACCTATTATGCACGGGCTGGAAAACCCAACATGGCAATAACAGGGCTTCAGGGAAAATACCTGATTATGCCCGACGTCACTGCTAGCCAAAGCCTGGCCTGCCCCGTGTTAAGGGAACGCAGGTTCTTCCTCAGTCCAGGGAGCGCAGTGGGTGCAGGCAAGGGCTGGGTCAGACCAGCCCTGTGCATAATCAGAGGAGCCGGGCCTTCATGCTTGGCACCTTCCCCGACCTACGCCTCTTGCTCCTGCCAGCTCCGCGACTCCATGGTGTTTACAGGGGCATCACCCCCACCATGGTAGGAGAGCAGCTTGCTGCTCCCCACCATAATGCAGCCAGCATGTGCCCCGGAAGCTCCACCCCCATGTATAATCGGGGGACGGCGAGGCTTTCGGCTCCGCCGCAATGGCAGGGCGGCCGCTCAGCGTAGCTGATGCCATACATAATCGGTCATTGAGGCCTATCATGAGGCCCCGGTATGTGGGGTCTTACAGGTTAGCTATCTCCTTGGTACTATTTAATTTGCCCCCTCACTTAGTTGATCTGGAGTTTCAGGCTGGGTTGTCACCAGTACTCTGATGACACCCAGCTATATCTGCTGATGGATAGCCAACCCTCTGTCCCCCCAGATTCTTTGACCAGATGTTTGGAGACTGTGGTAGATTGGCTTAAATAGAGTCAACTGAAGTTGAATCCTGCTAAGACAAATGTCCTCTGGCTGGATTAACATATTCTAGGACAGCGGTCTGCAAGCTTTCGGCCGCTGCGGTCCGCTGCTCCGGAGTGGGGGGAGAGGGCGGCCCGGGGGCCTGCACACGCGCGGCAGCCCCAGCGCAAACGCGCATGTGCTGACTGCTGCGCACGCACGTTTGCGCCCGGCAGTAATGTTAGGCTTACTAATGTTAGTAAGCCTAACATTAAAATGGCAGCTGAACCACAAGAACCTTCTGTGAACCACCAAACTTAAGAATTGCTTGGGATCAATCCATTTGGAGAAATAGTACAATCCGCACAGGACAAGCCTTTAAAAACTGCCAAGATCATGACCAGTGAGCAGGATCAAATTAGAGAATCACAAAGAGAAAGGCATGCAAATTTGCAAGGAAGGGCAGGAAATCAGCATTACTGTGCAGCTACGCTAGGGCATTGCTGAAAATACTCTCCTATTTATTCAGTTTAGTGGAACAAGACTAGAAGAGCTCTCCAGAGCTCCACTCAGACCCATTATGAACGAGGGGAATAACACACATTCGGGGTGGAATGGCGGCGACTAAAATCACCGATAACGCATGGTGCCGGCTGCAACCGGCTGCAGCTTCGGTGCATGCCACCGAAAAAGCCGCGTTAGCGAAACGCGGAAGAAAGCGCAGCTTCCGGGTGACTGGGGTGCAGCCAGAAGTGGCGCCGGGATTGCTGCGTGCATAATCGGTTACTCTGGGTTTTGCCGCTGTCGCGCCCCGCCCCATGCATAACCGGTGTGTGTTGCGTCTTCCCCCTCCGTGTTTTCCATGTGACCCGAAATCGCCGTTTCGGCGGCCGTGCATAATGGGCCTCACACAACATGCAGCAATGTGAAATGCGTGGTACAGTTGCAGCCGACTATACAAGCACATGCCAATATGTTGCCAATGAATTTGAGAAATAAATGACCACAGCTTACAATGCCAATGTCAGTGGGTTCTATCATGCATTCTGTAGTCTCAACGATTTTCCCCATATAATGAGATCATGTGACTCATTCCCATTTTTCATAGTGGCTGATAATACATCAAAGAAACCCTTAGTGTTGCATAGCATGGAAAGCAGGGTTTTGCAGCTGCTTATGAGTTAAAAAAAATTAAGTCCTGTCAATTTGAGCATTGGGTTTTCCCATTATGTCTGCATTTTCCCTTTCATTCAAGGAAGTAACACTAAAATACATGAGTGAATCCTGCATCACAAGGATTTAAATGGACGACATTTGCTGGATGCTGCTGTGGAGCTGTGATAGGGCAATTTTGTAATCTTTAAAAAAAACCCCACTTTTGGACACTCCCCCCCACACACACACACACATGACAAGTGATGTGATGTTGATGTGATGTTATCCATTCAGTAGTGTCTGACCCTTAGCGATTCTATAGGAAAGTTTTCACCATACACTTCTGTCAATGGCGTAGATTCCTCCAGGTTGGACTAGATGGCCTGTATGGCCCCTTCCAACTATGATTCTATGATTCTATGATTAAGCTTCTGCATAATTTCCTCTACATATAGGGTAAAAAGAAAGGGTGATAAGATAACCCTTGTCTCACTCCTTGGCTGACCTTGAACCAATCAGTGTCTCCATATATTGTTCGTACTGCGGCCTCCTGGTTGGTGTACAATGAACTGACGAGGTTGGTTAAGTGGGAAGGCACTCCCAATTCATGTAAAGCATCCCATAGTGATGTTTCAAAACAATTTAGAAAAATGTATTTTATTTTTTAAAAATTGTAGCTGCAGAATAAGTACACTGGAGAAAAAAGAATCGTGTGGGCACAGAATCTGAAGTCAAGTTTGCTTCTATGGGAAACTTTCCAAAAATTACACTCACACTGGAACTGGCTTACAGAGAGTTTAATTCTCAAACTTCTCTTTCTTTTTTCTTCTTTTTATCTTTTAGCTGGTGATTAGTGAAGCAGGTTGTCCTCTCAGCCAATACTCTCAGCAGCTGTAGGTACCGTTGGATTTTTTTGCCTTGTTTATAATATGTTTCCACTCTTGGCAATTGGTGGCAGTAGTTTAGGCCATATGGATAGTCAATCGCTGGTTTCTAAGGTCTTCCTCGATCTAAGCCATGTTCTCTTTGGCGCCAGTCACTGGTCATTCTTACCAGAGGAGCTTATGAGGCAGTGTGCTGGTGTTCATTCTACATATACGACCAACCCATTGCAGTCTGCACTTTTGGATTTGTTCTTTAATTTGTGACTGGTTGCCACATTTTGTCCAAACTGTCTCATTTAGATTATGATCACATAGACCCATTATGCATGGCAGCAGTTACACCAGGCTGCTGCCGGAATGCCCCACCACTTCTTGCATATGCACAGAGGAGGGAATTCCCCAGTGTATGCAGACTGTCCCAGTGTGTGATGCCAGGGCTGGAAAGCCCAATGCACTGCCCGGAAGCGGCAGCAGGGGGGGGAGCGGGGGCATGGGGGTCCCACCGCATGATGGCAGGGAGCGGCATGCCACTCTCCCACCAAGCTGGATGTGGGTGAACACCCTGGCCAGCTCTGCAACTCTTCAGAGCTGACAGGGGCATGTGGTGTCCCTGCAGAGACATGGATAGTGGGAGGAGCCGAGCCCAAATGCCAGGTTCTTCTGATTATACACAGCGTTGGCCTGACCTAGCCCCCGATGGGCTCCGTGGGTGGCTCCCAGGATGGCAGCGACGTCAGGCATAATTGCTGTCCTGTTGCCACCAACCCGGGCATTGCACCCCATGCATAATCGGTCATAGAAAAACACCCAGAATCTGCCACAGGCATCACATTTGGAAAGTCTCAAGTTTGTTTATGTTAGGTTTTAGTAAAGTCTATGTTTCTGATCCATATAGGAGGATTGGCAAGATTAGTGTCTGGAAGAGATGAACTTGGATCTTGAGAGAAATGTTTGTCTTCTTTCAGAGGCACCATTTGACTGTGGCACATGGTGATGTTGCTTGGCAAATCCTATTGTGGGCTTCAGTGGTACATGACACTTTCTTTTCTTTCACCAACAAGCCTAAGTATGTATGTATGTATTTATTTATTTATTTATTATATTTTATTTATTTTTATTGTATATAAAGCAAGCGCTTACAGAAAGATGAAAAGAAAAAGAAACAACCAGCTGGCAAAATAATTGTTGATACATGTAAGAGTATAGTCTGTTATTATCTTAAAAAGAACATATTCAGTTCCCTTTGCATATTAGTCCTAACCTAAAAGTTACTGTTATCTTTCTTAGCCAAGCAATTGTTAATATATATATAAGAATACCATCTATTATTATCCCAAATAATATATAGTCAGCTCCCATCGTATGTTGGCCCTAATCTAAAAGTTGCTGCTGTCTTTCCTGAGAGAGACCAGCTCTACTGTTTGTCACATTCTTCAGGTGGTCGCAAAAGATGGAATTGTGCTCTTTTCCATGATGTATCTGCTGGCAGGTCTTGAAGTATTTGTGCTTCTTGATCTACCAAACTCAGCAACGTCACCTGAAGCTTTTTGGGTAGAGTATTTCTTGCAGCCTTGCTGTCAGGGCCCACAAAGGTGTCTC
Organism: Paroedura picta; assembly: GCF_049243985.1. NCBI lineage: Eukaryota > Metazoa > Chordata > Lepidosauria > Squamata > Gekkonidae > Paroedura > Paroedura picta. The sequence continues at coordinate 64,974,906 of NC_135374.1, read as the reverse complement.
TTGATTGCTTCTTGAGTGCGGTAGCCTTTGAATAGTCTCTGTATATTTTGTCAATCCAAATCCCTTCCTCCTCTAAGTAGTCTTCCAGGCTTTCAGTGATTTCCTTCCTTAGGTCTGTTTTCCCAAAATCTTCCAAGACGCCTTTGAATTTTACGTTCCTAGCTTTGGATTCCACTTCCAGGGCTTCGAATTTGTTTTCTGCCACTCTCTCCCACTCCTGTTGATTAACTTCCAGACATTGGATTCTGGTTTGGTGTGTTGCCAGCTGAGTTGTGTTTTCATCAGCTATTTTTTTCAAACCGTTGATTCTGTCTGAGAGCTCTTTCTTGGTGTCTTGGATTTCCTTTTCAACCTTTTTGACTACTTTCAGTATCTCTGAGTTACCTTCGCATAACAAGCAAAAGAACTGTGCCTTAGTTAGTTTTTCCATAGCTCTAAACAGTCACAGATTACAGGCAGGAGGTCTTGCGAGGTCTCGCGAGAGTTCGGCGATCAGAAATTATCAGTTTGTCAATCTCTATATTGTCAGCATCCCCCGCTGAGCTCTCTTTAACAAATCTTTAAACTCTTTCTTTTGTTTGTTTTAACGAGTGTATTAAGCTGGCTTGCCTCCCGTCCGAAGAAAGGATTCCCTTGTAAATTGGTTAGGGGGAAAGGAGGGGGCCTGCTGCCTGGCTTTAAAGAATAGGAAAGCAGAGAGAGAACTCACAGTCTTTGTGTTGATTTTATCAGACTTCGGCTCTTGTCAATCTGCAGAAAAATGCAGGATTTTATGCAGCTGGTCGCTTCAAGCTTAGAAAATAATTTATGACAAGGACGCCATCATGGCCCTGAGCACAGGCAAAGATGATCCAGAGAACTCAGTCTCCGTAGGACCCTCAGGATGCCGTTCCCAGTTCCTGGGGCAACCTGCGAGCGAGATTTGCGCATCCCGCTCAGGTCTGCCAGGTGCATCTGATCCTGGCCCTCTGCTTGGCTCGAGAGCTCGTCACGGAACGGGCTAGCATGGTGCCATCTTCAGTTGTCTCCCTATTTATTTATTTATTATTTAGATTTCTATACCACCCATTTCTTTTAAATTCTTTGACTTGCTGAATTAGGGCTCCATTGAGGTATACATTTGTCAGTGATCCATCTGTGGTTACAACTTTGTTTTTGTCCACATCTATTTTTAAGCCGTAAGAAGCAAACAATGCCAAAGAGGATGTTAGTAGCCTCTGCATCTGTATTAGCAAATATGGCACTATCATCTGCAAACATTAGTTCTGTCAGGAAGTTGTTTTGGCCATATTGAACTCCACATCTATTCTTGAATACTTTTCTCATAATGGCATCAACTACGCGGAGTAAAACTACTCTCCCGGAGTAAAATAGTGTAATTGTTTCATCAATCATTGGTGTTTTGATGGTCAGCATTCTAGATCCAGTGAGGCACAGTTCAAATAGTGTAGCAATTTAGTCAGTCAGTAACCTTTTACTGGCATAAAATATGTATAAGACATATAAAAATAGGGTTTAAAATTTCAACAAAATAATAAAATAGGCCGTGGAGTTACATAACCAAACAGATCTTAAAATGATTAAATAAAAGATAAAAGATAAAATACAAGGTAGGCAGCATATTATAAAAACATCTTAAAACTCTGGCAACTAAAATGGTTACTTCTGGGTCTTTGTCAGAGAGCAGAAATTGCAAGGTCATAGATTTACTTACAGAAGGCTTGTTTCTCAGCAAAGCAACAAAGCTGTCATCCCGACACTACTCATATAAGGGGCAATCTAACAAAATGTGTGAGCAGTTTAAATTTTGCATTTTGACAATTCCATAGCTAAGATTTCCTTTTGTCCAACATGATGTCCAGTTCGTAAATTTCAGGCAATACGAATTTCTGATTTTGGTTTCATAAGTTAAATTATTTGAGCCAGTAGTCCACTTCTCACCAGTACCCTGGTTCCCTATTGCTGGTGCATTGGCTGCCCTGGATGTGGTAGCATTATCAATTCCATTTATTTCCATACATTATCAATTCCATTTATTTCCTTGGTTTCCCAGTTCTGGTTACCTCAGAAGAGTGACCACTGTCCTCCTTTTGTAGCTGGGCTTGGGACCATCCTCAGCAGAGTTTCAAACTTCTCTGCCAACATAAGTCCCAATTAAGTCAAAGAGCCTGGGCCAGCATAAGTCTTTTAGAAAGGGAGTCTTAAGTTCTTTTCTAGTCAGTTTAGCCTATTTAATTTGCAGCTTATTTCTTTTTGCGTGGAACTCAATGTGGGAAAAATTACATACATGAAAAATGATAGCAAGCTTATTTTTAGCAAAATAGCTGTGAATAACATACCTATGAATTATGACCACAGGGATTTTGGCTAAGATACTAAATGAAGGCATATCACCAAAATATTTATGGTATTCTCCTTGCACATTTATAAATGCACACTTACATATAAAATATTTTAATCCTATGCCGTCAATGAACATTTTAGTGGACAGGCTTCCAAGGTACCTTCTAATTAAAATAATTAAAACCTATAAAATAGAAGCCAATAAAAACCATGCAAATGAACAGCACCATAAAATTATCATCAAGCCACTCTCCCCACAGAAAGAAAACCAATAAAATTGTAAAATGCTAAGTTCAGTTATAACATCAACAGTAAAACAAAAATAGCAGCAGGAGAGGTGGGGGGAATCTGCCAAATGAGAACACAAGTAATATCATCAGCAAAAGACAGAAAGTACAATAGGAACATTTTAATCTAAAGTAAGCTGACCAGAATCCAAGGCGGAACGGGCTGCCACTGCTGCAGCAGAACCCACTCCCTGCCCCCCTGACACCCACCCCTTCTGACTGGGCTCACCTGCTGCCATGTAAACTTCTCCCAGTCCCCGGCGAAGTCTGGGAAGAGCTGCAATCCCAGTTCACCAGGCAAGGAAGCCGGCACTGAAGCCTGAGTGACCGAGATGGCCCGGAGCGAGCACCAGGCCAAGCAGCCCGCCAGAGCCGCTTCCCCTCATAGAATCATAGATCAGCCCAGCCAGTGCGCCCGCCGTGTCTGAGATGCAGCGGCCACGCTGGCTGGGCTGAGGGGAAGGGAAATCCCTCCCCCCGCTGCCGGAGCCACTTCAACGCGGGATGGAGGGACACTCGGGCAGGACACGCAACTTTTGCGCCCAAGGCGTGAGTGTCCCGTTTGCCATTGTCTTCCTCTGCATAGCAACCCTGATTGTCTTTGGTGGTTTCCCATCTAAGTACCAATTCTGGTCAACCTCACTTAGCTTCTAAACTCTGATGCTGGCTAGTTTGGGCTATAAGCAGGGGCCTACCAGGTGTATAAAAGAGATAATAATGGCCTAGGTTATATGGTAGTTACAAAGATTAGTGAAAGAGCTAGTCACGTTTAGGAAACAGACTGTTAATAAGGAGAAGTATTATTTATTTAGTTTTTACAAGTTTCATCCAATGAAGAGAATTTTGAATCTCAAAAGTATATATCCCAAATATCTTGTTGGTCTCTAAAGAGCTACTGGACTTGACGCTAGCTGAGAGATTCTTCATTCACTCCAAGAAAAGCAAACCTTCTTCAGATAAGTTTCTTTATTAAAGCAAAGCAAGTTATTACACCTAAAACATAGTTAGAACTAATGTACAGATTACATGAGAACACATATATGGTTCAGGGGAGGTGCCCCCATTCCTGGGAACATAAAACAGATACCACGTCAAGGAAGTCACAACCTCTTGATAACAACTAGTGTGGGAAAATGACGGGAAGGAGGGAGACCAAATGGATATGGGAGAGAAAGGGGGGTGAGGAATGTTAGGGCATCTGGCATACTCTGAGAACTATAAGGGAATTCATCCTTGGGTATCAGCTACTAAATCATGGCAGAAATACATGTGGGTTTCTGACACTAGATCTTCTTCAGCTATATAATTGCATCTCTGTACTGCATTGTGTAGTAAGTGGGCAGCCTCATAGATACACCAAAATCATACATACCCTAGGTCAGGGGCATTCCAGGACAACAGCCCCAGAGGTATAAAGGAATATTTGCTGCTGGAAATATTGATCCCATCAGAGTGTTTGTAGAACCACTTTCTGCTCATGTACTGGAACGTGGGGGCTTGGATCTGGGCAATAGGCTAAATTTGTCAGCTGACCATCTCTAGGTCGGGATGATACTAGGTTTTGCTGTTCTACTTTAACTTGAGAAATCCCCAATTCTTTTTCAGTTTTCTCTTGTATTAGTAAATTCTGCCATACATTTTTTATCTCTTCTGCATAACTAAAATTGTATATGGGTTCTTTTTCTAAACATAGGCTCATCTTCAGTCCAGTGTTTGGTCATTCAAGGGGATAATGGAATGTACCACACCAAATGGACAGTCATTTCACTTTTTGCATGACTTTGGCTATCTGTACTTGTTAGAAGCAAGTTACAATCCTTAAATTGTAAAAGAAAGTCCTTAAAGCCAGGTTCCTAGTTAACATTTAGAGCTACCCAACTGGAAAGTGAAACATGACAAATCCTTTAAAAAGTGATAAAATTAAAAAAAAATTCTTTCTGCTCCATAGGTGAAAAAAATTACAGTAGGCAGCAAAGTGCAGCAGGAAAAAGAATAGAAACAGAGCAGAACACTGATGTAATCCATGTAGGCAGGTGCACTCAGAGGTTTCAGCTGGGCACTCACAAAAGGTGAATCGTAAAAGGTTGATTGGAACATTACATGGACTTGCCTAATGCAGCAATAAAGATCAGAGATTCCAAAAAACGTAGGAAACACTAAGATACTCTTATTTTGATAGCACTCTCAGGAGAAAAAAGGCACTTTTTGTATCCTGGGGTATATTTCTACCCCAAGCCAAATTCCAGTGTTATCTTAATGCAGAAAAATATCCCATGATTGAAAAAAGAAAAAGATTTTGTGATGGCAGAAGACATTGTGTTTTATGGTATACAAACATCCAGGGCCTGAAAACACAATTTCAAAAGTCATGGGAAATAACTGCTTAAGTATTTTTTTTAAAAAAAACTGCACATTTTGTTGTTGGTCTGGGATATTTTTCTACCACATGAATATATCTCTCTATGGTGAGGAACATATTCTCCAGATTATCAGGAAGGGCCATCAAACATCAGGAGTGCCTCTGCCTATCCTGAATACTTAAAATATTCCTTTACAGCAATGTTTTCCAAGGGGAAAACTCACAGTATTTATTTAACTCAATATATTTAATGTACTAGGGTAAAAAACATTCCAATGGCAAAATCAATGGGTTTCTGGTGTTGTTTGGTGCCTACTGTGCTATATGTAGTAAGTGAAAGTACTTTGGTGAAATTGTTTTTAATGTGTAAGTTATAATCTCCTAAGAAAAATAAAAAATTAGATCCATTTCTATCTGTATTCTGCACACCAAAATGCAGCTGTTAATATGAATTTACCTCAGATTTCTGGTAAAGGATTTTGAAAGGTGTTGAAACACGGATCTGAGTTTCTTAAATACACCAGCGCATTACATTAGTAATTGCAAAATGCAACAATACAGGAGAACCCTTGGGGGCAAATCCTATTGAGCCAGTTTGGTGTAGTGGTTAGGAGTGCGGACTTCTAATCTGGCATGCCAGGTTCGATTCTGCACTCCTCCACATGCAACCAGCTGGGTGACCTTGGGCTCGCCACGGCACTGATAAAACTGTTCTGACCGGGCAGTGATATCAGCGCTCTCTCAGCCTCACCCACCCCACAGGGTGTCTGTTGTGGGGAGAGGAATGGGAAGGCGACTGTAAGCCGCTTTGAGCCTCCTTCGGGTAGGGAAAAGCGGCATATAAGAACCAACTCTTCTTCTTCTTCTATGTTCTATGTTCTATGTTTACAGAAAAACTATTATTATGATTTATTATTATTACTTTATTTTATTTTAAGGGAAGCAGCCTCTGAAAGCTGCAGTTGTACACAGAAGATAAACTAGAATAGGATGTCTCATTCTCTCTCAAACAGTTATTTTTCTGCTGAAAATCCTCACACATATATGCTTAATTTTGGTCCTAATAATAGTAAAGTGAACTTTTAATAGGATTATCCTCTCTTCTTTTTTCATATGTGAAGAACACATATAGAGAATGTTCATGGATAAGATTAATTATACACAATATGGATTTGTTTTACCTTTCCATCCAATTGTACTCTGTGAAAGAGTAACCAGGAAGTTTTGACAAAATCTTGCAGCAGTGCATGGCAGAGCTAAGCAAGTCAATAACTAGGAGCAGAGCGAGGGCAACCCTTGAATACTACAGGATCAGGTCTGGCTGTCAGTGATAAACCTGTGCAATTTAAAGAACAGCAGACTTCCCACTCATTTCTCATGGGATGAGCTGGTCTTCTGTATTCACTTTCAGTTTACACGACATCCAAAAGACAGTGGTACTTTTAAGCATAAGGTAACCTAAAAATAATGAACTTTGGATTACCAGTCAGACAGCTATAGCTAATACTAGTAACCCTCTAACCTCCCAATACATTTAAATATTTAATTTTATAGTTTTTAGCAGTTTATAGCTTTTAGCCCATGTTTTTGAAGGCATGGGATTTTGTGCCATACTGTAAACACTGAGGATGTCAAGTAGCATACTAGCTATTAGAAACATTTCCCCTCTACATTTGAAGGAAAAGGTGCTTGGCATTACAAAATGCTATAGCAGTGTCTATAGAATCCATTCTTGTATTGGCTCCAAATGAGCAAGGACTTGGATGGATGGATGGATGGATGGATGGATGGATGGATGGATGGATGGAAACAGTGTTTAGAAAGTTGGAATTTCTTAACAAAGATGTATACATGCATATTGTAAAGAAAGTGCTGTCCTGAAGGAGAGTCTAGGTCATCTTACTAGCCAGTGCTGGGATTCGCTTGTGGTACTCATCTCTGCTGGGTACTTGACAGATGCACCACTAGTGAAATTGGTCTGTGGGATCTGAACAATTCTACTAGTGGTGCTTTCTCCACAGCACAAAGAGCCTTTCCCTTGCATCATCCATGACATCTAACACATAATGATGAGAAATCATTATAAAGGACTAGAAGTTTAAATGAGATCTCCTATTTTTATCCTTGTCCAACACGCAGCCGTGGGTAACTATTATTCCCAATTTATACAGTGCATCTAATGGCACTGACCAAGTCTGTAGATGAGGAAGAATTTGGATTAAAATCTTCATTCCCATATTCATTTTGGCCAATAAATTTTGGTATAGAACATGCTGCTTTTTAAAAAGGCATCTCTTTTTAAAATATGGTAGTACAGAAGACAGCACAGTTGATAAAATAAAGACGACCTTCCATCAGAATACCCCTCATCTGAGAAGAAGCTACACATATTAGAAATCTTAGAAACCTTTTGCTTGGGGAAAAAAGTGACAGATGCAAAAAGTATTTACAATGAGAAAATAATAATAATAATAATAATAATAATAATAATAATAATAATAATAATAATAATATTTATTATCTGCCTCTCTCTGGTGATTCAGGGTGGGTTACAACAAAGCAAAATGCCTAAGTATGATAAAATACAATTCAAAATTTAATTAAATTAGTGAATTAAAAACATTAAACTATTATAAAGTCTTGCATACTCTGGTTTCTCTTCAGATCGTATAAATCTTTCACCTATTATAAACTATTGCCCAATTTTCTGTATCCTGTAAAAAGGGACAGGGGAAGCGTCATAAGACCTTTTAGCTAAAGTAAATTTTGTTCAATTGTATTTAGTGGATTTCCAGCAGCAAGGCCAGCGCTGACAGACATTTCAGTTTCAACCACAGGTCCAGGGGGACCGCTCCATTTTACAAGCCCTGCAAAAATGATTAAGGTTCTGCAGGGGTCTGATCTCACTCAGTACAGCATTCCACCAGGCCAGTTTAAAGGAATAAAGACGTATGTAACACTTACAGCGCTATCCTTACCAAGTCATATTCAAAGATCCTGCTTTGGGTGTCCCCATATTCTGAGATTAAGTGGGTGGCAACCTGGCAGAGGACCTTCTCAGTTGTGGCATTGAAATTCTAGAAATCTTTTATCAGAGAGAGTGGCCTGTACACCTCTGTTGCCTCCTCACAGGCTTAAAAGGGCCCCAGTATGTTTATTTACAAAATTTATACTCTCCCTTTCTGCCTTTGTATGTGCCATCTTTAAATAGGACAGGGTCCTATCTTTAAATAGGACAGGGTCCTATTAAATAAAAGAGTAAGGCCACCTGGGGAGGAGTTAGGGCGGGCCCTGTCCAGGATAAAAACTCAGAGGGCCCAATCAGGAGCCGCGAAGCGGCTCCTGATTGGGCCCTCCGAGTGTCCATCCAGGGCCAAGCAGCCAATGGGGAGGCGTGCGAAGTGCCTTCCTATTGGCCCCTCACCAGGACAGACCAAAATTCCATTCACCCAGCCCAGTCTGGTTGCCAGTCTGCTCCTGACCACCAAAGGGAGAGGAGGTCAGTAGGGCTGCCAAGGGGGATGAGAACAGAGGCTGTGCCAGCCCTTTTCGCCCCAAGGCTGTCCTAACTGCCATGTCCAACTGCAAATTGCCTCAGAACCCTGACAGAGCTGGCAGGAGGCTGCAGAGTGCTCCCCCTCCCCCCTTCAGGCCTGCTGCGAAGGAACCTCTGACAGGCCCTGACTGAGGGAAGGAGGCCTTTCCTAGAGCAACGCAGGGGAGCCTTAGGGGCCTTCCTTTTGAGGGGGGGGGACTTTCCCCTTCTGCCAAACAGTTGCCTGACAGGGAGGCCACAGAAAAGCCCCTTCTCACTTAAAATACTGTTCTGGCCGGGGGTGAGACACAGCCAAGCCATGTGTCTTTCTTCTTTGCAACTCTCTGCAGATTTGAGGCCACTGCACAGCGTTATTCTGCAGAGGAAACTGGCTCTTTTGTCTCCTGTTTCATCTGCACAACAACCCTGTGCAGTAGGCCTCAAGTCTTTCAATTCAACAACAACCTGTGTGGGAAGCCTTAAATGTTTCTTCTCTACCACAATCCTGTCCAAAGTAGCCCTTTCTGCCTGGGGAGCTGATCTTTATACTCTGCAGGTGAGCTGTAATTCCAGGAGCTCTCCAGGCCACACCTGTAGGTTGGCTACCCCTGGGTTGGAAATATTCCTGGAGGTTTGGAGGTGGGACTTCAAAATCGTACAATGCCTCAGAGTCCAGCCTTCAAATGAGCCATTTTTGCCTGCAGTTGGTAGGGAGTGGTGCAGGAGTGTCCCTCCTGGCCTATGGGTTATGGCCAGCCCTTATCAGCAACTGTTTGTATTCTGGGGCGCAGACAGGCAGACCAGCCTCAGTCCTGTGAGTCTGGAAAGTGCAGGAAGATCTAAATAAATATTTACAGCCTGAAACTAAATAGAGAACAAGTAAATGTCTGGAGACACATCGTCACTGAAATAGTAACTGGCAAATAACCTTGGCCTGGCAAATAAAAAAAACAGTATTAAAAACCTTACTAAGGTCAAGACTGCTGTGCACAAACAGTCTTCCTCTTAGGGTTGCCAGCTTCCCTGTGAGGCTCGCTACCCCACCTCCCTCATGGGGAGTCTGCTATGGGGAGAGAAGGGGAAGACGATTGGAAAATGCTTTGAGACACCTGAGGCCTGCTGGGTCACTGCGGCCCATTCCCAGTTCTCTCAGATCTCTCACAACCCTACATACCTCACAGGTCGACTATTGTGGAGAGACAAATGGAAAAGGTGTTTGTAAACCGCTTTGAGACTCCTTTCGGTAGTAAGCAATAGGGTACAAAAATCCGTTCTTCTAAGGAGCAACCATGAAAGAAGCATGTGGGCACATAACATTTTACCAACAGTGAAAATATGGGAGACAGAAGGAACAGGGTGGACACCTGTGTACTGTGACTACCCCATGTGTATTAGGGCAGAGGGGCATTTCGGTGAATGTGGCCTAATTCACACAAGAAGGGAAATGGCGCAGAACTGGGGGGAATTGGTTGCCATGTAATCTTCCCCTAAGAAGAGTCTCCAGTCTGATTTTCCCTTCACATATCTGAGGACATGGCTCTGGAAAGCTCATCTGTAACCACTATGCCACAATTCCCAAAGGTCAATCCTCTCCCACAATCAACGAACATTCCACACCACAGGTTCTTGACACCCATATCTCCACACCCATGGCCTCATTTGCCACCATGCCACCACAACCTCCCAGACAACACACATGACAACCCCATGCCCTTACAGACTGGACAACTCCTCCCCTTCCACTTCCCACTGCCAAGCTCTAGCGCCCGTTGTATTCTTGGAAACAACGGGCTTTGCCCCTAGTACACATATAATACAATAAATATAAACAAAAATTAAAAACAGGATTAAAAGGAAGATCAGGGAGGGAATGCCAAACAAAACAGTCTTCATATGCTGGTGGAAGGTGGCAACAGAATATAGGCAACTGTCTCTAGGAAGAGACGAGGATAGTGTCTGAGTGGCAGGTTGACATGGATAGAGAGGTTGTCAAGAGGCATTTAGCTGCACTGGATGAGATCAAATCCCCTGGGCCGGATGAAATGCACCCGAGAGTGCTCAAAGAACTTTCCGGAGAACTTGCAGAGCCCTTGTCCATCATCTTCTAGACCTCTTTAAGGACTGGATATGTCCCGGAGGACTGGAAGAGAGCAAACGTTATTCTGATCTTCAAAAAAGGGAGGAAGGATGACCTGGGAAACTACAGACCAGTGAGTCTGACCTCTGTTGTGGGGAAGATAATAGAGCAGACATTAAAGGGAGCGATCTGCAAACATCTGGAGGACAATTTGGTGATCCAAGGAAGTCAGCATGGATTTGTCTCCAACAGGTCCTGTCAGACCAACCTGGTTTCCTTTTTTGATCAAGTGACAGGTTTGCTGGATCGTGGTTCTCCATGATGTTCTGATGGATAAATTGAAGGACTGCAATCTGGATTTTCAGATAGTTAGGTGGATAGGGAATTGGTTAGAGAACCGCACTCAAAGAGTTGTTGTCAATGGTGTTTCATCAGACTGGAGGGACGTGAGTAGTGGGGTACCTCAGGGCTCAGTGCTCGGCCCGGTACTTTTTAACATATTTATTCATGATCTAGATGAGGGGGTGGAGGGACTACTCATTAAGTTTGCAGATGACACTAAATGGGGAGGATTGGCAAATACTCTTTGCCTTGCTCTACGTTGTCCTTATTAGCTCCCGGTGACTTGGACTGAACTTTATCTCCATCTGGACTGGCCACCCAGGCCTCACCGAGGCAGCTGCTACCAGGCTTGGCCAGTTAGGGCAGCATACCTTGCTTCCACATTTTCCCATCCTTGCGGCTGGAACTCAGAGCCAGCAGCTCCAGCCAGGATGGACCAAGCCACAGCAACTAACTTGGCTGCCCGCAACCAGTTGCTGGAACAACAGGTGGGTGATTTGACCGTGCAGAACCAAGCCTTGGAAACACGAGTGCAGCAGCTCACCAATGCTGTGTTGGGGCTGCAGCAAGCAGCTGGAGCCACCACCCAAGGTGCTCTGCCCTCCTGCCCTCTCAAGGCTCCAGAAAAATATGAGGGACGTCGGGAGGTCTTTACCACGTTCGTGGCCCAGGTGAAAATGTTTATTGGTGCCTGGCCCCGGGAATTCCCCACAGAGCAGGCTAAGGTCAGTTTCACTATCAGCCTGCTTAAAGGGCCAGCTGCCCGGTGGGCTATACCACTGCTCATTGCAGACGCCCCCTAGCTGGCCAACTTCCAGGCTTTTGTGGCCAAAATCGATGAAGCATTTGGGGATGCTCAGAAGGTGATTCGGGCCAGCCGGTGTCTGCAGCAGCTACTCCAAGGGACCCGATCCGTGAGGGACTATGCTGCGGAATTCTAGATCATGGCACAAGACCTGGGCTGGAATGAGCCTGCTTTAGTAAACCAGTTTGTGACAGGGCTATCGGAGAAGGTCCTGGACGAACTGGTTCACGTAGACCGGCCCCGTCGTATGAGCGACCTGGTGCAGTTGTGCTACTGCATCTACAACTGGCTGGAGGAGTGGCGCCTTGCCCAGTCCGGAACCCAGCCATGAAACCGGGGAGAGCAGTCTCCACCCCGTTTCACTGCTCACAAGGCAACGGTTCCCCTGGATCCGAGTGAACCGATGCAACTCGGCAGTGTGCGGCCTCGATTGGACCCCAGAGAAAAGCAGCGCCGCCGCACACAGAACCTTTGCCTGTACTACGGGGGTGCAGGTCACTACGCAGGCCAGTGCCCTGAAAAAACTAAGCCAGCAGGAAACACCCGCTCCCAGCCGACTCCGGTCCTGGTTACCTGGGAGGAACAGTGGGGCCGCTCCAGGGCTGATGCACTTACTACTGCCTGTGCGTCTGCCACTACCCCAGGGGCAGTGGCTCCTGGTCCATGCCCTGGTCGACTCCGGAGCCATCCGGTCCTACATTGACGCCATCTTCCACCGCCAGAACGCGGTCCCCATCACCAAGACGCAGGTTCCAGCAAAAGTGGAAGCCATAGACAGGCGACTAATCGAGACTGGGTGGGTGAAATGGGAGACCCAGCCCCTGTTCCTCCAGGTGCAACAACATACCGAGACCATGGTCTTCGACGTTGCTCACATGCCTCAGTTCCCATTGCTTGACATGGACTGGCTTGCCAAGCATAAACCGTGTATCGATTGGGTGAAGCTGGACTTATGCTTTGCCTGGGCCTGCCTACATGCCACTCACACCTCTGCCTCGCCCGACCTCGATGGGCTTCTGCCTGAGTACCAGGACTATGCGGATGTCTTCGAGGAAAAAGGGGCTGATAAACTCCCTCCGCACTGACCCTATGATTGTGGCATTGATCTGAAACCGTAAGTTCGCCTCCCTGTCAAGCGCTTGTACGCCCTGTTGGAACCGAACGCCAGGCCCTCCGGGAGTTCCTGGACAAGAACCTGCAGCGAGGGTTCATCTGTCCTTCCACCGGTCCTACCTCCGCTCTGGTCGTCTTTGTGAAGAAGAAGGAGGGGGACTTGCGAATGTGGCATGATTACCGGGCACTCAATGAGATCACAATCAAGGACCGCTACCCCTTGCCCCTCATCCCCGAACTTCTGGAACAAGTGCAGGGAGCCCGTGTGTTCACCAAGCTGGACCTGCGCGGGGCTTACAACCTCATCCGAATCCGTGCCAGGGATGAATGGAAGACTGCTTTCGGAACCCGGTACAGACAATTTGAGTACCTAGTAATGTCTTTTGGGCTCTGTAATGCACCCGCCGTGTTCCAGCGGTTCATCAATGACGTCTTCCGGGATTTGCTGGACCGCTTTGTCATCATATACCTCGATGACATCCAGGTGTACTCCCGATGGCCGGATCTACATACCGGACATGTCCGTCAGGTTCTACAACGACTATGGGACCATGGTTTATATGCCAAGCTCGCCAAGTGCGATTTCTCCCGGGACGTCATCAACTTCTTGGGACATTGGTTATCCGCCCAGGGGGTCCAGATGGATCCCTCCAAGGTACATGCCATCGTTCAGTGGGAGGCACCTCAAACCCGGAAGCAGTTGCAGTGGTTCATGGGGTTCGCTAACTATTACTGGACATTTCTGCCTCAGTATGCGGAGATGGTACAACCACTGACCCAACTCCTGAGTCCCAAACGGCCGTACCAGTAGACTCCAGAAGCCAAGCAAGCCTTCCAGCGGCTCAAGCAACGCTTCACCTCCGAGCCCTTACTTGCCTATCCCAACAGAGAGAAGCCCTTTATTGTGGAAGCCAATGCCTCTAGCACCGCGTTGGGGGCGCTCCTCCTCCAGCCGGGCCCAGAAGGGCATCCTCCACAACCCTGCATGTTTTATTCCCGACAGTTCACGGCAGCTTAAAGGAATTATACAATCTAGGAGGGGGAACTGCTGGCCATCAAGGCAGCCTTTGAAACATGGCGCCACCATCTGGAGGGGGCCAAGCACCCAGTCTTGGTACGAACAGACCACCGGAACCTGGAGTATCTTCAGACAGCCCGCTGCCTCAACCAGCGGCAAATCCGGTGGACTCTGTTTTTTTCCCGATTCACTTTCCGGATCGAGTACATCCCAGGGACCCAGAACAAGAGGGCAGACGCCCTATCCCGCCAGCCACAAGACACAACTGACCCTGACAACGGCCCTCCGCCCCTGCTGCTTCCAGCCTCAGTGTTTGCGGCTGCCCCCGACACTCCGGATTTCTGCCAACAGGCGACCGACCCCTGGACACAGGCCCAGATCCGTTGGCTGCAGGAACACCCCGACGAACGTTCTGAGTTCCATGTCCTAGAGGGGCTCCTGCATCACCGAGGCAGGGTGGTGCTTCCCACGTCGGCTTTACGGGCACAGGCGCTGCAACATACGACACCCCGGCTGCAGGGCATTTCAGGCTGCACAAGACTCTCCGTTTGCTGACAGGGGAGCACCTAATTAATACCCTTGCCATTGATCATGGTAGGAATAAACAAGGACACTCTCCTCTGGGATAATGATGTTTTCCTACATGCAGACATCAATTTCAGAGGACTCAAAACCTTTGAGCTGGCATCTGGATAAGAAAAACATGGGATATTCACATAAAAGCTGGTTTATGGGCTTGTAGAGCAATATTTCTGTGAGATGAAATAATATTAATAAAACTGGTTCCTTTATGTTTATAATTTTGGTGCTCGTGAGCATTCTGGCAGAAGGAGCACATAAAAGAGGGAAAATTCAATTCTCTTACTGGCTCTGATTGACTAAGGGAAGACTAAGGCAAGAGAGTGTGATAATATGACCATATTAACTGAGTTAACTGCATGCAGGTTCTGCCCATTGGATCCAGTTTAGACAATGTTGGTATGTATATTTTGATTATGAGTGAAGTATGTACCTCATAGAAATGTGGGAGAACAGTAAATTAGTTAACACATTGTTATAAACCATCAGGAAATCACAATGATTGAATTATACTAAATATAACTATGCAATTTATTTATTTATTTATTTATTTATTTATTATATTTATATACCGCCCTCCCCAAAGGCTCAGGGCGGTTTACATAGGAACAAAGGACAATAAATAAAACAGTCTATAAACAAGTGAATACCTTACAATAATAATACTAATAGTTGTGACCATATAACAATATAACAGTATAAACAATATAAACAATACAACAGTGCAACAATGAAAACAGGTCCAGAGCATAATGGTGGAATTCTGAGGGGGGCAGGGGGGGAGCAGGGGCCCTTCAATCACTGTTGATTACGTCTGGTCTCAACCTTTTGTTTTGAGAGATTCTGGTAGCATCACCATTACTGCACCAAAGAGTTTAGTAATTTTCTTTCGGTGGAGATTATGGCAGCTGTTTACATCTTTGGTTCACCCTCCTTGTCACAGCCTCATGCTGTAGGCTCCAGCACCCAGCTCTTGGCCAATACCCGAGAGGCTGGCATCGAAATCCTGAACCAGACCCGATTCGATGACTTCATCCGCCAAGGGTAACTTCAGAGCCCAGGCCATCTTTGCACACCACGTCCGCTCCCCGAGGGCAGAGACCCAACGACTGAAAACTGTACACGTGCTAGGATGCCCCCCAAAGGCCTTCAGGCAACACGGTCAACAGCCTGCGACCCCTTGAGCACCAAGCCCCTCTCCTGGGGGGAGGGGGCACAGGACGATGCAGCTTCCTTAGGCAGCCCAAAGGCTTTCAGAAAGGAAATTTGAACAGCCCCGCAGCCTCAAGTAACCCTCCCCATGCACAGCTATATCCCTACCAGCTAACAGGGGGGGCATGGGTGAGACACACCTATATGCCCAGCAGCTAACTGAGGGGAGGGACACAATTTGTTCTGAAAGTTCAGTTACTGAATATCTGACCA
This sequence comes from Paroedura picta, assembly GCF_049243985.1. Taxonomy (NCBI): domain Eukaryota; kingdom Metazoa; phylum Chordata; class Lepidosauria; order Squamata; family Gekkonidae; genus Paroedura; species Paroedura picta. Next base: position 64,959,023 of record NC_135374.1, on the reverse strand, counting down.
TTCCATCAGCTACTAATTTTATGAGTCTGCCATCAAAGCAATAACATTAAAAAATGAGCACATAAGCTATTCCTGAGATGGATAGCATGATTATTATACCAGTCAATCCTTACTATGAAAAGTCAACAAAAAGATGCTGTTGAGATAAAACTTCAGTCAAAAATGTTACTCTCAGTAGATAAATTCTTAGTGAATGCCCCAAGGATCACTGTTAAAGGGGGAAACAGGACAGTATTTATTTAAAATGTGTTCTAGCTTAGAAAATAGCTTTCAGCCTGAAAAATCTTTTTTTATCATTAAATTGGAGCTATCAGAACAGATTAATCAACATAGTAATTAAGCAAGATATGTTTCTGGCTTATTTGTCTGGGAAGAGTTTTGAAAACTCAAGAAATCATATTCAGAAGATAAACTTATTAAACTTTCATTATCTTCAAAGTATCTTGGTAAAAAAGTGTTTCGCAATAATAGAATAGATTCTTCTCATATCCAGATCTTTTCCAAACCTTGTTATTTAGATGCTTTCCACAAGGCAATCTACAAGCAAGTGTGGGTTCAAATAAGAGATGATAAAGAAGTGAAAATCCAGTTGTTCTAAAACCAGTTGTGGTTCTACCACTGGGAGCCAGAATAGAGGTTGTGATATAGAATTGATTACCAGGCAGGCCACCACTGGTTAATTTAATCCAGGGGTAGTCTAACTGTGGCTCTCCAGATGGCAGGGGCTCATGGGAATTGTAGTCCATGGACATATGGAGGGCCGCAGTTTTAACTACCCCTGATTTAATCCTTTCTATTTCCACCCTATCTGAATCTGTTTTATCTAGAAAACAGAGACCCTAAGGAGAAGAGTTCTTATATTACTTCAATGGTATTTAGGCTGCTATAGCACTGCTCTTGCCTGTACTTCATGGGGAATTTGATGGCTATTCCTCACATCACCACCAACTTTCTAGAAACTCAGGTAGAAACATGTTGGTAGAAGCTGCAGTGTAAGCTTATATGGACTGAGGATTTTCATATTATGCTGGCTGTACAAGGAAGAGGATGTTGCTGTTAATACCATAACTACAGGAACCCATTCAAAATGGACTCTGTTGAGCAACTCAAGAAAAAAAGCCCTACATGAATGGATAGGGCTTACAGCCATGTGTTGCCAATCTGTGGCTTAAACAATATGATATTCCATTTATATAAGAGAAATGGAAAGCAAAAGGACAGAAGACACTCTAGAAAACAAACCATCAGTAAGGCTTGAGTAGACAATTTTAGAGGATGGAAGGAGAGGGATTCTCATTCAATTTCTCTCTCATTGCAGACCTCCAGTTCCCACTCCCTTATACTATTCCTGAGTTCCCTGTCCCACAGGAACAGGGCTTATGTGGGGCAGATTGCAGTGGGAGGAAGAAGTTAGGAAGCTGCTGCAGAATCCAAAACAAACCATTCCAGCTTGAATTATTAAAACTTGTATGCATGTTAACTTGAGATATAATTCTTCCCCTTAATAACAGGTCACAGTGGAAGTGGTGGAAGGAGTTTGTGTGTGTGTGTGTGTGTGTGTGTGTGTGTGTGTGTGCTTTTGAAGAAAAATATGGCCTTGTCTACTTACAGGAAATTCTTACCATAGAGTTCCCAGTAATTCCTAAAGCTATCTAGACAAGATCAACGGTAGCTCTAGGAATTTTATGGTAAGAAGAACTTACTTTAAATGGACAAGGCCTTATTTTTATTTTTTCTCCTGTAACACTGCCCCTCTTTTCCCCAAAACCCTCTCAGTGATTGCCAGGCACAGGGTTTCTCACTACAGGGTAGTATCCAATAGAGTTCCCATTCAATCCATGTCCGGAGTCTTCCATCAGCTGTGCTATAGGAGTCACATCAACTACCTGGGCTGATCACTTCTAGCCACTCCACAGTACTCGATACATTTGCCCCCCAGGACTGACACATTGCTGTTGTCTCTTTGTGGTCCAAGCAGGTGCATGGGCAATATATCCCAGGTCAATTGGTGAAGGTATCTGCATATGCAGTGGGGACACAATAGGCATGTGCATGGATCACAGTGGCAAGTGAGCCAGGCAACAAGGCCTGGGCCATAGCACAAAGGGCATTATCAAATCAGGAACTTTAAAGCAGTGGTCTCCAACCTTTCTGAGACTGGAGACTGGCAGGGCATTGGGCTGCGCCCGTGCGGGCCACGCCTGTGCATCGGGCCGCGCCCACGCATTGCGCATGCGTGAATGCACCATGTGCAATGCGTGGGCGCGGCCTGCACGGGCCCGGCCCGGCCCTGATTCCCTCTCCCCGCCCTCCCGCAGTAAGAAGCTTCCTGGGCCGCAAGCTTGCGGCCTGGGAAGTTTTTTTACTGCGGTGGGGGGGGCGGGGGGGGAGCCGCGGCCCGGCGCCATGGCCCGCAGGTTGGAGACCACTGCTTTAAAGAACAGCAGGCTTTGGGGGTAGAGCCAAAAGTGGGCAGGATGGGACCTTAATGGAGTATAATGTAATGGGTCCACCCTCCAAATCCACCATTTTTTCCCAAGGGAAATGATCTTTGTTGCTTGGAGATGATGTCAGGATTGTTAGAATCCCTGCCATAAATTAGCCTGAGTTCTTCCATGACAGCTTTATTGCTTGGCGCCTGGTTGCTCCAGGTCCTGTAATCATGCTAACAAGTAGAAAGTGAAATGTATGTTGTTGTAACCCTTATCACTTGCTGGGGCCTCTCAGCTGGTCCTGGTTTCACTATCAACTGTGGAAGACAGTCAAGGCCATGAGAATGTATCACTGTTTTTAATTGCAAGTGTCTCTTCTCTCCCTCTCCCCTCCCTTGGGAACTTTCAAGTTTTAGGCGGGAGAATTGTATTGATAAGAAGCAGCAAATCTGCCCTCAAGCCAGATTTGACTTCACCAGTCTAGATGTATGTAGTGCTTCTCAATAAAGCTTTCTTATTATTAAGAAGCTAGTTGTGAGTTCTTTCAACGTCTGACAGATGAGCTGGGACTCACCTGGGGACTGGCATCCCTAACAGCAGAAGGGAACAAATGGGTACAATGGATGCTCAGGGAAGCAACAAAGAATGATAAAACTGTAAACAAGCATGTAATGTACATGATGCAACACAGACACAACTTGCCAGTGAGGACCCACTGAGTAAGGCAGGTCTGAATGTCCATCTCCAAGAAACTGGGACAGATATCCCATGGCTATGAAGATATGGTATATGTGTCCCCTACTGTCCTAAAGGTCCAGAGCTATATCGCCACATGGCAGCACTGCCATTGTCATCAGATGCCTACAGAGGTGCCATTCCATCTGTCACAGATGTTGCTGTATGTCAGGCAGCACAGCCTGGATCCTCAGCTGCTCCATGTGGACCTCCTGCTAAGTAATAGCTTTCAGGACACCTGTAGCTGTCCATCAGTCTCCTAGGGGGCCCATACTGTGGGGGGCTAAGCTACCCACCAGCATGGTGCTCTCATCTACACAACATGGACATATATTCTATGGATGGGACAGACAGAGAAGCATTGGAGTCCACTCCCAGTCCCAGAGTCTGATAACCCCTGCTGTACCGATACACTCTCCTACCCACACTCCTACCCATTCCCTCTGGGAATGCTGGGACAACCAGCAAAGGCTGATTATGATGGACCAGCCCATTACCTTCAAATGACAGAGAGGTGGTAGCTGGCCTAGTCTGTGGACATGGGTGGAAGACCCCTTCTCAGGCTTCCATAAATATACAGCTGGGCTGTCATGCAGTCTAGATCATGCACATGATCAGGGTCCTCCACACCCTGTCCTATGCCCCCTTATTCAGATGGATGGTGCTGCCAGAAGGAATGAGAAGTTGGGGCTGTTCCCCACAGTCTGAAGCATTAGTATTTCCTCCTTAACATTTCTGCTAAGGTTTTCCTGGGCTCCCTCTCACTCTGAAATGCCCTGGATGTTCTGGGCAATCTCTGATGCCCCTATAGGGTCCAGCAGAGTTTCCACAGGCCAACTGGTTTCTCTGGGTGCCTCTACCACAAGCAGTGGCAACTGCTTTGAGCCTGACAATGAGCCTACTTGTAGTCTGTAGGCTCCTCCTAGATATAGGGCATGAAGACATATAGGACCATGGGGAAGATGCAGTCATCTGTGGAGATGTGTAGAACAGTAGTCAGTGCCCTCCTGTCATCTGCCTATGGCCACCCAGCAATCATCTCCTGCCCTCTGAGCAGCTGTTGGTTGAGGCCACTTGCAAGGAAAATCTGGATGGTGTGCACACTAGGGATGCCATAAGAGCAGGTGAAGGTGGCTATCTTCATCTTTTTCCTTTACTAAATCATAGATGTAAAATTTAAGATATTGATTGCAATAACCCACTCTGCAAATCTGCATGAGCAGGTACTCCAAAATTTCTTACATTCATCCTGCCTTGATTATTGAAATGGGGCACTGATACATACTTATTTATCTGATAACATCTCCAATCTGGGATAATCGGTGGAGGGAGCAAAGAGGGTGAAGGGGGCAGGGATGGGGTTTTAAACTGTATTTTAGCATTGTATTTTATTGTATTTTTATTATCATGATAGATTTTATTGTTGAGGAATGCCCCCAAGCTCATATGGAGAGGGTTGGTATAGAAATTAAATAATAATAATTTAAATAACTACATTAGCCAAATACCATAGTAAAAATATAAGTACATATTACCTATAATAAATATGTTATAATTATTCTGTCCTCCCCTTCCCTGATTGGCAAGAAGTCCAACAAGCAACCCTTTGCAGGATTTTATTGTGGAGAGGACACCCTCGCCTAAGTCCAGAGAGGACCCTGCCCCTTTCAGTTTATGAAATTTATAGATTGCCAACTTTCTTGTGTAACTAGAGTTCCCCTGAAACTACAACTGATCTCCAGAGTACAAAGATCAGTTCACCTGAAAAAATGGCAGCTTTTTGAGGGTGGAAACTATGGCATTATTCTTCAGTGAGTTGCCTCCACTACCCATGCTCCACCCCCAAATCTCCAGATATTTCTCAACTGAGTTGACAACCCTAATCCTATTCCTTGTCAATAGGGATGTCAGTCTCCAGGTGGGACCTGGGGATCCCACTGAATTATAGCTTATCTCCAGGCAAGAGAGATCAGTTTCCCTGGGGAAAAAATGGCTGCTTTAGAGGGTGGACTCCATAGCACTATACTCCACTGATGTCCCTCCCCACCCCAAATCCTGCTACCTCTCAGCCCCACCCCCAAAGTCTTCAGGTATTTCCCAATCCAGAGCTGACAACCCTACTTCTCAGCTCTTTTACCAAGACTCACCTTGAGTCTCCTCACACTACTACATTTTAAAGGACCAACCACTATTATAAAAGTTAATATTAAACAATGTTGAACAACAGCTAGTTGTCATGTACCATGGATTTAACTGAATAATTCTAAAATACATCCTGATTTTGGCTGGCAATAGAAGCTCCCGGGGAGGGCGGTATATAAGTATAAAAAATAAAAAATAAAATAAAATAGAGATAAAGTTTTATCTCCTGTGTCTGATGCAATAAAAATATTGGAAATCATGCAGCTCCCCCAATCCTTCTCTTATGTTTTTTCCAGCCCTGTTTTCTGGGCAGAGGAGCATAGATAAAGGATGCAATTTTGTGAAATCTGAACTATTAATTTTATATCCAACACAAACATCAATGTGCCAGAAGCTTAGAATCACAGAATCATAGAGTTGGAAGGAACCTCCTGGGTCATCTAGTCCAACCCCCTGCACAATGCAGGAACAGACAACTACCTGCCCATAAATGGTGACCCCAGTTTCATGCCCAACTTCACCAAAAGTCTCCAGAATCCAGCCTGGCTTAGAGGAAATTAACCTACCATCTCACTGTGACAATTTGCAATTCCCTGGGTATGCAAGGAAGGACCACAAGAGACACTGGAACGTCCCTTCCTGCCCACCCACTCACAAACTGCCTAAATTCATAAAATCAGCCTTTTTGTCAGATGACTATCTAGCCTCTACTTAAAAGTTTCCAAAGAAGGAGAACTCATCACCTCCCGAGGAAGCCTGTACCATGACCAAGACAACATGCCTAAAGGAAGAAGGGGTTTACTGAGGGCTGAGTTCAGCTTGGTGTAGTGGTTAGGAGTGACAGCTTCTAATCTGAAGAGCTGGGTTTGATTCCCGACTCCTCCACATGCAGACAACTGGGCAACCTTGGGCTCATCACAGCTCTGTTATGGGTGTTCTCGCAGAGCAGCTACACCAGAGCTCTCTCAGCACCACCCACCCCACAGGGCTTCCCCCATGGAGGAAAGGAAGGGAAGGCAACTTTAAGCCACTCTCCTTCAGGCAGTGAAAAGGAGGATATAAAAACCAACTATTCTTCTCCCACAATTTACAAGCTAGAATGGAAACCATAAATAATAACAATAATACCATAAACTATTGTAACCATTGTTCTCGTATTTAAATTTTCAACAAAAATGTGTTCTCAGAACAACTTTTAAACAAAGAACATGAAGTATTTGACTTCTAATTGTATGTGTAGTGAATGCCTTCTTTGGCTGAAAGGTGAGATAGTTTAAAATACACTAACTAAAACATAGGGTGATCTACTAATCAGCAGTAACAAACTAGACATTCAGAAATCAAAAGTTCATGCTCAGGATCTAACAGCAGTCTCAAGTATACTTTTCTGGGAGTAAATTCCATTGAATAGATCTGAGAAGGATTGTGATGGAACCAGGCCCATAGCCAGAAAATCTTTGGGGTAGGTGGGTGGGATGAGGACGGTAGTGGTAATCATATCATTATTTATTTATTTTGTTATAAATGAGCTATGGTGTAGTGCAAGGGATCATTCTATACAGAAGGTTAAATAACAATCAATTTTTAAAAAATATCTCTTATATTTACACATGATCAACAGTCTTGCAATGCATGAAGATCCCCTCTCCAATATTATTCAACTTCTACTTTCCTGGGTTCTAGTGTGCTAAATGGGAATCCCCCCTGCTGCCAGTGTATCACAACAGAAGTGTCTATTTCTTCCATCTTCCAGATGGATGGCCCCCTTGATTCACACCGCCATATTCCATTGAACTCAACCCCGCCCCCATGTATCCCACCCCCCCAAAAAAAAACAGACCCTTTGGCTCAACATAACTTGCTATTGGAAAACTTAAGGATAAAATGTATGGTTGGCAGCCTCCAGTTGGGGCCCAGAGATCTCCCAGAATTATAAATGATTGACAGACAAGAAAGATAATTTCCCATAGAGAAAATGGCTACTTCAGAGGATAGATTATATGATATTATGCCTGAGTAATATCCACCAAATTTCCAGGAATTTCTGAACATGGAGTTGGCAACTCTGAGTATGTACACACACACTTTTCTTTCACAGCTATGGTCTACCTAGCATTCAGAGGAAGGTGGCCAGATATCCCGCCTTTGGTGGGACAATCCTGCATTTGGGGGCATTAGCCCCACGTCCCGTGGCATTTTCCAAATGTCCTGTGGCATTCTCCAATTTTTTAAAAAATTGATTTGTATTTATTTTGCTGTGCACTGCGCAGACTACTGGTTTATTCCAGTCCAGACCATATAGTCTCTTTCAAACTGTGCTACTTCAAGAGAGTATACATTTGCTTAAATTAGTTTAAGTGAAAAAGGTCTACTCCCAGTCTTACTCAGGGCTATCCAATGGGTCTACTCCCAAGGAAGCATTTGTAGGATAGCATTATTAGGTTCAAACATGTAGAATATGCCAGTTTTGCTCATCTTGATGGGTTGAATTTACCTTTTGACATGTGAGGACCCACAAGGCTTGTGCAGAGATGAGGGGAAAGAATTCCATCCTTTTTGCACCCGTACTAAGCTGTCCAATCACTGGCCAGCCCACCTTCCTGTAGAGCTGCCACCAACAGCTAGCTGCCTGGCTCCCACACCTGGAGCAAGAGGCTCCAGCTCCTCTGCTTTATTTCTACAAATCCACATTCCACAATGACTCTGCCCCAGCAGCCTGGCTCATGCAGTGATGGCCCCAGAGAACTAGTTGTGAGATTGGGACTCTATTACCAATTCTAATTTTTTTGTGTGGATAAAGTATGTCTATAATCTGAATAAGAGCCTCTTGTGGCACAGGGTGGTAAGGCAGCGACATGCTGTCTGAAGCTCTGCACATGAGGCTGGGAGTTCAATCCCAGCAGCTGGCTCAAGGTTGACTCAGCCTTCCATCCTTCCGAGGTCGGTAAAATGAGTACCCAGCTTGCTGGGGGGTAAACGGTAATGACTGGGGAAGGTACTGGCAAACCACCCCGTATTGAGTCTGCCATGAAAACGCTGGAGGGCGTCACCCCAAGGGTCAGACATGACTCGGTGCTTGCACAGGGGATACCTTTACCTTTACCTATAATCAGAGTATATAGAGTGTGTGTGTGTGTGTCCTTTGGTTCTGAAATTTCACCTGAGGAAATTGATTTTTGAGACATATTCCAACATTTAAGCAATAAGTGCTGATAGATCTGCAGAATATTTCCTTCCACCATGTTTTGAATTGCATAAGCACAAATAACAACAGTCACTAGGGTTACAAATATAAGCAGAGTTGTTAGTTTTAACCAGAAAGTCATTTAGAGGAAAGTAACATTGATAATAAAACCTGTTGCCATGTCAGCAACTATGCAACATTTTTTGTCTGTGTTACAATACCTGCTTGTGTGTGAAAATGTTCTCAATGAAATTCATTTTAGCAGGTGCTTAGTCAACTACTTGGCTGCTCAGCTGGGTCTAATACAGGGCTGGGTCTAATACCAACTGGGTCTAATACAGGGCTGCCCAATGCATGCAATCTGGTTTTTCCTCGTGCCCAATTTGAATCTTTTTTTTAAAAAGCAAACTAGTAGAATAACAAATAGGCGATCAATTGTGCAGGCAAAGCAAAATAAAATAAAATCCCCACATTTTAAACACAAAGCATGTCTCTCTAAAGCCCCCCCCCCCCCAAATCAGGAAGCTTATACAGGGCCCAATTCGGCAGCTTTGGCTGCAGCTTCCATGTAAGTCAATTCAACAGGTCAGCCATAATACAAGTAAATGAAATAGTTTTCAAGCTGGTGATGGCAAATGAACAGTTTATGCCACTATAAATAATTCCTCAAACTTTTGCATGGTACAGCAGAACTTTGGAGCATAATCTCTTACATGGAGGCCGCATTAGCAAGCCCAAAAAAGAGCTACATGTTAAGCCAAAATGTAATAAAATTATTAACCTACTTATTTTGATCAAAAGTAAACATTCAAAGGTAAACAAATAAATGTCAATTTAATGCAATCTTTTTTCGAATATTTTATTGTGGAATCCTTTTATTTAGCTACACGCTTACCTAGTCAGTGTGATTTTTGTGGCTGTTTTCTGTTAGCCAAGGCATTGATATCCAAGTCAAGGTTTGTGACAGACACTCTTAAAATGTCATGTAAATGTTCATCTGTAAGCCTTGATCTACAATTTCACAATTTTCATCTTGGAAAAGGTTTGTTCACAGATGTAAGTGATGCCAAAGACTGTGAACATGCCTGCAGCAAATTTCTTAAGGTTGATAAATATATCAGGTAGACCAGAATAAAAATCTAACACTATTTTTTTTGTAAATGTCTCTGAGATGATCACTGCCTTGCAAATCAATTAGTTATATCTGAAAAAGTTACTTGCATTCTCTGGTGCTACTTCAGATTGATTCTGAAACATTTTTATTTCCTTTCCAAGCTTATGGCAATCAGTGAATCTGTTCTGAAATTCCACTTAGGAATTCCACAATAGGTTCAGTACTTTGATGTGTCTTTCACCATTGAATTGTAAATTCCCATCCTTCTCAAATTTTAGTCCATTGCAGCATGAGAAGTTTGAAGTTACCTTCACTAACTTGCTTCACAAAAATGTTTAGTTTTGCTTCAAAACCTTTCAACTCGGTATACATGTAATCACAAGCTTTCCTTTCCCCTGCAACCTTAGATTCAATGTGTTCAGATGCTCTGTGATATCTGTTAAGAAAGCCAAATCAAAAATCCATTCGGGGACAGAAAGTGTTTCTTGACCTTAACACATGGTGAAGACTGAAAAATCGTTTGAGGACTTGGCCTCTGCTAAGCCACTTGTCTTTTGCATGGTACAATACATCCCCATATTCTGCATCTATCTCTGAGAGAAAATTTTGAAACTGATGATAAGAAAGGCCATGAGGCCTGATGCTGGATACAACAATATGCATCACACTTTCCTGCTGAAAAATGTTTACTACACAGGGCTTGCCGATGGATGATGCACTGAAATTTCATGGGAGGTATACCATTTAATTTCAATATCTCTTCATTTATTTTTCTGACTACAACCATTTTGTTGTTGTTAGGTGCGAAGTCGTGTCCGACCCATCACGACCCCATGGACAATGATCCTCCAGGCCTTCCTGTCCTCTACCATTCTCCAGAGTCCATTTAAATTTGCACCTACTGCTTCAGTGACTCCATCCAGCCAACTCATTCTCTGTTGTCCCCTTCTTCTTTTGCCCTCAATCGCTCCCAGCATTCGGCTCTTCTCCAGGGAGTCCTTCCTTCTCATGAGGTGGCCAAAGTATTTGAGTTTCATCTTCAGGATCTGGCCTTCTAAGGAGCAGTCAAGGCTGATCTCCTCTAGGACTGACCGGTTTGTTCGCCTTGCAGTCCAAGGGACTCGCAAGAGTCTTCTCCAGCACCAGAGTTCAAAAGCCTCAATTCTTTGGCGCTCGGCCTTCCTTATGGTCCAACTTTCACAGCCATACATTGCAACTGGGAATACCTTAGCCTTGACTAAACGCACTTTTGTTGGCAGGGTGATGTCTCAGCTTTTTAGGATGCTGTCTAGATTTGCCATAGCTTTCCTCCCCAGGAGCGTCTTTTAATTTCTTTGCCGCAGTCCCCATCTGCAGTGATCTTGGAGCCCAGGAAAATAAAATCTGTCACTATCTCCATTTCTTCCCCATCTACAACCATTTTACTTCCCACCATATTTCTGGCACCATCAGTTGTGCTGCTTTTTAATTTATCCCAGACTAAGATTTTCTAATTTACACACCTTTAGGAATGTTTCTACAGTTGTGGTGCCTTTCAAACTCTGCAATGCACACAACTCTTTTGTAATTCTGAAGTTGGAATCTAGTTGAGTATTGTCTGTAATGTCATTGCTCTCATCTAATGTCAAAGAAAAAATATCAATAACTTTTTGCCTTGACAACCAGTGACATATGCAACTCTTCTACTTCTTCAACACTTCTGGTGATTATAGGTGCAGATAAACTGACACAACTAACACAAGATACCTTCTTGGGGCACATTATTACTTTAACCATGCACTTTTTAACAAATTCACTATTAGAGAATGGTCTACCATTCTCAGCAATAGCAACATAATAGCTGGCCCTCACAGTAGACAGGTTCTATTCAACATGCTTTCTAAAACAATTTTGCTACAAAAACATTTTAAGAGAGTTTATCTTGTTCACTCGCACCTCTCCTTGATATATTGAGTAGTTCTTGTGACAGGATTCAAAGTGTTGTACTCTTTTAATACTGAGACAGTTTCAAGACATACCAGGCAAACTGCTTTATCCTTGTTTAAAATAAATAAGTACTTAGTCAGTTTTTCATTAAAGACACAGTGTTCATGCACAATTTTTCATTTCTTTGAAATAGAACTTCCTTTTGCTGACATCTTACAGGGATTTCAGCAGAGCAGCAGGTATAGAATTTCAATGTTATCCTTGAATAAATGAAAATATGAGTAGTATAATTGTAGGGCCTAACTCCTTCCTTTCCCATTAAATCCACTCCACTCTAGCTGCCGTTAGCTGGGGATTTTGAATTCGCCCACGGTGAAGAAGAGACCCCTGCCCCTACAGCAGGGGTAGTCAACCTGTAATCCTCCAGATTTTCATGTGTTTGCTGGCAGGGGCTCATGGGAATTGTAGTCCATGAACATCTGGAGGACCACAGGTTGACTACCCCTGCTCTACAGTTCTCAGAATCACTGGGCTATATATACAGGCTAGGGAAAGTTTTTAAAATTGGATTGTGAACCAGGTAAATTTGCAATCCTAAATTCAATGAATACTATATTTATTTCTCAATAAACACAGTTCTTTGAAGTTTAAATATACACCTGCTAATATGTTTTAATTTTAATATGTTAAAAATTGGGAGCCCTCTAAAAAAGGGCAAGTAGACAGAGTTAGGGCAGCTTTCCACCTGGAAAAGAGTATATACCATGAATGTGGCAGCCAGAGGGTGGGGAACTTGGCTGGAGGAAGATGTGAGAAGGGGAAATCCATAAGCTTCCCTGCTAAGTTAGTACTCAAGAGTCTACTCACTGGCTTCTGCAATCAGATGCATAAGCAGACTCCTAGCTGGAGTGAGGAAGTGAGGACGGGCAGAAGCAAGGCCAGAAGTCAAAGCAACCAGCTCTTGTTCTGGAAGGAAGACTACTTTTGCTTGCAGCAGCGATGGCACCAGTAACTCTGGAAGCCACTTGCTTTGATGGGTGGTGCCTCCAAGAGATGTTCTGCATGCAAAACAGTTTGTATCCTTTTTTTTTTTTTTACAAAAATACCAGTCCTTTTACCATCCTTTCCTCACTTTTTTTTTTTTTTTTGCAAAACCAGATCTGACATCTGAATTCATTCACACACAATTTTACCTTCCTTATATACAGACATAGCTTCAGCATGGTAATTCATGGAGAGGAAGTGTTACAAAGCTGAGTGGTATGAGTACTTGAGCTTTGTTGCCTAGCATAACACCTAGAATGGCCAAAATGCTATTATGGAGAAGAAGAACAAGAAGGGGCTGCCAGAAGGAACCATGGAGACAAAAACAAACAATGTTGCTATTGTCTTTTTTTCCAGACTGTTCCATGTATTGTTCTTATGTTATTATGTAAACCACCCTGAGCCCCTGGGGAGGGCGGTATATAAATATAATAAATTAATAAATAATAAATTAAGAAAGTGACAGGATGAACTGTAGTAGATAGTGCCTCTTGAGGCAGGAAGAACAGTATGGGTCTGAGGGAAAATGCCCTGAAGGTGATAGCAGCATAGAAGTGCAGAAAGTAGATGGCAGTTTATGTTGCAGAAGATCATGTTGTATAAGGTATAGGTATTTAAAAAATGCTGTCTTGGTGAACTATTCTGATCTAGATTAAGCACGCTTCTAAAAGAACTAACTAGTAGTCCCAGATGATTACTCTTTGAACACAGCTGAATACTACCTTATGAAACAGTAATCTCTTAAATTTAAACACCTTTGTGAACACAACAGAAAAGGTGAAGAGGATATTCAAATAACTGTCATTATTTAGATTGCATGTTCCTCTTCAATCAAACAGAACATTGTCAATAAGGACAAGAAGACAGCCATTTCTCATCTTCCTTTGTTAGGCACATAAATAGCTCATGGGTAAGGGATCTGCAATAACTGATGTCCCATGTATTTTAATTTAATTACCATACTTATAAATGAACTTCTGCCACTTATAAAATCTGCCCCCCTTCAGAGTAGGGCCAGTTCACAATTGCAAAAAATAAAATGCCTCCCCAACTTCAACAGAATCTTAAAATATTTTAAATAGTATTTTAAAAATGTAACCATATAAAACATCAAAACAGATAAATATGTCCAGGTCTTGAGACACCCTTGGAAAATACAGAGATGGTAATAATCAAGAAGATCATATGAAGGATCAATTCACTGCATGTGCATATCCTAACAAGAATGAAGCATATGTGAGCACAGCTCATCCTGCAGGTAAAAGCTTATATTTATTTCCATTTACAGGTACATCTCTTCACTTTAAACTTAACCTGGCAATGCAATACATGAGAATAATTTGGTTTGGGGTTAAAAGACTTCCAAAAGGAATGAATTTTTATTTTCTTATCCAACAAGTAAAACGAAACAACAGACAATGCAAAATAAGTAAGTTTTAAACAGCACACAGAGACTAATTCTAAGTATCAAATTAAAATATTTTAGAGATTTAAGTATACACAATATTTCAACAATTGTCTGTTTGCTAAAAGTCTTATAGGCATTAGGCCCAATTGAAAATGTGGAATTGACAGACAGTATCCACCTATTGCAACAATGTAACACATGACCATCTGACAGCACAATTTTAAGAAACTTTTAGTTCAAAAATTCTAAGAGGAAAGGTCTATGTATCAAAATGGCACAAAATTACACAGGTAATTATGCCAGACAAAACATTTTAGGACAGATGTATATTTACATAACATCTCTAAAATGAGTTTCTATCTTAACAATAGTAAGAATGAAGCACACATTTTAAAAGAGTACTCCTTTAAAAAAGTGAAAAAGCTCAAAATAGTTACACTAAGCTGCTTACTTAAAAGTTAGACTTCCCATCCCTGTTTTGACAAACTTTAGATAATTATGCCTAAGACTTGATGCAATGGCTGAGTAAAAAGCTCAAAAGATGAAGTACATATTTTGCAGGCCATCAACTGAAGACAACCTATACGTGCGTTCATGAGATCTTTTGAACCTACTTAAAAACAAAAAAACTGATGCATATTCTTCTTCACCACCTGGAGACGTCCCACACGACTTTTTCAAAGGTAAATCACATTCGAACACTACCCTAGAAAAAGACACTTGTCATCCACTCCCAGTGGGCCAGCAGACGCCGGTTCAGCCATTTAATTTCGAATAAACTTTTTTGGGGAGGAGGGGGCAACGATTGGAGGACCGCGCCATTATCTCATAGCTGTTGTTGTGGGAGGCGGAAGAAAGTCTTATGCAAGCGCCGGCCGCTCCCTAGACCCACTTGGTAGAAGAGAAGGGAAACGCGACCGCTGCTGCTGGCCGGGAGTGCGGGTGAAAGAAGTTCCTTTTTGGCTTCAGAAAACAACAACGCTGCGTTGTACTGAGAAATGCGCCTCCTCCTCGTCGCCGCCGTTGCAAACGCGCCCAACGAACGGCTGCGCCCGCCCAGGAGGGCGGCTCGAAAGGCCGCCTTGCTCCACGCCCAAACGGCGTCTCGAGGCCCACGGGGCACCTGCCCCTTCACGAGCCTCCCTTCGAAAGGCGTTCCGGCGGGCTCGGCTCCAAACCCCTCTCCCCCGTCCTCCTCACACGCACATAGCACCGCCAGGGAAGCCATCATTATTCGTCGGTGCCAGGACAGCCACGCCCAGCCCCAGCCCCAAGAGAGGCGAGGAGGGGGCACGGCGCCGCTGAGACCGCACCCCCCCCCCAGCGCCCCATCTAGGTGGGAGAGGGAAACGAGAGAAAGCGACGGGCAGTTTCCACTCAAGGATCCCTGGCAGCAGCAGCAGCACCAAGCGCGCCACCGGTCTCATGCCCTCCCACGGCCGCCATTTACACTCCAACTCCCCGACTCTCCCTCTCAGTCAGCAACTCCTCCCCGCTGCTGCTGGCGACTTAAAGGGCGCATACGAACATGCTATCTGGAGCTAACGGACAAAGCCGTTTGATTGACTGATCAGCAGTTCAATAGTAACTGGCAGCGAATCACAATCCCTCCTTCCCGGCCAATAGTATGGGGCCAGTCTTGAGGGTGGAAAGCAAAGAGTTGTTGTATATATAAAAAGAATATTACGGAGTTTTTAGTACGGGTTTACTACTGCACTACTTACTCTCATCCACCTGCGGGGCACGAGTGGTTGAAGTACATAGCACATAGCCGTTCATGTGAGAATCTTACTCAAAACCACCTCAAGATAAAACGGACAGGGCCTGAGGGTACGCTTCGCGGAAGTGTTTCGAAGCCGTTGTAAACCATATACCAACATTGGTTTTGATCAGTTTATGAGTCCACACCTCACTGGCTAATGGGATACAGCAGGGCAAGGGAAGGGGGTTAAAAGAAAAGAGGAGCAGTCGTTTCCAAAGCCTCTTCTCTCTTCCTGAAGTAATGCCTATACAACTAAGATAATTTGAAACAACAATCAGTTAGGCTTGATTTGACTAATAGAAAATTATCTTCCTTTTGAAGCAGCAATAAATTTTGAGTCCAGTGGCATTTTCAAGACCAAAGTTTTATTCAAGAACTGGGCATGCACATGAACACTTTGAGGTGCCCCTGGACTCAATTTGTTCAGAAAATTATATTTTAACTGAGGTATCAAAAGAGGCAATAAGAAGACAAGGGTAGCTTTGCCCAAATAATGAAAAAGGGATTCATTAGTTGGTCTAAGATTTTCAGAGCCAACCTAGGCAGATCTATGTTGAAATCAATGGATTTAGGATGCTGAGAGATAGCATGTTGTACTGTAGTGGCTAGAATATACGTTTAGGATCTGGGACTCCAGTTTGAATCCCACTCTGCCAAGGAAGCTTGCTAGATAATCCTGGGTCAGTCACTCCCTAGGTATAATCGACCTTGGTGTATGGCTATGAGGATAAAATAAAAGCGATGAGAATGATGTAAGATGCTTTGGGTTCCTATTGGGAGAAAGGCATGGTATAAGTGATGTAAATAAAAAGTATCATATAGCTGTACTCTGACTGGGGAAACATGTGAAAACAAACAAGGTTTCACACCAGACAGAAATCCAGCAGGTCTAACCTTTCACATCACTAGACCTACATGACACAGCAAAACATAGCTAAATTGTCTATTTTGATGTTTTTAAAGGCATGGGGGCCCTTATAATGTCGGTACTAATTTCTGACTTTTTTTTTAATTGTCAGGAAACAATAAAAACATAGTACAGATCTAGATGACATGCAGCAATTCAACAAGTAAAACCCCATCAAGATAGGTTAATGTGCTAGTTTGTCACAGTAGAAAAGAGCAAGAGTCCAGTAACACCTTAAATACTAACACAATGTGTGGCAGGGTATGCTCGTCCCATCCATCTCCAACCAAACATGGAATTATTCCCACAAGTGATAAGCCCTTCTGTGTTTGTTCTCCTGTCCAAAGACCAGAGAATTAGATTTTAAATCACATTATTTATTTGTTGGATTTCTAGCTCACCAGGTTACAATACATATAAAACCTCATTAAAAAAAACCCAAACCCCATAAGACCAGATATCAGACATAAGCTAAGACTGGTGGTATAAACCTCCCCTCCCTACAACCACTATCCACCTGGGGAGAGTGATTTGCTGGATGTTACAATGTAGCCTGAGAAGGGACCCTGTTGATCTTGATTCCGGCCTCAACCAAAGACCTGGTGGAAGAGCTTCATTTTGCAGGCTCTGAGTCCTGGGGATTCCCTAGTTTGGAGTGTTGTACTAACTTTCATTTCTGTTATCTCTCATTCTAGTCTTTTAAAAAATTTCTTTGCAATAAAAAAGCTACTTTGAGGTCCCTTGTTGAATGTCCTGGAAGGTTAAAGTGTTACCCTGCAGATTTCTCAGTCCTGTCATTTTTGATGTCCCACGTGTCTATTTATACTTTTGCTGAGGGTTCGACGTGTTTATCCTAAGTAGAGAACAGAGGGTAGTTATTTTCTTTTCTTCCCTGGTCTCTTTTCAAAAGACTTCCAGAGGTGTAGAAGCATGACTACTGTAAATCACTGTAACGCCCAATCCCCCTGTTGATCTACTGCTCCAGTTTCACACAAGGAGAATTCTACTCGCCATCATTAGAAACCGGAAGTATGTAATCAAACTAATGGAGACTGTATCCCCTTGGCAGAAGCAGCGCGGATAGCAAGCTCGAGCGTAGCCCTAGAAGAGCGCTATGACTGACGTAAGTCAACAAAGGTCACGTGGGAAGGCCTGGGCGCGGCGATTGGCTGCGTGTGCATAGGCGAAAGGGGTGGGGAGGGGGGGTCACGGTGGCGGCGTGGGGTTCGCTGTGTGACACAATTACAACAACTTTGTGCAGCTGCTGGGGAAGTTTGTACAGGCAACAAATACACCGCACGCGGGCGCGCGCGGGCCCCTGTCACCCCGACTCCACTCACCTCGCGCCGCCGGGGCTGGCGGCTCAGCAGCGATGTAAACATTCTGCTCCGCCGCCGTCACCGCCAGCAGCAGCAGCAGCAGCAGCAGCAGCCTCCTCCTCCTCCTCCTCTCCCTCCTCCTCCTCCTCCTCTCCCCCCCAGTCTCCAGCGCTGGGGCTCCCTCCCTCCCTCCTCCTCCTCCGAGCCGCGGGGCTTCCCCCCGCCTCCCTCACCCTCCCTGCCGGCTGTTGTTGTTGTAATAAAAGTTGTGGTGGTGTGTGTGTGCGTCGGGCACCCCGCCCCGCCCAGCACTGGGGGGGTGTTGGGGGCGCGCGGGGAGGGGGGCCTTGCGATCGTGAGTTAATTACGTTGCGTTTCCATGAAATCGTGTGGAGTGTCGCTCGCCGCCGCTGCTGCCGCCTCTACTGCTTCTTTCGGTGATGAGGAAAAGAAAATGGCGGCGGGGAAAGCGAGCGGCCAGAGCGAGGAGGACTTCGCCAGCCTGACAGCGGAGGAAAGAGAAGTCCTTTCCGGCCTCGACAGGTACCCAAACGGCAGCCTCCGGGTTCCGGCTCCTCCGGTGTTCGCCTGCCTGCCTGCCTGCCTGCCCGCTTTCCTTCCTTCCCTCCCTCCCGCTCGCTCGCTCGGGCTGTGCGGGAGAAGAGTGAATGTGTGCGAGAGAGAAAGAGCGAGCGTGAGGGAGCGAGCGAGCGAGCGAGCCGTGGTGGTGCTCCTGGGCCGGAGTGCGGGCTGTACCCTGCCAGGCGGCGTGAGAGAGCGAATGAAGCGTGTATTTCGGGCGGGGGTTTCTCGGCTAACGTCGCTGTTTTCCCTCAACCTCTCTCTCTGCCTGCCTGCAGCCGACTCTTCGGATTTCTGAGGCTTCATGAAGATGGCGCCAGAACGAAGGCCTTGCTGTTAAAGGTAAGGGGACTGGGGTGGGGGAGGAGGCAACCGACCAGGGAGCCACCCTCACCCCCCCGCGCGCGTGTGTTTATGGAGGGAGAGAGCAGAGGCAGGAAACCCTCAGATCGCGGCCAGCAGAGTCTCCGGCCCGGCCGCCCTCCTCCTGGGCTTTCGGATGAGAAAAGCTATCTCCAGCTACTTTGGTACGCGCCTCTGGCCAGAGGTGGTTCTTCCTCCTTCCCTCCCACCATCAGGTGCTCAGGGTGGCGAACTCCTTTTGGTCTCTTTCTGGATTTAGTCCCAGAAGTAGGACTGGGTTTGTCCAGTTGGGAGCAGCCGTTGTGAGGAATCCGGAGAAGCTCGGATGTTACTTATTTGTCATTTGCCACTGTGGACCTTCGTTTTCTCCTGGTTTTAGCCCTTTTCCTGCTGTCCAGGAAGATGGATTTTATTGAATCACCATTCCTGATTCTATTTCTCTTACAGAAATGTGGCCCTTTTCTTCAAAAGAGTTCAGGAGTAGATGGCTAAATGATTTGTTTACTCTTTTGCTCTATCATTCCCTCAAGCCTGCAAACTTATTTCAGTGAGTGACTTGTCTCTCAGTTTTTTGTTGAGGGAAGAGAAAGGCACTTCTTGCTGTTTTTCTGGAATGGGAAAAAGTTGTTTCACACCTGAGTAGCTAAAGAAAAATGTTTCTGTAAAAAGTTCTTAGTCCTGTCATTTGCCTAAGTAATGGCTGCTCCTGTCGGCCCAAGATGGCCGGACTGGGAGGAGAAAAAGCAGGGTGGGAGGAGATAAACAGGGAAATAAATAGGAAGAATGCATATGTACATGAGCTGAACTGTACAGTTTTCAGCAGCTAGCTGCATAGACAAATTTTATTTGTGTCCCAAGATTCTATCCCCTCCCCCTTGGTTTGCTAAAGCAGGGTCTTGTATTTGCAGAGCTGGAGGATAACATTATCTACCTGTAGTGTTATCTAGCTGTTTATAAGCGCCATGGAGAAAGGCCATGGAGCCTAGACTTGACAATTTAATTAAAAATTGTTACTCATTACATAGTAGGAAAGACACATTAGTATGTCTAGTTTTCTCACCATATGTTTGACATGTCACTAAGTAGTCTGGGTATAAGAAACTGTTCTCATATTTTAAAACAGTGGTCTACTGCATTGGATTTATTCATCTGTTTGGGCCTACTTCAGTGTTTTCATCTTGGTGTAACCGGCAAAATTTGTGTTCTGTGAATACATGATTTTTCAGTTCATGGAAATTATTATTTTGTTTTAGGTAATTAGCTGTTCTATATTTCTTAGGCTTGCTGTTTTGAAATAGTCAGCCTTTAAAGACATTTATGCACTAAATACTTTAATTTTAATGTACATCATCTGGCATATTGGTTGTTCAAAGTTTCATGCACTAATGGATTTGAGATGTAAAATTGGTTCAGAAATGAGAATACAGTAAGATTATACTATTAAATGCTAGAACTCAACCTGGCAGTAGGAACAATAAAAATACTTGTAGGGATTGCAACTTATGTTTTTTAGAGGTATTAATGTACTTTTAGTACGTGTTCATGAGCATCCATATTTACTGCCTACATGCATTTCTTTAGCAAGACGTATCTTTAGCCACCTGCTTTTGTACAGTGGTAGGCTTGGGATCTTGTCATTCTTATGAGGTAGTTGGTATTAGTTAGTATGTGTGGATGCTTTATTTGTAATTTTGGAAGCTCTATTGACACAGAAATCATGAAATGTTGCTTTAATGCTTGTAACATTATATAATGTAATCTTGTTATTGTTTTAATTAATTTGATGGCTGTTTTAAATAAGTAAAGCATGGATTGATAATTAAATAGGAATGACAAAACTGGGCAGATAAACTTACAAAAAATGGCTGTTCCTTATCATTGGATGAGTAATGTCCCAGGCCTTAAGGAATTAAGAGTAACATTAGAATGGATTACTAGCAGGCAAAAGTTGTGGTTGAGGTAGTTAGATAAGAACTGATTGCAGACTAGCGTGTTTTTTATGTCATAGCAACAGAATTGCTGTCACATCATGGTTAGAGTGATTGTGAGCTGTATGTAAAAATCCAAGTTTATTTAGAATCCTACCCAAATCTGTTCAGTTTGATTTACTACCATATTTATTTATTTATTATAGTTATATACCGCCCTCCCCGGGGGCTCAGGGCGGTTTACATAATAACATAAGAACAATACATGGAACATCTGTGGAAACATTATTGTAACATTCATCTTCTGGACCTTCATTATTAGATAATTCTTATTTCCCAGGGTTTGCAGAAAAATTTGGAATCTAAAATAAATAAAAATGGGGGGGGGGGACTAGCCTGAAGTGGCTGAAGCATTAAGAAATGGATACTCTCAGTGGCTATTGTTAGGCAACCACAACAGTTTTACATAATTCTAGGCTTGGTTTCTGTCACTAAAGGGCAGGGGCTATTTTGGCCTTTGAGGAGAACTCATAGGATGACAGCATTCACCCAAATATGGCCCACTTGCTACTGTTTCACAGCCAATGTGGGGTTAGTGGTTAGAGTTTTGAATTAGGATCTCAAATTTCCATTCTGCCAGAGAAACACACTGAGTGACCCTGGGCCAGATACACATTCTAAACCTAACTTACTTCACAGGCAAGGGTGGCTTGGTTTATTAAGAGTACCAGGATACCTCCCAGTGGGCCACTGTCTTTGCGCCATGCCAGTTCTATGACAGATGGGCCGAGTCTGACCCATGTGAAGTGAGGAAGTAAAGGCCCATCCAATCTTTGTGCAACGGGGTGTCTGGATCACCCTGCCTAAGGGAGGGAGGCAGCCCCCAGCCAGTTGGTTATACTTCATCTTCTTCTGCATCAGCTTGGTGTAGTGGTTAAGAGAGGTGGCTTCTAATCTGGCGAGACAGGTTTGATTCCCTGTTCCCCCACATGCAGACAGCTGGGTGACCTTGGGCTCGCTGCAGCACTGACAAAGCTTGTAATATCAGGGCTCTCTCAGATTCACCTACCTCACGGGTGCCTTTTGTGGGGAGAGGAAAAGGGAAAGTGATTGTAAACCACTTTGAGAGAAAAGTGGCTTATAAGAACCAACTCTTTTCTCTCTCCCTCTTTGCAGGATCATGATGGGCTGGTGGAAGGGTCCTTCTCCAGGGTTTTTCATTACCGATTTGCCCCTGTTCACAGGGTTGTTGTGAGGATGAAATGGAGGAGGGAAAAATGATGTAAATTGTTTTGGATCTAGATTGTGAAGAAAGGCAGAGTATAAATAAAGTAAATAAGTAATTTATTTATTTAGATTTTTATACCGCTCTTCCATACAGCTCTGGGTGGTTTACATAGAGCGTCATAGAGTAATTACATAGAACATTATAACAAATATAACAATCATAGCATAACGTATCAACCAGAACAATATTTTAATGGGGACAGTATCATTGACAAAATCCTTGGGTAGGTCAGATTGTACAGTCATGGAAGGGGGTGATGGAGGGGGGAACCAGTAGATGTTTTGGGGTCAGTCGGCCTCAAGCAAATGCCTGGTGAAGGCCTTTTGCAGGCCCTGCAGAATTGTGGAAGTTTGGGCAGGGCCCTGATCTCTTCAGGGAGCTTGTTCCACCAGCTGGGGGCCAGGACCGAAAACGCTCTGATCCTTGTTGAGGATGTGCTTCTTTGGGGCCAGGGATCTGCAGCCAGTTGGAGGTGGTGGAGCGTAAGGCTGTTTTGGGGGTATAGGCAGGCAGTCTCTCAGGGAGAGCAGTGGTTGATTGGTGGATGGGAAGGAGAGAAGGAGGCAGGAAAGGTCTGGGGTATGTGAGTTGCCTGGAAGAGGGACAGTAGAAATACTGTGAGGAAGAGGAGATGAGAGAAAAGGAGAGAAAAGGACCAAGCCCTATGAAGATAGGTTGAGGGACTTGGGAATGTTCAGCCTGGAGAAAAGGAGGTTGAGAGGGGACATGATAACCCTCTTTAAGTATTTGAAAGGTTGTCACTTGGAGGAGGGCAGGATGCTGTTTCTGCTGGCTGCAGAGGAGAGGACACGCAGTAATGGGTTTAAACTTCAAGTACAACGATATAGGCTAGATATCAGGAAAAAGTTTTTCACAGTCAGAGTAGTTCAGCAGTGGAATAGGCTGCCTAAGGAGGTGGTGAGCTCCCCCTCACTGGAAGTCTTCAAGCAAAGGTTGGATACACACTTTTCTTGGATGCTTTAGGATGCTTAGGGCTAATCCTGCGTTGAGCAGGGGGTTGGACTAGATGGCCTGTATGGCCCCTTCCAACTCTATGATTCTATGATTCTATGAGTGCCTCACATTAAGTCCTCATGGATCCAGCACTGTGCAACTAGGTCTGGCTTAGCAACTGGCAACTGGTAATTTAGTCAGATTTTTCCCAGAGAGAGGTTGCCAGGGGAAGGAAGGAGGGAATGCTGAAGATGGTGCAAATAAATGTAGGTTGGCTGGGGGTGAGAAGGAAGCAGCAAAAGGGGTGAAACTAAGGGAACTTTCATTGAAGGGAAAGAGGAGATAGAGGGTCAGGGGAAATGAAATTCCTCCATGTTCTTGTGGGGTTTTATTTTGTCTTAAATAATAGTAATGGAAAACCACTTGATCCCTATCCTTGTCCCCTTTTTAACTGATAAAACCCAAGCAATTAATTTGCTTGATTTACTTGATACCCCAATTTCCTCTCCAGTGGGAACCTGAGATGACTTGCCACATTCTCTGCTTCCATTTGGTCAGCTCAACAATCATGTGAGTTAGGATAGGCTTTATAGAGTTTTCTGCTTAAGTACCTCTCAGATGTGTGATAATGTGACTTTAATTTTAAAGATTTGGCTTATAGTTTTAAAGATCATCCTTGCAGATTCTGGATCAAATGGTCTTTAAGTGTCATATGGTTGCTAGTTCATGATGTGGGTTGCCATTCAGAAATTATTGTTTTTACCAAATCACATCACACTTTTTATATAAACATAAATTTATATAAATATAAATAAGTAGAATTGCCTCAATGCTGCTTTTAGTATTGCTTCAGAAGGTGCACATTTATCAAATTTATGTGTATAATAATGAAGCACTTGGAGATTTCTTGTGAAAGTCAGGAATATGTTACTTGAATTGAGTAGAGCAAAATAGCCAAACTGTGCTTTACATACTTCTGCTCTGATTTCCCCGTATTCTACTAGTGAAAGGAGAGAATACAAACTCATTTCTCTGTTATTAATTAAGGAAAGTACTAATGTGAATGTGACAACTGGACGCTAATGCATAAGAGCATATTCATTTGAAATACAAATAGGATAAGAAAATTATTGAAAATAGTTCCCCAGTATCCTGCTTCAGGTAGGTTAGAGCAACTGCTTCTAATATGGGGCAGGCTGATTACTGTTCTGTCCTGGTCTGAGCTTAGCCTTTGGTGGGTGAGTGGAGGGAACAGCTCTGGTATAGCAACTCTATGTACATGTGGAACAGCAGGCTACTATTTTTCTATTGTAGCTTGTTTTATGTTATACTGAGTTCTGGAGAATATCTATATTAGTAAAACGCTATCACCACTGTGAGTTAAATTATATGTTTATTGACTAAGCAGAGTGGTGAGTGCATCATTACACTGGATTAATGCACCACATTAATATTTAATATAGTAAATTCTAGTGTAAAATTTATTTACATAATTGATTAGAGTACTAACAACATTTTGTGTTGGCATGCTGTATGATGGTATATGTTTATATTTTAAAAATAGGTTGAAGTTTAGCGTTCACAGTACGTAAGAATGGATTTGGGCAAATATGACTATTAATAATATGGCAAGTTTTATCTGTGCAATTGTGAGATCTCTTATATCCCCATAGGCTAACATAACTATTATCAATAACATATTACCAAAGTGTGTGAGTGATATTTTACCTTTGCATACTTAGATGGATGTCTATATGAGTGGACAGAAGTTCTCATCTGTAGTCATGATAGCTGCATTTTTACTCAACTTTCAGTTATCTTGTCAAGTACTCAGTATGGCAGTTGTGACATGATATACCTATTTTAAAATGGGAAGTCTTGTTTACAAACAAAGTAACATGGAGTGAAATGTGTTAATGCTTGTGCTAGGATTGAGTGAATTTGAGAACATTTTCTATTTTATAACCAGCAGCTGGTCCACTGGATGTATGTAATATTATTTTGAATAAAGTTAGTAAGGTAGTGTTTGAATGTAAGTTCTTCTTGCAAACATGCTGTTAATACATTAGTAAAAGTTTGATTTTGTTTTCTGATGCTGAACTTTATATAGTGGTATTCTCTCTTAGTTTATTTCTAGGTGATCTTACAAGCAGACATGATAGGAATTATTAGAGAATGTGTGCACTCTGTGCCCTTAAATGAATTCATGTAGATGAAAATTAAATTGACTTCAGTGACACTTCCAAGTAAACAAGCAAAGGACTGTAGGTCTGCCTAATCATTTGTACGTTTACTCAGAAATAAGATCTACTTTCATGCAAGTGTGCATTAGATTGCAGCTTCAGTGATGCCCTTTGGATGGGTACAAGTCTACTTGAAGACTGACACTGAAATGAATATTTAGATCTAGGTATTTTTCTATTTCCCATTATTTTAAAAATTCACAGTAACAAAGTAGTGATATATTGTGAAAAGAGGTCAATGAAGTGTAGTTTTTCCACATTTATTTAAAATCCATAGCTGTTTCAGAACAGTATGCCACTTCTAATTAATACCTGTTTTCCATCTTGCATTTCATCCTTATAATTTAGTAGAATGCTCATATCTAATTTATCTGTGCCTATTCAGAAGTACTTCTGGGTTGTTTAAAATTTTTTTTGCTAAAGTCCAAACACAGTTTTTAAAAGGGAACTTGGTTTCATATAACACACTGGAAGCATCACAGGTAGAGAAAATAGCCAATGTGCCTTATGAGTTCTGTAGGAATACTTCAAGAACACAAAAAGTCACCTTTTGAAAACTCCAATCCGGCCTTGAATATTATTCCAGTCTTCAAAAAAGGGAGAAGAGATCACCCAGGAAATTACAGGCCACTGAGTGACCTGTGCTAGGGAAGATAATAGAGGAGATGATAAAGAGGGCAACCTGCAAACATCTGAAAGACAACTTGGTGTTCTGGGGAAGACAGCATGGCTTTTTATATCCTGCCAGACCAACCTGGTCCTTTCACCAAGTGATGGGTTTACTAGATTATGGAAACTAAGTTAATGTTGTTTGCCTAGATTTCAGTATGGCTTTTGACAAGGTTCTCCATGATGATCTGATTGGTAAACTGGATTACCGCAGACTGGATTTTTGAGTAGTTAGGTGGATAGGGAACTGGTTAGAAAACTGCACCTAAAGAATAGTTATCAAAAGTATTTCATCAGATAGGAGGGAGGTGTGCAGTGGATTGCCACAGTGCTCAGTACTGGGTCTGGTACTTTATATCATTTTTATCAATGATTTGGATGAGAGGGTGGAGGGGCTACTAATTAAATTTGTAAATGATACCCTTGAAGATAGAGATAATGAGATATGAACATGTTGGAATAGTGGGCCAATGAGAACAAGATGTAATTCAATAAGGGTAAGCGCAATTCAATAAGGATAAGTTCTGCATCTTGGTCACAAAAATGAAAAGCATGCATACTGGATGGGAGATACACTTAAAGTTAGATAGATGTGTGTGTGAATGAGATCTTGGTACTTGTGGACTGTAAGCTAAATATGAGCAGACAGTGTATGTGGCAGTAAAAAAGGCAAATGCAGTCTTGGTATCAATGGAGGCATCACACTGAAATTGCAAGATGTCATAGTTTTGTTGTATACTACATTGGTTGACTGCACCTGTAGTACTGTTGTGCAGTTCTGGAGGCCTCACTTCAAAAAGGATGCGAGTACAATTGAGAGGTTGCATAGGGGCCTGAGAACCAAGCCCTAGGTGCTTGGGAATGTTTAGCCTGGAGAAGAGCTTGAAAGGGGACATGATTGCTGTCTTTGAAATCTTGTCACTTGGAGGAGGAGGATGGTTCCTTTTGGCAACAGAGCTAGGATCTGCAGTAATGGGTTTAAACTATGTGTAGAACAGTACTGGCTAGATATCAGGAAAATGTTCTTCACAGTCAGAGTAGTTCAGCAATGGAATTGACTTACTGAGGAGGGGAGCTCCCTCTCACTGGCAGTCTTCAAGCAGTGGCTGGGCAGATATTTATCAGTACTATATAAGGCAGCGTCATGTGTTCATTATACGGCCCAATCTGGTTCTTACTTATATATTTAAATAATTTTGTATTCAAATATTTGACATATGACTTTAGCAAAGCTGCATCTTTAAGGTAGTTTAGAATAGAATTGGTATTTCTCTGTATTTTATTTGAATATACTTTTCAGATGGCTATAGTTTAATATCTCTTGAGTTCTTTTGAACTTATTTAACATTTAAATCAATATTTTCTATGTTCCTTTTTAAAGAAAGGTATATAATCTATTGTAATTTGATCTTTTTTATTTTTATAGATGTACAATATTCTGTGATAACTAGGTCAGGATAGTTTCATGATATTCTGAATTTCCTTTTAAAACTTTTAAGGGATTGTGTTATTAACTACTAATAGTACAACAGTGCTGTGAATTGGAGCTCTGATTTGCTTTTCCACTGTTGAAATATTAAGATAATAATCCTAGGCTTTAAACTATACTACCATTATATGTATTGTATTAAAAACTTGCTTGCAAGATGCTCAATGATAATACTTACTAAATAATATATAATAATAATATTTAAGGAGCCTCTTGTGGCGCAGAGTGGTAAGGCAGCCGTCTGAAAGCTTTGCCCATGAGGCTGGGAGTTCAATCCCAGCAGCCGGCTCAAGGTTGACTCAGCCTTCCATCCTTCCGAGGTCGGTAAAATGAGTACCCAGCTTGCTGGGGGGTAAACGGTCATGACTGGGGAAGGCACTGGCAAACCACCCTGTATTGAGTCTGCCATGAAAACGCTGGAGGGCGTCACCCCAAGGGTCAGACATGACTCGGTGCTTGCACAGGGGATACCTTTACCTTTACCTTTAATAATATTTAAATAATAAAACTGAAAACACACGCCCATGTTGTGCTCATAGTTCCCTTAAGTATATAAACACCTTTATTGGTTCTTGTAAATCTCTGGTTGTCAATCAATCCAACCAGTAAGTTGTTTAAAGCTGAGAATTGGGAGAATGTCCTCCCATCTCTAGTCATAGTCCTCACTGACTGAATGAAAGGCTGGAGGCTGGGTGAAAAAGATGTGAAGGGTTTAAGAGGAGAAAGAACTTATTGATTATTTATATATACACAAACCTCAATTTGTTCCTGAGTATTTACATCTGTTGTAAGACTTGGATCCCCCAAAGGGGCTGGAAACAACAGGGACATGCAAACAGATATATCTTAGTCTCTAAGATGCCTCTGAACTCGTACTGCTACAGCCTAATATAGTGACCTATCTAAAAATTTCCAGCTTTGGAAAAAGTGCTTAGATTAGGAGAAGGTTTGACTACAGTGGCATCTTTAAGACCAGCAATGTTTAATTATGAGTATATAAGCTTTCATGCACATGCACACTTCATCTGGCTTCTGACGTGACAATGAAAACACTGGATTCAAACTTTGTTCTGTTGCTTCATACCAACATGGCTACCCATCAGATCTCTCTTAGATAGGTGAGAAAATCTCAAAATGTTGTAACTCAAGAACTCTCATCTTAAACATTTATGTCAGACATCTTAGCTGCTAGCTCCCTCACCAATATCTGCCAGGCTCCAGGCAGCTTTTTTCTAGAGTGTACATGGCAAGCCATGTAGGCTCTGAGGAGGTTTCAATTATTTTTGTCCTCAAAACAATACACTGACAACTACCTGTTGAAAACAAGTTTAACTAAAATATTATATCATATGTGCATGATCTATCTAATCAGGGTTCAGATTCTGTAAGGTCACAACTCACAAGGCTGCGGCCAAAGTTATTATCAGTTGCATCTCTTGATTGGAAGGGACATTGCACTAGATAAAAGAAGAAACTCCTTTTATCAATAATTGGTGGTTACAGGCCAACAAACCAGGGTGGAATGGTATTGGGGAAAAATCAGAGCATAGAAATAGAAAAAGACCACTGTCACACAAAATCTGAACTTGTGGTATTCATCTGAACACTGCTGTTGTCTTTATTCTCTATGAATGCAGAATGATCTGTCCCTATGCTGAAATCCTTTGCATTGCAAAATAGAATGTAAACCAGTTTAATTTTATATTGGAAGTAGCTATAACTATGATGCCTGTAACTCTTTGTGGTCATCCAATCGTATAGTATTCATGAAGCTGTGCTATTGGTTCCCACTGATCAATTAGCACACTTGTTAGTAGTCTGAGGTGATCTGGAAGGTAGGTTACTACAGGCGGCAGAAAACTGTGATAGCTTTCTTTTTATGTTTGCTACTCTTCACCCAGAGATCTCCAACCCCCTTTTTTTTTGCTGTTTTAGGATTTATATGTCACCATAGGTAACCACAGAAGAGTTATTCAGTACACACCATTTTTTTAAAGAAGTTGGCTCAGTGAATCAGTGACAGTTAAATGCTCGCTTAATCCTTGTACTCTTTTTCTAGGAATAGAGGAAAAATGCAAACTAGATTGGAACACATAAGGAACTCCTAGGGGAAGAATCCTGTCCTTCTATCTCACCTTCTTTGTCAGTCCAGCAGCTAGTTGGCCAAACCAGCTGCTGCTGTGCTGCCTCTGTCTGGCTTATGCATCGGCAGCAGTTCCTGCTTCTTGTTCTTCTTCCCATAGTGACCTTGTCTGCCTGGCTCACGTGGGCTCCTGCTTCTCCTTCTTGCAGCCCTGCTGCTGCCACCTACCCAGCTCAGGCAGTGATGGCAACAGTGTGGGAGGCAATTCTCAGATAGTTGGCAGAGGTACCCTGCCCTAGTAAGGAAGGCCAGTCTACCAGTTTCACACCTCTTTTGACAAGAAGCAGTGCCTTCATATGCTGGCTATTTCTTCTGCCTTGGCAAGTTTTTAAAATTAAACAACGTTCCCATAATTTTTGTATGAACCTATGGGCTGTGACCCTGCAGGCTTTGGTCCCAGTTCAGAATTAGACACAATGATGTTGTATCTAACATTATTTTGCTTGAATGCTGTGCTTCAGTATTATGTTTGTTTCTAGAGTTTGTAGGAAAGTGATATGCACTCATGTACTATTGGTGTTTGTCTTTGGAGCTGATATTGAAGTCTCTCCTGCAGCCTTTGGCTTCTGCTGTTGCTTCTGCGGTGCTGGGCTCTCCCTGACCCTTCTGGTTCTCCTTAGCCACAGATGTTGACTCCTTGGGCTCTTCCTTTGAGGACTCTGAGTTGGAATGGCTGAGCTGGTCAGAGGGGTTGATGGCAGAGCTTCAAAATAATTTTAAAGTTTAAATATTTTTCTTTACTACTTTGAGGCCAAATATATTACATAATGCTAGGAAATATCTTACCTGTAGTCCACTTTCAGGTATTTATTTTATTAAAACATTCATATGCTATGAAAAAATAATTGCTAAGCAAACTAAATACATTTTGTTGGATTAAATGTTCAATTCTTAGTGTAAAATTTTCTTGACATTGCTTGCATCTGTTCTCTGCTGTTCTTTATATTAAAAGTTTAATATAAAAAGTTAAATATAAATTCCATAGAAAATGATTAATTCCCCCCCTCCCCTTTGATGAAATAACCCAGAGATGTTGCCTGCTAGACTTCCTGGCCTTGACCACAGGAGCACCTGAGGGTGGAAGGCATTCTGTGATTACCTACTAGTACGTCAAGGATAAAGGCAAAACAGTCATCGGTGAACTTGAGGATGAGAAAAAGATTTTAGCATTTAAACTGAAATAATGTGGTGCTACTGATTTTTTGAATGGCTACCTTCTAAACTTTTGTGCGTTAGCTTTCAGGGAGCTTGGTCTTCAGCAGAAGCTGCTGTTGCTATTTAATTGAGGCTAGATCAAAGGGTCCAAAATGTGTAACAGCTGAAGCACTATTTTTCAGTGAGAAGATGAAAATTTAACTCTGAGCATGTATATTGTAATGTATGAGTTTCTAATCCAGACATGCCTTCTGATTGCAAAGAAGTATGCCAAAGTGTTAACTTTCCAATACAGTGGGTGACTGCCTCTGTGGGAGAGTAATGACATATGTCTCTGAGGGGTTCAGTCCTCAACAATTCTTCTTTGCAACTATGAACCATTGTTTAAATATTCAGCTTTTAGCATTTGTATCTTAATTGACCACATTTTCATATAATTGCTCCCAGAAAGCCTAGTTCTAACCTCTTTTTACAGTTTCTCCTAATTTCATTAATGCCATTATTACAGTGAATAAATAAGGGTAAATCAGGTTGCCATTACTATAACCATAACCTGCTTCTCATGATTTTATTGCTGCTTTAAAGTTCCATTTAACTTAATCTCTACCAATATAAAGTTACAGGTTAATAAATGAATGCATTTGCCACCGTTGAGTGGTATTACATATTGACAAGCAGTGACAAGAATGTTATGAATATTTGATTTGAAGTCCTACAGGATAACATATTTTGGTGAAAAGTGATAAATGAGCTTTGTATTTTAATGTAAAAAGCTGAGAGGCACTGAAGTAAACTAATTGTTGAAAATACTAGATGCCATGGTGACCTGGCATCTGGGATTTGTTGAGCTCTGGTCACATGCAGTTCGATCATACAGTTATGAGTTCAGAGAAATTGCGGAATTATTTGCTTTCCTAGGATGTTTATTAGAAGACTTTGTGCCAACACATCACAGGACCCTTTATAATAGAATACTGACTGTTGTTTTAAGGTGCAATAGTATGTCCAGCATACAGATTTTATACTCATGTTTTTCAGACCCACATGCAGGTTATTGAGAAATATTTATTCGTTTCACTAGACTTTTAAAACCCAAATACAACTTTAAGTTGAGACTTCTTTACCCTGAAAACGTTTTTTCAAAACGGTATACTGCTCAAATAGTTAGGATTGTGTTTAGATAGGAGATGGTTATGAGCATAGCAGCTATTCGAGTCCGGAAGTAAGGTAGCTAGGTTCATGGTCCCGAAGAGTGTTGTATAATGTAGGTTTCTTTCCTGTGTCTTCTGTGGATGGATGGCTTCAGCAGAATCGCCTGAAACTCAACCCCTCCAAGACAGAGGTCGCATGGCTGGGTAGGAAGAGGGCAGAATAGGAAGCATGCTTATCTGTTCTGGCCAGGATGCAACTGATCATTGCAACACAGGCCAGAAACTTGGGAGTGACCTTGGATGCCTCGCTGACCATGAAGGCACAGGTCAAGATGGTAGCCCACCAGGCGTTTTTCCATCTTTGTCAGGCGAAGCTACTAGCTTTCTTCTGAACACCTGGCTATGGTGATCCATGTGACTGTTACCTCCAGAATTGATTTCAGTAACTCACTCTGCATGGGCCTGCCCTTGACTCTGACCTGGAAATTGCAGCTGGTGCAAAATAAGGCTGTGAGGGTCCTCACAGGAAAACCTTGGATGTTTCATATCCAGCAAGTGCTGAGGCAGCTGCATTGATTGGCAGTTGTGGCCTCGATCCGGTTCAAGATTTGAGTTTTAATCTTTAAGGCCCTACATGGTCTGGGACCCACATATCTGAGGGACCATCTGTTGTCCTATGCCCACCATAGGGCTTTGCGCTCTGCGGGTACCAAATTACTTGTTGTTCCTGGCCCCAGAGAAGCTCTCCTGGCCTCGGTCAGTGCCTTTTTGTTGGGATAAGTTCCTGAAAATGCTGCAGGCCCTGCTGGAGCATCTGCCGTTTTGTAGGTCTCGCAAGATGGAGCTCTTCTGCCAGGTCTCTGGCTGAGGCCAGTGCTGGGAGAAGATCTGATGGCCCCCTCATAAGGAAGATATGCCACCACGCTTCTGTAATACATCAGTGGTAGCCAGTGGATGTTGCCCTCTCGCCCTGGTTGGGGAACTGTTCCTTAGTGCTTGTTTTTAGCACCATGCTTGTGTGATGTTAATGTTAATTTAATTGGGGTATTGATTTATGGGGTTTTATTCTGTAACCCGCCACGAGCTGGTTTGCTGAGAGTGGTGGGTAACAAGTGCAATAAATAATAATAGTAGATATAGCTGTGTTCATTTTTTCTTCTATTCTGGAATCTTGCTGGTGTAGGGAGTCATTATTTAAAGTTGTTCCAGTTCAGATAATGATACTTTTTTGGTACCCTTGGTTCTAGGGCTTAATTTTACTTTGCATTTCCTTGATTTTTGGCTTTTAAATGTTCGCTTTGCAAGTGTTCTGTTGATTTGTACAAATACAAAGAGTCTGAAAGATCTGGCTCTCACTGCACTCTTGCAAAAATTAAAACAAGTTCTCTGCTACAAATAAAAGATATAATTTTTTAATGCAAGCTAGATACAAATGTATTATTTTAAAAACTTCATTTAAAAATGACCGGAGCATTAAAATGAAAGCTGAGTTAAAGTAAACATTTAAAGTATTAAAACTGATCTTATGATCTTTAAGGAACTTATGCAAGACTGTTTTTTTGTTTGTTTAAAAAGTCCTTCACATGATAGGTGTCATCCACTAATCCAGTAGGATGAACTTTTATTACTATTCAAGTGGGTAGTCCTGTTGGTCAGAAGCAATAGAATAGGCTTTCCCAACAATGGTTTCATGAAACTCTGAGGATTTTTGGCAACCCTGGAAGGGTTTTGCGAATGAGAGTCAGTTAGTTACTTAAATATATATATAATATATATAACATTTGTTAAACATTTACTGGGTGATAAGATCATACATGGTCATGTTTTCCTGCCCCCTCCCAATGGCCAGTGATGGGCTTGGAGGGGGTAGGAAGGGGAGGGGGCCCAGGTAGATGTGTACACAGCTATGCTTCCCAACCATATTCTGCAGGGTTGCAGCACTTCTGGGACTTCCCAAAACCCAAAGAATGTTTCAGGGGTTTCTTAACAGTAAAAAAGTTGAAAAAGGCTGCAATAGAACAATGATTTAGTCCAGTGGCACCTTTTAAGACCAGCAAAGTTTAATTTTGGGCATAAGCTTTTGTGTTCATGCACATTTCCTCAGATATCCCTGATCATCAGATACCGTTGTATGACTTAACCAATAGCAGGAATTAGGTAGTTAAGTATTGATTATATTGATTATATTATATTGATAACTGTATTTACTGGATAGATTCAAGTGGGTAGCTTTATTGGTCTGATGCAGCAGAACAAAGTTTAAGTTCAGTGGTGCCTTTAAGACCAACAAAATTATATTTATAGGTATAAACTTTTGTGTGCATGTATACTTCCTTCAATACAATGGAATGGAAGTTACCAATCCATTCTTATAAGTAAAGTGTGAAGAGTAAATTAACATTATGCTGAATGTTAATTTACTGTTCACGCTTTACCTGTAAGAATGAACTGGTAATTCTCATTTCATTGCATTTGAGAAAGTGTGCATGCATATGAAAGCTTATACTTTGAATAAAACTTCATTGGTCTTAAAGGTGCCACTGTACTTATAGGACAGCATGGACATTAACCATCTATTTTCAAGCAAGTTTTGGGGAGATAAAGAATCTCAGGAAATTGTGAATAATTGTGCATTAAAGTAGTTGGTCATCAACCTATTGAGAAAGGAGGCAACTCTGGAATTGCACTTATGATAGCTTGAGAAGGCACAGACAAAACAGAAAGAAAGCTGGGAAATGAGTGTTGATTTTAGTCCGCATCTGTGTATAAAAAACTTGTCCTAGCTGTAGGTTGCACGAGAGATCCTATTTGGAGCCAGGAGCATTAAACAATCTTAAATATAAGCAATTTGTTATGTATAGGTGTCATGACTGTTTTATGTATTGTTCTCTGTTATAATGTAAACCACCCTGAGCCTCCGGGGAGGGCGGTATAGAAGTATGATAAATAAATAATAATAAATAAATAAAAATAATTTTCTAAAATAGTAACAATTGTTACATAGTTAAGAAACATCAAGTCCTGCTTGAGGTTTTAGAAAAGCTTTATTCAGTTTTAAAATCAATATGCTTTAAGGCTATAACAATCGGAATAAAATTTAATATTTAAATAATGGAAAGATATTTTGTTAATTTAAGGTATCTTCTACAAAATGGTCATGTGTAGTTTTATCATTGCTGCTGCAATTGTCTGCTCAATGTAGCGATAATGGGGCTTCCCCTGGTAGCAGTCATTCTTCCCCTGCCCATCACCAGGGGTGGGCAATTGGGGGCCACTTTGTAGGAGCGGAGGTTAGCGGAGGGCCACACCTTTTAAAATGATTGCATTCATTAGTTAACTTTGCATTTCAGAAAAGGAATAAATACATTGTATAATAAGTCACTAAATATAAATTAAATTAAATAGTGATACTTTTTAAAGAGAGCCTCTTGTGGCGCAGAGTGGTAAGGCAGCAGACATGCAGTCTGAAAGCTCTGCCCATGAGACTGGGAGTTCAATCCCAGCAGCCGGCTCAAGGTTGACTCAGCCTTCCATCCTCCGAAGATCGGTAAAATGAGTACCCAGCTTGCTGGGGGGTAAACGGTAATAACTGGGGAAGGCACTGGCAAACCACCCCGTATTGAGGCTGCCATGAAAACGCTATAGGGCATCACCCCAACGGTCAGACATGACCCGGTGCTTGCACAGGGGATACCTTTACCTTTACTTTTTAAAGATGTTGTCCTGAACAGTTCACTGTGCATGGTCTGTTTCCCCTCCCTGTTAGAAAGAAAATATTTCTAACCTCTATCTAAACAATATGTATGAATATGTATGAATTCATATTCCAGCCAAACTTTGAAACTACTATTCTGCTCTGCTATATGACTTAAGAAAAGATTACCTTGATTATTCAACTTTCCTGGCTATTATTTTCCATATAAGTCTCCAAGATGTTGATCAGCAGGCTGTTTTCAATCCCGATTAGATACACCACTAACCTGTAAAGAGGTTGCATCACTGGGAAGAAATTGGGGCAGGGAATTTAACAGTGGATCTGCATTCCTGATTCTCACCTAGCCATGTGCTTGCCCTACTTCCTAAGCACGGCTAATTTCCTTTGTGGTTGCCTGGAGGAAGCGACATCTCTTTGCTCTCTAAAAGTCTTATAGCCTGGAAAAGAAGTGAGCAGTCGCGACTATGTGGGGCTCTCTCTTGCCGCCGGAGCAGCAAGAGACTTGGCTCAGTGGGGAAGGGAAAGAGACTCTCCCTCAGGAGATGGGCGTCACAATCCCCTCCCGGGACAGCCCCAGACACCAGGAAGGATGCCGTGCTGCCATGTCTCATCGGTCTCTACCACTGCCGCGCTCCAGCCACTCTTGCCATACACATATTGTACACATATTGTTAAAACATAATATACTAGGAAAAAAGCCCATGTATAAAAAATACAATGGGCGCTAGCAGGCGGGGGCAGCGTGAGGGAAGGAAGCGTACCTGAAAGAGGAGGCATTTTCGAGGGCGGGCAGCGGCGGCGCAGCGTCCTTGTCTCGGCGGCGGCCTGGGAAAGGAGTGGAGAAGGGAGGCCGTGGCTTCATGTGGCGGCTCCCTGGCGGCCTGGTGCTGTGCGTGGCGGTGGCTCCTCTGCGGGTTCTTGTTGTCGGCGGCCATTTTTGAGTTTGAGCGGGCCAGTGCGGGGCTCCCTTGCCGGCGGCCTGATGCGTTGGGAGGTGTTAGGCCGCCGACAAGGAAGCAACTGCGAGACGTGCTGTGCGCAGCTCGCAATTGCTGCCTTGGCGGCGGCGGACCAATCACGCCTGCTTTGCGCCTTCCATTTGAGCCCTCCAATTGTCAGTCCAGAGGAGGGGCCAATCGGCACCCTTCCTCATCCCGGACACAGCCCGCCCTAACTCCTCCCACCCAGCCCTTACGGCATTATTTAGTCTATGGCGCCCGTGGCGCTGCGGGCGGTGTTAATAGATTCTCTGAATTCCTGATCTTTTGTCATTAACAAAGCAAGCCTATAGTCCAGGCTTACTCAACCAGTTGGTTGAGTTAATTAATTTTAAAAAAATATTTTTTAAATAAAATTTGCTAAATATTGGGTGGTATGACCATATGTGATTGTTGACCTGCCCCACTGATGGGCCTGGAGTGGGTGGAAAGGGCAGGGGCTGCAGATGGGCATGTACACAGCTATGCATCCCAAGCATATTCTGCATGATCACGCAATGTCTGGGGTTTCTTGAAGCCTGATGAATGTTTCAGGGGTTTCTCGTGCAGAGCCAGCTTGGTGTAGTAGTTTGGAGTGCAGACTTCTAATCTGGAGAGCCGGGTTCGATTCTGCGTTCCCCCACATGCAGCCAGCTGGGTGACCTTGGGCTTGCCACAGCACTGATCAAGCTATTCTGATTGAGCAGTAATATCAGGGCTCTCTCAGCCTCACCTACCTCACAGGGTGTCAGTCGTGGGGAGAGGAAAGGGAAGGCAAATGTAAGCTGCTTTGAGACTCCTTCGGATAGAGAAAAGCAGCATATAAGAACCAACTCTTCTTCTTCAATGGTAAAAAAAGTTGAGAAAGGCTGCTCAATTTCATGCAAATTGCTTTCTTATATCTCTGCAATGAAAGGCACTAGAGCCTTTTTTGTTCATGACATCTGGTGATCCAGAGAGCCTCTTATACAGTACTAAATGTTATATGGATATAATACTCTAGTACTGATTTTTTTAAAAATCCATATCCCTACTGGGGAGGGAGAGAGTGGCTACAGACTGAGGAAGGGATACTATAGGAACCCTGCTATGTAGCAGCTGCACCAACAATGGGTAAACTATATAAGCCCATCCCTGTGTGGAAATTACCACTGCTATATTTTCCAAAAATTTCAGCACAAAGCATGTTTGGGAATGATTGGAGAAAAATCAGGGAAATCCTGAGGAGTGCACAAATGAACCATAATGATGTAGGAAAGTGGGGTGAGGGTGACCACTTCCCAGCATCATGGAACCTGGGGCAAATAGCCTGTGTAGAAATGGCCTAACGTAGCCTTTCAAAATTCCATGATTTACATCAATCCATCCTTTTGGTGTATATATATTGGGTGGAATTCTTATTTTATTTTTTATTTTTATTTTTTGTAATTTTGCAAACAGATTGTGTGGGAAGCACAATTTGGAGGTGCAGGAATAAGAAGAGGAGGGTCAGGTAGACACAGGGTATATGAAATATATATGTAGCTGTACATGGCTCTGTAGTCCTCAAGAAATAGATTTGTAGGTTGAAGGTTCTGTTGGCCTATGGTTTGGAGAATCAGGTCTGCTCTGTGCCACATAACATTATTTAACAGTGTTGGCTCATGTGCCACCTGTACAACAGTTCCTCTGAAAGCATGGTTTGGCACCAGTGATCCATGCTTTGATCACATCTAGGTTTGGAATCTTTTTTTATCTAGGCTTTTTTAACCCAGGGTTTTTTATCCTTTTTAAGTGTTCTATTATCCGCTTCTTGTATATGGACAGCATTATCACTATCATTTCAATCTACCCAGTATTTTCTTTTATGCTTTTTTGTGTCCTGGCTTGTTTGTTTTTATTTATAAGGTGCCTAGAGTAGGTCTTTTGAGACATGACATATATATGTATAAAAAGAAATAAAAGAAGTAGCCTAAGTATATTTAATCTCCTTTTGTGTTTTGTTATTCATAGATAGATTTTCTTATTCAGACAGTGACTACACCTCTTGTCCGACATTCCTATTCAGCTTGGTTTTATTGAGTAAGAGAGATGGGGATACTGCTGCTTCCTAAATTTTTCCTCGGATTGCAATTTCTATTCCTCTAAGTACTTGTATATTCACTAACATATTAAAAAAACCCATGCTTTTTACCTCAGTCAGTGAGTAAGGACTCTGGTTTCCAAAGCTTAGCTGCTAGAATCGTAATTGATACTAGCAAGTTATTAAATAATATTTCTTTGACTTATCAACATAAATATGTTATAAATGATTAACTGCTAAGGCTTTTAATGAATGTTTTTCTATTGTACACTACCACGGGTTATGGGAAAAGGATATGGCAAAAAATTGAACCTTCTTCCCAATGGTTTGCTTAGCTTGAAAGAGATATAGTATCATTAGAACTCTCTGTATTTCATAAATATTCTCTTTCAAACCAGTGCCAGTGAAATGGTATGGGATTCTGTTTACATGAATTTCCCAAAAGTGATTCTCAGAAATAACAGAATAAGTGATATGAAGTTAGATGTGTCCCCTTACTATGGACAGATTACTATTTGCTGGGGTTTAGATTTAAAGGGATACCAAGATTTCACAGGCTTGGGAGATTGATTAAGATGATCCTGTAGCCTGATGGAGCCAGTTAGTTTTAAGATGGCATTAGGGGCCATTGACATGATTGGCGCTCCTGTCAGTGCCTTGGTTGACCTCTGGAATGGGGAAATGACCCTGGCAGTGACATCTTAGCTCTTAGGCACCCTCTCTTATGTCAGAACCCAAGCAGCACCTTGGTTTACTGAATAGCAGCCGATAGTGACAAGGGAGAAAGATGACAGTGGTGTCTAGAGTAAGGTGACCAGATTTTAACATTGGTAAAGCGGGACACCATTTTCTTGTTTAAAAATTTGGTCTATATGGAGCAACAAAAATTTTCATAGAACGCATAGAATGCAAAAATAGTATTGTAATATATATATTTTTACTTGCAACATAAGTACAATTTGCCAGGTGCCCCCATATGTCCCTCCAAAAGTGGGACAATCTGGTCACCTTAGAGCTATCTTTCTCCAGGTTTGGCTGATGATCCATCTCTAGCCCTTCCTGGGAGGAAAAATCCTGTCACCTTGGTGCATGCCTTGGTAACATCTAGATTAGATTGCTGCTATGTGATCTGTATTGGGCCGTCTTTGAACACTTGCCAAAAGCTAATTTGTATAGAATGCTTAAGCCTTATCATTGATTGGAGTGGGTTTCAGTGATCATATCACTCCAGTCTTGTTCCATCTATACTGGCACCCCGTTTGCTTTTTAGCTCAATTTATGAAGGCAACCAGCTTCGTGTAGTGGTTAAGAGTGGCAGCTTCTAATCTGGCAGGTGGGGTTTGATTTCCTGCTCCTCCACATGCAGCCAGCTGGGTTACCTTGGGCTTGTCACAGAGCAGTAACATCATGGCTCTCTCAGCCCCACCTACCTCACAGGGTGCCTATGGGGGGGGGGAAGGGAAGGCTATTGGAAGCCACTTTGAGACATCTTTGGGTAGTGAAAAGTAGGCTATAAAAACCAACTCTTCTTCTTAATGTGTGGGTATTGACTTTTGGAGTCCTATTTGGCTTGTATCCAGCATACCTTAAGATAATTGCTTTTTCCATATAAACCTCTCTCCCTGCCCCCCCCCCCCCCAGTTCACTCTGATCATCTTTGGAAAATCTGTTTGGTGTGCCCCTGACTTCTCAGGCTAAAGAGTTTGCACCTTGGTCATGGTACCAAAACTTTGGAACTCCCTCTGCAGAGAGATTTGTCTATCATTCTGATTTGTCAGCAATTGAGGACTTTTTAATTTTTGTTTGGCATACTCCTCCCTGGATCTGGTGTTTCATATATTGCATTATTTTATATATAGTTCATTTTTCAGTGTTTTAATGTTGAATATTTTAATGTTTTGATGCTTGCCACCTTGGGGTATTTATTTGAATAGAAAGGCAGCATAGAAGTGTTTTAAATAAACATCTATGTACTAATTGTCAATTTGGCCAGGTCTGAGAATACTTAAATCCGGTGATTGGCATCATGAACAGGCGAGACAGATTTGCCCCAAGTTTGCAGAAAAAGCTGAAATCTTTTAAAAAACCCATTAGAGGGTTTAAAAGAACCAAAATGTTAAAAGGAGCACCTGTAGCTTTAATAAATTAATTCCCTCAGTGGCTGTTGCTGGGCTACCACAGAATTCTCTGAATAAAAGGTAGGAAAGGGGCAGTGTCCTCCTCAAGGTTATTTTGGCCTTGGGGGGGGGGAGATTCATTGAGACTGGGTCTGACAGCCATCATAGGGTGACTTGATGCCACCTGACTTGCATGACACTTCTATGACTGGTTGTCAACTACTATTCAACAGCAGCCACCCTATAAAAGCCAGTATGGTGTAGCAGTTAGAATTTCAGTCTGGGACCCAAGTTTGAATCCCTGTCTTGCTGTGGAAGCTAATGCCAGTTGTGTACTTTCAGCCTAACCAACCTCACAGGGTGGTTGGCTGAGAGAGGAGAATAATACAAGCTTGCTTTGGTTTACTCCCCTAGATAAAAACTAGATTGGTGGATGCCTGAGAAGGTGAGATTGATAAAGGGAAGGGGGGGAGAGGTTATGGGGGTTGACAGGAGGAAAAGAGGAAATAACGTGTGGAGGGGAATACAGGGGGAAGTAATGTACACCCTGGCAAGTGCCTTTTCCTTTGTAATTCTCCTTTTGAAGTCTTTGTCATGTCAGAGAGGATTTTTTTGTTTACATTCTTCTCTACTTCTGCAATCCTGGTCCTATTGCATTGTTTATTGGGTTCTCATGCTTTCTGTTTGAAAATACACACACACACACACACACACTCAGTGCTGTAATCTCCCTTGAGTATCAGTGAAAAGGTGTGCTATAAATGAAGTTTTAAAAAATGTATTACAGAAGCAGGAGAAACAGGTACTTCTGACATCATAGCATCCTGCTGTTTTTCTCCACTCTGGCTTTTTCTTGTCTGGTTCACTTTCTTACAGATAAAGAGAAAAAGAGGTGGACCACAGCATAGTGCTGCATTTGTGTGGCTGTCAATCCAGTGGGCCTATGCCTGTGTGCTTGGGGGCAGTTTCTTTTTTTGACCACAAACAACTATAGAGTTGTAGTGCTGCAGTCTTCCTCATCAAATGTCTGCAGTTTATTAATCATCTTATGAATCAATTTGTAACGTTCATTCTGATATACATTGATTTTGACTGCATATAAGTTATTTACTTGCTAAAATTTGAGATATTCTGAGCTGAAGGAAAGGTGAAATTGTGGCATGTTGAAAAATATTGTTTGTATTATAGAAAAGTGTTGGATATATCAGCTTTTCCCTCTGAAAAAAGCTCTTTCCTTATGGTGTAACAAAACTACTATGGAAACTCAGATAGTGACAAAAGAGGGGGAAAGACTGGCTGTCCAAATATACATTCTTACATTTTTCTTTCTTCCCCCCATAATTTCTTTTTCATCAGCATAAATTTGTTCTCTTAGTGACATATACTAGCCTCAAAGCCCGTTCCTAAGAATGGGCGTTGAAAGGGTCCCCTCCCCTGGCCAGGTAGCTTAAGGTGGCTTTGGGCCGCAGCTCGCAGCCAGATAAAGTGGGGCAGGCGGGGGTTGGCTAGCTCGTTAGCAGGGCCGGGACAGAGCACCTTACCCAGCAGAGAGGCCCTTGTTAGCAGGCCCAGCTGGCCAAGAAGCCCTCGTTAGCAGGCTGGGAGGCCCTTGTTAGCAGGCCGAACCTAGCAGGCTGGGAGGCCCTCCTTAGCAGGCCCTGCTTAGCATGCCAGGAGGCTCTCATTAGCATTAGCAGCCCCCCCCCCACCAGGACCCTTTGCCCAGGGCCCTCTCCTCTTATCTGCTGCTGGCTCCAGGCACTGAAGCGCATCTGAGAGCAAAGAGGCTGGAGTCCAGGGATGGAGGGCGGGAGCTGCAAGGGCAGGGCCAATCAGGGTCCAGCCGGCTTTGCTGGCTGCACCCTGATTGGCCCTATTCTAACTTGGACAGCTGGACACATTCCACCCCCGGGCTGTTTCACAAATATATAGAGGAACCGTGGATGAGATTCTAATAGAGTAAAATGACAGGATCCATAAACACTAGT
Organism: Paroedura picta; assembly: GCF_049243985.1. Classification (NCBI taxonomy): domain Eukaryota; kingdom Metazoa; phylum Chordata; class Lepidosauria; order Squamata; family Gekkonidae; genus Paroedura; species Paroedura picta. Next base: position 64,916,226 of record NC_135374.1, on the reverse strand, counting down.
AATTAAAATCAAGGCACATTAAAACGGGATTATAAAATGGCAAGTAAAAAAATATACTTCCGAAAGCAGAGAGAAACTTTGAAAGATATCAAGTAGCACAAAACAGACTGGATAGCAAATAAAACAAGGCAGCAAGTATCTAATAAGGAGAAGGAAATGTCAGGGAGAACAAAAAAAAAATTAACATCCATTGCTGAAGACTTAGAAGAATATGCTGGATGAATTGTATCAGAAACTGCCAAGGAAGACCCAAGGTAGCTACACAGAGGCAGGCAATGGAAATATCTCTTTGAAAACTCTTTATCAGGATTGCCATATCAGCTGCTATTTCACTGCAAAAAAACAAAAACAAAAAAAACACACGTAAAATAATTAAAGGACAATGTGCCCCCCAAACATATGAAACCATCTCTTTTTCTTTTTTTGAGGCAAGGCAATCTGGTACAAGAGCCAGAGCTTTTAAAACTTTTAAAACAGTTTTTCTCATCCAAATACTAACCAGGCCTCCAAGATTGGATATTGTGCTAACCTGGGTTTTCCAGAACAGAGTATACAGTGTTACCTGCCTAAAAGTGCTTGATAGATTGCTATTTAGATAATGTTAGTCATAATTATATGTTTAACGTGTCCGGAAATTCTAAAATGGAGTGCTGCTGGTGTTTCTTTTTTTGGTAGGATTTAGTGTTCTGAATTTGAGCTTTGTCAGACAGTTAATAAAAGTAACAGGCATATATGTGTTGTCATACTCTCTGGATGTGGTTTAGAATATTATTTAAAACATTAGAACACATTATTTTTTGCATATGTGTTACAATGACAATGAAATGTGAATGGTTTTGATAGATTTTTCGTAGTTTTGTCATTGGTCCTGCACATTATATGTACCATGTGTTGACACAGGAACTTGAGAGTTTTGAATTCTCCACAAGAACTCAGTTCAGAAGTGCTGCAAGGGCCTAATACGAACTGGAACAACAATGCTGGGGAGGCTTCTGCCTTCCTAATGCCATTTTTATGACTTGAATTGGCCCCAGTGGATGCTGTTTGCTCCATCTGGGGAGTTGCGTGTACACTGAATATTTGCAGTTCCCCACAGGTTAAATAATGCCCCCAGGACCATTTCTGGCCGGGAAAATAATGTGTGTGGTAGATATGAGCCCCATCTTCCCTGTGGTACATTCCCAAATCTTATTGGGCCCCTGCAATAGTTGTGAATTGAGTTCCCCTGTTTGAGACCTGTGAATTATTGTGAAATACTACATCAGATACATTATTTCATTTTATTAGATATTTTAACATATCCTTGTTGCATTGTAACTATTCCATAAAATACATGCAACTTTTTTGTTATGGCAGCATCTGCATTTATATACATGGATATGTTTTTATCCCATAGTAGTTCCTTTTGGTTAGATGCTACTTTTCTGATGCAGTATTCTGTATCAGATGATATCATTGGAACACCAGAGGTTTTGATGTTGCTCACCTACTGAATGTAGTCTTTTTGATTAATCCTTGTAGTAATTCCCAGAGTAGCTGTTCATAGAATTACAGTGTCCTTTAAACTAGCTTATTTAAAGTCATTTAAAGAGCCCTATTGGGTCTGACCAGTGGTCCATCTACTCCAGTATTCTGTCTCACATGGTGGTCAACCAGTTCCTTTTGAAATCCAGCAACAGGGCATAGAGGCCAAGGTGTTCCAGTGATGGTGCCGCCTGGCACAGACATTCAGAGGTTAACTGCCATTGAATGTGGAGGTTCACTCTAGGCACCAGGGCTAGTAACCAATGATAGACATCCTCCATGAATCCTCTTAAAGTGTGTATGCCTGTGACCATCACTTCATCCTTGGCAAAGAATTCCACATTTTAACTACTCACTGTGTAAAGTAGTATTTTCTTTCGCCTTTCCTGAATCTTCATTTAATGCCCTTGAGTTCTAGTATTTTGAGAGGGGAAGAAAATATTCTGTTTGTCCACTCTGACCAGCCTGCGCATAGTTTTATTAGCCTCTATTATGACTCTCCCTCCCCATAATCAGCTCTTTTCTAAACTGAAAAGTCCCAGACTCTTTAGCCTTGTCTCATCTTCTACTCTACTCATCTACTCATCTTTATTGCCTGCTTTTGTACTTTATCCGGCTCTAAAATGTTGTTTTTGAGATATAGTGAACAGAACTGTATTCAGTATTCTAAATGAGGAAACACCATAGATCTATTTAGGGGACATTTTAATTGTGGCTCTTTTATTTAATCCCTTTCCTAATAATCATAGAATCAGTCCCCAACATAGTTTGCATTTATTATTGCTGCAGCACATTGGGTTAGCACTTTCACTGAGATATCTTTTCTCGTATCAGTCTCACCGAGTTCAGACCTAATTAGCTTATTCTTCAAGTTAGGAGTTTTTGTTCCAATGTGCATTACCTTATTCTACTTACCAACATAGAACTTCCTCCGCCACATTGTTGGCCACTCACCCAGTTTGTGGTGAGTTTTTCTTGATGCTTTTAGCAGCTGTTTTTAAAGTTTTTTTTTCTTTTTTGCCTATTTATTGATGATGTACATTTATTTTTCCAAAACCTATGATCCCTCCTGTTCAGTTCATTGGGTCAGGCCTTCCACTTTTTAAAAGACTCTTCTTTACTTTTGCTAGCTTTCTTGACTTGTAACGTTAAAAAAGGTTTGCCAGTGCCTTTCCTCGTCAGGGAAAGTCTGATGAAGAGTGCTTGCACTCGAAAGCTCACACCCTGAGTAAATCTTTGTTGGTCTTGAAGGTGCTACTGGATTCTGATTTTATTGTGCTACTTCAGACCAACATGGCTACCCATTTGAATCTACCATTTGAATTTTTCCTTGTCAGGGGCATCTATCTGAGGTTCATTGAGTATAGTTTTAAATAGTTTCCAAGTATCCTCTAGGGCAGGGGTAGTCAACCTGTGGTCCTCCAGATGTCCATGGATTACAATTCCCATGAGCCCCTGCCAACAGGGGCTCATGGGAATTGTAGTCCATGAACATCTGGAGGACCACAGGTTGACTACCCCTGCTCTAGGGGTTTGACTCTCTTATGTTTCTATTTTAGCTTCCTTTTAACTAGTCTTATTTTTAAAGGTCCTTTTTTTGAAACCAAATGTTACCATTCCTATTTTTAAAATAAAATGCTACAGTTTTTGACTTTAGGAGTAACTTTCCATTTAACTTAATAGTACTGTGGTCAGTGTTCCCAACTGGTATAACAACCTCTACATCTCTTACAAGGTCATGATCCCAACACTGAACCAAGTCCAAAATTATTGCCCTTCTTATTTCTCTGACCAGCTGTTTTAGTGCACAGTCATTTATAATGCTTTTAAAATATATTTTTTATTTAGAAAAGGAAATAACAGTATAGCATATAATCAAACTTGCAGTATAATATTATTTGCTGTTTTTGTTTATCCATAATATTGTCACTTAATATCAATTTTTTAAATTCTTTGATTTTTAATAAGAACACAAAAGCAGATTTAGAAAAAACTAAATTCTGCCTTTCCTAATACTTAATCTATCTAAAATCCATGCCATTTGCTGTAACATTGCTATTTTTTTTTTGGGGGGGGGTGTCTGTTTGCTTTGTTTTGTTCTTGACCAAGATATATACTAAGGAAGTAATTGATTTTTTTCTCTTTTTCCCCACCCATGCCTTTGATCTTGTTTAATCAGTAAATAAATTTAAATTTGTTAAGAAGTTATTTCATATTTCAGTACTGCCCCCAGGTTTCCTATTTTTGTGGAGGGAAAGCCTGTTTCTCTCTCTCATGGCTTCTAAATCTCCAGAACTGTTATCCATCTAGTTTGGACAATTCTTCGCTTTAAAGCTGGACTTCACAATTTTTCTTTAGTTCTAGGAGCCAGCTCCAAATTTTAGGAACCACAGTCATATTTTTTAGCCTTCAAAATTTTAGGATCAAGCCCCACATTTTGTAATTATTGCTGGCATCAAAGTTAATCAAAACATCTTCCTAGTTTTTGTAATGTTGTTGAAGTTAAGACAAAAGTGTTGTGTATAACTACAAGAGTAATTCTGACATCAACCATAACAAAGAGCTAACCTGAAACCCTAACCTCTAAAGTTTCTCATTATTCCATTATTGCGTAAATTGAGGGTTTTTAAACTGACTATTGGAGCCAGTAGAAATCAGCTAGTTAAGAAACGAGTTTGTCTACCTTCACTGAATTGTATAAAAGTATTAAGCTTATACATAAACAACTACTGTACATTTATTTTTGCCATGCAACAAAATATTCTGATGCAAAATTATGAATAAGCTTTGTGTGTGTATGTTCAGTCTTGGCCCAAGTCACCATCTTACAGCTGCTCCCTTCCACATGACTTTTATCCATGTAGGTCCCATGATACCAAATATAGCTTTTTCAGTGGTCAAAAGAGAACCCTTCCCCCTCCCTCCTGTTTTTACTCATGGTGAAGCTGATTGGATCCAGCCCCTACTATTTTCTCTCAGAATTGCTAAGACACTAAAATAAATCCATTGCTGAAGATACTAGTTGCCCCAGTGACATGTTTAGGTAACATAGGAACGTGGCACCTAGGATTTGTTGACCCACCCAGACTTTTTTGGGGTGGTTGCTGTTGCATAGTGGTGAGCAACGATGTGGGTGAATCATACAAATCACATGGTAGTCAATTCCTCAGTGGCCAGGCCTCAACTTGATAAGACCTCCCTCAAAGGCCAGAACAGCCCTGAAAAACAGAACCCAAAACATAATGGCTGGCATTGGTGTTGTGGCCTAACAATGCTCAGTGAAGACATTTGTTAAAGATACACATGTTGTCATTCTATCCCCTCTCTGTGCATGGGAGACCTGCAAGACCCACAGGTGGGAGGCAACCCCATCAGAAGCCTGATTCTTCTGACATAATATTCGTCCTTCTTTCATTTGCCGTGTCCACTAACCCAGTGGTCCCCAACCTGCGGGCCGCGGCCCGGCGCCGGGCCGCAAAGGCCATGGCGCCGGGCCGCGGCTCCCCCCCCGCCCCCCCCCGCAGTAAAAAACTTCCCAGGCCGCAAGCTTGCGGCCCGGGAAGCTACTTACTGCGGGAGGGCGGGCAGGGAATCAGGGCCGGGCCACGCCCGTGCAGGCCGCGCCCGCTCGGCCCGATCTGCGGGCGCGGCCCGCGGGCGCGGCCCGATCCGTGGGTGCGGCCCGCGGGCGCGACTCGTGGGTGCGGCCCGCGGGCGCGGCTCGTGGGTGCGGCCCGCTGGCGCGGCCGGGCGCGGCTCACGGGTGCGGCCCGCGGGCGCGGCCCGATGCCCTGCCGGTCCCCAGCCTAATAAAGGTTGGGGATCACTGCACTAACCCTCTTGCTTGTTCTTTCAATTCCTCTGCCAATTCAACATTGTTCTCTTGTTTTTCCTTTCTCTGCTCCAGTCTCTTCCTCTTGGAATCATGCAGCTATGCCATATCTCATCCTCCTAACCACCTCAGTTGCCCTTTTAGTTGCCAGATTACCTAGCTGGCCTCCCTGCTGCACCTCTGCCTGCCTGGTTATCACTCATAGTAATATCTCCAACCACTGGTTCTCACTGTGAGGTTGCATGCAATTGTCTTCAATTAAAAAAAACTATGCAGAAAAGTTTCTTTATTGTAAAGTACACTGCTTACTATATAAGGTGTTTGCTAAGACTAACATTTGGTGCCCCCCAATACCCCCTGCTTCTCCCACCAGTCCATTTAGGTGGAAAGATTCCAGAATGTCATCTTTCAGTTAGCTAGGGAGGCACAGCCACTTCTCAAGGCTAAAGCAAGAGATAATTTCCATAGCAACTGGCCAGAGGGGATATTCCCCCATCAACTAGTTTAACCCATTATTGTAAGAATTCACACCTAAGACATCAGGTAATCAGTTACATGGACAGAAAACAGAACAAAGCAATAAAAGAATAAAGGGTGAAATAAATGAACAAATAGTAAAATAGGGCCTGAAAAACAGAGCTCTTCTTCCAGGTCTACAGTTGCGGCCGGGCAGTAAGGAAGATCATGCCCCCCCCCATAGGAGTGGCAGTAGCGATTTCCATCGGCACCCCTGGCTCACCCTTCCCCTTCAGAACATTTTATTGGATTTGTTAGGACTAATATGAGTTTTTTCGCCACAGCATCCTATCTTCATCCCATCAACAAGCCCTGGACCTGTTTGTATTACGATTGTTTACTGTTATACTGTGTTGTGTTTGGTTGCAATTGTTGGTTATCGATGTACATGTTCTACAGACTGTTTTATGTATGGTTCTCTGTTATAATGTAAACCGCCCTGAGCCTCCGGGGAGGGCGGTATAGAAGTATGATAAATAAATAAATAAATAAATAAAACCAGGCATGGTTTTGACAGCCAGCTTCCCCAGATCCAACGTCTTCCCCCATTATCCAGAGAAGGCTTGTCCAGATACACCATGTGGCACTCCCAGACTAGCCTGGGAGCCTGTACATCTGCTGCATCCACCCACATCCGCGCTCCAGGAATTTGTTATAGTCAATCAGACACTGCAGTATGCCACAATGGATGCAGGAGCTGAGTATCTTGCCACTTCATAGTACATATGCTCATTAACATATGGGTGTTGGGTGCCACCGGTCGGGAGGCAGAGTATATTTGAGTAGGCTGCTGTGAAGGACAGTCTGCATATTTTAAAACGTATTTGGAAGGCAAACTTCTACAGTGACACTGTTAATGATATGCGTGTCAGGAAGAGGACTGACAAACTTCTTTCGCAATTTGTGTGCGGGTTAATGGCAGTGGAGATGCTGAGTAGAAATGTATGCTAAATCCCCCACTTCCCACACTGGTTTAGGTAGACTGACTCAACTCAATAAACCTTTATTGGCAAAACAGGCCGAGTTTTTATTGGCAAAACAGCCCCCAATTGTGGGCCCATTGTTTAAATGCCTCAGTCAGAGTAATCAGTAACTGCGGCCAGATTTGTTGAATTGACATTGGCCACTTTCACCAGTCTGGAGCCCATCTTGGGGGGCTTTCCAAGTCGGAACTGGTCGGGATGCTATCCTGTAACCCCCACCTCAAATGGAGGTGTATTCAGCTGATGGGAGCAACTCTGTCCTATCATCCGTTCCTCTTAAATAAAACAGTAAGGCCACTGTAGGTCGTACCTGTCTGGGATGGGGGCCACTGCTGATTGGCCCCTCGCCCAGACTGACAGCCATTCCAGCCAGCCAGCCAGTCAGGCGAGGGGCAAATTGGCAGGCACAAAGTGCCTGCCGCTTGGCCCCTTGCCTGACTGGCTGGAGCTCCAGGCCGCCGGAAGGCCCTGTGCGCCTTCCGACCCCCCCACTCACCAGCCCTGTGGTGCCTGCGCCTGGCCGCCAACAGTATGCTGCCCGATGAGCCACGCCGGCCAGGCCGCCACAAGCCCGTTGCCGGCCCCCAGGATGGACCTGCCGTGAGGGCTGCCTGCCTCCACGCCGCCACTGCCAGCCCCGATGTTCGGTGCCGCGGGGACCTCTCCCACCGAAGAGGAGCCCATGCCGACGACAGGCAGCCACCGCCCAAGGGGAGCCCGATGCCGCAGAGAACATGCCCCTCACTCCCCCCAGCCCCCGAGCTACGGACCTGCTCTGTGCCCACCAGCCAGTGCCGCCCCGGAGCACCCAGCCGATTTTGCCCCGATGCCAGGCCGACGGCAAGGACTAGCTGCATGGCCGCTTAGAACGCCAACTGCCCACCAAGAACACCAATGACAGGAGCCCGGGGGGATGGGGACTGCGGGGGAGCTCCCCCCTGCCCCGCGGGCTGCTGACACCACCTCTGCACTCCACTTTACACCGCCGCTGCCGAGTGCCTGCTAGCTGAGCCTTCGCTACAGGAAACACAGCAGGGCTCCCGCATCTCGCCTCCTTTCCCCACCACGAACCTGTCCCATGGGCCGGGAGGAGGGTGGGGAGGAGGCTTCCTGCTGGGGGCAGGGTCAGGGACCCTGCTCCTTTCCCCGCGGGGCCTCTGGCGGCAGGGGGGGGGCCTGCCATGAGCCCTACTAGCGGTAGTGAGTTAAAATACAGCGGGCTTAATTTCTAGTAATTAATAAAGCAGCAGAGGTACTGTTCAAACACTTAATTAACCTGTTTGATCTGACTGTTAGTTTCAGGGTGGTAGCCTGAACTTAATGCTTGCTCTACCCCCATGAGCTTCAAGAGCTCCCACCAGAACTGGGCCCTCAGTTGGACACAGCTTTGATTGCAGTCTGAGGTTGTGCCATATAAACAAAACAGTCAGTTTTTGCGCTTTATGTAGGGATATGCACGGCACAAAGGGCTTGTTTTGAAAACAGGTCTACCATGACCCATATAATGGTTTTTCCATGACTGCGAGGTAGGTCTGTGATAAAGTGCATAGACATAATCTACTAGGATTCAACAGGATCCTTTAGAGGCTGAAGCAATCCCTGTGGCTTGCCCTCTGCCTTTTTGACAGTGATACGTATGGGACAGCCTTGCATGTAAATTCCAAAAGCTTTCCACATGATGAGCCACCAAAATTGATGTCTGGCCAGGTATATAGTCTTTATAAAACCAAACTGCCTGCCTGTGTGACTGTCATGACACTGCTGCAACACACTCTTATGAGCCTCCTTAGGCACATAGGTCTCCTGGTAATAGTTACTCCACTGCTCCACCAGTTCAGAACAGAGATGTGTAAACCTGGCATCCGTTTCCAGACCTTGTTGTACCCAGTTGGGAGTGGCCACCAGTTTGCACACTGATGGAGGCGTGGTCCCTGCATTTTTCTGTCTCTGGTGACTGGAGCCCGAACTTCGCGGGCAAGAAGATCGTGTTAACTACAGGTACTAGTTGGCTGTCATGCTTGGGTAGGTGGGACAGTGCAACTGCCAGGAAGTTCTGTTTCCCTAGGAAAGATTTCTAAAAGAATGAGAAGCGGGAGAAGCGTGAGGAGCACTCCAACCACCACACTTGGTTGACCATTAATTGGTAGGGCTGATTGAAAGCTTATTCTTATATGTTCAGTCCAGACTTCAAATAGGACAGCCCCCCCCCCCAGCCAATTCAGTCAAGTGGTTAGGGCCATCTTAATAGTGGCTGCTTTCTTCTCCCAAATCACCCAGTGCTGGTCAGTGTCATTGAACTGTTTAGACAGGCAAGCATAAGGATGCAGAAACCACTCCTCTCCCCACTGGAGCAAAACACCAACCCTATGGAGCAGTTTATTGTCCAAGTTGATTCCCATGACACTGATATGGGGGGGGGTGTTTACAGTCCTCAAATGCCTCCTGGCACTTGGCTTTCTGTTGCAGCTTAGCACTGGGTTTACTCACCATCACCCTGTTCCCTTTTGTTTTGAGCAAGACAGTGAGTGGAAGGGGTATTTGGGTTAAATTCGCCAGGAATCATGGTTTGTTGTTGTTAGGTGCGAAGTCATGTCCGACCCATGGCGAAGCTCTTCCGCCAGGCCTATGGTGAGTCTGGGCGGTAAGGAGGATCAGGCCCCCCCCCATGAAATCTGGCGGTAGTGAGTGAGTGAGCACTAGTTCCTCCACTTCCCTGTAGCTGAGGTGGTGGAGACTCGATGATTAGTATTGCCATCTATTGCTGTTATTATTGTTTTGTTTAATTGGTTATTTTAATTCTATGTGATTGTTATGGATTTTATGGGAGGGTTTTTATGTGAGCTGCCTCGAGCCTTCGGGGGGAGGCAGGATATAAATATAAATATAATGATAATGATAATAACCCCATGGACAATGATCCTCCAGGCCTTCCTGTCCTTTACCATTCCCCGGAGTCCATTTAAGTTTACACCTACTGCTTCAGGGACTCCATCCAGCCACTTCATTCTCTGTCGTCCCCTTCTTCTTTTGCCCTCAATCGCTCCCAGCATCAGGTTCTTCTCCAGGGAGTCCTTTCTTCTCATGTGGTGGCCAAAGTATTTGAGTTTCATCTTCAGGATCTGGCCTTCTAAGGAGCAGTCAGGGCTGATCTCCTCTAGGACTGACCAGTTTGTTCGCCTTGCAGTCCAAGGGACTCGCAAGAGTCTTCTCCAGCACCAGAGTTCAAAAGCCTCAATTCTTTGATGCTTGGCCTTCCTTATGGTCCAACTTTCACAGCCATACATTGCAACTGGGAAGACCATAGCCTTGACTAAACGTACTTTTGTTGGCAGGGTGATGTCTCTGCTTTTTAGGATGCTGCTAGATTTGCCATAGCTTTCCTCCCCAGGAGCAAGCGTCTTTTAATTTCTTTGTTGCAGTCCCCATCTGCAGTGATCTTGGAGCCCAGGAAAATAAAATCTGTCACTATCTCCATTTCTTCCCCATCTATTTGCTAGGAATTGTTTTCTTGATGTTTCAAGCCAACTTTTGCACTCTCCTCCTTCACCCGCATCAACAGGCTCTTTAGTTCCTCTTCACTTTCTGCCATTAGAGTGGTATCATCTGCATATCTGAGGTTGTTGATATTTCTCCCTGCAATCTTGATCCCAATTTGTGACTCCTCTAATCCCGCGTTTCTCATGATGTGCTCCGCATACAAGTTAAATAGGCAAGGCGACAGTATACAGCCTTGCTGAACTCCTTTCTCAATTTTGAACCAATCAGTGATTCCATGTTCAGTTCTCACTGTTGCTTGTTGACCTGCATATAAGTTTCTCAAGAGACAAATAAGATGCTCTGTTATTCCCATCTCTTTAAGAATTTGCCACAATTTGTTATGCTCCACACAATCAAAGGCTTTAGCATAGTCAATGAAGCAGAAATAGATATTCTTCTGGAACTCCCTAGCTTTCTCCATGATCCAGCGTATGTTGGCAATTTGATCTCTAGTTCCTCTGCCTCTTTGAAATCCTGCCTGTACTTCTGGAAGTTCTTGGTCCACATATTGCTGGAGCCTCGCTTGTAGGATTTTGAGCATAACTTTGCTAGCATGAGAAATGAGTGCAATGGTGCGGTAGTTTGAACATTCTTTGGCATTGCCCTTCTTTGGGATTGGAATGTAAACTGACCTTTTCCAATCCTGTGGCCATTGTTGAGTTTTCCAAATTTGCTGGCATATTGAGTGTACCACTTTTACGGCATCATCTTTTAAGATTTTGAATAGTTCAACTGGAATGCTGTCACCACCACTAGCTTTATTGTTGCTCAGACTTCCTAAGGCCCATTTGACTTCACATTCCAGGATGTCTGGCTCCAGGTCAGTAACTACCTCATTGTGGTTATCAGGGATGTTAAGCTCGCTCTTGTATAGTTCTTCTGTATAATTTTTTAAAATCTCTTCTGCTTCTGTGAGATCCCTACCATTTTGGTCCTTTATCATAGCCATCTTTGCATGAAACGTTGTCTTCATATCTCCAATTTTCTTGAAAAGATCTCTAGTCCTCCCCATTCTATTGTTTTCTTCTATTTGTTTGCACTGTTCATTTAAGAAGGCATTCTTATCTCTTCTAGCTTTTCTCTGGAAATCATGGTAGAAATTGGTAAATCATAAGAAATTCTACATTTGGCATTGAGTTTGAGGAGGTGTCCACACAAGTGCATCTCAGACCTTGGCCAGATCCATTTTCATCCCCTGCCCGATACTTGATAAAGTCTAGGTGATCCTTGTGGAATTCTCACTTGAACAGTTTTACATACAGGTGATTTTTCCATAAGAGTTGCAACCTCTCTTTTACAAGCTGTATGTTTTTGTCAATGTTTTCACAATTCCAGTATATATCAATTTAAGATGAAAAAGTTGTTTTCACTAGATATAGCAATGCTTATCGAAAGATTAACTGTTGATAATAAAACATCTTTTGTTGTGCTGTATGCACAATAAAAGAGCCTCTTGTGGCGCAGAGTGGTAAGGCAGCTGTCTGAAAGCTTTGCCCATGAGGCTGGGAGTTCAATCCCAGCAGCCGGCTCAAGGTTGACTCAGCCTTCCATCCTTCCGAGGTCGGTAAAATGAGTACCCAGCTTGCTGGGGGGTAAACGGTAATGACTTGGGAAGGCACTGGCAAACCACCCCGTATTGAGTCTGCCATGAAAACGCTGGAGGGCGTCACCCCAAGGGTCAGACATGACTCGGTGCTTGCACAGGGGATACCTTTACCTTTATGCACAATAATACTGAGCTTCTTGTGGCACAGAGTGGTAAGTGGCAGAAATGTTGTCTGTAGCTGTCCGTGAGATTGGGAGTTCAATCCCAGCAGCCGGCTCAAGGTTGACTCAGCCTTCCATCCTTCCAAGGTTGGTAAATTGAGTACCCAGCTTGCTGGGGGGTAAACTGGTAATGACTGGGGAAGGCATACCACCCCGTATTGAGTCTGCCATGAAAACGCTGGAGGGCGTCACCCCAAGGGTCAGATATGACTCGGTGCTTGCACAGGGGATACCTTTACCTTTATGTGCAATAATAACATGGGTTTGGGAAATATGTCATCCTGAATATTGCAACTGTACTTTCCTTTGCACAGCACAATCCTGGCAGCTGTATCTTAACACCTGGATTTTTATTCCAGTTTTGCTGCCCTGTTTGCTACCAGATTCATGGAGCAGTTAGCTCCAAGTTGAAGGTGAGAATTCCACAGCTTTAGACCTGGAGCCTACAGTACAAATAAATGTGCAGCACAGCTGTGAAAGGAAGCTAACACCTCCACCATGATGAAACATTCAGGAGGCTTTGAAGATTGTCTTTGAATTCTTGCACAACTAATTCTTTTGAAGCATAGTTATTGTATGAAGGGGCACATTTAAATAAGTGAATGTTATCATTGCTGAATAATTGGAAGATATTGGTGATCAGATCCATAAATGGGGTGTGTCCTTGGTTTGCTATCTGCTTCATTGTGTCCTGGGGCATTTTAGAACATCAAGTGTCAGTATGCACATAGGACAGCACCTATAAAATGCCTTTTTGGATTCAGTTCCTTTTACTGGCAATATTACAGTCTTCACTTTACTGCCTAAGAACACAGCTGATGATGGGGGTGGGTAGAGTTTATTTTAGAGAGAGAGATGCTGGTGTTGCAGTCTCTGATTCCTTGGGTTTAGAAATCCTTTGGAATGCAGGGTCTTCTCCTTCCCTCAGTTCCTTTATCGACACAGCAGAGTTAGGAAGCTTTTCTAGGAGTCTTTTCTTGATCAACTCCTGTTTTTCCAGTTGTTTTTTTCTGGAGAACTTCGTTACAGGGTGAGGCAAGACCAACTATCGTACCCATAACTGTTTTCTCCTCATTTCTCCTTATGGTAGACTGCTTGTAGTGCCTGAGATATGGCGACCAAGGCATTAGTTAACAAGTACTCTCAAAGCAGGACTAAAATTACACATAGTAATGAGCATAAGTGTTGTCTTTTATCGTTTGTGGAGCCCCATAATGTCAGTGCTTGCCCATCTGCCATTGATACACTGCTAAGGCTTGATCAGATAGAACGTTTTGGTTCACAGCCATATTCTTGGAGAAATCCTGGCTACTCAATCTGTCCTGAGGTCAGATCCCACAAGCTCAGCTTGCCCAACCTCTGACCTTGCATTCAAGGCATGTTTGATTCTGTCTTCAGTTGTGTTTGTCCCATTGGCTCCAGTAGTTAAGATGATGGCTGGCCTGCTTCTGAGTTCTGAAAATGCTTATCTCATTCTCCAGCAGCTTTGGGTCCTGCCCATTCATACTTGGAACCTCCAGCAAAGAAACATCTGTGTAGGAGATTGTGATGGCTATAGCGGAGCATTGGGAAGGGGTGTCTGCCTCTCAAGCATGTGATGCCTGGGTGGGAAAATCCATACACATGCTGACTCTATCAGGGCTATGCTACCTCATTTTGTTGCTTTAGGCTCGGGGAAAATGCTCCGGGCTGTGCATGTGAAGTCCTAATGCATGACTGAACAGAAGGCATTGATGAACAACAGTTACAGACAAGCCTAACTGTTTGTGAATATATCCAGAGCATGAAGCCAGCCAGAGAAGTAATGGGGCCTTTGGATGACAAAGCAATACATAGATTGCTAAAGGAAGATGCAAAGATGGCAAAAAAGGCAATGACCTTTTCAGTGGGAGATGTTGGTTACATATCCATGCCACATCTTGTATTTTCAGGAAGGGAGTCTGTTCCAAATTGAGGGGACCAGAGATGAAATGCTTAGACCTATTGAGGAATTAAAAACGGATAAATCTCCAGGTCCTAATGACATACACCCAAGAGATTGTTCATCTACTAATCTGTATATATAACCTATCACTAAATTCAGCCACTATGCCAGAACAAGAGCAAATGCAGCATCAAAGTCTGTACATACTCTGCCTTGGGAAAATTCTTCCCATTTCAGTGAGCTGGGGTGACTTTACTGCCCAGCTTTCTATGCTGATTCAAACCTCCCCACCGACTTTCTTTTCTTTTTGGGGTGATCTCTGCCTGTCTGGGTGCTTCTTTCTCTCTTTCCATTTCTGCCAACTTGCCAAGACCTTTAATCACTTGATCAAATCTTCTGTGCTGTGGTGGGGTGCTAGGTCAGGTCTTCGACACCTTAAAAGAGGAAAGAAGGGGTTGCATTCATGGCAGCAGGAGGATGCCATCTGTTTTCCATTTGCCAAGTGGTCATAGGCAGTGAACACAGTTTTCCCCGCCTTCCCAGTTGGAGGATTCCCCCAGTGTACCATCAGGTGTCTTGTTGCTCACTTCTGCCCCCTCCAGTTTCATGGATCTCTCAACTGCCATACAAGAGTTTTTGACCCTGCCACCTAAGCAGCAGTATGAAACACTGTTTTAAAGGGAGGAAAGTGACAGCAGTGATTAAGAGGATAATCGTGGTGATGGTGTTGATTCATCCCTCCCTTCCACATCCCCAGCTCCCTGCTGGTCATGCAGCTGTCAGTACACCCCTCTCTGGCATTCCCTGGCCCAATGAAAAAATGAAATGGAATACTACTTATTAAACAGTGCATGTAATTATAGGATTAAAAACAACATGCAAAAGTACCATTAAAAGTAAAATCCAGATATTCAGCAGCAAATTGAAGTTTGACATCTAATTTCAAAGTATCACAACACTGGTTACACATATATAATAGAAAGACCCAATGGGTTTTGACCCAAAGGTTCTTCATCACAAGGCACTGTCAATAGCCTTTGTAAATTGCCCCAATAAATCACTTGGCACCATGGCAGATCCTTCCTGGGAATGGGATGTTGGCAGTTGGTCTCAGTTGCTGAGGCATCGAGTTTTGTTGCATTTCTGGTATTTGAAGGGACACCCTATGGTTGAGAGGCTATTGACTCAGATTTCGGTTTGCATACTTGGCCCATGATTTGTGGAAATTTTGCCTTTCAGGGGTCTTTTTACAAGATGTGAGATGCATCCCTTTGTCTCAGGGACAGAGAGGTATTAATTTTCACCCACACTGCTGGCAGGGTGATTCTGGAGGCAGGCACAACAGTCCTATTTCCTGGGGCAACCTGCCTTTCCATGGCTTTTGCAGCCCAGGTCACGGAGTCTTCTCACATTTGTCCCCTTTTTCTTACACTGCTGTAAGAGTGACTGGTTACAGCAGTGGTCCCCAACCTTTTTATCACCGGGGACCACTCAACGCTTGACAATTTTACTGAGGCCCAGTGTGGGGGGGTAGTTTACTCCTCTACTCTCAACCACTGTCCTAACGCTCTCTGTTCGCTATGGTAATGTTTAAACATCCCTTCAAAATAAGAAACAGACACACCACAACAATGAACATAAGGAACATTTTATTTTCATGGAAATTTTAACTCATGACAATGACAAATCAATGGGAACCCTGAGCTTGTTTCTCTGCAACGAGATAGTCCCATCTGGGAGTGATGGGAGACAATGACACCCGAAGTGTGTTGTAAAGGGCTGGGGGGGATGAAGTAAAGGGCTGGGGGGGGGAGAAGGTGTCCTTCGTGGCCCACCTCCAATTAGTCGACGGACCACATGTGGTCCGCGGCCCACAGGCTGGGGATCGCTGGGTTACAGGACATGCCATCTATTCCTCTCTTTTCCTGGGATTTTGGGTGTTTGTTCTTTTGGCAGTGTACTAGGACACAGGGACTGATTTGCCCAGCCATCAAGGTGATTGCCATCATTGCATGGTCAGGATTGTTTCCCCAGGGCTTTCTCCTTGAGTTTGAGTTGTCTTGCTTTTTCCCTTTCTTTGTTTCACTGGGCCCTGACTTTGAATCACTCCTCCTTGTGTTATGATTCCTGGCTACCAGCCACCTCCACGACTTGCTGGTGGGGCAGTTACAAGGCATGGACTATTGGGCTGCTGGCAAGAAGATGCAGTGTATGTGGGCAATCCTTTATAGTTGTGCAAGTTGTGACATCTACAGGTACGTAATGCTCTGTTGTTCTAGGCCGTTGATGGCCTGGAGTCTTCAAGGCAGCATGTCAACGCATGTTGCTGGCTTCAGTGTTCAGTGGCTCTTTGCCTTGTTTTGTAGTATATTGTTCTGTAGAATATGGAGTTTTAAATGGCCTTCCCTTTATTCCCTTGGGCCCAGCCAATCTCACTCACATGCACCACTGGAAGGGTAGCTGCAACCATCCCCTGTCTCAAACTCAGCTGTGAAGTTGTCACTTACCAGGCATGGGGCCTTGTTTTGATGCTAGTTAGCAGCAGTCTTTGCTGATGTTGTAGGAGCATGGTGGGAACTCTGCTATCAAGGTGATTGCTGGCTGGCCAACCTTTTCCCTTGGGCCTCATTTACATTTAGGGTTTGATGTATCTTCTTTCTTGTGCTTGCCACCACCATCACATAGTTCAAGCCATCCTCTTCACTTGCTCGCAGTCTGCCTGTCCCCTTCTGTGATGCTTTGGTAGACTAGGATCCACTCAAGGCTAGATTCAGACCTTTTAATTGGGCTTTGAATGGATCTACAACCTGCCCTTTTTATAGAACAAGGTTTGAGTCCAGGCACACCTTTAAAACCAACAAAGTTTAATTCTGGGTATAAGATTCTGTGTCCATGTACACTTTTTCAGATTCATACACACAAAAGTGGTGCCACTGGACTCAGATGTTGTGTTTTGCTTCAGATCAACATGGCTATGCACCTGAATCTGCATATATAATTTTTTTTAAATGTTCAATTAAATTGGGCTTTATTGGTTAAATTATATTGTTAGATTTTTAAACCACTTTTGGTCTCTATCAGAGAGGAAAGTGAGTAATAAATTGTTCAAATAAACTGCTATAAACAGATGTCTGTCTCCCCCTTCTGCTACTGTCTACTGATTTTCTTGAATGTGACTCCTGGGGCATAGAGTACCCTCACAAGTATTGTAATGGCCTGTAGTAATGGAGTAAGGACTAGTGAAAATTTATTTCCTTTTGCTGCTAAACTCCATATATGAACAAAAATTGTAGCAAAGCCCAAACTAATACCCACATTTAATAAATTACTGAACTCATATTTCCTAGTTGTAAAATAGATTAGCATAACCCCAGGGATGAATAATAGGTTATCCATGTTTTAAAGTGTATGAGAACAAATTTTGAGTCCAGTAGCACCCTTAAGACCAATGAAGTTTTATTCAAGATATATAATCTTTTATGTGCAAGCATACTACTTCAGATATCGTGAGTCAAAGAACAAAGCCCTTCAACTCTTATTGCCACCATGGTACCAGTTTGAATACTGTTCCCTAAGTCCATATGCATTTTACTTTACTAGAAGATGTCCCTTATGTAGAAATGTCCAGGCTTCCATCTAGTGCAGGCCTTCTCAATCAGGCTTTCATGAAACCCCTGGAGTTTTTTGGTGACTCTGGAAGGGTTTCCCAAATGGGTGGGAGTTAATTGATTTGTAATATATTTTTTAAATTTGTTAAACATTTTCAGGTGTATAAAAATATATGGTCATGTTGACCCCCCTCCCCAAATGGCCAATGGTGGACTTGAAGGGGTATGAAGGGGAGGAGTCTCAGGTGGGTGTGTACACAGCTATGCTTCCCAACCATATTCTTCATGATTGTTCCACTTCTGTGGTTTTTCAAACCCTGATGAATACTTCAAGGGTTTCTCAATGGTAAAAAAAGTTGAGAAAAGCTGATCTAGTGTTTCCTTTCATGGCATTAACGTCATGGTGAGCAGAGGAAGAAAAATTATTGAAGATCTGTTTATGTTTATGTCCAGTATCAATAAATTTATTTTCTTAATAGCCTTTTGTTCAGATATAATTTTTCTTACTCATTTCTTGGGTTTGTTTCTATCCCAGGATCCTGTAAATGAGAACAATGTTTCCATAAATGTCTTCTGAACCTTACTTCTTCCCTCATGGATCTTCTTATAGGCTGCAGTCCTATCCATCAATGCATGTCATAGTTTGCAAGTGCGTTTATTAACATCTGGCAGGTTTGGCTTTTTCCAGACCAATGCTAACAGTTGTCTAGCCAAAACTAAAAAATAATTGCATACTTTCCCCCCTGTGGTACATCTTCAAACAGTGTACTTTAGAGCAGTGGTCCCCAACCCGCGGGCCGCGGCCCGGTGTCGGGACGCGAAGGCCTGGGCGCCGGGCTGCAGCTCCTTCTTCCCTCCCCCCCCGAAGCGAGAAGTTCGCCAGGCTGCGAGCAAATCGGCCGCCAAAGCGGCCGATTAGCTCGCAGCCCGGCGAGCTTCTCGCTTCGGGGGGGGGGGAGGGAAGAAAAGCTTGCCGAGCCGCAAGCTAATCGGCCGGTTTAGCGGCCGATTTGCTGGCGGCCTGGAGGGGCTGGGAGGGGGAGCCGAGGCCGCCGGCATGGTGGCGGCGCAAAAGCACGTGTACGGACTGCTGTGCATGCGCATTTGCGGCAGTCCGCGCTTGCGCTGGGGCTGCCGCGTGTACGTGGGCCCCTGGGCCACCCTCTCCCCGGACTCCTGAGCAGCGGTCCGCAGCGGGCGAAAGCTAGCGGACCGCTGCTTTAGAGAATTATTTTAGCCTCACACACTAATTTATAATCTAGGATATTGTTAATCTCTGAATATTTTGGGCTAGAATCTGTATGCTAGTGGCCAATGGCATCATATATGAAAATGAGATTCGGATGCAGAAAACCTTTATTAGTATACACAATTGCAATCCAAAGAAACAAAATGGGTTAGACAGGACTACGTTCCCGCACTAACAAACATAAGTTATTTATTTGGAACACACTTCCAATGGCATTGGCTACCCTGGCAAGTTTAATGGGATCCTTTTCCGAAAGTATTAATTTGTAAGTTGTATGAAAATGAGCATCAGTATTTTTGTTGCGATTACAATATATTTTAGGTGTGCCAGAAAATATTTTTGCAGCACTGTCTACATAATTTTTATATTTTCTGATATGCATGTATGAACTGATAACTCCAGTATGGCCTTATGTATATTTAGAAAATATATTTAGCCAAAGCTGTTCTAAAAAAGTTATCTGTAAATCTTTTTCCCAACTATAATTGTATATTTAGCTTGTGCCTTCCAAATCTGCAAGTAGACCATATATCGTTGCTACCAATTGCTCAGTTTGATTTAAGATCCTCTCAGATCTATTTATACTAGAGCAGTGGTTCTCAACTGCTCCAACGCGGCAACCCCAACTGTGGCGGTGGTGGGGTCTGCACGTGTGCATTTGTGTGTGGGCAGCACATGCATACATGCGTGGATTCATGCACATGCATTCGCACAACAGTCACCCAAGTAGCCTCAGAGACCGCCCCCAAAGAAGACAGGGGCAGGCCTGGCCTGTACCTTCAAGGAAAGGTGACGGTGGCTGGAAGTAGCAGTGAGCGGTGGCAGGCAACGGCAGCAGTTGGCAGTCAACAGTGGCGGACTGTGGCGGCGGCCAGTGGCAAAGGAGCCATGGCAATGGCCGCCTCCACGCCGCCTGACTGTTGTAGGTGAGAGGACGGAAAGAAGGAGGCTGTGGCTTTGCATGAGTAGTGTATAGCCTAAGGCATTCCAGATGGAGGCACATAGCATCATAGCTTGAGTTCAGGCCTGTTGAAAAAAACTGGTGGTAAAAGGAACATGAGGTTGCCAAGAAAGCTGTGAGTTGGGTCTACTGTATTCCTCAACATGGTGAAGGGGTGAACTGCGGTTACAACTCACAGGCCACTTACACAGGAATGGGGAAGGACCTTACCGGTCAGAAAATTCTAGTGAAGGAGAGTATATCTACAGTTTGAAAGCATCTGGGTGAAAATAAGGCAGGGGAAAATAAACAGTGTGGTGGTTGGTGTCTGCTACCGACCGCCTGACCAACGAGAGGATGTGGAT
The DNA here is from genome assembly GCF_049243985.1 of Paroedura picta. Taxonomy (NCBI): domain Eukaryota; kingdom Metazoa; phylum Chordata; class Lepidosauria; order Squamata; family Gekkonidae; genus Paroedura; species Paroedura picta. The sequence goes on along the minus strand of NC_135374.1, from coordinate 64,895,981 downwards.
GCTGCGCTTTGTGAGCAGCTTGAGAAAATATCCAAACGTCAGGACCTTGTCATCATGGGTGACTTCAATTTCCCAGATGTGTACTGGGAAACGAACTCTGCGAAGCGTCCTCAGTCATGCAACTTTCTGACCTGCCTGGCTGACAATTTCATTTATCAAATGTTAGATATGAACCCACAAGAAGTTCAGCCATACTGGACTTAATACTGACTAACAGGCAAGAGTTGGTGGATGAGGTGAAGGAGGTGGGGACCCTAGGGGGAAGTGACCATGTCCTCATAGAATTCCTTTTAAGATGGGATGGCAAGGAAGGTTGTAGCCAGACGCAGATGTTGGATTTTCGGAGGGCAAACTTTAATAAAGTCAGAGACATGATGAGTGTCATACCATGGATGAGAATGCTGGAAGGGAAGGGAGCATGTGAAGGGTGGGCGCTACTCAAACAAGAGCTATTGCATGCTCAATCAATGACTATCCCAGAAAGATGAAAACACTGCAGGAGCTCTAAGAAGCCTATTTGGATGAACAGAGAACTTCAAGAGGAACTAAGAAAGAAAAGGGAAATGTTCAGGAAATGGAGGGAAGGACAGAGCTCTAAAGAAGAGTACCTACAGGTTACCAGGCACTGTAGATCAATCATCAGAAAGGCCAAACATTTCTGGAGCAGATTGTGGCTCTGATCACAAACGGTGGCCAAGTTCAAATGATGTAGTAGTCTTCTCTATGTTTATAAGTGAAAAGGTTATAACATAAAGTCTAAATGATCAAACATAAAGAGTCAACCAAAACGGGATCCTAGGTTAAGTAACCCGCTTTCTATTTTATATTCGTCAGTGGTTGCTCTTCCAATATACTGTCATAATAGTAATCGTAGTATCACATTGGCAAAATGCTCATAATCGTCTGGGGATTCCAGACGATTTTTGACATGTTTGCGGCTGGTTTTCAACATGGTTGTGGCACCCGAGACCACATTGCAAATTTGCGCTGTATTCTTGAAAAAAAAAACCATGAACACCAAAAGGTCATCTATCTATGTTTATTGATTATTCTAAAGCAGTGGTCCCCAACCCCCGGTCTGGAGACCGGTACCAGTCTGTGAATCAGTTGTTACCGGGCCGCAGCACCTCCTCGTCCTCCTCCCCGGCTGCTGCTTTGGGAGCTGCCTTGTCACTCTGCTGCCGGCTCACCTTTGGTGCTCTCCAGCGGCCGCCATGGCTGGGGCTCCCTTTCAGCATGGCACTGCACAGCTGCTGCTGGCAGCGCCCCCCAGTGGCAGTAGGAAGTCAGGGGCACCGGCGGGAAAGCAAGTGGAGCAAGGGCTCAGGCAGCGGTGACATCCCTCGGCAAAAGACTCCCCCCCCCCCCGGGCCTCAGTAAAATTGTCAAGCGTTGACCGGTCCCCAGTGATAAAAAGGTTGGGAACCACTGTTCTAAAGCGTTTGACTGTGTTGATCACAAGAAGCAATGGGATGCTTTACATGAATTGGGAATGTTGTCCCACTCAATCCACCTCGTAAGTTCATTGTACACCAACCAGGAGGCTGCAGTATGAACAATATATGGAGATACTGATTGGTTCAAGGTCAACCAAGGAGTGAGACAAGGGTGTATCTTATCACCCTTTCATTTTAACCTTTATGTAGAGGTAATTATGTGAAAGCTTAATCTGGAAGAATCTACGATTGGAGTTAAAATTGGAGGTCTTAATATCAATAATCTCCGCTATGCAGATGATACAACACTCCTTGTAAAATTGGAGCATGATCTGAAGACCCTGATAAAGAGACTAAAAGAAGAAAATGAAAAGATGGGACTATATATAAATATCTAAAAAAACAAAGATTATGAAGACTACTGACAGTAGCACCAAAGTCACGATTGACAATGAGAACATCGAATGTATTGATGATTTCATCTTTCTTGGCTCTATGATCAATCAAAGTGGTGGATGCAGCTGTGAAATCAAATGGCTAATAACACTGGCCCGGAACGGAATGTTAAGCATGAACCAAATATGGAGAAGATACCAGCCTTAATACAAAATGCCAGCTAGTCAGCGCCATTGTCTTCCCCATAACAAGCTATGCAATCGAAAGCTGGACCCGAAAGCTGGTGTTGGAGACGAGTGCTGCGAATTCTGTGGACAGCCAGTTTTAGAGAGGAGCAAACCAACTATATCATTATAAGGCAAGATATTACGGCTAAAGCTCACTTACTTTGGACACATCATGCGATCAAACTCATTAGAAAAATCATTCATGCTTGGCGTGGTCACCAAAGGATCTGCTGGCATGACACGATCAAAGTCGACACAGGGATGACCATGAACCAACTAAAAGAAGCGGTCATTGACAGTGACATGTGGCGGAGACTTTCGTATAGAATCTCTGAGGGTCAGACACGACTGAACAGATGACAACATCATCATGCAGGAGAGTGTCCAGAAGAGGCCTAGCTTTATAGAGACTGGGGTGGGGGGAGAGATGCTGCTTTCCTTCTCTTGCTGCTGAATGAGAGAGTACCAGCTTCCTGTCTGATGATTTTTTTCTTGCCCTGCACAGCCTTTAATACCACAGGGAATAGTTGTGTTAGTTTGCTGTTGCATAACTAATTAGAAGCCCAGTACCACTTCAAAAACTAACAGAACTAATTCCAGCATAAATCATCATGAAGTGAGGTTTGGCTCACAAAGTTTATAGTGGAATAAAGTCTTTAAGACAGCGGTCTGCAAGCTTTCGGCCGCTGCGGACCGCTGCTCCGGAGTGGGGGAGAGGGCGGCCCGATTAAAGCGGCCGATTAGCTTGCAGCTCGGCAAGCTTCTCTTCCCTCCCCTCCCGAAACAAGAAGCTTGCTTTGGCGGCTGATTTGCTCGCGGCCTGGCGAGCTTCTCGCTTTGGAGGGGGAGGGAAGAAGGAACCGCGGCCCGGCGCCAAGGCCTTCGCGGCCCGGGCTGCGGGCCGCGGGTTGAGGACCACTGCTTTAAGATACCACTGGACAGATAGAACACAGTAAAAATGACCAGTTGTCAGATTGTGCAGTTAATTGCTGTTGAACATATTCACTTGCATATTCATGTGTAATAAAGCATGCTCAGGAGGTGTGGTAGCGGCTGCCCTACAGTAGGCAATTGTGATAGGTAGATGCTTGTGTTGCCCTGATTAATAAAAAGTCCTGAGGCAGTTCATGAGTGGATTTTTTCCTGGTGTTCTATTGCTACACCAGTGGTGGACTATAATCTGGAGAACTGGGTTTGATTCCCCATTCCTCCACAGGCAACCAGGTGGATGACTTTAGCCTAGTCACAGTTCTTGTAGAGCAATTTTTGTAGAGCAGTTATGTCAGACCTCTCTCAGCCCCACCTTCCATCTAGGGTAGCTATCCTTAACCTGTGGGCCTCGGACCACATGTGGTCATTTGACTAATTGGAGGTGGGCCCCAAAGGACGCCTTCCCCCCCCAGCCCTTTACTTCATCCCCCCCCCCAGCCCTTTACAACACACTTCATTGTTGTGGCGTGTCTGTATCGTATTTTGAAGGGATGTTTAAACATTACCATAGCGATCAGAGAGCGCTAGGGCCGTGGTTGAGAGTAGAGGAGTAAACTACCCCCCCCCCCACTGGGCCTCAGTAAAAGGCGCTGAGTGGTCCCCGGCATTAAGTGGTCCCCGGTGATAAAAAGGTTGGGGAACACTGATCTAGGGTGTTTGGTGTAGGGAGAGGAAGATAAAGGTGTTTGCGAGCCATTTTGGGCTCCTTTAGTTTGTGAAAAACAGGGTATAAAAAGCAGCTGTGCAAATATATCAAGTTGCTTGGTCACTGAGGACCTTATCCAAAATGCTTTCCATTTTCTAAACTTATAGCCATTTGTAGGCTCGAATGTTAGCTTATTGCTATTCCTTCTGGTGCATTCACAGAGGCAGATTTTTTTTTTTAAGGCTTTTAAGGGCTATTTTCAAACTTAGCTTAAAAACCAATGATTCACATGGCTCTCATAATTCTTAGAGGTTTTTAAAGCTTTTGTGGTTTTCAGGTTTCACTAAATAATTATTTACAAATATGTGCTATTAAACAAAGGATATACTGGGGAAACTTTTCATTGAAACAGTATTCTGTTTAAAGTTCTTAATAGAAGGCAATACTAAAATTTACACTTGAACAAATAATGCATTCCTATGCCTCTCACTCTTGGTATAATTGGGTGGACAGGAGACTAAAATGTGAATTTTATTAGTATTGTGTTCAGTTGTCATAGAAAGCTTGAAGATTTTCAACATAATGATTGGCATTATTTAGGTGTAGTTGTAAAGTTGTCACCTGTATTCATTTAATCCTATTGACTTATAAATAAAAATAGTATTTTATTGCCTGTTCTTGTCTAATGCAACTTTAACCATAAAGAAAGTTAGATGTTAGCAACATAATTTTAGTAATGAAAATTTTGTGTAAAGGAACAAGAGTTCTGTTCAGTGCCTATGAAAAACAGGCAGGTGGCAGAATAACACAAATGATTATAATATATTTTTGACTGAAATGCTTCCTCTCATTCCTGTTTGCTTCCTTCCTCTGCTCTAGTTATCACACACACGACAAGGCAGCTTCTGTTGGTCATTTTGCCAACTTAAATTCTTCAAACATTGCTTCCCTCTGTTTAAACAAAGAGAAGGAAGTGAACTGTCTTCTTTAGTACTCTTCCCTTTTATAACTAAATTCTTTTCATTTCATTTGTGAAAGCAGCAGTCATACAGGCTAGTTTTAATTGAGGGCTCTGTAAAATGTAGTCTATATACAGCCATCTTTATCTGATGTCTGGAAATAGAATGTTAAATCTTTTTGCTTGTTGTATTTGAGGGCAAATACAAGGCAGATTTCATGCTGTGAACTAGCACAATCTATATCCAGTGCTCAGAATAAATGTATCAAAATTAGTATATTTGTTTCCAAGATTCACTCTTTAGTAAATAAAAACTAAAATGTGTGCACATATTTTTCTTTTGGGGAGCAGTGGAAGACAGTTTGGGGAACCAGGGAAGGATACAGTATTCACTCACTCACTCCTTCCAGCATAACGGAGATTGGGATGCAAGGGCTGTTTTGAATCGGAGAAAATAAGTCAGTACCTTGATCATGGGAATTTCTAGCCCTGTGATATTCTGTAGCTTGGGAGTCTGTGTCTCTTCTTCACAACATAGGTTCTACCCTGTGTCTAAGAAAGTTGACAAGGCTATAGCTCTTCAAGGCTTTTATTTTAGAGGTGTTTCCTGTATTTAATAAGTCATCACTTCTTCAGTAACAGAGATAACAGAGAACTGGTGGAGGTGAGAGTAACCAAAAGGACCCTGTCCCTTCTCCTGTTGCAAGGCAACTCATGCAAGGTTGTATTTATCTGCCTTTCTCTGCTCTTCCTTATAAAACAGACTTGATGGCAGTTGCTCTTTACTGGCATGGCTGAGGACAATCACTCAGTCCTGAAGGGAAAGGGATACATGGAATCCTGAGAAAAAGTCACAATTGGACTTGAGTGGGGGATATCCACCAATAGGAAAAAAGCAGTTGGGTTTCATCAGCAGTTGCTGGGCAGATCTCTTGAACCATAGAGCATGCTGGTTAACTGGCAAGCCATCTTTGATCACAACTTCCCTTTTTTGTGGTATGATTCTAAAGGACTTTGTTTTTTATGTTGGCTCCAGTTGGAATACCCAAATCCTTCTGTAACCTGTAGGATTTTTTGAGTCACATTTTTTTTCTTGTTTGCATATAGCCTCCCATGTGTATTTTTATTTTGTTAACTTGTTTTTTTTAATCAGGTAGTGGTAAGGCTAGATACTGTGCTTGGTAATGGTGGCCTTGCCCATCCAATTCAGTGACAGCCTGCTTGTCTACTTTCTGACTTTGCCAGTCTCAGGTTGATATAGGTGTGCTAATTTCTCAGCCAGCAGCAGCAGCCTCACCAACCAAGTTGGCAGGCCCAGACAGGGGTTGGAGAAACCACATACTGTACTACCAGCCTGTGCCTGACAGTGGTAGCATCATCTCACCCCAACAGCCACATCCTTTCCAGGCAAATGGCAAACCCTGGAACTGTGCCATCAGTCTGTGCCCAGTAGGGATGTTCTTGCTTGCCTTTTCAGCTCCTAACCATCACACACCAGCATCCTCACTTTTGTGCTTTTCTCTTTTTTGTGTTGAAGATACTGGGATAAGAGTGTCCAGGAAAGAGGGCTTGTAGAAGATTGGGGGAAGGTTAATTTCTATCTCCAATGTAGAACTCAGTCTCAGTGAAGTTGTATCTCAGAGAGACAGTTATGCTTCATACTAACAGACAGGTAATTATATACAGAGGCCATTGAGTTATATATTTAATATTAGTGTTCTTCTACATGTGTGGTTGATGGTGCAGTGTTTATATCATACAGAAGTTATGTGGATTTTTTGTTTGAGGGGAATTTTGGCTGTCTATCAGCCAGAGAGTGAGTGCCACTGTACTAACCAGTCCTTGATGAGGGATGTGTGATTTGGTTCAGTGTAATAAAAACAAACAAGACCTCAAATTAATGCCAATGTGATTTTTTTTTTGGCATCCCCTAACTTAACTGCAGTCTCCCAAAGTGAAGCATAGCCCAAATAACTGAAATCCGAATTGGGTTTCAATTTCTAAGACATTCCCATGCTCCTTTTTGTTTTCCTCCCTTTGCAAGGAGGAGGAAGTGAAAGGGAGCCTTGAAATGACCATCAGACATTTAAACTATCTGAACAATCTGCCAATGAGCTGTTAAGTTTAAATGGGCAGCAGGCATCTGAACCCTCCCTATTACTTCCCCTACCTTTCAAAGGTTAGGAAGCAAAAGGAACTGTGGGCTGCCAGCCAGCAGGCTCTGCACGGTTGGTGGTGGGTGAGTTTAATTGACCCCCTCCCTGCACAGTCCAGGCAATCCATAGCGAGGCTTCTCTCCATGGATCAGCTGTCTGTTGGCCTATAGGGTAGGTAGGGTCCTTCTGCCTCCATCTGCACAGCCCTACAAACAGCTGATCCCACAGAGTGGCTTCTCTCCCCAACATTGGCTTGGACTGTTTGTGAGGCTATGAGTGTGGAAAGGTCTGAACTGCCCCTCTCTGTACATGATTCCATGGGATCAGCTATTTTTTGGGCTGTACTGGGTGGGGGAGTCAAAGCAGCCCTCTCTGTAGGATCAGCAGTTTTTTGACGAGAGGCATTTAAATGGCCACAAACTGAAAGATCTGGCTTTACCTAATCTTAATCTGAATATCAATATTGATATTCAGGTGGATCTGCTTATCCTGATTATTTCTGGACTGAAAAAATGTATGGGTCTTTTTCGGACATTCCAATTCCCGTCTCAGTTTCCTGATTTTTAGCTGTACTTTGTGTATACTTCCTAAGGCTTTTCTTTTTGCAACCAAAAGAATGTTAAGTGTTCTGAAATGGAAAGAGAAAATTTCAGGATGCATGCTGAAGGAGAATAATACATGCACCCTCCTTGGGAGCTTCTTGGGCTGTTTCTTCACTTGGAAAGTTGGCAGCTTAGTGATGCAGTGGACCCGTTTTATTCTCCTTAATCTAACAATTTCATGTATGTCATGGGCTGACGTGGGTGGGCATTCTCTTCTCTGTTTCAGGCTAGATTATTTGTAATTTTAAGTTTTCTAGGTGTATAGTGCACCTAGATGGTTATATCATCACAAAATTATGTTATAATACAGGTGTAATATCTTTTTATCCGTCACACCATGGCGGTTTCATAAATAAATAAGAATTTGGTCTTTCAGTTTGGATTGCATTAGACCAAAATGTCATTTTGATACTTACTAATGGTTGCATTGGAAAAATGAAGCTCGGAGCTGAAAGCCTGCTGCATTAAAATGAACAAACAAACAAAAAAAATCAGCCTCCCATTATACGAATGTGATCAACATCATCATTTACAATAACATTATTATTTTGATGTTTTTCAGGTTATATGCTAAGGTAAAATAATTATATTTATTATTAAACTTGCACTGTTATTTATAAAATCTGTCCTCTCTTCTTCCAGGCTGTTGGCTGCTATGAATCGCTAATATTAAAAGCAGAAGGAAAAGTTGAATCTGATTTCTTTTGCCAGTTAGGTCACTTCAACCTCTTATTGGAGGATTATCCAAAAGGTAAACCCATCATAATTTCTTTTCAGTTTTTGTTTAGGATCAGTAAAATGCTACATACATGCCTTTTAGTTTCAGACAGTATTTGCCAATAAAGGGCTTCTGGATCTGTTTCAGACAGAATAATATGCTTGCAGTGTACATGTTAATCCATGTATTAATTAACATTTTATGTGCTCTTTTAGTGAATAGGTAAATAGCTTCAGTTTTCTCTTAAAATAAATGCTTTTAATTCTAGAACATGTCTATTTTTAACAGGAATCTTCTGAGTGTAACTCACATCCTGATGGTAAATGTGAATTTCATATTTGTAGTAATTTCTTCTTGAAGACTGCTTACATTCCTATTTACATATTGGGTTCCATCTCAGAAGGCTTATATAAATATAAGATGCCCTATAGGACATATTTACATAATAAACTTTAATTTTGTGTCGTAACTTTCTTAAAATTTCTTGGAGAATCCTCCAAGTTGTAGTTTAGTAAGGCTATTGAGAATGAAAGATCCTAGACCCTGTTCACAGTACTTTAATTCCCAGAGTTTGCTTAAGATAGACACTATTAAATTAATTTGTGATACACATCTATTAAAGTAGCTTTTGTAGACATAATCCAATGCTCTGTATATTATATTATATTATATTATATTATACTATACTATACTATACTATACTATACTATACTATACTATACTATACTATACTATACTATACTATATTCTTTGTTAAATTCCAGAGGCTGTTTTTGTTTTGCTTTTTTATTACCTGCTTTAGGATTACAGAACATGTGGGTGAAGTGATACAGGAACAAATGCCTTATTCTGAAATGACATTTTAATTGTTTCTCCATTGTTGAAGTATTTAAAGACATTTGCCTTCATACCTTGCCTTTCTTCTTGCACTATAAAATGCAAAGAGGCATACACTGTATTCACAAATTACTTTAAATTTTATATAATTTGTCATAATTTTCTCAAATAATCTTGAAGTTGTAATGCAGTGGTAGCTGCTGAGCATTCAAGATCCTTAGCTCACTCACAGTATCTCAGTTCACAGTGTTTCTGTAAGAGAGGAGCTATATTAACTGGGAATCTCCCATTCAGATATTAATCATACCCAAGCTTCAGCAAAGCTGCTGTATCATGGTACTCCAAGCAAGCTCTGGGACTTTAAAATATAAATCCAAGACATTTTTCTTGGTATATTATTTGAAATGTAATTAACAATTTACTTTTATCCCCTTTGTTCTTAAGACATTTGAGACATGTACAAATGTTTTACTTTATATCAAAAATAAAAGCCCTGCCACATCAGACCAAAGGTCAGTTTTAATGACTAAATGTGCATAAATGGTGTAATCTGACACTACAGTTCTAAAAAATATTTTAGAAAGTGATTCATGTTATACTGTAGCTATGTTCCAACAATAGCTATTCATGCATTCTTCATTTATGTTCCCAGTATGGCAGTTACAGGTTTAAGGGAACAGTAGTCAATACATTGTGGCCTTCATATTGCAGTGTATATCATTAACACTATTTCGCTCCCTTATATATTTGGGAAACAGCCTCTTGGGAGGAGACTGTTCAGGGCCCTGGTCCGTCCAGGTCTACCCTGATTGGCCCTCCCCCTCCAGCTCCCACCCTCCCTCCTTGCCTGCTGGAAGCCTTGTGGTTGAGGCCTCCATTGTCGCCCACAAGGAGAGAGGCAGCGACAGGGCTTTGCGGCCCACAGTACGCTCCTGCTGGGAGGGAGCTGGGGGGACGTTTCAAGCCTCCCTGCGGGCCACAAAGCCCTGTTGCCGGGGCCAGGGAAGGGGAACTTCCCACTCCCTTTAGCCTGGGAAGCGCTCTCGGCACAGTCAAAGGGAGCCGGGGGGGGGGGGGCTTTCCACTTCCTTTAGCCTGCTTTGCCGGCCAAAGACAGCTGCAGCCACCCTCTCACGCCCGCCTGCCTGCTGCCCCTTTCACAGCCCATTTTTAAAATGGGCTTTGATACTAGTATATTTAAAATAAAACAGAGCCATTCATGTGAGGTTACAATCCACATGTGTTTATGTTGATGTAGTGCTGGCTCATTTTTAATTGATGATGATGATGATGATAATAATAATGTTGGCTTTTAGCAGGGCCTGTAAGACAGAGCTCTTCTGCCAGGTCTATGGTTGAGGCCAGTTCAGGGGAAAGATCTGTCGCCCCCCTCCCTCCCCCCAGGAAGTCATGCCATCAGCTCAGAACATCATGGGTGGGGAATTTATTGACATAGCCCTCTCCTGCCCCTGTGGGAGGCGTACCGTTATGGGGGAGGGGATAGGTTTTGCCACCATGTTGCTATTGTTGGTAATGTTGTATGATGGGGTTTTAATTTTTTTTTTTAATGTAGGGCTTTTATATGTTGTGACCCACCACAAGTTGGTCCTTCCTCTGGGAGTGGTGGGTAAGAAATTTAATAATAAATAAATAAAACTCATTTGTGGGAGTTCCTTTCTCTCTCTCTTATCTCCACAACAGTCAGTCCCACAGCAGACTACATTTGATCACATTAACTATGGATATTGTTAACTAGGGATCCCGTTTAACTAAAACTGAAACCCGTTGTTGATCTGTGGATATGGATTCTGAGTAAATAGAAACCTGATTTGCAGTTCTTGAAAAGCTGGAGCTTTTTACTACCCAAAGAAGTCATGGCTTACAGTTCTTTTAAACTAAGTTAACCAAGAAGTGGAGAATTTAGTCCTATGAGAAAAACGCTGGGAGAAGGATGAGCCCTTCTCAGGTTGGGTTCTGGACTGCTAATCACCAAACCTGTGACTTGTTATAAGCCTAAAGCTTCAATTTTATTTAAAAAAATCTTTTCCATTTCAGCATTATCTGCATACCAGAGGTACTACAGTTTACAATCTGACTACTGGAAGGTCTGTATAGATCTGTACTTCTTCAAATTAATACTGTATTATACTGTGTCTTGGTTTTATACCCAGGAAGTTTCATGTGTTTATGACATAATGTTTTGTTTTTAGAATTGCCTGCTGTACTATTTATCACACACCAAACTGTCTGTATATTTTCCTTTTGGGTTATACCAGTTTTTTACACACATTTTGTTTGTACCAGGCAAATTTAGGATTTTTGCCTGCGTAGTGGAGTCATTTCTTCTCCAGACCATCAATGCATACGTTAGTGCTGGCTCTCTCCTATGGTTAGCAAGTAAATAGGGAGCCAGACTCAGATGTGTGCTTTCCTTCTCAAAACTTTCCCTTCTTTGGTGTCCATTTGTCTCTTGCTCTCTTTCCTGCCCCAGATACAGACACTTTATTCACACAGATGTAGTTAAAGCTATCCATTTTGAGCCTTAAAACAGGATCTTAAATATGGAATATGCATTGAACTGCTAAAACAATTTCTGATGGCTTGTACATTGTTAAAACTTGGCAACATAAGCCTGATTTGCACATATCACTGGTATATGATCCCATATTACTTTGGTATGAATAAAAATGCTATAATCATGTGCACAGGACTAATTGCAAGGGTTCCAGTTGTCACTTGGCCTGGAAGGAGAGGGATTATGTGTATCAATTACAAACTGGTTTTATCACTGTGCTATAAACCTATATATTTTATATTATTAATAATATTTTTTATTTATATCCTGCCCTTCCATGTCACTCAGGGTGGGTAACAATATTTAAAACAACAGTTTAAAAATATAAATCTGTACATTTTTCCTAATGCCCCCAGCTAAAATTACCCAGACAGTGGGTTTTGAAACTCACTTCTGCCTCCAGTGGTGAGGCCAGACATTATTGGTGAACAGCTCCCATCTTACAGACTGTGCAGAATTGATTAATGCCCTGCAGGGCCCTGATCTCTTTTGTGAGCATATTCCATCAGTCTGGAGCTAGGTCCAAAAAGGCTATGGCCTGAGCCGAGGACAACTCTCTCTTTTTTGGGTCGGGGACCCTGAGCAGATGTTGGTCTGAAGACCGTAGTGCTCTTGGGGAGTTATGAGGGGAAACGAAATTCCTTCTGGAGTTTCTACTGTATGTACAAAATTTTTCTGCCATAAGGTTTTCTTTCTTCAATGCAAGTCAGCTTCTTTTATTAAAGTGAAAAGGAAACCTACCCATACAGGAATTTCATATGTTGTGCTTCTGAAATTCTGTATTTAGGCAGTAGTGTACACAATTATTATCAAATCAGTCTTATGTTTTTGTTTGAGGTGTGTGGTTATTCAGCTGTATTAGAGAATTACGGAGGTTGATGTGCTTGCAAAATTGAAGTCTTCAAGATCTTTAGGGAAGGACCATAACTAAGTGGTAGGGCATATGTGTTTATGCAAAATGTCATTAGTTCAATTAATGGCATCTCCAGTTCAAAAGGAATTTTGTAAAATATCTATGCTTGAAACCTGGAGAGCTGCTTCCAGTAATAGTAGGCAGTATTGACCTTGATATGTCAGTGATCTGTCTCAGTGTATGGTAGCTTCATGTCATATCACTGCTTCAGTGATTTTTGACATTTATTAAAATTATATATATCTCCCAAAGCACTGTGGTTTTAGAGAACATTTAAGAGATTAAATTAATACAGCAGTCTGACCCCATGATCATGCAGAATTTTGACATTACCTAGATGGCAAGCTACTCTTCCTCAGCTTTGCATTTTTGGAGTTGTACACTTTCCATTCCTGCCTCTCTAGATAGACTGCCTGGTGCCACCAGCTGTTGCTGGGCTTTTGACAGTTGGCAGTGATTTCTGACAACATCCTTGAGTAGGGGTAGTCAAACTGCGGCCCTCCAGATGTCAGTTTGACTACCCCTGTCCATGAGTGTAACCTGCTTCAAACTCTTGGGAGTCAGGTCTGCCAAAGGACTTCTGGGCAACTGATCTGCTTGTTTGCCTGTTGTGTAGCATGACTCCGTTACTTAGTGACAAGTAGAAAGGTTGTACCAGGTGTTCCACATGTTGTGGCATTCCCAGTGGGGTGAAGTTTGGTTGCTGTAGATTCTGTTGGGCAGAGCAATAAACCTGAGTATTTGGTTCACCATCAGCTTCTTTTCCCCATGAGTGCAGACAACAAAACTTTTATTCCACTACTTTTGCTTATTTTTAGAATTTACAGAAGCTTTAAACAAACATATCTATTCTTAATTTATTTCAGATTTCAGTGAGGAATCTATAGGGTAGTCTTGTAGATTCAGAGGCAATCTCACCTGTTTGCCTCTGAATAAATCTTACCTGGAGGATCATTTCCAAGGTGTCGCGATGGGTTGGACACGACTTTGCACCTAACAACAACAAAATCTTACCTTAATGATGAGACGGCTTTTCAACAGGAGGAAGGGGCTAGAGCAGGAAGGGGTGCATAGGGGTAGGTCTGTTCCTCAGAGCAGCTGTTTGGTGGCAGAAGGTTCCAGGTTCACCCTCAGCATCTCCAGTTTAAAGAATGTGGTAGTAGGTGACATGAAAGATCCTAGAGCAGTGTTTTTCAACTTTGTGACCATGGAGAACCCCTTGAAGTATTATTCACGCTTTGAGGACCTCTGGAAATGATGTCAGCTGGCTCACACCCCCAGAATTCATGTGCCACCAGAAGTGACATCACCAAGACACTCCCACTTGATGTAACATCAGCAGACCACTCCCACATTGCAGGGAGTGGTGTTACCATGCCTCTTCCTATGTTACCAGAATTGACATATCTATTAGGCCCATCCCACAACACCTACATGTTACTTTTACACATTGCTAGCGATGTCAGCTTGGGGGGGGGGGGCTGGCCAGTACCCAGGGGCTACCAGGAGGCCCACCAGCAGGGCTAGAACTCCAGAAGCACTTTTCCATTGGTTGGTTTCTGGCACAGGGACTCTGGGGACTGGTAATTCACATGGCCTTTCATGTGTGGCACAAAGGCTCTTGATAGCCTTTGCGATTTGGCCACTGTGTGACACGGACTGGTGGACTAGATGGGCCATTGGCCTGATCCAATATGGTATCTTTTGTTCTTATGACTGTGATGATCTTATTCTTGATGCTTGAGAGGCAACAGCGGGAGGGCTTTTGGAGTTCTGGCCCTGCTGGTGGACCTCTTGATAATTTCTGGGATTTGGTGACTGTGTGACACAGAGGACTGGACTGATCCATCATGGCCTCTCTCATGGTCTTATGATTAACTGATAGCCCATCTGGTGAATATTCCTTGTCAGGAGCGGGGCTGGCTTCTGTAAAGTTACACTGCAGGAGTTTGAGGATGAAGAAGCTCTGGCCAGGCTCTAAGCTTCTGGTGGAGGGAGGACACCCTATATTCTGCCCAAAGAGATCCAACCCCCTTGCTCAGGCTTTGGCCACAGCCTCTTGAATCCATCTCAGGCACCTTTTCCTTGAAGGAGAGCAAACAGCGAGCCCAGAGTGCAGGTATTGTTCAGTTAATGCTGCATAGGAGATTGGGTTGTATTCTTTGAGATTGTCACTCATTGTCATTCATCTCAGCTGTCATAAAGCCCACCATGCAAAGCAGCAATTCTCAGGGTCAGAAATGGTTGTCAGGGCAAAGGGAAACGAGGGAAGAAAGGAATCCTTTTGCAGGCTGTGCACAGTCCTTGCACTGGACCCTGGTGTAGTAGCTCTCAGCTATGGATGCCATCAATTCCCTGGAGAAAATGGCTGTTTTGGAGGGTGAACTCTGTGGCATTATGCCCCACAGAGGGTGAGGGATGCCAGCCTCCAGGTGGGACTTCCTACTTTCTTCCTTGCTATTGGGGGGGTGCAACAGGAGAGGGAACAGGGGGAGGGGCTATGGGCTCCAGCCTCCTCTACCCCCTCCCCAAACAAGCCCTGGCTCCCTTTCCGTTGCAAACTCACCAGTTTTAGGCAGAAGCCCCCCCCCCCCCCCCGCCGTTCTCTGCCTTTTTATTTGCTATGGACCATACAGAAGGTAAGGAAGCATGGGAATGGGCTGTGGGCGGTTATGAGCCAACCTTGTTTTTGTCTGTCTCTCTCTCTTTCTCCCCCTCGCCTCCCAGCCACCATCCCCACGAGTGCCCTAGTACTCTTTCTTTTACAAAGCTCACCAGTTTTATACAGAAAAATGCTGCCGCCACCCTCAACTGCCTCTATGCCTTCTTTCTTGCCATCAGGTCATGTAGCAGGAGAGGAAGCAGCAGGAGGGGCTATGGGCTATGAAGAGCCAGCCTTCTCTCTCAGAGCCAGTTTGGTGTAGTGGTTAGGAGTGCGGACTTCTAATCTGGCATGCCAGGTTCGATTCTGCGCTCCCCCACATGCAACCAGCTGGGTGACCTTGGGCACTGATAAAACTGTTCTGACCGGGCAGTGATATCAGCGCTCTCTCAGCCTCACCCACCCCACAGGGTGTCTGTTGTGGGGAGAGGAATGGGAAGGCGACTGTAAGCCGCTTTGAGCCTCCCTCGGGTAGGGAAAAGCAGCATATAAAAAACAACTCTCCTTCTCCTCCTCCTCCTCCTCTGCCCCCCTCCCCACACAAGCCCTGGCTCCCTTTCCTTTGCACACTCCCCTGTTTTATGCAGAACTCTCCCCCCACCACAAAAATGGCTCTCTGCCTTTTTCCTTGCTGTAGGGCGTACCTCATGTCTGCCTGTCTGTCTCCCCCAATCCACCATCTCCACCAGCCCTGGCCCTCTTTCCTTAACAACCCTCACCAGTTTTATACAGAAAAATGCCCCCCCCCCGGCTCTTTGCCTTCTTTCTTGCTATCAGATCATGCAGCAGGAGAGAAAGCAGAGGGCTCTTAAGAGCTCTTAAGAGCCAGCCTCTCCCTCTCCCCCCCCTCAGAAACACAGAACCTCTGAATAGCGCTGCAGGTAAGGAACATTCTCCAAGGAGCACAAATACTATCAAGCAGGCTTGACAAGGACTGTTGGTGGCAGGAAAGACAATAGGCAGTTTAAATTGGGAATAAGTATGCAGGCTCCACCTCCTCCCAGCTGGGAAAACCATCAGTGGGCTAAACCTGCTTGAGGGGAAGGGGAACAAGAGAAATAGCCAGTTCCCAGGCCTAGCTAAGGCAGCAGGGAAAATGGCAGGGGTCACTTCCAACCCCCCACCTGGTGGACCCTTGGGGGTCCCTGGCCCTCTGGCTGGGAAACACTGCCTGTCTGAGTAAATACTGATTTTGATGGACCAGTGGTCTGATTTAGTATAGGGCAGGTTCATGTGAAAGCTTGTAATGTAGATGGCAGTCAGGCGTTAGATTTTTAGTACATGTCTTTGGATCAACTTTCTAAGAGTTTAGACAAAAATACTATGATAATAGGCTGTGGGCTATTTTTTTTTCTAGCATTGTTAATTATATATGCTTCTAAATACATTCACAGAATGCTTCAGGAAATGAAGTCTTTGGTTTTGCCTTTCATTAATATTTAATTAGTCAAAACTAATCAATTCAACTTAATGTGATGTGGGAGGATCAAGAAGATACCTAACTCTGGATGTCTCAGGGTGTGCCCCATGCTCCAATGTAGTCTTCTAGGCCCAGGTAAATTCCTCCAGTAAAATCGGCTAGGCTTTAACTGTAATAAAAATGCAAAGGCCTATACCAGGAGGGGTCGAACTGCAGCTCTCCAGATGTCCATGGGCTACAGTTACCATGCTGGCAGGGCTTCATGATAATTGTAGTTCATGGACATCTGGAGAGACACAGTTTGGCCACTCTTGGCCTAGACCAATATCAGAAAAATTGAACATTGCCTTTATTGGGGGTTTTTTTAATGGAGGACTTTTTCCCCAGTACAAATTTGGGCATTTTGGGGAACAAATGTAAAATTTTCTTTTATGCAAAAGATGTTTTTGAGGCAATCTTAACTCTCTTAACATTGTTTTCTGTTAATTACTTGAGACATTTGGTAATAGTAACTTATTGCAATTCCTTTAGACTGTACTATTCTCAAATCTCAGTTGTTGACCAGGTCTTTTTAAAAATGACAATTTGGCAGTCCTATGTTCTGGTCCCTTTAAGGCATCAGAAATATATGAGAAAGGGTGACCTAACTTCACATGTTTATCACAAAATGATTATATGTTGCATTACTAGGGCTCATTTCTGAAATCTCCACTTAAAATCAATTCCACTAAAATGACTAAAACAATTCATTGCAATCTCTTGACATATATTTTTTTTATTAACAGCTAATGTTGAAATATTTTGTATTTCATTTAATATTTTCTTCACTTGTAGTCTTAACTATGAAAGATACTCTGGCATTTTAAGAGTTTTTTAGAACTTTTTTTTGCATTAAGTAAGCAGAGGATGTTAAGTACCAAAAGTAATTGTGTCTGAAAATAACTATTCTCCACCATGCAGGCTCTCATATGAGGGAAAGCAATTTTCCAGTTGACTGATTCACAATCTTTGTTTTGAATAACTCACATTTTAAGTAGCTTTCTGAATCTTTGGTAGTTTAGTTCTTAATATGTGTTAATATTGAAATATAAGATTTGAATGTGGAAACTTGGACTCTTGTTATGCCTGGCTTTGTTTTCAGATAATTTTTAATGGTTCCAACTAACAGTGTTTATAATAAATATATGTTCCTCTTGTTAATGAGGGAATGCAAAATACCTTGATGAATGTTGAAGAAGCCCTGCAAAGTCATAAATTCGGGGTTTCAGGCAGGGAAGAGATGTTTATTGTGACAAATAGTTTGGCCAACAAAACCATTTGCCAACCTGTCAGCAGTAGGGAAGACAGATTTATTTTGAGACATGCTAAGTTGAGTTATATAAATTTGGAGATGTAGGTATGGGAATGAAGGGGAAAAGGTACAGGGCAGCACATGTGGAATTCAAATCCAGTATGGGATTCATCAGAAATCATCCCAGCCATAAATATAAGAGTTAAAAAGCTTAGTATGTTCTGCAGAAGCAGACAAGCTAAGGGACAGGGAACTGTGTGGTGTGGTGGAATTAAGTCTACCTTCCAGACTCTGTTTCATAGTTCCTGCTTTAATTGTGTCTATTCCTTGGAACATGCCAGCCTGTCCCTTGTACAACTTAGGTAGCCTCGAGTTTTGTTTCTTTTTCTTAGTTCTGTAACAGCTTTGTAATGTTTTGACAGTTTTCCAGTTCTATTGTGGTGTAGTGAATAGAGATATATTTTAGCACATAAAGATAATTGTTTTGCTTCTAAGGGTTTCACACTGTGTTCTGAGATCTCACCCAAGCCATTTGGCCGCTGTCAAATCATAGACCAAATATTTCTGACTGGACTAAGGTTCATTAGCAGGTAGGGCAAGAAAGGAGTACGTAGCAGCTCACACAGCCAGTGTGGTATGGTGGTTTGGACAAGTGTCTGGGAGACTAGTTTCTGTGAGATTGAAATCCCTACTGCTGCCATGGTAGCTTACTGGGTGACCTAGAATCAGACACACCTTCTCAGACTAACCTACCCCATAGGGCTGTGAGGATAAAATGGAAGAATGGGGAATTATGTAAAATCCTTTGGAGCTCCATTGCGGAAGATATAGGATAAAAATTAGTTAAATAAATAAGCCTGGCCCATCAGTGCCTTCAGCTGTGGATAGCTAAAAAGATTAGAGCAGGATTTAAGTGGTGGCAGCTACTCAAATAACATGAGATAAGAGAAAGCAAGAGAGGATTCCAAAATCCCTCACAAAGACACAGATTCCCCCCCCCCCACCTGTCAGGTATTATTGGGAGAGAAGTGAGAGATAATGGGCGGGGGCGGGGCTAGACATCACTTGGTATCAGTAGGAATTTGTTTTGATCCATAAGGTTCCCTTCTACTGTAGGGATATGCCATTCATGGAAAACCCCATGTGAAGCCAATCCTATATATTTAGAATAACTGCAGTACTTCAAAGTCTATGTCTTAACCACCACCCTGCTTAACAAAGTTTGATGTCTTCCTCCAGCCAGAGGAATTACTTAAAGGCTCCTTAGGCCAGAAGCAGGCTTCATTCTTTGTTAAGGAGTGTATGGTGATGTCTGTTTTTATAAAATTATCAGATATCAGCATAAAATTATAACTCTGATGAATACACTTAAACTCTTTTAAAAATTTATCCCAGTATTTTTTTGTTTTAATTTAGTGATGTGATCTGTTACCCTGCTATGTGAGCACAAATATTGTGACATGTGGTGCTGAAAACAATATTACTAGTTTTATTCCTTCCTAAGCAGAGTTGAAGTCAGGATGAAAAAGGAAAATCTTTTCATACCTTTTGGATTTGCACCAAGGACTTCAGAAGCTGTTGTGCCCTAGTTTTCAACACAGACGGTTCCCAACCAACAAGCAAGACCAAATTACTTCTGTGTGTTATGAAGAGGGTTTTTTGTGTTGAGCTTTATGGCATGGATTAGTGATAGTTTTCTTTATTTTATTTTTAAGATGATGATGAGTTAATTGTGTTGATTGATTTGGCATTTTTTCTAAGTCACTTTAGGGAAAAACAGGAGTACAAATGTTTTAAATACAGAAACAGCTGCAAAAAGCAAGGGAAAAAACTAGCCCTTTCATCTGCACTCAAGTTTTGTAGCGCTTTCTCAGGATCTGCCATTTCTCCTTGTTCCCACTTTGCTGACTTACCATGTAACTCCTGTCCTTCTCCGAGGGGGGAATATAAAAATCAGGCCCTTCCCCCAATTTGATCATATTTTTATTCAGTTTGCTATTAATACACCCAATAAAATCGCTTCACAGAAAACACTGTTAGTTAAAAACAGTTCACTACCTGTCTGCTGCCGTACCTTCCTCCTGATAAAGTGAACTAGCCCTTGGAATCCCTCATTTATATCCAAAGACACAGGGACAGTGCTATTGCAAGCCATGTTACATCCTTCTAAGATTAGAAGGTTATAAATCAGAACTACCAATAGTATGCTGAAACTTTTTTTTTTCTAAAATGGAAAAGGGATAGTAAAGGGATAGCTTGCATAGGGTCCATTCTGTATTCTCCAGAACTTGTGTCAAATGTCTTCTCCAAAAGGAGTTTCATGGGGGCCCATATTAGGGGGCAGTAACAGGGACCTCCCAAGCCCAATCCACATCTAACTTGGAGGGCATGTAGGGGGCTCCCCAGGAAGGTCCCTGAGAATTTGAAGCATATAGATTACAAAGGGTCTGTTCTCCCTTTGAGGAGAGAGCATCTGTCTTGTGTTGATTCTTGCCAGTTGCTAGGGAGGCAAGAGGTAATATCTTTTCTTCCACTTCCTGCTTCATGGCAGGAATTTCCCTTGTTCCAATTTTCCCTCCTGCCTTCGAGGGAGAACAGTTGACTACATAGTTCTGCCCTTTATCCTTGCTGTTTTTTCACCTTTTGGCTTTCTTTCCTCATTCCCTTCAATTCCCTAATCCTTTCTCTTTCCTTCCCTCATAGAACTGATAGCCACCCTCCCTTTTTAGAAGGGAGAGTATCTGTTTCTTTTAAGTGTTCACAGCTCTTCCGACCACCATTTTGACTCACTTAAGCACAGTTCTATATGGCTATTAACACCATGGCCAGTAGTGGACCAGAGGATGGCTTCCTTTCCAACAGGAACCTGGTGGTCCTCATTAAACACGCATCAAGAGAGCATCAGGCCTGGTGGACATTGCCTCCCAGCAGGCTGTACCAACCAGAGCCGAAAATGCAAAGTGAGCCCAGGCGGCAGGACCATCCAGCCGCATGAAAAAAATGGCTCTGTTGTGGTGTGGGCTCCTGCTGAACAGCCTAACTGATGAGGGTTGGCTCCTGATTACAAGACACTCACTTGATAATGAAAGTACTCGGCTTGACTAGGGCCTGTTTTTGAAATTAATTTGTTGTTGTTGTTATGTGCGAAGTCGTGTCCGACCCATCGCGACCCCATGGACAATGATCCTCCAGGCCTTCCTGTCCTCTACCATTCCCCGGAGTCCATTTAAGTTTGCACCTACTGCTTCAGTGACTCCATCCATCCACCTCATTCTCTGTCGTCCCCTTCTTCTTTTGCCCTCGATCTCTCCCAGCATTAGGCTCTTCTCCAGGGAGTCCTTCCTTCTCATGAGGTGGCCAAAATATTTGAGTTTCATCTTCAGGATCTGGCCTTCTAAAGAGCAGTCAGGGCTGATCTCCTCTAGGACTGACTGGTTTGTTCGCCTTGCAGTCCAAGGGACTCGCAAGAGTCTTCTCCAGCACCAGAGTTCAAAAGCCTCAATTCTTTGAAGCTCGGCCTTCCTTATGGTCCAACTTTCGCAGCCATACATTGCAACTGGGAAGACCATAGCCTTGACTAAACGCACTTTTGTTGGCAGGGTGATGTCTCTGCTTTTTAGGATGCTGTCTAGATTTGCCATAGCTTTCCTCCCCAGGAGCAAGCGTCTTTTAATTTCTTTGCTGCAGTCCCCATCTGTAGTGATCTTGGAGCCCAGGAAAATAAAATCTGTCACTATCTCCATTTCTTCCCCTTCTATTTGCCAGGAATTGAGAGGGCCGGATGCCATGATCTTTGCTTTCTTGATGTTGAGTTTCAAGCCAACTTTGGCACTCTCCTCCTTCACCCGCATCAACAGGCTCTTTAGTTCCTCTTCACTTTCTGCCATTAGAGTGGTATCATCTGCATATCTGAGGTTGTTGATATTTCTCCCTGCAATCTTGATCCCAATTTGTGACTCCTCTAATCCCGCATTTCTCATGATGTGCTCTGCATACAAGTTAAATAGGCAAGGCGACAGTATACAGCCTTGCCGAACTCCTTTCTCAATTTTGAACCAGTCAGTGATTCCATGTTCAGTTCTCACTGTTGCTTCTTGACCTGCATATAAATTTCTCAAGAGACAAATAAGATGCTCTGGTATTCCCATCTCTTTAAGAACTTGCCACAATTTGTTGTGCTCCACACAATCAAAGGCTTTAGCATAGTCAATGAAGCAGAAGTAGACGTTCTTCTGGTACTCCCTAGCTTTCTCCATGATCCAGCGTATGTTGGCAATTTGATCTCTAGTTCCTCTGCCTCTTCGAAATCCTGCCTGTACTTCTGGAAGTTCTCGGTCCACATATTGCTTGAGCCTAGCTTGTAGGATTTTGAGCATAACTTTGCTAGCATGAGAAATTAGTGCGATGGTGCGGTAGTTTGAACATTCTTTGGCATTGCCCTTCTTTGGGATTGGAATGTAAACTGACCTTTTCCAATCCTGTGGCCATTGGCCATTGTTGAGTTTTCCTTTTCCAATCCTGTGGCCATTGTTGAGTTTTCCTTGAAATTAATATGAGACCTCAAATAATTTTTTAATTAATATGAGACCTCAAAATTAATATGAGACCTCAAAATAATAACATCTGAAGCTTTAAGAAAGAAATGGTCACTGTTTTGGAAGGTGAAAGGCAAGTATAAAATTATTTGAGGTCTCTTGAAATTAATATGAGACCTCAAATAATTTTATACTTGCCTTTCACCTTCCAAAACAGTGACCATTTCTTTCTTAAAGCTTCAGATGTTATTATTTTTGGAAGTTTTAATCCCTCAATATTTTGTTAAATTTCAGATTTTCATGTAAATTTGTGACCTTCAGATTTCTAGGGAAGTTCCCCCTATCTGTTCTTAGCTCTTCTGCTCTGTCCGTACCCTGTGACCTTACTTAGATGTATGACCAATTTTTCTTCTGGAGAATTCATTGTAATACAGCTTAATGAGGAAAAGACGTGGATACTTTTTCTTGCTGTGGCACTCTTGCGTTAAATATATAGGGTAACAGTTTCTTGTTCCTTGAAGCATCTCTTTTTTCATACTGCTTGATCTGTAATTCTGTTTGAATAGGAATAGCATAATTGATAGTTTCTGTTATTTCTTTTCCACACTGATTATCAAGCATTAGAAAAATTGCTGGAAAAGGAAGGTGTAGGAAAAAGTAAATAAGTGCAGATAGAATCCAAAGTAGTTCCACAGTATTTTTCTATTATGGAATACAGTTTTGAGTTCATTTTATTTCTTAGTATAATGAAACTTAATAGAAAAGTGAGCCTTGACAAAATTAGGTGTTTCATGTAGAATCATAAAAGTCATGCGGTACACATATACTTCTCTGAGCATTAAGTTCAGGGATTCACAACCAGAGTTACACGTTAACCTGGGGTGATGGAGTGTGTGCTGTGGGTTGTGTTTTTTGGAATCAGCAGCGGTGGTGGCCGAGCAGGCAGACTGAAGTGCTCATAGGTGGCGATGGAGAGATTAAAAAATTCAGGTACTCTTCAGACCCAAGAGGAAGAGAGTGGGGGAAGTATGCAACTCTTCTGATGGTTTGAAAAGAGAAACTGGGGAGAGGCTGCAACGGTAACTGCATTTTCTCCCAGTCCTGCATCCCGTTGCAACGTGAGAGTCCCTTTTCCTCCACTGTTGCTTTTCCCCCTTTGGGAAAAATGCCTGCAGGTGCTTTTCCCTTCTCTCCTCCCTCCCTTGTTTTCTCCAGATCATCTGCTCAATCCCAACTGTCTCTGCAGGTAGAGGTTAGGTGCCCCCAGCTCTCTCCCCCCTCCCCAGGAGAGTGAGGAAGTCTGCAGGGGCCTCTTAATCTTGCAGTGACTGAAAAAAGGGACAACCAGAGGGAAGCACTTACAAGAAGTCTCTAGCTCTCACCTGGAGGTTGGCAACCCTGGGTGGTTCATGACTTATCACTTCTGGGATGTTGGCTGGGAAGACATGGCCAGCTGACATTATTTCTGGGATACCTTGAAGCCTGAAAAATATTTCAGGAGTACCTCTGCGGTCAAAAGATTGAAAAAGGCTGCTCTAGTTTGTTAATCTAGCTGTATTTTAAAGGCTGTTTTCAGACTAAGCATCAATTTAGAAGGTATTTCAAAGTGCCTAGTACATATTTGAAGTTCTGCACAATAATTAAACCTGAAGACCTGGGGAGGGGTGGAGGAGAGAGGAAAAAATGAGGACTTTTTTTCTTCTTCTGGAGAGTTAATTGTAATGTGGTCTAATGAGGCGAAAGCTGGAGGAGTACTGAAAAAATATGAACTATTTTCTCTTTTACTGAGTGAGATGCTTTTAACACATGATGGACGATATAAATGTTTACTGCTCTTAAATATAAGCTGTCTTTAAGTATACCTCAACTTGGTTAATCCAACTGTTCTACTGCAGATCAACATGGTTATCTGCTGAAACTAGGGGGGCATGCAAGGCTTTCATTGCTTCTGTTTCCACTTGACCTCTTGTCCTCTTCCCTTGTGATTTACCTTTTCATTTTTCTCGCTAACCACTGTGCCACATATCCACAGACTGGATAACACATAGTTTATTGTCCTACCTTTCTGATTTGGAGATGGAGGGAGGGAAACTGCGCCAAAGCCTCATAGGGGAACTGAAATTCTCTTTCAGTGGGAGAGGTCATTCAGAGTAGTTAGGTCATGCCTCTTGCTCCAGGCAGGGCTATGCAAGTTTGTACTGACTGTATTGGCTCACAGCAAGGTTGTGACCCTCCAGTTCAATATCCCTGCTGCTCCAGCAGGACACTTGAGATTAGTTCTGCTTTCTTGGAGATTTTTGATTTATTGGTATGGAAAATAAAAAAGCCTTGAAGAAAGGCACCATTGCCAGCCTTAAAAAAGAAAAAAAGAGACTGTTAAAACTAGCCTTTTCCAGTTGAGGTTCCAGCCACTGGAGACTGGCCAAGAGCATGTACATCTACAGCAGCACAAGTCACCATCAGTGCTGGGAGACCCAACACTTTGGGCTGTTTATCCCCAACTGTCCTCAACTGCACAGGAAAAAACTTGGCAGAGGTCTGCTGGGTCCCAGCCTAGACCCATTCTTTTGTAGTCTTTTACCTTGTTAGCACGAAAGACAGAAAGGCCTTGAGGAAGGGCCTCATTGCTGGTCTGAGATAGAAAGGGGAGACAGTTGTGACAGGCCTCTCCCATCTAAAACTTAAGGCATTGGAGACTCTCACAGGCCTTTGTTGGTGCTGCCAGACTTGAGATTTTGGGTCGTTTCCATAGCCAACCCGACTGTGCTGGAAAAATGCCAGCAGAGCTATACTAGTTTCCGACAACCATGAGGAGATCACAGTGAGTGGCCTGCCCTTACGGACTTGGAGGCTTCTGGGTCTACAGGAAGTCCGAGGATTGACGCTGAAGACCCCTCCTCTCCAGGATACATTCACAATACTGTAGCAAGGCAGATCTTGTGGAGTAGGAAACTTGTAGCAGAGATTTAGCATTAAAGTTGCTATGCTAAATAGAAATTGAAGAAAGTTTGGGAATGTACAGGGCTTGTGATGCTCCAAATCCTTTTCTATCTCATTGATTTGATTTTGGTGGTGGTGAATGAGGGAATCAGAAATTCCTTGTTCTAGTCCTTAGGCCTGTCCCAATCCACAGATCTCTATGCAGTGATACACAACATACACACAGTTGTGTTTGATATTCTTTTTCTTTGCCTGACAAAGGTATGAAAACCATTGGGTTTGTAGCTTCTTGAGTATGTTTAGAAGGGTCTTAGAGTTCAGGAAGTTCAAGAAACACTGTTTTAAGAGGGCAGTTTTATTTTTTACTTGACCATCTGCCTTTCTTAAATATTTATAGAATTTGAAAGCTGGTTATAGTTTGTTTTTTTTTACATAATACATACCATGATAGTATTTTTTAAATAATGCTGCATTTCTGCTTATAGGTACCCTTAATTTTCAATGCATTCACCTAGTTATGAATGATCAGGCTGCATAGTGCTGAAACTTGGCAAAACTATTGAATTTTTAATAAATAGCCACTAGAGCTCTAATCAGACTACAGTGTTTTGAAAAACTGTTGTCACCATGTGTGTTTTTTGTTTATTTGTCATTTTTCAGGTTTTTGCTGGTAAACCTTTGACAAAACAATAATGAGCATGGTATTTATTTTCCTGTATTCTCAGGTAGTGCATTTGTTTATTATGAAAGACACTTTTTAGCTGTATAAGACTTATTTTAATCTTAGGCTGCCCAATACTAATATCTCTAGGTTATATAAGGATTAAAAGTTTAGCAGTAACTATTTTCAAAAAAGGGGGAAAACATTTTAAAGGAAGACAGAGGTAGAAGGAAGCATTTGGATATTTGAGGGAAAAATTAGGTTATAAAAAGCAATGGGTAAATAAATATAAAAGAGGGTAATTTGGGTATATTTTCAGCAAAAATAAAAATAGACAAAACTTTATAGAGAAATACAACTTATTGTCTTTATTCAGAACTGCAGGAATAAATGGAAATTTTAAAGAAACATTAAAATTAAAATTGTGAGACTCCCCTGTCCCTAGGTTGTATAGGTTTCCCATACAAAAGGGGTGAGAGGAAGAGGCTCACTCTGGCCTTCAAACTGGTAAGACCTTGAAGACTCCCTGGCCCCATCCCTACATGGCCTGGATCCAATGTCTTTTCCATCCACCTGGGAGGCTATAAAATGAAAAGAAGCCTACTGCTTGCATCCCTTCCCTGCTTCTTCCTTGTGCTGTTCAGTTCTGCCTCTTATTCCCCCACACTCTGGCCTTCCCCATACCCAGGCTTGCTGTTGCCTTCGGGCCACATTTCTTCCACTACTGTTTGACTCCCAGCCTTATTCTTGGCTAGGTTGGGGCTCTCTGCCCGAGTCATGGCCATCTCCCCTTCCAGCCCTCTTTGTCCAGGTGAGTCAAGCCACCATCTGTCCATGTTTTGGGTAACCAGAGTGGGGTTGAGTTGAGCCAGTTTCAACCTTTCAGGAGAAGCCAAGTAACCCTTAACTGCCTCCAAGATTTCCCCCAGAGCCCATTTTTGATGGGGATGGAGATGCTAACAATACCACAAGACCAGGTTCCACATGAATCTCACCTAGGTCAAATGTACATAATTCCATGGGTGCAATTACAATTGCCTACACCAGTGATTCTCAACCAGGGTTACTCCAATTCGGGATTTAATTTTTAAAATTTAACTAACGCAGGGAGGAGTCAGGAGGACAGGGTGGTTTTCTGCTCATCTTTCTGGTCTATGGTGGCCTTATTGAATTTGCACGCAATTGAAAAAATGGGAGGTAAAAACTGAATCTGTTGTATTCCCCCCATTGGCTCCTCAGATTTCCCCCTCTCATAATTTCTTCTTAGAGACCCATCAGCAGAAAATGGCTGGAGGACAGACAGCTGATGTAATCAAAGGGATCCAGATATTCAAGTAGGAGAGGACTGTGTCCAATGCTGCAGTCCCAAACAACCATTTTCTCCCGGGAAACTGATCTCCGTAGTCTGGAGATGACCTGCAATTTCAGGGGTTTCCTGGTCCCACCTGGAGACAAACAGTCGTAGCTGAGAGCGACTATATCTGGATTATTATTTAATAAGCATTTTACTTTATTAGTGATGACAGGCACACTAAACATGTGACTTCAGGGGCATGGCAGGATGGCTGGTCAGCTGGCATTACTTGTGGGGTTACTCAAAGCTTGAAGAATATTTCAGGAGTTACTGCACAGTCAAAAAGTTGAGAAAAGCTTGCCTATGTGGTGGCCATCACAGTCCTACTTGATGTCACTTGGCTCATTGGATGAATGGGGAGACAGCTTTGCAAGCCTAGAGATCCAGGTCTGTACCATTGCCCTTATTGGACATCATCATATCCTTTATCAGTGTCTAGTCACAAAGGCCAGGTTCTCTGCAGCTTTCAGTCAGAGGGGAGGAACGAGCAACTAAGCCTGATGGATCTGACATTTTATTGTATCTTTGCTCTGGAGCAGATTGGAAAGCCATCATGAGATTAAATGTTGTCCTTGATAAAGAATAATCATACAGCTAAGTTGTTGGGAGTCTTTCACTTGTCTTCAACCCAGTTCAAGCAGAGGCTTTTTGTGACACAGCCTTATTATCCATATCAAAATATACACAGCTTAGGCCCTACTTACTTACAGGACCACTTACTTCTTCATGCCCCCTGCAGGGCCCTCCACTCTGTGGGTATGAATTTACTGATGGTCCCGGGCCCCAGGAAGTGCGCCTGGCCTCAACCAGTGACAGGGCTTTTTCAGTCCTGGTCCTACCCGGTCGAATGAGCTCCTGGAAGGAACTGCAGGCCCTGACAGAGCTCTCAGGGTTCCACAGGGCCTGCAAAACGGAACTCTTCCACCAGGTGTTTGGTTGAGGCCGGGCTGAAGCCCCAGGGTATTCAATAGGGGCTTCCTTGGCTTGGTGTTAGACCAGACCCAGATGATAACAACTATCCCAATTTATATCTAGGGCGTTGTTGACCATACTAGAGTCCGCAGCTATAAGTTGTTGGGGAAAGGTTTTTAAATATTCGCCATCTTAATTGTATTTGCAATTTTGGGGGGTTTTGTGGTTGTTTTATGGATTTTTAAAATTATTATATGATGTTTTATTGTTAACCGCCATGAGCCAGCTTGCTGGGAGTGGCAGTATACAAATCCAACTAATAAATAAATAAAAATAAATATCAGTGGAACTACTGATTCTTGGAGTCTGGATTCTCAGTATAAGCTGGATTCTCAGTGCATAAGCTGTTTACAGCAGAGGTATCAGAAACACACGGGTTTTCACTGACCTAATTGGTAGTCACTGTTTTCTACTAGAAAAGTACCCTCTTCAGAAAAGTCATCATTCTGACTAAGAGGCTTGCAGATCCCTATGAAGTTTGGGGATAGCATGGGAATCTGTTATGTCAGATGAGTGAGTTTTGTCCATAGTTAGTTGGTTATAGGTTAGGATTTAAACCCTCCTTATGGGCTCCCGTTGAAGAAATTTAATCAAGCATTGACCTCCTTAATAGAAGAAGGTAAGGACCACCAAAATCAGAATTTTTTTCTTTCATATATTCTTGCTAGACAGAAAAGATAAGGAAGTTAGACCTCTTTAGAACTCAGCAAATTAAATTTTCTGCATGTTTCAAAATTCCATATGGTGTCTATTCCTTTAATTGTGCAACTATTAAGTTAATTGTTTATTTTTATTAATTTGAAGGATGCCTGTTTTCATATTTCTATTAACCCATAACATTGTAAGTTTTTACATTTTTCATATACTTTCCCACTATACTGTTGAAGGTCTTTTCCAAGTGCATAGTACTGACTATTGCTTGCCTTAGGCTTTGAGATTGCCATATATTTCCTTCTTAGGAAAACTGGTTAATAGTACTGGAGTCAAAGGTCTGCTTGTTGAGTTAGTGCTCTCTTGTTATTGAGGCCTGTTGGAATCTAAGATTCTTAGTTGAAGGACATCTCAGTTGAGTGACATCTCAATTAATTGCCTCATGGAGAGTACGTTATATAACCATTCTAAATGCTTTAAAGGGCAAGGGGTTTCTGACTCCTGAAAGGGTTCAAGCTACTTTTTCCTTGGTGAGACAGTTTAAATCTCACAGGTTCCAGGCAGTTTGGTGTACACTCTTTGACTACCGGGATTTTTAAGTTATCTGAAGATCAAACGTAAAGTAAAGGAGGCAATAGGCCCACTGTTGGATGCGGATGGACAAACTCTAACGGAGGATGCAAAGAAAGCAGAAAGGCTCAGTGCCTATTTTACATCTGTTTTTTTCCCACAGGTCAAAAGGTTTAGGCACACCTAGAGATGGCAGTAGCCAAGGGATAGTGTCTGGGTGGCAGGTTGACATGGACAGAGAGGTTGTTGAGAGGCATTTAGCTGAACTGGATGAGTTCAAATCCCCTGGGCTGGATGAAATGCACCCGAGAGTGCTCAAAGAACTTTCCGGAGAACTTGCATAACCCATGCCCATCATCTTCAGGGCCTCTTTAAAGACTGGAGATGTCCCCGGAGGACTGGAAGAGAGCAAATGTTATTCCGATCTTCAAAAAAGGGAGGAAGGATGACCCGGGAAACTACAGACCAGTGAATCTGACCTCTGTTGTGGGGAAGATAATGGAGCAGATATTAAAGGGAGCGATCTGCAAACATCTGGAGGACAATTTGGTGATCCAAGGAATTCAGCATGGATTTGTCTCCAACAGGTCCTGTCAGACCAACCTGGTTTCCTTTTTTGACCAAGTGACAGGTTTGCTGGATCGTGGAAATTCGGTTGATGTCGTTTACTTGGATTTTAGTTTTGATAAGATTCCCCATGATGTTCTGATAGATAAATTTGAAGGACTGCAATCTGGATTTTCAGATAGGTGGATAGGGAATTGGTTAGAGAACCACACTCAAAGAGTTGTTGTCAATGGTGTTTCATCAGACTGGAGGGAGGTGAGTAGCGGGGTACCTCAGGGCTCGGTGCTCGGTCCGGTACTTTTTGACATATTTATTCATGATCTAGATGAAGGGGTGAAGGGACTACTCATCAAGTTTGCAGATGACACCAAATTGGGAGGACTGGCAAATACTCCAGAAGATAGAGACAGAGTTCAATGAGATCTGAATACAATGGAAAAATGGGCAAATGAGAACAAGATGCAATTTAATAAAGATAAGTGTAAAGTTCTGCATCTGTGAATTCTCAAAGAAGGGTGTGCCTTATTGCCATGAAGACCCGCAAAGAAAAAGAAATCCCCCCCCCATTTTTTAGTTAATTTTTGTAATTGCAAAAGGAGAAATTGGGGAAACACTTAAATATATATTATATACTAGGGATAAAGCCCATTTGTAAAAATGGGCAGAGCTTGGGCGTTGGGAGAAGTGTTCTTGCAGGGCGTTGTAGGGAGGAGGCAGTGTAGTGTTCCGTGGCAGCTGTGAAGGGAAGGCAGGGAAGCGGCGCAGCGTGGGCTGGGGGGCGGGGTGAGCGACGGGGAGGGGAAGGACCCATGCTCGGGATTCCGGGCATGTGTGGAGCATGGGGGGGCGGGGCTGTGCGTTGGGCCTCGCAACCAGGCCTGCGCGTGACTCCGCGCATGCCTCGTTCATTTAAGGGCCGTGGGAGCAGCCAGGCAGAGCGGCCGGCGCCGGCGAGATGTAAAGCAAGGCCTGCGGAGGACTGGGAGCGTTGTGTCAGTGAGGCTGGAAGGGCAGGGACGGGGATGGTGGCTGGAGGATAGGCGGTGGCTGGTTCTTGGTGCTTTGTGTCGGGGCGGGAAGGGGTCTGGGGAGGGTGGGGGGTGATCGGTCGGCAGGCAGGCGGGAGATTGTGTGGTTGGGGGCGGTGGAAGCGTGTGAAGCAGCGGTGGGGTGGGAAGGGGTCTGGGGAGGGTGGGAGGGTGATCGGATGATGTGTGCGCGGTGAGTGTGTGTGTGTGTGTTCGAAGCGTGGGAAGCGGTGGCGGGGCGCGGGGAGGTTGGGGGGGTTAGCGATCGGCGGTCGGTTGCGTGAGTGTGTGGGTGGGGGGGTGTTTTAAGGGAGGGGAGCGACGGCAGGGTGGGAAGGGGTGTGGGGATGGAGGGGGGGTAGTTGGTGTCGTGCGGGGACGTAGTGTGTTTGGGGGGGAGGGAAAGGAGCAGGGACGCCGCGTCTTTGATGTGGCTTCCCAGCTCTTTTGCCCAGGGTGATGGGAAGGCAGGAGGACTCACCTTGGGTGAAGGCAGCATGTCCTTCGGCGCAGCGAGTCTCCTGGCGGGTGAGGCCGGTGCAAGCGGCCACAGGGGAGACGCGCGTTGCGCGCCTCCCCAGTGGCCACTTGGCCCTTGAGTGGCACTCGGAGGGGCGAATCAGGGCCCCTCCGAGTTTTTATCACGGACAGAGCCCGCCCTAACTCCTCCCCAATAGCCCTTAGGGCTTTATTTAATCCGCTCCACAGGAGCGGTTAAAGATGAGAGTAAGCTAAAAAGTATTGCTACAAGATCACAGAAATCTTTATTGAACAAAAAGTATCACAATGTGATGTTATTGTTTCTTGACATAACTTCTATTTATGTCTATACACTTTTGAAGGTGGTATTTCCCTTTCTCAGTGTTGTAAAGTTTAACTTAATATCCAGATATGCTGGTAGCCCTATTCATTTTAACTGTATGAGAGTATTACTGTCCAAATCGTCCTTTTGATTACTACAGAATTTGTTTTCTACCTTCAACTTCCTCGCCCTCCCCCCACCTTTCAGGTGACAAAATTAAAGATAAATGTGCTATGGTAGCATAGGATTCAGCAGCATGCAGATTTTATTCTGGTATTGGGTATACTTGCAATTTTTCTTAGGTATACTACTGTGGACAAGAATCTCGCAGAAGAAATGGAGTAGCCTTCATAATCAATAAGAGAGTAGGAAAAGCAGTCTTGGGATACAATCCCCAAAATGACAGAATGATCTCAGTTCGAATCCAAGGCAAACCGTTCAACATCACAGTGATCCAGGTCTATGCCCCAACCACTGCTGCTGAAGAGGATGAAGTTGATCAGTTCTATGAAGCCCTACAACACCTTCTAGAAGCAACGCCAAAAAATGATGTCCTTATCATCATGGGGGATTGGAATGCTAAAGTAGGAAGCCAAAAGATAACCGGGATAACAGGCAAGTTTGGCCTTGGAGTACAAAATGAAGCAGGGCACAGGCTGGTAGAATTTTGTCAAGCGAATACAATGGTCATAGCAAACACTCTTTTCCAACAACCCAAGAGACGACTCTACACATGGACATCACCAGACGGTCAACACAGAAATCAGATTGACTATGTGCTCCGCAGCCAAAGAGGGAAAAGTTCTATCCAGTCAATAAAAACAAGACCAGGAGCTGATTGTGGTTCAGATAATGAGCTTCTTGTTGCAAAATTTAGGCTTAAATTGAAGAAAATAGGGAAAAGCACTAGGCCACTCAGGTATGAACTAAATCATATCCCCGACGAATACACAGTAGAGGTGACAAATAGATTTAAGGAATTAGATCTGATAGACAGA
Source organism: Paroedura picta (assembly GCF_049243985.1). Lineage (NCBI taxonomy): Eukaryota > Metazoa > Chordata > Lepidosauria > Squamata > Gekkonidae > Paroedura > Paroedura picta. The sequence continues at coordinate 64,863,076 of NC_135374.1, read as the reverse complement.
GTGCCTGAAGAACTATGGACGGAGGTTCGCAACATTGTACAAGAGGTAGCAACTAAAACCATCCCAAAGAAAAAGAAATGCAAGAAGTCAAAATGGCTGTCTGAGGAAGCTTTACAAATAGCTAAGGAGAGAAGGGAAGTGAAAGGCAAGGGAGAAAGAGAAAGATACACCCAATTGAATGCAGAATTCCAGAGAAAAGCTAGAAGAGATAAGAATGCCTTCTTAAATGAACAGTGCAAACAAATAGAAGAAAACAATAGAATGGGGAGGACCAGAGATCTTTTCAAGAAAATTGGAGATATGAAGAGAACGTTTCATGCAAAGATGGCATAAAGGACCAAAATGGTAGGGACCTCACAGAAGCAGAAGAGATTAAACAAAGGTGGCAAAATTATACAGAAGAACTATACAAGAGCGAGCTTAACATTCCTGATGACCACAATGGGGTAGTTACTGACCTGGAGCCAGACATCCTGGAATGTGAAGTCAAATGGGCCTTAGGAAGTCTGAGCAATAATAAAGCTAGTGGTGGTGACAGCATTCCAGTTGAACTATTCAAAATCTTAAAGGACGATGCAGTAAAAGTGCTACACTCAATATGCCAGCAAATTTGGAAAACTCAACAATGGCCACAGGATTGGAAAAGGTCAGTTTACATTCCAATCCCAAAGAAGGGCAATGCCAAAGAATGTTCAAACTACCGCACCATTGCACTTATTTCTCATGCTAGCAAAGTTATGCTCAAAATCCTACAAGCTAGGCTCCAGCAATATGTGGACCGAGAACTTCCAGAAGTACAGGCAGGATTTCGAAGAGGCAGAGGAACTAGAGATCAAATTGCCAACATACGCTGGATCATGGAGAAAGCTAGGGAGTACCAGAAGAACGTCTACTTCTGCTTCATTGACTATGCTAAAGCCTTTGATTGTGTGGAGCACAACAAATTGTGACAAGTTCTTAAAGAGATGGGAATACCAGAGCATCTTATTTGTCTCTTGAGAAATTTATATGCAGGTCAAGAAGCAACAGTGAGAACTGAACGTGGAATCACTGACTGGTTCAAAATTGAGAAAGGAGTTCGGCAAGGCTGTATACTGTCGCCTTGCCTATTTAACTTGTATGCAGAGCACATCATGAGAAATGCGGGATTAGAGGAGTCACAAATTGGGATCAAGATTGCAGGGAGAAATATCAACAACCTCAGATATGCAGATGATACCACTCTAATGGCAGAAAGTGAAGAGGAACTAAAGAGCCTGTTGATGCGGGTGAAGGAGGAGAGTGCAAATTTGGCTTGAAACTCAACATCAAGAAAACAAAGATCATGGCATCTGGCCCTCTCAATTCCTGGCAAATAGAAGGGGAAGAAATGGAGATAGTGACAGATTTTATTTTCCTGGGCTCCAAGATCACTGCAGATGGGGACTGCAGCAAAGAAATTAAAAGACGCTTGCTCCTGGGGAGGAAAGCTATGGCAAATCTAGACAGCATCCTAAAAAGCAGAGACATCACCCTGCCAACAAAAGTGCGTTTAGTCAAGGCTATGGTCTTCCCAGTTGCAATGTATGGCTGCGAAAGTTGGACCATAAGGAAGGCAGAGCGTCAAAGAATTGCTTTTGAACTCTGCTGCTGGAGAAGACTCTTGCGAGTCCCTTGGACTGCAAGGCGAACAAACCGGTCAGTCCTAGAGGAGATCAGCCCTGACTGCTCTTTAGAAGGCCAGATCCTGAAGATGAAACTCAAATACTTTGGCTACCTCATGAGAAGGAAGGACTCCCTGGAGAAGAGCCTAATGCTGGGAGCGATCGAGGGCAAAAGAAGAAGGGGGCGACAGAGAATGAGGTGGATGGATGGAGTCACTGAAGCAGTAGGTGCAAACTTGAATGGACTCCGGGGAATGGTAGAGGACAGGAAGGCCTGGAGGATCATTGTCCATGGGGTCGCGATGGATCGGACACAACTTTGCACATAACAACAACAAATACTTGCAATTTTTCTTAGGGAAGTTCAATGCATTTATACTTTTAAATTCCTTTATGAGGGAAAATCATATGATTGATATGCTAAGTTAAAATGATGCTGTTCAATCGGTAAGCCATTTAGGTTTGATAGAAAAGTAGATGTTACATATATTTGAATTTTCCCCCAGATGGTGCTGCCACACCTAAAGTTTTTTCAGCCTTTTTGTTTTAATAATTACATTTTATAATTATTGCTACCACAGATCTGTTGCATTGCTGCAATTGCATTTTCCTCGTGGGTGACATTCCGAGGTGGTTTGCCATTGCTTGTCTCTGGGTAGTAGTGACCCTGAACTTCTTTGGTGGTCTCCCATCCCAGTGTTGACCAAGGCCAACTCTGCTTAACTTTCTGAAGAAAACAACAGCTTCAGAAGGTGGACTTGATGGGATCCTATTCCTGAGCCCCTCCTCAGAGGCTCCATCCAAGATCTCCAGAATTTCTTAACCCTGGGTTGGCAACCCTTCCCTGAAAGTTTCCATCTTCGGGAGGCTGGAAAAGCCTTCCCCTGCTAGTTACTGGCCAGGGAATTTCCCATTGCTTGCTTCTCTTTCTCTCTCTTTCTCAATGTCTTTTTCCCCAATGATGGCCCAAAGTGGCTTTTACAAATGACTTTTAAAAAGAACTTACATTTTCCTCAAAAAACTACAATATGGTCACTGGAGAACAACCAAAAAAGAAGTGTAGGCGTGTGTTAGTGTGTGTGTGTCAGGGCGGGACCCTAGGAATGTGACCTGGGAGCCAAGGGGGCAGCAGCTTGAAAAAATTTGGGATTCACTGCTCTAAGGCATCCAAATAACCAGTTATTTGTTAGATAAGACTTGCAGCTCTTAGTCACAGTTACCTTTTTCACTTTGCATAAATAGGTGTGACTGCTATACCCTATAATCTGTCCTTTACTTTAGTGCTAATATGGCTAACATTTTGGCAATATGATTCTAACTTTTCTCATTTGTATTAGACCTAATTTTCTTGAAGTAGTGTTTTAAATTCCTTATTGATGGTGTTTTTAGTATGTTCTTAGAAAAAAGCAAAAATATACTTTTTTCTGTTTCGGTTCAAAAAATATATTTCTTTTCTTTACAGAATGCTGCCTTTTTGTATGGCCTTGGCTTGGTCTACTTCCATTACAATGCATTTCAGTGGTAAGTGGAAAAGTACAGGAGATTTGAGTGGTGGCACTTGTGCCTTTACTAATTTCAAAGCTCCCTGCTTCCAATTTCTGTTTTTTTGTTTTTTTTCCAGGGGGGCATCATCTGGGCAGGGAATTGGGTTCACTGTGGGTGGGCAGTTAGTTGTGAATTTCCTGCATTCTGCAGGGGGTTGGATCTGGAGGCCCCTTCCAACTCTATGGTTCTACGATTCTAATGTAATGTGATAAAGTTAGGTACTCACGTACCACAGCACAGCATAATCCCAAAGTGTGGGAGTTAGCGGTATAAAGGGCGGTATACTCCCTTACATTTTTTTTTACTGAAGTGGATGATACCAACACCTCTCCCAGGGGATGTTGTTAGTTCAGGGTATCTGTAAATAATGTGAGGGAAAGGACAAGCATGTACTGTATTTGCCGGCATATAAGACGACCCCCCAACATTTTCACTCAAAATAGAGTTTGTTACATTACATTACAGTACTATGGGCCACTATGGGCAGCTATGTCTATCCCAACTGAAGTGCACCTGGCATATAGGACGACCCCCCCCCACTTGGAGGCATGTTTTTCAGGGGGGGGGGGAAGTAGTCTTATACGCCAGCAAATACAGTACTCTGCAAGTCATTATGTACATATTAGTGAAGAAAGAACAGATTCAGTATATCTGAAAATCCAGTTCTTTTTTTTTTTTAGGGCCACATCACAAATCACTGGAATAGTAGAGGACAAACAATACATAAGAACAGTGGCTAGTTTCTTGTTTCTTGTGTCTCCAGCCTTCATATTCCCAATGCCACTCAGCCATCCCTGAGCATTCCCTAATACTACTTATTTATTTATTTTCTTATATTTATATACTGCCCTCCCTCATGCCTCAGGGGAAAACATATGCATAAGTTCAGTATAATTCATAACAATGTAAAATGAAGCAGCAGTAAGAAACCTGATTATAATAACATGACAGTAACTGGTGGTAACAACATTAATATACTAACAGTGATCCCATGATTGGTCAGAGTTCAGTTGATGGGAAGGGGTTCTTGGGAGCCCAGTAGATGATGCTGGTTCGGTTGACCTCAATCAAATGCCTAGAGGGAGAGCTCTGTTTTGCAGGCCTTGTGAAATTGTACTAGTTCCAACAGGACCCTGATTTCTTCTGGGAGCTCATTCTACTAGGTAAGAGTCAGAACAGAAAAAGCTCTGGTCCTGGTTGAGGTCACATGTGCTTCCTTATGGCCAGGGGTCATTAGCCAGTTGAACATGGTGGAACATAGAGCCCTTTATGGGGGGGGGGGTAAAGACAGCGAGATACTGGGCCCAGTCACCTTAGATTAGTGGTCCCCAAACTTTTTCAGGCTGGGGACCGGTGGCAGCAGGGAGGGCGATTGCCCGGTCGCGCACAGCGCAATGTGCATGTGCGGCCTGGCTGAAAATGTGTGTGCGCGGCCCTGCTTCTCCTCCCCCCCCCCACAGTAAGAAGCTTGCCGGGCCGCAAGCTTGCGGCCCGGGAAGTTTCTTACTGCGGGGAGCGGGAGCCGCGGCCCAATGCCAGGGTCTTCTCAGGCTGGCTCCGGGCCATGGCCCGGTAGCTGGGGACCACCACCTTAGACCATGGAGAGGGAGCTAGGTAGCCAATGACCGAAGCTGGTTCGGAGTTGCCGAAATCCTGACTCCTTCAGGTATCCAGGCTGCATCTTTCCTGCCAACCCCAATAATGCCCTTTTCTTCCCACCACCACCCAGGGAAAAAATGATGGTTCAGAAGTAGTCAAATAGGGAACTTCCCCCACAGTCATTGATGTGCAGCTCAGGCACCCTCCTTCCTGCCCAGATTTCTCCCCTGCTACATTCCAGAGGTGTACTTTTAAGGACCAAGCTGGTTGTCATCTGCATGTTGATGACATCCCAGTCCAAACCACTGCACCAGCTGGGCAAGAGAGCATATAAAGATACTAAATAAGATTTGGGAGATGACAACTCCCTGTGGGATTCCACATGTGAGCTGGTGGTGACTTGATTGTCTCTCTCCAATTGTTACTCTTTGTCCATGACCCCGTCCTTTCCACCATTTTCCCCAGAAAGACTAAGTGCATGACAGGTCAGTATTTGGTGGGTTCTTGTGGATCCAGAGATGGTTTTATTCAGCAGCAGCCATACCACTGCCTCTTTCAGCCTCTCCAGGAATTCTCCCGTTGAGAGGGAGAATGGGGGCGTGGGTACTCTCTCATATCAGTTGTTTTAATTAACCATGATGGGCAGGGGCCTAACAGGCACGTGGTCGACCAGGCTGAATTTAGCATCCTGTTCATCTGAAGTCTCACTCAGTATTCTCTTGAGAGGCGACCAAGGGGCCCCTTGTTTACTTTCTGTATCTAAGGTTGAAGGGAGGTCATAGCGTAGTGCCAACATTTTGTCTGCAAAGTAGCTCACTAATGCTTTACAGCTAATTTCTGATTGTCTATTGTTTTGGTGCCCTTTCTCCAGGGCAGTGAGTGTCTGAACTATCCTAAACAATTGTGCCGAGCATGAGATTGCAGACACGATCGAAGTCGAGTAAAAGTTGTCTTTTACTGACTTCACTGCCATGTCATAGGCTTTCATGTACATTCTATCAGATGTTCTCGAAGCTTCATCATGAGTCTTCCTCATGAACAAATATATTACATGCACCAATTAAATTTCTAGAAGTCACAACAGTCTGGTTCCTGGGATTTGTAATGCCCTAAGAAGTAGGGCAATTTTCAAGAATCTTGATCTAAGTTGTAACTAAAGAATGTTTTTCACTAGGGTTGGGTGCTTCGGCCTCCAAAGTAGCCGTTTGCGCCTGACGCAGCCACTGCCACAGTGTAGGGGGGTGGGGCGGCACCGGCGTGCCTATTGGCACACACACACAAGTGTAGAGCTCTGATACCTGATTTGGATCCACCCCAAAGTTTCAAGATATATGGCAATGTAAAAAGAGATACAAATGTTGACCTTTTACAATGTTTTTATTCATTTGCTAGTACTATTAAATATTATAGCAAATGCACAAATTATATTCTGAATGGAAAAAATAGCATTACTTTATGAAAGTCTCAACAATGGGTTCAGATTTTAATGAACTATTTTCAAGATCATTATGCTCCAGTTACAAAATACGTGGGCCACAACTGAAGTGTTTCTTGTTCATCAATTCTTTAGTTGATATTAGTTTATCAAATGCAATATATGAGTCAATCAAATAACAATTTTTCAGAGCACTTTTTTTGGTTCATGGGCATTGGTGTATAAATGTTGTTTTCTTCAGTAACTTACTTTGCAGACTACTTAAAATAGCCTAACAAACATTTCAATCTCTTTTTCCCTCCTCAGGGCAATTAAAGCATTTCGGGAGGTGCTTTATGTTGATCCCAGCTTTTGCCGAGCAAAGGAAATTCATTTACGACTTGGGCTTATGTTCAAAGTGAACACAGATTTTGAGTCTAGTTTAAAGGTAGGAGTTTAAATGTTGTAATGATAACCCAGCATATTCATCATTTGCATGTGCTTCATTTTTCACTATAACAGAATGTATGAATTTGCTTCACTGTAATTTTTTGTTTGTTTGTTTGGGACTGTAGTGGAATGAGTTCAAGATTAGGTACAAAATTCTAGGATCTGTCCTGCAAACTCTGCAGGAAAATAAAGAGTTTTGACAGCCTGTCTCTCACAGGTATGTGGAACACATACCTGCTCTGGGGCTGTTTGGTCCCTCCCTCCCTCACACACACTCTCCACTCTCTTCCCTCTAGCTTCCTTGACCATCTTCCTGGTCCCTCCTCTCTTCCTCTCAGACAGAGACACACAGACATTCCTTCCCCTATCCCCCTTTTCTTAATTACCTGTCATGGCAGGAGTTTCTGGGCCTTCTCCAGCTGTACAGGTGGCACCCAGATAGCTGTGCAGCTTGCGCGTTGACCTCAGCAGTATTACGGGCATTGCCCTGCCCCCAGTGGTCACACAGATTGTGGGGTGACCCTAGCCAGGTTCAGGGGCAGTGCCTCACCCCACAGTGGTCCCGCGGGTTGCGGGGCAGCCACCAGCAGCTTTAGGGGCTCCACCTCCACCTCTTCCAGCTTTGTAGTTGGTGCCCTGTCCATGGCCTCAGCTTCCTCTGTTGGCCACCTCCCCATGGCTTCTGGTGTGCTCCCAGGGGCAGGCCTATAGATGTCATATCCGTACCAATTTCCGTCCCAGGGGGTGTGCTGGAAGATGTGTTCCACATGAACAAATAGAATGTTTTTAGTTCACCCCATAGAGATATGACTATAAAACTATATTTCTGAAGCCTGGACCTTATCTTACCCTGAATACTTACTGCACAGATATAAAGCCTGGCTCACTATGATAACTATGTTAGTCATATGTCTGACTCTTGGTAATCCTATTGGTCAATATTTTTCAATCGTGTACTGCTTCTGTTAGTTGTATAATGCTCTGGCCGGTATCCAGTTCAATCATATCTAACTAGAATTGATTTAAGCTTGTGCTTGATGTAGCTACTTTCGCTGCCTTCCCTAAATGCTCTAAAAGGGCAACAATATGTAGGACTCTGACTTGGATAGCCAGGCTAGCCCAATATTAGGCGTTAAGCGGGGTCAGCCTAGCCCACCAAAGAATATCAGAGTTGTGACATGACAGAAGGCAATGGCAACCACTTTTGAACATCTCTTGCCTTGAAAACCTCACAGGGTTGCCGTTCATCAGAGAAAAGCTTGACAGCAAAAAAGAAAAGAGAGAGAAAAGCAGGACACAAAAGAGCAGGATAGAGGCTTTAATACCATGTGTTTTTAGCCACGAGATGATCTGGGAGCTGCATTCCATTTAGCCAGTATGAGAAATCTCACCTTCTTGAGACAGCTGCAGCTTGTATTTAGCAGTTCAGTTCTTGAAGGAACTATTTTCTCTGGACTTGTTGTAGACTCTTTAATGGTAGCAGTCATAGTGGTAAGAACACCAGGGAGAGAGAGGTTTGTCAAGTCATCTCCCGTGACCATTTCACTATGAAGAAATATGATCCTGCAATACTTCTAAACATCCTACCTTGGGAAACAATTTGGTTGAATGATAAAGAATGGATTTTTAAAAATAAAGAATTAAATAATTACCCCATTATTTTCTACTTGGAGAAACCTTGTTTGAATCTCTTTAGGCCAGAATTTGTGAGTGTGTAAGGTGAATATCAAGGGTTTAAAAACACTAACCTGAAGGTTAGCACTGGCTGACTTTAGGTTTATATTATAAAAGTAATATTTAGCATATATTGGTAAAAGAATAAAGCATAAAAGACTTTTATAGCATTTTTCCGGCAATAAAGTATCGTAGTGGGTTCCTTTTGAAAACCATTTATGGTCCCTGTGCAATCGCAAATTGAGAACTAACTATTCATGTCCAAGCACATTTCCCCCCTTACATATGTATGGGTGGTGAATATGGAACAGCCCATTAGCAACATCATCAATTAAATCTCTGCTTCTATATGGAAGCTTGCTAGAAGACGTTTAACCAGTGGAGAACAAAAGCCTTTGTTGCTTACATCAGTGGTCCCCAACCCCTGGTCCGGAGACCGGGACCAGTCTATGGATCAGTCGGTACCGGCCGCGGCTCCTCCTTGTCCTACTCCCTGGCTGCTGCCTCAGGGGCTGCCCTGCCACTCTGCTGCCGGCTCACCTTTGGTGCTCTCCAGCAGCCACCATGGCTGGGGCTCCCTCTAAGCATGGCACTGCACAGCTGCTGCTGGCAGCACCACCAAGCGGGTGGCGGGAAGTCAGGGGTGCTGGCGGGAACGCAAGTGGAACAGGGACTCTGGCAGCGGTGACGTCCCTTGGCAAAAGACTACCCTCCCGGGCCTCAGTAAATTGGCAAGAGTTGACCAATCCCCGGTGATAAAAAGATTGGGGTCCACTGACTTACATTATTTAGTTTTCACTGATCCATATAAATTCATCAGTCAGGTGCCAAAATAACAATCTGGAATTATTAATGGATTTGAGGGAGATATTTAAAATCATAGAATCATAGAGTTGGAAGGGGCCATACAGGCCATCTAGTCCAACCCCCTGTTCTACGCAGGATCAGCCCTAAGCATCCTAAAGCATCCAAGAAAAGTGTGCATCCAACCTTTGCTTGAAGATTTATTATCATTTTAACACCAAAGTTTAATGAAAATGATTATTTTTTCATTTAGTTATTTGTTTCTTTAATATCCCAATGCACATTTGAATCCTGTCCTCAAAATCTCGGCCATGGTAAAATTTATTTATTTATTTATGTTAAAATTATAGGATCCTAGAATTGGAAGGAACCTCCAGGGTCATCTAGTCCCAACCCCCTCGAGAATGAAATAAATTTACAACTACCAGCCCACCCACAGTGATCCCAATTCCATGCCCAGATAATTCCCCATCCCCCAAAAAACCAGAATACCTGACCAGTCTGGCCTGGAGGAAATTAACCTCCTGACCGTGAAGTGGTGGTCAGCATTTCCTTGGGCATGCAAGGAAGTGCTACAAGAGCCAAGCATGGCTCAGCATTTCTAAGTATGGGCTATCTAGCATTTACTTAAAACTTCCAAAGAAGGAAAACCCACCACCTCCTGAGGAATCCTATTCCACTAAGGAACTGCTCTAACTGTGAGGAACTTCTTCCAGATGTTTAGCTGAAATTTCTTTTGAATTAATTTCATCCCATTGGTTCTGGTCTTCAACTAGGATTCTAGGATAGGCCCAGGTTTTAGACTGCTTGCTTTAAGCCATTCCATTACTACCTGCAAATACTGGGCCAATGCAATTGGTGGGGCATCTGGTTGGTCGTCCATCAGGAGATTGAACTGGGTTTCATCCGTTTATTGATGATACACAGGCCCAAAGTTCCCAACTAGATAGGCAAGAGGACACAGAAGGATATTAAATAAAGTTGGGGAGAGAATAGCACACTGCAGAACTCCACAAGGAAGTTGGTAGTTGTGTGATTGATCCTCACCAATTGCAACCCTTTGATCTTGACCACAAGAAAGGAGGTAGCACATTGTAAGCCAGTCTCTTGGATTCTTGTGTAATCCAGGCGGCAAACAAGAGGTTCATGGTTTATTATGTCAAATGCTGCTGTATAATCAAGCAACACTAGCAGCGCTGACCAGCCTTGGATCATCTGTTGTCGGATATCATTCATCATGGTGACCAGTCCCATTGCAACCCCATGGTCAGGGCAGAAGCCCAACTGGAATGGATATTTTAGTTTCTTTCAGTATTTCATTGCGCAATTAATAATTACTTGTGTTCCACAAAATTATTGCCCGGACATTTTTACTATAGTTATAGGAGTGAAATATTGCAGTATGAGAAGAACATTTGGTCTGTTTGTACTTATGTAGACCAGATTTGTTTCATTCATATTAGATAAACAAAGTGCCTTGTTCACCTTATTTTCATTTAGATTTTTCTGTTTTGATTATGCATGAGGGGGTAAAAGAGGGTATTTGTGCCTTACAATCCTTTATTTTAAAAAAAGAGGATGAATTCTGATTTTGAAGAACTCTAGAGAGTAAACTAATTAGTTTATTTAGCAGCATGCGTTGTACATCCTCTCACCCTTGCCTTCAGCATGCCTGTCAGATGGAGTCTTGGCTGTCTGCCAGCACTTTGATTACGCAAGGCTTTCCATGTCCTAGTTATTGAAACAAAAGGCTGTTTCAGGATCAGGCATCACACCTAGGTCACATCATTAGAAAAACTATCTCTGAGAGTTAAACTCAGCTGGGATAAGACTTGTATTGTGGTAAGTTCATTTAAAAATTGTTGTGTTTGTAAGGTTTTGTAAAAATATAATGCAGCCTTCTTAAATTATCTTTGGGAAACTGGGAAATAAAATTCCAGAGCCTCCATGTAGCAAAGTGTCTGGAAAGTATTCTGAATAACTGCTAATGGTGTTGTTGAAGTATCGTTAAATGAAGTTGAAGAATTATAGAATAACTGAGAATTAGAGAATACTAGCCCTGAGCAGATTGTAAAACATGTGCACCTCATAGAGATTGTTTGTCTACATATGGGAATGTTTGTGTCTTTGATGCCCAAGCACTGCAGATTCATTATCTGTAAAGGTCACATGAGCAACTTTTGTTACAATTGTATCAGCAGTCAAATCCTTTGACAAAAAAGTATTTCCTAATTAAATGTGAGATCTTAGTTTCTTACAAATCAAACTATGTTATCTTTGGCTGCTATGCTGTTGGTTGCTATGTGATATCTTACCATTTTGTAGTATTCTGATTCGTTAGTTAAATCCTCCTACTCATTATTTGAGTTTCTGTGGATGAATGTCTACCTTGAGGAGTTGTGTATCATCTCTATACTGCTGTTGCCTCTCCTGCATAATAACTATTTCACACAGCAGTAGCCAGCTTCAGTGCTGCAATATTTGTAGGAGGTGCAGATGTTTGCTAGCTTTGGTTTGCTGCAGTGATTAGAAGCTGGATGTTTAATAGGGTGTTTTTGTAGCTTATAATGCTGGAAATAATAGATATTTGGTTACATTTTGACAAAGAATTTTTGTTCATTTTTATTATTAAATACCTCAGAAGAAGAATCCATTCTAAATTCAGCTGACTTTCCAGGATTGTTCTACATATATATGATGATTCATTTGCATATGTGTACCCAGACAAATATGGATGTTTTATTAATAGTATTACCCACATTCATATCTTTGGTTGGCTGCATAATTTTATCATGTGCTATATAAAAAGATTTTGGAGAACATTTATGTTTTGTAATTCTTGTTGTTTTGGGACTTTGGAATTATATGCAGCAATATGGTGTGGTAAGACTGGCTATAATTAATAGAATATTCTTGTTAAAATGAGTTTGTGCATTTTATTAGTATCTCTGACTATAGAAATATTAAAGTTCCATTTTTAATTCTGATTGTTATCTAAATGTTTAGTAACACTAGTATGACTGATCCTTTCATTGGCAAGATTAAAAGTTTATATATGTATTTTTTAAATGCAGTCTTGTTAGAAATTCATTTTTAGTGTTGCAATTGTAACCAAGGAATGAAGCTGTTAGTGCATGAACTATTTTGTTTTTGTGAGTGTCGAAATACATTAATTGTTGTAGCACCTTTAAAAAAAAATCTCAGTTTGCATTTTTGTACATTGCCTTGATAGATCATCATGTTAATAATTTTAATGAAAACTTGTAAAATACCTGATAGTAGTGTTTCATTTATATGACAGAAGTATGGGTTTGCGTACTATATAAAACATTAGCATGTTAGAATTCTGATGGAGTAAGTGAATATCAGTTACTTACTCTGAACCTTAAATTATGTTTGCATGTAATTAGTTGCTCCTGCTTTTCCACTGACATGTTTTGAAGATGGCTACGTATCATTGGCTGTTATTGCACTAGTAATGTTAGGTATTGGTGTCTAGTTTTATTATTGAGAATACTAATGATATGATGATATGTTGTAACATTTTAAAACGTCTAAAAATCTAAATATTTCTGTGGTTATAAAAAGTATAATCTGGAACTATCTCCTTAATTAATGTGATCTTTAGAGTAATTTGTGTGTTTCCAAAGCTTGTTTATTAAACCAAGCTGTGTTGTGAGCATGCTGGGAAAGACTTCCCATCTTCCTTAAGTGCGTGAGGTTTCCCCCTTTCTATACCACAAACTATTTCTGTGGTTTTAGATATTTATCAACTGCATAGGTCAAACTTGGTATACGTAAGCATTACTGTTTATTTAAGATATTCAAATTTGGCACATTTTAGGACATGTGATACCCCATTAGGGGATGAAACTTCAGCAATTATGGGAACCCTCCTCCACTGGTATTTATAAAATTAGCATGTAATGCAAATTCTAGGTTCAGCCCCTCCCTAAGAGTAGTTAGTGAGAAAAAAATGAGGGGGTGGGAGATGACCTTGCCCATTATAGCAGGAAGATAAAAAACAGAGGAGACTTGGAAGTAGAGCAGTTGAGAAACTACAGTTACGGATTACCGGAAGACATGTAGAAAGCTTAAGTGCTGAGGTGAAAAGAGAGTTCTATCTGAGGGGAACTATAAAACAGCTGCTTGGAACAGTCTGGAAGCAATAAATTTGTAACCAAAGGATCCCTGTTGTTGGACAGTTCCAAAGTTTAGTGGAAGTTGAGGAAGACGAAATGAGTTTGTAGAAGCCCCCAACTGAAACTTGGGTATCTGCCCCTCCCCCTGCAGTACACTATATATAATAATTAACTCCCACCAATTTGGGAAACCCTTTCCTTGAGGATTTGTTCTTATAAATGTGTCTTGGTTTCATTAAGCTTGTGGGCTACATGTCTAAGGGAAAGGAAGCCACACACACACAATTTAACAACGATCCTGTGGAGAATCCATATTCATCCTGTTCTCCAGCAGTTGCACTGGTTGCTGGTTGAGTTCTGAATCAGATTTAAGGTGTAGTCTAGGACCCAAATGCCTTAGTGTATATGCCCCCCCCAAGAGCACTTCAATTATCAAATTCCAATTTGCTGTTGGTCCCCAGCCCCATAGAAGTGTGCCTGACGTCAACCGAAAAGGCCCTGTCTGCCGCTTGGTAGAATGAGCTGCCAGAGGAGATCTGGTCCCTTATGGCAGTGGTCCTCAACCCCCTGTCCGGGGACAGGTACCGGGCCGTGGATCCTCCTCCTCCTCCCTGGCTGCTGCCTCGGGGGCTGCCCTGCCACTCTGCCGCCGGCTCACCTTTGGTGCTTTCTGGCAGCCACCATGGCTGGGGCTCCCCCTCGGCATGGCACTACGCAGCTGCTGCTAGCAGCGCCCCCCAGTGGGCAGCAGGAAGTCAGGGGCACCGGCGGGAAAGCAAGTGGAGCAGTGGCTCAGGCGGCGGCAAGTCCCTCGGCAAAAGACTACCCCCCCCCGGGCCTCAGTAAAATTGGCAAGCATTGACTGGTCCCCAGTGATTAAAAAAGTTGGGGACCACTGCCTTATGGAACTCCCAAAGTTCTCAAGAGCCTGTAAAATGGTGCTTTTCTACCAGGCATTTAGTTGAGGCTAGGGGCTACACTCTTATGATTAAATCCCCCCCCCCAGCCTAAATCACTCTCTCTGGGCTTGCCCAGACTGTATCCCATCTGAGTTGGGATGGAACTGGGAATGCCATCTCTTGTGATCCCTGGTTCCTGGGGATACATTTGGGTTTTAAGAATTATATTGTATTGGGATTAGGATTTTTATCTATTATAAGCTGCCTCAAGACCATTTTGGAGAGAGGAAGCCTAGAAACTCAACAAATACATAAAATAAATAAAAATATAGGATATAAATTAATGGTGACAGAGAGTGAGTGTGATATTGTTTGAGCCCAAATCCCAACGATGTGATTGAGGGCTGATTATTAAAGGAGTCTGGGCTACTCTGTCTGTGAATGTATATCAGTTACTTACGACTCCCTGTGGATTTTGAAAGAGACAAGAATGTTGACGAGTATGACATCTTGACTATGACTATGTATAACCCATAACCTGAAGCAGAGAGGTTGTAGAGGGTGGTAGGTACTCTGCGTGATTGGACAAGGGGCTTCGCATAACCCCTTTCTCTTTCAATCTTACACATTTCAGAAAACCAGAATACAATATATTCTGTTCTTTATTTCAGTTGCCTTTGGGGGTTTTTTATTTTTGAACTAGTGGGCAACATAAACAAGATATAACTGATATAGCTTCAGATTCTATTTTATTTTCCACATTTTTTCATTTCTGTCATGCTTCTCTTTGTATAGAGCTGGCATCAGTTCAAATAACTGATTTAGAAAGATTATTAATTTGCTACAGATTATCTGCTTTAACTGCAGTTAACTTCAGTCACTTGATGCACACTAGATCATAATACTTTGCTGTCTTTAAAAATCATTTTAATATATGTGTGATAGCTTTCAAATGGAGGAGCAAACTTCTATTTTTTTAATTACTGAGATGATTTCTCTGTTCTATTTTGCAGCATTTTCAGTTAGCTTTGATTGACTGCAATCCTTGCACTTTGTCTAATGCTGAAAGTAAGTAGTTGACAAGAGCTTGTTATATTTGTATTTTGTTACATTTTTTTGTTTAAGCATCTGTACCAGCTCTTTCTACCAATATTGGCAGCAAAGGTAGCAACGTATAGAATAATTTCAAAGCAAAATAATTAATTTTTAAAAGATTTAAATTAGGATACAAGTAACACAATTTGGAAGCCAGTCGGACCAAATTTGCAAAAGATCATCCAATAAATTCCATGGCTATATGTATGCAACCACAGTTTTTGGAGGTTTTGGGGGAAATAAATGAATATAGGAGTGGTTTCTGGTTCCAGTCTGAGTGAGTGGATGCATGAAATGGTGCTCCATTTGGGGCAATTTAATTTAAATCTGGACGTTCATGAGTGTTTGAGTCTGGAACCATTTGAAACTTTTTTTGTGTGTAAAGGATAGGTCCATCTGTTGTCTGAGAGGAAACCCTTTCCTTCTATATGGCATTGCCAATTTAGTGTATATACAGAAAGACATAGGGTTATAAATAGATGCATATATACAACTTCATACTTATTCCCCTTGAACTTTACTGTTGTTTATATCTTTCTTACTTTTGCAGTTCGGTTTCACATTGCCCACTTGTATGAAACCCAGGTAAGTGTTAAGCACATTTTGGTTGTTAAATCTAATTTGGTATGAAATCTTGACAGTAAGGCTGAGTTGACAAGAGTGATTTTTATGCAGTATTCGTTGTCCTTTTCACAGCAACATTTTGATTGCTTTGAAAATGGTACCACAGGTCATTTATTCAAAAAGTATTTCCCTGGTTGTAATGGGCTATATTTGTCTTCTCTGGTGTCAGCACATAACCAACTCTGGTGAACTCCATCTACTCAGTGATCCATGATTGGCTGAGATCACTCTGGATAGATGAAACAAACTCTAAAAAGGTTTTCCCCTCTTGGAAAACCTCTGCCAAAGTAAGAATAGGATGGTAGAAATAAGACAGCAAACAGGATTTTTTAAACATTAAAAATTCTCTGTTTTATTGCTAGGTTGACCATCAGTTTTTCACAATGAAAATCAAAATGAGTCAATATTCAGTACAGCTCCATACAGCAAGGAAACCATAACCCTATTTTCCTTTATATGGAAACAGGGTTTTTTGCGGGGGGGGGGGGGAGATTGTCCTCCCTCTGTTTTGGGATATAACTCCGCCACCAGAGGCAAAATACAGAAATTGTATTTCAGCTGCTGTACCTCCCTTGCAAACCAAGAATCAGTGAAGTGATATCCTACTTACTATGTGGGGTTTAAAAAAAAATTCCTTGAAATACCTCTTACACTTTGAAAGTGAGCCAGGATATCATCCTTTCTTTTCCAAGGTTCTGTGTAAGACAAGAGATAGAACCACCAATTTTGTTACTGTTTTATATTAATTTCATGTGAAAAATAGAAACATTTTGTTTGCTCTGTATGCCATACAGTGGGTCAAGCTTTCTCACCTTTTTTACTGTTGAGAAACCTCTGAAACGGTGTTTAGGCTTCAAGAAACCCCAGAAATTACACAATTGTGCTGAATAAGGTTGGGAAGCATAGCTGTGTACATTCCCTGCCACGGGTCCTTCCCTTCCCACACCTCTCCAGGCTCATCATCGGTCAACTTGGGAGGGGTGGGCACATTGATGTGCCCTTATATGGTCATATCACCCAATAAATGTTTAACAAAATTAAAAAATATATATATATATAAATTAACTCCCACCAATTTGGGAAACCCTTTCAGGACTGTCAAGGAAGCTTGCTGTAGGTAATATTGTCTTATAGTCACTAAGTACAAGGAGGATTACAAGGAACTGTACTGCAGGGGGAGGGGCAGATATCCAAGATTCAGTTGGAGGCTTCTACAAACTCATTTCCTCTTCCTCAACGTTAATTTATTTAGAAGCTCTCAGCATTCTATGTCAGTTAGACCATGCCCTGCCTCATCAAGCAATTTCAGGAGTTTTCTTTTGTTATCTTACAGATGTGTTTTGAGGGCATGAGGACACCCTCTGGTGCATAATAAAGCCTGACTTGCCTCACTTTATTATTAGATTCAGTGAGTCTTAAAATATAAAATAAAATCTAGCATATAATTTGCTCCAAAATATTTATATTCTTTTTATATCTTTTACATTGGGACAAAAATGTAAACCTCTATAATCCCATTATAGTAAATCCCATTATAGTAACCGTATTTGTATTATTCTCAGAATACTCTATTTGTGACAGATTAAATTGTCATGTCCTCTTAGTTCACCCCATTAGATATTTAAAAGAAACTTGAAAAGGATCTTGATCTTAGTTTATCATACGTGACTTGCTTAAGCATACCATACTTGAAGAAAATACAATTAATATTAATGCAGTAATGTAGAAACAATCATATTGTTGTCCTAAAGTTCCTAATTAAAAACTGTTACAGATTGGAAACTAATTGTTTTATGCCTACATATTCATATATGTAATTAGAATATCATCTACTATGTTTGTTTATGTTACTTTCCCCCCTAGTTTACTTGTGCTTTTCTAATTCGGCTATGTAATTCGGATGTGTATTCGGCTAAGCCATACCAAAAAAAATACCTTACCAGTATTTTGAGGGTATTATTTAAGCTGATTACAGATCTCTGATCTGATTGGCTACGGTTATAGCTGAGCCTAAATAAAAGCAATTTTTTTTTTTACTTTTATTCAGTGATTGGCCAAACTCAGCTGTACCAATCAGCTGGGTTAGCAGGAGCTGAGAGTTCGTGGATCCCGCTATTCGCTCTCAGGTCTGTGTGCAGTGGCAAGAGACCTCGCTGCACACAGATCCTGAGAACAGCTTCTGCTGTGGTGTGGTTTAAACCATATCATAGGACAAGACCTCCCAACCACATATGCATGCAGTGGGGAAGCATGCAGATGCTGGGGACAGTTTCTCCTGAAAGGTCTGCACCATCTCAGCTGGGGTGGCTGCTGTTGCAGTTCAGTTTAAAGTCCAGTAGACCTTGATTCATACAAACACTGTATTAATGGCTAGATCTCACGGTCTGTGATGATTCAGTCAGTCTCTTGGCCTTAGTATCAATCAAGCGCATAATAAACATGTGACATCTGTTTAGTTTTTGCAGTGCTGCTCTCAAAAGGCAGATGTTGTTAGACAACTTGCAACTGTTTAAAATCTCTTCTACAAAGAGAGGAAAATAGTGTCCTCGCATTCTTCGTATATTTTTCTCTGTTGATTTTTCTATGCTTTGTGCTTTAATTGGAGTCTCCAGAACAGTGGTCCCCAACCACCGGGCCGTGGCTCCCCCCCCCCCACGATGAGAAACTTCCCAGGCTGCAAGCAAATTGGCCGCCAAAGCGCCTGATTAGCTTGCGGCCTGGCAAGCTTCTTTTTGCGGGAGGGGGGGAGAGGGAAGCGTGGCCGCTGGCGCAAATGCACATGCGCGGCAGGTCCGCGCATAAGCGTTTGTGCCATTCACGGCCGCAAATGCGCACGTGCGAAAGTGCTGCACATGCTTGTTTGCGGCCACTCGTGGCGCAAATGCGCATGCGTGGACCTGCCGTGCATGCGCATTTGTGCATGGGCAGCCACGCATGCGCTGCACCCAGATTGCCCTCCCCCCACCGGTCCGCAGCCTAAAAAAGACACAGAAAAAGACATTGTATTAGTATCACTTCACAACTAGTTGAATAACATTATCTCTAGTGTCCTATTTAAAGAGTCTCATTGATTTTCTTTAGTATTTTGTTTTCTTTAGCAACCTATATCAATTACACCTCCATTTGGGAGTAAAATGTGGATATTCTAAATTTTATTTATTTATTTATTTATTTATTTATTTATTTATTTATTTATTTATTTATTTATTTATTTATTTATTTAGATTTATATACCGTCCTCCCCGAAGGCTCAGGGCGGTTTACATTAAAACTAGTCAACGATACATGAAACAGTCTTCGTTAAAACATACATACAGTAATTAATAACAGTGGTTGTAACCATATAACAGAATGTAACAGTATAACAATATAATAAAATAATATAACGATGGAACGGTACAATACCACAACAGGTCCAGAGCGCTCTGGTGGAGTTCTGGGAGGAAGGGGGAGGAGCGGGGGGGGGAGCGGGGGCCCTTCATTCGCTGTTGGTTGTGCCTGGTCTCAACCAAATGCCAGGTGGAGGAGCTCCTTTTTGCAGGCCCTGCGGAACTGTTTAAGCTCCGTCAGGGCCCTGATCTCCTCCGGGAGCTCGTTCCACCAGGTGGGGGCCAGGACAGAGAATGCTCTGGCCCTGGTCGAGACCAGGCGGACTTCTTTAGGGCCAGGGACCATTAGCCGGTTGGTGGCGGTAGAGCGCAGAGCTCTTTTAGGGGCATAGGCAGGGAGGCGGTCCCTCAGGTACACTTTATGAGGTAAATACCACAGGCATTAGCATAGTATAGCATCCCAATCAGCAAAATCAAGAGAAATGATAGACCTACAATTCATAAGACTAAATAAAACTGAATTGAGTGTTCTTTTTTCTGTTAATTGTGTCGATGCTGGTGTTTTATTGGTGAAAGCAGTAGTGCGGACACTATCATTAATATTCATTTCTGTTTTTAATTACAGTACTTGTTTGCCTGAGCTTATAAATTAAAGTTATAATTTGTTTTTTGCTGTTATTTAAGAGAAAATATCACTCTGCAAAGGAAGCTTATGAACAACTTTTACAGACTGAAAATCTTCCTGCACAAGTGAAAGCAACTGTGTTACAGCAGTTAGGTATGTAAAAGACTGTCGAGGAAAAATAAATATAAAATGGTGTGGTTTTGTTTTGAGCAATCTGTTACACTGACAAGACATTTCAATCTCCCCAACTAAAAATATCATAATTTTCCATTAAAAGGGTATTGTTTACAATCTAAGCATTGGGGGCCAAACTGGATTTTTGCTTGTATTTATTACCATCTATATTAGCCTATTTTTCTATGAAATCTTAAAAATAAAGTTAGCATATATAAATGTAAAACTTAAATGTTTTAGCTGCTCTATGCTTACCTCTCTTAATTTTTTATTTTACCTAAATTTTGGGTCTAAAGTTACAAACGACAAAGTTGTGCAGATATGTTAAATACCTGCCAGAATAATGAACAAAAGTTGGCATTAGTTGGAAGCAGCTATCATCGTAACTACCATATCCCTAATAGAATACAACAGCAGTTTTCTTTCTGGATGGTGGAATTAAACCATTTCGGTCTGTCTCAATTTGGTTGAGTGGAGCAAATTCCAAGCTACTTGCTTAATGGCTTAAAAGAAAGAAGCGGCACTTTTCTCCATTGTCTTTCTTTTGTCGGTAGGTATTTACAGCTCAATGGAGCTGGATTGATATATCATCTCCTTTAACACTGAAGCTTCTGGTTAGCAACCTCATGTTATATAGGATTACCTTTAACAATGTATTTTCAGAATTTTGGTTAATTTACTTTATATATTGTCTATTTTTTTCTTTGAGATTAAAAGTGAATTACATAAATTATAAACACACAATTTATAAACATACTCGTAAATCCCATTGGTGGACTTCCTTCTAGCCACCAATATGGTATCCTTTACCCTTGCACTGTAGCCTCTCTTCAGGCGTTGCAAGCACTGAGTCTCCATGAGATTGGAAGAAGCCAGTGTGGGCTTGAATGACAAAGTGGACCCTGATGAAGAAGATCCATCTTATCTGGAAGATGGAAGGGATCCCTAACTTTCCACTGTGCTATGGTAGAATTCACTGCCTGCGTGACCAGAATGAAACTATTAGAATTACCTATGCTAGTGGAAGCCTGATTTTCCTGGGAACCTTAGCAAGAATCTGCATTTGGGGAAAAGTGTACAGTAGACCCTCCAGCCTGAGTGATGGCAGCATGAGTATTCTCCACTCCATGATACAGAACCTGGTTGCTTGCCTTAGGCATGAGCAAGTCTACCACTGGACAACCAAAGACTGTCAGCACCATCTGATAGACATCTTTCTTAAGTGTCCACTGTCCACTGGCAGCTGTCTGCTCAGCCAGGAGGCCTGGGAAAGCTTGATGCCCTAAATGTGCTCTGCCCTAAGAGAGCCTGTCTCCACCTTAGTCAGTCCTTGTGCTGTGTTGACCTGAAATAATCATCACTAGGATCTAGAGACTCAACTGCATGTTCCTGTGCCAGTCTTCCTTTGACTACAACTCCTCAGCCCCTAAGACTGGGAACCGTAAAGTTCTCCACTTTCTGTAATATCAAGGAATATCTTCCCTTTAGTGCTAACTGATCCCCTTGTTCACCTGGTCAGACCTACAGGGACCGATCCATTTGAGAACAAACAGAGGGGACAAAGAAAAATATTGCTACTGTCTTGTGTGAAATCTTCCTCACTGTGGCTGGGTCTGGATTTGAGATGAGCAGACCCATTAGGCTTACTGGGAGCATGAGTTGGAGACACGTCACTCTGAGCAACCAGTAGTGCTGGTTTTCGCCATTCTCTTCTGGATCGTGAACAACTTTTCCTGTCAGGAATCTATGAGTACCCCTATATAATATGGGTGATATGCTGGAGCTAGGGAATTCCTCAGGTGGTTCACTAGGAATCCAGTCTTACAGAGTCTAAATACTCTTGTTTGTGTCTGATATAGCCGGTGCCATAATTGGAATCCTGATTAGAGAATCATCAGAATAAAAGTTGACATGCACTTTCTGGTCCCTGATAAAGCCAACCAGACGAGCACCTTGGGAACCACTGATATAACTGAGAAGAAGCCAAAGGGTAATGGGCTCCTGGATGTGTCAATTCTCCATGAAGAATCTCAGAAGTCTCCTGTGGGTCCTATTGGTGTGCATGTGAGAATTGGTCTCCTGAAGGAAAATTCCCTCTCCTACAGTGCTTCTGCAAAAGAACATAGTGTTTCCACTCAAGACTTCCTTAATCTCCTAGAATGTTTGAAGAACTTGAGAATTCATAGAGTGCCCATTTTCTGTTCCTTTTTTGGCATAGTGAAGAAAATTTAACATAGACCTGATATTCCCTCTTCCGCTGGGATTGATTCCGAGGCTAGAATTGTCAGAAAATGTTTGATGGCGGTTACAGACCTTTGTCATCTTTCTGAATTCTTTACTCAGCAAAGAGTGAAAGCATTTTTTTGTGTGCGTATGCTTGGAGCATTGAAATTTGGGTGCATATCTTTGCGTCACTGCTTGTAGTGACTCTCTGTCTTTGCTTTTTCCCAAATTTCATTGAAGGGTGCACACACCTGCCCCCAAGGGCTCCCCACTGTGTACAGGCCTTAATGGAACTTAATTATCTGTAGCTTTTAACATTGTGTGTACCTCTGGGAAACCTGGAAATGTATCCCCCACTGCAAAAGGAGCTATGGCCTGATTCTAAGACCTACGTCTGTTCTGACTCCTCCACTGGAATGAGTTGTTGGATCGAGAGGAAGGCTTGAAGGCAGCTTTCAGTCTCTTCTTTGACTATATCTTGGTATGACACCATTCTTACATATTGGAGGCGCAGGCAACTCTATGTTCATCTCAACTTCCTCATGTGAGACGAATTCTGTATCAACCTTAGAATTAGAATCACTGATCTTTGCCTCTTGACTGTAAGGGATAAATCTGCACATATAAACTGCCTTTGTGCATCATGAGTGCCTAGGCTGGGAGCATCTGAATTATAATGCCCACCTCGAATTAACCCCCTATTTCTATGGCCAAAGGCCTACCATATCAACTGTACCTCATTTCTAATGGAATGTCAATTGATTCTAGTAATTCAGGAAATAGAAGAATTGCCCAGTGGCCTTAATGCTTCCTTCAGGAGAGCTCTGCCCTGGCATGACTTCCGCAACCACCACCACCATTTTGGGTCCCCTCAATACCTCAGTGCGCTCTGCAGATGAAGCAAGATATCCACTAGAAGTTCATGCCTCGCAAGGAGTCTGATGCGTCTTTTGGTGCATTTTGCCATGCACTCTGAGATTCCAGTTCTGAGCAGGCTCGGAACAGTCCCAGAGAGTGCACCTGCTTGACCCTGTTAGCTCCAAAGCCTTGGAAGTTTGTAAATCTGTCCAATAGGAAGACCTCCATTTGCTCTGCCATCACAGGTGAATTCCTGCCCCCCTCTCAAGTAGCAAATTTTGTCACATTCAGTAAAGGCAGCAAAGAGGAGCAATTTTTTTTTTGAGAGGGAAGGGTAGAGTGTAAGAAATTTATACAGAAACAAGTAATATAGAAAAAAGTTAAGAATGAAAAGAAATGAAAAGAACACTGTTCTCTCTAGCTGAGGCAGGAAACAAACTGGGGATTTGGGAGACACCCACTACAGGAAGTAGGAAGGGAGGGGGACAGTTTCTGCCTCCCTGAAGTGAGGGGTGGAAATCATCCAAAGATGTCTTCCTCCTCTGGGGGAGAATTGCATTACAAAATTAGAGAAACAGTTAAACAGTATGGTATGTACAACAAACAAAATTCCCTAAATTTCAGTCATGAATTATGACAATATTTCCTTTATAAAAGCCCATTATGAACAATTCTATTTTGCACATTCTGTGGAATGATAAAAAGTGTGATAGCCTTTCTGAATTTATCAGGTATGGATATTCCAGTGGTTGGAGCACAATAGAGGATGCTTGGGTACAAGCTATTATTGATATTATATTACTCATTTGTAGGTTTTTGCCTAGACAAGGCTTTGCTCAGATGAGTGGAACATATTGAGTGAGGCATTCTTATAGATATGTAGAGTGGTTTTTGTGAGGGTAAACCAGTAGAAAGTATAGCAGTGTTGTAAACTGCTTTGAGGCCTCGTTGGAGAGAAAAGCAGGGTATAAATCAGACTTTCTCAATTGTTTTGCCATTGAGATACCCCTGACACATTCTTTAGTCTTCAAGATACCCCATAAGTGGTACAATCATGTGGAATATGGTTGGGAAGCATAGCTGTGTACGTGCACACCTGGGGCCCCTCCCTACTCCCTCCAGGCCCATCTATGATCAGATCACCCAATAAAACATTTAATTAATTTTTCTTAGATTATCCAATCTTAAAATGTAACATTATTGTTGTTTTACAATCATATATATTCAAGGTATCCTGATATTCCAAAAAGTCCATCCTACTGTTCTGGCAATTTGCTCTCCCCGTGCTCTTGGTCTCCAAGTGAAGCATGGGATAATGCTGGCTTATTTCTATAACTTGGGAAATCCCCTTTATTGCAGAGTGTTTTCGCTTGCGCGGCTCAACGCCTTTCCATCCAAAGTATTACAAGGGAGATTTGCCAAGATTCCTTTCGAAAATAGACTATGTCCCTGTGAATTAAACACTCTTGACACCATGCAATATATTTTACTGGATTGTCACTTGTTTATTGTCCAGTGAAGGAATGTTATACCTCTTATACCCAAATGGAGAAATCATTCAAAAGACCTGATCTGCCAATTTTTGTTGAGCGATAAGGATGCCGATGTCACCTTTATTATGGCTGAATTTTTGTCTTCAGTTTTTAAACTTAAACTGATTGATGTATCCTGACTAACTCTGTTCATTTTGCTAATCTGCTTTATGCCAATAAAGGTATTGTGTGTGTGTGTGTGTGTGTGTGTGTGTGTGTGTGTGTGTGGTATCCTGATAAAGTATCCCTATAGGCTGTCTTTAGAACACAGTTCCTATCACTATGGCTTCAAGTGAGTCTATTGAAAAGGTGGACCTGGAGTTTCTGGTAATTGTGCTGAAGGGACCCTGGTAGAGGCAGGTAAACTGGGGGTGTAGAGCAGAATGCATGTTTGGTTCCTTCACAGGCTTTGGATCCAAATCTCCTGGATCTGATGTTTTCAGATCTATTTGTTTTTGTTTTTGTTTTTTTGGATCCATGGATTTCAAGTGGTGTGACCTGTGCATTGTTTTCTGCTTTTTGGAAGGTTGTTCTCATTTCCAACATTAAAAGTTCCAAATGGCCAAACCCTCAGATCCAGCCATGAATCCAGTGGTCCAGACTAATGGCACAGGCTATAAAAAACACCCATATGCTGGGCATACCTGCCTGGTACCAATGTCCTATGGTTTCAAGGAGCATAAAGAAAGGATATCCATTACCCATTCTTGATTTCACATTGGAACCATCGCCAGGCAACTCGATAAGAAATTAGGACCCAATAAAACCAAGCCAAGAAGGCTTGTTTCTTTTTCAATTTATACCCCACTCCTCCCAGCATGCTGGCTCAGGGTGACTTCCAACATTTAAAATCATAAACATACATAGAGCATCATTTGTCAATAATTTAATATATAATATATAATAATAAAATAATAAAATTAACAAAATCAATTATATCAGTTTTTTGCCAATTACTTTGTTCCACTCCCAGATCCATGGCCAGTTAACTGAGGGCATATTGGATATGACAAATATGATCTAGTTGAAGCCATCCTCTATCCCTGTCACACCATGCAGGGTAGAAAATATGCATGAAGTACACGAGGATACCTACCCATTTCTGTTCACACACTCGGCTCCATCCTCACTAATTGTTAAAGAGATGCAAGCCAGATGTGCAACTAGGTTCCTATTCTTCTCCAACTGACAAGGAAGGGAAAATGATTGATGCTTTAAGACAAAAATTGTATGCCAATTCCTCATTAAATTTGAGGATAGCTAACAGGCCATTTTGCCTGCATACCAGCTATTCTTATTGGGGAAGGTCATCTTATATCTGGAACAACTACCAGAAGATCAAAGGTCAAAAGTCATTCAAGCATTAAAATTGGAAGAACAGCAGTTGAATGCTGGTAAGCATGTAGAGGACGTTTCAGCACAAATATTAGACTCTCTGATTATAAAGGCATGTGTGGTTGAGGTCTTCAGTTCTCTCTCTAGAAACAGGGGCAATAGTTGAAGACTTGCCCTTCAAAGGCACCTCACTCTTCCCATCCAGAACACATGATTTGCTGCACTGGATTGAGAAAAATTGGCAGACAGCATGTTCTTTTGCTATAACTTCAGCACAGTCTTCTCAATACAGACCAAAGTACCAACCGAAATTCTCTTATACATATCAAGGCTTTCAATGGCCGTATTACAAGCAATCATCTCAGCCTCCTCAGCAGAGATTTTTCTTGCAATCATCTCAAATTTTTTCGCCGCAGACCAACTGTGAAGTTGAAACCTGAAAAGAATCGAATCATGATCATGTGTCCAAAGATCATACTTGGGCATCTAAGCCTCTTTTCTGACATAATAGTAGATGACAAACCACGTAAAGCCACTTTCAAAGAAGTTTGGCCTCTTACCTTCCTCAGTGGTGCAAAGTGTCACTTGGATGTTATCTGTTATTATTAAACCGAGTTACTGTTTATAGGTTGCACAGTTACTCCTACAGTCAATGGCACAGGCAGCTGATCATGTCTTCTTTGTGTTGGCCTTTGAACTAAGAACTTTACTCACAAAGGGGGCAGTTCAGTGTTTATCACCTTCTCATTCACAGTTTAGTTATTATTCCAAGTTCTTTTTGATTAATCAAAAGGATGGTGGTTTATATCCGATTTTGGATTGGATGTAAGAGGTCTTAATTGTTTCATTAAAGTACAACGCTTTAAGATGGTCTCCTTGGCCTTGATTTCAGAATTGCTACACCCAGGAAATTACTTTGCAGTCTTGGATCTCCAAGATGGTTACTTTCCCATTCACAGTAATTATAGAAAATATTCATGATTTTTGATCCAGACTAACACCTACTAATATAATGTACATCCTTTTGGCTTAGTTATTAACCCAAGGGGATTTACAAATTGTATGTCAGTAGTGGTTGCCTGTTTGAGAGCTAACGGATACTCAATCTTTCCTTACATAGATGGCTAGGGGAGACAGTGTGGTGTGGTGGTTAAGAGGAGCAGCCTCTAATCTGGAGAACCAGATTTGATACCCCACTCAGGCAGCCTGCTGGTGAACCTGGGGTAATCACAGTTTTCTTAGGGCTGTTCTTACAGAGCTTTTCAGTTAAAGCTCTCTCAGCCCCACCTACCCTACAGTGTCTGTTGTGGTGAAAGGAATGGAAGGCAGTTGTGAGCAACTTTGAGACTCTGTTGGGTAGTGAAAAGTAGAGTTTTTGTCCCATGTGTTTGCCTTAATATGTAACTTTTACAGAATTTGTTTATGAGAGTGTTCAACCCTGTTCTCCACCCCCAAAACCACAATTTCTCTATCTAGAGAGGAATTATTTAAAAATTACGATGGTGGACACTCAATTGTAATCTCTTGAGGGGAATATGCTTTGGAGTGAAATCTCCTCAGATCACAGTCACAACTGATGCACCCCTGTCAGGGTGGGAAGCCCACTGTGAAGGTAGATGTTCACATGTGGAGACAACTTTATATATTAACTTACTAGAGCTGAGAGATATTTGAAATGCCCTTAATTCCTTCTCAGATTTACTGCACAGCAAGGTGTGTCAGATCCAGACCAATAACACCACAGTGATGTTTTATATAAACAAACAAGGGGGCACCGTATTCCTGTCAAGAGGCCCCAAGTATTTGGGAATGAGGAATAGCAAATCACACTTTAGTGCAGATGGATACATTCTTGTTAACTGGGAATTGAGTGCTGTTCTATACTTTTCCTTTCTTGTCTTTGATAAAGATAATCATGACAATTCCCATTCTATTCTAAAAACTCCCTTCTGGCCAAGGCATATCTGGTTCCAAGTACTCCTATAGAAATGAAAGGACAACTTCATTCTCCTGGTACTGGAATCAGTCCAGTGTTGTATGGATTGAAATTTAGTTTATTGGCATTTATTCAGGTCATACTGTGCTCGGCGGGTACTAATCTGTTAGAGGTCCTTGGCCCCAGAGATATATGCCTGGCCTCAACCCAGGCCAGGGCCTTTTTGGTCCTGGCCCCAACCTGGTAGAATGAGCTCCCAGGAGAGCTAAGGGCAGTAACGGAGCTGACACAGTTCTGCAGGGCCTGTAAACCAGAGCTCTTCCACCAGGTCTTCAGTTGAGGCTGGATTAAAATCAATGGGCCCCACACGGGCTCCACTGTACCATTGGGCAAACCCCTTGATGGATGGCTGTTGGAGGCAGGAGAGTTTTTACCATCTTGGTATGTTGGGGATATACTTGGTTTTAGGGAGTTGAGGTTTTTATCGGGATTGTTTTATGTGAGCCGCTTTGAGTCCTTGGAGGAAGGCATCCTATAAATATAACAACAACAAATATAACAACAACAACAATAATAATATCCTTTTGAATACATCTATTCAGAAAGTTTACCACATCACCCCAGGAAACTCAAAAGGAAAGATAGTTCTGCATTTCGTGTATATATTGATTATACCCACCTTCAAATATCTGCATGCCCTCTCTCAGAATAGTATGCATGCCCTCTCTCATATAGTGAACATTACAGGTAAAGTTGGAATTTTCTGGGACTTTATAGCACAAGTAACGAATGGAATCCCATATGAGGGAATTGAGTAGCATTTCCCTGATTACAATCTTCTGAAACATTTTGCAGGTAAAACTATCACCAGCATATAGTACCAGAGGTGATTGTTTCGGACAGTGGGTCCAGAATGATACCATCTGTGGTTGATGATATGTTGTAAACCAAGAAAGTCAGGGTAGTCACATATATACACACCCTTCCCAGCAAAGGCCAGGGTGACCATGGTGATCTTGTAGTGGTTGGAAACTGAATCATATAATTGGAAAGTATCTCGAGGGTAATGTAGTCCAACCCCTTGCTCAGTGCAGGAACCCACAACTGCCTGCCCATCCATAGTGACCCCAATTTCATGTCCAAGTGATCCCCCTACCAAAAATCTCCAGGATCCAGTCTGGCCTGGAGGAAATGGATTGAAATGTGTCCAGATATTCTCTAAGAAATCTTGAAAATGTACTCAGATGCCTTTCTCAACACAGTCATGTTAGAGTCCAATGAGGGCTTCTTAACAGCAGTCTAAGTACCACCTCCTTCAAAGCAGTTGGAACAATTTCGTTCTGTGCAGAGATGTTTCAGTATTCTGTTATATGTATGTCATTTTAAGTATTGAACATGCTTTATAGGATTTCAGATCTTGACTCTTAGAGTTTAGTTGCAAAATATATGCTAGGAATTCTCTAATTGAAGTTCTAGTAGTCAATATTTCATAGTGCCTTTGCTTTATATTTCTTTTTTATATAATCCTAATATAAAGTATGTTGTTTGATAAAGTTCTTTAAAAATGCAGTAATCAAAGCTGAGAAGGCTGAAAAAATCAAGTCCTGCTAGATTAATCTTCAGTTCTTGTGTTCTTTTTTCTTAGGCTGGATGCATCATACAGTGGATCAGTTAGGAGATAAAGCCACCAAGGAAAACTATGCTATTCAGTGTCTCCAGAAGTCTCTAGAGGCAGATCCCAACTCTGGCCAGTCCTGGTATTTCCTTGGAAGGTAAAAATTAGTGATATAATAAGAATTTTTTAATAGGACTAATGTTATAGTGATTGGAATAGGATGAGAAAACCTGGGTTCATATCCCTGCTTATACGTGCAGGAGCATTGAGCAGCTTTGAGTCAATTAGGCACCCTAACCCTGAACTACTATCGTCTGCTTGTTGTGAAAAATAGACTTGCATAATCCCAAGTATTTCCACCACTTTATTGCCTTAGAACAGTGGTCCCCAACCTTTCCGAGGCTGGGGACCGGCAGGGCATCGGGCCGCGCCCGCACAGACCGGCCACGCCCACGGGCCGCGCCCGCGGGTCAGGCCGCGCCCGTGGGTCGTGCCCACGTGTCGGGCCACGCCCGCACAAAGGGGCCGCGCCCGTGGGCCACGCCCACGGGGCGCGGCGCGGCCCTGATTCCCTCTCCCCGCCCTCCCGCAGTAAGAAGCTTCCCGGGCCACAAGCTTGCGGCCTGGGAAGTTTTTTACTGCGGGGGGGGGCGGGGAGAGGGATCCGCGGCCCAGCGCCATGGCCTTCGGGGCCCAGCACCGGGCCTCGGCCCGCAGATTGGGGACCACTGCCTTAGAAAACTAACAGGATAGAAGTACTGCCAATATTAAAGTGGCATTTTGGAAATTTTGCCAATTCACTCACTTGAGATAAATATTTGATTTAATCTGAACATGAAAAGCAGCTGATACTTGATGCCAGCTTAATTGTATAGCAAAAAGTGCAGCATTATGAAAGGTTTTTTTGCATTTGTTGCATGTATGGATTGTTGACTATAGCAGATAACTTGTATTAAAAAAGTTGTACATCTGGGTATTGCAGTGAATATGGACAGTGTATTTGTTCCAAAGCCTATCCATAATTATCTTTCTACTCCAAGATTGTGCAATTTGTGACATCTCTCCTCCTCTACAAGCCAAGATATGGGTTAGCACCTTGTGAGGCCTTAGTGTTTACCCCCTTCAAGCTGGTAGGGTCAACTGTTTTAACCTTAATGTTGCTACAACAGGTTAAATACTGTGGCCTTTTGAACCTTGTGCATGCTGGAGAAGATGTTAGAAAGGAATACACCACTTGAAAATGCAGGTGATAGTTTCCACCTTTGACTGAAAACAAGTACGGCAGGAACAATGTCCACTCCTCCTTTTTGCATGTTGTGCTGGCTTTCTCTTTGGAAAGAACAGAGGAGGGCATTCCAAAATGTGGTGTTGCTCCTGCATTCTGAAGCTGTACACGGCATTCTACCACATTATTCCTTCTCATCCTCCTAAGTGTGTAAATTAGTCTTGAAAATCCAGCCTTAAGAACCATCTTAGCAATTATTCCACCTGCTTTGGGTGATTTTGGCTTGACGTGATACTGGAGAGATTTGGAGTTTGATGTCTCTGGTTTCTAACTAGGGAGCTAAAAAGTAGAGCTAGCACTTTCCTGGACTTGACCACAATACATGGTTTAGCTTGATAGATCACAAGTTATGTGGGTCTCTTTGAGATTCATCATATTTTCCTTCTGTTTGTGCTGTATGATGTCTGCAAAAATACCATCTACCTCAGCAATTAAAAAAAAATTGTGACCTGTTGTTAGGGTTGCCAGCTCTGGGCTGGGAAATTCTGGAGATTTTGGGGATGGAGCCTGGGAAAGGCATGCTTTGAGTAGAAAGAGTGGTCCGTAGAGTGGGATATAATTCCATAGAGTCCACCCTCCAAAACAGCCATTTTTCCCCCAGGAGAACTTATTTGTGTAGTCTGGTGATTAGTTGTAATTTTGGAAAAGTTCCACACTCCACCTGGATCTGGAGGTTGGCAACTCTGTTTATTGTATATAGGTACTGTTGTGTTTTTTGTTTTAAAACTGAGAAACATAAGATTAATTTTATTGTGAAAGAATCCCCTCGGATAAAAGTAAGCCATTTGTGCAGTGTTAACTTTATTCTAGCAAAGATAATCTTAGAGTATTTCTCTAGTTATAGGCTGTTTCCTTTTGCTTAATTCTAAATATTTTGATTATCTGTGTCTTTATTGTTGAGGCTGCAAGCTTTTCCTTTAGAGTAGGGGGCAATGATCATGGAAAGTAAATCATTGTGAATTTTAAAATGTTAAATTAAAAACAAATTCTTTAAAAGCGGGTAATGTTTTTTTCTGTTAGACTTTGAACTTCAAAAGCTATGAGGTTCAATACTTGAATTTTAAATATATATATATATATATAATCCACCTAGTTTTTTAAAATGTTACTGATTGCTGAAAGCGAAGTGGTAGTCTAAGTAAGTCTTAACAATAATTCCTTATTTACGCATTTACGCTTGTCATGATATGTAAAAAAATCACTCCACTTTTTTGTAGATAAAACATTTTGTTTTTCATTTAGTACATTGGGAGGGAGAGAATAATTTTTTCTTGATTCAGTAATGTTATGAACAGTCCTTTGTCAAATTTGTTCTTAATTACTGTATTAACAATAATTGTCTCTTCTCTTAGGTGCTATTCAAGTATTGGGAAAGTTCAGGATGCCTTTATATCTTATAGGCAGTCTATTGATAAATCAGAAGCAAGTGCAGACACATGGTGTTCTATAGGGTAAGAGAATTATAAGATAAATACTTTTTCTATAAAAACATGTCCTCCATCACAAAGGAATCTTCCCTTAACAGGTAGGTTCCTTCCATTAATGAATCTAATCTTTCCTCAGCAGAATACTCCTCCTGTGAAATGATAAGGATATTTTGGATCACATTTTTCATTCACTTGCCCTTTTACTGTAATATGAAGTTCATAGTCAATCTTCTGTGCAGTTCACACCTGCTCCAGAGAGGTTTTGTAGCTAAAAAGTCTCTAGAGGGTGCTGCACACCAAATCAAAGTCTTGACTCCACCCCAGGAACATGTGCTCCCATGCAGCAGCACCCTCAGATCCTTTTATGCCTCTGAAGGAGCTGGTTGTGCCTGAAGCTTGCTCTTATTCATTAATTAGAAACTTTTTGGTAAGAAGACTTCTCCTTCTTTTCATGGGCGAAAAGGCCTTGTTTAAGAAATGCATGAAATGCAGTGCTAAAATGTCCCAGACATACAAACATGAGCATTGCCTATTCTATTTGGGTGAAGAGCACTTGATGCCCACTTGTAAGTTCTGCAAGAACTTTACCATGAAGACTAGAGGGGATCATGCTAGCAAATTAAAGGCAGTGTTGTGGGAAAATACTTTACAGGCTTCGGAGCCACCATCTAAGACAGTGTTTCTCAACCTTACCCTGTCCATGACCCCAACTCAGCAGCGGCTGGTGCGGTGGCGTCCTCAGCGCGCATGTACACACAAAATTGTGGAGGCAGCCATTTAAATGGCTCTGTCGCCGCCTCCTCCTCCACCACATGCCCCTACTGCCTGCCGCCTCGCCTACTGTTGCTGCCCACTGCCACTGCAGCGGACAACCTGGCGACCCCGGGGAAGGGGCCAAGCAACCCCAAATGGGGTCGTGACCCACAGGTTGAGAACCACTGATCTAAAATTTAAAACAAATCCCTTGAAAGCCCCTATGGAGAAAAAATTGGATTCTATTCATTCAGCTCCATTCCTGGGTTCGATGTCTGTAGACATCCAACCGAGTTTGAGGTCCCCTCAGGATAAGAGGTCTCTTCAGAACCACCTGCTAAGAACGCGAAATCTAAGAATTAGGACAAACAAGTGTTCACCGTTCAACAACCAGTTCTAAGCGTAATGCCAGAACCATCCAGCAATCTGCAGACAGGCTGCAAAGTCCAACCCCAAGCTCCCCAGCTATCTTGGTTTCAGAAGAGGAGATTGAATCTGAAGTACCACTGCACCATAAGTGTCCATTATGTGAGCCAGAAGGTACCCACCCATGTGATAGCCATCACTGCCATATTTGAGGCACCAGGGCTATATGAAACCATGGGACAACCCCAGATTTGAGCATCAGGACTTTAGTTGCTCTTAGCAGTCAGTTCTAGTGTCATACAGGCCTTTTCCACCTAGAAGAAGAAGAAGAGTTGGTTCTTATATGCCACTTTTCCCTACCCGAAGGAGGCTCAAAGCGGCTTACAGTCGCCTTCCCATTCCTCTCCCCACAACAGACACCCTGTGGGGTGGGTGAGGCTGAGAGAGCCCTGATATCACTGCCCGGTCAGAACAGTTTTATCAGTGCCGTGGCAGGCCCAAGGTCACCCAGCTGGTTGCATGTGGGGAAGCGCAGAATCGAACCCGGCATGCCAGATTAGAAGTCCGCACTCCTAACCACTACACCAAACTGGCTCTCCCTAGAACTTGGTCCCTAGAAACAGGGGAGATGAACACACAGGGAGACAGGCACAGCTGGGTTCTTACCACCTTTCATGAATGCGTGCTTATCCAAAATTATGTGGATCAGACATTTGCAGGCTGGGAAAAACCCAACATTGAACTTTTTTTGCAACACAATGCAGTGACAAAGCCAGGAATTTTTGATTCCGCTCTTGCAAATGGAAGGGCTCCTTAAGAGTTGCTTTTCAGATCAGGTGTGAGGGAGTTCTGTTATCGCCTTCCTCCCCTTACAATGTTCAAGAATGCCAGGAGGGAGGAGGTGGAATTGATCGTTATAGCCCCTTTCTGGCTTTGGCATATTTGGTTTCTTACCCTCATGGAGATTTCTAGAGGTCAGTTCCTAATGCTTCCAAAGGAACTAGATCTGCTGACATTCAGCAGGCTGCTTCATCGCAACCTTTCTTGTTTCACCTTGGCAGCTTGGAGGTATGGGACAAAGATTTAGTCTTTTCCCATGCAATAAATGACGTTCTCTTGAATGCTAGGAAGACAAGAACTAGGAAGTCATATAAATGGAGGTTTGTTGTATGGAGCTTAGAGAAAAAACAATCCTCTTTGACTGCTCCTGGACAAATTATTTTTATTTGTTGTCATTAAAGACAACTGTTTTAAGTTTCTCCTTTGAAGGTGCATTTGGCTGCAATTTCAGTTTTTCATGCAAGTCTGGAGGGAAAATCTCTGTTTGCTCCTCATTTATCAAAGAGATTCCTCAAGCGGTTATAGAATCTCTGCCCTCTGGTTGAACCAATAGTCCCTCAGTGGTCCATGTTTTTGATTCTGTCTCAACTGATTTATAAGCCCTTTGCACAATTGGCTATATGTCCATTGGACTTATTAACTATGAAAATTAATTTTTCATAGCTGCCGCTTCAGCTACAAAAATGAATGAGTTGGCTGCATTAAGATCACCCCTCCCCCCTTTAAAATTATTTCCAGAAAGAGTAAGTTTACATCTAAGTTTGAATTTTATTCCCAAGTTATTATCAAAATTTCACATATCACAAAAGGTAACATTACTTGTAATATTACTGCCTTGAGTCTTAGGAGGAAGGTGGGTTATAAATTAAAGAATGATAATGATATCATCATCGTCATCATCATCATCATTATTATTATTATTATTATTATTATTTCCGTAGCCTGACTCTAAGGGGGATAAACTCTTATTCACATTAGATGTAAGAAGAGCTTGTTTGTTTACTCAAAAGGAAGAGTATAATTTAGAAGGGAAACTGCTTTGTTCCTGTGTTTGGCTGGTCCTCATAGAGGGAAACTAACTTTTCCCCAAACTGTATCTAGGTATCCACAATTAGAAGGTGCTACAGTGAGGTTGGGAGGGAATGTCCCATAGGAATTAGGGCCTGTCTCAATGTTACCCCAAGAAGGGCCAAGTCCTCAGACACCCCTCTGGATAATGTCATTTCTTTAGTGAAGCAGACACAATTACATAGCAGGGAGTTTGGCTAAACCACCTTCCCTGTAAGGCCAGCCACCACCACCTCTGAACTTGGTCCCTAACCTCCCAGAACCCAGAGGCAGTTCCGGGGACCATCAGGGAATTACACAAGGAGTCTCAAACCCTTTCCAGGGCAGAGAGGTCTTAACAAAACACAAGGATAGTGTGACAAAGAAGGCTCGGGGGGGGGGGGTTGCCATTATGGCACGATGAACAAAAAGACAAGTATTTTAAAATATTTTGATTTTATTTAAGGTGCACAAAAACCAAGTTGATACTAGGTATGAATAAGAATAATAAAGGCATATAATATTTCTGTCTAAACACAACAAGGGGCTACAATGTTGAGTTTCAAAGTTCATAGAGCATAAAGAGAAGTTTCCCAATGGTCAAGCCCAAGGATTCAAAGGGAAGATATGACTTCCAAGACATCAAGGGAGGTTGATAAGAGGTAACACAAGGTGTAATACATAATTGGATTCTATGGAAAAGGCCTTTCTAAACAGGACCAATCAAATCCCTATACGAATTAACAATTAGGTCAATGACATCCTTGGTGTCAAGATGGTAAGCTAAGGCAATGTCTAGTAAGGGCCTTGGCTTTAAAAGCTGACATCATTGTGACCTGCACCAACACTGGTCAAATCCTCATGGGTGTCAATTAGAGAAAGCTGGGAAGAAAACACCTTGTCTCCAAATGTTCAACACAGCACTTGCTACTAAGCTTCAAGGCCACACCTGCAAGACTCCACAAGAACAATTCACGTTAGGGCTTAATTGGAAGTGCATACTTTCACAAGGAGATCAGTATAAGGCCTACTTAAAAGCTCACGCCTGAACTAATGTTTTAGAAACTGCAAAAACAAGCCGGTTAGCTGTTTTTCACTACGGAGCTCATTCCACCAGAGCGATGGCTTCATCTGTAACTTTTCAGGATGGAATTCCATTATTAGAGATCTGCTGAACTGCAATATGGTCTTCAGCAGATACATTAGTTCGCCATCACACCTTGTACATCCAGGCCAGATGAGTAACACAAGTAGGAAAAGCTGTTTTGCACTCTCTCTTTAAATAGGGAGCATGTGCCCACCTCCTAATGAGTGGCTTGCTATAATCTCCATGTGTGAACTGCACAGAAGATTGATGCCTTTACCTGTTCATCGAGTATTTTCTGTGCAGGAACACATACCCTTCCCCCTTCCCGGCTACATACTCTTTAGCTTCAGCGATGCTAGAAGTACTGAGCATTTAGGCACAGCATCTTCTAGAGGATTTTTGCTACAAAACTCTCCGGAGCTGGTCTACACTAAAACAGTCCTTGTGTGTTACTGCACAGAAGATACTCAATGAACAACAGTTACAGGTAAGCAATGCTGTTTTCTCAATTTTCAGTTATTTTTATTGATGCTAGTTTACAGGTGTAAAGGCCCAGAAAAAGTTAAAGCATTCAGAAAAAGCTTGTCTACATGGGTTTTTTCCTAACTCCAAAGACAATGTAGAGAATATTTGCAAATAAGTTTTTTTTTTAGTGAAATGTTTTTAAGACAAGATTTTGCTCACTCAAAGTATGAGGATTTTATGTCTAATAAAAGACATAACAGCAGATTGGTAATATTGACAGCAGATTGGTAATATTCATATTTTTCCTTGTATCAATCAATTTCAGTAAACCTTTATTGGCATATAAGATGATCATCTCATAGGTTAAGATCCAGAGTGTAAAACAGAAAAACAAATTAAAGTTAAAAACTCAGCAGCTTCACGTAGCGCCAACTCATTATCCACAGTAACCATCAAACCCCGAACATTTAGGTGTTCTCTCACTTGCCATTAGAAAACTGATTGCTCAAATCCTTAGTAGTACAAGACTGTATCCTTTCTCAAAGCATGATGGCTAAGAATTGTGCTACATGTTCCGTTACCACCAAGGATGTGTCTGCGAATAACTTTTTAATACTGTGAGAAGATGATTTGTTAGTCTGCAAGATTGGGCTTAATAAGGAAGAGCATTGTTTATAAAATAAACGGCTAGAGAAGAGTATATGATAGATTCAGGTTCACCAACACAGCAAGCACACAATATCTGGTCATAAGGAATGTTCTGATATCTCCTAAACAGTATTCCCGATCGAAAAATAGTCATTCTAGCCTGCATGAAAGCTCAGTGATGAAATGGGTTAAATAAATTGGCAAAGTACTGGGCCATAGATTTCTCAGGAAAAGAGAGGCCAAAAAAAGGAAGAGAGCAAATCTGGTTGGCTCCAGTGTTGATTATTTGTTTCCTTATAGTAACCTAAGGCATTTATACTTTTTAATTTTATTCAAATGTCAGGTAATATAATTTTCTATATGCTAAGTTACATTTCCCTCCATGCATTCGACATTTACAGAAAATTCACATTTCTGTACTGCAGATCCAATTTAATGTATTTGTATATCATTTCAAGCAAGTCTCTGAAGAGGCGGCAAATAGCACAAACACTGAGTGCTGGGCTGAAGCTCTCTGGTATTGTTGTATAACCTCCAAGGCCTACTAGGGGACTTCCATAATTTCACTTGCAGGTCACTGAGGTTGTTTAGCAATTATACTTTGGATTTGAGATAAATTATACTACCAGGTTTGAGATAAAGTTACAAACTGGATATTTGATGGAATGGTGGCATGTACATTTATCATGATATAGAAAAAGGTTGTTCAGCTGAATGGAATTAATTGCTTTGCAGTATTGAAAATATCCATCTTTCTCTTCAGCGTGCTGTACCAGCAACAGAATCAGCCTATGGATGCATTACAGGCTTATATCTGTGCTGTGCAGTTGGACCATGGCCATGCTGCAGCTTGGATGGACCTTGGCACCCTCTATGAGTCCTGCAACCAGTCTCAGGATGCCATTAAATGCTACTTAAATGCAACCAGAAGCAAAAATTGTAGTAATACCTCTGCACTTGCAGCAAGGATAAAGTATTTACAGGTACAAACTTTGGTCTAAGAATAGGGGAATCTTTAGCAGTGTCATGGGGCATGGGAAAGGAGGAAATAAAGACACCACAGTTAACATGTAATTTTCCATGATGTGTGTAATCTGTTTCCATCTACATTGTAAACATATCATAGCTTGCAGCTTCATTTTGTTTCTCATTTTAAGTGGGTCTCAGTTATTAAGTGATATTTTACTTTTCTACTTTGACATAAATTATACGTACTTTGTTTTGTCTGCATTTTAATTTATCATAGCATTTAGAGAGAGAATACACACACTACCTTTTCGCTCTTGTTTGCAGTTTCAGAACCAGAGCACGAATGAGGTCTCTGAAACCAGAGCTCAACTTTGTTCTGATTCTCACAAAGGTTTATATTCTGGTTACCCTCTTTTATCCTTAGCTCCTCTCTGAAACCCCAGATTTAAAATTTATTCTTTCTAAGACACAATAGAGTGCAGAATTTAGGAAGATTTCATGGATTGATCTTACTAAATTAGGCTTGTGTTAAATTTACTTTTTACATAATTTTTCCTAGGCTCAGTTGTGTAACCTTCCACAAGGTAGTCTACAGAATAAAACTAAATTACTTCCTAGTATTGAGGAGGCATGGAGCCTACCAATCCCCGCAGAGCTTACCTCCAGGCAGGGTGCCATGAACACAGCACAGCAGGTGAGAAGTTGGGTTATATTCTGCAAGTGCCCAGCTTTTTAAGGTTTCTTTTAAATCAATCTGTGGTAGTCAAGAGTATTTTGCTGTAGCACGGAGCTAGTTTTTCATTGATAACAAAAATAATTAGCAAAAGGAGGCTTAGACTCCCTGTGATTTGGAAGAAATATGGGGTTACCAATTTAGAACCTTTGTGGGTTTTCATGATTTCCAGAAAAATTTCACCCTGCATAGAACTTGCAGCAGTTATTTTAAAAACAACCCCATGAAAGGTACACACTGCTTATTTGGCAATGATTTGGAAATTGATTTCAGTAAATTACTTCAGAATAGTTACACAGTCCTTTTTAAAATGTACAGCTGGTAAAACATATGTAGAATAAGGGTTTTCTTTTTTTAATGTGTAGAACCATATTTTCTCTTCCTCCTTTGATTCCTAGGCTTGTAAACCTCAACATCAAAATACTGAACCTGTACTAGGCCTCAGTCAAACACCTATTTCACAGCAATTGCCACTACACATGATTCCTTCTAGCCATGTAGATGACCTGTCCAGTCCAGCCAAGAGGAAAAGAACATCTAGTCCAACAAAGGTACATATATTGTCAAATAAAATGCCAGTCATTTACAAGAACCTGATCCTCTGGCATCCAGATGTATTAATCCACTTTTTAGCAAGCTCTTTTATTGACAGTACATTTTTGAATATGCACAACAGTTGATACTGGATTAAAACTAGCTGGACATCACAGTACCTATAGCAAACCTGAAGCTAGGGAAAGGATCATACCATTTTGTCTTCCACTTTTGATTATATTTGGAGTATTTAATCATCACATTAATATTGTTGCAAGTGCTAAATTGAGTTTAATAGATGAATTTAAATTCACCATTTGGTTTTTTAGTTCTTCATCACAACTAATTATCTTTTACTTTTTTCTCCTGCTATTACATTAACTGCAATTGAATTATTTTTAGCAATATTTTATTATTAATTTGAAACAAACATTGTTTTAAGCAAACTTTAATTATTGCTTATTGATATTAATGTTTTTAATTTTCATGCTTCTTTAGAACACTTTAGATGCTTGGAGCACTG
This sequence comes from Paroedura picta, assembly GCF_049243985.1. Classification (NCBI taxonomy): domain Eukaryota; kingdom Metazoa; phylum Chordata; class Lepidosauria; order Squamata; family Gekkonidae; genus Paroedura; species Paroedura picta. Next base: position 64,822,883 of record NC_135374.1, on the reverse strand, counting down.
GCCATACAGTGTCACATCCTCCAGTTCAGCAACCAGTACATACTTGGTGCTTGACACCACAAAAATTACAGGTAAATCTTTTTTTTTTAAACCCTTTAGCTTTTACAAAAAGTTGGTATTCTCCTGAAATTATTGGATAATAGCATCTTTCTTAGCTTTCTGCTTCTTCCAAGCATTCCATATATATAGCATTTTCTCTAAATCTGTACTTCTTACTTAATATGTTTGCAACTTTATATGAATATTTTTATAGTTGTATCTTTTGTTGTGGTATGTTAAGGTGTACAAAATAAGAATAATTGTATAAATTACATTCTGCATTATCTCTTATGCCAAATGGTTGCTGTGTATACTAATCATATACACTTTCATGGACTGAAATTTGTTCTGACTTAGAACCTAGGGCAGCCTTTGGCTTCTTGAGGGCCAGATTGCTTATGCTTCTCTCTTCCTCCAATAATATGATTGGCTCATCAATGAAGAAAGGAGAATGACAGACACATTGCATGGGATTGGATCTAGTGATGCACATGTAGACAATAAACTACTTCTGCCTCTGCAAGATCTTGAGCAATATCAAACACTTTCATCTCTATATATTATAGCCCTGAAATTGGTTCCATAGTATCTTGTGCAAATAGGGATAATATGTTTAACTTAGTGCATGCAGCTACCATTGTCTTTCTCTTTTTTCTTTTTGCATTTCTGATTATGAAGAGGTTTACTCTGTGCCATTCCCCATAAAATAACATGATTTTTATCAAAGGCTTCTCTGTCCACATTCACTTTCAAAGTTTAATATGGGTTCCATATGTCTATCATTGCAGCTAGAAGATTATTTAAATTCCATAAAGATGTCACAAATAAATCTTGCATTGTTCATAATGGGTACAATTCTGCTTAATTGAATCCATACATGTCCGTTCACTCCTTCAGTCTGTCTCCACTTAAATTAAGATTTGTTTCTTTCTCAACAACAGGGAATCTTAACCATGATTGGACTCTGATTTAGAATTCTGGTTACCAAAAGAAAAGACTGAAGTCTTTAACCTTAATATTTCATACAAGGAGGAGGAATCTCTAGAGCAATAATTAAAAATTCAAGTGTTTCCTAAATAAATTCCAGTTTATCTTTGTGATGACTGATTGTAACCCAGTTCCTTAGTCTGAATAGGCTAAGTACATTTCTTCTGTAACTCTAATTAAAGGAAGTATAGATTATGATGACCAGATAATTACAGAAAATTAATTTAATCTTGTAAATTGTTATAATGAAGTCTGAACTTGTGCTTGAAGTTTAAGAAGCATATTTGTATTTCTTTTCCAGCACTTGGAACAGCTGCGTGCAAATAGAAATAATTTAAATCCAGCACAGAAACTTATGCTGGAACAGCTGGAGAGTCAGTTTGTCTTGATGCAGCAACACCAGCAGGTGCCAGTAAATACATTTATTTCAATTCTTTAATTGGACCATATCTGATTTAAACAATAGTCAACAGCTAAGGAACTGTGAACATTGCACATGCATAGAAGAGCTTGGAAGTTGCCTTTTTTCTTATATTATGTCCCTGAGTTGCAGTGGCTTAATTAAAACATAATGGCAAAACATGGCATACCACTATGTCCATCTGTCTCAGGGATCCTCAGGCTCTTGCCCTCTTTTATTTTGCCCTCTTTCATGTTATTGGACATGGCCATCTTTTATGGCAAGCCACAATTGAGTATTAGTATGTGATCTATCAAACTGCAGAAAATGGGCTCTCCTGGTTTACAAGGAAAGGACAAGCCATAGTTTGGCAATTGAACTATAGTTTGCCACAGAAATTTGCTGCATGCAATGGAAAAATGTATGATCACAAGAATCCCATTGGTTCATTAATTTATCAGTGTTTTGTTACTTCTGAAGTGCCTAGCTACAAGTTTACATTACAGGTTGACAGTTAAGATGAATGTTAATGAATATGTTAATTGTGGTTAAGAATGTCATAATGTGAACATTAATAAACTTCTGAGAGGGCATTTGCTCTGTAGGAGAATTTATACATTCAGTAATTGATAACTACTAATGCTAGACTTGTTACTACTTTGAAATTATTGAACTTGATGTATGTAGTATATACAGGGGTGCACAGAATGTGGCTGGGCTTAGTAATCATTCCACATTGCTACATGTAATATTTCCAAGACTAATCAGATCTGATACTAACTTTGTTAATAAGAGGGCAGAAAACTTAAGCTCTGTCTTCGGTATTATATAAATTAGTGAACAAAAGTTCATTTCTAACTTCTAGCAAAAATACACAGCAGTTCTAGTATGAATATAAGCATTCAGGAAACAAATACTATTTTCTTGATATTATAATGGATATAATACTAAAATGCAGATAGACCCATAAATTCAGAACTATGATCCTATGTATCATTTGGATAATATTTTTTATATTTTACTTTTTATTAGATGAGGCAGACGGGAGTTGCACAGGTACGATCTACTGGAATTGCTAATGGGCCAACAGCTGACTCATCACTGCCTACAAACTCTGTCTCTGGTCAGCAGCCTCAGGTTGCTCTAACCAGAGTGCCTAATATCACACAGCATGGAATCCGTCCAACCTGCCCAGGGCAGCCTATGGCTAATGGACCCTTTCCAGCAGGCTCTACTCCCTGCAGCACAGCAAGAACGCTGGGTAGTACAGACACTATTTTGATAGGCAATAATCACATAACAGGAAGTGGAAGTAATGGAAACGTGCCTTACCTGCAGCGAAACGCACTCACTCTACCTCATAACCGCACAAACCTGACCAGCAGCGCAGAGGAGCCGTGGAAAAAACAACTAACTAACTCCACTCAGGTGTGCAATATATTTTCCTATTCCGACTTTACTGTAGCAAAATACCGATGCAAGAACATAAGCATTTATTATGTAAGTTACTGTATTTTTAATTTAAAATATGCAGTGTTGGCAGGTACACATTATAATTGAAAATAAAGAAAATGTATTGGCATAGACGTTCACATAGTAGTTCACGTGTTCAGAATAATTTAGTTTCCAATTATATTTTTATCCCCTCAACTTGATAGAGTACTTGTAACAAATGTTCACAGGGTTCCAAAACAGTGCAGTCTAATCCACATCTATTTGCTAAATGCCATATAGCGTTAGCCTTGATTTATTTTTCAATGTTATAAAAATGATCTTGTCAGGAAAAATCCTTTTTAACTTGAGAACAATGGAGTCTTCTCGACATACTGTTACAATCCTGGGAAGAAATTATCCCCCCCCCCGGGGGGGGTGAATTGAGTAAAACCTTCACTCTGAATTTTAAAAGTTTGTGTTTTTCTCTCTGGACAGAGAACAGGCAGGAAGGTAAGAAGTCAGCTTGCTTTCCCAAAATTACCTTAGTCCACCTTCATACAAATGCCAATAGATCTAGACAATAGAATGGTCAGGATAAAAGAAAAGAAAAGAAAAGAAAAGAAAAGAAAAGAAAAGAACAGAGATTTGGAGGAATCAACTACTAAAGAGACTTCAAGAAGGAAAAGCCTTTCTGACTTGTTCAGTGGGTGGGGAGAAAAGAGGTGATAAAACTCAGGGAAGCAAGGAGGAAGGTCTCTTTGGTACTGAGTCCATCATAACAGACAGAACACCTAAATGGAGTTTGGAGGAGGCAGCTGTTGATGATGTGCTAGCCTGGACAGCTGAAGGAAGCTTCAAAGTAATGGAAACTGTAGAGATCTGCAGCTTTCAAAGCTAAGAAGCCTATCCTATATTTTCACATCTGATGGGGCATTTATAGAGAGGGTCAGACAAATTATGTTTTACCCAATTTGAATCCCTTGCTCAACCTGGTGCTGTACTAAAACTATGTGAACATTTCATTAAATACTTTATAACTTTTTATGCTGATAGTGGATCTCTGTACCACATAAAGCTCCACCATTTTGATAGTATTATAAAATGAGCACCAGTAAGAAGGCCAGCGGTTGGCAAGCAGCTGTTTCTCCAGGGGCACACAAGGCAGCAAAGAGTCCCTATGGTGACCAGGTGCTGGGCAATGGGAGACATAGAGGCAAGATCTCTAATCTGGAAAGGAATCTGGGTGTCCTGACTGTCTCAATAGGCAATTCCTTACAAAGGTCAGGTAGTGGAGATGGATTACCTGAGGAAGGAAAGCCACTCCAGGTGTTCGGAAAACTTTGGAGGGTTAGATAGAACAGGGCCTCTAGGCCAAAGAAGCCCTGTTCCATTACAACTCCCATCTTTCTTCGTGTTTTTATCTTTTAGCTGGCAATTGGTGGAACAGGTTGTCCTCTCAACTGATACGCTGCTGTAGGTGCTGCTGGATTTTTTGCCTTGTTTATAATGTTTACACTCTTGGCGATTGATGGTAGTAGTTTGGCCATATGGATAGTCAAGCTCTAGTTTCTAAGGTCTTCCTCAATCTGTTTAAACCATGTTTTCTTTGGTGCCAGTCACTGGATCTTCCATTCAGTTGGTCGTTCTTGCCAGAGGAGTTTATGAGGCAGTATGCTGGTGTTCATTCGGCAGATATGGCCAATTGCAATCTGCACTTTTGGATTTGTTCATTAATTTGCAGCTAGTTGTCACATTTTCTCTGAATTGTCTCATTTCGATTATGATCACTTAGAGCGGGGGTCGTCAATCCCCGGTCCGCGGCCTGCTACCGGGCCGCGAAGGCCTCAGTGACGGGCCACCACGCCTGCCTCCCCCCCCCCTGCGGCTAGAAGCTCACCAGGCTGTGAAAGAAGCGGCCGCTTTGCTCACGGCCCGGCTAGCCTTTTGCTGTGGGGGGGGGAAGAGGCAGGCGCGGTCGCCGGCTCTTCCCCACCCCCGGAGGCAGTCCTCAACCCTAAAAAAGTTGGGGACCGCTAACACAGAGAGACATCCAGAAACTGATGCAGGCATCGCGTTTGACAGCTAGAAGCTCACCAGGCTGTGAAAGAAGCGGCCGCTTTGCTCACGGCCCGGCTAGCCTTTTGCTGTGGGGGGGGGAAGAGGCAGGCGCGGTCGCCGGCTCTTCCCCACCCCCGGAGGCAGTCCTCAACCCTAAAAAAGTTGGGGACCGCTAACACAGAGAGACATCCAGAAACTGATGCAGGCATCGCGTTTGACAGGTCTTGAGTTTGTTTATGTCAGGTTTTAGTAAAAGTCCATGTTCCTGATCCATATAGGAAGACTGGCAGGATTAGTGTCCGGAAGAGATGAACTTTGGTCTTGAGAGAGATGTTTGTCTTCTTCCAGAGGCACCATTTGACTGTGGCAAACACTAATGTTACTCGGCCAATCCTATTGTGGGCTTCAGTGGTAGATTACACTTTCTTTTCTTGCACCAATGTGCCTAAGAATTTAAATTCTTTGACTTGCTGAATTAGGGCTCCATTGAAATATACATTTATAAGTGATCCATCTGTGGTTACAACTTTGTTTTTGTCCACATCTATTTTTAAGTTGTAAGATGTAGGCAATGCCAAAGAGGATGTTAGTAGCCTCTGCATCTGTATTAGCAAATATGGCACTATCATCTGCAAACATTAGTTCTGTCAGGAAGTTATTTTGGCCATATTGAACTCCACATCTATTCTTGAATACTGGCATCAACTACGATGTTAAAAATTAGGGGAGGCCACATCTCCTTGGTGCACTCCAGTCTGGATGGTGAACTCCTCTGATAGCTCATTTTGAATTTGCACTTGGCTTGTTGAACTATCATATGCTGTTTGGATGAGTGTGATTATTTTGGAGGGGGGATTTTCAGTTTCTAGTACCTTCCATAGAGGCCAGTGGACTCCGTCAAAAGCGGATTTGAAGTTAATAAAGACGATAACAGTTCTCTTTCCTCACCTAATTCTTTCCTCTGCTAGTTGACGGATGGTGAACATTTGATCAATACAGTCCTGATGTGGGCAACTCCCATCACCAGATGTATCGTAGTGATCATTTATTTGCCTTATGTTTTCCTGTGCTGAAATCCTCAGCAATTGTTAAAGATTACACAAGATCACTTAGATCTAAAAGGCAGGACTGACATTTGGATTGTATGATTGCTTTAGTTTTGCAGCACTGCTCATCCACACAAGATACTGAGGACTATTGAATTTATTTCCACTATCTGGAGCCTATTTACTTTGGAAAATTATACTGGAATATCCTATATCCCATGTCTGCCTAATACATGCATGTTAGGATTTATTCATTAGCTGAATCCTCATAATGGATTCTGTTCTGTCTCTGCTTTTCCTATTCTCACTCCCCTTACCCACTGTTTAATGGGAATTAAAATACACACTGTCAGGCTTTATGTATGTTAAACCTTTTCATGTATGCTGTCCAATATAGAGATGGCAAGAAGGTGCAGAGTATAACAAGGTACCATGAACAAGGGAAAGCCTATACCACAATCAATTTGTTATTCTTTAAAGTGCCACAGGCACTATGTTATTTCCACTGCTTATACTTTTGATTACTACTATTAATGCCAGTTCCCACATATCCTCCATCCCACCATTATTAATTAGCAGAAGTGAACAAGGTCTGTATTTGTTTCCTTTTTCTTTTTGCATTTATTATTAACACTGTCATCTGCAAGGATTGAAAACCTATGCAAAGGGGGCATTAAAGAAGGCAGCAGTTAATGGGTAATTAATTAACTCATGTGAACTTCCAGATTACCCATCAGTACTATCTCTGCCAATTCCATCCTTTATATCAACTATTCTTCCATTGTGTGTAATATCAAGCTTTTCCACTTTTGATCATATAACAGTCTCACTTCCAGACATGTTTAAAAGCAAAGTTCCGTGTCTTTTTTCATGATTTGCCCATTAGTCTATGGTTTCATTTGTAAATTAGTTTGTAAAATATTCTGGATTAATGCATGTATTTGTGTCAGTGGGGCACCCCTGGATGCATGGGGAGGAGGGCTGCCTGCCCCAGCCCCATCTACCCAAGGCCAGACGCAGGGCAACCTGTGAGCCTGCGCGAGTGGTCAAGTGGGCCCCGCGCTCCGCAGCCTACCTGCAGCTGCGGGGTGGCGGCTGCGAGTGGTGGCCTAGAGGGCAGGAGTGAGCTGGCGGGGCGAGTCTGGAGCGTGCTGTGGGGCCAGGGGTACGGCCGCCGCCGCCACTGGTGGCAGCGGGTCCAACTTCGCTCCGCGAGGTTAAACACCGCTCCGGGGTGACTGTTTGTGGCACGCTGGGGCGGGGCCATGGCCGCTGCTCCCGGACAATGCGGCGCCGGCTGCTGCCGGCTGCGTTGCGCAAGCTGTGGTGGGTGCAGGCAGGACGGGCGGCGACCACAGCGACTGCGCTGTTTCTGGCCACAGCGGGTGGTGGCGCGGGCCGCTCTTGGGTGAGGCATCTGGCGGCGAGGCGTCACATTGGTGCGGGGCGAGCTGTGGTGGGTGCGGGCGGGGCAGGCGGTGGCTGCAGCGCCAGCGCCGTTTCTGACGGTGGCGGGTGGCGGTGCGGGCTGCTCTCGGGTGGGGCATCCGGCGGTAAGGCGTCACGTTGGTGGGGATGGCAGCAGCGGCATCGCTGCTAGAGCAGCGGCCACTGGGCCCCCCTTGGTGCACGGGCAGGTGGCAGCCTGGCCTGTGCAGGGGAAGCAAGGTAATAGTGGCGGGCGGCCGCATGCCGCCGCACTGCGTACGGCTCGCAATTGGTCCCTTGCCACCGGACTGACAATCGGAGGGCCCAATCGGCAGGTGCGAAGCCCTCCGATTGTCAGTCCGGGGGAAGGGGCCTATCGGCACCCTTCCTGATCCCAGACAGGGCCCTCCCTCGGGGCCCTTACTGCTTTATTTTATCCTCTCCGCTAGGAGCGGTTAAAGATTTCTTTCCTGTAGAATGCACTGAACCTCTTGTAGGTGAGATTTCAGAGTAGATAACACTGATAGATATAAACATGTAAATGAAATAAGAATGTTTCAGAATACATTTGAAGTAGCACCCGAAAATACTTTTTTTCCAGAGAGAACTTATTTATTTGCAAACCAGTGATCATCTCAGAGAAAAGAATCTGTGGATTTCTATTTTGGTCTACCTGATAAATGTATCAACCTAAAGAAGTTTGCTGCAGGCATGTTCACAGTCTTTGGTACCACAAAGTTGTGTGAACAAACTTTTTTCAAGATGAAAGTGGTGAAATGCAAGTCTCAGTTAAGACTTACAAATGAACATTTACATGACATGACATTTTAAGGGTATCTATCACAAACTTTAAAGGACATCAATCCCTTGGCTAACAGGAAACAGCCACAAAAAGCATGCTGACTAGATAAGCATGTGTAGATAGCTCCCACAGTAAAATATTGTTACAAAAAGGATTGCATTCAAGTTTACATTTCTTCATTGACCTCTGATCTAAATAGGTAGGTCAATAATTTTGCTAAGTTTTGATTTAATACATGGACCTCTTTTAAGCATTGGGTACTCTAATGCTACCCTCATGTGCCAGAAGGCTGAGGACCACTGTTTTGCAAGTTAAAGGAACTGAGAATTGATAATGTGTTTTCAGCAAACAGCAGATTCTCCCTTCCAAATACACTTAGCTAGTGAGGCTATACTAACTAGTATGAGTTGGAGCCTGAGTAAATCTTCATTCTCTAAATTGTTTTTATTCCATAGATTGCTTCAGAGTGCCTGGCACTTCCCAGTTAGTTCATGATTATGCCTATAGATAACAGTTGTATTTGGGGATGGGAACCTATATCAGAGATAGATGGTAGATGGAACTTAAACCATGAGACATGCTCCTCCTCCTCCTAGCCCTTACCCAAAATATATTATGTAGAACAGATTTATACAATCATCACTATGGATAGATATGTCCCAAACTAAAGGCTCCCCAGATCTTATCAGCTTTCCATGCAGGATTATTTTAAAATTTACTCTGCCATCTTTTTGATATTAATTGCCAGCAGCCTGATTCCCTTTTTGGTTCAAATGGAACCCATCTCTTCTTACTGGTTTGACTTGTCCTGAAAGTTCCCCACTACTGAGAATATTGCCTTTTGTTCTGACCTTTAACTTTCTGCCTAATAACCTAATTTTTTCCTTCAGGACCACACAACTACATTTTCCAATGTCATTAGTGCCAACATGCACCATGTCTGCTGACTTCTCCCCAATACTACGTATCAACCTATCTAGACAGTGTGTGATGTCTACAACCTGCACACCCAGCAGACAAGTTACCATGCAGTCAAAAAGCCTGCCACAGATAGCACTTACTTTATTCCTAACAATCAAATCACCCACTACCATAAACCTTCCTCCCCCAGCCATCCACAGGTATCCTCAGTACAAGAGAATATTGGCCAATTGCCCAAGGAAGGCGTCTCTTCTGAAGGATCACATCCCTTCTCCTCAGGCTGACCCCTCCAAACTCAAGACTTTCTCTATAACAGCAGAAGGGGTGTGACTGCTCCAGTAAGTTTCTTCCCCCATATCATTCACTCTGCCTCATTAAACTGTGCCTCAACTTCTCCAGGTAAACAACCATAGCCTGAAGGGAACAAACCTGCTCCCTGAGAGCCATGAGCTCCATGCAGCGAGTATACACCTACAATTTCTACCCAGTATATAGATCAGCCACAATTTTGTTTTCTGAATGGCTGAAATTGAATTAATTTTAATATATATATTTTAAATTTGTTGAACATTTATCTAGTAATTATCAAGAAAGCCCAACCAGGAATGCAAGGAGCGCTAGGACCCAGGGGACACAGGCAGGCGCAGATCTCTTTCTCTCTCTCTCTCTCTCTCTCTCTCTCTCTCTCTCTCTCTCTCTCTCTCTCTCTCTCTCTCTCTCTCTCTCTCCCCCTCCCTCCCTCCCTCCCTCCTACCCACCCTGGCAGCATAGCAGGTAATCAGGGCTGGTTTGCTGTTTGGCAGAGCTCTTTGTGTCTCTCACGTGCTGGCTCCTGCAGCGTCTGACAGCAAAATGGCTAGTGTCCAGGTAGGGAGGGCGGGAGCTGTAGGTGCAGGGCCAATCACTGTGCCAATTCGGACAGCCAGGACACTTTCCACCCCCAGGGCTGTTTCACAAATATTAAGAGGAACAATAGATAAGGATATGACCATATATGGTCATTTCAACTTATCCTGCCCCTCCCAAAATGGCTAATGATGGGTCTGGAGGGAGTGGGAAGGGGTGGGCATGTACATGGCTATGCTTCTCAACCTATTTCTGCACCATCGCACCACTTCTAGGGTTTCTCGATGCCTGAAGAATGTTTCAGGGGCTTCTCAATGGTAAAAAAGGTGAGATAGGCTGGCATAGATACACATGGCATGCGCTGCCAAACACTGTATAGCTCCTACTCCCCTGTTGGCTTTCTACCTTAATAACTGGTTTGTTAAGTGCGAAGTCGTGTCCAACCCATCGCGACCCCATGGACAATAACTACGGACCTCCAATAACTGGTTAGTGTTTTATAGATATCTAGAGTGAGGCAGGGTCCTGGAGCCTGATTTCCAGGCCAAGAGCCCTTTGCTTCTCACCTTTGACTCTCACCAAAGGCTCATGCCTTTGCCTAGGAGGAGCCTTACAGTTCAAAGGACAGTTCAAAGGTGAGGTCTGTATTCAGCCCTAGGCAAACTGACCATCAATAAGTAACAAAATTGACAGAGACTCAAACAGACCCAGAAAAAGCACAACTCTCCAGCAAGCTAAAAGCACCCACTTACCCTCAAATTCTGTCCTTACATAAAACAACATCTAATATCTAATACTTACCAATAATGTAGAAGTTTAGGAAAGGCAACCCCCCCCCCAAAAAAACACACACACACACACACACTCCTCAGCTGCTCTCTTAGGTTCTGCCTTCCAGTTGGCCTCTCTCCTTTTTTGGTTTGTTTGTTTATTTTAAATAAAAGAAATATTTATATAAAAGAAAAAGAAATTACTACATATTACATGTTACAGAACTACTATTTGATTTCCATGATAACCTGTACACTACAGTAATGATTTACTGCTTGTGTTAGGCAAAAGACAACATCCAGCATCATGCAGAGAAACTGCCTTAATTGTCTTTCCATTATATAGAACATTCTTCTCATAGATTAACATTCCTCCCAGAGTACACATGGAATTGGAGGAGTGACATAGATGTAGTATGGCTTTGAATCACACCAAAGATATACATTGTTCCTTGCTTTCAAAACGGAATTCCTGTCTAGGAGGTTATTAAACTGCTGATGTAAAATATTTAGCACTCTTTGTAGCAAACTGTCTCTGGAGCTTTGACACAAATTATCTAGAATTAGTATGCTGTTTTATCACCCTCCACCCACACATTAACCCCCCAAATCAATGTGAAACAAATAATACCCCAAATGCAGTGTTTAAAAAATACTAATGTGGAAATCACAATGCTGGCAAATCCCATGTGGAGTGCCACAAGGTGCAGTTCTCTCCCCAATCCTATTTAATATCTTTATGCGCCCTCTTGCCCAGCTGATAAGGAGGTTTGGACTGGAATGTCACCAATACGCAGATGACATTCATCTTTTCACTCGGCCACCCAGACTCGCCCCCAGACTCATTAGCTAGATGCCTAGAAGCAGTGATGGGCTGGCTCAAGCAAAGCCATCTGAAGTGAAATCCTTCAAAGACGGAGGTCTTGTAGTTTGGTAGGAAAGATCCAGGTTAGAAAGCATGGCTGCCCTACCTGCATGAGGTGCAACTATCACTCATGCACTCAGCCAGGAACTTGGACATAATCTTTGACACCTCCCTTGCCAGGGAGAAACAGATCCCGAGAGTAACTCAGCTAGTATTTTTCCGCATGCATCAGACCAAGCTACCAGCACCCTACCTCAGCACCCTACCTAGCCTCAGCACCCTACCTCAGCACCCTACCTAGCAACAGTGATCCAAGCAAAATTCACCTCTAGGCTGGATTTCTGTAACTCACTGTATGTGGGCCTATCCTTATCCTTGATCCGGAAACTACAACTGGTGCAGAACGCAGCAGCCAGGTTTCTTATGGGAACACCTTGGAGGGCTCACATCCAGCCCACACGCCAACAGCTTCGCTGGCTACCAGTTGACTACCAGATCAGGCTTAAGGTTCTAGTAATCACCTTCAAGGCCATCCGTGGTCTGGGCCCTGAGTACCTGATAAACCACCTCACTACTCATACCCCCCAGACAACACTACGCTCTGCTAACATCAACGAACTTATCAGTTTGTTGAGAGAGGCTTGCTTGACCTCAACCAGAGCCAGGGCTTTCTCAGTCCTGGCTCCCACCGGATAGTGAGCTCCCAGATGACATCTGGGCCATGCCAGACTTAAAACAATTCTACAGGGCCTGCAAAATGGAGCTCTTTCACTAGGCTTTTGGCCAAGACAAATGAATCTACTATCAACCAGAATCCAAAGGCCCATCCCACTTTCAAGCTGCACTCTCAAAAGAAGAACAAACCCATGGTGCAGCAAAACTGAACAAAATATTAATTGTCCTTTAGTATTATGTTATAAATTCTCACTGTTCTAAATCATTCCCACCGTTAAAAAATGCTATGTATTCCAAATCAAAATGTTATATTGTACCACATTATGAAAGTTTTCAGTGTAAGCCACCCTGAGCCTCAAGGCAGTATATATAAATATAATTTTAAAAACTTGTCCTGAAAGTTTGACTCTCAGAGGGTATGTCGGACACCTGATCTGGAGCGATTTTGTCAGGGCTCCTCCCTCCCTCGCCAACACACAGACATACAGAGACTTCCTCCTCCGCCCCAGCTTCCCCTTACATGTTGGTTTCCCAACTTCCTTCCTGCTTCCTGTCCCCTCCCTCCCTCACAAACAGACACACACACACTCTCTCTCTCTCTCCTCTTCCCCCTCCCATTTCCCCCTTTACTTATTAGTTTCCCAACCTACCTACCTCCAAGCAAGCAAACACGTGCACACACACTCCCCCCTCCTCCTTACCTACTCCTCCTCTGCTGCCTCATCCCCTGCAGGTCACACAGCAGCTGCCCAGGCCCCAGGGGCTGGTGCAGCCGCTTAAACGCCTTGGTTCACTCAGAGGCTGCCTCGGGCAGGGCAGCCACTGCCACGGCCACAGCGGGTGATGCAGTGGCCGCTGGCTGGGCCCTCCATCTTCTGGCGTGCTTTGTGGGCAGGACAATGGATGTCACGTCTGCCTACATTTCCATTTGATGAGGCGCGCCAGAAGATGTGTCCCACATCAATAAATAAAAAACAAAATAAAAATAAGGCTTTTCTAAACACAAATATGATCAAATAACTCAACATATCCTTTGGGGAAGAGTGTATCTAAATATTTTGGTTTTGTACCCTATCACTAAAATTATATTGAACAATTTCTGTGAACCGTGATTTAAGATTCCACACAAAGCTGCAGCAAAAAACATTTATTAGTAATGACTGAAATCTCACTTAGTGATCACTTCACCCAATTTCTGTTACTAGAGCAGTTAATGGTGATCCAGTCACTCTCCCATTCTGTGCCTAATCATACATCTGAAGTGGAGAAAGTCCATTCAGATATACCCAAGCCAAAAATATACCTGAAAAATATCTTATTGGTATTTTCAGCTATATTTCAGCATCCCAAAGGTATTTGGGTTTTATTGGGAAAACCAGGAAAAATCCCAAAAAAGACCTGGACATATTTGGGGATTACCAGGTAGATCTAAAATCAGCAGATTGGTCTCGCCTCTCAGCTGTTTGTTGGGCTTCTACAGTCATTTTAAAGGGATTGCAGGAGGCAGCCTGAGGACCAGCTGTGTCAGCAGATGGTTCCTACCATCTTGACTTGGTGCTGGCTTCTCATGCTACCTGGTTTAAACCAAGCTGCAGGAGATGTATGCCCAGGATAAATGAAGCGAGAGGGAAACTGAGAGCTCTGTGTCCACCCGGCTTTATGCTGACTTTCCCTGCAGCCCAGTTTTAACCAGACTGCCGGAGAAACCAAGACAGCCCCAGGATTGGGCTAATTTTTTTAAGCAGTATTTTTCTTCTTGGGTCTATTGGTACTGGTATTTGGACCCAGGATTGCTCTGAAATCCTGAATGTTTTTTAAATCAAATAGACATGGACCACAAAATAACAGTTAAAAAACTATTGCACACCCCTAGTTGCTGTATTTGGCTTAGCATTTCAGCAAATAAGTTTTTCTGAGGGAGGAGATTTATGCTCTTGCATATGTTATACATAAATTGTGAACATTGGACTGGGATGCTGAGAAGTACTAGTCTGGTAAAATTACAACTTGTGTATCTATGAATTAATTGTTAACTATGTCTAAATGTGTGCTTTTAAACTTTTTAGTAACCATTGTTTTATTGTTGCTTGGCAAATGCATGGAGATCAGAGATAAAGAAGGGGAATTAGTGGAGAGATGGGTTTGTGAGCAGGTTGGAGTTGAGAGAAAAGGGAAAACATGCTGAGAGAACCACCCCTGAGAATCTCTTGTGTGTGTCCCATTTCCATCCACTCACCATTCTAGTATCTATTGCATGGCAGCTCTAGAAGTGGAACCGTGGGTGTCACTATCTATGGCTCGTTGATTTAGACATCACTGCAAATAATAGTTAAATTTTGCAAGCAGTAGTCTGTCATGAGCTTGACCTAAAAGATTTCTAAGTTATTTATAATTTAAGGATCAAAGTTAATTTGCTAAATAGTTTTATTGTGAAAATCTGAAATGTGCCATGTTCTTGTTTTCTATTGTATTTATCTAAACTTTTAAAAAACCTTCACAGATATTAGTAATTCTATAAGAGAGGTGCACAATTAAGGACCAGTACTTGCTAGAAGACTGCTTTTCTATTAACAAGGAAATATTTAAACTCAGTCATAACCATACCAATTAGTTCTGTCCTGTTCTGTCTGTTACTCACACATCTGCTTACCAGTCTTTAAGCTTCCCCATACAAAGATTGCCTTTCTCCTCAATGAGGAACTAAATAACTTACATTGATCTCTTCTCCATTTTATCTTCACATCAGTTCTGTGAGGTAGATTAGGCTGAGTTTGACTGGTCAAAGGTCACCCAGCAGTCTTCTGTGTCTGTGTGGGAATTTGAATCTGCATCTCCAACGTTCTAGTCAAACATTCTAATTATTATACCATACTGGCGCTCTCTTTCAAGTAGCAGTTGACAGTTTTTTCCCTCTTTTTTTTTTTTTTTGGCAACCCCTATCAACTCTACACTACCAGAGATTTTCCTGTGACACCACCTTTCACCCTGTTTCTAAGTTCCTTGCCCAAAAGATTTTTCTATAGTCCTTGTCATCTCCATGCTTTCTTTTTTGACCCAATTGCACAGGTGTTTGTAAGTCTTCTCTTTGCTATTCCTGTTATCTTTTTAATTTTTTTAATTCACTAGCACACTCCTTTCTCTACACCACTACACATCTCTCATAACACTTCTCTTTACCGTGGAATGTATGCACTTTTGTAGACTGTACCACCTTGTCATATTTTTTCCTGTTCCCCTACCACACTCTCCTGTTGTTTTCTTTTTTTCTATTACCTTATTTCCTTCTTAATCTTCTTTCAATCCGTTTCTTTTCTTTATTTTGCTCCTTATTATTTATTTATTTATTACATTTATATACCACCCTCCCCAGAGGAGCTAAGAGAAAAGTTCTAGTTCTCTTTGCTGAATTTGGCAGCAGTAGCACACAAGGTTTTCAGTCAGACAGTTAACACACTGATAGTTGGGTGCAGGCTGGCTCCAGTGGGTTAGATAAATTGGTACCATCTTTATTGCATATATTTAAACCTAGGACATGAGGAGCAATGCAGACATAGAAATTCTAAGCCCCCCTGTTGATGGGATTTCCACAAGTGACTGTTCCCACAAATTTGGTAAAGAGCTACAAACAGTAGCTGTGTTTAGAATTCTTCCAAAAGTCACTCAAGTAGAGGGCCACAATCAGTCCGCAAGCATTGTATTGTGCTGGCTGAGTTAATTAGACACATTTGTATTGCTTAACACTTAATAATTTTTACAGTTGTATCAACTTTCCTTGTTCCAAAGTAACTTTTAAAAGAGCTTTTTCAATTGTACTTGCCATCATTTCATGTGTAGTAAATTAACCTCAAAACTACATTTAAGTATACTAGAAATTCCAGTAGTATTATTTATGCCATTAAGATGATTCTGTGTACTTTTGAGCATACTGGAAGGGTTTGTATACTTTTAGTGAAACTCCCACCTTTTTGGGTTCCTTGAAGTTAAAAGTACTAACTAATAGTTAGCTTTGTGATATGATCACTGATGTCAGAGATTAAATTTCCATTGTCCTTAATTAAATTTACCATGACAGTCTGGCTTCTACCATTTTCCCCTCTGAATATCTTAGTCATCAATAAGCTTTTGCACATAAGGCTTGTGTTTAAACTGTACTGAATTAATCTTTTCATAATTGATTGCATATTTTAATTAGGTTTGTCAGATGTTTCACTAGACTTATTAATGTGTTATAATTTCTCCCTCTCAAATACATTTTTTAAAAACCTGTTTGTATGCAAAGTAATAATATATGTAAATGCAACCCCACATATGTGTGGCTTAGTTGTCTTGGACATGTAGTCTAGTGTACCATAAGCTGCCCATCCATTCCGACTCTCGCGGGACACTCATGCTTTCCGGGTCTTTGTCCGGATCCCGTCTGGATCCTTTAAAGTCCCACCAGCTGGAGCTCCCTCCCTCCCTTCCTCCCTGCCCCCCCCACCTGGCCAGCAGGATGGCCCGCAGCAGCGTTCTGCCCTGGCTGGCCTGTGCAGGTGCGCCAGGCAGAGGCCCGCCCTTGGCATCCACCTGACCTGTGCTGACGCCACACAGGCACACAAGATGGGCTGGCGGGAGAGGCACACGGGAGGCGACACTGAGCCCAGTTGGAGGGAGGGAGGCCGCCGCTGCCGTGGCGCCACATCCCGACTTACGGTCCCTTAATTCTGGTCACCTTAGTGTACAGGATGAGGAGGGAGAAGATAGGGTTATGTGTATGTGACTTTACCCTTACCTCAAGTACATGTTCCTTTTTTTTTGTAATGAAGGAATGATTACCGTGGGACAGATTGCGTTATGTTCTACTAAGCCTCATAAGGGTTGTTTTATTGGTATATTTTCATTAAAAATCTAACAAAAATACATGTGCATGCTATTACACACATGCAACATACATCTTTGTATGTGTGCACATATTTATTTTTAGGACAACTGGAGCTTTTATGTCCTGTCTAATTATGAAGGCTTCATTCCAAATGTAGCTTTCAGTTCCAGGTTATCATCTATTAAGGGTGTTATTTTCTTAATGTTGAATTCTTGAAACAAAAATTGTTTGTTACTAGTTCCTGCAGGCTGAAGTGAGTCCACATGCAGTCCTTGTCACTGAATTACTAGCTATTTATTTTGCATATTTATGTTCCATCTTTCAGTCAACCTCTAAGTGGTTTAAATGTATTTCTGCTCAGTAGATCTTCAGTCTTCGATGACAAAGGCCAAAAATACCTGGGCAATTGCAAGTTTGAGCATAATTTTATTTAGGACAGGGTATGAAAACCAAGGCCTTTGTGGCAGCTGCTTCTGTTCTCAATGACAGGGGTTGTTTTGGGATATTACTAAAATTGTATTACCTCCCTCAGGCTCACTATTTTAAAATCACTGACTATCTTGAGTTCTAACAGAACTATTTAGTACAGTGGTCCCCAACCTTTTTATCACCGGGGACCGGTCAACGCTTGACAATTTTATTGAGGCCCGGGGGGGGGGGGCTGGTCTTTTGCCAAGGGAGGTCTTCGCTGCCACCTGAGCTCCACTTGCATTCCCACCGGTGCATCTGACTTCCTGCCGCCCACTGGGGGGCGCTGCCAGCAGCAGCTGCACAGTGCCATGCCGAGGGGGAGCCCCAGCCATGGCGACCGCTGGAGAGCACCAAAGGTGAGCCGGCGGCAGAGTGGCAGGGCAGCCCCTGAGGCAGCAGCCGAGGAAGAGCTGCGGACCGGTACCGACTGATCCGCGGACCGGTCCTGGTCCCCGGACCGGGGGTTGGGGACCACTGATTTAGTACAGGAAGGTTGTGTTTTGGTTGCTTTTTGTCCATAGAGCTGTCAGTGTTAAAAGTGTTATTAGTGTGCTAAGAGTATGATGCTGAAGCTCCTTATCACCTTGTTTTTGTGTATATGACTTAGATTCAGTCAAGAAAATGCAGCACTATAAAGTATACTTTTATGTGCATATATTTAAAACAACATTTTACTCATTATTTTTCTTCTCTTTAGGGGCTTCACAAAGGTCAGAGTTCACATTTGGCAGGTCCTAATAGTGAACGACCTCTCTCTTCCACTGGGCCTTCCCAGCATCTCCAGGCAGCTGGCACTGGTATTCAGAATCAGAATGGACACCCTACCATGCCTAGCAATTCAGTAACACAGGGGGCTGCTCTCAATCACCTCCCCTCTCACACTGCTACCTCAGGTGGACAACAAGGCATTACCTTAACCAAAGAGAGCAAGCCTTCAGGAAACACATCAGCAGTGCCTGACTCAAACAGGCATTCTGGAGAGACACCTAACAGCACTGCCAGTGTAGAAGGACTTCCTAATCATGTCCATCAGGTGACGGCAGATGCTGTTTCTAGCCCTAGCCATGGAGATTCTAAGTCACCAGGTTTACTTAGTTCAGACAATCCTCAGCTCTCTGCCTTGTTGATGGGAAAAGCCAATAACAATGTGGGTACTGGAACCTGTGACAAAGTCAATAACATTCATCCAACTGTTCATACAAAGACTGAGAATTCTGTTGCCTCCTCACCATCTTCAGCCATTTCCACAGCAACACCTTCTCCAAAATCTACTGAACAGACTACCACAAACAGTGTTACCAGCCTTAACAGCCCTCATAGTGGACATGTAGTTAATGGAGATGCGTTGGAGGACTCTCAGAGCCCCATTAAAACCGATCCTCCTCTTACTGGTCACAAGCCTAATTCCCAGATCATACCATCAATGTCGGTATCTATTTATCCCAGTTCTTCAGAGGTCCTAAAAGCATGCAGGTAAGTTCTAAGTCTCCTTTAATTAAAAAAGTAGCATTTCATATTTGTTGTAATCTGATATAAAAATCATGAGGTTATTTAAAGGAAGCATCAATCTGAATTAGTAAACCCATAAATTTGCTTTGTTTCTTATGTAGAAATAAATCATAAGTGTTCAGAACAAAGATCATATCAGCAATGTGTTTTAAAATGAATCTTACGTAACGCATACGTAGTGATAACTTCTGAAACTTATTTTATTATGTATGTTGAATATGAAATAATTTCAAGTCTGAGAGTTTGAACTTGGATTATAGCAGCATCTTTAATAGGTTTGTATCATAGACAAAAAGACCAGAATGCACAGCTGTTGGAGTAATAACATTAACCTCAAGGAAGCTCTATGCTGTTTTTATTTTGAAACAGCATTGCCTGCACTGTACATCATATTGTTTTTGAAATTATGTTTCATAAGCATAATATTAATGTTTCGTAAATACAGCAGAGTTGGCAGGAACAGTTGTTTCAAAGGACAGCTGTAGTAGATCAGAAGTTTGCAAGCCCTGAGACAATTCTGATATTTTCACTCTCACTTGCATGCACATAATAATGATTCAGATGTCTTCTGTAATTTCATCCTGTTTCCAGCATTATATTATGAAAACAACCATGTTTGTCATATTCTATCACCTCTCTTAACAGTTGCAAGTATATAGAATACTCCATTAGTTTCCCTTCCCTAGAGAGATTAAATTAACAAAACCATATAGAACAGCCAGGGGGAAAGGGTAAGAATTACATAAAACCCATGCTAATATATAAACACATCATCCAACCCAACACAGCAACATTACCCAAGGAGGAGACCAGAGAAGAGGGGGACCCAATCTCACCAGGTGACACCGGCCTAAGCCATAAGCCTGGTGAAAGAGCTCCGTTTTGCAGGCCCTGTGGAAAGCTGGTAAATCCCGCAGGGCCCGCAGCTCTTCCGGGAGCTCATTCCACCAGGAAGGTACCAGGACCGAAAAGGCCCTGGCCCTGGTTGAAGTCAGACACGCCTCCCGGGGTTGACTGCCTGGTTTCTTGACTGTGGCCACAAATTCTGTATAGTCAAGAATGTCAATTTGAAAGTGGGACAGTACTCTTCACATTGCATAGTGGGATCACCTAGTAGAAATGGCAGGAGTGAGTACCCTTTCTTCCTTAGTCTATATCATAGACTCTCTTACTGTTGCCTATTCATCTCATTTAGAAACAGGGAGCGCTTTTATAAAGCTGTTTCTTCCCCTTTCAAGCCTCATGACCTACACCAGCTTGGTATAGTGATTAAGAGCAGCGGCTTCTAATCTGGTGAGCCAGGTTTGATTCTCTGCTCCTCCAGCTGGGTGCCCTTGGGCTAGTCACAGTCCTAATAAAACTGTTCTGACAGATCACTCTTGTCAGAGCTCTCTTAGTCCCACCTACTTCAGAGAGTATCTGTTGTGCAAAGAGGAAGGGAAAGTGATTGAAAGCCGCTTTGAAACTCCTTTGAGAGGTGAAAAGCAAGGTATAAAAACGAACTCTTCTAGGTTTTCCTATTGGTTGAACCTCTGTAATCTTTCAGGACAAAGTCAAGATAACAATATGGTTGTTGGCTATAGTATGCACTTAAACACTTTAATGCTGATTCTTGAGTAATTTGAGTACATATGATACAATTGCCCACAAATTAGGGCTACCACCATCACATTTGCTGTATGGAAGCAACTCTCATCTGATCTAGCAAGCAGTAGGGAATGGATTGCTGTGTCTTTAAGAAGATAGGTTTTTAAATTTTGTGTTACACTTGTTCTTTTAAAAAAATGCTCTAGATATTTTGTTATTTTTACCAGGTGTCCTTGTTTAACTATTAAATAGAAATCCCAAATCTTCATTAACTATTGATGTATTAATATTGGGAATTTTCCTGTCATACTCTTATTTTTCTGCTTAACATTTAAGTACAGCCTGTCTAGAAGAAAGAAATCATTTTAGTTCTTAATTAATGCCTATGTTTGAAAAGATTTATTTCAAGTAGCAATAAAACAGTTTTAATGACACTTGGATAATATCTACTTTAACTATTTCTGGTACTGTAACAGTAATATGCAATAGGCTATCTTTAGTTTCTTTGTAAATTATTCAAATAAGTTTGAGTTTAAAATCAAATATGTAATTTTCAAATCAAGTATTTGCAAGGATATTATGAATGTTTAAAAATATTCTATTCAGTTTCTGATTCAGAAACATATTTGTGAAACGTGAGCAGTACTTTCCTGCCTACTCTTTGAAGCCTTCAAATAAAGCTGATGGTGGTTGGTGAACAAAAGACCACACTGCCCAGAAGCTGCAGTGAGGAGAAGGCGGGGGGATGGGCAGACATGTCTTGTAACTATTTTTTTTACAGTGGATTCTTTATTAACAGAATACCACCTAGTTCTCCATCCTGACTGCAACTCCCCCCCCACACACACACCATTTTTGTTGTTGTTTGTTAAAACTTTGGAATCTCCAGCTGCAGTTTTTTGCAAATTACAGAACTAGTGAGAAAAATGCCCATTCTTTGTGATTCCAAGCCTATGGAACCATTCTACATTTGGCCAACAGTTTTATTGGGGGAAAGTTAAATTATTTATTTATTTATTACATATGTATACATGGAGTGTAAAGGAGCAATACATCAAACTCAGGATTTTTGGTATATAGCAATGGTAATAATAATAACAATAACCGTTTCAGGATAACAATCCAACAGGGCCATGATTGTTCAGTTCAAATATATGGATTCCTGGGAGAGATTCAGGGGCCTAGTGGGTATTGTTGGTTTTGGTCGACTTCAACCAAATGCCTGGCAGAGGAGCTCCCTTTTGCAGGCCCTGCGGAACTGTTTTAGTTTTGTTAGGGCCCTGATCTCCTCTGGGAGCTCATTCCACCAGGTGGAGGCCAGGACAGAGAAGGCTCTGGCCCTGGTTGAAGCCAAGTGGGCTTCCTTGTGGCCAGGGGTCACCAGCCAGTTGGAGGTGGCAGATCACAAAGCTCTTTGAGGGATGTAGGCGGAAAGGTGGTCCCTCAGGTATACTGGGCCCTGACTGTATAGTATCATTCTTTGGACTCCAGAGATTTTGCAGGAATACAGTGTTTTAGCCAAACAGTGTTACTAGCAGTTTCAGCTCTTTGACCAAAGGCTAAGTCTTCCACATGGCAAGTTGACCCCAACCAGGGCCAGAGCTTTCTCCATCCTGGCCCCCACCTGGTGGAATGACCTCCCAGTGGAGATCAGAGCCCTAGAGAAGCTTAAACAGTTCCACAGAGCCTACAAAAGGGAGCTCTTCCACCAGGCATTTGGTTGAGGTCAACCTGAATTCAGTCACTTCCCATTGGCCTCTGAGCCCCCTCACATGAAAACCACTACCTATACATCCATCCCACAGGGCCGTCAGTATGTTACAGTTAAATGGATGTTCTCACCATGTTTGTTCTATTATATTGTTCCGTTATGACTGTATTGCTGTTGTTCAATTTATCATGTTATTTGTACTGTTTTTCTCCAGTTCCATGTAAACCGCCCTGAGCCTTAGGGGAGAGCGGTATATAAATATAAAAAATCAATCAATGGTATGCATCTAGGACACATAAGCCATTACATAGAAATAACCTCCTTATTGAGATACATACAAGCTGTGTTATTTATTTGGTTGGTTGGTATACTGCCCTTCTGGCAAGCCAGCTCAGGGCAGTGTACAACATTAAACAATACAGTAATACAAGTTAAAAATTAATAGCATTTTAAAAACCATTATAACAACATCTATAATTAGCAGCAGCATTGGTGATAATATTGTTTCTAGCATAGTCCCTTTCCATGAGTCCAATTCCAGAATGAGATGAGGTCTTTTTCTTTTTGGCAGGAGGGACTGTTAGATGTTATAGGATCACATACCTCAAACAAAAGCTTGGTAGAAAAACTCCATCTTGCAGGCCCTACAGAACTGTGCCAACTCCAATAGGGCTCTCTTGTGGGAGATTGTTCCACCGAATGGAGACCAGGACTGAAAACATCTTAGCCCTGGTTGAGGCCAGTCATACTTATCTGGCACTTTACCTTGAAAACTTTGTTAATCAACATATGTCTTAGATGTCAGTCTATCAGAAAAATTCTGATAACCATCTGATAGCCCTCACCGGTTCTTACAGAAGTCAAGTTTATATGTCTGGGGGAGTATGTCTATTCCCACACTTAAGAGTCACTGGGAGGAAGACAGAGAGATGCTGACCACCCAGCTTGCTTTTCACTGCTAAACCCCTCCTTCACCTGGCATCAAAGGGCCTTTTATTGGTGCCATAGTTTACAATGAGGGTTGATGAATACCCAGCCAAGGCATCACAAGATAAGCTGCAAATGTGGCATACCAAGCAAAATAACCGCACCTTTCCTCTGAATATTCTAGAGGCTTCTTCCCTCATGTGATGTAAGATGAAACAAGTCTGTTACAGTATCTTACAATTTTATAAATGATAAATACACTGCTATAAAAATATTTTTGCTCATTTTGGATATGGAGAAAAATTCAGAAATCATTTTGTTATGCTCTTTTAAATGGCATATTTGATTAATTGGCAACACCCTGTTCCCTCCAGATAATGAAGCTTTTTAACATTTATTTTTATCCCAACTTCATATTTTGTTTAGTCTTCAACAATGTAACTTAAAATCAACCTTTTTACAACAGATAAAAATGAAACATCAATCAAATCCATAAAAATAAAAAGGCAAAATGAAAAAACAGGACTATAGATTAATCATCCTCAGCTGTTCTCTGTAGCAGAGTTTGTATTGTTCCACCAGCAGCCTACTAAACTGTCCAGAATACCATTTCTGGAGTTTGGAGGCTGTGAGGCAAAGCACTCTGTCTCCTCTCAAGAGCTAATATGAATATTATTGAAACTACTGTAACTTTGCAGGTGTCTGTAAATAATCCATCTTGTTCAGGGCTCTTATCTCTTTTAAGGCCAGAGCCAAGAAAGTGACAATTAGTTCTTCCTTAAAACCTGTGGTCCATAATGTGAGAGGGGGGAACAGGATTCCTGTGATTGTGGGCCCTGATTGGATTTGGAACATCACCTGATATCAGAGGTCCAAAGAGTATAATTCAGCTTGAGATCAAGGGAAGGGGCTGGTGACTTGGGGATTTTACTGGACAGAAGTGTGGACTATGATGAACTGTAGAAGAATGCTTAAGACTTTTTGGGACTTGGAAATTCTGTGGCTGTGCCATCTATTGTCAGGTATCAATGTTTTAGACAGAAAGCTGTTATAGTTTTGTACTATTTAATTAAGCTGTCTGTGTTGCTGTTTTCCCTTTTTGTTATCTAAAAGTCTTTTCCTAAATCTAAAAGCTTTAAAGAAAAGGTCCGGTTTCTTGTATGCACACTTCAGGTATAAACAGGTCTGAACACTGCTGACCTGTCAGAGAGGCAGTGGTTCAGGGGGACACAGTCTTGATAGAGGGGTATCCCACTTGGGAACTACACGAAGAAGAACTGACTAAAATTGGCCCCACCTAAGCAAGCTTTCCTACATAGGGGCAAAATGAAGATTTTGGAATAGCACACATTCTCCCTAAGGACTGAGTTCTATTAGCAAAGCACATGCACTATTATTCTAATCCAGTGGTTCTCAACCTTTTCTTTGCTGCGACCCCAACTTTGGCACCAAAGCCCAATGAGAACCTGGCTGGAGGAGCTGCCAGCTAGCACTACAGAGGCGCTTCCGCCGGCCCCCCCCATCCATGGCCATGGGTGACCCCCCCCCACAGGAGGTGACTGGAAGGGGGTGAGGGCCCTGTCCGGAGAAGGGGGCTGCTGCTGCCATCACCACCACATACACATTCCTCGCTGTCTTGTTCCAGGCTGAGCTTGGGAATGCATCTTGCTCCCTTGGCTCACCGCTTCTCTCCTTTTTCCCTTCTTTTAACCAGAGTGGGGGGGTTCCACAGCGGCCCTGCTGCAGAGCATGCGGGGCTTGCCAGACGGAGTCGGCCGGGATAGGGTGACTTTGGACCTGCGGGGGGGGGGGGGTTTGCTTTCTTGCCAGCTCTGAAAGAGCTGAGCGAAGCATTTCAGCGCATTCCTTAGCAGGCGCTGGCGCAACCCGCTGGGCAGCTGCGGAAGGAGCCAGTAGGGTGCTGGATGCGCACAACAATCAAGGCGGCATGGAGGCAGCCATTGCCATGGCTCCGCTGCCTCCGCCCACCTCTGCCAGCCCCCACCATACGCCTCTCCCCACCGCCGCCCACTACTGCGGCGGCGGGCAACCTAGGGATCCTGGAGAAGGGGCCAAGTGACCCCAAATGGGGTCCCGACCCCAAGGTTGAGAACCACTGTTCTAATCCAATCTCCTATTCTTCAAGATCACCTCTGTAGTACCCTTTGATCTAATAGATTTCAATATTCTGTGTTGATGAATTCCCTCAATTAGTATTGGATAAAAAGGCAGTACTTCATGTTTCATGCTAATTAGACTGCTGTGAAATAATTACTCTTGAAATCGATTGCATGTTCATGAAAATGTTCTAAATTCTGCAAAGAAAAAGTAATTTAAGAATGTAATCACTAATAATTAAAAAATCTTGATTCAGATATACTGTGGTTTTCCCATGCTGGATGATCAGTTTAATCTTGACCATCTTTTAGACATAAATGCATGGTCGATAGACTTGGGTGTGTTCACTGGCATTTGTATACTCTTCTTTTAGGAATCTGGGTAAAAATGGCCTATCTAACAGTAGCATTTTATTGGATAAATGTCCTCCTCCAAGACCACCACCACCTCCACATCCTCCCCTGCCAAAGGACAAACTAAATCCACCTACACCTAGTATTTATGTAAGTACCAACTGTATGATTGCAGTGAATAAACTGGTGCATGGGGGGGGGGGGGCTAGTTTTATAAGCTGTTATTGTCTATGTATTGGCTTGGTAGATTTCCAATGGTTTTTCTTTCACAAACCAGCTCTGCAAAGAGCCTTTTTCTGGAACATAACTGTCTTCCACAGAACACTATAGTCCCTTTTTTAGAAGCCCCATGGGAGTGCAGGATTGTCACATTGGAGAATGTGTGTCTTAATACTTTATGCTTATTTGTTATGTACCTGTTGGCTTCTGTGACTGCATGGTCATTTAAATGTAAAAATTGTCACACCGTTATATCTGAATCCTTTAAGATACATTTTATTGCTACAGTGTCTTAAAAAACCATACTTAGGAAATGTATGTCTTGAATAACTGTAAAGTTCTTTTATGGTTTCTGTAATCCCCCCCAATTGTTTTTCTTTAGAAATTAGTTTTATTTTAAAAGTGTTTCAGTATGCCTCCCCCAAAATGAGATAGATGTTTTTCCCCCTTTTATGTGCATTAATTGGCTTAGCTTCAGTACTTCTAATGCAAATTATCAGTTTGAGAATAAGTCATAGATTGAACAAGCTTATCCTTTTGGAAAGGAGGTTACACCAAATAAGCTGATTGGATCAAATAGCTTCTCATGGGTGACAAGCCTCAAATTTCTCGCTGGACAGTAAAATTTTATGCCTACACCATTCAAGCCTGCTAGAAGGAAACACTAACTTTTATACAAGGAACAATTTTATTCTCTACACCTCCCCCCCCCGAAATGTTTTATAATATTAATGTTTTACTATGTCTAATTTTATATCCTGGTCTGTGACTATATAAATAAATCTTTAAAAGTCATAGATTGAATAATTTACAGTGGAAAGCAGAATCAAAACATGCAATAAATGCAACTCAAAAGTAAGATTCTTGAACAATTAAGAAGTTGCTTAATAGTACAAGCATTTGTGGATTCTAATACTAGGCAGTCAAAACAAAATCTAAAAATATCAAATAGTAAAATAGCTTCAGGTCTATACAAATTTACTGTGATATAATAATTTACAGTGCTGTAACTTGAAAAGCTGCAAAAGTCATAACTGGATTGGTGATGAAGATGCTCCAGTTGTTAATTCAGTTTAACTTCTTCAGTAATAAGAAGTTTAAAATTGCCATATGTCTTGTATCCCATTTTACCTTTGTAGTTGGAAAATAAGCGTGATGCTTTCTTCCCACCTTTACATCAGTTTTGTACAAATCCCAACAATCCTGTTACTGTAATACGTGGCCTTGCTGGAGCTCTTAAACTAGGTAAGTTTGGTTAAATATTCAAAGTAGACATTTAAAAAAAACATCTAGAAGAGTTGGATTTTTTTAAAGTGCTTGCAGGTCAGTTCTCTGTGTGTGCTTTCATATTCTAGGCCATTTTTAGTCTATTGAATTTTCCTTATTCCAGCTATCTAATAGTTCTTTCTGGTCTTTGGCACAGTATGTTTACAGATTTGATTATAAAACAGTTCAGATTAGTGGTATGCATTTTGTTATTGCCAGCTCGATACAATGTCTTATATTTCCTAGGCTGGATCAGCAGTATCTGATACCATGAAATGCTTTCCCAATTCCAAATATTGGTAGTGTTTGGAGCCCCAGGGAGGGAGGGAGTATCTTCCTTGTCCCTTGTTGTTCCTACTGTGAGGAAAGGACTCCACAGCTGGGTTGGCTACCACCATCCCTTTGAAAATAATGCTGCTTTAGAATTCAAAAGGCTATTGTAGAAACTGAAAATAATGAACCTTAAAAATTTAAAGGTCCAGTATTCCCTGGATCAACTAGGGACCAGGAACCCTCCCTCTCCCTCCTTCTTTGCTCTTGCTTGCTGGGGAGGAGAGGAAGCTTCTGCAAAACTATAATTTTTATGGGGAAGTAAAGAAGGACAATTTGTTCCAATAGTTCTATAGTAATAACAATACTGATATGTAACAAAACCAATAAAAACATATTTCTTGATTTTCTGATATTGAATTCAAATGAAAATTCTGCAAGTGTACCTCCTAATTCAGATGTTCTTTTCTTTACTTTTTTTCTTGAGGTCTGTGTAGATGAGACCATGTTAGGATTTTAAGAAGCTCGGTAATAGATTTTTGTAAAGATGCTATCAGACATTAGTTGAGTTTTCCAAAAGAATGTTTCTGGAAATCTAAACTTGTACAAATATGTTCTGACAAATTTTGTTTCATGTGGAAACATTTAGGTGACTGTATAATATTTTTGATGCATAGATCCTAAAGGTAACTGGTATCTCTATACCTTTAGATTGTTTATACAGATTGTTTATACATTGTTGTTTGTTGTACATTAAGTCCAAGGGACATTATACAGTTACCTTTATAAAACTACTGGCACATGATACAATAACAGGTATGTGTCTGGTATGTGCCTGCATAAGCCTCCTATATATTCTATAGAAATCCTATATATACACTTAGAATTACATAAGTAATTCTATGTAATTCCCTTATGGGAGCGGCGGGTTAGAAATGTAAATAAAATAAATACTGAAATTTTTAGAGCTATTATTATGTATATTTCGGTTTTCCAGATCTGGGACTCTTTTCAACTAAAACATTAGTAGAAGCTAATAATGAACATTTAGTAGAAGTAAGGACGCAGTTGTTACAACCATCAGATGAAAACTGGGACCCTACTGGAACAAAGAAAATATGGCGTTGTGAAAGCAGTAAATCTCAAACTACTATTGCTAAATATGCACAATACCAGGCTTCCTCATTCCAGGAATCATTAAAGGTAGATAAGCTATTTAAGGTTCAGTAATCTTCTATTAAAGATTATTGTTTTCTATTAAGCATAAGTAAACCTTTAAACAAGTTTGTTCTGAAGTAGTAGGTTTATGAGACATTGCTGGTTATCTTAGCATAATGTTAATATCAGATAAAGCTCCTGGGAGTAGAAAAAATATGTTTGTATTCATTTCTCTAAGAAAATGTGGATGCTGACTTTCACACATATCTTTTCTTCACTGGTGTTTTCCTTGGTTTTCATGGTGCATTCCCATCAGGTGTTTTTTCCACCTTTATTTCACCCTGTTTTCCAGTTGGACATGCATTGTTTTTTTCCTCCTCCTGCATTGATTTTCCATGTTCCATCTTTCAGTTCACACTCCATTCACTGTTTCTCTGGGCTGTTAAAGAATGATTTTTGCCACGATGTTTCCTCTTCCTTTGCTCCCAAACTGAAGTTAATTCATAAGCATCAAGGGTCCATCAGAGTTTTTGTCCCTGCCCTTTTTCTACTCCTTGGAGGCCGGTCCCCCACAGGCCACAGAGTTCTCCCACTCTGTACCTTCTGCCCTTACCCTCCTTCATCAGTGTACCATCTCAACTGGTATTTCAGTTTTAAATGTTTTATTTTATTTTCTTAAGGCTAGTAGGTCTAGCAAAAAGGCATGCGGAATGTTACATTTGTATTGCTATGGGAGACAACATGGACAACGAGCCTGCAAAGGCATAGATCTTCAGGAAAATCGGTGTTATGAGGGGGAGTATGGGCTTGATAGAGGGACATTAGCTGGTTCAAAGCTTCAAGGGCAAAAAGGAAAAAGACTTTGGGAAGTTACAAAAGGAGAGCAATATTGGTGGATAGCCACAAAAAGGACAAGTTGTGTGTGTGACCCACATGCGCACGTGCGCACCCATGGGCAAAACAGTACAGCAAGGACTTTGTTGTTGGAGGGCTTGCTGGCTTGGAGTTCTGCCTCACCTCTGCAGTGAAGCACCTGCACCCAGCATCATCAACATCAGATTGGGGGCTCCCTCCTGTACTATTTTGGGGTGATACATTAACAATGCAGTACTGGGTCAATAGACTTCACCTAAGCTTGTAACTTTTTTTAAAAAGAAGAACATTAAATGACTAGCAGTATTGAAGTAGGGAGGAGCACTAAACATTTAGCAAGATGGCTACCTGAGAGTAAATACAGCTGGGGAATCCCCTTATAATTTAAAAAATGCACCCTGCCCACAACTGACCAATAAGGAGATGTCAACTATGTGGCACAAAAAAGAAAAAACAGTGCTGTACGAGTATCTGCTTTTTCTGTTTGGGATGTATTATACATATTCTGTAATTCCCAATAGAAAATCAGATAGAAAAAAAGGTTCAGAGTGCAGGCACAGGATTCAGATTCAGTATATTGATGTGGTCATTGACCAGTAAAAATTTCAACAAATTATTATTATTATTATTATTATTATTATTATTATTATTATTATTGATAATAATAATGATAATAATAATAATAAGCCAATTAAAATTTAAAGGACTTCTCCAATAAAAAAACTGTGAGTACAGAAAGGGCTCTAGTTAGAAGGGTGAAAATTATGCTTTAAACATTTGTTACTGCATGCTGTTTCCCATTTAGGTTAATGCCATATCATATGAAACCTCTGAAATATTTTGCTTTATTGAAGCAATTTGTCTTTTATTGAAAGTTTTCTCCCTTTAATACAATTTAATGTTTAAATAGTGTACAAAAACTATACATATGTGCTTGATTTTGAGTGCTAAGTCTTGGAACATGAATTCTCCAGAGTATTTAGGAGAGGGATAGAAGCCCACTGATCTCTGAGAAATCAGTGACAAAAACAGCATAAAAAATCTTTGCTCAGTACAGTCTTGAGCCATACACTGTGTGAAATAAAGAATCTTAGATTATTGTTTGTCTTAGAGATCAAGATAAAGCAATAAAATGAACAACATCTGCTAGAAAAGCCTAGTTTAGAATTGCATATGGAAAACCCTTATGAGCTATAAAAGAAACAAAAGGTGGTGCCAAAAAAGGAATACAATTTGGTCTGTTTAGATGGGCAAATTTTGAATACTTTGTGGGCTGATCAGGGGCACAAATGGAAATTTTCCAGATTGCCAGTGGTATGGGAGAAATGGGGTATCCAATGAAGATTTCTGACTGTTGGTTGGCCAGTATTGTATTCCCCCAGATAATTCCAATGCTGTTGGAGGGTGGGGCTACAAGGAGCATTAAACCTCACTGATTCTGAGGGCCAGAAGGTAGGCTACAAAGTTCAGAGTGAATGCACCCAAAACCTTTTAGAGATTAGGAACTGTGATGCATGTCTGGAGCTTTATTCATGTAATGGAGTAGAAAAGTGTTCAGTATGGTAGGATAGATATGCTCAATAATGTTAAGGAAAGTGTACAATAATGTTAGGACAGTTCATACAATTTGAAACATTTTTTAAAATAAAACAGAAGTGATAACATTATATGAATACTGGAATTAATAACAAATTCAAGCATCCTAATTAGTGAATATCACACACTGATAAATCTAACAATTATAGAATATAAATAGTAAATGTGCTGATTAATGCTAGAAATCATTAGGAAAATAGTGCCATAAAATCAGTTGGTGTCATGTATAAATCACAAAGAGGAATAATTAAAATATTTGGAAGTATTATAGCCTATGTTAGCATGTGATGAATGTGACATATGGTATCCTTGGGAAGCTATTTGATTAACAAATTTATTATATATTTCATGTTCTTGCAATATATGATAAAAAATAACTCATTTAACTTTTGCAGGAAGAAAATGAGAAAAAAAGTCACCATAAGGACCATTCAGATAATGAATCAACATCTTCTGATAAGTGAGTTCTTTCTGTAGTCCTGTCTTAACCTTCTCCCTGGACTTTTACACCTTTATCTTCTCTTATATAAACTGATCAATTCTAGGTCCGTAGATTTGGATGAACAGTTATCAAGTCAGGATTAACATCCTGATTATTTGGCAGCTCTGCTCTGAAGAAATAGACAGCAGAAGAGCAGAAATGAAAATATATTTCATATATCTGAAAATTATGCCCATCATAGGAAACTTGCCTTTTAATTTCATTCATCATTACAAGTTGCTTTTGGTTTTTGTAACTGAGTAGCAGACAGTTTAAAAGAAGTGAAGTACAAAAGCAACAAATAATGAAAGTTTGCAAGCTAGTCTTATATGTCTTTTTATTTTCTTTTAATTGCACCCCTGTTTGGGGATGATTAAACATCCAGTAGTTTGGCTCATGTCTTGTTTGGCAGTCGCAGACAGGGAGCTGATATTTCAATGATTAGTTCAACTATTAATTGATCCATTCATGACTGTTTGACAGGTTGCTTCACTATATTCCTGCCTAATATGTGTGCACACGTGTGGTCTCACGTAGCCCGATTAAATTCTGCTATCCCTTACTTGATACATAATGGCTCCACTCATCAGATAATTGTTTAAGTAGATAATTTGGTCAGTCTTAGATCAGTGTTGTAGTTGTTAATAAACTACCTAGTGATGCTAATTGCTGCTGATCAGTTATTTATTTATTTATTTATTTATTTATTTATTTATCTATCATACTTCTATACCGCCCTCCCCGGAGGCTCAGGGCGGTTTGGAATCAGGAGCATCTTTGTCCATGTGTGTTTTTGAAAAAGTGCAAACCTGTTCAGCATTTGTTTGCTGCTGTTTAGCATCCACTATGTGAAATAAACAATCTTATATTATTTCTTGCTGTTGAGCATGTATCAAATAGTCTGGGTGATCAGCTCTTACTTGATTAACAACATCAAATAATTTTAAGTTTAAATGTCAAGTACATTTGTGGCAAAATTTGCAATGTAGATACTACATTCATGCCATTATCTTTCAATATCTGTTAGCTGCACTTCTCTTAAACATTCTGGGGCAGATCCTTTCTATCTGCTCTAGGTTAAGGGAGCCAACATGGTGTCATGGTGATGAGCTACAGCCTCTGATCTGGAGAACCGGGTTTGATTCCCCACTCCTCCACATGCAGCCAGTTGGGTGACCTAGGGTCAGTTACAGTTCTTTCAGAGCTCACAGGATGTCACAGGGTAAGCCACTTTAAGACTCCTTCAGGTAGTAAAAAGTAGGGTACAAAAAAACTCTCTTAGACTGCTTATGCACTGGGTATGTATGTATCCTTACTGTCCTATGAAGAAGAACTTTTTGCAAGAGGAAAAAGAATAAAATCCAAGCCTAACACACTGATAAGCTGTTCCACCAGGTCTGTGGTTGAGGCCAGGAAATAAGACCAAATAAATGCTGGCCTCCCTACCTATAAACCCATCCACCCAGAGGGGGGAAAACATTCATAGTGTCTGACGCTCTGAAAATGATGTTAATTGAAGGGGAAGCGGCTTTTAAAAACAGTTCTATATGGTCACTTTTATACAATATTTATTTATTTATCTTTAGATTTATATACCACCGTTCCCCAGCAGGTCTCATGGCAGTTTACATAATAAATATTAAAAATACAATAAAACACCCATAATTTACCTAAATAACAGTAAAAAACAATATAATAGGCAGCAGTAGACATCTTCTATAATCTATTCAGTCCCATCTTGTTCAGCCTGAGGCCCTACCATCCCTCCAGTGACAGAGGGAACTGGTCCGATGGACCCTGGGATCCAAGATGGAAACCCGGGACTCTGCCCTGGCCTCAACTATACGCCTGGCGGAAGAGCTCCGTCTTGCAGGCCCTGCAGAAAGCTGATAACTCCAGCAGGGCCCTCAGCTTTTCCGGGAGCTTATTCCACCATGGTGGGGCCAGGACCAAAAAGGCCCTGGCCCTGGTCAAGGCCAGGCAAACGTCCCGGAGGCCCAGGACAACCAGTAAATTCCTCCCCGCAGAACGAAGGGCTCTGCGGGGAGCATAAGCAACCAAGTGGTCCCGCAGGTAGGCAGGACCCAGGCCGCGTATGGCCTTAAAGGTTAATACCAATACCTTAAACTTGACCTGGAAACAGACTGGTAACCAGTGCAGATGACGGAGCACTGGCTGAATATGGACCCTCCAAGGTGTCCTAGTAAGGACCCTGGCAGCCGCATTTTGTACCAGCTGTAACTTCCGGATTAGAGTCCAGGGTAGGCCTGTGTAGAGCAAGTTACAGTAATCTAGTCTAGAAGTGACCGTTGCATGGATCACTGTGGCCAGGTGTTCCGAGGACAGGTAGGGCGCTAGTAGCCGGGCTTGGCAGAGATGGAAAAACTCCATCCAGGCTACTTTCGTGACCTGAACCTCCATAGAAAGGGAGGCATCAAAGGTCACCGCCAAATTCCTGGCAACTGGTACAGGTGTTAACTGCACCCCATCCAAGCATGGGAGACATGCTTCCTGGTCCTGCCCTCTTCTCCCCAGCCACAGGACCTCTGTTTTGGAGGGGTTGAGTTTCAGGAGACTCTACCTGAGACATCCAACCACTGCTTCCAAACAACTGGCAAATGTATCTGGGGGAGAGTCTGGCCATCCGACCGTCCATTAGGAAGTAGAGCTGGATTTCATCCGCATATTGGTGATATCCCAGACCATAGCCCCGGACCAGCTGGGCTAGAGATGTTGAAAAGCGTGGGGGAAAGTATCGCCCCCTGCAGTACGCCACAAGGGAGCTCGCGAGGGGCAGATAACTCATTCCCCACTGCAACCCTCTGCGTCCAGTTCCGGAGAAAGGAGACCAACCATTGCAGCGCAGTCCCCCTAATTTCGGTTCCGGCGAGGTGGTGAGCCAATATCTCCTGGTCGACCACATCAAATGCAGCTGACAGATCTAACAACACGAGTATGGCAGAACTGCCCCGATCCAGCTGGTGCCAGATATCACCCATCAGGGCGACAACACGATCTGCACCCCGTGGCCAGGGCGGAAGCCAGACTGGTATGGATCCAGGGTAGAAGTTTCTTCCAGAAATGCTAGCAGTTGGTCTGCCATGGCCTGCTCTATCACCTTATGCAGATACGCAAGATGGGAGACTGGGCGGTAACTGGCATGGCCCCGCGGGTCTAGTAATGTTTTTTTCAGCAAAGGGCGCACCACTGCTTCCTTAAGTCCTTTGGGAAACTCTCCAGATGTTAAGGAGAGGTTGATAATCTCCCTCAAGGGACCTCCTATCCGCTGGTCACCTAATTTAAACAGCCAGGACAGACAGGGATCTAAAGGGTAAGTGGTCACCCGCACTGAATTTAGTAATCTGTCCACTTCGGTTAATGAGAGCTATTTATTGTTTTTAAAACCTGTTGACATCCATCCTTCGCCATCCAGGGAAGGCCCGGTTATAAAAATACTATTATCATCATTTTAACTCAGATGAGCAATTATACATACACCTTTCTAATGTTAACTATGAAAATCCAAACTGAATTATACTGATCTTTAAAATTGCTAGATGGTTATTTTTAGAAATAGTTATTCTGGTGCCCTCATGCTCACTTTTCATAGGCAAATGAGGTGATGGAAGGGAAGTAGGAGGGACAGCAGGGAGAAGAATGTAAATCTGCAAATGATCTAAGTCATAGGGGCCTCTTCCAGCAAGAGAAATTAGATGTTTCCACTGAAGAGGTTCATGCCAATAGGTGTTTCCACTAATCATTGTTCAATGTCAGTAGCTTGGTGGTGCTGCTTAATTTTTTTCAGTAGTCCAATTTCTCAGAGCATTTGGGCCTATTTCACTCCTGTTTCAATCTGTTTTTGTGCTTTGATATATTATTTGTTTCTCCAGAATCATCCATGCTAAGATTATCTCAAGTGGATTCTGCAAACAGATACATAATGACTCATTCAAATGGGTAGCCATGTTGGTCTGAAGTAGCACAATAAAATGAGAGTCCAGTAGCACCTTTAAGACCAACAAAGATTTATTCAAGGCGTGAATTAGTCTGAGGAAGAGTACTTGCATTCGAAAGCCCACACCTTGAATAAATCTTTGTTGGACTTAAAGGTGCTCTTGGCATTCCGCGGATCCTGCAAAACGGAGCTCTTCCAACAGGCCTGTAGTTGAGGCTAGGGTGGGAGGAAGATCTGACTGGGGCCCCCATGGGGCTAAGCAACATTGGGCTATATGTCATTGATGGCCACCTCTCCCTATTCCCTCATTTAAATATGTGTCTGGGGGAATTGGAGAATTGAATAATACCGCCATGTTTGCTTGTTTTGGTTTTATTGTACTTATGTCCCATATTCCTGTAATGGGGTTTTATTGGTGTTTTAGTGGGGACAATTTGTAACCTGCCACAAGCAATTTTTGGGAGTAGCAGGAAATAAATTTAAATTATAATTAAAAAGGAAACTATACAAATATTTTAAGAAGTTTATTTTTAAAAATATTAAAATTTGTCACCATAATAAACCAGTTCATATTGTTAACAATCTGGTTCTTGCTTGTGTTCTTTATAGCTCTGGAAGGAGGAGGAAAGGACCTTTTAAAGCTATCAAATTTGGGACCAACGTCGATCTTTCTGATGACAGAAAGTAAGTTGCATCTCATGTTTGAGAGATTAAATTGTTGAACACACCAAACTCGAATGTTGTGTTGTACTGGCAATGCTGATTTAACTCACCTCTTAGACCTACATCATCTAATTACTCTAGTCACCTTTCATGAGCAAACCTGCGGAATCAGACCCAAAGGTCTAGTTAGTCTAACATGTTTCCAACAATGACCATCTCATTTTATTTTTTTTAATTGTGATAGAAACTACATAAGTAATATTTAAAAGCTGAACAGTTATCAGACATATAAGTTCAAAACTTTGATAGTAAGACCCTGAGCTGCAGTATGTTCATGAAATCTATCCTAATATTGTACATTGTGTAATAGTCGACCAGGTGCTGAATCCAAGTTGCAGCATCCTTATCAGCTGACAAGTCTACAGAGCCAGGAAAATTTACAAAAAGCTAGGTCATTTCAGATCTGTAGGTGAGTAGACCAAAGATCAGTCAAAACACAGGTCTGGTCCAGAAGGTCAGAGTTTTGAGGTGAGGGAGTGTCAGTTTCTGAGTACATTTGTTTCCACATTTGCCCAGTATCTCTCTAGCTACTATATAGCCTCCTATGTGGCTTCAGTCCTGTGATGACTTGGCAACACTTTCAGCTGGTAGCCATCGAGCCATGAGCCAAGCACTTTTCCTTTTAGTCTGAAATTCTGCTCTGAACCTACTCCTGTGCTTCTCTTCCAGGAATTTGGGAGCAAACAGCTGATCTTCAGCAGCCAACTTAGAGCTTGGGGGGCGGGGGATGATTCTGTGCACATTCTTGGTTCTAAATGTTGCCTTGCCTGCGTTTCCTCTCCCCTTCTGTCGACTTCTGCTGCCCCTGGGTTAACTATGCTGGCCCCTTCCTCCTCCAAGGAATCCTAACTATTGTTTCTGCCTTCCTGGCCCACGACACACTGTATCCAGGTTTGAGAAAATACTGAAAAATAGATGTTCCTACATAGTTCAAGCACATCTTCTTATTATATAATGTTGCTACATATTTTCAGTACAGTTTTAAGTATGTTTAGCTATGCTCGTTGAAAAATATTAGCTGCCTTTACATATACTTGCACATATTGCTATGGATTCAGAACAAGGGAGACCTTGTTCTTCCTGTTCTTTTTTGAGATCCACTATCCTTAAGAAGCCACTCTTGCTGAAGTCCAAATAGTTTCTTCAATTTAGATAGAGTTTAGTTTTGGGCACCACAATTGAAGAAGAATGTAGACAAACTGGAGCATGCCCAGACGACAGCAATGAAGATGGGGAGGGGTTTGGAAACCAAGTCATAATTGGAAAGTTCAGGGAGCTTGGTCTGTTTAGCCTGGAGAGAAGACAACTAAGAGAGAAGACGACTAACCATCTTGAAAGGCTGTCATATAGAGCAGTGTTTTTCAACCTTTTCACCATGGAGGAGCCCCTGAAATAGTTTTTCAGCCTTCAAGCTCTGGAAGTGGCCACACCTCCTTGGCACGCCTCCAGAAATGACATGTCACAGGAAGTGACATCAGCATTGGTCAGGCCAAAAGTAGGCATGCAGACGCTACCCCTTTTAGGCACAGAAACTACAGGAGAACTCACAGTAGATGGGCGGGAGAAGGTGAGCAACAGCCAGTTCCCTAGTTTGAAGGCACGAAGGGAAATGCTGCAGACTACTTCCAGAGCTCATGCAGACCCCCAGGGGTCCAGAGACCCCTAGTTGGGAATCTCTGGTATAGAGGATGGAGCAGGGTTGTTTGCTGTTGACCCAGAGAGTCAGACCAGAACCAGTGGGTTGAAATTAATTCCAAAGAATTAATTCAAAAGAATTTTTGGCTAAACATCTGGAAGAATTTCCTGACAAACCAGTTCCTCAGTGGGACAGATTTTTTCAGGAGGTGGTGGGTTTACCTTTGGAAATTTTAAAGCAAAAGCTAGATAGTCATCTGACACAAATACTGATTCTGTAAACTTAGGCAGATAGTGAGTGGGTGGACAGGAAGGGTTGTGTCAGTGCTTGGCTCTTGTGGTCCTTTATTGCATGCCCAGGGAAATGCTGATTTTCACTTTGGGGGCACCTGCTCCCATTCTATTCTGGCACAATGCTAGGAAGCTGTATTAAGCCTTGCCCCTCTGCTAACTCTTTTTCTTTCAGCCTTTACTTATTTAGGTATTTTTATTTGTTTATCAGAAATATACATCACTTTTCAGTAATACTTTCAAAACAGTGTATATTAAATGCTAATTAAAAAAATTAATGAAATAAAATGAAATTTAAAAATGTCAGTCAAAACCTTTTATCAGCACTCCCCTACTTTCCTATTCTGTTGCCGTGAATATTATACAGTTGCCAAATAACTAAATATCTGTAGATGGGATTTCAGAAGTGTCAAAATGGTAGAAAGAATGGAAATAGATATTTGGATCCTCAAATCCTTTCCTCCGGGGTATTGAATAGGCCAAAGAAATTATTTGTTTGTTTGTTATATTTATATACCGCCCTCCCCGAAGGCTCAGGGCTTTTTACAGGAAACAGGAAAAAATACAAATAACATATGGTAACAAGTGATAACAATAACATTATAGCATTATAAGGTAAAGGTATCCCCTGTGCAATCACCGAGTCATGTCTGACCCTTGGGGTGATGCCCTCTAGCGTTTTCATGGCAGACTCAATATGGGATGGTTTGCCAGTGCCTTCCCCAGTCATTACCGTTTACCCCCCAGCAAGCTGGGTACTCATTTTACCGACCTTGGAAGGATGGAAGGCTGAGTCAACCTTGAGCCAGCTGCTGGGATTGAACTCCCAGCCTCATGGGCAAAGCTTCAGACTGCATGTCGGCTGCCTTACCACTTATGTTATAAGAGGCTCTTATAACATGATAACAATAACAATTAACATGATAATAACAATAACATAAGAGAATAACAGAACTGCCGAGGAGCCTCAGCTCAACTCTTACTGAGACCGAGTGAGTTGTGTAGATTTACAGCAGTCATAGCGGGGGGGGGGGGATTGGAAGCAATGGCTTGGGTTGACCTCAACCAAATGCCTGGCGGAGGAGCTCCCTTTTTCAGGCCCTGTGGAACTGTTTAGGTTCCGTCAGGGCCCTGATCTCCTCTGGGAGCTCGTTCCACCAGGTAGGGGCCAGAATGTACAAAGCTCTGGCCCTGGTTGAGGTCAAGTGAGCTTCCCTGGGGCCAGGGATGACCAGGAGGTTGGAGGTAGTGGAGTGTAAGGCTCTTTGAGGGGTGTAGACGGACAGGCGATATCTCAGGTATGCTGGGCCCAGACAGCGTATGGCCTTAAAGGAGATAACCAACACCTTAAGTCTGATCCAGAATTCAACCAGGAGCCAGCACAGCTGCTGGAGGATGGGCTGGATATGGGACCTCTGAGGTGTTGCTGTGAGGATCCTGGTAGCCGTGTTCTGGACCAGTTGCAGTTTCCGGATCAAGGATAAGGGCAGGCCAGCGTAGAGCAAGTTACAAAAGTCTAGCCTAGAGGTGACCGTTGTGTGGATCACTGTGGCTAGGTATTTCGGGGCCAAGTAGGGCACTAGTAGTTTGGCTTGGTGAAGGTGTTAGAATGCCAGCCGTGCCACTGTCGTGATATAAGCCTCCATTGAGAGGAAGGCATCAAGTATCACTCCCAGGTTCCTGGTGGAGTGGGCCACTGTTAGCTGCACTCCATCTAGGTAGGGTAGGCACGCTTCATTGCTTGGGGCTTTCTTGCCCAGCTACAGGACCTCTGTCTTTGAAGGGTTGAGCTTCAGACGACTCTGCTTAAGCCACCCCATCACTGCTTCCAGGCAGCTGGCTGATGTTTCTGGGGGAAAGTCAGGGCGGCCATCCATCAGGAGGAAGAGCTGGGTGTCATCCACATATTGGTGACAGCCCAGCTCCACACCAGTTGGGCAAGAGGGCGCATAAAGATGTTAAATAAAGTTGGAGAAAGAATTGCTCCCTGGGGGACTCCACAAGCCAGTTGGTGACGGCTTGACGAGCTCTCTCCTAACACTACCCTCTGTCCGCGATTCCGGAGAATGGAGATCAGCCACTGGAGGGCAGTCCCCCTGATCCCGGTGTTGGTGAGGCGGTGAGCTAAATGCTTATGATCTACTCTGTCGAACGCTGCTGAGAGATCTAATAATATAAGCAGTGCCGACCCGCCCCAGTCCAGCTGGCGATGGAGGTCGTCCATCAGGGCGACTAGCACTGTCTCTACCCAATGGCCAGGCCAGAAACCTGACTGAGATGGATCCAGGATCGAAGCTTCTTCCAAGTATGCTGACAGTTGGTCCGCAACAACCTTTTCAAACAACTTCCCCAGAAATGCTAAGTGCGAGACGGGGCGTTAGTTGGATGGCTGTCGTGGATCCAGAGAAGGTTTTTTGAGTAGTGCTTCTTTTAGTCCCCTTGGGAATTCTCCTGTTGAAAGGGAGAGGTTGATTATCTCCTGGAGAGAGGCTACGACTATTTTGTCAGATGTTTTTAGTAGCCATGAAAGACATGGATCTAGAGAGCAAGTGGTAGGCTTTGCTGACTTTAGCAACTTGTCTACTTCGGTCAGCGTGAGTCGTCTGAAGTTACTCAGTGAGGTCTCCAAAGACGGCCGAGGGGCCTCTAGTTCACTTTCTGTATCTAAAGTAGGAGGGAGGTCGTGGCGGACTGTCGAGATTTTATCTGCAAAGTGACTCGCAAAGGCCTCACAGCCGATGTCCAATTGGCTGTTATTTTGCCGCCCTTCCTCTAGGGCGGTGAGAGATCTAAGTATCCTAAATAATTGCACTTGGGTGTGAGTTAGCATATGTGATTTCTGTCGAGTAGAATTTGCATTTTAACAACTTCACCGCCATCTCATAGGCTCTTAACTGCATTCTATCAGATGCTCTTGCCACTTCGTAACAAGTCTTCCTCTGCACTCGTTCTAGTCGTCTCAGAATGAACCTTGCAGCCATATCCAAAATACAGTATCTGCCCCACTTCCTCCAAACTGTCACCCAGTCCCAGTCTTGTGTTACCTCTTTGTAACTTCAGACCATGATCTCAGTCCTGACCGATGAGCTCCTGAAGCATTGCTAGATGATGAAGATTGTACATTCCTCTCATGTGGGGAATCTGTTCTGTCTCTGGGGATCTAGCTGATAACCTCCCTCTAATCCAAGTATTACTTTATATTGCTGTCACCATCTGAGGACAAAATCTTGACATATCAGATATGTCAGAAACAGCATACTTGCTATTTTTGGAAGCCTAAAGAGGGGATCTTTGTAACAGTAAGACAGGCATGCATAAGTGTGACGAATTCTAGGAAAATGGGCTTTTACCTGTAATATGTGTAAGTTTCTGCAACCTTGTTAATTTTCTTCTCTTGGTTTCCCAATCAAAGCT
Organism: Paroedura picta; assembly: GCF_049243985.1. Taxonomy (NCBI): domain Eukaryota; kingdom Metazoa; phylum Chordata; class Lepidosauria; order Squamata; family Gekkonidae; genus Paroedura; species Paroedura picta. The sequence goes on along the minus strand of NC_135374.1, from coordinate 64,781,194 downwards.
GTCTCAGTTCTTTCAACTTCATTTGTCCATCAGTAGCTCAAGCTGTTTCAAATTTTACCTTGTTATTGCCCAGTTTCTTTCTCTACTCAGGTCTCTTTTAAGCAGGTCCATCACCACTTTGTGATATCTCAGGTTCATGCACCAGTAGCTGTCTTCTCTTCTGCGAGTGTTCAGAAAGGTTATGAGGAGTTCTCAAGCCCTAACAGTAGAAGACACTAAGTGGCTCTTAGAGTCATTTGGTAGTTTCACACAATCACAGCAGTTTTAGTAATATATTTAATTATTATTTGCATCCCACTTTTCTGTCCAGTGGGGATCCAAAGCAGTTTACAATACAAGAATCATAGAATCATAGAATCATAGAATCATAGAGTTGGAAGGGGCCATACAGGCCATCTAGTCCAACCCCCTGCTCAACGCAGAAAAATAAATAAATACAAGAAGGAGGGGAGGCTTATGAATGCACATAGGTTTTCCCCTCTCTTGACTGATCTTCCTGCCAGCCTTGAGACTGTAACCTTCAAGCTAAGAGCCAAAGGACAGGTGCGCTTCACCTCATCCCTGGTAGACTTGTATGATGAGATCATGGAGTTCCTCATTTGACAGGTCTCAGTTGCTTTGATACTCTTTATCTGGTAGGGCTTTATGGGGTCTGATCACAACTTTTTTTTTGAAAAAGTTAGACTGTAATTGTTGTGAAATAAATAAAAATAAATGTCCAAGTGTGAGAAGAAACCTAATAAGGACCAAAATGCAGAGATGACAGCAGGCAACTTCCCCTTTGTCATTCTCTCCACTGTGTCATTTTTTTGTCTGTTACTGTTGCTTCTTGCACTTCAATCACTATACTCAATGCACTTATTTAGATTTTTGCTGTGTTTAGTATGTGTAGATAAATTGCAAGTTTTTAGTAAAATAATACTAAAATAATAATAAAAGTAAATTCTCACGAGTCTGTTAATTTGCCCCTTTTCTACAGGTGGAAGTTGCAGCTCCATGAATTGACAAAGCTTCCTGCATTCGTACGTGTTGTATCAGCTGGAAATCTCCTCAGTCATGTTGGTCATACAATCTTGGGAATGAATACAGTCCAGTTGTATATGAAGGTACCAGGCAGCAGGACACCAGGTAAATAATAGAAATAGAGTATTTGGATCATGCCTTCATACATATAGAGTTAAACAATTAACTGTAATCTCAGTTTTGTTCATTTCTTAATCCTTGTGTCTCCATTTTCAGCTTGTTTGACCATAAGAATCTAAAAAAACTCTTTTAAAAAACATTTTACACACACACACCCCTTGCAGATAGTTTTTTTGTTTCCCTATTTTTTAATATAAACAGTTAATGAAGGGCCGAATCCTGTGATCTGGTCACAAAACAATTGTGGGTCTTCTACGCTTTACACACATCTTACCCCCTACAGTCCATTCCAGTACTGGAATATCCATACCTGATTTGTAAGATCTGCATTAATAATAGCCGTATTGGTCAGTGAGCTGCACTGACAAAAGAAAAGAGGAAATCATTGCTGTTGGTAAAGCTGTCTCTTTTGCCCATGGAGATCTGCCCCTGGAAGGGAGAAGAAAAATTCTGCCTATTCTGTTACCCATTGGACTGCTTAGTTATTATTCCGTACAAGTCCCATGATCCCAGAAATCAACATTGTTGGGGTCAGAAATGACTGGGCAGGATGAGGAAGATCTGCAGCCAATAAAACCTTTCACTGATGGATCACTGGATCCAACTATATTCATTTTTTTTAATGCTTGAGGGATTATACATGCCATTCCCTCCAAAATTTAACAGGTAAGGTCTGGGAGCCTAGGATAGTGATCTGTCAGAAAATCGGGAATCAATATGTAAGGACAACAGAATTCAGACATATATAAAGTGAATGCAGAATATTGACTAAGAGACTAAAGCAAGTGATCTGAATCACTAGAAAAGTCAAATGCATATATGTGCAATTATCATAAAGAAATGAAACATTTATACTACATCTATGGCATCATATAACATGCTTGTCCAATCTGAGGAACACTGAGAAACAAGCAGTCCTATTTCTAGTCTTATTGCATACTTTATTGGATATCTTTGTTGCTTGAACTGATTTCTATATTTTTAATCATCCTTGAGACTCACTGAAAAAGGCAGACTATAAATAAAGTTAATAAAATAAATTTGATATTTATTACTAGCAGCCTATTTTCCTCAGAATGGTTTATATTGATCGGCTGATACATCTGTGTCAGAGAATTCTTAAGCACAAACCTGAGGGATCTCTTCCCCACCATTCCCAGTTTTATAGTCACAGTTCGTTTCCATTTATGGATGGTGAACACGTGATACAAGTTGTAGTAAAGTCCACTCAAGCAATTCTAAACACAACTGCTCCTCCATTACAAATTGCTCCATTTTACAAATGAGTAACACTGAGAGAGGTATTATTATTCAATTTTACCAGTGGCTAATTATGTCCGTTCCAGAATTTGGTTTACTTATAAAGGCCTTCATAACGAGGGCATTGAGGGGGGACTGTATTTGTACTAGGGTTCAACCCTAGATGTTATTTTACTGTTGGTTCACATAATGACACAATACCCTCTCCATCCCAGGAATCATTATATGAAAGCAACATTTAAGGGGAAAGCAATCAAAACACATTTTAAGACTAGCACACCCGTACACCACCCCACACCCAGAATGGCCAAAGATGGGCCTGGAGGGGGTGGGAAGAGGATGGGCCCCAGGTGGGCATGTACACAGCTATGCTCCCAGCCATATTCTGCATGATGATTCAACTTCTGGGATTTCTTGAAGCCTGAAGAATGCTTCAGGGTTTCTCAAGAGTAAAAAAACTCAGAAAGGCTGATTTAGCTCATATCCTCAGCACATATGAAAGTACAATGTCCTCACCAGTTTTATCACAGGTCTGGTAGATATGCTAAATCTTCTTCTGTGTGGTCCATGTGCCCTTTACCTAACCTGACTCACTCAGGAGAATAGAATGAGGGGCTGAGAAAAAGAGGGAGAAAAAAACAGACGAATCTTTCAAGCAAGTGTTCACAGAATTGGAGCCTAAAACAATTACATGGGTAGGGTTAGATCCTATGAACCTTGTATGAAAGAGCATTAGTTCTGCTTTCCTCTTCCTTCAGCTGCCCTTTGTACCGCCCCTTCCCCCATCAAAAAAAAAAAAGACTAATGCTGGGTGTCAGGGTGCTACTTGGCAAAATACTGTATCACATTTAAAATTACAGGGATATGCTGCAAAGTGTGTGCTTTAAAATATTTTCAGATCAATTATTTCAATTTTTGTAACAACTCTGAGTAAATTGATTCATACTTTTGTGCACGCTAACCCAGTATCATATCTGTTACGAAATTTCTTGATCCTATTTAAGAAAAATTATTGGCTCAACTAAAAAGCCTATGGTTTTTTTTTTACTGTCACATGTATGCCCTTGATACATATAGATTAGACTACCACAACACATGGCACATGAGGCTGCCCATTAAATGTGTGTGGAAGCTATTTATTGGCCCAGCTGTCTGGGGCAGTTCACATCAATAAATATAATAAAATATTAAAACAGTTGAAAAACCAAGCAATTGGTGACAGTTTCTGTTTCCACCTTGTAGCAGATAGGGTAGCTATCTGACTTGCCGCCAAAGGAGGCCATTTAGTTGGTATATTAGTTTGTCCAAACTGACCTCAACCATTGGCCCGGTGGAAGAGCACTATCTTGCAGGCCCTACAAAAGTGTGATAGTTCCTTTAGGGCCCTGATGCTCTCTGGGAACTCATTCCACAAGGCTGGGGCCAGTGTTACTTTCTTTGTTTTTTTGTTACCTGCTACTCTGAGCACACCAGCTCATGGGGGTTACATAACAGTCCAATACAGTAAAATCCCCCATTAAAACCCATATCCTTGTAAAAAATCAACAATGCAGTACAGATGCCAGTAAAATAACTGAGCCCTCCCTATCACAGATGGCTACCAGCCAAGGCATTGAGTGCGACAACTGGTCACACCGATGATAGAGCCAGCGTGACATATCTTCATAGGGGGGCCCTTCAGATCTTCCTATGAAAAAGCCTTGGCCCTGGTCAAGGCCAGTTGGTCTTCTTTCAGGCTGGGGGCCATCAGGCAATTTGCAGACACTGAGCAAAGCACCCTCTGGGGACGTATTCAGACAGGCAGTCCTTCAGATATGCCCAGACCGCATATCACCTTGAAGATTAAAACCAGGACCTTGAAGCAAACTTGGAATTCTATTGGGAGCCAATGTAACTGCTGCCAGACTGGTGTAATTTGAGTTGTCCACTGTGTATTTGTGAGGATCCATGCAGCAGCATTTTGTACCAGTTGTGACTTCCAGATTAGGGTCAAGGGCAGGCCCGCATAGAATGAATTACAGTAGTCTAGTCTCGAAGTAAACCATTGCATGGATCACTGTGGCCAGGTGTTCAGGGGTCACATAGGCCACTAGTAGCTTGGCCTGGTGGAGATGATTGGTGTAGAATACTGCAACCAGAAATCTAACAACTGGGTCATAGAGACCATATCACTCCACCTACATTGACACCCAGTTTGCATCCAGGTCCAATTCAAGGTGTTGATATTAACCTTGAAACCTTGATGCAGCTTGGAGCCAGCATATCTTAAAGACTGCGTACTCCCATTTCAACATGTACAATCATTATAGTCATCTTCAGAATTCTTGCTTCAGGTGCAACCCTGAACTGGAAGTAGAAAGCTGGCCTAAAAATGTTTTAAAGAAAATAAATTGCTCTGGATAAAAATTGCTGTTGTCTCATGATATAAATCAGAAATATCATTAATCATAACTACTTTTTTGTTCTTGAAACTTTCAGGTCATCAAGAAAATAATAACTTTTGCTCAGTCAATATAAATATAGGTCCAGGGGATTGTGAATGGTTTGTTGTTCCAGAAAATTATTGGGGTGTCATGAATGACTTCTGTGAAAGGTACATTCTGTTTTTGTATCACTGTATAGCATCCTTTCAGTTACTGCATAATTCTTATATGTACCTCTAAAGTAGTGCTAGACGTTGAAAGAAACTGCTAGTAGTGCTAGATACTTCCCTTTTGTGTAGCAGTCTGTTTTTCATGTGTATCCTTCCCCTCTGACCATCTAAGCATAGTAAAAATTTAAGTAGAAATGCATTATATTGATCCTAATCTTCTTGGAGTTCTTTCAACACTTGTCTTGGAGACCATTTTCCCATTGACACAACTAATGATGCTGTCACTGAAAGTATCAGTGAAACTAGTTGTACACATATTAAAATATATCTGGTATTTAGCTTAATACCACTAATTTAGTATCCAGTGCAAAAATAAAAATGTAGCAGTTTCCTTTAGATTGATGCCAATAGCAAAGATGCGCAATCCCTTGGAATTACAGCTCATCTCCAAAATACAGAGATAGTTCCCATGGAGAAAATGAATGCTTTGGAGGATGAACATAATGACAGTGTACCCCACTGAAGTCCCTGACCTCGCCAGGCTCCATCCCTAAATCTCCCAAGAATTTCCGTACCTGGATCTGGAAAACCTACTCCCACATCCCTCTGCCAGTGGCCAGCAGGGACCTTGCAACTGTATCCATTAGTTAAATGAAAAGTTACTATTGAAACATATATACATTATTAGGATTATATGTAAATGATATGAGGATTCTTTTGGGAATTATATAAATGTTTTGAATTTGATTGACATATCTTTTGTGTATAAAGTACTGTGTTGTCAATGTCTGTACCCAATTTTCTCTCATACAGAAACAACATGAATTTTCTAATGGGCTCTTGGTGGCCTAACTTGGAAGATCTGTATGAAGCAAATGTCCCAGTTTATAGATTTATTCAGAGACCTGGAGATTTGGTTTGGATAAATGCTGGAACTGTACACTGGGTTCAGGCTATTGGATGGTGTAATAATATTGCCTGGAATGTTGGCCCTCTTACAGGTATGATGATGATGATGATGATGATGATATTATTATTATTATTATTATTATTATTATTATTATTATTATTATTATTTTGGATTTATTGGCCACCCCTCCTTGGGAACAGGCTTGAGGTGGCTAATAACAATAAAAATGTATACAAATATATTCAGATTTATAGAGTTGGAAGGTACCTCCTGGGTCATCTAGTCCAGTGGTCCCCAACCTTTATTAGGCTGGGGACCGGCAGGGCATCGGGCTGCGCCCGCGGGGACCGCACCCACGTTTCGGGCCGCGCCCGCGGATCGGGCCGCACCCGCGAGCTGTGCGGGCACGGCCTGCACGGGCGCGGCCCGGCCCTGATTCCCTCTCCCCGCCCTCCCGCAGTAAGTAGCTTCCCGGGCCGCAAGCTTGCGGCCTGGGAAGTTTTTTACTGCGGGGGGGGGGCGGGGAGAGGGAGCCGCGGCCCGACGCCATGGCCTTTGCGGCCCGGCGCCGGGCCGCGGCCCGCAGGTTGGGGACCACTGATCTAGTCCAATCCCTGCACCATGCAGAACACCCACAACCCTATCACTTACAGTGTAACCTGAATCTTCACAGAATCAGCCTCTCCTCAGATGGCTATTCAGTCTCTGTCTCTGTTTTAAAATTTCCAACAATGGAGAACCTACCACCTTCCAAGAAAGCCTGTTCCATTAAGAAACCGCTCTGTCAGGAACTTCTTCCAGATGGAATTTCTTTTGAATTAATTTCATCCCATTGGATCTGATCCATCCCTCTGGGGCAAGAGAGAACAACTCTGCTCCATCCTCTATATGGCAGCCTTTTAAATACTTGAAGATGGCTATCAGATCCCCTCTCAGTCTTCTCTCCAGGCTAAACAGACCAAGATCCCCCAACCTTTCCTCATACATCTTGGTCTCCATCCCCCTCACCATCTTTGTTGCTTTCCTCTGGACACGGTCCATTTTGTCTACATCTCTCTTCAATTGTGGTGCCCAAAACTGAACACAGTACTCCAAGTGAGGCCGAACCAGAGCAGAATAAAGCGGTACCATCACCTCCCGTGATCTGGACATGATACTCCATTTGATACAGCCCAAAATCCCATTTGCCTTTTTAGCCAACAAGTCACACTGGTGACTCTCTTCAATGTATGGTTTACTAAGGCTCCTAGATCCTTTTCGCACATACTACTGCCAAGACAGGTCTCCCCCATCCTATATTGGTGTATATGTTGTTTCCTACCTAAATGGAGAACTTTACATTTGTCCCTATTGAATTTCATTTTATTCAGTTCAAACCAGTTCTCGAGCCTATCAAGATCATCCTGTATTCTGTTGCTGTCTTCTGTTGTGTTTGCTACCCCTCCCAGTTTAGTATCATCTGTAAATTTAATAAGTATCCCCTCTAATCCCTCATCCAAATCATTTATAAATACGTTGAACAACACAGTCCCCAAGACAGGTCCCTGGGGCACTCCACTTGTTACTCTTCTCCAAGAGGATGCTTCATCCAGGTATGTTTTCAGTTGATCTGCTGCTGCCTGCTCAACCACCCTCCCCAGAAACACTAAATGCGAGGCAGGGGTAGTTGGCAGGATTCCGTTACGGTTTCTTCACTAAAGCTGGACCTCTGCCTCCTTAAGTGTCCCTGGGAATGTCCCTGAGGACAAGGATTTATTATATCCTGAAAGGGCCTTCCAATCTTCTCGCTGCCTGTTTTTAAAAGCCAGGAGGGACAGGGGTCTAGGAGGCAAAATGGTCAACCGCATTGAAAGTAACAACCTAACTAATCATGAGAAAGTCAGTTATAGACTTTCTTGCAAGGCATTGTGCGGAATTATGTGCTGAATTATTAATTTAGATAAAATTTAGAAAAATACATCTGTTTTTTCTACCAGTCATCTCTTAACCATTATTTTGGAAAGAAAAAAAAAGCACATGTTGATAAAATTGTTTCTCAACAATATCCTTCAAAATCGCCCATAGAACAAGTCTGGATTTGTTTATTAATATGTACAGTTTTTAGGAGGCAACATAACCGCATAATTTTGTCAGTAGTACCTGAACTAATTGAAATGCAAATATTGTTCTGCACATATAGATACATATGTGCAACAAAAGATATATTAGTACAGAATAAAATCCGCATTTTAATTAGTTCAGGCACTATTGACAAGATTATATATACAGATATAGATTACATGATAGGAGAGTTCTCATGGTAATGGAAGTCTTTGGTTCTTTAGCAGTGTGTATTCTTTATTTTATAAAGTAGAATCTGAAATATACTTTCCCCCTCATATCTTCTGTTTGGTGGGGTAAAAACTGTGAACATTGTTCCAAATATTCAATAACTAATAACTGATGTGAGAGTAAATATTTTTCTTACCTGTGAACAATGAAATTTTAAGTGTTCCTTGCAGCTGTTTAAATTCATACACATTTATTATTGCAGCCTGTCAATATAAACTGTCTGTGGAACGGTACGAGTGGAATAAATTGCAAAGTGTAAAGTCAATAGTACCTATGGTTCACCTTTCTTGGAACATAGCACGAAATATTAAAGTCTCCGATCCAAAGCTTTTTGAAATGATCAAGTAAGTACATATGGTGACTGTGTTGGCTTCCATTTTAATAGAACATAACCTTGTAAGGTTAAATAGGAATCTGACAGCCATCAACTCTGTGACCTGGAGTTTGTTTATAAACCACAGCTAATATGTTACTGATCTCCTATTCTTCCTTCAAGTAAAATCCCTAGATACTATCTCTATTGATAGGAAGCATCATCCATAGCTTGATGCATCTCGAGTGGCAAGGTTTTGTGCACTTTGGTCTATCTGTGGAGCAGACTTCCATGGGGTGGGGGCATTGCTACTGTACAATCTAGGATCCCTGCATTTATGCAGTACAACAAACCACAGTTAAAAATCCAGATACAACCTACATTTTAGAGTTCTGGTTTAATATCTCTTGCATTGAAACATCAGACTAAATTAGTGTTTAATCAAAGCAGATTTTATACATGATGCATTACAAATTGACTTATCTTGACATCTGAAAGCAGCCACATAATCAGTTATTCCCACTGTTGTATGTAGGCATTCAGATTGGCTACATTATTAGCAATGAGTGTGGACATTTCTGTACCTTTTGGTGACTTTTCCAGTCCATTGTACAACATTATTTGTTCACAACCCTTATATGTAGTTATTGGTATTATAGCAATCTAATGACATTGGTGCAGTTCAGAGAAATAAAATGCTGCATTTAGGAGAATACGTAAGCCTTCTTAAAAGCACTATAATTAATGTGCAGCCAAGCGTAATTCTAAAAGAATGAAAAGAACAAAGAGCAGATAATGGGTTAGTGTTCAGTGGGGGAGGCATTTGAAATATGGAGGAAACCAAGTGCAATATAGAATTGGCAAGCTGGAAAATCAAGCTTACAAACTGACAATATAGAGGTCAAGAAAAATTACTGGTGGCTTACTAGTATACAACACCAAAAGCCCAGTGATTCTAGAAATATACGGACAATTGTTACCTAGTTTTAAATTGAATCTAGATAGGCAATATTGCTTCCAGAAGTTCTTTTTTTAAGTATTTGGAAATAGTAAAACAGGACAGAAATTAAAGCCTTTTTGATCAGAGATCTTGACCAAGATCATTAAAAGACATTTAAATGTCTTAATTTTCTCTCCCCAGCATTATTTTACAACCAGCTTTATATGGTGAATGTACCTCAATGTAAAATTTCCAGGAGTTATGGAGAAACTTTTTCCTTCTGTTTTTTTTTTTTTTTTTTGTGTGTGTGTGTGTGTGTGAGTGTACACAGAAATTTGTGGCAGGGGGATTCTACTTTATTAATTATTGTCCTCTAAAACCTAAATTATTTTGCTGCTTTAACAAAATCAAATGCATCTTTTATAACCGAGTTACCATGTAAAATTGTACTATTTGATGTGTGTGCAGTAAAAGATACAAATGCCTTAGTTTTCAGCAAATGAAATTGCAAATACCAGAGAAAATGTACTCTCGCTTGCTTTTTAAAATTTAGACAGGAATTTTTGAAATTGATATTCCTTTCAAAAATGAATATGGAGAATTTTCCTATAAATATAATTTAAGTGAAACATAAATTTCCCTTGATTATTAGCAAAGGATTGGCAAGGATCATGCCGTATCGCTGTTAACAAAAATTATGTTAATTTTCAGGGACAAAAGAATATTCTTTCTTTGGCACAACTGATCGCATCAGTTTTCAGCTTGAATTTAAAATAGAAAGAATGAAATTTTAATTAACAATTGAAGCATAAAATATCAGTGTTTCCTTACTGGCAACTAAATTAAATTGTAATAATGTTTTAATTGTTGTTTTCATGTCTTAATGTAGTTCAGCTTTGTTTTAATGATGAACGGGAAGGGGAATTAATTGTTTTAAAATGCAATTTTATTACTTCAGGTTGTTAGTTTCCTTGGTGACCCTTATGAGAGCAGAAAGGTCAGATATAAATTATGTAAAATAAATTATGAATGAAGAATTGTTTTAACAGGATTATAATATTTGTTGTAGGTATTGCCTGCTGAGAACTCTCAAGCAATGTCAAACGTTGAGGGAAGCTCTGATTGCTGCAGGAAAAGAGATTGCATGGCATGAGAGAACAAAGGAAGAGCCAGCTCATTACTGTAGCATATGTGAGGTTAGTAAAGAAGTAATAGACATAGTTACAAATGGCATTGTTGTTATTGTTAGCCATTCAGTTGTCACCATGATCCGCAATTCCACAAAGCCTCCCTCAGCCATGCAATGTTCTGGCTGGTGTCCATTTTGATTAGATCCTACTATCATGACCTTTGTTGGCCTGGTTTCCTTTTTCCACTGACCAATCCTAATATAATTGCTTTCTCTATTGAGTTTGATTGCATAATATGGCTAAAGTAAGTGAGCTAGATGAGCCTCTTGTGGCGCAGAGTGGTAAGGCAGCCGTCTGAAAGCTTTGCCCATAAGGCTGGGAGTTCAATCCCAGCAGCCGGCTCAAGGTTGACTCAGCCTTCCATCCTTCCGAGGTCGGTAAAATGAGTACCCAGCTTGCTGGGGGGTAAACGGTCATGACTGGGGAAGGCACTGGCAAACCACCCCGTATTGAGTCTGCCATGAAAACGCTAGAGGGCGTCACCCCAAGGGTCAGACATGACTCGGTGCTTGCACAGGGGATACCTTTACCTTTACCTTTTTAAGTGAGCTAGAGTTTTGTGATTTTTACCTACCAGTGATATATCAGATTTTATGTGCTGTAGCATTTCCTTGTTTATGACTTTTGCTGTCCATGGAATCTGCAGAAGCCTTCTCCAACACCAGTGTTCAAACAAATCAATTCTTCCCTTGTCTGATTTTTTCATGGTCCAACTTTCACAGCAATAAGTAGCAATTGGAAATATGTTAGAGCTATCTAATCTACATTTGGTAGTCAGGCTTATATCGTTGCTTTTCCATATTACATTAGCAGTAATATTACCCATGATTAAGATTACCTTGGGTTCCTATTTTAACCAGGATTTCCTGCAGTGCATGAGCCCAGAAGGTGAAATTTGTGCAGTTCGAATGATGATGGCTTTCAGTCTTTCTCCCCTGCCTGCAAAAGAGAAGTAGCAGCAGGGGCAAGGCTGGCATCTCCAGCCCGCTTTCCAACAGCTCTGTTCATTTTGCTCCTCCCCTCCCCACTAACATCAGGTTTACATTGTTTCTACATGGGAAGACAAGTGTTCTTCTGAGGGTGATTTAACCTCCCTTCATATTTGGGGGTCACGTTTTACTGCAAACCTGGGGGGGGGGTCCCTCCAGATTTGCAGAAGAATACCCCTTATTTGAATGAGGACCAGATTCAACATTAGGTATAGGATTTTGCAGCACTTTGATATTATCCTAAGTCTGTTGTAAATGTGGAGGCATTAAACTAGGCTCCTGTACCATCTCCACATTTAGGTTAAACATCACCAGTTACCAAGTACAGTGAGTCTTCCTCCCTTCAGAATATCTCCTGTTTCTCAGAATCCTAAAACATGATCATGGTTTCAGTAGGGGAAATGTTCCATTTATTTTATTTCTCCACATGCAAAAGTGGCAGGCTGGGCTCCAACCCTAGAACGTATGGAGCTCCAACAATCAAAGCATCTTATCTTGAAGTTCTTTGAAGACCAAATACAACCCTTTAAAGTGTGAGCATTTTTGTTAGCTGGTGTCCGCTATAGACCTATGTACCTTTTAAGCTTGTTTCAAATGGATGGCTTAGTGGCATCCTCCATTCAGAGCAGAGTCTGTGATTAAACTTTAGATCTTGTCTTCTGAGCAGTGTTTTGTGCATCCCTAGGAAATAAGTAAATGTTCCTTTGACCTCAACTAGCAAGTAGTACAGTGTGTTTCATCTACTGTTTGAAGTTATTTTAAAGGATTTTTATATTTCGGTGGCCAGAAATATTTCTTGGCTGTGTAATTCGTTATTGTTCTCATTTGGTAGATAAGGGAGTGGATTGATGAGTTTATGATATAAAATAAGAAAAATCATTAATCTTCCACATTGGGACTGCATGCACAGATCTACCACTGAGGATGATTTGTAGCTTTAAAATTCGACTGTGGGGCATCCTGCCCCCAGTGGAACTGCACATGCATGTTTTTACCTGCTGTTTGCACCCTGTGCCCCTCTTCTCTCAGCTTCTTTTTCGCTGCTGTCTTGGGAACATATATTTCTAGTGTGCTTCATACTAATGTTATTTTTGACATTACCAGAAAAGAGTTAGAGTTTGGGAAACAGGTGCTGCAGTTACTTACCTGTAACTGTTGTTCATTGATGTCTTGTGTGCAGATACACGTTCCATCCTTCCTGCCCCACTGTGAGCTCATGTTGAGCCAACTGAACAAAGTTTGAATCTAGTGGCATCTTTAAGACCAACAGAGTTTTATTCAAGGTGCCACTGGACTCAAAGTTTGTTCTGCTGCTTCAGTCCGACATGACTACTCACCTGAATCTATAGCCAGCTGTTCACTGCCATTGTGCAGAGGAAATAGGAAGTCCAGCAGAAGTAGCTACAGCAGTTGCATGAACAAGGAATTAGGGGAGAAAACTCTAGCAATAGTCCCTACAAAGCCTTCTTGCCACTGATCTATCAATATGTGTAGATGAGAGACCTATAGATTATCATTAGAAATTCCAGCCAAAACAAACTTGGTCTAAGCTTTTAACAGACTGTGTACTATATAGTTTTTCAAGTAAAAATAATAAAAAGAAGAAAAATGTAGCTTCTTGTTCCCTAATGGTGGATAAAGTTTCCCAGATTGATTTGGAATTGGGCTTGCAAAACAACTATTTCCTAAACAGAAAGAAAGACTTCCAGCAAGACTACCCATGTGTTTACTATAAATCATGGAGAAGTTCTTCCCCAACTTAGATTACATTTTGAGTCAGAGAAGGTTGTAATGCTTGTGTCAGATTACAAATAAACATTAAAAGCCATCAGAGTGAATACAGCATGCCAGGTAATTACAGACTTCTGCACTAGAACTTGTAACTCATGGTGCCATTATGTTTTCTGCATTGTGATGCTATCAGTGTATTTAGGTTTCTTTGATAAAGTCCATGCTGAGTTGGGGGTATTTATTTATGTATTTATTTTTTTAATTTCAAATATACTGGCTTGTGGCATCAGTATGTTCCTATCTACCATGGTACCATATGTTATCCCAACTAAAATATTTATGGATTGAAAATGTAGCACTTGTTCTATACTTAAAATGCCAAAAGCCATATGTAACAAGGGAGCATTGTGAAAGATTTGTTTTGAAAGAAGTGTGCCTCCAGATTCGCAGAAGAGCGCTCTTTCATTCAGTGTCCACATTTAGGCATTCCTGGTCTCTATAATGATTCTGCAGTTCAACTCTCTTGCCTACCCTGTTTTAGACTGCTGAGGAAGCAGTACTACAGGCTACTGTGGCTAGCATACAAACTGTTTCTAAGTTGTTAATTGAGGTCAAGAAATAGTTTAGTATGTATGTTGTGACTATAAATTGCTTTTGAAGGTCCAGAAACAGCTGTGCTAGCTGAACAGCAATAGAATATGTGGAAGGTTGGCAACAGTTTGTACAAATGTAAGAAAAGAGTTAGACCTCTTTATAGGTAATAAAATATATGTAAAGCCATTTATAGACCTAAGCCTTCTGCTGTGATTCCTCTAACTTTACATACTACTTGACTTTTTGCTTCTTTTCTCATTTGAACAGGTGGAAGTCTTCAATCTGCTTTATGTCACAAATGAGAGTAATTCTCGGAAAACTTACATTGTACATTGCCTAGACTGTGCACGAAAGATAAGTGGGAACTTGGAAAACTTTGTGGTGCTAGAACAGTACAAAATGGAGGACCTGATGCAAGTCTATGACCAATTTACATTAGTAAGTGAAGTCAATAGATGGGTAGAGAATTTCTCTGAGGCAAAAATATGTTCTCTGAGGCAAAAATACCTTGAAAATCTATTAGTTGAGCAAGACTTGCACAATTCCATCTTCTGTTTGTAAATAGAAAAACAACTATGCTCAGTAGACAATCTTATACTGTATATTATTACTAATGAATTAGAATAACAGATAAAGGAAATGGGGCTCAGGAGGTATCATGAAAGATTGGTTATAATCTCGAAATCACATTCCCCAAATTCTCACCCTGTAATCTCTGTCTCAGGAGATTCATCAGGCTACTTTCTCGATCTCCTCCCTCCCCCCTTTTCTCTTTAAGTAGACAGCTGCTTACATACATGCAATTTTTCTCTATAAACTGTTTCGTATTTACCAGGCTTGTTTTAAAGGGTTTTTCCTTGGATTATATACAAAACTTTTTTCTATCTTTTTATTTGTACATACTTCAGCAGTCTTATGAGTGTGCAAAAATTTCTTGTCTTGGCATGACTTAGTTTAGTTGTTTTGTAATTGGCAAGCTGGCCAGGTTACTGGTAGAGACATACATTATCATGAGTAAATCATAATATTATTGAGTAGTGCCAATTTGTTACGTTTTAGAGTATTAAATAGCAGTCTCAAAAATCAGACTTTATGCCTCTGATCACCTTTCCTCCTGGACACAGGCTGAACGTCTAGGAGGAAGCATTTCCTACCAGTTTTATCCACAGATTGTTTTGGAGCTGCCCATTAAAGGACTTCCATGTTTCAGGAAAAAAAATGATTGTTTACTTTTTTAACAGCTTATTTTATAACAGGGGTCCTCAACCCCCGGTCCGCGGCCCGGTAGCGGGCCGTTAAGGCCATGGTACCGGGCCGCCAGCGGCCGCGCCTCTCTTCCTCCCCGCAGCGAGAGGGGGGGAAGAGGCAGGCGCGGCCGCTGGCACGCCAGCGACGCAAACGCACACTTGCAGAGCCAGTGCGCATGCATGTTTGCGCCCCCTGCTGGCAAAAACGCACACGTGCGGCTGTTCTGCGCATGCGTGTTAGCACCACCTACTGGCGAAAACGCGCATGTGCGGCAACTGCGCGTGCGCGTTTACGTGCAGCTGCTGTGGCCGGGCCGCCGGCTCTCTCCGACCCTCAGAGGCGGTCCCCGACTACAAGAAGGTTGGGGCCCGCTATTTTATAAGATTTTCTCCTTTTAAATATCCTCAGTCAGGTCAGCATTTAAGTAAGGAATTCAAAGGTTTTAACTTGGAAATTAAGTATATTCTTACGGTGGTGGCAGGACATAGGGTTGTCCACAGTTCTCTGGTTGGGGAGACATGTGTGTTTGTGGTAATTGGATACAACATCTAGGAACGTGAGTGGTGTATATAGAGAAGTAATATAGAGAAGTAATTCTGGGTTATTAAACTGATTGCTGTGAGACTTGGTAGCTATGTTTGCATGTGAGGAGAGGCCTAGAGGAACTCTTTTGAGGGCCATGATGAACCTCAACCGCATTAGTTATATGTTCAGAATATTGTTGCTCCGCGCACTAAGACTACTTAATAAATAATGTGCTATGTTTCCTTTCTCTCTCTCTTTAGGCACCTCCATTGCCATCATCTTTATCTTGACATTTTTCCAAGGACATTTACATACAAACTTTTCTGATATTCAGGAAGTGACCCAGTTCTGCACCACTGATTTTTGTAGCGATCCCATAAGGCTGCTGGCTGAAAGCTGTGTCTATGCAACCTTCCAAGTGCGGAGTGTCAACCAACTGGACAGGAGAGAGCACAGCTCCTACTCCAGAATTTGAAATATAGAAAGTTAATTCAGCTGAATTTTTTTAAAAATCCATGTTTTGTATATATCTGACAAAACTGGCAACATTATACAGACTACTGACTTGAAGACCACCTCTTTTATATTTCTCTGTTTCTGGGCTGATGAATTGGTTTCATCTTTCTTTTCTTTCTCCACCTTTCTTTCCTTCAGAGTTTCTCTTCAAAAGTACTAGCATAGCTGGTCATTTCTTTGTAAGGTAGTTAGAATTTTAAGTCTTTCTTTTGGGCTACACTTTTTTTTTTTAATGTGAAACGTTAGGTGATACTTTTTTTACTGCTTTTGTTATTCTGTCTTGTTTTGAAACCATTATGGTTACTTTTTGTTTCCTAAATAAAATTTTAAAAAATTAACAGCCAAGTCACAAAGATAAATGGGTTGCACATAGACTAAAGAATAAACTTCAGATTTGTGATTTTGTTTCTAATCTTGATGTAAATTTACACTATTTATAAATACATATTTATTGCTTGAAAATATTTGTGAATGGAATGCTGTTATTTTTTCCAGATTACCTGCCATTGAAATTTTAAGGAGTTCTGTAATTTCAAACACTACTCCTATTACATTTTCTATATGTAAATAAAACTGCTTAGCATTGTACAGAAACTTTTATTAAAATTGTTTAATGTTTAAAGTTTTTGTATTGTTTGAGTTTTAAAAAGAATTTATGTACAGTGCCCAGTTTTTGTTGATTTTTTGGAATCTGGTTATATATATATTTTATATATACTCTTGTGCATGTGTATATATATAATATATATAGAAAACTGAATATAAATATATGTATAAAGAATTAGAGCCTAAAAATTTTCTCGTTTTAAGTTTTACATCTATGGTAGATTTGAGGTGTCTACTGTAAAGTATTGCTTACAAAAGTATGATTATTTTTTAAAAAATATATGGTATGTATCATCAAGTCATGGTATGTCCTTCAGACTGGTTTATTGTTAAATTGCACTTCTTGCAATTACAGACAAATAGCTGATGCCAAATCGTACTAGTAAGGAATGAAAGTTAGCAGTTTCATGGGAAGTATGATATGGTTTTGATCGCCTTTTAAAAATTTAGACACCTTAAACTTTAAGGAGTACTGATAAAGGAAAGTAGAGTTTGAG
The DNA here is from genome assembly GCF_049243985.1 of Paroedura picta. NCBI lineage: Eukaryota > Metazoa > Chordata > Lepidosauria > Squamata > Gekkonidae > Paroedura > Paroedura picta. The sequence continues at coordinate 64,763,808 of NC_135374.1, read as the reverse complement.
ACTGGTATCTTAGAACACAACCAAAACAAGATTTGTACATTCCCATTGTTTCTTTTAGTGAGTGTCAGGCTAAGTTGTATTAAGTACAAATCATGCTATATTTCTTCCTAATTTTGTAAATCAAATTAATTGATAACTTTTTAAAGCATTAAAGTCCTTTAGGACATCATATTTGTTTTCAGTTTAAGATAACTATAGCATTTTATTTTTCCCATTCTTTCTGAATTGTTACTTGGAAGTACATTAAATCTGAATCCAAGATCTTTATTCATCCCAATGGATTAGTTTACTGATTCATAAAGTTCTACATTGAAAGAACCAATACTTGTAATTTCCTTTAGTGTGGTATCATATTTGATGTTGTCAGAACAAAGTATCAAAATTGCTCAGTTTGCAGATTTAAAATTGTACAAAAAAATTATCTTTTTCTTCAGTTATCAAATGGGCTAAAGGAAGGATGACAGGAAAGAGAAAATGCTTCCTAAAATCAGCCTTTAGTTTATCACCTGATTTTGTCCATCTTCACTTGGAATACAAATGCTTTTAAATACTGTCATCAACCAGGAAAATGGAAAATATTTTAAAGAGGATATTTTAAAGAGGTTCCCACAAAAGGATGTGGGAATCACCCAACCCTGCGCTCCTGTAATTGTAAAACAGCAGAACAACTGTTAGGTACTAACCAAACTGAATTTTAATTTTCCTTTTTAAAATTGTTGTGGTTGGGGAGAAGTAAATCATATAATCTAAGGCTGTCCAAGGGCAGTGCTGTTCTTTGGAGTGATGGAAACATCTTACTGATTGGCTTGACTGTCTTTGAGATGAAGAAAGCATTTCATATAAGCGATGGTGAAAAGTGCCATCAAGTCATAGCCAACTTACGGTGGCCCACATGCTGCTTTAATTATTTCTTCTTAGACACTGTACACAAGTGAGCAAACAGATATCCCCTGAAAGGCAAAAGTCACTTCACTGTAAACCACCATAATGATATGGCCATGTAGCCCTTGATACTTTCAATATCTTGGTAAGATGTTCTAAACATCAAAGAAAGACCTCTAGGTTTTTTTCATGTCCAGTATAGAAATTGAATATTGTATTTATGCCATTTTTTCACCTTAAGATCAACAGATTTGAGACAGAATGATGAAAGTACTAAATTTAAGCACCTTGTAAAACAATTATTTTATGTGTTGATGTTAATGGAAGAGCCCAGTCAACCTTCTGTTTATGGTACTTAAAACAGTTTTCAGTTACAGGCTCTGGGCTTATTAGGGAGAGGACATACGGTGAAGAAAGCACAGACAACAATTCATGGAACACTGCTTTTATTGAGTACAGACCAAGGATCATTCATGTAGCATGGGGATGGATCCACATATCGGTTGACCCACCTCCCACTCAATAAGCTGCTTCCCCCAGCCTGCCTGCTAGGGAGTAAACTATGGAGTGGCAGCTGCGGCTGAGTGGTTCCCTTTGCCACCCGGTTGTGAGCCCGCAAACAGCCTCCAAGTTGGGCATTCCGCATAGTGATTCAAGACCCTTTAAGGAGTCCCCAAATGGGCACTTGGGCATGCAGGCTTGTCTCCCCAAAATGTTTCTGTCCCAAATCCCAAAATCAAGAGCAAGGAGTCCCCCACTGTTCCTGCCAAAGCTCTTAAGCCTGCATCCAGCCTGGATGCTGTAAAGCCAACTGTCTGTTCCCTACTCAGAAAGGTGCACCCCATCAACCCTAGACAAGGCATCCCCCACAATGAGAAGAGAATGCATACTCTCCAGCACCAATAGACCAACAATAAGGAAAAACTTGAGGGGGAAAACAAGACACAAGAGGTGGAACTTGGGGAGAGGCGTTCCTTGGCAGTGATGAGGCAGCTTTAGGAACTTGAAACAGACCATGCAGAGGAATAAAGCACAGCAAAGAGGATCCATGGAGCAAAGAGACCAACCGTGAAGTTGGAGTAACTGGATCAGTCTAGACCAACTGCAAAAATGGGCTGGAATCAACCTGTTGCTTATTGTTTTGAATATCCGAGTTAGTCTAGATAAAATTATCTGCAAATTAAATGCTCCAAAGTTCTTGTAGGAAATGGTTCTCACTTGAATCTCTCTTAGGGTAGGATCTTGCATGATTAATATAAGAACTGTGACTCCATTTGATATTAGTTTATTTCAGGCTCCATCTGTCAATATAGGTCCATGCTGTATATGTATACAAAATGAAGGTCCCTGTGGGATGAGGGTCTCATGGGCATCAAATGTAGTTATGTATTTGATAAACTTACATACTTGTAATCTGTAACATTTTGCTCGTTCATAAAGTGAATTTTGCCACACACTTGCTTCCCATCAGAAGTCTGGAGAGATGAAATAATTACCTTTTGGTACAAACCTTTTCTCAAGTAGCTTTTCTGGTATGGAAGCACTGTCTCTCCAGGCTAAGGGGGGGTGGGCTGAGTCCAGGATAGGAAACAGGGGCCATTGGCCCCTTGGCCCTGAACTGACAATCAGAGGGGCCAATCGGAAAGCACAAAGTGCCTTCCGATTGGGCCCTCACCAGAATAGACCAGAGTTCCATCCAGTCAACCCAGCCAGGGGCAATTTGGAGACATCGCTGCCAGTCTGCTCCTGACCACCGCAGGGAGAAGAGGTCAGTAGGGCTGCCAAGAGAACAGAGGCTTGTACAGGCTGCGCCAGCCCTTTTCACCCCAAGGCTGTCCTTACTGTCATTACCAACTGTAAATTGCCTCAGAACACTGACAGAGCTGGCAGGAAGCTGGTGAGTGTGCTCCTTCCCCCCCCCCCCCCTTCAGGCCTGCTGCAAAGGAGCCTTTAACAGCCCCTGACTGAGGCGTTTCTGAGAGCAACACAGGGGAGCATGGGGGTGGGCATTCCTTTTGAGGGGGGGATTTCTCTTTCTGCCAAACGGCTGACAGAGGCCACAGAAAAGCCCCTTCTCACTTAAAATACTGCTCTGGCTGGGGGTAGGACATAGCCAAGCCACGTATATTTCTTCTTTGTGACTCTGCAGATTTGAGACCACTGCATAGCGTTATTTTGCAGACGAAACTGGATGCTGGTGTGGAGGTTCTTTTGTCTCCAGTTTCATCTGCACAATAATCCTGTGCAGTAGGCCTCAAGTCATTCAATTCAACAATAACCTGTGTGGGAGGCCTTAAATGTTTCTTCTCTTCTACAGTCCTGTCCAAAGTAGCCCTTTCTGCTTGGGGGGCTGATCTTCATTCTATGAAGATGAGCTGTAATTCCATGAGCTCTCCAGGCCCCACCTGGAGGTTGGCTACCCCTGGGTTAAAAATATTCCTCGAGTTTTGGAGGTGGGACTTCAAAATTGTACAATGCCTCAGAGTCCAGCCTTCGAGGAGGCTGTGGGTGCACTTCTGGGCCCAGGGGAAAGGCCGCGCCGCTGCGGGGGGGGGAGAAGCCTTCCCCCCGGCCCAAAAAGCACACCTAACGCCCATTGTATTTACAAGTACAACGTGCTTGGTCCCTAGTATCTCAATAACAGAAGAACTCCCAGAAACAGTTGTTAGTGGCATACTTCCACGTTGGACTGGCACTCTGTGCCCAACTACCTTGGCACCCACGCTTGGTCTCGACTTAGGCAAGCCACACCCTATGTGCTCATGCCAGCCAGAAACCATGCCTGGCCAGACCAACATCTCTTGTGCTGCAGCGTAAAACAGGAACTGGGTGTAGCTTGAACATCTACAGCAAAGATTGATGGACCCTCCACCTGACAAGGTAACTCCATTGTATTGCTGATCAGTGGTCAACAAAGTATTTTTGCCTCCTTACTTAGTTTCTTTGTCTTTATTCATAACTCATCATTGCCACTCTGCTAAGGGAGTTTCCCACATTAAGACTCTAGATAGTTTCTAGGAGCCCCTGGAAGATTCCTATTATGCCTAGATGGCCCCTTTTCTCGTAAGCAATTACTGCCCCTCCCAAGCCATCATCTCACCCATCTAGCAGTCCCAGGGTAAGATTGGTTCCCCACTCCTCTTAGGGTTTGGGCCAGTATTAGATTGGCCTGTCTCGACAGGTCCCCAGTGATAATATCCCAATTTCCATCGGCCATCTTTGGTCCACCCACTGGGTTTGTGTGGGATATAAATTAAATTGTATTTTGCCATATTTTGGGTTTAGAATGTTTTTAATGGGTTTATGGGGGGTTGATTCTTAATGAATGGATTATATACCCAAACTGTAAACCGCCCTAAGCCAGCTCTGGGAGCGGCAGTCATACAAATCCAATTATAAATAAATAAAGCAGTCATTCTTTTGTACAGCTCTGAGCAAGCCCATCTTGTGTACATGCTGTCCCCAGCACAGCCACTTTTCAACAGGGTCTAAAAATCTACTTTTTGGTAATCCAAATTGCCACTATGGACCCTTGAATCCATCCAGGTTTCCCATCACATCACTGGTCAGTTGTGTCATCCTGTCTCTGTCTCCGCCTCTTCAAGATCAGTAAATATACTTTCCATATACCCATTTCCCTGACTCTCCATTTCCAGCACTTGTTTCCTCTTGTTAGTGTGCTAGTTCTATGATAGTCTAAAGTCTATTTTATTTATTTTTGTCTATAATAAAGCTTTCTTATTTCATTTTATATATGACACCAAATTGGGAGGACTGGCAAATACTCCGGAAGATAGAGACAGAGTTCAACGAGATCTGAACACAATGGAAAAATGGGCAAATGAAAACAAGATGTAATTTAATAAAGATAAGTGTAAAGTTCTGCATCTGGGTCAGAAAAATGAAAAGCATGCCTACTGGATGGGGGATACGCTTCTAGGTAACACTGTGTGTGAACGAGACCTTGGGGTACTTGTGGATGGTAAACTAAACATGAGCAGGCAGTGTGATGCAGTGGTAAAAAAGGCAAATGCCATTTTGAGCTGTATCAACATTGGCATCACATCAAAATCACAAGATGTCATAGTCCCATTGTATACGGCACTGGTCAGACCACACCTGGAGTACTGTGTGCAGTTCTGGGGGCCTCACTTTGAGAAGGGCATAGATAAAATTGAAAGGATACAGAGGAGAGTGACGAGGATGATCTGGGGCCAAGGGACCAAGCCCTATGAAGTTAGGTTGAGGGACTTGGGAATGTTCAGCCTGGAGAAAAGGAGGTTGAGAGGGGGCATGATAGCCCTCTTTAAGTATTTGAAAGGTTGTCATTTGGAGGAGGGCAGGATGCTGTTCCCATTGCCTGCAGAGGAAAGGACACGCAGTAATGCGTTTAAACTACAAGTACAACAATATAGGCTAGATATCAGGAAAAAAAATTTCACAGTCAGAGTAGTTCAGCAGTGGAATAGGCTGCCTAAGGAGGTGCCTAAGACTACCTCACTGGTAGTCTTCAAGCAAAGGTTGGATACACACTTTTCTTGGATGCTTTAGGATGCTTTGGGCTGATCCTGCGTTGAGCAGGGGGTTGGACTAGATGGCTTGTATGGCCCCTTCCAACTCTATGATTTTATGATTCTATGATTCTATACTAGCAAGAAAGCCCATTCCAACCAGAAATGCAATGGGCGCTAGGACCCAGAGGACACTGGCAGGTGCAGATTTCTCTCGCAGCAGGAGCCATAGGAAGTAATCAGGGCTCCTTCACTGGTCACTTGCAGTTTGGGGCTCGTTTGCAATTTGTTTCTGTCTCTCTCCCTCGCAGCAGGAGCCATAGCAGGTAATCAGGGGTCGTTTGTGGTTTGTCAAGGCTCTCTGTGTCTCTGTGTGTCTCTCTCAGGCATCTGAGAGCAAAGTGGCTAGTGTCCAGGGAAGGAGGGTGGGAGCTGGAGAGAGAGGGCCGATCAGGGTGCAGCCAGCTTTGCTGATTGGCCCTATTCCATTTCGGACAGCTAGGACACTCTCCAACCCCAGGGCTGTTTCACAAATATTAAGAGGAACAATGGATAATGATATGTTGTCTGCCTCGAGTTCCTCAGGGGAGAATAAAGTAGTATTACATAAGCAAACACATTCTCTGCTCGTTATCTGCCTCTCTTTAGCTATTCCCCACAAACACGTGTCTCCTGGATGTATTTCAGGTAACAGTGTTACTATTTTTTTTTAAAGGCATCTCATCCCTCAGAAAGAAACTGATTCCAGAGATAGGCCGAACGCTAATCCACCAATGAATCTACATTTCCTGTCTGTACTGTTAGGACACTGCTGCAGCATAGAAATAACCTGGTGGTTCCCAAATGGGAATACATCCAAACAATGTGCAGCTCTTCAAATGTTCACACAAGGCTTTTTGGCTTTTCCTTTTTGTAAGGTGACCAAATTGCCCCACTTTTGGAGGGACATCTGGGGGCACCTGGCAAATTGTACTTATGTTGCAAGTAAAAAAATATATCTTACAATACTATCTTTGTGTTCTATGAAAAATTTTGTTGCTCCATGTAGACCACATTTTTAATCAAGAACACCCCCGGTCAATGGTGTCCCACTTTACCAATGTTAAAATCTGGTCACCTTAACTTTTTATCAAACGATCAAAATCGTTGCAGATTGTATTGCAAATGATTTGTTTTTTCAAATTCTCACGCAGATGGCCCTTCTCTGTCTGCCATCTGACTAACCCACTCAATACATACACATGCCTCTTACAAACAATGTCTCAAACAGTTGGGGGCAAGTTGAGCTGCAGAGCATGTCTGCAGTGTTCCCATTTTACCATGTCTGAGTAGATTCATATTAAATGAGTTTTTGAAACAAAATTCCTCAACATTTCTCATATCATAACCTAGCAATTACAATTTCATATGGTGCATTCTGAGCATGCATTAATGCCCACTGCATAGATATCAATAAAATTGAACATAACACTCCAAATGTAGCCATTTTAACCATGTGTGGGCTTTGGTTTGATTCACTGCTTTCGATTGTCTAAGCTGCAGCTTGCTTCCTTGTGGCAGAACTCTAAGGGGAACTTTCAAGGCAAGATAATTCAGAGGTGAGGATTTAAATGAAAGATTTTAGAAAGTCTGTTTTTTAAGCATAGCATTTTTATGTTAAAAGGTTAATGTCAAACAGGAATGGAAATAAATGTAGGAAGTGTTTTTCTTGATGACCAAACTTCATTTGATTACTTTGAGCTGCAGTAATGCATAGCATAGCAGAGGAACTACAGATCAAATTGCCAACATACGCTGGATCATGGAGAAAGCTAGGGAGTTCCAGAAGAACGTCTACTTCTGCTTCATTGACTATGCTAAAGCCTTTGATTGTGTGGAGCACAACAAAATGTGGCAAGTTCTTAAAGAGATGGGAATACCAGAGCATCTTATTTGCCTCTTGAAACTTATATGCAGGTCAAGAAGCAACAATGAGAACCAGGCATGGAATCACTGATTGGTTCAAAATTGAGAAAGGAGTTCGGCAAGGCTGTATACTGTCGCCTTGCCTATTTAACTTGTATGCAGAGCACATCATGAGAAAGGCGGGATTAGAGGAGTCACAAATTGAGATCAAGATTGCAGGGAGAAATATGAACAACCTCAGATATGCAGATGATACCACTCTAACGGCAGAAAGCAAAGAGGAACTAAAGAGCCTTTTGATGCGGGTGAAGGAGGATAGTGCAAAAGTTGGCTTGAAACTCAACAACAAGAAAACAAAGATCATGGTATCCGGCCCTCTCGATCCCTGGCAAATAGATGGGGAAGAAATGGAGATAGTGACAGATTTTATTTTCCTGGGCTCCAAGATCACTGCAGATGGGGACTGCAGCAAAGAAATTAAAAGACGCTTGCTCCTGGGGAGGAAAGCTATGGCAAATCTAGACAGCATCCTAAAAAGCAGAGACATCACCCTGCCAACAAAAGTGTATTTAGTCAAGGCTATGGTATTCCCAGTTGCAATGTATGGCTGCGAAAGTTGGACCATAAGGAAGGCCGAGCGTCAAAGAATTGAGGCTTTTGAACTCTGGTGCTGGAGAAGACTCTTGCGAGTCCCTTGGACTGCAAGGCGAACAAACCAGTCAGTCCTAGAGGAGATCAGCCTGGACTGCTCCTTGGAAGGCCAGATCCTGAAGATGAATACTTTGGCCACCTCATGAGAAGGAAGGAGTCCCTGGAGAAGAGCCTAAAGCTGGGAGCAATCGAGGGCAAAAGAAGAAGGGGACGACAGAGAATGGGGTGGCTGGATGGAGTAACTGAAGCAGTAGGTGCAAACTTAAATGGACTCCGGGGAATGGTAGAGGACAGGAAGGCCTGGAGGATTATTGTCCATGGGATCGCAATGTGTCGGACACGACTTCGCACCTAACAACAACAACAACAACAATGCATAACAATAAAAGAAATGCAAAAGGAAGGAATATAGTATGTATCAAAATGCAGAAGATAAGCTATCATAAAACTACATTGTAATAACAGTTCAGTGATTACAAATGGCATCAAATTGTCTAAGCAATTAACTTTAGCTCTGATGAAGATGCACAGAGACTGTTTACGCACTGGGAACTTCACTGCCCCAGCTCCCATGCAGGACGTGGTTCATCTATGCTGAGAGAAAACCAGTCAATCTCCAGAAAAACAAGAGCTATATAAGAATGAAAAGTGGTGGGATTTAAGAACAGTAGTCAAAGAAAAAGTAACTGACCACATAGAGTAGTTTCGTCTTGCAACTGCTTTTTAATAATTTCAATTGCTACAAGTCAAGTCTGGGGGGGAAAAACCACAGAAAACATTAGCATGCAATGAGTTGTCACTAATGTCATTTGGATTACCTGTTAATGTACAGTGGACAGCAAATTCAAAATTAAATGGCTTGTTAAAATGATTCCAGTCTCCATAGGAGCCTGGAACAGTTGCTGCAGTAACAAAAAATTTCTCTGGACAGGAAAGGGACAGAAGTTTTAACATCTGTGATAAAAGAAGGTAAAATAGAAGCAGTTGGAGGGTGGTACCATAGAGTGGGCCACTGGCATCTCTTGCTACCCTATAGAAGAAAATGAGGCAGGCAAGGTATTTTTTTGGTTGCAGAGAGAGAGGTGACAATTTCAAGGTTCTACTAAAGATGGAAGAGGGAGAAAGAGCCTCCATCAGGGTTATTTGGGGGTGACCAATAACCAACAAAGGGATTTCCATGCAGCTGAAGTAAGATTATTTCTACAGAAATAATCAGTGTCACCAGGATGGTCCAGCAAACTTTGTAAAGGATTAGAGAGGTCTTTATTAGGTGGGTATGTTTCTCAATAAGCAGGTTGCAGAAAGGGGTGCAAATTCTGATAGCATGTGTTAAATTGAGCTGAATGTTATTCTTTTGACTTCAAAGGCAGAAGAGGCATGTAGACGACAGCTCCAGTATCCCAGGCAAACATATTTTTACTATTTGGCATTGTATTTACAATCAGGGTAGCGGTAGGCAAAATGAGAATGGCAAGGCTGGAATGGCTTCAAAATCTCTACCAGCTTCTGAGCTGCAGAGATAACTTCTTTTTGAGCTAAGGAACTATCAGCACAAATGGCCAGAGCACTGTCAATCTCCTCTTGAATAGAAAGCAGGAATTTGTCCTTCAAGAGTTTAGGCAGAATCTCCTTACACACCATGACAAGGCTCTGAGTGTGCTTGATGGAGTTACAGGAGGGAAACACAGACTGACAGTCCATAGCCAAGCAGCTGAATATGTCAGTATGTTCTTGCTGGTGTTCCATCAACGCAGTTCCTAGCAGAAAGGAATAGAAACATTAGTTGCAAACGTGTGAGCAATGGTCTGTTCATACACATCTATAGTACTTTAACTCTGTATTATGAAGCAAGTCAGACTACAAACAGTAAACCTCCTTCCTATCTCTTCCACTGATAGAAGACATGAGCCAAAAGAAGAAAAGCCACTTCTTCGTCTTCTTCTGAGAGCCCTCACTTGTCTTATCATTCCCTACATCAACATTTCCTTCTGTATGGAAAACTATCATGGAGATGAGAATTCTTCTCCTACAGCCCTTTGTGGACACACTATCGTTAAATATGCAATAGATTATTGAGCAAACATGTGACCACCCCTTCCTGTATTCTGAAATTATATAGTTCTATGTGAAGATGAAAATGTTGAATTTTTAACCATCTTCTATGTAACATGTTCAAGTTGAAACTAAGGATTGCAGGATTTAGTTTTTGCTTTACATGCAATCTGAAAGTCATAACAATATGGAGATAGGGAACACCATCACAGTACAGAAGGATTTTAATCCTGCTTCAGCCTACAAATAGTTTGGATAGACTCCCAATGGAGTCATAAAGTTATACAGCAGCATGACATAGACTACTATATATTACAAACTCTTCTGTGTCTGGAAAGGGGTTAGTCAAGCTTCTGGTAATTAAAAGGGACAACTGGGCCTGATGAGGAAGAAACTGAAAACTTTAATACAAGTGCCCAGGAAGAAATTGATCACATACCCAAACAATCTTAGGTGATCAGATGGCAATGTAGACATCAAATAGTTTACATAAGAAGCCAAAGATTGAGCAATTGTATTCTATCTGCTAAAACAAGACCAAAAGCTGATTGTGGTAAAGACCATTATTTGATAATCTCAAGCATTAGAATAAAGCTAAAGAAAAAACATTAATAGTACCAAAATACAATCTAAACAAAATTCCTGAAGAGTTTAAAGACCATTGAAAGAATGGACTTGCATTACTAAGTTCAAATGATGTGAACCATAAAAACTATGGATTGAACCAGAAAAGATATCAAGAAAGATTTTTCTATACCTGAAGCCAAAAGAAAATTCTTCATAGATGACTGATGAAACTCTTAAAATTGCTAAGTAAAGATGATTAGCAAAACTTAAAGGTGTTAGAAATAGAACCAAAAGTCTAAATGCAGTGTTCCAGTGATTCACACATAGAAACAAAGATAACTATTATAATAACCAGTGTAAAGAATTAGACAAGAACAAGAACAACAAAAAGGAAGGAGAAGAGATCTCTTCCAAAGATCCATGAAATCAAAGGGAAATTAAAAGCATTGTTAGCATGTTGAAAGATCAATATGTAAATATATTAACTGAATAGGACAAAATAAAGAAAAGATAAGAACTATACACTGAAGTAGTATACAGATGAGAGGCTGACATATTCCTTCAAAGAAACATGAACAATTTTAGAAAGTGAAGTGTAAGCTGCACTGAGAGCACCTGGGAGAAACAGATCACCAGCAATGTATGGAATACCAGTAGAACCATTTCAAGCCACAGAAACAATCCCTCAAAATTTTAATGAGACTATTCTGACAAATATGGAAAACAAAACAATGATCTACAGACTAGAAACACTTAATTTTCATTCCAGTTCTGAAAAAGGAGACCTCAAATACTGTAGCAGCTATCAGACCATCTCATTAATTTCTCATATGAGTAAAGTGATGCTTAAAATCTTACACCAAAGACAGTTATGGTATATGGAATTAGTTGTGCTAGATATTCAAGCAAAATTCAGAAAAGAGGAATTAGAAATCATATTTAAAATGGACTTTTTTACTGGACAATACAAGTTTCATATATTACATGAGAAGCTACAGTTGGATTTTTAAAAAGTGGTTATTCTACAACATCTGATTCTATTGATGTGCAAACTGTACTCTGTACAAGAGGCTACTATTTAGACATAATATAGAGAAATTGTAAGAGCCTCTTGTGGCGCAGAGTGGTAAGGCAGCCGTCTGAAAGCTTTGCCCATAAGGCTGGGAGTTCAATCCCAGCAGCCGGCTCAAGGTTGACTCAGCCTTCCATCCTTCCGAGGTCGGTAAAATGAGTACCCAGCTTGCTGGGGGGTAAACGGTCATGACTGGGGAAGGCACTGGCAAACCACCCCGTATTGAGTCTGCCATGAAAACGCTAGAGGGCGTCACCCCAAGGGTCAGACATGACTCGGTGCTTGCACAGGGGATACCTTTACCTTTACCTTATAGAGAAATTGAATGGTTTTCAATTGACAAAGGTGTCAAACAATAGTGTATTTTATCTCAACTTTTCCATCTATATGCAGAAAATATATGCAAAGCAGATTTAGCTAAAGGTGGAGTGAAAGTTGGAGGGAGGAACATTAAAAATTTGAGATATGTAAATGACACCACATTACAGGCAGAAAATAGTGAAGACTTGAAACAACTGATGAAGGTGGAAACTGAAATTGCTAGAGCAGGATTATAACTGAACACAAAGAAGACAAATGATGACTACTAAGAAATTACAGTTTTAAGACTGATGATGAAGAAATTGAACTTGCTTAAGATTTTCTTTTCCTTGGCTCTATCCTCAGCCAAAAGGGAAACTGCAACCAAGAAATCAGCAGGAGATTGAAATGGGGAAGAGCAAACATGAAGGAGCTAGAAAAGGTTCTTAAGAGTGAGAATGGTGTCGCTGGCAACCAAAATCAAGACAATTCATACTATAGCATTCCCTATTACTGTGAACGGGTGGGAAAAATGAACAAAGAAGAAAGTTGACAGGAAGAAAGTTGATTCATTTGCAATGAGATGTTAGAGTTTTGCAGATACTGTTGACTGCTAAAAGACAAATCAGATAAAGTTAACCTTGAACTCTCCTTAAAATTACTTAACTGAGGCTTTGATCACATTATAAAAAGACAAGATGGATTGACTCAATCAAGGAAAGCACAACCCTCCATTTGTAAGACCTGAGCAAGGCTGTTAACAATAGGAAAGTTTGGGGGTTATTAATTCATAGGGTCACCATGGGTGACAGGTGACTTGACAGCACTTAACATGTGCAGACTGCTGGGCCTGATGCTTTTCCAGTGTGCAGAACATATGAACCATTTTTCAGGTTGTTGGAGTGTGGAGTGCCTGCCATCTTCTTTCTTTCTCTTTTGTAAACTGTACCTTTCCCCCCCCCCCCCCCGTCTCCCGGCCAACATCACCTAGGGACATCTATATAACTGTGAACAGAAGAGCTGAGGTATTGGAGGGCTGAGTAGGGTATAAATTGTTGCTGCCATCAATTTGATTAGTTGTGTTATTGTATGAGGATATTGGATTTTTAATGTTTTTATGCTTTTTAAAATAAACTGCCATGAGCCGGCCGGGCTGAGAGTGGCTGTCTATAAGTGTAATAATAAATAAATAAATAAAAGAAATCTAGTCTCCATTCTACACTCCTAGGCCAACCGAACTCTGGGCAACTGTCTGTTTTGTGTCCAGCTTAGCCTCATGCTTCCAGGCCTCTTTGATCAATGAATGGATGCCGTTAATATACTATTTTCATAATTCATTTTGATCCTTTCTTTTTTAACCTAAGGGGTTTTTCCCTAATATTTTTCTTGTCTCTGGGTCCCAGCTGCCTGAAAGGCAGCAGTATTTGCTCTCCTTTATCCTGATCTACATTGCCTGCTGTCATAGGCCTGTTATGCACCCCCACTCTGCTTTGAAACTCTCCAGCTTTTCTTCAGGTGGGCATGTTTATAACTTAAAAGTACAATTTTGGTACAATTAAACTATACCTATTGCAGGGTTTTGCTAAAGCAAAAAAAAAGAAAAGAAAAGAAAGGGAAAAGAAGGCTTTATGGACTACAAGATAATGTTTTTCTGCATATAGTATTCTTACATATATAGAATGTGCATGCTGATTTAAGCCTCAACCAAACTAGTTAAGCATATAAATATCAGTCACATAATATTCAACAGTTTGGTATAGGTATACAGATAGCCATTAAATTTTGTTAATTAACCAACTGCTTATAAATGCTATAAGCAGGTAAAAAACATCTGTTTTTCTTCCTGCCTTGTTACAATCCCTTGCGATATATGCTGATTGAAAGATGAAGCTGTGTACCTTCTTGCAAGTCAATTATTCCTAGCCTGCTGGCATCCCGGATGAACAGATACCCATTGGTGAAAACTCCAAATGTGTCAGCATCAACATGGGTGAAGTAGAAGTAGTAGTTTAGATCATTATTTGTCATGAAATTAATGGTAGCAAGAAGCTGGAGAACTAGGTCTGCTGCCACATCAAGAGATACACTATAAAATTCCTTCAAAGGTCTGGTGTTGGTATTGACTATTAGCCGGCCACAAGACCCCAAGTATTTTGGAAATGGCCACCCTTCTGCTTCAGGAAAGATCTGCAAAGGAGGGAAAATGAAAAGGGTGTCCATAACAAAGTGTCAATACTCATATGATCACTGAACAAAGTGCTTCTATGTAAAAGAATAATCTTGCAATCCTGAAGAATTACTTGCTAAATTGCTTTACATTCCTCACTTTCTGAGGTGGAATGGAGCTCCAGGACAAGATTAAAAGGGCTTTTGGTGTTGGCTGATGGCATGAAGTCACTTCTGGAAATGCATTACTTGGTAAAGTTTCATGAAGAAAAATCTAGTTCTACTTTACAGAGCTCCCCTTAATTTCTGCAATCGGGGTGTTTCTGCCTGAATTATCAGGTGGCGCAAAACATGCTACTGCATGTTCATTGTGTGGGAAGGTAGAGGAGGAAGACGGAATGACCCATTCAGCAGCTGTTCCCAATGCATTATTGAGAGGTGTCAAAGCTGGAGCTGATCATGTTAATGCTAATTTTTTTAATAGTACAGATAATCTTCTATAAAGGGAAAACATATATATTTTTTCTAAGATGGGCAAGACAGGTTGATTGCAGGAATAAAGTCCAAAGCCACCCATCAACTAACCAACTTTTTACTCAACTCCCATCTTCAGCTATATTTATTTACTAGAAATATAGCCCATTGCAGTCTGAAATGCAATGGGCGCTAGCAGCCCCCAGGAGTGAGAGTGGGTATTGGGGGGGGGGGACTACCTGCAGTCCTTGCTGGAGTCCTGGGCTTTTGGCGGTGGCGGCCTGACGTTTGAGTCTGGTTGTTATGGGGTTGTTATGTATGAAGGCTGAATTTCACATTATATGTAAGAGTATGACTTGAAAATTTCTGAGAATATGCCTTGTAAAATTAACTAAAGGGGGGGGGAATATGACATAATGAAACTGTGCCTGTTTTTGAAACATTGAAATCTCCTAATAAGTAGAAATCTTCATCTGGTTTGTGGGTGGCTTTCTTATCATAAGTACCAGCCACGTAATTATCAGATATATAGTGATGAAGAATCATGAAGGTGGTAGGGAAGTTGAATTCTTTCTGAGGCTTCATATGGAAATTTTTCCACTCTCTTTTTTGTTTTAATGGACACTGAATTGTTCTCAACATTCCACAAACATTTTCAGTACTTATCAAGCCATTTTCAAGGCTCCCCCCACCCTTTGATCTATCCACAAAGCCATATGTGGGTAGCTCCATTATACAGCTTTAGTAATCCACAAAAAAGCAACTACTGTTGTATTAGATATCGTGGTAATTGCCTTTTATCCAAACAATGAGTGATACGTGTTGTTAATCAAATTGAAAGTTATCCTACTCGTCATTCAGTACTTCAACACGAACTCTATATTGGTGTTAACTGAGCTTAACAGGGCATAAAGAGCAGCTGCTGTGTCTCATTCACCCCATGGAAATGCCTCACTGGGTTAGGGGGTATTTTGTATTTTTATTTTTGCCAAAGGAAACAAAGAAATCCCTGTCCCAATTCTCTTCTTACCTTGTTCTTTCTGGCATCCACTGTGTTTGTGTGCAGCTGGGAAAGCAGGCAATGCTAAAGAGGTGATTGCAGAACAAATAAGGAACAACGACAACAGCTCCCTGCTACTTGGTGGGCAATCTGGTCAAATGCCTCATCAGAAGTTGCTGGAGTCACGCTGCCTTGCAGAGAGCCGTTTTAAGAACGTCTCCGAGGCCCGGGGAAGCCGATCCACGCCCTCCCCAGGGCTCGAAGAGCTTTTTAAAGTGGCAGCGCAGTTTTAAGAAGGTCTCCGAGCCCCGGGGAAGGCGATCCACGCCTTCCCCGGGTCTCGGAGAGGTTTTTAAGGCGGCAGCACAGTTTTAAAATGCTCTCCGAGACCCGGGGAAGGCGCGGCTCGGCTTCCCCGGGTCTCGGAGAGGTTTTTAAGGCGGCAGCACAGTTCTAAAATGCTCTCCGAGACCCGGGGAAGGCGCGGCTCGGCTTCCCCGGGTCTCGGAGAGGTTTTTAAGGCGGCAGCACAGTTCTAAAATGCTCTCCGAGACCCGGGGAAGGCGCGGCTCGGCTTCCCCGGGTCTCGGAGAGGTTTTTAAGGCGGCAGCACAGTTCTAAAATGCTCTCCGAGACCCGGGAAAGGCGCGGCTCGGCTTCCCCGGGTCTCGGAGAGGTTTTTAAGGCGGCAGCACAGTTTTAAAATGCTCCCCGAGACCCGGGGAAGGGGCTGCGAGGCCGCTCCGCCGGCCGAGAGAAGGCTTCCCGGACCACCCCCCAGCCGAGGCTCTCTGGAGCCTTCTGCCGGCCGACGCTGCGAGGCCGCTCCGCCATATTCCCTGGGCTGCTTGGGGTGGGATTGACACTCGGAGGGGCCAATCAGGAGCCGCTTCGCGGCTCCTGATTGGCCCCTCCGAGTTTTTATCCCGGACCGGTCCCGCCCTAACTCCTCCCCACTACCCCTTACTCTTTTATTCAGTCCGTGGCGCCCGTGGCGCCACGGGCTGTGTACAGATATATTCAGCTGTATTTATTTATTTATTTATTTATTTATTTATTTATTTATTTATTTATTTATATTTCAACGTATAGACCGTCGCTCCCCAAAGGGCTCGTGGCAGTTTACATCATAACAATAAAACATAGTCAAATAAAAACATACCCCATAAAATTCCCAATTTATCAATAATAATCAAATAACAGGCGATAATAGGCACTTGTCTCCTCCCATCTTGTTCAGCCTAGTGGGTAGTTAATTTCCAATGAGAGGGTAGTTGAACCAATAGATTAGTAAACTTTTGGGGGGATCCTTGTTCGAAATACCGGGACCCGGCCCTGGCCTCAATCATATGCCTGGCGGAAGAGCTTCATTTTACAGGCCCTGCGGAAAGCTGACAAATCACGCAGGGCCCTTAGCTCTTCTGGGAGCTCATTCTACCAGGTTGGGACCAGGACCGAAATGGCCCTGGCCCGGGTTGAGGCCAGGCGGACTTCACGGGGACCCGGGACAACCGTTAGAGCAGAGAGCTCTGCGGGGGGCATAAGCCACCAAGTGGTCTTGCAGACGGCACCCAGGCCGCTTATGGCCTTAAAGGTTAGTACTAATACCTTAAACCTGATGCAGAAACAGACTGGTAACCAGTGCAGATGTCATAGCACCAGCTGAATATGGGCCCTTCAAGATGTCCCAGTGAGGACCCTCGTAGCCACGTTTTGTACGAGCTGTAACTTCCAGATCAAGGATAAGGGTAGGCCAGCGTAGAGTGAGTTACAGTAGTCTAGTCTGGAAGTGACCATTGCATGGATCACTGTGGCCAAGTATTCCGAGGACAGGTAGGGCACTAGTAGCCGGGCCTGGTGAAGATGGGAAAAAGCTGTCCAGGCTACTTTAGTGACCTGAGCCTCCATAGAAAGGGTGGCATCAAATATCACCCCCAAATTCCTGGCAGCTGGTGTAGGTGTTAATTGAACAGCATCCAGACATGGGAGACATGCTTCCTGATCCTGCCCTCTTCTTCCCAGCCACAGGACCTCTGTCTTGGAGGGGCTGAGTTTCAGGCGACTCTGCCTGATCCATCCAGACATGGCTTCCAAACAGCTGGCAAATGTATCCGGGGAGGAGTCCGGCCGTCCGTCCATTAGGAGATAGAGCTGGGTGTCATCCGCATACTGGTGACATCCCAGCCCATAACCCCGGACCAGCTGGGCTAGAGGGCACATATAGATGTTGAAAAGTGTGTGGGAGAGTATCGCCCCCTGCGGAACTCCACATGGGAGCTCACGGGAGGCCGACAACTCAAATTTATTATTTATTCATTTACTTCCTGCCTTCCTCCCCGGTCATTTGTATTCATGAATGAAAGCTGAAACAAATTTATTAAGGTGCACAAAACAAACTATACTAGTTAGTGAAAAATAATAGAAATATTCAATATAACTAGCTTCAATACTCAATAATCACAAACAGAAGGGTTTCAGTAATCAAGAATCCATAAAGAATAGTCAACGTCCAGAAGCACAAAGAGACTAATCAACAAAGTATTTGGCATTCAGATGGCCAAACATAGCACAAGATGGTCAAACCACACAGGGAAGTCAAAGATTTAAGCAATAAAACAATATTTTATGGACTATCTCCCACATGGAGCTCACTCAAAATGTCACGTCAATTTAGCTAATGACTAACCAGATTCTTAGTAACCAGATGACAGGTTAATGTCCAATCAGGAGCCATTGTTCAGGTGTTACCAATGTAACATTTTTTAACCTGCTGTAACAAGAGAGCCAAGCTCTCATGCCTAGCAAAGCCATTGCAAATTAGAAGAAGCTGAGAGAAGTTCTTATTTTCAGATGTCCACTCCAGAGACAGGCCAACGTTCAGCTCATCTGCAGGTGCATTCTAAGGACGACGAGCAGAGCAGTAATTGCAAAGAACATTTTAAAGGTACATCATAGAATCGGCCTATGGTAGCAGGGCCAAAATGAAGCCTGAACCAAACTTTTTAAACAGAAGGCAAAATGAAGATGCTGGTTTTCCATTATAAGGTCTCTATCTCCATCTTTCAAGAAAAAAGGTATGGTTCTGCGGTATGTCTTTTCTGAAAACAATAGTGTTGTATACCTCATAATTCCAGAATTGCTTCTGAATAAACTTGATTGTAGTGCACATGTGAGGCCCTAAGCTTAAGAAGAAGAAGAAGAAGAAGAAGAAGAAGAAGAAGAAGAAGAAGAAGAAGAAGACGAAGAAGAAGACGAGGAGGAGGAGGAGGAGGAGGAGGAGGAGGAGGAGGAGGAGGAGGAGGAGTTGGTTCTTATATGCCGCTTTTCCCTACCCGAAGGAGGCTCAAAGCGGCTTACAATCGCCTTCCCTTTCCTCTCCCCACAACAGACACCCTGTGGGGTGGGTGAGGCTCAGAGAGCCCTGATATTGCTGCTCGGTCAGAACAGTTTTATCAGTGCCGTGTCGAGCCCAAGGTCACCAGCTGGTTGCATGTGGGGGAGCGCAGAATTGAACCCGGCATGCCAGATTAGAAGTCCGCACTCCTAACCACTACACCAAACTGGCTCTCTATACACTGGCCAATCCTTGGCCACTCCTGTTAAGGTGACCTGCATTTGTGAAGGTCTTCACCCCATGTTCCAAAGGTTGTCATTTTTGGTCTGTCTGCATTTTACAGTACTGTGATATATTTGTTTCACTTGCTAAGATAGTCAGATATACCCAGATTTTCTAAAAATGGACCCTCAAGAATGGTCAAAAAGAACAAATTGCGTTCCTCATTTTAAAATTTATGTTGTTGTTTAACTTAAGTTTGAATTTTGCATGGAATATTGCCTAGACCTTATCTGAGCATTTGTAGGATCTCAGATTGTTTAAAACTCAAAACCCCATCCCTTTAGTTTTTATGCTTTAATCCTGAGGTCCAAGTTTTATTCATCATATCTCTTTAGGGTCTCTCTTTCACTGTGTGCATACTTTTTCGCTCTCTCCCTGGCTAATTCTAAGTGCACTAGGCAATCCTACTATGCAATTTGTCCTGTGTTTGAATGGATGCTGTGCAAATCTGTCATTTAGCTTATGCTTTATATTTTGGTGAGTGGCACTCCTGATGTCTAATTCAAAAACCCTGACACACACACACACCCGCCCGCCCGCCCACCCACCCACCCACCCGCCCGCCCGCCCGCCCACCCATCCATCCATCCATCCATCCATCCATCCATCCATCCATCCATCCTCTGACTTCTGTACCACCCTATCCAGCAAAGCTCAGGACAGTGTACAACATAAAGATTTAATTCAATAAGTTAAAAACTGAGCTTAAAATTAATTTTAAAAGTTGTTGACACAAACAGGTTAAAATCAGTAGTGTCATTTCAACTTCCAGAGCAGGCAAGAATCTGGCAATAATTTGGAGCTTCTTCCACTCAGTGTTGATAACTGGATGCGTAGAGCCATAGAATAGGTAGATGTGATTTAGCTTTGGCCCCAACCAAAAGCCTGGAGGAAGAGCTCTGTTTTACAAGCCCTACAGAACTGTACTAGTTCCAACAGGGCTTAGGTGTGTTCCAGGAGATCATTCCACCATGTAGGGTCTGGAACACAAAATGTCCTGGCCCTGGTTGAGGCCAAATGTACCTCTTTGGGGCCAGGGACCACCAACTGGTTGGTGTTCACAGAACAGAGCATTCTTAAGGGGGTCTACATAGAGAGGCGATCTCTCAGATACGCAGGACCCAAAGGGACTTATGGGTAAGCACCAATTCCTTAAATGTGATTCAGAATTCAACTGAGAACCAGTGCAGCTATTGGAGAACAAGTCAAATGTGTGATCTCCAAGGTGTGCCCATAAGGACCCTGGCCACCACATTCTGGACCAGATGCAATTTCTGGAGCAAGGATAAAAGTAGGCCCACCTATAATGAGTTACAGAAGTCCAATCTAGAAGTGACCGTTGCGTGGATGACTGTGGCTAGGTGTTCCGGAGCTTGGCCTGGCAAAGATGGAAAAACACTAGCCACAGACCTGTGCCTCCATTAAGAATCACCTCCAGATTTCTGGCTGAGGTGACTGAACAGGTAGGATCCTGTTCAGACAGGATAGGCACGCTTCCTCACTTGGCCCTTTCTTATGTAGCCACAGGACCTCCATCTTTGAAGTGTTGATTTTCAGGTGGCTTTGATTGAGCCATCCTGTCACTGCTTCCAGGCACTACACTGTACAGACAGAGGATGGAGGAGGAAGCTTCTGTATAGAATGGATTGACATAAACTCATACAAGATCTATTATGCTTGATGCAGCACAGTGGCAATGTAGTTGACTGATACGGCTTTTCAAACAAAGCCAGCCTGGTGTAGTGGTTAGGACCATGGACTTCTAATGTGGCCAGCCAAGTTTGATTCTCCACTCCTCCTCCACATGCAGACAGCTGGGTGACCTTGGGCTCACCACAGCATTGATCAAGCTGTTCTGACCAAGTAGTAATATCAGGGCTCTCTCAGCCTCACCCACCTCACAGGGTATCTTGTGGGGAGAGGAAAGGGAAGGAGATTGTAAGCTGCTTTGAGATTCTTTCTGGTAGAGAAAAGTGGAATGTAAGAACCATCTCTTCTACTATTATTCTGCTCTTGTTCTCATCAGACAACATGATTTGCAAAGGGGAGATCAGGGTAACAGTTTACACTACAAGAAGGTCAAAATTGTACCTGTAAGATAATGGGATGTGTGTTAACTGACAGTGTATAGAGCAGACGCAGTTTATCCCGATCTGAGAAATGGTCCATGAATATGCTACCAGCATCTGCCACTTCAGCATATCTCCGCACAATCCGGTCCAGCAGCCTCTGTGATGGGCAGCGAAGCAATGGTGTAGAAAGGCCCTGAAAGAAGAGGAGGAGTGAGTGAAACAGATTCGTTTCCTTATGCAAGTAATGTGAATACCTGATAGAATAGACCTGCATTATATATGCTTATTTACATTTTTAATTTATTTAGAACGTTTTCCTGCTACCTTTCTACCTGATTGGAGTCCTTAAGATGGCAGACAAAATCATTAAAACATTTGAACAATTAAAAACAACATATAAAATAATGAAATAAAAACACATAACTCCAGAGTCAGGGAGGAAGGCCAATAACTGGGAAGGCTTCACCTACTGACAGAAGACACTGATAGAGGGAGACTGATACATTTCCCCAAAGGAGGGAATTCCAAAGGTCTGCCTGCAATAATCGGGAAAGCCCTTTCTTGAGTCTCCATTCCTCTAGCCTCAGATGGCCAAGGGTCTTAAAGGTAGGGGTTCTGACGAAGACCAGTAAATAGGTAGGTTAATATGGGAAAAGGTAGTCATAAGGTATGTTGATCCCAGATATACAGGCCTTTGAAGGCCAGTACCAGAACCTTGAATTGAGCCTGGAAGAAAACTGGGTCTAGATAGAACAAGGTAGGAATGACCCACGTTTATGGCCTGATCCTGTAAATGTCCTGCAACAATAATGCAACAGAGCATGCAAGTGCAGGATGAAAGTCAATTAATTTGATCATGCTGTTTCTTATTAGAGGAGAAAAATGACTTGTCAATACATGCATGCATTTTATACACAAATTTGCACATTTGTTATTGAGAGCAGATGATCTAATCACAGCCAGATCCAAATATTGGCAAGCTTGATTATTTGTTGGGGCCTCAAGAGTGGGCCCAGCCATATCAATACAGCTGTTCACATATTTGATGGGGAACGAAGAAATTACAGGGAAATATCCACTTTTAATACCCCATCTCTTCCAAGTTAAGGAGGCTTCCAAAATCCTGGAGCTGGGAACAGTTTCAGTGATCTGATAATATCTATATCATGTGAGAAATAATTTCTAGAATAGAAAATCAAACTTAACTTCTGGACATTTGAAATAAGTTTGTTTATTCCTCTCTAACATAGACCGTATTTTATGGAAATAGGCTTATGTCTGTGGACGTATCCAGTTCCTAGCCAAATTAATTCTGGTGACTGCTAAGTTGTGGAGAAGCAATCTAAAATGTGATGGGTTTAAACTTTTAACTATGAAGTCTTTAATTTCTAGGCCTCCAGCTTTGAGTTGACAGGGCTATATTCAAAGCATAGACATGCAGTAGAACATCTAGACTGAATCCAGTCACACTATGGAGACCTATTAGATTTGGGGGATGTAAGCTTTCAAGAGTCAGAGCTCTGACAAAGACAGCTTTGACTCTCAAAAGTTTATAATATATCCTTAAAAACCTGTAGGTCTCCATGGTGCTACTTCGCTATATTGCAGGATTATTCAAGTATATAGGTGACAAGTAAAGCCATTCCTGAGGGCTCAGTCAAGCTATATGTGGTGGAAAATAAAATTCAAAAATAATACAATTAAGATTACTGTATTCTTCAGAAAAGTACTTCTAACATATTTCCAGTATAGTCCTTCACTCTTAACATGTCTCATGAATTCTACATGCATTCACTATGTCACCTCTAACAAGCCACTAATTGACACCCATCATTTATGAGTCTTCAAGGTCTCAGCTGGAGTCTTTCACATCACCTGGGACTGGATCAGTTTAACTGAAGATGCCAGTGATTAAAACTACTAATTTCTGCTGGCAAAACGCATGTTCTGTCTCAGAATTATGGTCCATAATCTTCTTTGTATGTTAACAGAATCTACAAAGGGGTGTGGCTAAAGATGTCGTCCTGAGAGGGTGGCAGGGCATCTGCTCTGCTATCTCTGAAGCCTGACAGGGGTCAATTGTGCAAGCAATTGGCAGAAAAGAGGAGGGGTACGCAAACCCCACCTCACCTTTCTACCCAGGAAGTTCTTGGGGCCGTCTCCAATCCTTTAGGGAGTATATCTCCCTGGATTATAGGCTGTCAGCGTTCCAGGTCCAGAGGACGACTTCCATTTTCTACCTCGGACTTTCTTTTCTTTCTTTAATCTTAAAGTATCTGCTTCAACCCTACATGATGATTTAACACAAATGAACGCTTTGAACTGAGGGGAGGACATCGGCTGAGTTCCAAAACATCATTTACTGCAAGTATCTCTCGTTTTTTTTTTCTTCGTCTTTCTTCCTGCATCAAAGCCCTTTGTTTCCCCCCTCCTCTTACTCTGCTCTGCCTGAAGCCACCTCGTTAAGAGGCAGGCTAATTCTCCTAACTAAGCAGAAGAAGGACTCAAATCAACTCGAATTAATTGGCAAAAGCTCTTATTGTAATTGTTTTGGTTTTCGAAGATGAAGATAAGAGCTGTGAATGGGAAAATCTCATGAGAACTCTGTGCCAGTACGAGAATCTCTGACTTAACTGACTTCAATACGTCACATGCCTGTGCCGGAACATTAGAGGATAAAACAGAGGACCTCTACTGGCCACTTGTAAAACTGTTTGAGGCCGGGGTTTTTTTAAAGTCAAAATCATGTCTATGTTAAAAAGATTGGCTCATCTAATAGAGATACAAACCCAAGATTACAAAGTATTCTTAGATGGATTGATCAAAAATATCTCTAAGGAGATCCAAGATGGCAAGGAAGAAGTCTTCAATAGGAATGATGGATTAATAACAGTGACTGATGACAGCTTTAAACAAGGTGGAAAACCAACAGCAGAAGAGAAATCTGAAATTCATATCTTCAAGGAGATCCAAGATGCCAAGGAAGACGTCTTTGACAGGAATAATGGATCAATAACAGTGGCTGATGACAGCTCTAAACAAGGTGGAAAACCAACAGTAGAAGAGAAATCTGAAATTCTGGAGACGGAAAATGGGATGCCTGAGTTCTGCAGCCCAGATAAGGACACCCTTTTTAAAAAGACATACAGCCATCTCAAAGCAACAGTGTACAAAAATCAATCAAAAGAAATATGGATCTGCAGTGAAAGTAACCGATTTAAAGGATCTCTCTGGGGAAAAAATTGTATTGATACTGGAGTCCAGGAGGTGCAACGGCCTCAAGATTTATCGATGCATACTCTGCGGGAAAGAGTACAACTGCACTTTCTACGCCAAAGGCCAATGGGACAGAATATAATTTTACGGGAACGACAAGATGTAGCAAGCCTCGAGATGAGACCCCCTTAAGAAGACCGAAAGCTCATATTGTTTTATATTTAATGTTATACTGTATTCTATATTTCCATTTTTATGAAAAAGGGGAAGCAGTGTCTCTTTCTCTCTTGTTTTTTTTGTCTCTTTTCTTTTGTAGGCATATAGGTAATATAATCATTAGTGCTGAAAATGTAAAATGGGGTTCTCCCCCCTTATTTTTTCTTTCTTCTATTAGTGTATTGTCCTAGGACTAAAGCCTACACTGACTTGTAGAAAATGTTTAATGTTAAGCTTTCAACTTAAATCTGAAAATATATCTGTTAGGATGGTTCTTAGAATGGGTCAAGCATAAATTGTTTTGTAGATGTATCAGAACCAAGGATAAGGAGAAGCTATAGAAGACTGAAAGCTTATATTGTTTTATGTTTAATGTTAAGCATTTAATCTAAACCTGGAAATCTTATTATTCTCTGTATTAACAACATATACTGTATTCTACATTGCTATTTTTATGAAAAAGGGGAAGCAGTGCCTTTTTTCTCTCTTGTTTCTTTTTCTTAGTAGGCATATAGGTAATATAATCGTTAGCGTTGGAAATATAAAATGGGGCTTTCCCCCCTTATTATTTCTTTTTATTGGTGTATTGTTATAGGGCCAAAGCCCATATTGATCTGTAGAAAATGCAAAGCTCTCAACTTATACCTGTCAGGATGGCTCTTAGAATGGGTCAAGTATAAATGGTTTGTAGATGTATCTGTATTAAGGATAAGGAGAAATTATGAAATCCTTTTGTAATTTTTTTTCTTTGTACATCTTTAAGGCAAAGCCCTACTTTCCTCTCCCTTCATCAGGGTATTGATACAGGGCCAAAACTCATACTGTGCTATAAGAAATGTTTAATGTTAAGCATCTAACTCAAACCTAGAAATATCTGCTAGGATAGCTCTTACATTGTATCAAGCAGTTAATGTGAGGTCTACGATCTCTCAAGTAAGTTGACTAACAGAATCTACAAAGTAGGTGGGAAAAACGCAAACAACCCCCTGAGCTGACTTTATGAAACTGAACAAGTTATCACTTTGGCAAGACGAGGACACTAAGGGGGAGTACAATTCAATAAAGGCCAGTGAAAATAACTTGTATGGGCTGAGCCCATAAGCTTACTCAGAAATAAATATCACTGTATTTATTGGGGCCTACTCCAACATAAGTATACACGTGACTGAAACCTTTGTATTGAATGTGTTGTTTATTAATGTAGAATGGAAATCCCCTTGCTTGGATTTGTGATTTTTGTGTTTGAAATCTGTCTGTTGAACTGGCATTGTTTCATTGGCATTGGGTTTTGCTGGGCACTCTGTACAGGTTTCCCTTAATCTTGCTTTGCTGTCCCTTTGCTGTTTCCAATGGAGGATGGGGCACCTTATTTGAGGACCCATAACTCAGACTCTGTAAATCCAGTCCTTACCAAACTTAGAGGGCAGGTGGAAGAGAGTCATCAAGAGATCCCCTGTGAGTTTGATGCCTCTACCATTCTGGAAGGGGATATTATACTGTGCCACAAACTGAACCAGTTCATTTAGCTTTTAAAAGGCAATTTGTAGCTCATGAACCAAGAATGCCATAAATTATGAACTGCATTTTCCCAGTTCATGCTCATCCCTAGAGATGATTCTTTTATTTATTCAGAGGTCTGAATGGCTGTCACTTTCATGTTTTTAAAAACATTTTAATTGGTATTATTTTCCTTTATAATGTCAGTACTTTATTGATTGTTGACATATAGTTTTATTTGTATTGCTTTTATCATGCTGTGAACTATCTTCATGTTATTTTCATATAATAAAAACGTTTTAGAAATTTTCTTGAAAGAACCAATAAATGGGCTGGAATGAGGGACCTTATTTTTCTCCGATGTGAACTTTCCAGTGTCCATAGATCATATTCTGAGGCACTGTGTGGTTGCCACAGGTCTTCTCAGTGGTGACATTTGCCTTCCGGAACTTTCTCCCAAGAGAGAAACACCTGTTTCATTCCTTGTTACAACTGAGGTGGCTGGTTGAAAATGTTTGTGTTAGAAAGCCTTTCAGAGGTTTTTGTCTTTTATGGGTCATGTAACTACCTTCATCTTGAACTATATGGTTTTTATTTTCTTTCAGTTTTATTTAGCATTGATGTTTCAGAGAATCATTATGGACATTATTTACAGCTTTATGGTACAGGGGAACTCTTAATACAAGGGAATTGCTAGTAAAATGAATAACATATGGTTCCACGGTCATTTGTATTCATGAATGAAAGCTGAAACAAATTTGGAAGCAAAATTCTAAGAAACAATGCTCCTGAATTTGCCAGCAAAATTTACCAGGAAGTAGAAGGAAAAAGACAAAACAACAGTCTTTTTCCTTCTACTTCCTGGTAAATTTTGCTGGCAAATTGTGGCCTGAGATGATTGACTGTGATAATTCCCTCCATCTGTTAGGCCACTCAGAACTTGCTATTACCTTTCTGGACTGCATTCATAGTGACAAACAAGACTTCCACTCTTTACCT
The DNA here is from genome assembly GCF_049243985.1 of Paroedura picta. Taxonomy (NCBI): domain Eukaryota; kingdom Metazoa; phylum Chordata; class Lepidosauria; order Squamata; family Gekkonidae; genus Paroedura; species Paroedura picta. The sequence goes on along the minus strand of NC_135374.1, from coordinate 64,736,612 downwards.
TGGGCCAGTCCAGTATAAATGTGCTGTAAATGGCAGCCTGAGGCCAAGTGCTATATGAGGAGATCAATAGGATCCACTAGATAGGAGCCATATGGTGTGGTCCAAAAGAACCTAAAGACTTTATAAAACACACATGCAATCATATAGAAACATTCAGAAAGAGAACCTGCTTACTCAGATATAGCAAAGTACAGAATTCCACTGCTCGACTATTATCCAGAGCTGCCTAGTTCTTGAAGAAGCCAAACTAGCATGCTCATATTTCTCCTATTTTGGAACATTTGCACTTGTTCTTTTCCCCCCCCCAAGGCTCAATTCCAGGTTCATCTTTAAATACTTAAAGTTTGGTGTAGTGGTTAGGAGTGTAGACTTCTAATCTGGTGAGCCAGGTTGGATTCCATGCTCCCCCACATGCAGTCTTGGATGACCTTGGGCTCGCCACGGCACGGCACTGATAAAACTGTTCTGACTGAGCAGTGATATCAGGGCTCTTTCAGTCTCACCCACCTCACAGGGTGTCTGTTTTGGTGAGAGGAATGGGAAGGCGACCGTAAGCTGCTTTGAGCCTCCTTCGGGTAGGGAAAAGTGGCATATAAGAACCAACTCTTCTTCTTCTTCTTCTTCTTCTTCTTCTTCTTCTTCTTCTTCTTCTTCTTCTTCTTCTTCAGCTGTAAAGAACATGGGTTCTGAGTTGGGTTGCACACTCCAGTGTAGTGCAGCTGCTTCGATAATCACTGAACCCCGAGGCAGCCAGTACCGCAGCATGGAGAGAAGAGGTGCAGTGCCGGCGGCGTATCAGCCGGCTCTCACATTCAGGTACAGCTCTGCACCTGCATGCAGGTGCTGGTTGGCATGCAGGCACTGCCCCTCCTCTCCATGCCGCTGGCCGCCTTGGGTTTCAGTGATTGCTGAAGCTGTTGAACTGCGCTGGAGCTCGCAATCCTAGTTCTGAGTATTTTAGGGACTGCCATCTCCTATATAGATCTCAAGATTTTTAAGGGCTACCCATGTGTTTATTTAATTTATAGTCTGCCTTTGAAACTGGAGGTGTATGAGATTCTGCTTCATATTCCATATCAAATACAAGCAAGACTTTTCCTCTTGTGGTCCCAGAACTATTACATATCATCCCTCAGGAGATTATTTAATTCCCTCATCCTCAGAATGAAGTTTAAAACTTTCACTTTTGTTTCATTGAATGGAGTTTAAATTTCTTTTCTGATGTGCCTCTGCTGATTAAATTTCTGTTTGCTGATATAAATCGATTATTAACTATTGCCCTGTTTTTAAATTCTGTAAGTTTATTTGGAAAGATTTTTTTATTGAAAAGAAGTCCAAAACCAGCAAAGCCTAGCCTATATTTTGGTATATTTGTTGATTTTTTAAAAACTTGGCTGATAATTTTGTTGGGTATTAAAGTCATATTGACTACCACTACCCACATCCTCTGAAGGTGAGCACTGGGTTGTTGAGTTTTCAATGACAGACTGTTTAAAGATGTCTTTAATTTTAATGATTGATTAGTTGATTGAACAATAGATATTTGGTTTGTGACTGCGCTTTAAAAGCTCAGAAGTACTATATAAACATGTGACAGACTGTGAAGGGTTAAGGCCTCACAGAACTAGAGAGCCTTTGAGTGACAGGATGCATGGATGGATTTCATTGGATAGCATTAATTGAGAAGAAGGAATTGGAACCTGACTGCTGAAGAGTTTAGCACTGACTGAGGACAGGGAAGGTTAGCAAGGAAAAGTGGGAAGATCACTGAAGGCCCCCAATTCGTGCCAGAAAAAGGGACAGAGCTTCTAGTTTAGAGAAGTAATTCCCTGCCCAGTTGAAAAGGGAGAGATCTAAAGAGTGAAATGCTCCCTGATTTGTTCAGAGAAGGAATTTGGGTAGTTGGTAATGTATCCCTGCCTTCTGAAACCTGAAAAGTCATTTATAAGAACTTATACCGGAGCATCTAGCAGATACTGAAACCAAAGCCTCTAATTTCAAAGATTTTTAAGACTTTGTGAAAAGCTTAAAAATCTTACTTGCTGAGAATATATTAACTGGAGATTGTGAAATTACAAAGTTATTGATTCATCTCAAACAATTTACCCTGCTTTTACCTGACCTTTCCCACTCTACATTGAATAAAATATTTTGTTTATTTTTGAACTTTTAAAAGATTTTTGAGTATCATTTTGAGAAGTATAAGTTAAGGGGATGATCTTGTCTCTTCTCTCAAGTCTCTGGACTAAGCCAACATCAAAACATAATCATGTTTATGGTGGGGCAGCCATAAACCTTCAAATAAGAAGAAAATAGATAAAGGGGCTGTTCAGCCAGAAAGGAAGAAAAAACTGGGGGGGGGGATCCTGCATATAACAGGAAGTGAACAGGACAAGATCACCATAGGTTCTTTTTTAATATTCATAATAATAGTACAATTAATTCCCCTTCCCCAACATTGTCAACTTACATGTATTTTTGGAAGATAGTTTGTAACCAAATTTAGAAAACAATAATTAACACTTGGACCAAAATGTGGCAGGTTTTAATTAAATTAGTTTATATTACTTTTAACTGATTTACTTTAAATTAGTGCTACATTTTTAACAGTGGAAAACATACTTTTCAGACAAATGGTGGCATCTTCGGTCCCTGACATCTCAAAGGTCTCAGGTAGAGGAGAAGGAAGGCCCTTGCCTGAGATTTTGGAGAACTGCTGCCTATCAGAGTGGGTAGTAACTGGGTGTATAGATCGCAGCTTGACATGGTTAGTGAATTTTCATATACTCAACAGAAAAGGTTGCATTTAAAAAATTAAGCAAAAAGAAAAATAGTTGCCGGACTGAGATTGTCCTGATAGTTTGTGGAGTCTGATTATCATTTTCAATAGTAATTTATTGTTAGCTCTGAAGGAAGATCATAACTTTTAAACTAATTTACACTTCATGTTATAGATGTGAGTCCTGAATATGTTTAAAACTCCAAAAAGTTTAGACTGAAGTGATCACTTCTGGAATTGAAAAGCAGCCAATATGGCAGAGAGATGATATTCCTGTGCTCGCTAGCTATTTTCCATCTAAAGTTGTATATAAACTCACAGTTAATTCCAGGTTGTCTCTGGGGCAACCAAGGTTTTTCAGTACTGGAGGATTTGTAGTTTACAATAAAGACTTTCATTGTGACAGATGAAATAATCATTGTGGCAGGCAACTCAGTTGATAGTTCAGTCAGACAGGCCAAGCAATGTAAAGTGAAAAACATTATTTCATGGTCTGTCATTCTGATTCAATGTTACATTTTGTCATAATTCCTTGCACTTTAAAAGAAAATTACTTGAGCTGGATAACTTCTGTCAAGTCTCCTTTACATAGCAAACTGCTTGGAAGATGCAACTACCTAGAGGACACAATGGTGTCTTCAAAATTGAGATTTAGCCATTTAACAAGTCCTTCTAAAATACATGCTTTAGTCTCTCAATGAAAGAGGATTACCAGATCTGGCAAAGATACCAAACCTTATTTTTCTACTTCTGGTAAGAAATTTACAACATGTACTCAGGACACACACTCAGCCTTTGAATTGTTGTAAGTCCCTTAGTTTGGAAGGGGATGGTTAATCTTCCGTATTTGCCGGCGTATAAGACGACTGGGCGTACAAGAAAAAGAATGAAGTAAATGATTCCTAACTGCATTTAAATACTATTTTAATTACAGCAGGTATTTGAGCTTATAAAATAAGTACTGACTTTCTAGAGAGGCATTAAGCTTTAGCAGGTTGCATGATGTGACATTGTATGTGGGAGTCTATATAGATATTCAGTGAATGACCCAGTCATGGACCTCAACTGCATTGTCTCTAAATGCCAATACATTAATACATAAGAATGAGCCAAGTCAAGGTTCTCATTTTTGTTCACAGTGACAGTCAGCAAAACTCATTTATTTTTTATTAAAATAAATTTATTTTTTATTAAAATATTTATATCATGCTTTGTCTCTTGGCTTTAGGTGGCTTGAAAAAGAGCTGCTTTTGTACCCTACTTTCTACTACCTAAAGGAGTCTGAAAGTGTCTTCCCTTCCTCTCCCCAGAACAGACACCCGGGAGGTAGGTGAGGCTGAGAGAGCTCTGAGACAACTATCACTTGCCCAAGGTCACGCAGCTGACTTCTTGTGGAAGAGTACAAATCAAACCCAGTTCTCCAGAATTGAGGCCGCTACACCAAGCTCATCACCAAGCTCATTCTTGTACACCCTAGTAAAATGCTTGCAAACTATTCCCTGTGAAATATTCTCTCAAATAAAGCAACCTCACAATGCCTTCGATTTTGGCAGGGCTGGTTAGGTGCCATGGAAGGGGGGGGGAGAGCCACATTAGGAATAAAGTTATTTTATTACAGGACAACTCCATAATGAAATAATTCAGTTAATCTTACTCTTTGCTTTGGTTCGGCCTCACTTGGAGTACTGTGTTCAGTTTTGGACACCCCAGTTGAAGAGGGATGTAGACAAACTGGAGCATGTCCAGAGGAGGGCAACAAAGATGGTGAGGGGTTTGGAGACCAAGACGTATGAAGAAAGGTTGGGGGAGTTTGGTCTGTTTAGCCTGGAGAGGAGACGATTGAGAGGGGATTTGATAACAATCTTCAAGTATTTAAAAAATAGTTTTGTGTATGGTTCTCTGTTATAATGTAAACTGCCCTGAGCCTCCGGGGAGGGCGGTATAGAAGTATGATAGATAGATAGATAGATAGATAGATAGATAGATAGATAGATAGATAGATAGATAGATAGATAGATAGATAGATAGATAGATAGATAGATAGATAGATAGATAGATAGATAGATAAAAAGGGGTGCCATATAGAGGATGGAGCAGAGTTGTTCTCTCTTGCCCCGGAGGGATGGACTAGAACCAATGGGATGAAATTAATGCAAAAGAAATTCCATCTAAGCATCTGGAAGAAGTTCCTGACAGTTAGAGTGGTTTCTCAGTGGAACAGGCTTCCTCGGGAGGTGGTGGGTTCTCCATCTTTGGACATTTTTAAACACAGGCTGGATAGCCATCTGACGGAGAGGCTGATTCTGTGAAGATTCAAGGGGGTGGCAGGTTACAGTGGATGGGAGATAGGGCTGTGAGTGTCCTGCACAGTGCAGGGGGTTAGACTAGATGACCCAACTCTATTATTCTATGATTCTATGATTCTGATAGGAACATCAAGAATTCTAGCTAGCTATCTAATTTAGAAAGGCTAGAGATTGTAGAGAGCACATCCTGCTGTCATTGTGGTTACAGAGAGAGAGAGAGAGAAAGATGTTAGCCAACTACAATTTGCTTCAATAGCTTCTCAGGTGGACAGAAACCACGTAGTGTGTGAATGAGGTACTTCGGCAAAGCCAACTACCCGGGGGGGGGGGGCGGGAGCAAAGAGCAAAAATGTAAAGGACTAACTGCCCCAAGTCCATAGTGTGCAAGCTGCAGCCTCTAAAGTCTAGGTCTTTGCAAAAGAGTGGATGATGCCTTTACCACTGATTTCAATGTTCCTCCATACCTTCCAGAACAATCCATGGACATGTACAACTGGCACGTCAGGAAGAAGGTTGGACTAGAACCATTCTGTCTGACAGGCAATGTTCTCTGTGCAGATTTGGGGCAGGGAGAATGGAGGACCCTGAGGTGCCCAGGCCACTTTCAGCTTTGAAGTCCCAAGCCATAATAAAAATGAAAAACAACATATAACATGTATTTTTAAAAGCTGTAAAACTGATCAAAGTCCAGACAATTAACAAGCGTCAGAGGACTGCTTTGAAACTGAGTCCCCTTTCCCAGTTGACCCAAATACAAGGGCAGTCCAAATGCAGGCTTATTGATTCACATGCTATTTGTGACCAAAGTCTGTTGCTTTCTGTTCCCCAGTAGAAAATGGGAACTAGAATTGCAAAGTTGCTATGATGGCTAACTGACAAAAGGTGATAAAACACAATATACAGATGATTCCGAACATGTGGATTCCTAAATATGTAGATGATTCTGCCTTGGGCCAGAATGGGAATGAATAATGGATTAATTCCACTTAAACTTGGTTTTTAAAGGTTTTTTTTCCCTTTTTTTACTTACGTTTTTGTTTTAATGGGATTTTATGGGTTTTTATCTTTGTAACCCAGCACGAGTCCTTGGAGAGTGGTAGGATAAATATCTAATAATAAATTAAATGAATTAAATAGACACCTGAGCTTCAAAAACCTATCTGTCTTCCCCAAGAGAAAATAGTCCACCCTATTATAACATTTTAATATGTCCACACAATAAATGTTTAACACTACAATTTTCTATATGTTTCATGAAGGTCTGGTAGAACCATTACCAGAAACTATCATAGTGTTAGGACTATATCACATCTATTCATCTTCCAGTCAGGAAGATAATTTTTAAACTTGGTATATGCCAACAATTGGCACATGCAATGAAGCACACTGACGCCTCATTACAGAGTGTACAAAAAAGTAGCTAACTTTCATTCAGTGTGTTTCCCCCACTGAGTTCTGCCTGCTCCCCCCTGAGCTGGCACTGGCTGTTTATTTTCTAGCACATGTTGCATCTCTATACAGAGGTATTGCTGGCACCTTCTATACAGGAAAGAAACTTTAGCCTGTAAAAGAACTGGGATTAATCCCAACACCAGGGAGTGCTCAAGTGGAAGGAACAGAGAAATGTGCACAGTGTGAGAGATTTGTGTGGAACAGGCCAGCCAGCAGACATTGGGCTTCATCCAAACTGAACAAGGGGAAGAGGGAGAGGAAAAGGGAGGCACCCAAGCAGAGGCAAACATTTCTCCTACACTCCAGGGATATTTCTGAACTTTGCCCCAAAGAGAAAGAAGTAATTATTACATGTCAGATCTCATCTTAAATGACTGCCCATTTTCTAAAAGAAAAGTTTATCGTTGTTCTTGATTAAAGGTTATCGTGCTCCACTGTTAAAGATCCTATATGCTTGCAATAGGAAGCCTTCTTTGCCAGATGGAGGTTTCCCATGCTTTCCTTGCACAGCTCCACTTTCCTTTCACCAACAAAGCTGTCGTAAAATGCTCTGTGCTGCCATCTTGTGGAGTACAAATGCAAACCGGTGGAATTGGGGGTTGGAAAATCTGCAAGACTATTCCAGCTCTTTATGAAAAGGACTAAATAAAGATCTAAGGTGTTTAAATATTTTCAGATCAGAACTGGTATATCTAACATTACGGGGAAAGTCATGACATCTGAAATTGAGTTTTGAACAATGGTAGGTAGGAGCAATATCTCTAAAGTAAATGTATTGCTAAATTGGGCCCCTGTTATACATACATATTTATGTATTTATTTATTTTATTATTTGATTTATAGCCCGCCACTCGCATACAAGACGGCTTGTGATGAGTAACAGTAATAAAACCACACATTAAAATCCTCTTAATCGTAAAACCCTTCACTTCAAGTTGTCCTGACTCAGTTTGTGCATATATCTTGGATTTTTTAGAAAACTCTAGCAATCACTAATTGGTTCTGTTGTGTATGGATTCACTTATGTGTCTAAACTGACAATATATTATAAAAGCCAGCGGGATAGACATGCTTGCCCCTACAAGTGGACCTTTTCCAGTATAATACTTCAATAGTAAACATCACAGCAGGATTTGACCTTATGGATTTTTCAAGGTATGGTCATTTATCTTATATATATTTATTGGGTGCATCTATGCACGTGCATGTTGCATTGCTGACTCTGTTATCAATTTATGCATTTATGTATCAAATAAATTAACAATGAGTTACAGTGCATCACTTGAGGAGATTTAGTGGTATTCATCTGTTTAGGATGGCAGCCTGGATATAGCAGTACTTATTTATTAACCAAGTTAACTGTAACATCTGTGCTCACAGGTAGTATATTTAATATTTAAGGCAGCCATTTAATATTTGTTATCCCTTTAAAATTTCCACGGAGAAGTGGCAGAGAGAAGCAAGGTGGGAAAATGATGACGTTAGAATGACATTACTTGCCTTACACATGTACATCCAGGAAGCTGCCTTAAACTGAATTAGACCATTGGTCTATCTAGGTCTGTATTGTCTACAGGGGTGGACAAACTATGGCCCTCCAGATCCATGGACATCTGAAGGGTCACAGTTTGCCCACCCCTGGTCTGCTCTGACTGCCAGCAGCTTTCCAGTATCTCAAGTACAGGGTGTTCATCACCTGCAGTGTGACCCTTTTGAGTGGGGGTGCCAAGGATTAAAACGATGGACCTCCTGTCTGCTAAGTAGATGCTGTACCACTGATCTGTGTCACCTCTCCAGATCCCCACTTAGCATTATAGGTTGGCTGTTCTCTGTTTCTGGAGACCAAACTGCCTTCTATGCTCTTTGGTCTCGTTGATGATATTGTGGCAGTTCTGTGAAACTAAAAGGAAAGACCAAAACAGAACATTGGAGAGGGGGGGGGTGTTACTTCCCTGTAAAAGTTTGCACATTGATCAAACCGATGAATGAGATAACAGGTATCCAGCTGTACTTACCCTTCAGTTGCTCAGATAGATGATCCCTGTTGCAAAAGTCCATTGTGCCTCAATTAAAATGCAATCTTATTCAGAGTTCACCTTTCTAAGTGCACTGAAGTCAATAGGCCTGGAAAGCTGCAACTCTGTTTAGGATTGCATTGTTAAGACAGTTACGAATTGTGAAATAAAATCATAGAGAAACAAAAAGGCAGCCATTCTGCAAGAGCTAAGAATTGAACTACTAGAACAGTGGTTCTCAACCTGGGGGTCGGGATCCCTTTGGGGGTCGAATGACCCTTTCACAGGGGTGGCAACAGGGTGAGCAGCTTGGCCATGGGAGGCGCTGCCACTGTTGCTGCTCCTCCTGCAGGCGCCTGCCCTCGGCTGACAGCCGCTCCAGCAGTGACTCCAACGCAGCGCAGTCTCTCGCCAGGCGATCCAGGGGGCCGTGCAGCTTGATGGAGCAAGAGGCAGAACTGAACTGAGCAAGCCCAGAAAAAAAAAACAGTTTATATACAATCATGAACAATGGATCTTCATGCCATGGTCAGTTTTGGTTTAATCTCTGTGAAAGAACACTTACATAATTTTATGGTTGGGGGTCACCACAACATGAGGAACTGTATTAAAGGATTGTGGCTTTAGGAAGGTTGAGAACCACTGGTCTAGAAATTAGAAATCAGTAATTAAAATAGGTGATATACATGGACTAAGGGAATAATAATATGCTTAGCATCAAGAAAGACCTATAGAGTGCTTAAAACAGTTTACATGTATTACCGTGTTGTAATCTTTATTAACAAGCCTTTGATATGGAAATGTTATAACCTCATGATGTGGCCAGGGGGAGCAGCTGTGGTTGAGAGGAAAAAGCAGCAGAGGCAAGACGTGAAACAGGTCAAACATCAGCTCTTTGTTATGTTATGCTACTTCTCTTGGTCTCAGTAGCATTAGCTTTAAAATAATACTGCAAAGATTTTAAATAGAGTGGAATAAACATTTATGTCAAATACATTTAAAACTATTATTTAAGCTACTTTGAACCATGAAGAAAGGTGAAATATAAATAAATACTAACAGATCTATGCAATGGGGCTATGGGAATATTTTATTCATCCATCCCTTCATTTTCTTACTTGCTACCCCCAGCAAGCTGGCTGGCATCGGGGGGGGGGGGGCTGCTCTTAACTATCCTGGCCTCAACCAGATGCCTGGTGCAGGCTCTACAGAACATCAGAACAAAACCAGGATGACTACACATGGGTGAGGAAGCTCTATATTTTCCACCCCACCTACACTTTTTATTCATTTTATTTATTTACTTAATAGATATGTTACCTGCCGCTACCAGCCAACTGGCTCGTAACGGGTTACAGAATAAAACCCCATAATAAAACTGCACACTCATCTTTGCCTTGGCCTCAACCAAATGCCCAGCAGAAAAGCTCTATCTTGCAAGTCCTGCAGAACTGTAATAGCTCCATCAGGACCCTCAGCTTTTCTGGGAGCTCATTCCACCAGGGTGGGGCCAGGACTGAAAAGGCCCTGACTGTGGTTGAGGCCAGGTGTACTTCTTGTGGGCTGGGGATCACCAACAGATTTGCACCTGCAGAGCACAAGGCCTGTGGAGGGCATAAAGCAATAGGTGGCCCCTCAGATATGTGGGGCCCAGACCACAGATGGCTTTAAAGGTTAACACCAAAACCTTGAACTTGATCCAGGATGCAACTGGCAACCAATGCCACTGTCTCAGCAGCAGTTGAATATGGGCCCTCCAAGATAGGTGAAATTTTTTTTCAAACAAATCAGTTTGCATTAAGATGTGGGAAAATGATAATTGGGATTTTTAAAAAATCTAAATTTTTGAGAATGGTATTTGGAGTACCCTGATGCACAGGAACATTTTGGAGGGCACGTATTCAGCCTGAGCTGAGGCAGCTGCATTGGTTGCCAGTTGAGGCCCAGATCCAGTTCAAGGCTTTGGTTTAAACTTTTAAGGCTTTTGTGGTCTGGAACCAACGTATCTGAGGGACTATTTCTCACCCTATGTCCCTGCAGGGCTCTGCAATCTGCGGATACCAACTTGCTGGTCATTCTTGGCCCTAGGGAAGTTTGCTTGGCCTCGACCAGGGCCAGGGCCTTTTCGGTCCTGGTCCCTACCTGGTTGAATTAACTCCTGGGAGAGCTAAGGGCCCTGCAGGATATATCAGCTTTTCACAGGGCCTGTAAGACGGAGCTCTTCTACCAGGTCTATGGTTGAGGCCAGTGTAGGACAAAGATCTGGCCGAGCTCCCCCATCAGGATGTATGCCATCTCTGACTATCTTGGTCATGATTTTTTATATAGCCTTCTGCTGCCTGGGTGAAAGGTGTTCCATTATGATAGTAGGATTATTTTCCCGCCATGTTGGGGGGGGGGGGGTTGTATTATTTTTTTTGTATGGTTTTAATAGGTTTTTAATGGGGTTATTATTGTGGGACCTAAAGGCTCAGGGCAGTTCACATAAGACAGAAACAATACAGATAACTTCGTTTAACAATAATAAAGTGCTAACAACAAGCAACAAATTAGACAGAGAAATTTGCCCTTATATAATTTGTTTTAAATATTGATAATATTTTAGTCTAATTTTAAACTGATTAATTAATTCGAACAATGTCAAAGTTTATTTTACTCTATGTTAATCTGTATGATAAGATGATCTCTGATCATGAATAAAGGACTTCTAACTTTTTTTTTTTGAGAATCTGCAGAGACTCTATTTTATATTGTCTGAGTGTCAGAAGTTCTGTGGGTTAGCTCTAGAGGCATGGTTTTATCCATTCTGGCACTGAAACTCTAGAATTATCTTTCTACAGAGGCTTGCCTGGTGCCACAACAATATTTTTGTTCCTTCAAGTCTTTGTATAAAGCTTTTGCTTCTACTACCAGGGAATTTTCACCTCTGGTGATGCTGCCGCTTTTATGACTTTAGGTTTTACACTCATCTGAAGTTTAGCAGTATTAATGGGTATATTTTCACCTCTAAATAACCTTATATTGTTGGTTCTATAAGTTTTGAAAAACTGATTGTGGGATATAAAAATTTAAATAAACTAATTTAATAAATAAAGAGTAATTACATCTTGGTAAATGACAAATCTCTCTACTCCCTTAGTTTCAGGTGCAAATGTTTAACCCATTTCCCCCCTTCTTTATTAATCAGTTACTAGCAGATTATAAAGTTACAACTGTTGTTTCTTTGTGACTTTGGATGTGTGTGTTGTATAGGGGAACAGACACACATAACAATAAAGCAAGCATTAATTTTTGTGTGTTGTAATTAAAATGGGATTCCAAACATGATGATCTATATGTAAATAATGCATTTCACAAGCCTATATACCAACCTGAACTAGGTCTAGGGTGAGACGTTTTGCTTTCAACCATTTCTGGAATCTCTCAGTCTTCCATAAAGCTCTCTCAATGCTGCAGGTTTTAGCAAATGTAAGCGAAATACAGATTCTCTTGTCCGATTGGTCATGCTGGTATTTTGTCATTAATCTGGAGATTTCAACTGGCCTCCAACTTTTAGTGTCATCGGTGTAGTTTCCAGAGTAGCAAGGGAGGTAGTTTGGAGGCAGTTTTAAATGAGAAGAAAGCCAACTGTCAAATCTGTCATTAAATCAAGAAAAATTTCAACACTGTTAGTCCACCTTTATCCTGCAAAGCGCTAACTGAGTTTTGCCAAGTTCTTACACCTTTTGATAGGATCCCAGAACTAATCTATCTAGTGCATTTTTATTCCACTCATTCTGCCAGAAGCTCAGGGCAACACATATAGTCTTTCCACATTTTATCACAACATCCTTGTGTTGTAGCTGATACTGAGAAAGTGTGATTGGCCCAAAGCTTATATTCTGACAGATATTATCTTCTTTTCCTAGGGTGTAGAATCTTTGACAAACAACTCATAGTCACTAGAAGATCTAACACTGCTAATTCCCCCCCCCCCATTCTTTACAGTACCACACAAAAGCTTCCAAAACCAGTAAAATGAATGTGTCTCATAAATCCCAGATGTATGTAATGGTGTACATCACAGATGTCAATAACCAAAACCATCTCTAATATGAATCACAATCATGAAAAAGATTGGGGCTGGGAAATAAATGGATCCTAGAAAATAAGTTCCATAATACAATTGTAAAAGGTGTCCCACTTCACAACATCATTCTTCTTCTGACTGCAAATTGTCTAGGAAACTGGAAACAATAAAATGTTTGTTTGATGTATGGCTATTGATTGTGCCCTGAGCAGATGATATTTTTTCTTTTTATACTATGCTCTTTTTATCTGCTTCTGAGGCTTCTCTCTGAAGAACATTTGGTTTTTATACCCCACTTTTCACTGCACAAAGGAGTCTCAAAGCTGCTTACAAGCCCTTCCTTTCCTCTCCCCACAACAGACACTCTGTGAGGTAGATTCGAAGAGTGCTTGCACTCGAAAGCTCACTCCTTGAATAAATCTTTGTTGGTCTTAAAGGTGCGTCTGGACTCTGATTTTACTCTGACAGGAGTGCTCTGACAGGACTCCTCAGTCAGAACAGCACTGTCAAATCTGGCAAGTTGGGTTTGATACTTCTCCACATGCAGCCAGCAGGGTGACTTTGGTTCTCTTTTTAAAAATCGATGTCACATTTGTTACTTTCCAGTCTTCTGGTATTGTGGTTGAATTTAGTGATAGGTTACCCATAAGGGTTAGTTGATCAACAATCTCACTTATGAGTTCCTTAAGAACTCTGGAGTGTATGCCATCAGGACCTGGAAACTTGTCAGTTTTTAATTTCCCCAGGAGTTCTAGAACGTCACCTCTAATCACCTCAATTTGGCTTGGTTATCTGGACTCGGTTCCTGAAAATAGGGGCTTTGGTATACTGTATTCCACAGAGAACACAGAAGAAAAAAGACATTGATCTTCTATACTATCTCCCCATCTTCCTTTAGTAATTTCTTTATTCCTTTGTCTTCCAAAGGCCCCACTGCTTCTCTGGCTGGTTTCCTGCTCCGGATATATTTTTTAAAAATGTTTATTGTTTTTCAGCATACTTTTAGCAACCTGCTTCTCAAAAATCTCCTTTTGCATGCCTAATTATTGACTCACATTTTTTTTGCCAGAGCCTGTGGTCCTTCCTGCTCAATTCATTGTAACAGACCTTCCACTTTAAAAAACAAAAAACCTCTACTTTTTATGGCTTCCTTCACTGGCATTGTTAACCATGCAGACCTTCTTTTTGATTTGGCAGTGCCTTTCCTAATCTGTAGAATGTATTTCATGGACTTAGTGTGGTTTTTAATAGCTTCCAAGAATCTTCTAAGGGTTTGACTTTTTTCTGTTTCCTCTTCAGCTTCCTTTTTAATGTTCCCCTCATTTTTGGGAAGTTCCATCTTTGGTAATAAAATGTTACTTATTTGATCTTGACTGGAGGGTCACAACAACTTGACTTTCCATTGACCTGAATGCTGAATGTATTAGCATTATGGTAACTGTTCCCAACTGATATAACAACCTCTACATTTCTTGAGGTCTTGAGACCTGCAGGTCTTGAGACCTGTTTCAAATCAAGCCCAAGATTACTGCCCCTCTGGTTGGCTCTTTAACCAATTATTCCAGTGCACAGTCATTTATGATACTGAGCAATCTTATTTCTACAACATGACTTGATCAAATGTGAGACTTCTGAGGCTCTGAGACTTCTAGCATTCACATACAGACACTTATAATATGCTTCTCTCTCAAATAACCCTTGCCTCCCTTGACTTTTTAGTTGCCACACAGCTGGCCCGTTAATTGCCAGCAGCCTGGTTAGCCTGTCTCTTTCATATAGGTTCAGCTTATCCCAGAAAGGTCCAGTGCCCAACAAACTGAAACCCTCAAACACTGTCCTCTCAACAGACAAAACAATGAAACATACCTAGACAAAAAACATCATCCTCTACTAGGTTACAAATACACAGTCACTCTCAAATATTGTCCTCTCATTAAAAAAAAAAACCTCAGTTAATGTTCTGCAGTAGTTTAGCAGTTTAGAAAAGGCAATCACATCCTCCAAAAAACTCGCACATTCCTAGCAGCTTTCTCCTAGGTTCTTTCTCCCGGCCCAGGTGGCTCAGTTAGATATTAAAGATTTCCGTGTTTCATCAAATTGTTCCAACCTGGCATGTGCATACTCTTACCACCATCACTCCAGCTTTTTCCCTCTGTTCACAGAGAAGATTGCAACAATTAGGACATTTTATTGAAAGCCTGTCATTAAACTGAGAAAAAAACCCTAGTGTATAGCCAACATTATCAGAGGCATTTACAGACTTACATACAAAACAGTCATTCGTGTAAACATTCAAATAATGTTGGCTGTACACTTTTCTTTTTTAGTCTAATGGGAGGCTTTCAAGAAAATTTTCTAACTGTAATAATCTTCCCTGAGAGCACAGGAAGAAATGTCCTAATTTAACCTCATCACAAATCTGATGGTAATAATTGAATAATGAACACAGCCTTGGCAGGATGTTCTGTTTAGGGTGGGGTTAGAATACAATCTTATGAAGTTATATTAACAAAATAATAAAACTAATTTCAGTGCTTTAAAACTGGAATTTCCCCCCTGCTTCAAATGAATTTAATTTAAAAATGCAGATAGCTCCCACAGTTAATGAGAAATGAGTACAATTTTTAAAAGAACCTAATGGTTTAGTCACCCAATCTAAATCTCAAAAATAATTTTGAAATTTATGAGCCTTGGGTAATGATCTTCAATTAGAAAGTAACCCCAGTGGAATCCCTGCGGATTGTTTTGTTTGATTATGGCTGTCTTTGTGATGACTTAATTTAAAATTGCATTTTCTTTTTTCTTTTTTCATTGAGTGAAATCTGTTTATGCACAAACACTTGGAACCCCAGAAATGGTGCAGAATATGGTTGGGAAAGATAGCTTTGCACACGCTCACCCAGGGGCCTCCCCCTCCCTACCCCCTCCAGGCTCATCATTGGCCAATTTGGGATAGGGAGAGTGGGACAGCATGAGCATATAGGGCCATTTCACTCAATAAATGTTTAACATATTTAAAATTGTATATAAAAATAATTAACTCCCATGCATTTGGGAAACTTTTCCAGGGCCATCAAGAAACATCAGGGTTGCACAAAACTCTGGTTGAGAAAGCCTGATTTAGAGTATAATTCTCCTTAGAATTGCTCTATTAGATTCATGTCCTCATTAAGAGTGCAGTCTTAAGAACTGTTTACAGGGAATAAACCCTGTTGAATTGTCAGCAATCTGTCTAAACCTGCTTAGTATTGCTCTCTAAACTATGAAGCTTGCTGATCCATTTTGGGCCAGCCACTATCTTATCTTCTCTACTAGAGATGCTGAGTAGATAAAATGGAGAAGAGCTATTTACACATCCTGAGCTTCTTGGTGGTAGGAAGAATAAAAATGCCACAATAGTAAGAGAAAACATTAATTTTTCAAGTTCAACCCTCCTCCAGAAGTCTTCATCCGGGAAATGTTGGCTGCCTTCTCTGCATAAAGTGCCCTCAGTGCTAGCTAGCTCAGGGAGCCCCGTGTGCCTGTGATGAAGGTCAGGGGCCAGGGGAAAGTTCCAAGTGCTTAAGAACTGGTTAATGTTGCTTGCTTTTCAAGCTCATTGTCACTAAGTTAATGGGCGTGCTGCTATCCACCACATCCAACATTGCTGCAATGTGTTTATCACAATCAAATATAAATTTAAAATTTAAAAATATAAAACCTAGATATTGTTTTGACCAAAATAACAGTTCTAGGACACTTATGCAATTATGGAGTTCAAGTACACATTTGCTGCATGGTAAAGCTAAGTGGTATTATTCATGTTAAAGGAAACAGGGAAGGATGCAGCATAGTAAGACACTTTGTAGAAACTTGGATACTTTGCCTTTATTATTTGAACATCAGATATGCCAAATGAGGGGTGATATAGAAGCTGAACAAACAAACAAACAAACAGATAAATAAATATGGTCAGCAAACAAACACAGAAAGTACATCCAAGACCTACACAGTTAGATGAATGGTGAGTCCCTCTAGAGCTGTTCTTACCCCAGCTGTCTGTTCAAGTTCAACCCTCATCTACGACCACCCATTTTTGCTTGCTACCACAACAAAATATGTACAGGCTCGGGGAAGGGCTACTCAACTGAGCCTGCTCTTGATTCAGTCTACACCAGATTTTATAAACACCATGAAAACAGACTTGGGGGGGGGGGGGAGGAGTTACAATACTGGTCTGAGAATCTTTTTCCTTTAGGGCCATTCTCACCCTCACAGTCCCAGGAATTGAATGTGTGGGCCTAGCGTGGAAAGTTTAGACATCAGTCTGGGGTGCCAATAACCTAACACACCAATAGATGTCCTGCTGAATTTCTTGGGACCTAGTGGCAGGGTAGGCTTTGCAGCTCCTCATGCTGTTAGTCTTGGGAGTCTTCAGTGTTCATGCAGAGATGGCCAGCTCCTCACATTATTCAGACTTAGTGTCTACCATGGCAACACTGGGATGCTCTCAATTTGTTACCCACACATCAAGGAGGTCACACCCTGGATTTGAACTTCAGGGTAAAGATACATATTGTCTGGTGCAGTTTGGCTAGAGCGCCATAGTTGGATCATTTTGCCATTAAGGCTCAGATTGATATCACACTCCCTCCTATCTAGGTAGACAGTAGATTGTTTTCCATAATGCTCTGCAGGATCCAATGCCCCCTGGCATTAATGAAATGGCCCCCCAATGTCCTCTCCACTCGCATCCAAAACTAGCTCCCTGGTATACATCAGAGTTGCACAAGTGGAAACAATAACTCAGATGGATAGAATGAGTTTGGCAGAAAACTTGTGATGAGTCTTCAAGAACCTCTTATAAAATGCTGATGAATACTTATGAGATGGAGTTTATTTATCTATTTATAATTGTATTTGTTCACTGCCACTTCCAACCAGCCAGCTCGAGGCAATTTACATCAAGATAAAAACTGTAACATAAAATAATTGAAATGCAACCCTCCCCGAACCCACCCTCCCCCTTTTATGCAGCTCATTGGACAGCCCCCCCATGGCGGATTGTTCAGAAGAGGGACCCAATTGGTGTTCTATCACCTGCCATCAACCAAATGCCTGGTGGAAGAGCTCCATTTTACAGGCCCTGTGGAACTGCAAGAGCTCCGAAAGAGCCCTTAGGTCTTCCGGGAGCTTATTCCACCAGGCTGGGCCAGGACCAAAAAGGCTGTGGCCTTGGTTGAGGCCAGGTGCGCCACTCTTGGGCCAGGAATAATCAGCCCATTTAAACTTGCAGAGTGTGACGCTCTGCGAGGGGTATAGGGAGTCAGATGGCCCCTTATGGCCTCTGTTTTGCGGTCTCTATTGCCTCCACTAGCTCATGCCTGGCTCAATTATTGAAAACAATTTGGGCTCTGATGTCCTTAGCTAAAGGATTATCTGAAAATACCCAATTGGATATTAAATGTGAGGCTCTTGCAAGCTTTTTTGCAGAGATAATCCTTTTACTCCACTAGGACTTACCTGCTGAGTTTGATACAGTTAGGAAACTGAAGGCTCCTTGGCCATCTCAAGGTTCAATTTTGGAGCACTTCAGTCCACTCTCCTTGACTGATATAGACAGGACTTTGGCAGCTGTCCATCCAGTAACATAACTCCTTGACCCATGTCCCTCATAGCTGGTGAAAGCCAGCAGTGAGGAGATATGGGTCTATCTCTGGGAGATTCTTAATCTGTCCCTGCTTTCAGGGACCTGCCTGGAGAGACTAAAGGAGGCTGTGGTTAGGCTACTTTTTTGGGGGGAAAGGGGGCTGGACCCATCCAACCCAGCCAACTACAGCCTGGTCTCACATTTCTCATTTCTGGGTAAGGTGGTTGAGCATGCAGTCATATGACAGCAACAGAGATTTTTGAGGAAACACTGGTGGAGTCTACACGGAGCTTTTATTCCAATCCCAGGTCAGTTCAGTCCCTGCCATCTCCACTGAATGAGATTTCCATTTTGATTTTGTCCAATTTAAATTTTCCCTCAGCAACAAGCATGATTGATCTAGAGTGACTCTACCTTTATGCTGCAATATCTTAGAGTGCTTTTAACCCTCAATATTTGAAGAATTGGATTGAGAAAGCATGAGAAAGCATGCAGAGACAGTGCCCGCATCGAATTTGATGCAAACTCCATGGTAGAGAAGCCCTGATTGGTCAAGACTGTAAGCTTTCCTTAAAGGGGAAGTCCTAATTTTCTCTCAGCAGAAGCTGCCAAAGCCCTAACTTTTGTCAGTAGAGATTTGCCTCATGTTTTTTTTTCTGCTTCCTCTGCTGTCTCCAATCCTCCCCCCTCCCCGCCCACAAGAAAACAAAGAAAGAGGCTCTGGCTGTGCTTGGCTCCCCCCCTCTCCTTCTGAACCCCCCTAACCACGTGCAGAACACTTTTCTGTTTCAATGGGGGGGGGGGAGAGGAAGATCTGAGCTCTAATCGATCTGGACTCAGCAGGATCCATAACGAAATAAATAAAGTAAGTGCAGAGTGAGCCATTGTCTTTTAATTCATCCCTGTCCAGTTCTAAACCAAGCCATGCAGTGGAGATGGTTCTGGTCACCCTGACAGATGATCTTTGGAAGCAGTTGGATCTGGGCAGATTGGTACTGCTGTTCATGTTAGATCTGATGGCAGCATTTGACAGTCAACCATGGGCTTTTAGCCCAGTGCCTAGCCAACATGGGTAATCAAGGCATAGCCCTTAAATGGCTGCAGTCTTTCCTCCAAGGTTAGGTACAGAAGGTGGAGTTAGGGGAGAGAACCTCCCAATGGTGAGCCCTAGTATGTTGTGACCCTCAAGGAGCTATTCTCTGCAGCTTTGTGTAGTGGTTTAGAGTAGCAGCCTCTAATCTGGAGAACTGGGTTTGATTTTCCATTCCTTAATATGAAGCCAACTGGGTGACCTTGGGCCAATCACAGCTCTCTCAGCCTCATTCACCTCACAGAGTGTCTGTTGTGAAGAGAGGAAGGGTAGGTGATTGTAAGCCATTCTGAAACTCCTCAGATATTAAAAAGCAGGGTCCAAAAGGCCAAGTTAGTGTAGTGGGTAAGAGTCTGGACTTCTAATCTGGCTAGCTGGGTTTGATTCCACATTCGCCACATGCAACCAGCTGGGTGACCTTGAACTCACCACAGCACTGATAAAAGTGGTTCTGACTGAGCAGAAATATCAGGGCTCTCTCAGCCTCATCTGCCTCACAAGGTTTCTGTTGTGGGGAGAGGAAAGGGAAGGCAACTGCAAGCCACTTTGAGACTCCTTCGGGTAGAGAAAAGCGGCATATAAGAACCAACTCTTCTTCTGGTCAAATGTCTGGTCTACTGGATCAAATGGAGTCAACTAAAGTTAAAATCCAGCTAAGACAGAGGTCCTGTGGCTAGGTCAGCATGCGGTTTTATCACCTTTGCCAGCCACCACAATTTGCACCTTACCTGCTGGCACCCTACCTAGCCACCGTGATCCACACAATGGTCACCTCCAGGGTAAACTTCTGTAACTCATTCTACTCAGGGCTGCTCTTGAAGTTGCTCCGAAAGCTTCAATTTGTCCAGAATGCATCCACTCAGGTCCTGATTGGCACCCAATGGAGAGTACCCTGCAACCTCACCAATGACCACTTGATGCCATTAGTGAGCACCCAGGTATAGCTCAGCTGCTTAAACAGCCCTTCAAAACTGAGGGCCATTTCGCACAGAGCTCAAAGTTGCTATTTGGTTGCCGTTTGTGAAAGCGCTACTTCAAGTAGCGAAATGTAACTAGCCGTGCCCGTAACGCACAGCTGCGGTTTTTGCGGAATTTGGCACTTTCACTTCTCGCCACTTTCGTAACCCACAGGCTTCCGGTTCTCCGTCTTATCGCTACAAAGGAGGTCCCTTTTTAGCGCTTCTGGCCTCCCGTGCCCGTCAATCAAACTGCAGGCACACCTTTGACCTCGACCCTAAAGCCGAACTTGTCGGGGTCCCCTTTTTTTTTAAAAAACCCAGGAAACCCCGTAGCAACGCGTTATCGTCCGATCATTGGCGCCCTTGGAACGTGTTTTCTATTGTTTTCTAGGAACCAGATGCATTGACATGTTTGATTGGTTAATCCCCGCCCACAGTACACGCCCACAGGTTACCTGCTTATATGCACCTGGGCAGACACGCGGTCGCCCTCACTCTTTTGTTTGCGTAGCCTACTGCCCGCAGCACAGGTCAACGTTGCAATGGAGAGGCTTATTTTTCAATTGCTGGCTTACATGCTCGCGGTGGTCCAGCGCATGAATACCGCCTTGTCGCGTCGGACGTATGCTATCGCGGAGTACCGAGAACGGGTGGCCGGAACGCTGACCAGCAGCAGAAGACGTTCTGTAAGGGTAACCATGGCGGCCAAGAAACGCTGGCAAGCTCTGGCAGAGGTCCGGTTCCCCCCCCGGTTCTGGGTGGACGAACGATCCTCTGACTGGTGGGAGAATTTTGTGTGGACTCGCTGGGATGATGACCACTGGATTGCCAACTTCAGGATGTCGAGGGGGACATTTTTTGAACTCGTGGAGGCTCTACGTGGACGCATGGAGAGGCAAGTCACTGGCATGCGGCGCCCCGTTCCAGTTGAAAAAAGGGTGGCTGCCGCATTGTGGTACTTGGCCACCCCTCAGTACTTCCGGACAGTAGCCCAGCAATTCGGACTCGGAGTCACTACGGTTGGCGATATCCTTAAGGAGTTCTGCCTCGCCATGGAGGCGGAATTGTTCAGCAAAGTCGTGTGCCTCGGAGACCGGCTTGGAGCGGTGAGTGTCATTCTATTCCCTTTTGCCCTTTAAATTTTTTTTCTTGTTTGACAGGTCAGCAACGAAGACGCGATACACCCCACGCTGACATGCAATGGCTTATATTCTTTTCTTTCCCTTATTCCAGAGTATGGACGGGTTTGCCAGGCTTGGATTCCCGCATTGTTTTGCGGCCGTCGATGGAAGCCACATCCCTATCCGTGCCCCCGGGGGAAGCATAAAAGAGTACGGGAACAGGAAGGACTTTTGCTCTGTTCTCCTGCAAGGAACAGTGGACTTCTCCGGCCGGTTTATCGATGCCGAGGTGGGGTGGAGTGGCAGGAGGCATGATGCCCTTGTTTTCAGGGAATCCAACCTCAGGAAAGCCATGGACGAAGGGGTCTTTGTTCCAGGAAACCCCACCGCCACCATTGAGGGCGTGCGTGTGCCGGCGTTGGTCCTCGGGGACGGAGCCTACCCATTACGACGCTGGCTCATGACTCCCTACAAGCGGCCAAGGACGGACGTGCAGAGCCACTACAACCTCAGTCACTCCCGGGCAAGGAATGTAGTGGAGCGTGCCTTTGGACGTTTGAAGTCACGGTTCCGTTGTTTAATGTCACGACTCCATGTACATATTGACAATGTGACTCCGCTGATAATCGCATGTGTGATTTTGCACAACATATGCGAGGACAAGGGACATAACATCCCCTTCCCTGAGGACGAACCTGAACCTGTAGTCCTTCAGGATACACAGGACATCCCTGAAGCAAGGAGAAAAAGGATATATGCTGAGGGGTGCAAGGTTCGGGACGCCATAGCCACCCACATCTACAGAAACAGGAGGCGTGTTTAATTGTTTTTCCTACTCTGTTGTTGAATAAAGTTTTGTGTTCTTTGTTTAACCTTGTCTTGTGCGGTTTGTGTACTTTGCCAGCAAAAAAACGGGGATTCTCTGGTCCAAAAGCACTTTGACAGCCCTAAATGCTAACTCCCCACTGAAATTGACAAACACAATACGGAAGCGCTGAATGGGGAAAGTTCGGGGAGGCGGGTAGCCAGGAAGTATTGGCGACCCCTGTCAAACCGGAGGATCAATCCACTTATGTTCCAAGGAATAATTTTATTGGTGGGCAGCTTTGATACATTTAAAAAACGGGGTGGTCGATCGGAGCAACGCACGTTCGTTCCCTAACCGTCATTCCGAAGATGCCGAAGCCACGGAAGGGCTCCTTCTGGCAGCGCGCCGAGGCTGAGGCACTTCTGGAGCTGGTGCTACAATCAAAAAGTGTTGGCCGCCTAATGGCCAGCACCCACTGCCACACCAAGGGTGCCTACCTGGTGTTGGCTTCAAAGCTGAGGGAGAGGGGCTATGTCCGGACCTGGGAGCAGGTCCGGACAAAATTCAAGCGCCTTAAGCTGGACTTCCTAAACAGTCTGGAACAGTGGGGGGGGATCCCGCAGCCAAGTGGGAGGACGGTCTTCCACGACCAGATGGTGAAAATATGGGAGAAGGCTGGGAAGCCCCCCCTGGACATGAGGAGGCATATGGGTGAGTGCTGCCCTCGTTGTGTTTTGCCCTTAAACATGCATGGAATGACTAGCTGCCTCTTTCCCCTACTGTCCCCAATGAAATTCGAGAAAGTATTTAGATGCTGTCAACCCCCTCAGACTTAGCCAGCCAGTACTGTAGAACCACTTTGGTTATGCGCTTAGACTCTAACTGTGGTGTGTCCACCAGCTGTGTTTCATCTCTGTTTTGTGTGCTTTTAATTATGATTTGTCTTTTTCTTTGCCCAGCCACACAATCACCATCCAAGCTGGCAACAGCACCTGAGCGTGAGGAGGGGGAGGAAGAGGGACCTTCCACCTCGGGACAGGCTGCAGGTGAGAGTTTTATGTCTGTGAGGGAGACCCATGTGTGTGTACCCACACGGAGCCATATGGGAGCCTGATGTGATGCTTCCTTTTGGAGTGTGATCAAATTCTTTGTTTGATTTCTATAGCTGAAACTGTGGAGGCAAGGCTGCGTGCCATGGAGGCCAGAGTTACTTCCCTGGAGGCTCAAGTGGCGGAGCTGAAAGGGGAGATTGAGCAGCACAGGCAACAGAGGGAGGCGGAAGAGCGTAGGTTATGTTCCCCACTGCCCAACTCTTCTCACACTGTGGCTAAGGCCACTTAAAAGTGTATGCATGTAAACTAAAGAAATTTGAAAATATGTGTGGTACTAATGTGTACTTTTTCTCCCTCCCCACAGTTAAGAAGAAGGAGGACGAAGAGCTCTTCCGGCGCAAAGTTAGGGGGACCGTGGGACGGCTGTGCAGGAGAGTTAGGGCGATGGAAGGGGCTGGGGAGGGGAGCGGTGGGACCTGAGTTTTGTTTCCTGTTTGTGTTTTGGGGTAGGGGTTGGGGGGGGGGGCTCCAAGTTTCATTCCCCAATGTTTTTCCCCTGTTAAATGTATACTTTTGTTAAAAAAAATTGGTTTTCCAGGGGGGTGGGGGGTGGTGGTGCTGGTGGGGCTCCAAGTTTCATTCCCTAATGTTTTTCCCCTGTTAAAATGTTTTTTAAAATAAAATGTTATTGCAAATTTTATAACAAGACTCCAGTGTGACTTCTTAAACTCGCACATATTTAACCCCACACCACACTCCTAAAACTCCTTGAACTAACACCCCTCCAACCTCCAACCCACACAGCAGTACCACAATATACACAATCACTAGAGAGGCCGCTTTCAGCCTTGCAGATTCTACAGTAGGGTACACAGAGACAGAGTCAAAAATATAAACTTTATTCAACAAACAACAAAACACAGATAACATGAAATAGAAAAAGTGGGCAAAACTAGGAGGGGGAGTACTTGTCTGCTGGTTTTATTTTTCTCTTTCCGAGAATAGTCCTCCTTCTTGTTTGGGTGGAGGCATTCTGAGAGGGAGTCGGTGGGGTGGGTGCTGGAAGTGGTGGTGTTGGTGTGGGTGGTGGTGGGGGGGCGATTTGTGGAGGGTAGGCCCTTTCCATGACCGCTACAGCCCTCTCCATGAGTCTCCTTATCAGACGCACCTCCTCCACGCCTTCGCGTAGGATTTGGTTTGTCTCTCTAAGGACTGCCCTCAATTTTCTCCCCTCCTGGGCAATGAGTGTGAGCATGGCTTGGTCAGCGGCCGCGGCACGCCGTGACTCCTCATAGCAGTGCTCAAGGAGCCTCTCTCCCACGCTTGTCAAGACGGAGACGCGCCTCAGCCTGCCGCGTTCCCTCGTAAGCCTCTCCTCTGCTGGGAGCGCACCTCTAGGTGGTGGGCTGCCTGGAGCCAGGGGTGGTTCCTCCTCCTCATCTGAAAGAACCTCTGTTGGCAAAAAATGAGAAACAAAACTGTTAGTAACATCCAAAAAGTCAAAACACACCATGGTGGACATGGTGTTCTTTTTTGTCCCCGTGTTTTCCTGCCAAGAATTTAAACAATCCCCGGCGAGCACATGGCTATTGTTTGTTTGCCCATGGTGTGCTTTTACTTTTGCCTACTTTCACAGCAGGACTCTCAACAATTAAAAGGGAGCACATGGTTAGTGCCTAGCGACATTGTCCTGCAGCTATGGCTCGAAAGGAACAGGTCATGCACGCTCACCATCTTGAATCTGTATCCGCCTGCGCCGGGCAGGAGGTCCAAGCACCCTAGGCTGTTCCTCCTCCTGTGTTCCGGGTATGAAATCTGCAAAAAAAGGAAAAAAAACAGATCTAGGACCAAAGGGTGGCAAAGCCAGCTTCAAAGCCTACACCAGCAACGCAGAGGGACTCTCTTCTTTCTCTTAGCAGTGCTGCTGCCCTGCACAAACAGAAAAGCACAAAGCAGTTAAAACAGCCCCCCCCCCCTATTTTTACTAATACCTACCAATGTTAGTTGATGCCCCCGAATCACTATCCACGTCAGGTGCTGCTGGAGACTCTAGGGGCCCCGTCCCTGGCAACTGTGTCTCTGTGGACAAGAGCAGAAAATAGTGAAAAACGAGCAAGCATACACCATGAACCACAAAGCAAGCTCCCAAAGTTGTGAGCCAAAGTACTGCAGAAGGCCTATGGGCGAGGCATGCTGCAAATATTTTGGGGCTGTTGGTTAAACATGACCGTTTCAAATACTAACCACATCAAGCACTCCACAGCCAACCATCTTAATAAATCTTTTAAAAATTAAAATTAAATTATAAAATTAAAACCGTTTCAAATAGTAACCACAGCAAGCACTCCACAGCCTACCTTCTTTTAAAATCTTTTAAAAATTAAATTATAAAATTATAAAATTAAAACCGTTTCAAATAGTAACCACAGCAAGCACTCCACAGCCTACCGTATTATGCGTTGCAACGAACACACGAGAAAACGATGCCCAAACGTCAGAACACACATTTGCTTAAAAGGAAATATAAAATAAAAAGAAAATCACTTACCGGAGGCAAGGGGCGTTTGCTCAGGAGCCTCCTCTGGCTCCCCAGGAACGATGGCGATCAGGTCCAGCGTTACCGATTCCGCGGCTCGTTGCTGGACGGGGGGTGGAGGGCGAAAGCTGGAGGAGGTTCCCTCGCCGGGATCCTCCTCAGCGGGTGGTTCCTCGACCGGGGCAGCCGGCTTCCGAACCACCTTAAGGCTCCGGCCGACGCGCTTCGGCCTGCCGGATCCTTCCCCGTCCCCGTACAGCTGGCGCTGCTCCTCGAAGTAGGGGCAGGTCACCTTTTCGTTGCCGGAACCCTTGTTATGGTTCACGGCTCTCATGTACTCTGCCCTCATTGTCTTGGTCTTCGACCGGCATTCAAGGCCGGTCCTGTTGTGGCCCAGGGCGCGCATCTTAATAGCCACTTGTTCAAAAACCTCCCTATTCCTGTGGGAGGACTGGAACGCGTCCTGGATTTTCTCCTCCGAGAAAATCCCGATCAGGTCCCTGATCTCCGCGTCCCTCCAAGTTGGGCCACGGCCGGTTGCAGGGACGGACGAGGCTTGAGAAGACGATTCCATGTTGCTTTTGCTAGTAGCTGAGCAAAATGGTGGTGGGAGGTGCAGGGTGCAACGGATCATATACCTTCCCGCACACAAAGACAAAGGGACTAGCCGGCTCCTGATTGGTGGAGGGCAGCAGGGGACACGCACATTGGCCACATCAGGTCACATGTCACGTTCAAAACTCCTCGCGCGGGAACAGGATCTGCTCCTAATGGCCAGATTGGCGCCCTTGTTGTTTGACTTAACGCATGCGCGTATTCGTTTACACGCGAGAAGAGCAGTTTGAACATGCAGCGGGAGCCATTTTAGGAAAATGTCCGCCATTACACAAACGCATGCCGGTGTTCAACCGAGAGCAAGTGCGGCAGTACTCGGCAGTTCCCCAATAATATTCACCAGCCACAGCATAAATCAACCAAACATGACATGTAACTGGCGTACGTTCGTTGGCACGCTCAGAGGAATGTTTTTTAAAATGAACGGGGGACGGCGACTCCGCTTGCCGGAGGTCTAGCCGCCAATGGAAGGGGTTGTCCGCACCCAAGCACAAGCACGCACCGGGAACCACACAAAGACCCACTACACATAAGCCGCCCCTCATGATATCACCTCGAATCATGTCTATTGAACCCCTGTAAGCTAAGCAGGAGACTGCGAGCGGCGACCGTTCGTTGGCACGCTCAGAGGAAAATTTTTTAAAATGAACGGGGGACGGCAACTCCGCTTGCCGGAGGTCTAGCCGCCAATGGAAGGGGTTGTCCGCACCCAAGCACAAGCACGCACTGGGAACCACACAAAGACCCACTACACATAAGCCGCCCCTCATGAAATCACCACGAATCACGTCTATTGAACCCCTCTAAGCTAAGCAGGAGACTGCGAGCGGCGAATGTTCGTTGGCACGCTCAGAGGAAAATTTTTTAAAATGCTCCCTGTACGTTGACTCCGCTAGGACTGGCCGATGGTAGACGGGGTTTTAAGCTTTGGGCAAATTTTGGGAACGTGACGGTGTGTGCCACTGTGCTTGTGAAAAACTCTTGTGGTGTCCGGGCAGAATTTCCGAAAGTGATCGTGCTTGAAAGCCAGTCGCTGTCCCGTTGCCTCGTAGATCCCCGCTCGCTCGGAGAAAAAAAAAATGGCGAACAGTTCGCCGGAAGTTTGGAGGACAGGCTCGGGAGGAGGGACTTTGAAGAACCCGCAACAATGGTAACGCACAGGTCTTTAGCGCTACTGTTGCAGATTGGTTGCAGGAGTGTATCGCTATCCGGAGGGTGAATCCAGTTTTCTGGATTCCCCTAGAAGCGCTACAACGAAGCGCTTTTTGCGGGTCGGTTTCAGGATTGTTGCAGATTGTTTACGACGTCGTGCGTTATGGCAAATTAGTAGCGTTTTCAATCAGCAACCATTGTGCTATTTTTAAGCCGTGGGAAATGCCCCTGACTTCACAAAATTACTTGCTGATTGTGATTCCAACACAATCCAACAGGGAATCAAACTTTTATCTATGCCTTTATCTTAAATTTTACCTCTTCCTGCCCAGCATACTCTACCTAGGAAAGCTACATCCCACCTATATGGTGTGGGCCACTGGTACCCTAAAGTAGCGATCCCCAACCTGTGGGCCGCAGACCACATGTGGTCCTTCGACTAATTGGAGGTGGGCCCCGAAGGATGCCTTCTCCTCCCCCAGCTCTTTACTTCATCCCCCCCGGCCCTTTACAGCACACTTCGGGTGACATTGTCTCCCATCACTCCCAGATGGGACTATCTCGTTGCAGAGAAACAAGCTCAGGGTTCCCATTGATTTGTCATTGTCACGAGTTAAAATTTCCATGAAAATAAAATGTTTCTTATGTTCATTGTTGTGGCGTGTCTGTATCTTATTTTGAAGGGATGTTTAAACATTACCATAGTGATCAGAGAGCGTTAGGGCAGTGGTTGAGAGTAGAGGAGTAAACTACCCCCCCCACACCGGGCCTCAGTAAAATTGTCAAGCGTTGAGTGGTCCACGGTGATAAAAGGGTTAGGGACCACTGCCCTAAAGGACTTGGAGGGGGGGTATGTTACTTCCCCCGGCATCCTCCTTTTTGTACAATTTCCCCCTCCTGGCAACCCCCATTTCTTCCTCCCTTTCCCTGCTTCACCATCTCCTCGTCAGCCATTCAAGAGCCTACCTTTTATCAGCCTTCCATTTTATTTGTTTACTTCAGTTATACTGCACCTTTCTCCACATGGGGACCAAAACAGCTTACATAATTCTCTAATCCTTTTTATCCTCACAAAAACAACCATGTGAGGTAGGTTAGGCTGAAAATTTGTGACTGGCCCAAAATCACTCAATGAGCTGTCACAGCACACCCTGGCCTTGATAGTGCAGCTGCTGCTGAACAGCAGAAACAGCCAGGCCTAGGCTAGTAATGCAGATAGGTGATATCAAAATGGTTGCCACCAGGTAAACCTGGCCTCAGTGAATTCTACAAAAGCCAAAGCAAACCTGGAAAGAGCCCTGCCCTTTCCCTCTGCTTTTTAGTAGAATTCTGTGGTGGTGACCAGCCACGGCTACTGAGGGGCTCTGTTTCTTAAAGCTACAAGTGCTGGTTTTATCATTTTGGTTTTCTTAAAGCCTAATGTATGTTTTTAGATGTCAGATTTTTCTGCAAATCTGGGGTATTTTCCAGGTTTGTAGAAAGTTTTGACTGGCCCATTCACAGGTTCAGTTACCAGATTTAAGTCTATGTAGATGGGGAGGGGCATACTTTGCTATTAGATACATAGATGATAATCACTGTATTTACTAGTACAGTGATCCCCCCCCCCCCCATGCTCCTAAGGCTCTAAAAGCATCTTTAGGACTATAAGTCATATTGGAAAAGAATGAACATTTCTTTGGTACATTGCTCTACCTCTTTTACATTAACAATTTTTATTCTAGCTCCATGTGCTTGGGAACTGAAACATCAAATCATTGCAACAATATCTTGAAGAACACATGAATTTGGCAATTGTCAGGGCAATCTATAAGAAGGCCCTAAATGATAAATGTTCCTCTGCATCCTTAATGTTTCAGTCCATTGCTATGATATGAAAAATCTTTAGGCATAGTCAACCCTAATCAAAGCAGTTTTAAAGATGACAATATCTTGTTTGGAGTAGGTGGGTGGAGTATTTGCCTTGTGCCTAGGAATCATCCTCCATTCAAGAGCCTCAGTAGGTAGCTACAAGCATCTAATCCCATTTAATGCCTAAGGAAGATCATCAAGCCAGTTACTTCAGTTTGTTTAAAATATGTTCAAGAAAACATTTTGGTCTGGAAGGTAGATAGCATTGGTTGTATTTTCAGCTACTGATTTGCAAAGAGAATTCATAATGTTTACTGTGGATTTTAATATATTATTATTATTATTTTAAAAATTATAATAATAGTGAGAATCTTCAAGAGCTTACATTTATTTTTCTAATAAACAAGTTCCACTGGTTTCTGCTAGAAGGCATACACTCAAAGCATGAGACATTAACCAGACTCAACTAGGCTTAATTTTCCTGAAATCTTGTCCCTTGAATTCTGGCACCAAATTAACCTCTCCTGACATTAGTCAGTATACATAAAATTCAGAATATTAAGTACACTATCAAAATGTATTTATGCACATGTAGTTATGGTTGCATGTGTGTGTATGTAAATCCTGCTAATTACATAATGGTCACAAGCCAAGTTCTTATTGCTGCTTATCAGTAAATATCTTCAGTGAACAATACTGATGTAAAACTATTTTAGTAAAGGTTGATCATCTGTATTATTAAATGACCAAGGGTTAAAATCTGAGAATTTTGATAAAGTAGACATACAGAATTGATGACCTTATAGCAAATTACTTTTAGTCCTTTTTTTTCCAAAGTAGGAAGAAAGTTTTCATAGATGCACTCGCCCTTTTTCTCCCCACCCACAATATGCTATGAAGATTCTGACCTTATTTCTTCTTTAAAGAATTTCTTGCAAATTGATGTTCCAATGCAGGCATTGCATTTATCAAGTCCCAGAAAAGCTCGACCAAAACTGTAGCTGGGTTTGATGCGGGGCGATGAGGTTGGGGAAGCTTTTCCTTCTAAGATACCACGGAAGTTAGGGCTCAAACACAGTAGAAATAGCAACCAAACCCAAAAGTTGAAGCAGAGGCAGTTTAGCCAGGCCCTCATCTCTAGCACCAACCAGCTCTGACCTGGCTTCTGATACACATTTATGAAATTATGGGAAATTTGTCCTAGGACAGCTAGAGCTTTTTCTTCTTGCCTGCTAGGTGGCTGGTAGCTTCAGAGGTTGGGGGGTGGAGGTAGAAGGAGCATTGATTGGGGTGGCTGCAAGGAAATACAGGACGATGCAGATAACTTTTGTTGCTATAGTTACCTTTCCTCTAGTAGGAGCAGCTGCTGACCCACCCCTAACCAAGCACAGAGTGTAACAAAAGCTTTGCTCATCATCACGTTGAGGCGGACAAATGAAGGATATCCTGTCCAAGGAACACAAGGCATTCAAAGCCCACAGGAACTGCTTCAGATATGAACAATAGTTATAATTGAGGCACATGAAGAATGAAAAATTAGCCTTGTGTACCATTTGTATACTATTGAAATACAGGCCATGATATAACTCAAATCTACAAGTTTTGTACAGGTCAATTTCATTCATATTTCTACCTCCTAACAAATGAATCGCAAGGATTTGTTAAGAAAATAGTAATGAGTGCAAATGTGTGCACTTTAAATAGTTTGATGATATGCTTCTTGGTTCTTAAGAGATGTAATTCATTGCTAAAAATAGACTCCCTCCTTCCTTAATATCTCCCAAAGTAGCATATCTGAGCTAGACAAAAGGGGAACAATAGGTGGGTGTCCCCCCCCCCCACACACACACCTTCATCCAATAGATGGCAAATCATAAGAAGGGAATCATTTTAAATAAAGCTTTATAGAAATTTTCAAAACTGCATTTTAGGATGGGAAAGCCTTTGGTGGCTACAGTAATTTGCTGCTTAAATCTTTTGGGGGAGAAATTAAATATATTCTCTAGAGAAAATATGGACAAAAGACTTCTACAACGTTCTGGAATTCTTAAGCTGAGAAACATGGTAGAAGCCCCCCAAACATCACATCTGAAGGAAAATTAAAAACACTATATAGCTTTGACATTTTGATTTTGTCTTATTGTTAACTTTTCAAAAGTGAGAGCATGTTCACACGAAGAACCCTTTTGGATCAGATCAAGTATCCCTCTTGTCCATCATTCTGTTTTTTACAACAGCCAATCGAATGCTTCCAGAAAGTCAGCACAAACACAATAACCCTTTCCTTCTGTTGCCCCTAGTAACTAGCATTCAGAAGCATATTGCTTCTGAACATGGAAGCTCCATTTAGTAGCCAGTGTTAAAACTATCCTCCATTAAAAGTATTTTAAAGCCACCTATGATAAAGGCCACTGACCAGTACTATATCTCATGCCAGTGAATTCCATGAATTGACTATGTTTTGAATTACATTAAATAGTGTTGTCTTGTCTGTAATAATTCGTCATTTGTCTGTTGCTTATCCTTAACTCTATTGCTTATCACCCAGTTTTGGTATTCTGGGAAAAGGAGAACTTCTTCCTTCCACTTTATCACCATATATAATTGTATAAACTTCCATTATGTACCCTGTTGTATTTTTATCCCTCAAAGTTGAAAAATGTTTTTTCATTTGCCTTATGTGAATGTTCTCCAACAATCATTTAAAATGCCCCTATCTGCAACTTTTACATTTCTACAATATTCTCTCCAGTGTTGGAAAGCCAGCTTGGTGTAGTGGTTAGAAGTGCAGACTGCTAATCTGGTGTGCTGGGTTTGATTCTGCACTCCCCCACATGCAGCCAGCTGGGTGACCTTGGGCTTGCCACAGCACTGATAAAACTGTTCTGACCGAGCAGTAATATCAGGGCTCTCTCAGCCTCACCCACCTCGCAGGGTGTCTGTTGTAGGGAGAGGAAAGGGAAGGTGACTGTAAGTCGCTTTGAGCCTCCTTTAGGTAGAGAAAAGAGGCATATAAGAACCAACTCTTCTTCTAAAAAGGAAAAGGTTGATAATTCCCCATCCCCTGAAAGTTTGGTTTGAGTCTGAAAATACTAATAGTAATGAGGATTCTACATCTACAGTTACAATAGAAGAATTCAAAGAAATGTCTTAGGCCCTTTTCAAACAGCCTTTGTAATCCATTTTAGTAGCTGGGTGCTAATGGATTTCTTGTGTCGTTTCAGACAAACCTGTTTTAGCAACCAGCTGCTAACAGATTTTATTTACCATTGCATACAAAGCTGTTTGTGTGTGGTTAGCAAAGAGGGTTTGAGATGTTTTTGAAGTAAACAGCTTTCTTCCATTTCCACCTTTTGTTCATGTTTCTGAATCGCTGTAGTCTGCTGTTTAAAATGTATGCAGCCCTTCCAATAGTGCTGCACCCCCTCACACACACACACACACACACACACACACATCCTTTTTTAAACCATGTGGTCTTTCCCAAACTTAAAAAAAAAATTCTTAGCTGAGTGCTATAGTGCTAGACCAAAATAGAACTTTTGTGCTGTAGCAGGATCATTGAGATGCCTTGCTGCAATTTTGGTCTAGCGCTATAGCACTTAACTTAGAACAATATTTAAAAACCAACAAAAAACCCCACAGTTTTTAAAAACCACAGGGCAAAAAGGGGCAGTCAAAAAAGCAGCACTGTTGGAAATGACCAGAGTATTTCAGAGATGGCTCATTAACAGACTGTCTGAAACAGCCATCCCTGTTTTACTTTACTCAGAATCTGCCAATACCCAGTCAACTTCTTCAATCAGTAGACTCTTGACTGAAGAAATCTCTTTATTAAAAGATTAAAGGACATGAGGTTCTGAAGTTAGCAAAAGCATACTATCTATATATTTGCCCCAAAGCTTACCTCCCCACCCAGGCACCCTTTGCGGCACAAAATATCAGCTGCTATAACTCAGTTATTCCCATGCCAAAAGCCTGCAAAAGCGATAAAACAAACTGGCTAAGACATACTCTGCCCGAACTTCCACAATTCAGCAGAGCCTGCAAAAGGGAGCTCTTCCACCAGGCATTCACTTGAGGCTGACCGACTCAGAACATCTGCTGGTCGTCCCCCTCCCCTGACACCCCTTCCATGACTGAATAATTTGATCTCCCCAGGGATATGTCAGTGTTGTTATTCATGTTGTGATTGTTACCTGATATACTGTTGAGGTGTTCTTTGAAATTGTTGAAATTATATATTATTGAGATGTTCTTGAAATTTGTGCAATGTTATAGATTGTCATAAAGTTCTATGTAAATTTGTGCAACGTTTCATGTAAACCCCCCAGAGCTGTAGGTGAGGGTGGTATAAAAATCCAAATAAACAAACAAACAAACAAATAAAATATCAAGATGAGTCCTAGCTATCCAAGGTCAAGAGGTAACCAGGAAACTCAGAGGAGCCTCTTTGGAAATGTACTGCATGTCTCCCCAGGTTAAGAAAACAAAGTTCATAAAACCTCCCAGCAGGCTCCAAAAGCACAGGTACTATCTGTAACCATGAGCATCTAAATAAAAGAGGTAAGAGGCCATGGGAGGAGTTTGATGTTAAGGGTTATGGGCTAATCAGGTCCATCATTGGTGCCTGTACGCCTCTGATTGGCAGTCCATTCAATGGCTGCCCAATCAGATTAGAACTCCTACCCCTAACTGTCTTCCCACAATTTTGCCACTTCTTTGCAGTCTCTGGCCCCTCGGACACCTCTCCTGAAGTGAGTGAGCTGCCAGGGGTGCATGGGGGCTCTTTGGCTTCACCCTGCAGAGGGCTTCGCCTTACAATGGCTCCTGCCTATAAAGCTTAGGGAAGCCAGCCTGTATCTTTTTTGAGGGTGAGCAACCATGCCCCCAACTGCCAGCTTCCCTCTCTTATGGGCCCTGGGGCATGCTGGCTGCTAGGCTGTCCCTCCCACCTGCCTGACATGGAGGCTGCCAGCATGTGCCTCCATGCTGCTACTCACCAACTCTGAAGCATGCTTGCTGGCTTAGAAAAGTCCTACAGCCCCGGCCTAAACTGCAAACAGAGGGGAAGGCCAGGGGGGAAATGCAAGGGAGAAGGGAGGGTCCCCAGCTCCAGACTAAAGAGATCAGTCCCCCTAGAGAAAATTGATGTTTTAAAGGGGGTTCTCTCTGGTACTGAAATTGGGGATGCCAGTCTCTGGGTGGGACCATAGGATCCCCTAGAATTACTGCTCCAGCCTAAAGAGATCAGTTCCCCTAGAGAAAATGGATATTTTGAAGGGGGAACTCTCTAGTACTGTAATTTGGGATGCCAGTCTCCGGGTGGGACCTGGGGAGCCCCTAGAATTACAACTCCAGACTAAAGATATCAGTTATCCTAGAGAAAATGGATGTTTTAAAGGGGGAACTCTTTGGTACAGTAATTGAGGATGCCAGCCTCCTGTAAGCTATGGAGATAACAACTATGCCACAGTTGTCAAAGGTAAGTCATCACCCAACACCAACAAGCCTTTCCCACCACACTTTCTTCACATCCCATCTACCCCTCCACACCCTGATTTGCATGCATGCCACCACAACCCCTTCATCCCCATGCACTCACGTGCGAGCATACCCTCTCCTTCCACTTCCCACCCCCAGGCTCTAGCGCCCGTTGTATTCCTGGATTCCTGGATACTAATTTGATGATAGTCTAGCAACCCACATACTAAGAAAGTGCAAATTGTTACCGTTGTTTTCTGACAGGTTAGATTTGTAGCGTGTGTATGCATGCACATGCATACATATTTAATAGATTTTTTCCCCAAGGGAAAGATACTTGTATATTTGTAACTGTGAAATACACATACATGCACAAGGAATTGATGCTGCTAGTCAAAGTGCTCATTTAAATAAATATGGTGTATGTTAATTTTTTTGTATGATTCTATTGAATGAGCAATTCTCTGGTGCAGCATGATCAGTCTTTCTAACTGCTTAAGAGGAAATTTATCTACAAATAAATGTCAAATATATAATAGCTGATATAATAGTTGATGGCTGTCCTATTATCTGGTTTAAAACCTTGAGAAACAGCAAGATAAATCTTTCATCTCCAAAAGACACAAACTCAACAGCTTCACTGTTTCCTTGTGTCCTGGGTACCATA
The DNA here is from genome assembly GCF_049243985.1 of Paroedura picta. Taxonomy (NCBI): domain Eukaryota; kingdom Metazoa; phylum Chordata; class Lepidosauria; order Squamata; family Gekkonidae; genus Paroedura; species Paroedura picta. The sequence continues at coordinate 64,701,027 of NC_135374.1, read as the reverse complement.
TGTCTGTGGATGTTTGTGAATGGACACATTACCAGAAAAAATGTCTCTGCTCAATTAAACTCAAAGGATGAGTGAAACTGTCTGACCTTGGAAACATCAATAGAAGCCCTCCAAACACTGCTGGTTGCCAATACTAGCGTTCCCATTATGGAATCAGAAAGCCATATGTAATCAACTCCATAATGTTTTCTCTGTTGGTTGTTCACATCCCAGTTACACAGAAAGGCAGGGAACTTGTTAAAAGCTGACCCACAGAACACATCCATGTATTCCAGCAGTTCTCAACCTGGTGGTTACGACCCCTGAGGGGTCGATTGACCATTTTCCAAGGGGTTGCTGAGGCTGCTGCTGCCACACTGCCGCTGGACTGCCTCCGTCGCACAGCAGCAGCAGCAGCAGCAACCCAAAGGGGCCGCAGCATTGGGAAGGTTGAGAAGCATTGATCTAGTCCCTCCTGGTTGTGAACTCCTCTTCCCTGCTGGGTTTGAGCTTGGAAATATGTGTTATGGCCATTTTTGCAGCTGCTCATGTACATTTGTGAACATGAAATACACTCCTTTTAACTACAAGTTAAGGAACAAGATCCCCAGCTTCCATTGCATTTGGTCACTGTATCACTGGATCCTTGGTTCAATAAATGATCTATTTGCTGCATTTCCTAGGGAATATTTGTTATACTTTATTTTGCTTTGCACACAATTTTTATTCTATTTGAATAAAAAAGAATTGAATCATAGAATCATGGAATTGGAGGGGACCTTATGGGTCATCTAGTCCAGTGGTTCCCAAACTTATCTGGCCTACCGCCCCCTTTCCAGAAAAAATATTACTCAGCGCCCTGGAAATTAATTTTTTATTTTATTTTAATAGTTATTCATCGCCCCCCAAATGCACCTGTGGCCCATCGCCGCCCTCCTGGATCACTGCAGCACCCACCAGGGGGCGGTAGCACCCACTTTGGGAATCACTGATCTAGTCCAACCCCCTGCACTATGCATGACACTCACAACCCTATCGCTCATCCACTGTAACCTGCCACCCCCTTAAGCCTTCACAGAATCTCTGTCAGATGGCTATCCAGCCTCAGCTTAAAGATTTCCAAAGATGGAGAACCCACCACCTCCTGAATATTGTGAGACTGATGAGAAAGGAGGGTAGATGAAAAGCTGCCAGATTCTGGGTGGCTTCACAGCTAAATGAAGCCATGATGGCTTGTTGATTTGAAAGAAGCATCATAGATTACATTCGCCTCCATTACGAAAAGGTTTTAAAATTACTACTGGACTAGAATGTAAGCCCACTGTGGCTTTAAGACAGTGGGCGCTAGGATGGAGCTGGGAGGCTGGTCCAAGGAGCTGTTGAAGGCTCGGGGGACCAGGGCACTCGCAGGTGAGCAGGCGGCGTGGCTGGGAAGAGGATTGCCAGGTGGTCATTGCAGCGGGTGTGCGAGCAGCGGCGCGGGAAGGCTTATGCAGCTGGTGGCTCCGTCTTCAAGCGGGCGGGTTTGCGGAGGGCTGGGAGCAGGGCTGGGACACCATGGATAGGTGGGGCATGGGCGCAGTGGCACGGGAAGGGTCTGGAGGGTGGGCGGGCTCAAGCGGTAGGCTTCAGGGGCTTATGGTGGGGCGGGGCTGGGAGCAGGTCATGTGGGCAGGGGCGTGGGAAGGCTAACCTGGCTGGCGGCTCCATCGTCGAGTGGGTGGGCTGGCGGAGAGCTTGGGGCAGGCCAGAGAGCCGCGGGAAGGGGCCGGCGTGCAAGCCGCTCCTCGATGAACGGTCGGGCTTCACTGGCAAGTCTCGTGGGGTGGGCGGCTGTGTGGGGGCGTGGCTGGGAGCCATGCATGTGGGGAGGCACCACGGGAAGGGTCGGGCAGTGGGCGCGCTGGGCAATGGTCGGGCGGGCTCCAGCGGCCAGCGTTGTGGAGGTCCCTGCATAATGGCGGCAGCAGGGCGAGGGCGGGGAAGGTTGGGGTGGGGGGCAGATTGGTCAGGGCAGGCCAAGGGGCCAAGTGCCAGCTGTGCTGTGCGTGGCTGGCGATTGGCGCCTTGGGGCTGGAATGACAAGCGGAGGGCTCAATCGGCAGGTGCGCCCTTCCCCATCACGGACAGGGCCCACCCCAAGGGCCCTTAGCGTTTTATTTATACTGCTCCTGCGGAGCGGTTACAGATATTACTTTAAACATATTTGTTATTAAAGGCAAAGCATCAACTGTTAAGTATCTGAGTGAAGAGATGCAGATTTCTTTGTGCACCTGTGAAGTGGTCCCTTGAAGGGTCCTGATTAATCAGTCAGACTGGGTTATGGGGCAGAGGATGATTTCTTCTGTAGGAACTACAGAACTTAGTGACATCTTAGGATCCAACCACAGTCTTAAAAAATACCTTTGCCCCATTTCACCGTTCTTACATTGGTTGCCATGGAAACAGAACAAGCTACTAGCAATATTGATGGCCTTGTGAAGAAATACATTTTTTCTTTGGACATCTGAAATGAGCAAAATCTTCACTCTGAGTTTTTAAAGTTTTTTTTCTTTCTGAGCAGAGAACACACTATCTTGGACACACTATTGTAATATGGGCACCAGGGTAACTCCAGCAGTTGAATAATAGAATCATAGAGGTGGAAGGGGCCATCTAGTCCAAACATCTGCTCAATGCAGGATCAGCCGAAATAGCAAGTGCTATTCCTCCAGCGAATCACAAGGCAATAATCAGTTCTCATGGTGACCAGGTGCAGAATAGTTGGAGTTCGAGAAGCAAGGCCTCAGAACTTGGAAGGGAAACTGGGAGTTCTGACCCTCCCAGCAGGTAATTCCGTACAAAGGTCAAGTGGTAGCAGTGGTTACCCAAGAGAGAAAGAAAAGCCTCCCCAAGTATTGCAAATACCTTGTAGGGCAGGGCAGGGCAGGCCCATTCCATCACAGCCTTATCTTTTAGTTCCATGTTTTTTTTTAATTTCTACATAAATTGTTGCAAACACTGTAAAAACAACACCGCTTTTATAATGCTTTAATTTTAAACACTTGGTTTTCTTTGACATTGTTTCTGGAGGGGCCACTAATGGGTGCAACAGTATGCACATAGTATGAAAATCTCCTATGTAGATCTTAGGTGTTGATGGTCTACCGGAGCCTCTCTTGTATAACATTAATAACAATTTATTAAAACTCTATCATAAATAATAATAATAATCACAATAAGTATGAAGGCATCTCTGTTCATATGATCTTAGGCCTGTAGCCTAAGATCAGCTGGTGTTAAAGTAGCCAGACTCTGGGTGGAGCACATAGGTCTGCTGTAGTCTCCGGACTACAGATAACAATTTTGGAGGGAAAACTCTATAGCATTATACTCTGCTGAGATTCAACCATAAGCCCTTGACTCCTCAGGCTTCACTCCAAATCTACAGGAATTTAGGCTTGTGCATCAGGGGCCCAATCTGGACTGATTAGGCTTTGACGCCTATTAAAGCCAATGGCGCCATTGACTTTAGTGAGAATTCCAGCATTCCTGCCTTTCCCAGGGCCTGGGGGTGGGGAGGATTCCAGTTACAGCCTCTAAACTTTCAGGGTAGCTCCAGCAGGCTCTTCCCCTCCTCCAAATGGCACAACAATTGGACCACAGGGTCCCTGTCCAGGGGTTCCGAAACAGGGTGCCCTCATCTCTCCATTCTATCCAATGGGACGGACTCTCATTCCTGCACGAATTGGACAAATTGGTCTGGATTGGGCCCCTGGTGTACAAGCCTAGAATTTACCAACCCAGATTTGGCAACCTTGGATAGTGTTACCCTTCTTCATGTACTTGCAATGAGTGAGGGACCATAGAGATAGTCTTTTCAGCTGTGTCTCCCTGGCTTTGTAAATCCAAGGATCCTAGTCAGCTCTTTCCATTGTCATTCAAGGTAGCAGAGAATATACAATAATTCCAGTGTATGAAACAACCTTGTCATGAGTTAGATGGCGTGTCCACCTAGACTACAAATGTCTATTTTGACCTCGTCTAGGTTAACTATTCCCTCCTCTGGCCGATGTTTCAGATGACTTAACTAGAGATGCCAAGAATTGGATCTGGGGAATGTTTGAAAGCAAAACCTATGGCATATCTCTGAAGTCTCTGATGGTCACACATGAGATAGATGATGAGCTTCTCTAACCTTTTTTAAAAAATAGAAACCTCACAAACTGCTTTGAAAATTACAGAAGTGTTTGCAGAGGGGTTGTTCCCCACCATCTCATTTCCCTGATTTATGCCACACACATCCCAGAACATATGTAGTTATGTAGGGGGGGAAGAAAGCAAAAACTCTGTTTCTCTTTTTCTTCCATGGGGATAGAAGCAGCGAGATTAGATCACAGAAATGATGTGGTAGGAGGGTTTACTATTCCCAAGATTGTTTTCCCAGCCTTTAAAACAATTATGTGGTGATGCTAATTAAGTTTCAAAATCTAGGTGGGACCCTAATCATAAATCTCCCATGCCACTCAGACACAATACTTTAAATGGAAACAATGCGGGCCAATACAGATGGCACATTGGGCATCAGTTAATTAATCTTTAAAACGTTGAAAACTGGGAAATAACAGTTATGATTTGGATTGGGAGGGCAGGGAATTAAACTGTTCCTTTTGTACCTAATTTCTAATACATCTCCCTTAGAGAAGCAGTGTGCTGTAATGGGCAGAATATATATAGTTCCTGTAAGAAATCTTGAACGTTTCCTCACCCTCAGGAGGCCATGTAAAAATTGTATGGGATGAAGGCTGAGCCACCTTCACCTGCATCATGTGACCTGATTCAGACCACGCACACACCTCCCCCCCTGGACTGCTACTTACTAGTAAAGCCACATGGTAAGTCCATTCACAGATCTTGTTTTAGGTCTGAAACACATTTTCATAGGGTTCCTCTCTGCTGCACAGTGAAACTGAACATGTGGGATATGAAGCAGCAGCTCTCCCCTAGGAAAAATAGTTCTTTCTTCCAAGTGGTGATGGAGTGACATTTAAAGAAATTATTACAACCTTCTTATTGACTGAGCACCTATTGGAAAACTGTCTATGAATGAAATTGCATGTTGCATGTTGAAACCTCAAATGAAGGAGGGCCTGTTTCTGCCTGCAGTTTACCTTGAAAATTACTCAGAGACAATACAGGATGTTGATATTAAAGACTTGGTCAAGCAACATTTGCCTCCTCTGAATCAAGGTCCAAAGTAAAGGAATGTACTTTCTATTCTGTAAAAAAAAGCTTTCTGTAAACAATAGCATCTCTTGGAGAGGGCTGTGAGGAGGGGGTCCTGGAAATGACTCAAAAAGTGGCTTAAGCCTCCGGACTGGCCTTATGAGGGAAGCATGATGTGGACCTATACAATTCTGTGCAACCCTGTGTGAGACACACACATTTGGGGACTCCCCTGTATCTATTTTTTCTTGCTGCAGTGAAAAAAACCCAAAACTTTAAAAAAGGATTTCCTGTTCAGTGTGATAATTGGGAAGCGTTGCACTCGGCAAAAGGACCCTAATCAGGCCGCAGGGCCATCAGTGGCAGTCCTCTCCCCCTTTCTTGGCACAGCACGTTGCAAAAGCCATTGTCAGGATGCCAGCAATCAGCAGCATGATGTGCAGCACAATCCCTTGCCCACTGGCAGGGGAGGATCAGGACCAAGCTCCACATACCTCTGCAGATTGCCTCCTGTAATGTGGCAGTTTCCACCGAAAGAGGCAAACAGCTCACTCTGATCATGCACTCCCCCCATAGTTGCTCAGATGGGGAGGGGGGGGGTTGTCAGGAATGGGAAGAATTAATGAAAAGGAGGCCCTTTTTTATTCAGCCTCTGTTGCTTTACCATAGAGCTTTGTATTTTGTTTTCCTCTGGTGCCTGTTTAGTCTTCTATTGCAGCACTTTCTCTTTTGTACTTGCTCTCTATAGTCTGGCTTGTATGAACTGATAGCTAATGGGTGGGAAGTCTGCTTTGGGGTTGAAGTTTATATTTGATCGCGTGTCCAATGTCCATATCTTCCAGTATAAGAATTCCATGAGCACCAGGGCTGAATTTGTCCATGGCAATTGCCATCGAGCTCAGGGAAAGGCAATCCGAGTAGCCCTGAGGAGCATAGACAGCAAAAGCCTCCTTTGCAAACAGGCACTCTGCTGCACTCTAGCTCTGTCCCTCTGCTTTGTGTGTTCCAGAGAGAGAGGGCAGAAAGGACTAGGAGTTGCTTAGCAACCAACTCATGCATTTTCCAACTACTTGCAGTGGAGAGTTGGAGCTTTGACCTATAAAGCTAATTCTCCATCCATGGGAGTGTACACGAAATGTGAAGCAGACAAGCTGGGTGCCAAATGAGCTAGAGGAGACCCTAATGGGTTCTGCATAGTGAGCTTTTGGCTATAATTGAAGCATTTCTCCTTTTAACTGAATTTTAATTTTATTGATGGAGCCACTGGGATGGTGTTTTATTTTTCTTCAGACACAAGACTTAATCACTGTTAGAGATATAGTATAAGAGCAAGCGAGCAAGCATTTAAGAAAGTGATTAAATGCATAAAGCATAAAATGGACCAAGGGAGTCACCACTCTGCAAGGTCTGTTTTTAATTAAAACTTCACTTAAAACCTTCTCCCTCCATTGCATGACATGCCAGAAGAGTCTATGGCTGTAACAGTGGGTTTTGTGTGTGTGTGTGTATGTGTGTTCTCTCTTTTGCTAACACAGGGAAGAAGACAGAGGCATGTTGAGAAATATTTGTTATAATATGCTAGTGGGAACAAACAACAGGGACCATGGGAGGTAGAAGGTTTCCTAGTTTGGTTCTTGCAAGTGTCTTGCAGGCTGATACTTGGTGCTGATTACAAAATATTTGCAGAACATGCTCAATACATTGTTGCTTCCACTAGTCATTTGAGTTCATAGTTTAAAAAATAATCTATCATTATTTTTTATATATTATATATGTTTTTGTGATGGTTGTAAATGGAGAAACTCTGTCACACTAGAGCTATTTCCACAGAGGTTATTTGCCTGGGTTTTGTTGCTGCTGGGAAGATTTTTTTTCTGCTTCCTCACAGCGTTATGTCACATTCATCCACCTCCCAGGGTTTTCCTGACTTTTCCCTGATCTTTCCCAAACCTGCTTGGTAGATTCTGCATAGGGATAAGATTTTGTGTTTTCTGAATTGCTGGTGCAGTTACAGATTAAGCACTGTCCCAATCAATAGGGCATTTGCAATTTTATTTTTTAAACTGGCACTAGAATATCATTACATTGCTGTTCCATTGTGATTATAGGTGTAAAAAGTTCTCTAAGTTTCAAGATTGTTAAAATTTTAGTTTTTAGCTCTCTTAAGAAGATACATATTTATGAAGATACTTATCTTGCTAGAGTTGGGACATTGCTGGAGGTTTTAGGAGCGGAACCTAGGAAGGGCAGGGTTTGTGGAGGGGAGGGGATGGACCGAGTAGGCTATAATGCCATAGAGTTTATCCTTCAAAGCAATGATTTTCTTCCGGGGAACTGAATTCTATCACATGGAGATCTATTACAATTTTGGGAGATCCAGGCTTCATTTGGAAGATGGTAACCCTGCTCCACAAGAGAGAGGGATAGAGACTTACCTTATAAAAAACTGAAAACTTGTACTTCAATAAAGGGGGTAAGATGGTGAAAGGTGTAGAGTGGGAGGAACAATTTCAATCTAGGTGGTAGAGTTACTTCTGAGAGACAAGAAAGGGGCAATGGGGGAAGGGATCCAAGGGAATCCATATGCTTTTGAATTCTGTGAACTTTCACAGATTGTAAGTGGGTGGGCAGAAGGGATTGTGTCTGAGCTTGGCTCTTGTGGCCCTTTCTTACATGCCCAAGGAAATGCTAATTGCCACTTTGGGGTCAGAAGGTAGGGGGTATGGGGTCCATCAACAACAAAGTCCTTAAAGGTGACCCAGATGGCAGTGACTTCTTGAACTGGAACCTGCTTCCCTTGGAGGTCGGTGAGTTGAGGCAGCAGTGGTTTCAGCAGAGAACACTTTCTGGAGCAAAACTTCCTAAAGGTATAATGAAAGACAACTGAGAATACTAATCCTGAATCAACTTCCATGATGCACAGATGGCCTTGGATGTGGATGGTCACCTTGGTCTTTGGCTGGACTGGCAACTGAATCTCTTGGATGGCAATCTTGGGGGTCATAGAATCATAGAATCATAAAGTTGGAAGGGACCTCATGGGTCATCTAGTCCAGGGGTAGTCCAGAGGTAGTCAACCTGTGGTCCTCCAGATGTCCATGGACTACAATTCCCATGAGCCCCTGCCAGTGTTTGGGGCTCCTGATCTAGTTCAACCCCCTATACAGGACACTCACAGCCCTATCGCTCATCCACTGTAACCTGCCACCCCCTTGAACCTTCACAGAATCAGCCTCTCTATTAGATGGCTATCCAGCCTCTGTTTAAACATTTCCAAAAATGGAGAACCTGCCACCTCCTGAGGAAGCCTGTTCCACTGAGAAACCGCTCTGTCAGGAACTTCTTCCTCTATATGGCAATCCTCTATATGGCACCCTTTTAAGCTGCCCTGAGCCTTCAGGGAGGGCAGTATATAAATATGAATAAATGAATAAATAAATAAATACTTGAAGATGGTTATCAGATCCCCTCTCAGTCGTCTCCTCTCCAGGCTAAACAGACCAAGCTCCCCAGCTGATACAGATGAGTACGTTTGTGAACACCAGCCTCAATGACTCAAGCATTTTCTTCACCTGTCCAGTGACTGGTATACAAATAACAAAGGGGAATAAAAAGTAAAGCCTTAGTCCTTGTCAGTTCTTCATCCAGAGTCTGTGCCTGCTGTTGTAGGGGGAAAAAACTTTCATTTGAATGAGGGCAGACAATAACAAGCTTTTTGAAAAACTTGACTGGTGGCAAGGGAGGTATTGATGAGCACTATGGCTCCCATGGGTGCCGACTTGAAGAATCCTGGCTTATACCATGGTCAATTTGTTAGTCTTTAAGGTACTATGATACTGCATTTGGGTGTTTTTGCAGCAGGAGATGAAAACAGATATGGCACAAAAATGTATGGTTGTTTTCACATAAGAGTTTGCCATTTTATTTATCACTGACAAAATAACATGTTCTCTGATTTGCTTGATTGATGTTATTCTACAAGCCTTTGAGGAACAGCTGCTTCTAATAAGATGCATTCTAACAAAATAATTGGGTGTCTTAGTTGAAGAAACATATTGTACAAATGCTAATGATGTTTATTCCCTTTCATAAACATTTTCAGGGACTTTTCTTTTATCTGTTACAGCAAATTATTATACTGATATATTAAACAAAGAAAGACAAATTGTTTTGTAGCTGATGGGAGGAAAAATTCTTCCCTGATTTATGTCTGATTGAAAGTTGCTTCCTCCAGTTTGAATTACACTACTAGCTATTTTTAAAAAGCTAGCACAAAAGGTTACTTTCTTATATTATGGTTGGTCACAAAAGTGCTAACATAACTCATTCTCACAGATTTCCATTGTATTGTCCTTGTGACAGTGAAGCTTCACTATGAACTACAGCATGTCGAGATGGGTTGTGTGAAGGAAAGAGAGGAGACGTCCCAGGAATGAAGTAGCAGAGGAAGAAAATACGTGAGAAAAAAGGAAGCAGAAGAAAGAATAACAGAAGGAGATGGGTGCATACATGGGTAGGAGGCAAGCAAGCAAGAGACAGTCTGCACAGGGAGGGGAGAGATTCTCCCATGGTGTACCAATTAGGCAGCTCCAGGAAGGGGCTCAAGCATACACATCCATAGCTCTATTCACATGTTACAGTGAACGCAGGTACATCCTACATGTATGTGCATATATCTGTTAATAAGAGTCAAAATATATTCACTTTACAAATTAAACTAGAGACCAGATCCTGAATAATTGTGGGGTTTAAATCTCACATTCAGCTGTATGTGCACTAAACATAATATGAAAATTACAGCAAAATTTCTTTGCCCCTAAAGGCTAGAATTTGGGTATTCAGATTTAATCTCCTCCATGAACGGTGTGACATTAAGCAAGACACAAGAGTGTCTGCCTCAGCGTCCTTCATGCCAATAAGTAAGAAGAACAGTTCTGCTAAATGAGGTAACTGGTCCATGAAGTCCAGCATCTGGTTTCCTACATGGCTGTCTCTAAGGTCAAAACTTGCTGCTGCTGCTGCCCCTGACCATTCAGAAGTACACTTGCTTCTCAATACAGAGGTCCCACTCAGCCACTACAGCTAATAAACTTAAGAGCCTTTAAGTTTTCTTAAGATGAGGTAGCAAATTTCACAGATTCTTCCCTTAACCTGCAGCCCTCTTAGGCCACTGAAATTTTATTCCAGGGAGTCAGTGGACCTTCATGGAAAATATACTGGGGGTCTGAAGTAGGAGCAAGAATAATGAAATGAGATAGCACAAAACTAAAGGCACGTGTTTTCTTCATGTGGTTGGATTTAGTATGTAAAAGTAGTAATGCTGAGTGAGACCAAAGCTTGGTGTAGTGGTTAGGAGTGCGGACTTCCGATCTGGCAAGCCAAGTTTGATTCCCTGCTCCCCCATGTGCAGCCAGCTGGGTGACCTTGGCCTTGCTACGGCACTGATAAAGCTGTTCTGATGGAGCAGGAATATCAGGGCTGTCCCAGCTTCACTACCTCACAGGGTGTCTGTTGTGGGGAGAGGAAAGGGAAGGTGACTGTAAGCCACTTTGAGACTCCTTTCAGAAAAGTGGCATATAATAAAAAACTCTTCTTCCTTCTTCTTCCATAATCTTGTTTCAAATGCCACAAAAAAATCCATGTATAGGGGCCTCAGACCTGGATTGCTCCCAAGTTTCTGATAATCAAGCATTCTGCTGTTGAACTGGACAACCCATTTAGCTGTTATTGCTAAAAGCCAGTTAGGGAAGGGATAGAAGAACACTGAAAGCTCAATAGATAATGATATATGGTTACTTCAAGCTGATATATGGTTACTTCAAGCTGCATAGATATATGTGTGTGAAAGCACTGAGAGTGTACAGTTCCCCCAAAATCATATTATTTGACTTCAGTATATCAGAAAAGTCATGTTTCCAGGCACAATTCAATTTGAACTATATAGCCTTAAATAGCCTGGGACCCGTATAACTGAAAGTCTGATGTTCCCATACTTGTCCAGTACCTGAAGCCACCATTGGAAACCCCTCCTCAGATGCCCCAGCCTCAGTGGTTAGGGTGTGGCTTCAGGAGCAAGGGGGTTTCTGTGCTGTTCCCCTAACCATGGAACTCCTTCCCAAGGCGTATCTGTCCAGCACTGTCACTATGTCCTTTGGGGTGCCATACTAGAACATCCGTCTTGTGGGGTTCCGCAGGGTACACTCCTATTTGCCAAGCTTCTCAATCTCTATGTAAATTCCTTAGGACAATCACTCAAATGTTTCAAGTAGGTTATCATCAACATGCTGATGATATCCATCTCTATATATCTTTATCCAAATCTCTTAGTGATGCAGTAGAGTCTTTAAATAATTGCCTGGCTTCTGTGGTTAAAAAAACAAATTGAAACTAAACCCTGAAAAGAGAGGTAATGCTGGTTGGGAAGGTGGCATTCTTGAAAGATATTGTTCTCCCCACTTTTGAGTTTAACTGACTCTTTCTGACTAAATTAAAAACCTCATGGGTTATCCAACTTCATTGCTGGAGTAGCAAGGCAATGCAGTTGCAAAAATTACTTTCTACCAACTCTGCCTATTGTGTTAGATGGCTGATCTGGCTGTCTGGATCCCTGCCACAGTATCATCAAGACTAAACTACTGTAATGCACTCTATACCTGTCTTCTCAAAATCATTTTGGAAGCCCCAGCTGGTGCAGAATGCTGCTGTTCAGTTGATTCTGACAAGCAAATGGAACATGCCCATTAACCCCTCTGCACTGGCTGCCCATTTGTTACTGTGTTCAATTTAAGGGGCCTTTTCGCACGGGGATCTTTGTTGCAAATTGTTTGCGGAATGAAAAATCACCATTTAAAATAGTGGAATTCGTCGTTATGCATACCTGCCTTTGTAGTGGAATCAGTTGCGTTTTTTAGCGTTTCCCACAGGCTTCCGGTCTCGGCAGAAATCGCTAGAAAGGAAGCGCTATTGCCAAGCTCGTCCCGCCCCTGGCCATCAAGCAGCCAATGGGCAGCCGTTAGCATGCTCCCAAACAGCCCCTTTCCCTTTAAGAAAGGTTTAAAAAAAAAAAAACAGACCCATAGCAACGAATCTAGGTAGATTCGTTGCAACGGAGAGACCCATCCAGCTGCCTAATGTGAGCTGTCGTTTGATTGTATGATCGTTGGCACGCTGCCTCGAGTGATAAAAAAAAAATCCCCCCCCCTCTCACGGGCCCGATTTTCGGCTGAATTAATGTGTAAAAAATAAAGGGACTTTATTTCAGCAAACGGGCTTTTATGTGGTTTGTGCTTAGTGACTAAAGGTGAAGGACTGAAGCCAGGGAAGCCTCTAAACAGAAAGAGGCTCGCTGGTGCATTTATCCCCGCTCGCTCGGAGAAAAAAAAATGGCGATCGCTTCGCTCAGGAGGAGGGACTTTGAAGAACCCGCAACAATGGTAACGCACAGGTCTTTAGTGCTATTGTTGCAGATTGGTTGCAGGAGTGTATCGCTATCCGGAGGGTGAATCCACTTTTCTGGATTCCCCTGAAAGCGCTACAACGAAGCGCTTTTTGCGGGTCGGTTTCAGGATTGTTGCAGATTGTCTACGACGTCGTGGGTTATGGCAAATTAGTAGCGTTTCCAATTAGCAACCATTGTGCTATTTTGAAGCCGTGCGAAATGGCCCAAGGTATTGGCTCTAACAGGCAAAGCCCTTTGTGACCTTGATACCTCTTATCAGTGGGACTGTCTTTCCCCCTCTGCTCTACCCACAGCAGCTTTGCTCATCTCAGCAGGGCCTTCTGTGAGTACCAACCTGCAAACAGGCAAAAACAGATACTGCCCATACATTTGCCCTGTCTGTTAGGACCTCTGCCTTAGAAAACAGTCTACTTGAGGAGGTCAAAAAGGCTCTCATTCTCGGTGGCTAAAGATGTCGTCCTGAGAGGGTGGCAGGGCATCTGCTCTGCTATCTCTGAAGCCTGACAGGGGTCAATTGTGCAAGCAATTGGCAGAAAAGAGGAGGGGTACGCAAACCCCACCTCACCTTTCTACCCAGGAAGTTCTTGGGGCCGTCTCCAATCCTTTAGGGAGTATATCTCCCTGGATTATAGGCTGTCAGCGTTCCAGGTCCAGAGGACGACTGCCATTTTCTACCTCGGACTTTCTTTTCTTTCTTTAATCTTAAAGTATCTGCTTCAACCCTACATGATGATTTACCACAAATGAACGCTTTGAACTGAGGGGAGGACATCGGCTGAGTTCCAAAACATCATTTACTGCAAGTATCTCTCGCTTTTTTTTTTCTCCGTCTCTCTTCCTGCATCAAAGCCCTTTGTTTCCCCCCTCCTCTTACTCTGCTCTGCCTGAAGCCACCTCGTTAAGAGGCAGGCTAATTCTCCTAACTAAGCAGAAGAAGGACTCAAATCAACTCGAATTAATTGGCAAAAGCTCTTATTGTAATTGTTTTGGTTTTCGAAGATAAGATAAGCTGTGAATGGGAAAATCTCACGAGAACTCTGTGCCAGCACGAGTATCTCTGCCTTCAATACGTCACATGCCTGTGCCGGAACATTAGAGGATAAAACAGAGGACCTCTACTGGCCACTTGTAAAATTGTTTGGGGCCGGTTTTTTTAAAGTCAAAATCATGTCTATGTTAAAAAGATTGGCTCATCTAATAGAGATACAAACCCAAGATTACAAAGTATTTTTAGATGGATTGATCAAAAATATCTCCAAGGAGATCCAAGATGGCAAGGAAGAAGTCTTCAATAGGAATGATGGATCAATAACAGTGACTGATGACAGCTTTAAACAAGGTGGAAAACCAACAGCAGAAGAGAAATCTGAAATTCATATCTTCAAGGAGATCCAAGATGCCAAGGAAGACGTCTTTAACAGGAATAATGGATCAATAACAGTGGCTGATGACAGCTCTAAACAAGGTGGAAAACCAACAGTAGAAGAGAAATCTGAAATTCTGGAGACGGAAAATGGGATGCCGGAGTTCTGCAGCCCAGATAAGGACACCCTTTTTAAAAAGACATACAGCCATCTCAAAGCAACAGTGTACAAAAATCAATCAAAAGAAATATGGATCTGCAGTGAAAGTAACCGATTTAAAGGATCTCTCTGGGGAAAAAATTGTATTGATACTGGAGTCCAGGAGGTGCAACGGCCTCAAGATTTATCGATGCATATTCTGCGGGAAAGAGTACAACTGCACTTTCTACGCCAAAGGCCAATGGGACAGAATATAATTTTACGGGAACGACAAGATGTAGCAAGCCTCGAGATGAGACCCCCTTAAGAAGACCGAAAGCTCATATTGTTTTATGTTTAATGTTATACTGTATTCTATATTTCCATTTTTATGAAAAAGGGGAAGCAGTGTCTCTCTCTCTCTTGGTTTTTTTTTGTCTCTTTTCTTTTGTAGGCATATAGGTAATATAATCATTAGTGCTGAAAATGTAAAATGGGGTTCCCCCCCCCTTATTTTTTCTTTCTTCTATTAGGGTATTGTCCTAGGACTAAAGCCTACACTGACTTGTAGAAAATGTTTAATGTTAAGCTTTCAACTTAAATCTGAAAATATATCTGTCAGGATGGTTCTTAGAATGGGTCAAGCATAAATTGTTTTGTAGATGTATCAGAACCAAGGATAAGGAGAAGCTATAGAAGACTGAAAGCTTATATTGTTCTATGTTTAATGTTAAGCATTTAATCTAAACCTGGAAATCTTATTATTCTCTGTATTAACAACATATACTGTATCCTACATTGCTATTTTTATGAAAAAGGGGAAGCAGTGCCTTTTTTCTCTCTTGTTTCTTTTTCTTAGTAGGCATATAGGTAATATAATCGTTAGCGTTGGAAATATAAAATGGGGCTTTCCCCCCTTATTATTATTTTTTTTATTGGTGTATTGTTATAGGGCCAAAGCTCATATTGATCTGTAGAAAATGCAAAGCTCTCAACTTATACATGTCAGGATGGCTCTTAGAATGGGTCAAGTATAAATAGTTTGTAGATGTATCTGTATTAAGGATAAGGAGAAATTATGAAATCCTTTTGTAATTTTTTTTCTTTGTACATCTTTAAGGCAAAGCCCTACTTTCCTCTCCCTTCATCAGGGTATTGATACAGGGCCAAAACTCATACTGTGCTATAAGAAATGTTTAATGTTAAGCATCTAACTCAAACCTAGAAATATCTGCTAGGATAGCTCTTAGATTGTATCAAGCAGTTAATGTGAGGTCTACGATCTCTCAAGTAAGTTGATTAATAATAACTTTTCTTTTGTATATCTAAACAGGCCTTTTTTTTAATGTAGTGGAAATGTGGATGGCTCTTAGACTCATGGCTTTTAGAGTTCTGGGCAAACGTTTATATCACTGTGGAGTCAATGTGGGGTCGTATATTCTCAAATGATGATTATATTTCTATCTTTATGAAAATAAAAAAAAATCATTATTAAAAAAAAAAAAAAAAGGCTCTCATTCTCCTGGCTTTCCACAGATGATGAACTGTACTAAATGATTCATGAAGTTACTTGGATTAATTATTAGGAATTGTGATCTATACAGCTATGTATAGCTTGCTGTAAATAGCATTGTATTATGCAATTTGTGTACCATTTAATGTGTTACATTAATACTTATGCTACAGTACAGTTCTTCTGGCTGGCTTCAAATTTCTACAATCTTAATGTGTTGCATATTGAATGCCCAGTTTTGCTGACAATACTGACTTACTTTCTATAGCAGACTATAAAGGTAAATAAATAAAATAAATAAGCTCTGGTAGGCAATAATGGTATTCTGATTGTTATTAATTTCTTTTTTAAATTATTTCTATTGTTTATTTTGGAGACTGGTATTAACTACAGATTCCCCCCATATACACACCCCTTTAATTTAATGATGAGGCCCATTAAAAAAAATCTGTGTGGCTTACTTAGTTTTTGTCTGAGGCTGTTGATTTAATGATTTCTTTTAAGACATTTTGAGACTATATTAGGTAGAAGAGCTTATTTAAAATTTTTTAATTGTTCCTATTTAAATAGTGGGTCCTGCCTTCTTCCCTGCCAAACCTTTACCATGATTTAAAAAAAAATAGTTCCCTGTCTGTGCAGAACATTTTTTCACTTAGAGATACAGGATGCCATGAAGAAGATTCTTCTATTCTTTTCACAAAAGAAATAGTTCTACTACTTTGTTATAAGAATTCTGTGTTTCCACCTATAATAATAATGATGATAGCCCTGGATCACTGCACCTGTTAAACAAATTAAATTAAAGCTTAACCTTAAAATATTTTTCATTCCAGATTTAAGGAGCCGATAAACCATTTTTTCTATATAAATTTCCAGAAGCCTTGCTCATTCAGTCAGTGTTACTGCTCTGCAGTATTTAATTCCTCCAGGTGGCACTCTTCAACTACAAAGCTTTTGAAGGAACCTGATGGAGAATTAGTCACAGCAGGAATTATAAAACAAAAACAGAAAACAGGATATCTCAGGGAGGTCCAGCTTAAGCAGGAACAACTGCAGCAATGTTCAAACAGAACAACCACATCAGACACTGAGAGCACGACTTATTGATATTTATATGCCAAGGATTATACTTCTTCCAAATGCTAGCTGAAACCATTCATTACTATTGAAATTACTGTTGTCAGAAGCTGAGTGTAGTTTAACCAACCACCGTAAAAATGGAAATACTTTCATCTTGCTTCTGAACTTTGTAGCCCCAAATTCTAAATATATATATATATTATATATATATAATTTCTGGAAGGGCATTACATTGGGCTGTGGGCAGAGTGCCAAAGTAAGAATCCATAGTTAGTTTAAATTGCATGGGGACGTATTGTTCTTCTTGGTATTTAAAATTTTAATTAACTGTTCTATATTTGTCTAGTCCCATTCATTCTAGAAGAAGGTGAACAGTTGGTTTTTATATCCCAATTTGTCCTACCTAAAGGATTCTCAAAGCAGCTTACAATCACCTTCCCTTCCTCTCCCTCCAACAGACACCTGTGAGGTACGTGGGGCTGAGAGAGCTCTAACAGAACTGTTCTGCAAGAACAGCTTTAACAGACCTGTGGCTGGCTCTAGGTCATGCAGCTGGCTGCATGTGGAGGAGTAGGGAATCAAACCTGGTTCTCCAGATTAGAGGCCACTGCTCTTAACCACTACACCATGCTGGCTCTAACATGTTGGACCCCAGACTCCATTGCATGAGTTGGAGGACTTTTCTGTCTGCCATTCAGAGAGGGAATGAATGGCCCCAAAGGTAGTCACTATGTTCATAAGGGAGATACCAGTGGTCACTGTCATGCGGTCAGTAGTACTGAACTAAAATGTGAAATACCCCAGCTATGTATGGTGGGGACCACATGAAGATCTTGATAGGGACCTCTAGACTCCAAAGCTCCCTCATGTTTAGCTCCCTCACTTTATGACTTCTGGCATTATTTAAAGACTTTAAAATTACTTTCCATGAAAATCATTATCCCTGGTTTTAATTTTCATCTCAATATTTTAATGCTTTTGAAGTTTATTTATCAACATTTATGATTGCATTAAAATAAATTGCAAGCTTCTCTGTGCATCCTTCTACAGAGAGATAGCATGTCAATATTCTAAATGAGAGGTTCTTGCTACTGATTGTCTTAAACACACTGCTGTTGTCACTTTGGCATATCCATAGTTTCCAGCCTAATAGCAACTGGCATGGAGACTGGAGCCCTGAGCATGCTGTGGTGATTGGTGCCTTGGCTCAGACCCCAGTCACCCTCAAAACAGTGGGATCTGGGCAAGTGGATGTCTCAAGGTAGCATTGAATACAGTTCCAGGTGCCCTGGCATGTATGCATATTGTCTGTGGATGTTCAATGTGAGCATTCTTAAAAGATTATAAAAGTGTATTGGCTTTCTAGGGCAACTACATACAGCCTGATCTCATAGATGGGAATTCAGAAATTATTCCCTAGTTAAAATTCATCCAATTGCAATTTACAACCATGATACTGTGCTGTCCTAAGGAATATTAGGGGCTTTCCGCACCGGGATCCTTGTAGCAAATTGTTTGCTGAACGAAAAATCGCCATTTAAAATAGTGCAATTCGTCATTATGCATACCTGACTTTGTAGTGGAATCCAGTTGCGTTTCTATCATTTCCCACAAGCTTCCGGTCTCAGCAAAAATCGCTAGACAGGAAGCGCTATTGCCAAGCTCGTCCCGCCCCTGGCCGTCAAGCAACCAATGGGCAGCCGTTAGCATGCTCCCAAACAGCCCCTTTCCCTTTAAGAAAGGTTTAAAAAAAAAACACACACACACCCATTGCAACAAATATGTGTTGATTCATTGCAACGGAGAGACCCATCAGCTGGCAGGTGTGTTTGAGCTGTCGTTTCATCGTTGCCACGCTCCCCCCAAGTGAAAAAAAAAAATCCCCCCCCCCTCACGGGCCTGATTTTCGGCCGAAAACAGTGTAAAAAATAAAGGGAAAATACATCAGCAAGCGGGCTTGTCTGTTGTTTGTGCTTAGTGAATAAACAGCTCTGGGGAGGGACTGAAGCCGGGGAAGCCTCTAAACAGGCTTGCTGGTGGGTTGAACTTCGCTCGCTCGGAGAAAAAAAAATGGCGATCGCTTCGCCGGAAGATCAGAGGAGAGAGCCAGGGGGAGGGACTTTGTAGAAACCACAACAATGGTAACGCACAGAACTTTCCCGCTAGTGTTGCAGATTGGTTGCAGGAGTGTAGCGCTTTCCGGAGGGTGAATCCACTTTTGGGGATTTCCCTGAAAGCGCTACAAGGAAGCGCTTTTTGCGGATCGGTTTCAGGTGTGTGGCAGATGGTCAACGATGTTGTGCATAACGGCAAATCAGTAGCGTTTTCAATTGGCAACCATTGTGCAATTTTGAAGGTGTGCGAAAAGCCCCTTAGTGTTACTTCCCAAATCCTTACTTAGACTGTTTATGCACTGGAGATTTCATACCGGGCTACAGACTGGAGTTTTAGTCGTGGCAGGTTGCCCCACCTCTACCTGCACCCATATGGGGAAGCATTTGGCCTGGTGCACCTCATCCACCCCCGATTTGCATGGGAGATGGGGGAGTGAAGATCCCAGTGCATAAACGGTCATGTATTCTCTGTTCCTGGTGAAAACAAGTGTGAATGATCTGAGCAGTATATTAGAGGCAGTGCTCAACATTGAATTTAGATTCTAGCTATTTCAATGGGTTACCATTCTGACCGGGGAGATGCTTCCCTTTTATATATTTGTGAGCTGGTTGTTTGAAGGAGACTTTGCTATTTTACTGTGTTCTTAAACTGCAACTTTGCCTTTTTAAAAGTTTCATTCTGCCAGAATCTCCTTTGAGCAAGATCTCAAAGAACTGACCTCAGTCATCAACTTGTTATACTGTCAATTTGTATTGTTGTTTTTTTAGTCCTTTCTCGGAAATCAGCCTGCCCGTTCCCTCAGCCACACACATTATTCTGCCTCTCATTCTTTCAGGTTTACAGGCAATGTTATAATTAGGACATAGCAAGAGTCATGAGAAAACTGAAACCATTTGTGTGTGGCCAACTTTTTGGGATCTCTTGGTGGGTTTTTTGAAATTTTGCCTTGCATAGTGTTTTCAAAGGGTAGCATATTGCATAACAGGCAAACAAACACAGAAAATGTAATGCAGTCTTATTGATAGCATGTGATCTCTTGGGCGCACCATACTTGACTTCTAGTGGGTTTTGCATTATGTATTATATATATTTCATTTTGGAATTCTGCTCTTAAGCACATAACCCAGTCCCATGAATACTTTGCCATATGAAGGTGCACCACTGTAGGAATGCAGTGGGTGGGAGAGCAGTAAAAACAAGGCCTAGCATTTCATTAGGATGCCATACAGGCCGGTAGCAGATACTCATTTTAAATTTCCTCTCTAGCACCACAAGAGAACAGTGGTTTGTTTGACAGTCGTGTTGAAGAAGAGCTGGTTTTTGTATCCCACTTTTTTCTACTGGAAGCCAACATGATACCTTCTGAAACAAGCATACACCGGAAGTTCTTAAGGGAATGGTATAATTATTTTGTTTGTTATTCTACACACTTAAAAAGAACCCTCACAAATTATTAAATGACCCCAAAACACACTAATAATGCAATCTTAAACAGAATTACATCCTTTAAAATCTATTGAAATCAATGAGCTTAGAAGGATGTAAATCTGCTTAGGTCTGCACTATAAAGAAATTAAATTGGCAGTAAAACTGTAGATGCTAAAGCAGCAGGTAACAGATCAGAGAAATAGCTCCATGAGCACAAACCTTAATTAAAAATTAGGGCAAACAAAACCATTTTCACTAAGTTGCTTAAAGCTCAGTAAATATTCTACTAAGCAAACCGACGTGGACACCATTCTTCATAAGAACTTGTATCTAGACTAACTCATTTAACTTCTGAGAGCAGGAACAGCCATAGAAGAGCCTCTGAAGATGAGGCAAGATTGCATAGGAATAGGTGGTCTTTGAAATACCATGGTTCAAGCCATGTAAAGCTTTGTAAGATAAAACTGGCACCTTTAATATTATTTGGAAAGTTAAAGCCTACATGTTTTAGTTAAATATGTTCCAAATATCAAAGATAATTCTGAAATTTCCAACAGTGTAATTCTAAACAGAGTTACACCTCTTTAAATCCGCTGAAATTAAAGGGGATTAGAAGGATGCAGTTCTGTTTAGGAGTATACAGCAAGAGTCTGCCAAAGCAACACCACATAAAAAGATATTATCTGTGGTGACCAGGGGTCGTCAACCCCCAGTTTGCGGCCCGGTACCGGGACGAGAAGGCCTCGGTACCAGGCCGCCAGCCTGCCTCACCCTCCCGCAGCAAGAAGCTCGCCGGGCCCCAAGCGAAGCGGCTGCCAAAGCGGCCACTTCGCTCGCGTTCTGGCTAGCTTCTTGCTGTGAGGGGGGGGAAGAGGTAGGTGCAGCCCCCGGGACGCCAGCAGATGCAAACACGCATGCACGGAGCTGCCGCGCATGCACGTTAGTGCCCCCTGCTGGCAAAAACGAACATGTGCGGCTACTCTGAACATCCGCGTTAGTGCCACCTGTTGGCAAAACGTGCATGCGCTGCACCTGGGCCGGCAGCTCTCCCCCACTCCCGGAGGCAGTCCTCAACCGGAAAAAGGTTGGGGACCGCTGACCTAGACCACCCCTCCCTTCCCATTAACAGAGGCTTCATGGATGGTTATTTACTTCCTTGTCTTGAAAAAAAATCTGTTGTCCCTTTCCACAGATTAAACCTTGGTCCTGTCTGCACTCACTCCCCCCCCCCCATTGTCAATCCTGCTGAATTCTGATCGATCTACAAGAGATCTTGCAAGAGATTTGCAATGTTCCTTTTTCCCGACTGGAAATAGCTTTTATTAAGATGCTGCATTCTGCACTTGAATTGTTCAACTTGTCTGTCTCCTCTCTCCTTTCCTGCTTGATTGAGGAGGGAAAGCAGCCACGTGCACTTTCATCTCCCTTCCTGGCCAGTTCTGAAGCTAGAGTGTGGTGTGGGGAGGAGCTCCAGCCAGCTTTGAAGAAGCACAAGGCTGGAGAGAGCTTGATTTCCAGTCTTCCCCCCCCCCCCTTTGTCCCAGAGCAAGCCAGGGGAGGGGGAAGGTGGAAGTCTCCTATGGTCTTTGAATTGATGCCCTGGCCAATCAGCAACAGAGTACCATGCTATATCAGTGGTGGAGGCATGGAAATGAGGGTGGAAGATAAACAAACAAAAAAATCTGCAGACATCTACTGTCATGCTCACCTAGCTGGAGACTGCGGTTGTGCCTGTGCCAGAAGTGTCGCTGCTGCTCTTGAAGCATGCGGCTGAAGCAGAGGAAGAGGCAGGGCAGAGTGGCGAGGCTCTGAGTGATGATCAGAGTGATCAAAGACCTGACTGGGATGCACAGCCAAGTCCCAGCCATGCAGACACCTTGCCCTTCATGCCAGCTTCAACCCCACCAGTGGCAGCCCAGCCCAGCCAGCTCACCAGAATGTCGTAGACAATGTCGGCAGGGTGACTTGACAGCTCGCTGCAGGAGTACCTGGCTCATTGCGCTCTATCAAGTCAGATGGGGCCCAGGTGAGGTTGCTCCAACAAATGGAGATTGAGCCTCCATGTGCAGCTGGTTAACCCATTAACAAAGCAAAGTAAAAACTACCTTTTGGCATGGTTGCCGCCTGTGCATCAAGCTGTCCCACTGCTTTGACCCGCCCTTGCTTCAGCAAAGGTCTGCCCAACTGATCTCCAGTTTCCTGCGTGCTATGGATGTTGACTGGTGATTTTGGACCAGTCACATACTTTCAGCTTAACCTACCTCACAGGATTGTTGTGTGGAGAGGAGGAGCTATTTCTGGTCTCCACAATAGAGAGTGTGGTTTTCCTAAGTAGGTTGCCAACAGTTGAAACCCCTTAAGACAGTGGGGCAGATAAAAGCAGGCTGGCTGTTGGGTTGCCAAATCCAGATTGGGATATTCATGCAGATTTGAGAGGCGGAACCTTGGGAGGGTGGGGTTTGAGGTGGGAAAGGACCTCAGAAAAGTTTAATGCCATAGACTCCACCCTCCAAGCAGCAATTTCCTTCAAAGGAACTAGCACTGCCAACCTCCAAGTGAGGTCTGGTGATCACTCAGAATTATAACTGCTCTTCAGATGACAGATATCAGTTCCCTTGGAGAAAATGGATGCTTTGGGAGGTGGACTCTACAGCATTATATTTTGCTGAGGTCCCTTCCCACCTCAAACCTCACCCTCTCAAGGATCCACCGCTCAAATTTCCATGAATCTCCCAAACACCCTTCCAAAGCTCCATCCCCAAAGCTCCAGGAATTTCCCAACCTGGAGCTGGCAACCCTAAGGGGTTTGGGACTGATCTATGTAGCTGGAAGATTTGTTGTGATTCTTGGAGAGACACTATCACCACTGCTGCTGTGGGAGGGAGAGCAGATGGGCAGCTGGGAGCACCTTTGCTGCTGGGGGGTGGAGACCAGCCAGGAGGCCAGGGAGTGATAGGGGACAGAGAGAGCAATGGGGTTGGAGGCTGAAAATGAGAGGAAGAGTGATGAGGTGGGGAGGCAGAAAAAGACAGTGGTAGAAAGGCGAAAAGGGAGAAAGCAACAGGCATGGTGGAGAGGAAGTAAGAAAAGGGAGAAAGTCTGATAGAAATAGGAAGAGAAGAAACAAAAAAACTAGTGGGAATGGGATAGCTAATCCTGCAAGTTTTTTGCTGGTCCCCACTTGTAATCATTATAATTATTATAGTGATTATAATAACAGAGACCCTTTTAAATTTGGGGTTGTTTTAAGTCAAGGATTAATGATAGTGATGGAAGTTTTCCTGAGCAAAAGTAAAATGCCGTGTTCATGACTGTTGTTGAAAGAACGTCAGGCAATACATGATGCACTCCTACCAAGGACAGGAGCGTTTCAGAGGCTGGAGTGAATGGAAGCTTAGAGAAGACGACCTTGACTTTCACTTCTTGTTCTTAATAGGCAGGCTTTTTTATTCATTGTTTGTAATACTTTAATACTGAAATAGATCAAAACTCTTGTGGCATTTACTTAATGTAAAAAAATGGGGTTTGTTTTAGCTGGAATGTGTGCGTTTGGATCATTTTGTGATTGTTTCCTCAGGAAGTATAAACTAAGTGCTTCAGTTCTTTTTTTTTTCTCCTCACTTCTCCAATAAAAGACTGAAAATGTGGGCTCTATGGGCCTCTGTCTCCTTTGTCCAGATGAAAACATCACAGGGAACTTCAACCACAAAGTGAGAAAAAGATGTTGAGGAACCAGATCCAGAAACCATGAATGTGCCTGAAACCAGACCCAACAACCCACAAGACCTTTGAAAAAAACCCTGTCCTTTGTTGTATAAATGTTTTGTACACATAAATCTATTTTATATCTTTCTTTTTACTGTTCAGTCTCTACCGTTCAGGGAACCCAACAGCTGCTTTGCTGGTGCATCTCAGAGATAATGTTGGCATTCTGCCCCACTGCTGCAGTGCAGCCTGATTCCAGGCAGGACACAACACTGACTTGCACAACACCCTGTGCAGGTAGGCAAAGGTGCAGCACCGAGACGGGGAAGGATTTAGTTGGTTTCCTAAGCCACCTCCAGCCTGGGAATAACCCCTTCCCCCCAGAACTGGCACAAAGTTATACCATCAAAAATGAAGCATAACCTGTAGACACCAGTGCAACAGAAAAGGCAAAATAACCTGGCACAGGAGCAGTCCTTCCTATAAACCTAGAAAGAGCTCAGGGAGCTTATGGATGCAACCAGTCACACCCTCCCTAACAGTGGCCAAACACTCTTTCCTATACCTAACTATAGTTGACTTCCACACTACATAAGCCTGCTCCATAGCTCAGAGGACAGGGCTGGCAGTACAGGTTAAAATGCATATTGTTTTACCCTGGTGGTATGAAATGCACAGAGAGGACATTTAGTACCACTGACTACTGCTTCCTCTGAGTTGGATGGTATCTCAGGACTGGAACACCCTGGTGCCATGCCTATCCTGCTAAGCAGCACAAAGACACACGCGCCAGGAGAAATCCTCCATTGTAGTGTGACGGAACCCTTTTTTAAAATCTAACATTTGGTACTTTCCAGTCTTCTGGTACAGTTGCTGAATTTATTGTTATGTGATATTTCTGAATGAGTAGATCAATAATCTCACATTTGAATTCCCTAAGAACTTTAGAATATATTCCATCATATATGCCATCAGAACCTGGAGATTTATTGTTTTTAATTACCCTAGTAGGTTTTTCAACTGACCCTTGATGCCTCTTTCCCCAGAATACCATAGGCCCCAGGGCAGAAGAAAACGACCAGGGTTTTATACCCCTTATAACAATATCCGTGGAACTGAGTGAATCAACAAACTAGATAGAGGGACAACTCAGGGGCACAGGGAAGAGAAATCATAGAATCATAGAATCATAGAGTTGGAAGGGGCCATACAGGCCATCTAGTCCAACCCCCTTCTCAACGCAGGATCAGCCCTAAGCATCCTAAAACAAAGAGGGGAGTGGGAACAGCTACGGAAAGTAACTCAGCAGAAGGAGTAGCAAGAGACAGAAGTGAAAGTAGCAGGGCAAGCTTTGTTAATAAAGACCTCACCATTAATATTGACTGACTCCCAGCTATATATGACCTCATATTAAAGGTGGTTGCAACACATAGTGACTGTTTTTGCAACATGAAACAAGGCCTACAGTCCACAGCACCAGAGGAGAGTTGAGTGCAGAGGAGAATTGGAGGAATATGCAGAGCTTCCCAGAATTGGGATATAAACTGTATTCCTCTGTCCAAATTAATGTGATCTAGGGGTCCACGCATCCAGAAAACATGGTGGAGGTAGGTTTGGGCCATTTCCTCTGCTGTTGGAGTGCCATCTGCAATGCTACATATTCCATCAACAGGAATCCTCCCATCCTTCCGATAACTGACTGTTACAGTTTCTGGGCTTGTCTATGCCCAGTTTGGTGTAGTGGCTAGGAATGCGGACTTCTAATCTGGCATGCCAGGTTCGATTCTGCACTCCCACACAAGCAACCAGCTGGGTGACCTTGGGCTCGCCATGGCACTGATAAAACTGTTCTGACCAAGCAGTAATAACAGGGCTCTCTCAGCCTCACCCACCCCACAGGGTATCTGTTGTGGGGAGAGAAAAGGGAAGGGAACTGTAAGCCACTCTGAGCCTCCCTCGAGTAGAGGAAAGCGGCATATAAGAACCAACTCTTCTTCTTCTTCTTCTTCTTCTTCTTCTTCTTCTTCTTCATATATTACTGGAACTAAGCCAAATTTTTAATTGTATGCCAATAAGGTAGAAATGAATGAAAAAGGTGCATCACAATATGTTTGCATTGCTTTGCTTTGTTGTTGTTTAAGTTTTATTCAGCATTAAAAAGAACAAGTCTAGACTATATATTATTAAATATTTCTCAAGTTAATCATATAAAATGTTATACTTGATATTCCATTTGTATGTGGATATATTTGTCATGTCCTGATTTCCAGCCAACCTAAAGCAAGAAGTGGACACACACACACACACACACACACACACACACACACACACACACACACACACTGATCTAAAGCAGGCTGACAGGACAGTCTTCCTGGATCAGGAATCATGTTGTTTCATATCTACACTATAATGCACACACATATGCAAGGCATATAATAACATAACAGTGTGAATGAAGAAGTGTTTTGCCATCCACCTGATAATCAACATTCTCAGTCATTGTCTTACGTTGTCATTAGCCACATAGGCCCATTATGCACGGCCGCCGAAACGGCGATTTCGGGTCACATGGAAAACACGGAGGGGGAAGACGCAAAGCACACCGGTTATGCACGGGAGGGGGCGTGACGGCAGCAAAACCCAGAGTAACCGATTATGCACATGGCGATCCCACCGCCGCTTCTGGTTGCGCCCCGGTCACCCGGAAGCTGCGCTTTCTTCTGCGTTTCACTGAGGCGGCTTTTTCGGCGGCATGCACCGAAGCTGCGGCTGGTTGCAGCCGGCTCTGTGTGTTATCAGTGATTTTAGTCTCTGCCATTCCACCCCGAATGTGCGTTATTCCCCCCGTGCATAATGGGTCATACAGTGTCACTCTGAATATGGCTGTATATTGATCAAGATCAAAATAATTTCCATACAGCTTAAATTCCAGCTGTGTTTAGTAGCAGACTCTGCTGAGAACTCAGAAGTATACAGAGACATCTATTGGTTAAGTGAAGAAATACAAGAATATTGCACCTTGAAGACTTGTTAGGCCTGTTGGCAGAGTCTAAATATGCAGTAAAGTACAGCACAAGCTGTTTAAGAATAAAACTGATTTATTAAAGAATAGAACATACTTTATAGTAAAGAGCAGAGAGATGTAGAAGCTTGTCTGTCTAATCTAGCTGAGGGAGAACAACTGTTCTCAGAGGAACCATGAATACCTTCTAAACAAGCCAATCAAGAGAAGGAAGGGAACAGTTTAAAACAGGGGGAGGTCCCTAATCTTGCTATACCAGCTAGCTGTTCCCTTTACTGCCCCTACAGAATGTTATCGTTCTATATTTATGCACAGTAGTTCTTGCATACTCCAACAAGGCCAACTATTGTTTGAGTAAAAATGTACATCCTCCAGCTTGAAGAACATTAATAGATTTCTGCCAATGCATGATATGGAAAAGATTCCAAATTAAACAGAATATCAGTCATCCAAACAATGCAACTATATAAATCAATGTCTTTTAGCACTATTAACTTTTTGATGGTTTCTCAATCGTCCACTGGAGCTAAGTGTTTGCCCCTGTGATAACTCCCGACCTGAGACAATTTCACACATCTTATTATATTGTCCTTTTTATGAAAGCTCCTGAAAACATCTAATCCTACCTTTACTATCCCACTACACTAGACATTCATCCTTATCATCTCATAATAGTGACATTCTAGTTAATTTTTTGCTAAGGTATAAAGACCCACTCATTTCTAACATGGTAGCAAAATTCCTTTACATCTCTACTAGAATTAGATTGGAAAGAATGTCTGAATGATAGTAATGGGTAATGGATAGGCCATCTTATCATTTGGGGTAACAGACTGTTCTAGAAGAGGTATTGATTCCTTGTCCCTGCAGTTAACTCCTTTGAGGTTTCTTCCCCCTTCTTCTTTACATGTTATAACCCTTCCCCCCCTACCTACAATAACATATTATTTGTTTCCATCAATACATTGTTTTTAACATTGTTTTATTATCTTAATATTTTTATGTAGCAATACTTTTGTATTTTTTTACTACACAAATCGATTAACTTTTATAATGGATTGCAGTTTCTATTGATGAATTATTTATATGGGTCAATTGACCGAATAAACATACTGTCTGTCTGTCAACTTTTTGATGGCAACCCTACCCAATTATTTCCACCCATTTGCAAGGGTTTCTTGATATTTTGTGAGCTGCCATGAGCCAGCTGTGCTGGGAATGGCAGGATAGAAGTATAATAGATAAATAAATCTAAACAAACATTTTTAAATATGAAGCTGTACATTATTTATTTATTTATTATAATTAACACAATTTATTTATTGTAATTAACATTAGCACAATAGGGGGCCTTGTTGGAGTATGCAAGATCTTCTGTAAAATAATGCCGTCTTCTTTTGCAATTAATATACCTCTGTATCTACAAGGAGTGGCTGGAAGAGATTACCTGAAGATGTCGACTGCAATGTCTCTGGCACGTGAATGACTCTATTTCTGGTTGTCATTGAAAGCAGGTGAGTTGTCCTGAGTCAGTGTTTGGATATGGAAATGAGAAGAAAATAAAGGGGCTGCACCAGTCATAGGAGATTAAAAATAAGTTCAAGGACAAAAAGTCAGGAAAAATTATATTTTATTAGTTAAATTTCATGTGCATCTCTCCAACAGGCTTCATCAGGGAATCTGTAATATATAATATACAGTTGGTGAACTGAGTTTATATAAATACTGGTATAGATAAAGAATATAAATAATAACTTTAGTTTGGGAATTCATTATCAAATTGGAGAGTACAGCTAATATAAACAAGGAATCCTTCTGGTTACATTAGATGCTGTGTCACCCTATACCAGGCTTTTTCAACGAGGGTTTCATGAAACCCTGAGCTTTCTTGATAGCCCTGAAAGGGTTTCCCAAATGGGTGGGAGTTAATTAATTTTTTAATATATTTGTTAAACATTTATGCGGTGATATGACCATGTATGGTCATAGCAAACTCCCCCCAACCGAAAATGGCCAATGATGGGCCTGGAGGGGCTGGGAAAGGGAGGGGCCCCAGGTGGGTGTGTACAGCTATGCTTCCCAACCATATTCTGCATGATCACACCACTTCTGGGGTTTCTTGAAGTCTGAAAAATGTTTCAGAGGTTTCTCAGTGGTAAAAAAGTTGAGAAAGGCTGTTCTACACTAACATTCCTTAGAGAGAAATCTATTATAACTATTGTTATCTATTATAGAAGAAACCTTAGACAGGAGAAATAATAGGAAACCCCCAACTCATTTCCTGTTATCTCTAGCTGGAATAGTACTCACAAGAAAAAAGTAAATCACGAGGCACTATGATATAGTAGTCATCTCTATGTTTATAGGTGAAAAGGTTATAACGTAAAGTCTAAATGGTCAAACATATGATTAAACATAAAGAGTCAACCAAAACGGGATCCTAGGTTAAGTGACCCGCTTTCTGTTTTATCTTCGTCAGTGGTTGCTCTTCCAATATACTGTCATAGTAGTAGTCGTAGTATCACATTGGCAAAATGCTCATAATTGTCTGGGGATTTCATAAAGCGAGCTCACAGCCTTGACTCTCCATTATACAAGAGCATTTGCCTCATTTTCAAACATTAACAAGGACGAACTCATTGCCACTGACGAAAACCAGACTGAAAATGGAAAACAAATGCATCTAGAGACCGTTTTGGCAGAGTCAAAGTCTAAATAAATGAGATAAGATTTTTATCTTATACTTAATTAAGCCACTGGACAGATTCTGTCTCTCCTTTGTTGCCATTAATGTGGCGGCAGGTGGGTGAGGGTGGAAGGCTCTCCTCAGCAGAGTGTTAGGGCTGGGGAGAGCACAGTGCATGCACCCTGAAGTGGAGGGAGAGTAGGCACGGGCACATGGCGCCTTTAAAAAGTGGCATGTGCGTTGGGCTGGCCTCTTCTCCGACAGCAGCTGAACATGCAGCTCGGTTGCTACAGCTGTTGGGTAGGCCGGAGCCAGGTTGAGTGCATACCTCAGGCCAGCGGCAACAGTGAGGCCGGCCCAGGAGGCTTCCCCTGAGCCCATGCGATTGTGCAGGGGGTAAGGAGGTGGGAGAAGGAGCCCTCCTCTGCAGAGCAGTGGCAGCAGGCAAGTTTTGGTGGCCCCCAAAAAGAAGCAGCCCAGCACGAGTCCAAGGGCCAGTGGAGCCGTGCACAGTCCTCTTCAACAAGCTCAGGGGCTAGCAGTCCTTTGTTAGGCCAGGTAACACCCGTGAGAGATACAGCTGCCTTTTGGCAGGGGTATGCTCAGGCAATGTTGCAGTTATCAGGATCTGGCCTGGAGGAAGCAGAAGGAGCTGGGACCCAGAAGGAACAGTGATATAAGAAATGGAAGTGGAGAGCTGGCCACAAGTGCCAGTGCAGTGGGCACTCTGCCCGTTCCTCTGGTGAGTCATCATTGGGGAAGCAAAGCAAGGATACTCATAAGGAGGGCCAAAACATGATATTTTAAAATAAAAAGAATTGGTTGTGACAAACTCAAAGGAATGGAAATGATGATGAAACTCAAATGCCATAAATGCCTTGAATCCTGATTAAGAATGTAAATGAAAACATTTGAAAATATCAAAGTTAAGTGAATTCCTGTTTCAGCTCTGAATCAAATACTTACCTTCATTGCAAACCTTAGACAATATGTAGCCACACAATATATATGTTATTGGAAGATGCGACAGATTATGAACATGCTACAGTCCAATGATATCAAGAAAACTGTGGCAACTTCTCTTGAATTATCTTTAACACAGAAGGCTTTTATAACCTATTATGGAATCATAAGATAACCTATTATGAAATCATAGATGTCCGTGATGATAAAGTCTGTTTAAAGTATCACCTTAAAGATGATAAACAGTTTTCTGGCACCTATCTTGTATAATCTACTATTTTGCCCTTGCTGGCAAATGCAGCTAATAAATGTCAGTCGAAATGGATCTAAAATATTCTTGTTCCTAGATTGCCTTCAGCTTCTTGGCAAGTTAAAGAAATAGAAAAGGTGGGAAGGGCCCACAATTTCCCTTTTCTATCTATTTTGTGGTGTGAGGGGAATTTGAGGTAGAGGCACCAAATTTGCAGGAGCCTCTCCTTAAAAGAACCCCATGTTTCAAAAAGATTGGACCAGGAGGTCCAGTTCTATGAGCAGGCAAAGAGGATCCGACCTCCATTGTCTCCAATAAACAAGGGGGGGGGAATCTCTTTGGGTGCCAGTAGAATTGGACCCCCTGATCCAATCTTTTGAAACTTGGGGTTCTTTTGAGAGAGGCTTTACTGCAAAATTGGTGCCTCTATCTCAAACCCATACCCACCCCAGGCTACAAAACAGATGGAAAGGGGGAAATTTTCCATTAATTTTAATGGCACCATTGGCTTTAATGGTGCCAAATAACTTCTGATTTGGCCAAATTTGGCCATGGATGCTGTTTACCTAGATTTCAGTAAGATTCCCCACAATTATTCATTCATTCATTCATTCATTCATTCATTCATTCATTCATTCATTCATTCATTCATTCATTCATTTATTAGTTGGATTTTTATTCTACCACTCCCAGGCAATCTGTCATGTTTTAATGGGTAAACTGGATGACTATAGACTGGATTTTCAGTTGGTTAGGTAGATAGGGAACTGGCTAGAAAACCACACCCCAAGAGTGGTTGTAAATGGTATTTTATCAGAGTGGAGGGAGAAGAAGAAGAAAAAGAAGAAGAGTTGGTTCTTATATGCCACTTTCCTCTACTCGAGGGAGGCTCAGAGTGGCTTACAGTTGCCTTCCCTTTCCTCTCCCCACAACAGGCATCCTGTGAGGGAGGTGAGGCTGAGAGAGCCCTGATATCACTGCTCAGTCAGAACAGCTTGATCAGTGCCATGGTGAGCCCAAGGTCACCCAGCTGGCTGCATGTGGGGGAGTGCAGAATCAAACCCGGCTCACCAGATTAGAAGTCTGCACTCTTGACCACTACACCAAACTGGCTCTCAGTGGGGAGGTGAGCAGTGTGGTGCCACAGGGCTCAGTATTGGGTCTGTTACTTTTCAACATGATCTAGATGAGGAGGTAGGGGGATTCCCTGTTAAATTTGCAGGTGGCACCAAATTTAGATGAGTAGTGAACACCTAGAACAGTGGTTCTCAACCTTCCTAATGCTATGACCCATTAATAAAGTTCCTCATGTTGTGGTGACCCCAACCATAAAATTATGCAAGTGTTCTTTCACAGAAATTAAATCGAAACTGACCAATGGCATGAAGATCCAGTGTTCAATGATTGTATATATATTGTTTCCCCCCCCCCCTGGGTTTTCTCAGTTCAGTTCTGCCTCTTGTCACACCATCCTGATCTCGTTCTTTTCTGCTGCTCCAGACAGACGAAGGCTCTACCTCGATCTACTCCGCAAGACTGTTGTGTGAATGGTGCCCCTCCCCCAGCCAAGCTGCTTGTCCTGCCGCGACCACTGTGAAAAGGTCGTTCGACTCCCAGGTTAAGAACCACTGCCCTAGAGATCTGAAAATGCTGGAAAAATGGGCAAATAAGAGCAAGATGCAACTCAATAAGGAGAAGTGTAGAGTTCTACATCTGGGTCACAAAAATGAGAAACATGGATACTGGATGGGAGATACACTTCTTGGTAGCACTGTGTGGGAATGAGATCTTCTTAATCGATGATATGAGACTTCTTACCCAGTTCCCAGTGAGGCAAGGGGGACAGGTCTCTTATGTTCTTCACAGTTTATTAGCTAAGAAAGGTGAAGGGGACACTCCCTTTGCAAGAGGCTAGAGAGAATGTGCACCAGACAAAGGGATGATAAAGTGCCTCTACCTCTTCATATTTATACATTTCAAATTATTTACAAACAAAAGCTAGAACATAAATATAATACCACTATTCTCTTCTATCTTACTTTTGGAGTCTGTTCTTTCATGTCTCTCAAGGTTACTCCCATGTCTTATGCATTCCTCCTGTCTAAAATAAAGAGGCCCCTTCTGTTTCCAAGGCAGTCTAACATTCTAACAGAGTCTATGAGTCTTCTATACTACAAGGTTACAAAGTGTTTCTCATTGAGAGTACATAATATGATATCACAAAATATTTTCCCTTTAGTATTGCAAACAGAGGCTATTTTTGTAAACATATGTTTCAATTGAATTCAATTGACTCTACAGTTGCTCCTGGCCAGCTGGCTTGAGGTAGTATACAGCAATAGAAACAACAATAAAAACATACGCCCCTCACAAAGCCTCTACTAGAAGTCACAGCCAGTCCCCCTCCCCCTCTCTTCCAAACTACCCTGCCTCCTGAGGTGACGTTATAGGAAGCCTTTGAGGAAGGGCCAAATCATCTATTCAGTCTGGTCTCAACCAAAATTATGTAACTTTAACTTTAAAAAAATATTCTCAACGTACCTCTGAGCATCTTGGGTTGTCTTCCTTTACCACTGTTGAATCTTAGCCAGTCTTTTTGTATCTGGAGAGAAAAAACTTCCCTCTCTGTCTTCCTACTCTCACTCCAGCAAAAGGCATAGTGGGTCTGGTAGGAGAGTAATATTGTCAAAGCAAGGGATGAGAGCAAACTGTCCACGGAGAAAGGAAAGTGAAAGAGCCACAAACCCAGTGTGGCTAACTTATTCTTTTTCCAGGTGTCTGCCATGGTGATAGTTTTACTCTCTCTTTTATGTGGCAAGAATACACAATGAAAATGGAGTGACATTTTTTAATTGAATCTTTCCTCCTCGTTATGATGCTTCACCACTCTTTACATACCCAAGGACATGCTACATATGTTCTGCCAAATCGTCCATATCCTGGACATGTACAGATGGCAGAAAGCCAAGTAAATGGTTAATGTGCATTTTATTTTACATTTTGCCTAATAAAAATGTAAAACCATCAACAGCAAAATTAAACCATGCCTGTGCTAGCTTGGAGACAAAAGTTGTACAAATGTTTCAAAAAAGCATTTAAACATTTGTGAGCACATTGCTTATGTTTACATACCCCATAGCTAATGAGTACTCGGTGTATAAGTTAGCAGTCCTCCATATGCTATGATTTTGGAGTCATTTCAGATAAAGCTTGGATGAGAGGTCTCCTTGATCTGGATCCCCAACAGTACTCATGTAGGTTACACATTAAACCAGCAATGTTTGGTAGATTTGCAAATTCTTCTTATGTGTCTGAGTAGACACTTCTTGATAAGGAAATGCAAAAATGTCAGCATTACAAGCCTACTGGTTTCATTTATTTAAACTCCTGAGTGAGCTGTTATCGATAGATGTAGTGTTGTCAGAGTAATTAACAGACCAAAGGTGCACAATCTGATTAAAGAGTAGATAAATGTTTATTCAGGAACTACCATACGATAGAAAAGAGGAGAGAAAGAGATAGATTCCTAACTATGTGTCTGATGGAGAGACGGAGAGAAAAGTAACTGTGGCACTTCCAAGAGAAGACAGAAACTGCCCCTAACAGGAGCAATCTGGAGACAGACAAGGAACGACACTTAACAGGAGAGAAGGTCCAAACCTCACTATCCTACCTCACCGTCTTCTTGCTGCCCCCTGCAGGATCCTCTCTTTTTCTTTGTACACTAGGCATTGTCTAATCCAACATGTAGTCCAACTAATACCCTACAATTTCTCATTGTATTCCACACTGTCTGGTTTTCTCTCCCCCCCTTCTTCTCTAAAGAGCTACAGTTGCTCCGGTCTGAGAGCACAGCCCATCCTCCAGCAGCTGGAGGGGCTGCTAGGAGAAACAAAAGGGACTTCATTGCAAAAGGAAGAAGCAAAAGGAGATGCAAAAGGGACTCCAGGGTCACTTCATTGAAGCAAAGGAGTTTCATCTTTGTGGTGTTTATATCCTACCTTGTATGGATGATGATCCCTGGTCAGTGTTTGGTGCCTTTCCGTTTGAACTGTGTCATCTCTAATACTGCCTGAAGCTAATCTTGCCAAGAATGTGGAAATATAAAAATCACTAGAACATCCTTTGCCCTGGATGGATTATGGTGGAGAATGTTCAGGCTACCAAAAATACATTGATAAGACTATCAGTAGTCAATATGAGCTCCCTAAGCTATATATTGGATCCTATTTTTCTCTAACCATTGCTGCCCCCCCTTTTTATTGCACTCTCTTGATAACTCCTTGCGTTACCATTAAAACCATAACATTTTATGTGGAAAGTGTTGCTATCTATTTTCGTCCGTATTATATTGTGAGGAACACTAAAAATTTGTGTTGTCAACACTGAATCTGAAACATTGCCTGAAATCTGAAACATTGTTTGTGTCTTAAAAGAAATATCTGTTTTTTCCCCCTTGGCTGATGTTGTCAGTGTATTACACTGATAGTCTGTTACATCTTCCCACAGGATAAAATTCACAAGAATTTATGTGAAATCAAAACATTGAGCATTATATTCTGGAGCCATATGTTACCTTACTGTTCCAGGTGTGTATGTTACTCTGTACAATAGTTTTGTTGATAATCTCACATTTATGTTTTGAGGGGGAAAAGGAGGACAGCAGGACAGAGCTTGTGTCCATCTTGTTTCCAACTGCAACCTTTGAAGTTTTCAATTTATTGAGTTGTAATAGTCAGCTTGAATATTATGGTTACATTTTAAATAGAATCAATAACCAGCATCAAATTATATAGGTTTTTTTTAAAAACACCCTTCTATACAATCCAGGTATAATTATAACTTAACTTGGTGTAGTCATGAACTGTCCTTGATTCCCTGTGAAAAAAAATACTTACTACTCAGGCAGCCACATCAGAGCAAAGATCCCCCAAGCCCTCCAGTTTTCTCCTAGAACCATGAAGTTGACTTTTAAATTATTAGAATGTTCCCATAACCATGAGTAATGACTGAAAATTAATTTTGAAAAAACGTGGCCAGAGGAGGGGAGGGAACCTTGTCTTGGACTCACAGAAGCAAAAGTCTTGAACTCTTTTGTAACTCTTTATTCTATCCTGTTAGTAAAGTCATTCTGATTGGCTAAACATCTGGAATAAGTTCCTGACAGAGTAGTTCCTCAGTGGAACAGACTTCCTTGTGAGGTGGTGGGTTCTCCTTCTTTGGAAGTTTGTAAGATAGCCATCTGACAGAAATGCTGATTCTGTGAACTTAGGTAGATTGTAATGAGTGGGCAGAAGGGACTGTGTTGGTGCTTAGCTCTTGTGGCCCTTTCTTACATGCCCAATCACCACCTTGGGGTTGGGAGGCAATTTTTCTCCAGGCCACACTGGTCAGGGATTTTGGTTTTGGGTTTTTTTTGGGGGGGAGGGGGCATAATCTGGGCATGGAATTGAGATCACTGTGGGTGGAAAGGTATAGAATCATAGAATCATAGAGTTGGAAGGGACCTCATGTGTCTTTTAGTCCAACCCCCCTGCACTGTGCAGGACACTCACAACCCTATCATTCATCCACTTTAACCTGCCATCCCCTTGAGCTTTCACAGAATCAGCCTCTCTGTCAGATGGACTCACAGAAGGTAGTTGTGAGTTTCCTGCATTCTGCAGGGAGTTGGATTAGATGGTCCTGGAGGTCCCTTCCAACTCTACGATTCTAGGATCACTCATATTCCCCCACCTTCTTTGTTCCAATGTTTAAAATTAGAGAAGAAATTGTACCAGCTACCTCTTGGGGCCTTGGTTAGTTAGATTTATGCACTGGAGCTACAAATGCTCATATCACTCTAAAACATAAATTCTTGAGCCAATGAGTTTAATTAGTTTATTTATTTAGTTTATTTATAGCCCACATTTCTTACTGAGACTCAAGGCAGATTACAGAGTAATATATTGTGAATATCCTCTGGCCACATAAAGGCACTTGAAGGCTTTGGGCTCAATCCTTTCCTGGTTGTATGGCAGGTCAGAAAACCAGTTTAAGTATGCTACATCATTGTTTGAGGGTGTTGGTACCTGTAAGGTTTTGTTCTTTCCTGAGACCCCTTATATGAAACACCTGTAAAGGTACCTCTCTGTAGTATTCTGAGGTGACATGTCTTATGCTGCCTACTTGTGATCCTTGGCTTTTCCTACTTATTTTTACTGCCATCAAAGGCTCTTGCCTTAGAATTCTTAGAATTAGTTGTGCCAAAAGCACAGGACTGCTTAGTTATGTTTGGTAGAATGCCTGAACAGTCAGTGTATGTGGGTGGCTCTGGGGTAAAAGGGGATCCTCTAAACAAAACAGCTGTTTATTTCAAAATATAAGAAGCATTACAGTTTCAGTAAAGTTCATACGTGTAACAGTTTCAGATAGACAGAGTAATAAAGTTCTTTAAACAGCCCTAGCCACAAAGGCATATTGTCTCACTTGCCATTTAGGTTAATAATTTCCGCTAAGAACAGATTTCTCTCATACTCCACACTCATTCTCTTCACCCACTCTCCCAAACAAACTCTCACTTTCTCAATGAACTAGTTAACCACAACCTCTATGGTAGAGCTACCACTTTAATCACCTATCCAGCCCCCCTTTCTTACTTACTAAGTCAGAGCAGCATACATATAGAACCCCACATCAAATCACAGAAAAAAGCACAACAAAATATCTACCACTCAAAGCACCTCAGTACCATTCTTACCAAATTATTTATCAAAAGAGGTGAGTAAAGGGGGATTTTCTGCCCTGATTTCTGGAAAAAAGATACCTCCTCCTCTGATGCTCCCATATATTCCTGTAATTCAAACCGTTTAGATGATACAGAGCCAGCTTCTGTTTTTTGGGTGTGTTGGGAACAACACAGCAAGAAGTTGTATCTTCCTTATCAGACATCTCCTCAGGGAAAGGAAAGGCAGTGATGGGAAGCAGACACATAAAACTGGCATTTCCTGCTAGCTTTTCATTCTCCCAGGATTTTATCTACCCTATCTGCCTCTGAGACTATTTTGATTTGGGGCTACCTGATCTCATCTGAACACAGTCACTGTTCTCTGGTTTGAATTCAGATATTCATATTGAATGTGGAGAAAGTGAGAGGATGTGGAGCATTCTTAACATGGCACTGAAAGCCACACGTCACCACAGTCCTCCACACATGATGAAGGGTGCTTGCACTCGAAAGCTCACGCCTTGAATAAATCTTTGTTGGTCTTAAAGGTGCTACTAGACTCTGCATTTTCTACATATCAGCCTAAGTAATCTAAATGTGGCGTTTAACCCTTTGTATACCAGGGACCCATTGAAATATAAGCATGTGACAGGAAGTATTATACCATTTGTCCTAAAGTTGGCAGGTCCTCCTGGCCACTGACAGGGATGGGGGGATAAGGTTGCCAGGTCCAGATTGGGAAACTCCTGGAGATTTGGGGATGCAGCCTGGGGAGGAAAGGTACCTCAGTGTGGGGTATAGTGCCATACAAGTCTGCCCTTCAAGGCATTCATTTACTCCAAGGAAACTAATCTCTGTAGTTTGTAGTTTGCAGTTCTGGGAGATCCCCAGGTCCCACTTAGGGGCTGACATCCCTAATCCATCCTGTGACAGGAATAGTGGAATACCTTACTGGTGTAAACAACCATCGGCAAAAGTGCTTGGGATAGGAAAAACAAGCCAATTCCTAGTAGGAACATGCCAAAGATCAGAGTTATAGAGGATCTCCCCACCATTGACCTCACCTCACTCTCCTGCTACTTTGCTCGGCATCCATGCAAAGAGGGGTAAAGAGCATGGCATCCTTGCTATCGACATGACAGGACTTTAATAAAAAGACACCCCCTAAATGGCTCATGATCTAGCAGGAAGGGTTCTGTGACCTACCTGAGCATTCCAGCCCCTGAGCTGAGGACCATTGTGCACTAAAGGCAGAAAGACAAAACCAGTCAGGTTCTCCATGGTGTCACCATACTAAAGCAGATAATTTGCATGATATGGTCAAGATTATTACAGAAGTCAAAATGTACAGATATCTCAGCCTCACTTGGAAAGGGAGGTAATCAGTTAAGTCACTACATAAAGCAAATGCACCAATCAAAATTCTTGAAAGGGAATGTATACTCCAGCAACACAGTTTGTTGTATACCAGAAGTTATTATGCAATATGATTATCTAGATGTATGAATGCAGTGAGGGAGCAAAGCAGTTGGGTACATAGACACACCAGTCATTCTCCAAGGCAGAAGCGTGTTTCCTGGCAACAAATAAGAAATGTTGCTTTTAAGGATCTATGAAAACCTCAGAAACAAGTAACTTTGCTCTCAGTTGCTGTGTGTCTTCTTTATCAAACAAGAGAGAAGAGCATGTGTGTTTTTTTTTAAAAAAGAAAGATAGTTGCAGTCGTAGAGCTTAAGCGTGAGATGTTTTCCTAGCTGTCTGCCTTCCCTGTCATCAGAACTCAGCTTCTTTAGACTCACTGTGGGCTGTAACAGATTTCTTGGAAAGGAAGCCTGTGTTGACACCCACAGGCTAGTAATGTTTGCACAAGAAAGAATATGACTTTATATTTTACTCTCTTGCAAAGAGATTAGGAACACTGCATTTTGGAAGGACAGCCAGGTTGCTCCCCTTCCCCTTCCCCTTCCTTCTTTCCTTCTCAGACTGGGCTTCAGTATGTAAGTGTTACTGAAGGGAGTATTCTTAGCTGGATTTGTACTGACAAAAGGGAAGAAGATGGAGATAACACTACTGCTGGGGCAACTGGCATTAGTGACTTAAATGCCTGCTTTGGTCACCTATCTTTTTGGTCATTTATCTTTTTGTGGCAGCAAAGCCCTACGAAGCCTCATTCTGTACCAATCTGGTAGGCAGAATACTCTCTTCTCACACATGCATGCTCAGCTGACTACTGGAGCCTATTTCTGCTGCAAAATACTGTCTCAATTACTTGTTAGTGTTCAGTGACATTTCATATTGGGGAGAAGACTGGCCTTTAACCTAATCCAACAGGGCTCTTCTTAAAGAGGTTCGCTGCTTTGTCCTGCAAACAGTAGATGATTTATGGCCATTTTATTGCTGCTAAACAAGAGGGAGAGTGCTCTCCTTATCCGGCATTCACATAGCACCATCAAGGTACAAGGATCCT
Source organism: Paroedura picta (assembly GCF_049243985.1). Classification (NCBI taxonomy): domain Eukaryota; kingdom Metazoa; phylum Chordata; class Lepidosauria; order Squamata; family Gekkonidae; genus Paroedura; species Paroedura picta. Next base: position 64,660,944 of record NC_135374.1, on the reverse strand, counting down.
TACAGAGTGACATTTTTATTTCAAAATTTATATGCAGCTTTCTTGATATATGCTTAAAGTAGCTTTTATTTGTGCAGTACTTAAAAAGATTTATGTCCTTTATCTCAAGGACTTGTGCAAAGTTTTCTTCACATCCTCATCAGATCTGCCAGGTCAGAGGTGTGTTGTGATTTCCATGCTGGGTGCTTAATCCCCAGGCATGTGCAGGACAATTTCAACTAGAACCAGGATGGTGTTTGGAGAGGGGTCTTGAGTTTTCCCTCATGCACCATTTTCCCTGCATGAAATAGTCCTGGGAACAGCTTCTGATCCATTGGGGAAACCACACGTACTGCTGGGGTACATATAAGTTTTTCTAAAGGGACAAATAGTGACTCTGATTGAGAAAATGACTTAAGCCCTCTCTCCCCAGACCCAGTGACCCTAATCTGAATCAAGTGCACGTGTGCCTAGAAATTATACTTCCAGCACAAAATTCATGCAGACAAAGGGAAGATGCAAGGAAAACATCCAGTTTGGAAGATTTCTGGTGGTGATAAACAATAATAGTTTGGCTTATAGCTATTTATTGAAAAACACTAAATTTATAGTTTAGCAACCTAGCATCCAATATACAGAAGAAGAAAAAAAGGGGAGGGGTGGGAAGTAATTTGAATTCAAAACCTTGGGTAAACACAGACATTTAAACTGGTGCCTAATATTGTGCAGGGCATTCTGTAAAAGAGGTACAAAGTCTCCATCTCCAGGGACCACCTCCTTTATTTCATAATAAAATAGGTGGTCATTATGCAGGAGCACATAAAGCAGAGCCTTTGAAAAGAAATCCAAATCCCCAGGCAGGTTTATATGAAAGCAAGAGATCCTTTGCCTCTTTTCCCAGGCTATTAATTAATTAATTTAGGGATTTATATTCTGTCCTGTCTTTGGAAACTCAGGGCTTTAAAGGTCATAACCAGCATTTGCAATGATGCCAAATCTTCTTAAACTAAAGAGATGGGTTCCATGCTGTCAGTGCAGCATTTTAACCAAGTGAAGTTTCTGAACAGTCTTCAAGGTCGACACAGGGTCCTCATTACAGAGTGGAAGCCCATGGCCAGATTGTAGTTTGAATTTGTGACAAAGAGCTGATGAACTATCTAAGAATAGAGAAGCTGAACTAATGGATAATTGTGATTTGAGAGGAACGAGCCACTGAGGAAAAGTGTTGGCTTTAACAATGGGGGTTTTCTGGATCCCACTCTGACTTGACCCGGTTAATTTGAACAAAGGTGACATGAAACAATACACCACTGTGGAGAAGAGCTTTATTTTTGATGCCATTTTGTTGGTTCAGTCCATTTCCTATTTCGTGAACTGACTTGCTTCATTTCTTGCAAATCCTCTTCTTAAACTAAAGAGACAGGTTCCACACTGTCAGTGTCCACCAGCAACCCCAATGCAGCATTTTAACCAAGTGAAGTTTCTGAACAGTCTTCAAAGGCAGTCCCATTGCAATAGATATAAACAGAGAACACGGCTATTTCTTGCTCATCCAGAGCTGGGCAAAGACAATAAATGCCACAGAAACTGTAAACATGAAACAGAAAATATCTTGCAGCTGTGAGTTTCTCTTTCAGGAAGACTTCGGTCTTATCTGCCACAAATGGATCTCTCAGTCCCTTATTAGCAGTAGCCCTGTACACATAACCATTCCACGTGTTGATTGAATGCACAGAGAAGGAGAACAGTCATGAGTATACAACAACCTTTGTGTTCTTACCAGATCCAGATCATGGGGTGAGAGCATATGTATGGCCACTGCTTTTGACCATACTCATCAGCAGGCAATCAAAGGGGTGGGTGTGGGGGGATCAGCACACTCATGTCTCATCTCCCTTTCCACATATTCAGTCAACATGTCATGGGTACAGAATTATTATGTGTGGAGAGGGAACCAGTTTGGTGTAGTGGTTAGGAGTGCGGACTTCTAATCTGGCAAGTAAGGTTCAGTTCTGCACCCCCTACATGCAACTAGCTGGGTGACCTTGGGCTCGCCACAGCACTGATAAAGCTGTTCTGACCAAGCAGTAATATCAAGGCTTTCTCAGCCTCACCCACCTCACAGGGTGTCTGTTGTGGGGAGAGGAAAGGAAAGGCTACTGTAAGCCGCTTTGAAACTCCTTTGGGTAGAGAAAAGTGGCATATAAGAACCAACTCTTCTTCTTCTTCTTCATTAGTCAACAGCACCTCTGCTTTGTCTGGTTTAACTCTCAGTTTATGGGTACACATTCAGTAAATTACAGCCTACAGTTCAGAACATTTGCTTACTCAGCACACAAAGAGAAATGGAAAGAGAAGTGTACAGATGACAGCTCTCTCCAGATCTTTGGACAATCTCTCCCAGAGGTTTTGTATAGATATTAAAGAATACAAGGGACCAGATAGAATTCTGAGGGACCCCATAGCACACATTCCAGGGGTTGCCAGAACTACCTTCTGATACCTAGATAGTGAAAATATAGTCATCTGCTCACAGTTCCCATTTCAGCCAACTGGTTTAGGATATCATGGCCAATGGACTAGAAAGCCACTTTTTTTTGGAGGGGGGGGGGAGGAGAACCAACAAGGATAATTTACAACTGATTACAAAATCATCATAAAAGCAATAAAATAGACCTGACCAAAGCCGTTATTTATTTATTCATTCATTCATTATTTGTTTTATGTATTAATTCAATTTATAGTCCTCCTTCCTCCTTGGACTCAAAGTGGATCACATAATATCATGCTTCTCCCCCTTCACAAGTGCTGCTGGAAATGGCGGAAGAGAGCAACGTGATTTATACGTGACTCTCTTCTGCCTGTCAATCAAGCCAGGCAGCCAATCCCCTTTCTCCATGCTTTAAAGGGCCAACTATGCTTGCTCATTTTTTTAATCAATAGTTCTCCATTGAAATGTCTATGCATCTAATCATAGATGCATAGTGCTTCTTTATTGCCACTGCTTACGGAATCATGAGTCATATTTCTTTTAAAAATAAATCTTGTTCCTGATTAGGGGGGAGGGGAAGCTTAGAGAGGCAAGCTTTCTGCGACAACTTTGGGGATTTTTTCCCCTTTGTCTGAATAATTGAATGCCTATTCATTGTTCCAGGCAGTTCACTTAAAAAAAAAAAACTCCCACCCCCAGGAGAAGAGAGAGGAAGGTGGGTGTGAGAGAGGGACATTGGAGGCAGAGATAGTGCTTCTTCATATCCATACATATTTTTTGCTGATAGCCTGCTGGTTGCTCTCCGGTAGGTAGTGCTACATATGTTGGTGGATCTATTTTTTTGGGATTCACCAACTAGTGCTTTAAAATGGAGGATGTAGCTGGCTGTTTACTGCTCAGATGCTGCATGTTGGCAACGTCATGTGGAGGGGCCAAGATATAACAACAACAAAAGGTAAGTATCTCACTATTTTTAAGGGTGCAGAAATCCCCCTCCAGTCTCCCCACAACTGTCCACGAAGGGGTTTGTCAGATGGCTTAGCTTGAGGAAGCTCCTTAATCTTAACAGACAAACCACAACTGCAGACCTGGCGTTACTCTTAAATGAAAATTCCAGTAGGCACATTTTTTTAAATGAGATTTTACAATCCCTTCTAAAGGCAAGATATTCCTCAGTTCCAAAAGGAAAGAATTCCATAGCCTTGGGGGCCATAGCTATAAAAGCACTGTGAATGCCTTCCTTGAAGGATAGATCTAGTTTAGACATGTCATGTGAAGTAGGAAGGAAAGCAGAAAAAGAGATGAAAGGAAATCAATGCAGTTGAAAGTTCTTGGTGAAGCCCACTGTCTTTGTCAGACATGAGGGTCTGAGCTTGATTTAAAGGAGGAGAGAGAGAATTGGCACCATGTAGGAAAGCAGTGTAAGAAAGTTATAGTTGCAGTTCTGTGTGCTCTCATGCACCAATCCTGCTGGTGCCAATGTGCCTTAGGTACGTGAAAACATCTGGTCTGCAACCATAGATTCCAGGGCCTTTCTTAAGGACTAAGTTCTCTTATATTTCGAATCAACAATGGTTTATAAGCTAGGGGGGAAAGGAAGATTTTGGGGGTGAGATTTCTAATGGGGAAGTGACTCAGTGTCTTAGCAGAAAAGTATGCCAAATAGGTGTGGCTGGAAGCATTACAGAGGTTCTCATTATACCTTGTGAAGTTCTAAGTATTGGGTCACTGGAAGCTCCTCTGTACCAGACAAGTATATCCTTCAGCCACAGGAACTGTTGGCTGTAAGGGTCAGCCTGATTCATTATGTGGGTGGGACCCTTCCAAGGAAAATGTAGGTAGAAGGGGAATAAAACAGGGCTGATGATTCAGTAGGCGGTTCTCTTCCTGGTGAGTCAGAACTGAAGCAGATCTTGAATGTTACATTCTAGACAGTGGCGTCTACACATGTCTTGACTAGATTTTTTAAAAAGATAGCACCATACAAGTGGCAACATACATTTCTATTTCCTTTATTAAGAAGGTGATTTAATATTTTCTTAAGAGTCTTGTTGAAAACTTTAGTATAGTACCATAACTGTTTTGGCCACTTCATCTGGGCCTTCCATGGAGCAACTTTCCATTCATGGAGGTGCTATGGTCATCCCTTGAGCCTGCAAGAGACTGAACAGTTAGTTAGTTATTTGTTGAAATAATTTATTCGTTACTTTTCTGTCTTGTGGAATTCATGGCAGCTCACAATGTAAATATAGTTAAATTTATGGCTTGAAAAACTTGCCAGTCTCGTGGACCTAGTGGACTTTCTGGCAAGGAGGAGTACACGTGCAGACAGCTCCAAATGACCTTTCTTCCAGCTGTGGAGCTAATAGTGCTGCCCTTTATGGCCATGGGAGTGCTTAAAGTTCCACATCTGATGTACTTCACTGACCTCTCTCTTTCAAGCCACCTACAATCACCTAGTTCAATGATGCTCGACAGATAAACAAGGATACTGCTTTGGATATAAGTAACTCTGGAACTAGATCAACACAGAGTTGGATATTGTATTATTAAAGTCATTCAGCTCTGTCTGGAATTCCAGGAGGTAAAAGATTATAATGGCACAATAAGCCCTAAGTGCGAGTCCCTTGTCAGTTTTTCCTTACTGTATCCCTATGTTGAACTTCCATGTCTGCATCCTAGCCCCATAATTCCTAGACTGTGTTTCTGCTTTCAGTCCTGAATTGGATATTGTACCTGGGAACTGACAGCCTGCTTTTGCTCTGCTCCATCAGGTGCTCCAGCGTCAGCCCTGACTTGACCCTTGTGCTGTCTAAGTCAGTCCCTGTTTGTGCTTCTGTGTTCCTGATTAAGTGAGCAAGTACAGTCCTTAAATAAGCTTTCCACTGAGCCTGTCTGCACAAGGAGAAAGCCATGACAACGTCCTTTGGCATCAAGTGCTGCCTGCCTCAGCCTGCTGCTCAGTCTTTCCAGGAGCTGACAGGAGCTCTCCCAGGGACAGCCTGGGACACCAAATGCCTCAGGAATTCTTCGGTATACCTGAAGAATGCACAGATCCTCTTTAGCCTGTGAACCAGTTGCTTGGGAGCTGAGGATACAGAACCTGGGAATCCTGGCTCCAAGCCATGGGAACTAAAAGGGCAGCAGGCCTGGCAGTGTGGGAACCTGATCGTGGGCAGAGCCTGCCATTGCTTTCACTGCACTGCGATCTCAGCCAGCCAGCTAAAGAGAGAATTGCAGAAGGGCTGAAGGTGGGAAGAAATATATGGTGCCTAAAGTATTATTTGAATGCTGAACTGAAGTGTTTTGACTACACTGAGGATCAAGAAAAAAAATCATAGTTCTGTTTGCTGCTGAAACTGAGGGGGAACAAGAGGACACAGATATGATTTAAAGGTTTCTCTAGGTTGATCCTTTGTAGGTGAGCCCCCCCCCCCAAATACAAATCAAAGAAAACAGCAAGAGTAAAACGGAAAAAAAATGAACCAGAATTAATTTTTGAAACTCAGTTTGGACTAATTGAGAAACAACTGTCAGCTGAAAAGTCTACCAAATACGTGAACTTCGTCAAATGTAAACATCTGAACTCCTATGCTGAAAGCCTTCCCCATGATATAAATCATTTATTAAACTTATTCAAAGTACAGAAACATTTCAGTGCAAATTAACTGCATATAAAGTCTACAATATTTCTACACGGATGTACTTGGATGCACACTATCCAATATCAACCTTAGTCTTCACTTAGGTTGATTTTAACTCTGAAATTATTTAAACCTTTGCTTAGGACACAAATACATGGTATGGCTTTTTTCCTTCCAAACATTTTCCTTCCTTCTTTTTAAAATCCATATTTCATTCTAAATTTTTGTTGTTCCTTTCCCTTTTAAAACTTAATTTTGGCTTATTTTCCCCATCTTTTCCACCATTTGAGAAACTCTGCTAAGGACATATACTATCTAAGGTCAACTACATTATTCATTGATTGAATGAAACACAACAAGATTTGCTAAAAAACTATTGCTAATAACTTATTGTATTCTGGTTCCTGATTTAATTTGTTGATATCCTGGACTTAAAGACCAAATTGTATGTGCATAGGTTTTTGTTTTTAAAAAATCATAAATCTCTGGTTGATTGACTGATTTACTAACTATTTATAACAGGAAGATAGATTCAGGTAGGTAGCTGTTTTGGTCTGAAGCAACATACTTGTACCCATCTTATACCCAGAATTAAACTTTGTTGGTCTTAAACGAACCACTGGTCTCAAAATTTGTCCTGTTCATAACATGATTGGGTGGCCAAATAGTATGTGGTGATAACATGTCTCTGGAGGAAGGTGGGAAGCAGGTCTTCCAACAGACTGTGAAAATGTGCAGTGAACAGTTCAACTTTGTGTGACAACCATGAGCTGAACCAGTGAGTCACCCCTACTTAGCAGCACCAATGGAATGGTTTGGTAGGATCCAACCCTTGATTTTAAGTTGGATCTTGACAACATATGAATATATGTTTGGGTTGGAATACTCCAAGAATGGCATTGTCAAGTAGGTTGAAAAGGATGTGAAATGACACTGTACAAGGAACTGTGGAAAGCAGAATTATTACAATTGGATGGCCCCTGGAACAGTAGGCCATAGAAAAGTTAAGCAAAAAATATGATGAGGATACTACTTTTGAGCACTGTGACAATAGCTATTTAAAAGTGTTTTAACAATGATATTCTTAGGTATTTGTGCATGTGCCAAATATAAAAACCTTATTTTTCACATATTAACAAAGGATGATAGAAAGTCACTAGCTAGAGCTTTTCATCTTTTAAAAATACTTTCTTTTTTCTTTGACCTAACCTGCCATCGCAGGTGTTGCCTGCTTGCGGAAAAAACTCACATAAAGCTTTTAAGTTCATATGCACAAGCATTAACTTGTTATGAAAGAAATATTTGAAGAATGATTGGCTTGTATAAGGTAGTCCAAGTGTCTATAAGGGAAAGTTCTTGCTAGAGAATTAAAAGGGTGCATTCAGGCTCCTTGGTTCTGCCATAAGATCTTGGTACTCAAATATTCTGGGTTCCTTCCAAGTTACATACTGTATTTGAGGCACATTGGAGTAATTTTCTGACTAATCCAGTTCAAGTTATATGCTGTTCTGTATGTTTGATGTATGTATGTTCCTTTTTTCATAATAAAATCAGAGTCCAGTAGCACCTTTAAGATGAACAAAGATTTATTCAGAGCGTGAGCTTTCGAGTGCAAGCACTCTTCCTCAGACTATGAACTCCTTACATGACAGGGAATATGCAGCAAAAATCAATTCTGTCACATCAGTAGACACACAGGCAAATACAGTACAAAAAAGGAAGGTTCATAAAGAACAATCAACAGAAAAGAAAGGGGACCTTTCTAAGGCAATATGTTTGTAATAATATATACAATGAGTAAATACAATTTCTTTTACATCTTTTATATACCAGAAGGAACAACCATAACAGCTTCTAGATCAATTCCATTTTCATTGGTTTCATTAGTGGTTGAAACCTCCAATCCTCCAAAAACAGTTTGTAGTATCAAAGGTGGCAAAATCCTATCACCTTTCCTTATATTACTATTGTTAATATTTTAGTATCAATCGGCCATAGGCTCTCTAGAGCGGTGGTCCCCAACCACCGGGCCATGGCCCGGTGCCAGGCCGCGAAGGCCCTGGCACTGGGCCGCGGCTCCCTCTCCCCCCCCCACCCCGCAGTAAGAAACTTCCCAGGCCGCAAGCTTGCAGCCCGGCAAGCTTCTTACTGTGCGGGGGGGGGGGGGGGAGGGAAGCAGAGTCCTGGATATGTCATAGTTCTGAGTGTTGTAATAACTTGCATTTCTGCAATTTCCCTTTCTAGTGTGTTCTTGAAGTTCCTTTGCAATAAAACAGCTGCTTTCATGTCCCTTATTGAATGTCCTGGAAGGTTGAAGTGATTTTTCAATTTGTTGGTATGGAGATGATAAATGATTGTGAGTCTTGGCTGAACCAATATATACATCCTTAGGATCCATGCTTTGAAACCATGGATTTCAACCATGGCAAAAGCACAAAGCAATAGATCCATACAAATGTTCTGAGGATACATGAGGATACCCTAGATCAAATCTTAACACTATGGCAGAGCCTCAGATATGTGCGTTTGAAGATTTCTATGGTGCCAAAAGTGCCCATATCCATAGCCATGATGTGTAATTGGGTAATGATTTGGGAGTAACTAAAAGCAAAACTCCATGTATCCACGGGGATCCGTGTTTTGGAACCATGCTTTTGCTTCATGGTGTGGCCAGGAAGGTGGGGATCTGTGAATGCTATCCAGAAATTAGCAGCTGAAGACCCACAGGTAATGCTGAAGGTGCTCCTTCTCTCTAAACCCCCCACCAATCCCACAAAATTCTCTCCCTTGAAATAGCTAAGCGTGTCTCTGTTTCACCGTCTCCCACTGAGAGCAAAAGAACGCAATGAGCTCTCACGAGCAAGGCATTCTCATTGAAACCAAAGGGAACACTACTCTTGGCTTACGAGGATGTCAAGTCAACCTAAAAGGGTGATCATTAGAGTAGCCATGAAACCAAAAGGCAAACCTCCCAAGCCCTATCTTTGCAGGAAGAGAGATTTTTGTGCACTTTACACGCTGAATGCGCGTGTGCCAAGGAAGGAAGCTCCACTCCCAAAAAAGCCTGTGAACACACACAGAGGGGTAAGACCCATATGTGCTCATGTGTGGTCATTGAGGGCATGACCATACGAGCCTGATTCGCAAACCCTGAACTACCCAATTTGATAGGAGACTCGTGGGTTGAGTTGTGCCCATTTCTACTCCAGACTCAGCTTAAAGTCATTGCCATGTTAATTCTGCGCTTCCTTCATCTCCTGCTGGGTAACCTTAAGCTGCTGTATCTCAACCTCTATCCCTTAATTGTAATAAGGGGATAATAATCTCCTACCTTATTTGAAGCCTCAGTATGATAATAGAAATGAAGTGTTTGAACCACTTAGGGGGAAATCGTGTAAGTATTTCTTGTTATTGCAGTCTTTAAATAGGCAGGTGACCTGGGACCTTCCTTATGGCATGTTAACACATGGCACAGTTCTCTAGCATGAGCTGTCCAGATTTGATTTAGCACCCACATTCCGTTTCTCTGTTGCCATCCTTGGCATCAGACATTTTGACTGATGGAGCTTTCAGTTCATGAAACAGAATAATCTGTAGAAAGAAAACTATAGATAGCAGGAGGGTGTTGGCTTATGGTTTGGATGCAAAGGACCCTGTCTCAGTGCAGAGAACGGACTGGATGTCTTAATATTACAGTGCTGTGTTTTGATGAAAAAATGGCATATTTTCTTTAAGTAGCAAAAATTTACTGGGGGGGGGGGGGCTTTAAAGTGCCATGAAGGCTGTGGCCAGCAGAGGTCAGACCTGTACTACAGAACACACCATCAACAAACAAAAAGACCTCCATTGACTTTTGGAGAAAGAACAATCTTGAAGGATAAACTTACATCTATCTGAAATTGCAACAGAGCTGAATAAAACAGGTACCACTTAGCAGGCTAATGTTCACAATACTCACTGTCAAAATGGACTCAGTACTTTTAAAATTGCATTACAAATAAGATGTTTTTTTTCCCAATGTTTTGCATAAATTTAAACTTTTCCATTAGCAAACGCTCGAAATGTGTTATCTGCAGGGTTACAAAATGTGTTTACTTACAAATTTGGAAATAACAGCAGTGTCGATGCATCGAATTTGTCATCTGCTCATGACTAGCAGATGGTCCTCCTCGACAAGTAAATTGCATGACTCACATGCAGTTTGCAAATCAAAGCTTGCACCCTGCTGGAAATGAGAGGAGAGGAGAAGTGGACATCCATGCTGCTAGCCTATGTGATGCAATTGTTAGGCTCTACAGGCTGGTAATTTCTCCTTAGATTTCCTGACAGCAAATGCAGATTGGTGGCCTGGGATGAGGCCACCTGGGCTCCAAACTTCCCTAAACCAAAAAACCTAGTAGTAGTGCCAGTTACTATCTTTCAGCTTAGCTCACATCACAGGGATGTTGTGAGAATAAATTGAAGGAAGCCATATTGTTAAGTATGGCAGGATCCCCTGCCTCACAGACAGGCACACTGTCTTCTACAACCAATAGCACCCCTTGATAGTAGGCTTAAGCCAAAACCAGGTCAGACCCCATCCTAGAAATCTTGCTCTCTGCCTTAGGTTCAGAATGACAGCCTCTGCCTGATCCAGGTGCCTCCGGGCTCAAATATTGCTCTCCAGCTTACCCCACCCCATTGTACTGCTGATCAAGTGGATTGAGAGGCTCCTAGGCTCTTTGTCTTGCAACATACCCATACGTGTCCCCTTCTGCAAGGGGAAATCTCTTCCCCAGACTCTACAGCTACACCCATTGAGACATGATGGTGCTCTTCCTTAGGCACATTAACATCTTTGTTTAAGCCCATCTATGGCCATCTCTGGATCAGGCCAGGGCATTGTCCAACATCCTGAACCATGGAAAATCCCATCATGTGATCACCTGAGTCTTGTCACGTAGCTCCCTCCCCAAAACCCCATATAAACGGTGGCTTCAGGCAGCCACCCTAAATACCTTCCAACTCAGGAACCTCCCACGCTGGTTTGTGTTGCTTCTTCTGACTCTCCATTCCTCAGAAAGGTAACTGTCCAAGACTTCCACCATTCTTCCCTTTTCTCTATACGACTGTTTTTAGGTGTGTTAGCTTTGTTTGTGCCTTTTTGTTATTTTCTTTCAATAAAGCTTATATGTACTGTTTTACCATTTACATTTATGTCTGCCTTGAGTTACTACAGGTGTAATTACCCTCGTATACATAGGCAGTGATCCTAGAAATCTAGTTACCCCCCTCTTGCTATAATTTGGCTAATCTCCCCACAGTGTAAATACATGTGTTCTAGGACACGTGTACATGCAATTCAGGTAACCATATGCTTCATGGGAAGAAGCACGGGATCAAAATATATAACTCTTACATTTATATCACCCTTTGCTTTCAAGGCAGAATATGTGACATTCCCTGCTAATCTATCATTCAGAAACTGACCAGATACAGACCTGCCAAAATAGATCAAAGCTGCCATATGAAAGGTTAATGGATCATGCCCTCCCATTTTGAGATGCAAATTGCTCTTGTTTGGTGTAATAGACTTAGACAGCCAAATCTAACAACACAGAAGGTTGACAGTTTTCTTCCAATAGCCCTAAAAAGCATTCATTAACCACTCTGTAAATTCCTCATGTTCTTATTCAGCATTTGGAGGGATCTTAAATAGGTTGTACAAGGTAAATTTAAAAACCGAAAGCATGGATATAACTTCTGTCTCAGCTTACTATAAGCTGAATTTGACTGAAAACCCATATGAGAAAGGATTGTCTCCAATTTCAGAACTATCTTTCTCAATGGAATATAACACACAGCTTTCATTTATATCCACTGTGACTCCATATGCATAAGAGGCATCCAAAGCACCTCAGTTTTTGAAGCTGTTCTCTGGCAATCTCAGGAAAGGTACAAGCTCATTTAATCTCAAGAGCATAGTTGACAAGATATAAAAACATCTTTAATATTTTCTTGTCATGTCTTATTACACTAATGATACAACCAAAATATTCTTTACCCTATTAATCTACTAGCTAATCTGATTAAAGGTTGCAGCCCTGTTTGGAATATGTCCAGTTGCTTATTGGATTACTTTAGTTGGTTGTTCTTTTTGTTACAAATTCATCATCTTTAACAGACTTGCTGCCACTGCTGATTTCAGCAGCATTTAGGATTGTGGTCTTATTTTATTAGTGTGACTTGACACTCAAGCATCGAATATTTATGTCAGCGTTACCTAGGGATGCTGAGAACATCATGGCCAACATGTTTTGTGGGAAACATGTTGTTTTCAACAGCTGCAGTAATTTATGAGCTGAGCCCCAGATGTCCTCACCTTACAGTTGTCCAACTCAAATAATGTGTTGAACAGTCACTCAGCTGTGCAGCAAACATGGTGGTTTCATTTCCCTCTGCTTTGTGGCCAGTCTTGCACCTGCTCAGGAGGCAAAAGCACTTTCTCCCAGGATTGTAGCTGCTTAGTCAGGTAATTAAAGGAGGTGGGGTGGAGGACTGACTCCCATAAGGCTGTGCAAAAGCATGCATGTCTTCATGTGGATAAAAATGGACTTCTAAAAAACCCACTGGATGTATTTAAAAATACATGAGCACCTGCCTGTTTTGTAAAATATTTACTTTAACAATAGACTGTGGAACAGTACATAGGACTGTACCATGCTCGACCCCTGTTCACAAGTTATAGTGCATGCACATACGATCCATGTATCGTGTGCACTTGATTTTTCTTTATACACATGTTGAATAAGTCTCATGTTACATTCAACCAATGTACAGATCAGTGTGTTACTGAATCAGCATGTATACACAGTACTGGTCTCTGGAAGGTGGAATGAGGACATGGTATAGCATGACTGCATCAGAATTTGGAAGCTAAGCAGGGTTGGTACTTGGAAAGGAGACCCCCAAGGAACACTCTATAGAGGAAGGCAATGGCAAACCCCCTCTGCTTCTTATGTGCCTTGAAAATCCCTTGCTGTGGTTACCAGAAGTTGGGTGTAATGTCAGCAACATGATGGCACTTTATGTACACACACTAGTTTGTGAGAAAGAGCCAACATATGTTCACTTTCCTAATGAAACCAGGGACTAGTGTTAGGGTTGGGGCTAAAGCAGACCTTAGAGCCTGAAGCGGCCAACGCTGTGGCATGGGGGGAGGGGCAACATTGGCGCCGGCACATCAGTCGGCACACGCAAGCATATGCAGAGCTCTGCGCCTCCATGCAGGTGTTGGGTTGTGTGCTGTCACCGGCGGTGCCCCTCCCCCCTGTGCCGCAGCGCTGGCTGCTTTGGTCTCGAATGGCTGCTTTGGTGGCCAAAGTGCACAACCCTAACACTAGTCCCTGGTCTCATTAGGAAAGTGAACATATAAAAGGACTGCAGAGGAGTGGACTAGGACCAGAATTCAAATGTCTTTAGCTGTGTCTTAACCTTTCAAGTTCCTAAGACACTAAATTCCTTTTTACACCTGTAACTAATGAACTTTGATCCTTATATCATACTGGCATCCCCAATATGAAGTTTTCTTTTCCTGCTTTCATTAGTGAGGTTGTGTTCTTCCTAATCTTGGCACAAGAAAGATTATTTTTCAGCTATGATGTATTACTCACTTTTCTTTTTGCACTAGTATCTTGGCTTGGCGTAGGTGGTAGAAAGTCTGCCACACTACTCTTATGACCTGTGCCTCCATGGAGAGGGAGGAGTCAAGGATGACACCCAGATTTCTGATGTAGTGGGCAAGCACGCTTCTTCACTTGGTCCCTTCCTATCCAGCCACAGGACCTCTGTCTTCGAAGGGTTGAGCTTGAGACAACTCTGCTTGAGCCATTTTGTCACTGCTTCCAGGCATCTGGCTAAGGGTTCTGGGGGGGGGGGGGTAATCAGGGCAGTCATCCATCAGGAGAAAGAACTGAGTGTCATCTGGGTATTGGTGGCAACCCAGCCCGAACCTCCATACCAACTGAGCAAGAGGGCACATGAAGATGTTAAATAAAATAGGAGAGAGGACTGCTCCTTGTGGGACTCCACATGTGAGCTGATGGTGATTGGATATTCTTTCTCCTATTACTACCCCCTGTCCACAACACCGGAGGAAGGAGATCAGCCATGTGAGGACTGTCCCCCATATCCCAGCATTGTGAAGCGGTGAGCTAGGATCTGGTGATCTACTGTGTTGAACGCTGCGGACAGGTCTAATAGTACTAGCAGTGTTGACCCGCCTCAGTCCAGCTGGTGGCAGAGGTTGTCCATCAGGGCGACTAGTGCTTTTTCCACCCCATGACCAGGCCAGAAACCTGGCTGAAATCGGTCAAGGGCTGAGGTTTCCTCCAGGAATGTTGATATTTGATCTGCTGTAGCCCTTTCAATCAACTTCACCAGAAACACTACATGTGAGACAGGGCGGTAGTTGTCAGGCTCCTGCGGGTCCAGGGATGGTTTTTTGAGCAACAGGAGTGCGGTGGAGAGTCGAGATTTTTGTCTGTGAAATGACTTGCAAATGCCTCCAAATGGCTATTCTTTTGGTGTCCTTTATCAAGGGTGGTGAGGGATTCGACTACCCTGAATAATTCTGCTTGAGTGCGCAGATGCAATGCATATCGAGTAGAAGTTGCGTTTCACTGACTTCACCACCATCTCATAGGCTTTCATCTGCATTCTATAAATTGTTCTTGATTCTTTGTCACAAGTCTTCCTCCAAACTCATTCTAGTTGTCTCAGTTCCTGTTTCATCCTATGGAGCTCATCAGTATACCAGGGAACTCACTTGAGATAGGGGCGGAGAGGACATCTGAGAGCTATCTCATCAATGGCCGCCAACATTCTGTCATTTCAGTCGCTGACCAGTTCATCTAGACAAATGCCGGGAGGCATAGGGTCCCGCAGAGCATTCAGGAATCTAGCTGGATCCATGAGTCTCTGTGGGCAAGCTGAAATTTGCTTGGTGCCCAACTGAGGAGGAGGTAGCAGTCTTAGCTGGGTCTTCATAGTATAGTGGCCTGACCATGGCACGGCATTAGCCGTGACCGGATCCACACTCAATCCTGTCCTGAAAATGAGGTCCAGGGTGTGGCCTGCTTGGTGGGTCAGGCCAGAAACAAATTGAGAGAGTCCTAGCATTGCCTTGGCTGACACTAGATCCAGCCCATTTCCAGAGGACAGCATCTCTGAGTAGACGTTAAAGTCCCCCAGAATTATGCTAGGGAACTGTAATATCCAGGCAGCGATCTCCTCTAGCAGGGCAGCAGGGGTATCTGGAGGTGTACTGGGCATGCGGTACACCAGCCAGATGGCCACACTCTCAGTTGTGCCCCACCCGAGGCCAACACATTCAATTCCCGGGATTGTCAGCACAAGAAGAGCCCTGTTGTCATGGATCAGAATTGCCACTCCCCACCCCCACCCCATGGTCTGCAAATGATGGTGGAGAGAGAATCCAGAGGGGGCTAGTTCTTTGAGGGCAATGGTTTTGCCATCCCTGGTCCAGGTTTCCATCACACATGCAAGGTCTACCCCCTGCGCTGCAAAATAGGCTTGCAGAGTGGAGGTTTTGTTGTTGATGGATCTGAATTATTCTAGTTTAACTGCCTGTCCCATTGATGAATACCAACCAGACATGGAAAAAAAAAAACAGGCGAAGAAAACATACATGACATGGCAATTTACTACAAATATTAAACTAAAAACAGTTTTTTGAAAGTTTGAGGTTGCTGATCACAATTTGTGATTCAATTGCCATCCAAACCAAGTGGTACTGTTACTTAAACAGATTGAGATGGGAAATTTATCTAGCAAGGGAAGTAACATCGAGCTTTCCACCTTGGTATACCAGGGTTATTTCCTTATAATAAGAAAAATGTAAAGGCAAATTACCCACACACACACACTAAAGCTCATGAAACATATACAAAAGAAATCAACTAAGGAAAAGCAGGGTTGCACAGGAATAGTTATGAGGAAGTAGGGGAAGCTGCAGTTAACATCACAACTTGGAGAAGATCAAGGAGACAGCAGCAAAATTACAAGGAAGAGGAGGCAGGACCACACAGAGTGTACTATATTTGATAGCATTAAAGCTTTGTGATGTTGATATATTTGCCCAGTGCTCCCTTTGGTAGCACATATACTAAAATTGGAACAATATATTTGCCCCCCTCCCCAATACTTTGATGGATAGCCAGGAAATATGATTGCTCTAACTAAAAATGTTTCTTGATGACCCATTGATTGATGGACAGGAAAGTGATCAGGTTTTGCGGGAAGATGTTTAGAATGCTAATTTAGGTGAACAGGTATGAGGAAACGAAAGATTGAGAAACAGATGAGATTAGTAGTAGTTTCTTGGAGAGTATTGTCCCAAAGGTATGCTTTGGGTGGGGAGAAGTCATTAGCCTATCAGCTGTTCCTTCTCATGACTTCTCGAAGTTTCCCCTGGACATTTGTCTCTAGCTGGCATCCATTTTCTGTATTGTTTGGAGCAAACAGTGTATATATACTTATGATCTGGCTGACATCTATCTCTGTGTCACTTTCAGCCAGGAAGTATATTACATTTAATATTTAATAACATGATATTATGGGAAGAGTGTTTATGGTTATGTTGGCTATAAAATGCCCCTTAGTGAGAGGTGGGGTCTGGCGTCTAACAGTACAGAAGCATCTGTACTTCTCTGCATACAGTTTTAATGGTGCACTTGTCATTGTTCTGTAAAGTCTTTCTGCATTTTCATCTATTTTTGTGGTAGTTCTGTGGCCCACCAAAAAATCAATTGATGACAACTGACAGTCTTTGCAACCAAAGTTCCAGACCTGTGATATAAATCAGTAACATGAAGAGAAGAGTTTTTATACCCTGCTTTTCACTACCTGAAGGAGTCTCAGTGGCTTACAATCACCTTCCCTTCCTCTCCCCACAACAGACCCTATACAAGGCAGTTGGGGCTGAGAGAGCTCTGACAGGGCTGTTCTGTGAGAACAGCACTATAAGAACTGTGACTAGCCCATGATCACCCGGCTGGCTGCATGTGGATGAGTGAGAAATCCAACTTGGATCACTAGATTAGAAACCACAACACTTAACCATTACATCAAGCTGTCTACTAATGTGGCAGGGTTTGCCCTGGTCAGTATTTGTTTTGGGAGACCAGAAAGAATTACATGGTTGCTATGCAGAGGCAGGCAATGGCAAAGAATCTCTGAACGTCTCATGCTCCAAAAACTCTATGGGGTAACCACAGGTTAACAGTGACTTGACTGCAAACAAACAAACAAAAAATAAGTGCACAGCTTACTCTGTCTATGGCAATATATATTATCTGCCATATATTCCCTGTTGATATCCCCAAATATTTTGGCCTGTTACTAAAACATGTATACACAGAAAGGGTATTTGAATACCACTGTAAACATAACAATTGCTATGTTTAAGAAAGGGTTTTCAGAACCAGACAATATTCAGCTCTGACAATTCTTAGAGAGAATGTATATTTTAAATCTCAGGACACATTCCGTGGGGTGTTTTTCTATCCCTCACATAGAAATTAGTCACAAAGAAATTAGTCACATAGGAGGTGAGTACACTGGCCTCCAACTTTTGATAGCAACCAAATATTCAAAATGAAATCCTCTCAAGGGTGACAAGGAAGGAAGGAAGGAAGGAAGGAAGGAAGGAAGGAAGGAAGGAAGGAAGGAAGGAAGGAAGGAAGGAAGGAAGGAAGGAAGGAAAACATAGGACCATTCTGCATGACTTAAATGTAACTAAAGTCTTACATTTTGTGAACGCTATTAATTTAACGTTCCGCATGACATTGTAATGCGCAAAACTCCTGCCGAACTCCTGCAACAATCAGAATTGTATAGCGCTTAGGGGGAAATCCAGAAAAGTGGATTCCCCTTGAAAAAACCGCTACACTTCTGAGCTCAAGCTGCAACACATCAGCAAAAGACATGTGTGTTCTCAAAATAGAGGTAGAAAGAATGACCCTCCCTCGCTCTTGCCCCCAAGCTTCCGGAGATGCAATCACCATTTCCCCCCCCCCCTTAGACTGGCGAAAGCAACGAATGAGCAAGGCTTCTCCAGCTGAAGTCCCTCCACAGAAGTGATTAACAGTAAAACAAAGCTCCCTACTGCAAATGTTGTTAAAGTTCCCAAGCACAATATATCCCCCTGTTCGACACTGCCCGTAATTTCTGCCACAAATTGCACCCACTGGAGGGGGGGGGGGTTACTTGAACAGCATGGAAACAATTCCTACGCTAGCCAGTTCCTATGCTAACAAAAAAGGTATTTCTGAGACAATGATTGAACAAATATTCTTGGATTTTATTTGTTTTATTTACTTGGATTTTAGTAAAGCTTTTGACAAGGTTCCCCATGATGTTCTGATGGATATGTTGAAGGACTGCAATCTGGATTTTCAGATAGTTAAGTGGATAGGGAATTGGTTAGAGAACCACACTCAAAGAGTGTTGTCAATGGTGTTTCATCAGACTGGAGAGAGGTGAGTGGCGGGGTACCTCAGGGCTCGGTGCTCAGCCCGGTACTTTTTAACATATTTATTAATGATCTAGATGACGGGGTGGACTACTCATCAAGTTTGCAGATGACACCAAATTGGGAGGACTGGCAAATACTCCGGAATATAGAGACAGAGTTCAACGAGATCTGAACACAATGGAAAAATGGGCAAATGAGAACAAGATGCAATTTAATAAAGATAAGTGTAAAGTTCTGCATCTGGGTCAGAAAAATGAAAAGCATGCCTACTGGATGGGGGATATGCTTCTAGGTAACACTGTGTGTGAACAAGACCTTGGGGTACCTGTGGATTGTAAACTAAACATGAGCAGGCAGTGTGAGGCAGCGGTAAAAAAGGCAAATGCCATTTTGGGCTGTATCAACAGAGGCATCACATCAAAATCACAAGATGTCATAGTCCCACTGTATACGGCACTGGTCAGACCTCACCTGGAGTACTGTGTGCAGTTCTGGAGGCCTCACTTCAAGAAGGACATAGATAAAATTGAAAGGGTACAAAGGAGAGCGAAGAAGATGATCTAGGGCCAAGGGACCAAGCCCTATGAAGATAGGTTGAGGGACTTGGGAATGTTCAGCCTGGAGAAAAGGAGGTTGAGAGGGGACATGATAGCCCTCTTTAAGTATTTGAAAGGTTGTCACTTGGAGGAGGGCAGGATGCTGTTTCTGTTGGCTGCAGAGAAGAGGACACGCAGTAATGGGTACAACGATATAGGCTAGATATCAGGAAAAAAATATTCACAGTCAGAGTAGTTCAGCAGTGGAATAGGCTGCCTAAGGAGGTGGTGAGCTCCCCCTCCCCCTCACTGGCAGTCTTCAAGCAAAGGTTGGATACACACTTTTCTTGGATGCTTTAGGATGCTTAGGGCTGATCCTGCGTTGAGCAGGGGGTTGGACTAGATGGCCTGTATGGCCCCTTCCAACTCTATGATTCTATGATTCTATGATTCATTGCAACTGGTGTGTCTGGGCTTTTACAAAACAGTTTTTAAAGGGAAAGGGGCTTTTCGGGAGCATGGACACAACAGTCCATTGGCTGTTCTGTTTGATTGATGGCCAGGGGCGGAAAGAAGCACAGAAAAATATCGCTTCCTTTGTTGCGATTCCAGCGAGACCAGAAACCTGTGGGGAATGAATACAATGCTACTGGGACTTCAATATTCCACTAAAATTAAAGGTATGCAGAATTACGAAATTCCACTACTAAATATAGCATTTCTGCATACTGAAAACATTGGTCCTTGTGTGGAAAGGCCCATAGGATTCACATCCCTTGTAGAAGTTATTCTTGCATTAAACTCCGATGATGGATGAATTAGACAAAGTAATATACAAACTGGAAGTCTAGCTGTTTGATTTTAACATTTGATTTAGACTGTAGAGCTTTTAAATCTATGTATGTGATATGCAGTTACAAACAGACAAGTATTGTATGACTTTCCTCAAGCAGAGTATTCCTTGGTCTGCCGTCCAAGTAGTCACTCTGCCTAGCTTCTGATATCTGAGCCAGTTCCGGGAGGGTGGTACAGAAATTTAATAACTAATATATTAATAATAATGTAACAGGATTGGGCTATAACTTTCCACCTTCCTCCTAGGTTCAAATTACAGAAAAAAAAATAAATTATAACCCTCTCCCCTATTTCTGCACCCTATCTAACAGAGAGCTATAAATACCATCAGCCCAAAGTTGTATGTGCCACCGTATATACCTAATGTCTAACAGCTAAAAGTCTGAACACAGAGCAAGAGGCTCTTCATGCATCAGTGTATTTTTCCCACTAATGTATTGCTTCAAAAAGGCAATTTACTCTAAAGTAAATCTGCTTGCTTAAAAAAAACAGAACCAAGTACCTCTGAACTCTCCAGTTCTATCTTGACTTCAGTAGCCAAAATGAACTGACTGATGAAATTGTAAAGTTACAATGTAATTATACTCCTATCTCAATTCCTCTAATTTCCTTTCAGTAAAATTAACTATAATTAACACACAAACCTGTTTTTTAAATGGGGTGAAGGATGGAACTCCCCCTCCCACAGCTGTCTTGGAGGGCAGGAGGTCAACAAGAGGCATGGGGCCATGGTGGAGGGCAGGCAGAGACATCTTCCTACACTCCACTGGTGGCCGGGAACAGACGGGGTATTTTGTTGAAGCATTTGTTGAGGGGATGGGCTGTTTCCCCACCGGGCCTTAGTGGTGAGGACAGTGGGGGGAGAGTTGGGGAAGTCACAGAGGGTGCAGGCGAGCTCGGGAAGGTAGCAGTGCCTTCGTAGAGGGAGTAGGGGACATTCCCCACTGGTCTGCAGCAGCAAGGATAGCAGAGAGAGCCTCAGAGAAAGAGTGGGTGGGACAGGGAGTGTGGCAGTGCCTTCTTACAAGGGAAAGGGAGATTTCCCTGATAGGGAGGACACTGGGGAGAATGTCAGGGAAAGTGCAGAGCTTGCAATCAGACTTCCACGGTACTCTCCAGTGGTATTCACTGAGAGCCAATCAGAGGCCCAGGGGAGAGCATGGCAGCTGTCTGACTGGGCCTCAATGGGAAGAGCCCTTCCTAACTGAGAGCCAATCAAAGGCCCAGCACACTGCTGGGTAGCATAGTAAGGATTTTATGTGGTATGATACCTGGGCTGATTCTGCACTTACTTTTTTCCCCTCACTGTCGATCCTGCTGAATTCAGATTGATTTGAACCCAGGTCATTCTCCTTCTCCTCACCCCCTTCTGCACTTGATTGGGAAAGCTCAGAGTGGGGTGGGGAGGGGAGCACTGGTCACAAAGCTGAGCTACCTTTCCTGAACAGGTGTGTGTGTGGGGTTCAGGTAAAGTCCAGATTTAGGAAATTAGAGGTATTGAGATAGGAGATTTTTGGCGAGACCGGAAACCTGTGGGAAACGATTGAAACGCTACTGGATTCCACTATAAAGGCAGGTATGCGTTACGCTGAATTCCACTATTTTAAATTCTGTTATTTCTTTCTGCAAACAATTTGCCACATTGATCCTTGTACGGAATGGGCCTCAGAATTGTACCCTTGGGGAAATGTTTATTCTGCATCTTGGTATTTTGTATGTAATCTAAAAATCTAATTAAAAATACAGATATGATTCCATATTTATGCTAAGATAGTTAGCAGTAGTATTGGGTAGGAGTCTCAGTTTTGCTAAGATTATTGACATATAGAATGAGGTAAACAACCAAAGTTCTGATTGGTGGGAAGGGGAATAATGCAAAATCTCATGATGATCCAGCAGTTTCACACTGGAAAATGTCACTTAGGTCTTTTGTTCAAGGATGGTGATTTTTCAGATGAGAAACAAAGGGATATTGAAATATCCTACCACTGATTTCTGAATATTGCAGTTTTAATGTCAGAGTTCAAACATTAATCCAGGGCCTGACCTGACTGTTGTATGCAGAGAGCAGAAGGGGGCTGCTGACACATGATGGCATTGGAGAATGAGCAAAATGACATCGATGATTATAGTATTTTCCGATCATGAATAGCGGCATTTTGGTTTGCTGGTTTGTGTCTGTTAGATGTCCCACTGTTGCTGAGGTTATGGAACTGTCTGTCAGCAAGAAAAACCCATTCTTCCTTCAACAGCGTATTACATAACAGAAGCCGTATTGGATCACACCAATGGCCCATTTAGCACAACACTCACACACGGGCCAACATCCAAATGCCATCAGGAGGTCCACCTGCAGGGCCAGGACTCCAAAAACTCTCCCACTGTTCCCCCCTCCCAGCACCAAGAATACAGAGCGTTACTGCCCTAGACATGGGGTTCCATATACCCCCTGTGGCTAATAGCCATAGATGGACTTCTGCTCTATGTGTTCATTCAGTTCCTCTTGAAGTTGTCTATGCTTGTAGCTGCTACCACTTCCTGTGGCAGTAAATTCTGTGTATTAATTACTCCTTTGGTGGAGAAGTATTTCCTTATCTGTTCTAAGCCTACTGCTCATTAATTGCATTGGATGCCCTTGAGTTCTTGTACTGAGAGAAAGAGATAGAAGTAATTCTTTTTCTACCATCTTTATCTCTATCCTATACATAATCTTATAAACATCTGTGATGTCACCCCTCAATAATTTCTCCAAACTAAAAGTCCTACTCTCTTTAACCCTTCTGCATAGAGAATGTGTTCTGCCCCCTTAATCATGGGATGGTCAGTGAATTCCATCCAGATCAGAATGGATTCTGGAGATTTTTGGTGGGGGGGAGAGATCATTTGGGCATGAAATTGGGGTCATGGTGAGTAGACAGGTAGCTGTGAGTTCCTGCATTTTGCAGGGGGTTGGACTGGATGACCTTGGAGGTCTCTTCCAAATATATGATTCTATTATCTTAGTTGCCCTTTTTTAAACCTTTTCCAATGCTTTTCCAATTTGGTGTAGTGGTTAGGAGTGACAGCTTCAAATCTGGAGAGCTACTCCACCTACAGTCAATTGGGTGACCTTAGGTTTAGACTTGTTACAGTCCTCTTACAGAGCAGTTTCTCTCAGAGCTCTCTCAGCCTCACCTACCTCACCTATAGGTATCTGTTGTGGGGAGAGGAAGGAAAGGCAATTGTAATCCATTTTGAGACTCATTCAGGTAGTGAACAGTGGAATATAAAAAACAACTCTTTGTTTCCTACTTCACAAGGATTTGGTACAGTAGTCAGATCTGGGATTTTTGGGAAATCCCAAATGTTCATTGATCCAATAGATCGGGGGTGGGGGGGGGGGAGGAAGCCATCCCACAGGAAAAAAGTCATCTCACAGCTAAGCTGACAGGCAGTGTTCTCTTTCCTGCCAGCACAGCTGGTTCCAGGGCTAACTTCTCATGCAATCTGGTTTCCCAAGAAACCAGCCCGAAGCTTTAACCCTCTGTGGGGGTGTAACAGGAAGATGTATTCTGCTGGTCTTTTCTCCTAGCAAGGCTTGGAGCAACTGGGATAGGGCTGTTTAATCAAACTGGGGGAAGAATGGACAGCCCTTCTCCCTTCTCCAGTGCCATGTCTTCCATCCACATTGCCCACTCCCTCAGCTTCTTTTATGGTCAGATCAGGTGTCTGAAATTCCAGGTGCACAACCCTAGTTGTTTGGCCACATAAAGAGCCTGTTTTAAGATTCAGCCTTGTCATTTGGGAATTATTATTGTCATCCCTAATAGCACTAACTATCTGTTTGGCTGGTTCAGGGATCTTCAAGTGCCATCTGTGGGTGTACTCTGTGAATCAGAGCCATTAAGGTATATCTAACGTGACACAGACAAAACCTAGAGAGAGCATAATTTCCTTTATATGGGCTGTATTCTCTGCCTACTTTAATATAAAATAAGGAACAGAATAGTAATCCAATGAATGTTTTAAATATCAAGCCCCTAAATTCAATTAGCATTCTTTCTATTATAAACTACAAAAGACAAGGTATGCATTACAGGAGGCGT
Organism: Paroedura picta; assembly: GCF_049243985.1. Lineage (NCBI taxonomy): Eukaryota > Metazoa > Chordata > Lepidosauria > Squamata > Gekkonidae > Paroedura > Paroedura picta. The sequence continues at coordinate 64,636,819 of NC_135374.1, read as the reverse complement.
AGGTGGAAACACAAGCATTTACATGCCTGCAGAGCAGCTCATTGCAAGGATAATAACCAGGTAACAGGATTTGATTCTGCTATGTGCTGCTCCCCAGCAATGACAAATACTAGTGACAGGAGGGGGACCCACAAAGACTTGTAGGAGGCATTTTATTTTCCTCTTTCCAGTATTTCCTCTTTCCCTTTCATGAAAGCCCCATGGCTTTTCCCCTTTTCCAGCTTCCTTCTCTCCTTCCCTCCCTCAGCCAACCTTCCTAAATCTGGCCTTCAGTCTTTAGTTTCCCCTCTTTCCCTATCCCAGCAACTGAGTAAACTCTGGCTGAGTTGTGTGTTGCTGGCTGGGCCAGAGCAGTTGTGTGGTGGAGAGCCTGCAAGAATTTGAGGTAGGCACCTCATGTCCTCTCCACCCTATCTCCTCTTTCCCTTTTCCTGGAAGTCTCTATGGTTCATTTCCTCCTTCCCTATCACCACCCAACCTACCTTATATCTGCTCCCATTTTCAGTTATATTTATTTTTATTTATTTTTATTTACAATGTGATCAATACAGCTATGTTGGTCTGGAGCAGCAGAACAAAGTCAGAGTCCAGTAGCACTTTTAAGACCAACAAAGTTTTATTCTGGGTATAAGCGTTTGTGTGTCACTGGATTCAGACTTTGTTCATAATATTGTGAGTTTCACATTATTATTGGGCTTTAAACATCATAGCACTTCTACACCAAACAAATCACATTTCTGTGCCATGGAATATCTCATTTTATGTATAAATAAATCATGCAGATTTAAATGTTAATATCTACTCCTCTTAATTATGACAGTAATCTTGCCTTCTACTTGAAATTAATTTTCCACATGTTTTAAGAAGATGGCAAAGAAAGGAAGCAATATGGGGTAAAATTAAAGCAGGAAGTAGAAGGGGAATGGGAAGATGTGCAAGGCATGTAATCCTTTCATCCTGTTCCCAAAATCTCAGCAATTTTGTCAAGCTCCACCTCAACATTTTTTAACTTTGTAGCTATATAGAGACATGGTTTTAAAATGGACGCTGAGATTCTTGGGATGGGACACTCGGTGGGAGAATATATACCATGCTATGAATAAACAAGAGCCTCTTGTGGCGCAGAGTGGTAAGGCAGCAGACATGCAGTCTGAAAGCTCTACCCACGAGGCTGGGAGTTCAATCCCAGCAGCCAGCTCAAGGTTGACTCAGCCTTCCATCCTTCTAAGGTCGGTAAAATGAGTACCCAGCTTGCTGGGGGGTAAACGGTAATGACTGGGGAAGGCACTGGCAAACCACCCCGTATTGAGTCTGCCATGAAAACGCTAGACGGCGTCACCCCAAGGGTCAGACATGACTCGGTGCTTGCACAGGGGATACCTTTACCTTTACCTTTATGAATAAACATACAAACAAAAGAAATAAAAAGCTCCCTAAGAAAATCTACTTTAATATCTAGCTTTGGTAAGCATTTCAAGAGTTTGAAAGGAAATGCTCCATTAAACAATGCCCTGCCCTCACACCCACCTCCCTCTCTCTTCTCCCAGGGATATTTTTTCCTTATTCTTTTTAGAGCAAACTGCCTGGAGCAACGAATAGGCATTCAATCATGCAGGCAAAGCCAAAAAGAATTTCCCCCCAAAGTTGTCACATAAAGCATGTCTCTCTAAAGCCCACCCCTCCAAATCAGGAACGAGATTAATTTTTTTAAGATTGCAGACTCGTGATTCCATAAGGGGAGGCATTATAAAAAGCACTATGCATTTATGATTAGATACATAGGCATTTCAATGGAGAAGTTTTACTTTTAAAAACTTAGCGGGCATTGTGGGCCCCTTAAAACATTGCAAAAGGGGATTAGCTCCCTGGCTTGACTGACAGGCAGAAGAAAGTCTTGTGTAAAGTGTGTTGGTCTCTTCTGCCATTTCAAGCAGGCATGTGGAGTGTAAGCAGCGCAAGAAGGCAGCAGACAAAAGCGACAGAGCCAGAAGGTGAGGAATGGCCGGAGGCACAATAATTTTTAGCACTACACCGTTTCACTGGCATAATGCTATTTTTTTTCAATGTGTGGAAATGCCCTTAATGCGTGAGAGAGAAAAAAGTCAATAGTTACATATACTTTCAGAAATGAAAAAAGTCTATTGTTTATTTACCAGGTAACATATATTCCTACCTTGTACTCCTCTTTCATATAGGAGTTTGCATTGAGGCCTCAAGTTTATAGGTTGATTGTCTTTCAACTATTTAGAGCTGATTAGCTTTTCTAGAACAATATAGCAGCATAGGATGTAGCCCTATGATGGAAGACCAATCTGTGAAATTAGTGGCAGATAAATGTCCACTGAACAATACTGCACAACAAAATGTGTTGCAACTTCTGTGGAGCAGGATGTTCATATGATCAGAATCTGAGTGTGTGCACATATAAAAGGCACGTGTTGAGCCACACAAGTTTAAGCGCACACACAAACAGAAAAATAGAAATAACTGCAGTTTGGGGGCAGGGATTGCTTTGTCTTTCAAGAAGACTTGGTGCTTATTGTTTTGTTGAGGCAGAGTTTTGGCAAACTGTGATTGACTTCCTTTAAAAAATTATAATAAAAGAAAACATCATTGTCTGTAAGTCCCTTATATAGTGTACTTTAAACTCTACAGCAGATTCTTGCTGCCAAGACTCTATATTTGAAAAGCTTTTCCTTCCCTTCCACTCCCATATGAGTTCACAAAAATGTAAGGAGAGGAAAAACCCTCCACAAACTCATTAGAGCCTGCTGTGTAATTATCAGCAATTAAAAGCTACTGTCCCAAACCGGTACATGCATTTTGACAGACTCTGATAAATGATGAGCCCTTGGAGCAACAAACTAGTACATACCTACACACTTTATCTGCAGTCTGAACAATTTATTTCATTCAATATAGCAGGGGGGCAGCCACTTTTGTTCACTCCCTGTATGAACATTCCCAAAAGCTCAATGGAAACATGCATCACTAATAAAATCCATAAGAACTTCAGGCAGTGTTAGAAGGATGATAGGATCGCTGATATAGAGGGAAACCATTTAAGACTTGTTTGGTTTATCATGTAAAATTAATGATTTATGACAAACTTTAGGTGGAGTAATATCCAATTACGGCTTACAGTTAGGAGACAGTACTAGATTTAAAGGATTTTAACTACAGACCAGTCTGTCTGACCTGTATCAAAGAGACGTTTCTGGAACACATTTTAAAGGAGTCAGTCTGCAGACATCTAGGACAACTTGGTGATCCAGGGAAGTCAGCATGTATTTTTCCCCAACAGGTCCTCCCAAGCCAACTGATCAAGTGGTGAGCTGACTGGATAGTGGGAATGCTTTCAATAAAGCTTTTGACTAGGTTCTTCATGATGTTCTTATGATTAAAATGGGGGACAGTGAACTGAACTCTAGGATAGGTTGGTGGGTAGATAACTGGTTGGAGAACTGAACACACTTGATGGCATTTCACAAGATTGGAGGGAGATATCCCATAGGATGCCACAGAACCTGTTTCTGGGCCCAATACTTTTCAATATTTTTATAAATGAACTGGAGGGTATGTGTGAAGGGACTTTTTGTTAAATTTGCAGATGACACCAAATTGGAAGAAGTAGAAAACACATTGGATGATAGGGATAGAATTCAATGATCTAAACACATTAGAAATTGGGCAGAAGTGAATAAGATGCTATACAGCAAGGAAAAGTGCAGAGTTGTACTTCTAGGTAACAAAAATGGGAAGCACGCATACCAGATGGGGAACACAATTTTGGGTAGCTGTGTGTGTCAAGATCTTGAGTGGACTGTAAACTAAATATGAGAAGTTGGTGTGATGCAGTGACAGAAAAAAAAGGTTCATACATCTTGGGGTGTATCAACAGAGGCAGAACATCCACATTGAAAAATGTTATAAGTCCACAGTACGTTGCCTTGGTCAGCTGCACCTGTAGTCTTGTGTGCAGTTCTGGATAGTGGTGTGCAAACAACAATGGTATTTTTTGGTGTAGGTATATTGCACCCCTCCAAAATATCTGTATTTTCCCAATATTCCTGAATCCCAATCCCAATATGGATTTGACTTTAGTAAATATTCAGTAATGCCATGATATTTGGGCTCCATGGCATTTAAATATTGGGGCTCCATGGCATTGAAAGGGATCTCAGTCCCTTTAAATGCCTTCTCTACTCCCTTTAAATGCTGAGATCCTTTTAAAAGCAATGCAGTTAAAATATTTAAATGCCATGGAGCCTAAGACATCAAGCAAGATATACCAGCAGTATATGAGGAGCAGTGGGGGATGCTTACCCATCAGTGCCATCTTTATGTACCACCTGGACCTCTTAAGAATAGAAGTCCTACATTTCACCGTGATGTCAAGCCAACTGGGCACTTTGGATGATACAAGATTCTCCACTTGCTAATCTAAGAGTTCAGGTGGCCTCAGGTTCATGTGGATGTGGCTTAATACATCAGTTCCTGTGGCATCTGCTAGCAAGCCAAAGAGCAACCTGGGAAACAAACAGTACTGCTATATCCCCTGCTGTCTCCCTCAGGATCTTGGCAGGCCATGTCTATAGAGTTTATCACCAACCTACCTAACTCAGGTATACAGGCATCCTAGTAGCTGTGGGCCTCCTTGCAAAGATGGCCCATTTCATCACCTGTATTGGCCCCCCTATGGCTCATGAGACTGCTCAGCTGTACCTGCAGAATATTTTCTGACTTCATGTATGATGGGAATACCTAGGGTGTTTCCGCACAAGGACCAATGTTGCCAATTGCTTCGCTGGAAGTTCGGAGGAGAGAGCCAGGGGGAGGGACTTTGTTGGAACCGCAGTCATGAGAATGCACAGGTCTTTTTCGCTAGTGTTGCAGATTGTTCGCAAGAGTGTAGCGCTTTTCAGAGGGTGAATCCACTTTTCCCGATTTCCCTAGAAGCGCTACAACAAATTGTTTTTCAGAGAACTGTTGCAGGAGTGTTGCAGATTGTGTGCGACATCTTGCCGAACTGCAAATTAGTAGTGTTTACAATATGAAAGCCGTCTGCTACATTAAACTCGTGCGGAATGGCCCCTAGTATTGTATCCTACATCATAGGATGTAGTTCACACCCCACTTCTGGTGAGTTCTATGCTGTTTGCTGGGTATCTGAGTACGTCTGTCATCAGCTCTACATCCCCAACTGAATGGTCAGATGGAATGCACCAATGCTACACTGGAACAGTATCTAAGGTGTTATATAATTCATTATTAAATTGAAGACTGTAGCAGTAACATATTTCAAGGGGCTCAAAGCAGGAGAGAGTATTTTCTTGCTTTCAGGTACTTTCTTACTTCTCCTTGATGCTCTTTTCACAAGAACTATGTGGGTAAGAAACATGCTATCATGTATTTCTCTTATTGCATTTGTATATTGCCAAGACATTTGGAGTAGCACTCAGGCCATCGTCCATCCAAGCACCTGTCAGGCCCAGACCAGCTTAGCTTTAGAAAAAGAACGAGACTCAGATTCCCTTGGAATCGATAGTGAAAATATTTTCAGTGGTGGTGACACGTCTTCAGTGTTTTTACATCTACAGGTCTCATCCCTTTGAAATGCTGTGTCCTTTGCCACCTTTTTCTCATAGAAACACCAGAGCCTACAGAGGATAATGCTAAAACAAATTACTTGCCCATTTATCCTTGCAAAATCCATTGAAATCAGAACACTTAACACCCCTGTCTATATAATTCTCAAAAATAAGTGAACCTCAAGTTCTTCTGTTTATGTTATATTTTAAACCTTGCAATTTTGCCATGGAAACCACCTGTCTTTTCTCTCTCTTTCTTTCTCTCTGAGATGGCAAATGGGGCTGAATGACTGTGTAATGGAGAAGAGGAGGAAAATCACAGCACCTAATGAAAAGAAAGAAAATGGTTGATTTGAGAGCAAAAGGAGTGAGTGGTGGATGGTAAGGTTTTAAAATATGTTTTGCCTGAGCCCCAAGTTACTGATCCATTTGCCAAAGGACCATTTGGAAAAAAGAATGAATGGGCAATGCATCTCACTGCTCCCTGGCAAATGACAATTCTTTGTTTAAAATAGGAGAAAGAATGAGGACAACACACTTGAAGCATATATGCACAGATGGGAGAGGGGAGCAAGAGAAGGCAGAAGACCCAGTTCTCACACTTGTGTGGTCCAGATTTAGTGGGTGTAATACTATAACATGGATTATGAAAAGACAGTGACTCAGAAGTTTACGGTTTGAGGGATACGGACAAAGATTCTGAGAACAAGGGCCATTGGATAAGAGAAGCCTCTATCTTATTTTAAAAGGCTAGAGCTAAAAAGATTGTTCAAAGACTGCTAAAAATATTTGATTGTCATGAAGTAAACTATCCAAGGTCTCTTGGAATACATATCAAGAACCCTCAACTCAAAATCTCCCATATGTGCAAAGATTACATATTAAGGAAAAAGCTAAAATAGACACATGTGCTGATACAGGGTAGTGCACATAAGAACCGAGGCTCCAGCCTCCCTCATCAACAGAAAACTAACTCTGTCTGTACTGACAGGGTGGATCTCTCATAAGGGTACACATAGAGCCTGATGCAGCAAATCTCACTTCAGTCCCAGGTCATGGCTACAGTGATGCTCTTGCACACAGTATCCTTTTGCAAATGTGTGATGGTCCTTGCTCTATCACATGCACCCCAGATATGCAGTATGTGTGAACCCAAGACTGTGCTTATGGTTGGTTTGGGAGGAGGCTTGGTCAAACCGTAGTAGGTGATTAGTGCTTTCAAACTGAGGGCCATTCCGCACAACTTTAATAAAGCACTAGTCTTACATTTTGTTTTCGCCACTAAAACTACGTTCCGCATGACGTCATGAGCAATCTGCAATACTCCTGCAACACTAGCGCCAAAATCGCTTCGTTATAGCGATTTCCGGGGAATCGGGAAAAGTGGATTCACCCTCAGAAAATCGCTACACTCATGCCAACAACCTGCAACACTTGCGAAAAAGACCTGTGCATTCTCAATGTAGCGGTTGCAACAAAGTCCCTCCCCCTGGCTCTCTCCTCCGAACTTCCGGCAAAGCGATCGCCATTTTATTTCCTCGGAGAGGGGAAAGCAACGAACCAGCGAGGCTTCATTCACCCAGCGAGGCTTCTCCAGCCACAGTCCCTCCACAGAAGTGCTTTAAAGCTCCCCTAAGTCCCCAAGCACAACACAGCCCCCTGTTCGCCAGTTCCCATTAATTTTGCCCCAAAATCGCGCCCGTGCGGAGGGGGGGATTTTTTTTCCACTCGGGGGAGCGTGATAATGATGAATCACCAGCTCACACGCCAGCTAGATGGGTCTCTCCATTGAAACGAATCAACGCATTTTCATTGCAACGTGTGTGTGTGTTTTTTAAAACTGTGCTTAAAGCGAAAGGGGCTTTTCAGGAGCATGATAACAACTGCCCATTGGCTGTTCTGTTTGATTGACGGCCAGGGGCGGGAAGAAGCACAGAAAAAAATTGCTTCCTTTCTAGCGATTCCTGCGAGACCAGAAACCTGTGGGGAACGAATGAAACGCTACTGGATTCCACTACAAATGAAGGTATGCGGAACGCCGAGATTCCACTATTTAAAATAGCGTTTCTACTTTGTGAAAGCAATTGAGAACATTGGTCCTTGTGCGGAAAGGCCCTGATAATGTGACTGGCATTAATATCCTTGAGTTTAACTGTACATCAAAGTTACACAAGCAGGGATCCATGAGACTCTCATGGCTGAAATTTCATCATTTCCCTTGGCCAGCCAGGCCTGTCCTTCACTAGCCACTAGCCACTTCTGCATTCCATTCACCCTTCTGACTCATGTGGTTGGGGATGGAAGTTCATGGTCCCCTCTTCCTGCCTGTCCAAAACTGTCCAAGCTGTATTTTGGGATGACATGAGTGGTGCATGGGGCTAGTATTGGTGGCAGAGGGGAGGCTGAGAAGTGGTGTCTTCAGCTCCTCTGGCTGAAGAGCTAGCATGGTATAATGACTAAGTGCAACAGACTATAATCCAGAGAACTGGGTTTGATTCCCCACTCTTCCATATGCAGGGTGACCTTGGGTTAGTCACAATTCTCCTGGCACAATTATTACAGAGCAATTCTCTTGAAGTTCTCTCGGCCACACCTACCTCACAGGGTGTCTGTTGTGAGGAGAGGAAGTGTTTGTAAGCTGCTCTGGGACTTTTTCGGACAGAGCACCATGCTGAAAACTTCTGCCACTTTGCTTCATATTACTTTCCAGTGGGCAACTTATGGGAAGCTAGAACCTAATGTGAAAAGGGAACTATCTGTAACTGCTCCGTGGGAGCGGTATAAATAAAGCAGTAAGGGAAAGAGGGGTCGGCAGAGTTCGGGATGGGGAACAGAACCCATTGGCCCTTGCTCTAGGACTGACAATCGGGGGGGGGGGGGCAAGCCAGAGGCACGAAGCGATTGTCAGTCCTGGGCTAGTGCGGCTCCCAATTGGCCCCCTAAGTCCAGAACTGCCCACCCAGCCCACTAAGTTGCCCACCTGCCACTGCCTGATGCAATTACAAGAACCCATTTCCCTTGGAGCTTGGCTCCAACAAGGTAGGGGTGGCAGGGCGCCGACGAGTGAGCCTTCTCGGTGGGGAAAGAGGCAGGGATGCCGCGTCTGAGATGCGGTGGCTCTGCTCCTTTCCCCGCCAGGAAGCTGGGGCCAGGGATGGGAGGGGGCCAAGAAATGAGGATTCATGGCTGGGAAGGGAGCAGGGAAGCCAGGGCCTGGGGTGGGAGTTGGGCGGGAAACGTGTCTTCCTGGCTAGGAAGGGAGCAGGGATGCCGCATCAGAGATGCGCCGCCCCTGCCCCTTTCCCAGCCAGGAAGCCGGGGCCTGGGGTGGGAGGGGGCGGGAAATGGGGCTTCCTGGCTGGGAGGGCAGCAGGGACCCTGCTTCTTTCCCCGTGCCACGGCTGGGGTCCCGGGGGGGTGCCACCATACAGGGGGGCTGCCCAGGAACGATGCTATTGCCCGCTGTATTTAGCATACAGCAGGCTTGATTTCTAGTAGATGAATAAGTCATGTGTTTAGGCACAAGGACTCCACATCTGGGTGTAGAACTGAGCCTACATATAGCCAATTTTCTGCTGCTGGTAGGGGCTTGTGCCTCCCTTTAGTACCTACAGGAACTAAATCCTGCAATGCCAGTAGGGGGCCACAGCAGTCCAACAGTGAGCAGTCCACTCTAAGTTTTGTTACTACCTTGTGTGTAACAGAGAGGAAGGAAAGCATAGAAAAGATGTCAGGTCCATTTGAAATGGAAGGTGTCCCCAATAAAATGGCACCAAACTATAGCTGCTCTGGAATGAAATCTGAAGCATTTGGTGTTCATCTTGGTAGCAAAGAGGTCTATGTTGGAGAATCCCCAGTTGGGGACTATCTAGCAGTAGTTGACTGACCACTCTTAATGCACTAAAATTTTCCTAATGAGGGATTCTGCTATACCGTTATTAGCCCTGCTGTGTGAATATGGATGCTATGTCCAATAAGGAAACATGACTTATGGCTCATTCTCAAACTAGAGAGGTTGTCGAAAGGCATTTAGCTGTACTGGATGAGTTCAAATCCCCTGGTCCGGATGAAATGCACCCAAGAGTACTCAAAGAACTTTCCAGAGAACTTGCACAGCCCTTGTCCATCATCTTCGGAACCTCTTTAAGCAGTGGTCCCCAACCTCCGGACCGGGGACCGTTCCCGGTCCGTGGATCAGTCCGTACCGGCCCGTGGTTCCTCCTCATCCTCCTCCCCGGCTACTGCCTCGGGGGCTGCCCTGCCACTCTGCTGCCGGCTCACCTTTGGTGCTCTCCATCGGACGCCATGGCTGGGGCTCCCCCTCGGCGTGGCACTGCGCAGCTGCTGCTGGCAGAAGTCAGCGGGCGGTGGGAAGTCAAGGGCGTCGGTGGGAAAGCAAGTGGAACAGGGGCTCAGCAGTTCCTTGGCAAAAGACTCCCCCCCCCCCAGGCCTCAGTAAAATTGTCAAGCATTGACCGGTCCCCGGTGATAAAAAGGTTGGGGACCACTGTCTTTAAGGACTGGAGATGTCCCAGAGGACTGGAAGAGAGCAAACGTTATTCCGATCTTCAAAAAAGGGAGGAAGGATGATCCGGGAAACTACAAACCAGTGAGTCTGACCTCTGTTGTGGGAAAGATAATGGAGCAGATATTAAAGGGAGCGATCTGCAAACATCTGGAGGACAATTTGGTGATCCAAGGAAGTCAGCATGGATTTGTCTCCAACAGGTCCTGCCAGGCCAACCTGGTTTCCTTTTTTGACCAAGTAACAGGTTTGCTGGATCGGGGAAATTCGGTTGATGTCATTTACTTGGATTTTAGTAAAGCTTTTGACAAGGTTCCCCATGATGTTCTGATGGATAAGTTGAAGGACTGCAATCTGGATTTTCAGATAGTTAGGTGGATAGGGAATTGGTTAGAGAACCGCACTCAAAGAGTTGTTGTCAATGGTGTTTCATCAGACTGGAGAGAGGTGAGTAGCGGGGTACCTCAGGGCTCGGTGCTCGGCCCGGTACTTTTTAACATATTTATTAATGATCTAGATGAGGGTGTGGAGGGACTACTCAACAAGATTGCAGATGACACCAAATTGGGAGGACTGGCAAATACTCTGGAAGATAGAGACAGAGTTCAACAAGATCTGAACACAATGGAAAAATGGGCAAATAAGAACAAGATGCAAATTAATAAAGATAAGTGTAAAGTTCTGCATCTGGGTCAGAAAAATGAAAAGCATGCCTACTGGATGGGGGATACGCTTCTAGGTAACACTGTGTGTGAACGAGACCTTGGGGTACTTGTGGATTGTAAACTAAACATGAGCAGGCAGTGTGATGCAGTGGTAAAAAAGGCAAATGCCATTTTGGGCTGTATCAACAGAGGCATCACATCAAAATCACAAGATGTCATAGTCCCATTGTATACGGCACTGGTCAGACCACACCTGGAGTACTGTGTGCAGTTCTGGAGGCCTCACTTCAAGAAGGACGTAGATAAAATTGAAAGGGTACAGAGGAGAGCAACGAAGATGATCTGGGGCCATGGGGCCAAGCCCTTTGAAGATAGGTTGAGGGACTTGGGAATGTTCAGCCTGGAGAAAAGGAGGTTGAGAGGGGACATGATAGCACTCTTTAAGTATTTGAAAGGTTGTCACTTGGAGGAGGGCAGGATGCTGTTTCTGTTGGCTGCAGAGGAGAGGACACGCAGTAATGGGTTTAAACTTCAAGTACAACGATATAGGCTAGATATCAGGAATAAAATTTTCACAGTCAGAGTAGTTCAGCAGTGGAATAGGCTGCCTAAGGAGGTGGTGAGCTCCCCCTCACTGGCAGTCTTCAAGCAAAGGTTGGATACACACTTTTCTTGGATGCTTTAGAATGCTTAGGGCTGATCTTGCGTTGAGCAGGGGGTTGGACTAGATGGCCTGTATGGCCCCTTCCAACTCTATGATTCTATGATTCTAAATGAGTAATCCCTCTTTGAATAAAATAAGGGACCTCATTCCCTCTTATTTGTTTTGATAAAGCTGTGCTGTTATGTTGACTGTTACCAGGGCAGAGTCTGCACTTACTTTATTTATTCCATTGTCAATCCTGTTGAATTCAGATCGCTTTGAACTCATGTCTTCCTCTCCCCACCCCCCCATTGAAACAGGAAGATCTTCTGCACGTGGTTAGGGTAGTTCAGAAGGGGGGGGGGAGTCAAGCCTCTTTCTTTCTTTTCTTGAAGGGGGCGGGAGAGTAGCCAGGCAGGGAGCCTCTTTCTTTTCTTGGAGGGGTGGGGGAGAAGATCGAAAAAGGCAAAGGAGGGAAGAAAAATCCAGGACTGACAGAAGTTGAGAAAAATTAGGGGCTTCTCCTTTAAGGCAAGCGTGTCACATGACCAGGTGTGGCCTATCAGAGGTTCTCTACCACGGAGCTTGGTTTCCCAATCCAGATTTTAAAATATATTGAGCATTAAAAGCACTCCAATATATTGTACAATAAAGGTAGGGTCACTCCGGATCAATCCTTCTTGCTGCAGAACAAAAATTTAAATCGCCCCAAATCCAAACGGAAATCACATTCTGTGTAGAGGGCAGGGACTGAATCAATCTGGGGTTGAAATAAAAGCTCCGTGCAGTTTACACCCAGGTCTGCTTCTTCTTTTGAGGAGTGCTGAGAAAGAAGTGAGAGTTTATCCAATTTTTTTTTTTAGCTCTAACAAGTTAATGTTCAATTCCGTCAGAGACCATTTACCTTCACCTTATAGTTGAATCAGAACTGACAGGGGGGTGAAAAGGAAACATAGAAACAAACTCCAGAAAGTGTATTAGTGATAGAACCCAAGTGTCCTGGGTGATTCCAGACTAAGCAACTGAAAAATTGGATAACCTATGCAGAAATAACTTGTCCTGCACTAGTTAGGTAGAAGATCTAGTCCTCAGCTGTGGCTGTCTTGGAGACTGAGAACAATGTTTTCCTCCTTGTATACTCAGCCTTCTGGGTTGAGAGTGCTGGGGGAAAAAATCTATATTGATGCTGTGAGTATACCTATAGAACCTGGACTGTTGACTAAAACCATGCCTAGAGAAATACCTTAGCTTGTAAGAGGAGCCTGATACAAAGGTAATGTCCAAGGATTTCACTATAAGTCTGTTCTTCCAAGTACTGTCTAGTAACAAGTCTGTCTGCACATTAAAAAATTCTTTGTCTTTAAAGGGAAGGTCTTCAGTTTTGGCACAGATGTATGGGAACAAGGCCGAAGATTTCAGTCAAAAATGAAATCTCAATTTTTTTAAAAAAAAGATGCCAAAACTTTACTGCTGCAGTCGGATATTTTTTGACCTTTTTTTTTGTCTGTTCCCGGTGCAAAACAGAGCTTTTCTACCAGGTGTTTGGTTGAGGCTGGTGCGATGAGTACCGGGGAATTTCAAACTCCCCCCCCCCCGGTTATTCGGCATTAGACCTATATAGAACTGCACTGCTGTATCCCTAGCCACTCCAGCCCACTGAATCAACTGCATTGGAGGCTGGGGAGATCTTTTAGTTGTACACCATCATGTTCTGTTGTTTTTTATTGTTCATCTGTATTTCATTTTATTGGGGTAAGATTTGGGGGTTTTATTGTTATAAGATTTTTATGTTTTTATATATGTTGTAAGCCAGTCCACTGGGAGCAGCGGTCTAGAAATCAAATTGTAAATAAAAATAAAAATAAATAAAATCCAATCTCTGTGTAACAAGAAGGGTTTCAAAGACCAACAAATTCACTGGGGTATAAGTATGGATACCTCTCCTCCTCAATCCTGTAGGGAGTCTCCAGTTTCCAGGCAGAAGTAAACTAGATGCTGGTTTGGACCAAATAGCCTTGGATGCTTTATAGCAAAGGAAGAGATATGGAACCCGTCAGGTATGCAGCTGACTTTCATAATCAAGTCTGTAGACTGGTGTTTATATGGCAAGTATTCTAAACCTAAGGCCTTCACTAGGTGGATGTTGCTTTGAACACAGCTTTAAATCCTCTGTTGTTGAGGATGATGTCGGTTTTCTCACTGCATCATCTGGGGATGGCATGGTAGTGGTTTCTGAATCTGCTTCACATCCGTGGTCATAAACCTCTTCAGATTCTGAAAGATGGTATGTTTGACTCCTTAGAATAATGCCCTTTACCCTTGGAGCTATTCTGATCTTTCTCGTGAGTGGATTGATTTGGGGGTATCCCATAAGTAGGAAAAGGCAAAGATGAGTCCCATGCACTCCATTGTGGTGTGCGCATGAAAGAGTAAGAGAATCATGGGCCCCAAGGAGAACACCAAGGATCCAGAGCTGATAGGCTTAGTTTCTGCTGCTGCTCCATTTGGGGAACAATGTATCTCAGGCCAAGCACATCAAGTACATTGTCAAACAACAACCTAGGTGAAGTTGGTATATGTGATGGAGATGGTAGCCTTGGAGTGCCTCAGCTCCGATTGTTGTAGGGCATGATCAACATTCACATGATGACACCTATGAGTATTGCAAAGAGGCACTCCAAGGAGTGTCTGGAGATTGGAATCAATGAGATGATGTTTGTCAACAAAAAGATGAGACAGACTGTCAACTCCGGGGGATGCAGATTGTCGACAGAAAGGGGATACTGATAGCCAACTCCAAGGAGATAGACAAGGGCCCGTTCCACACACCTTGGATAATGCACTTTCAATGTGCTTTTGCAGCTGTATATTCCTGTGTGGACCAGGAAAATCTACCTCTAAAGTGTAGTGAAAGTGCATTATCAAATGTGTGCAGAATGTTTCAAGGTGATTCTGGAGGTGGCTTTTCTTTTCTATTTCCAGTGGCAGTTCTAATACTGCATGCAGTGCCTTGGGTGATTTTTTAGATGTTTGCACACCCAACAGGGTTGGAGCTGAGACCACCGAAGGCACTCTGTAGCTTTTATTAGGCTGAGCCGGTTTCTCCCCTTGTTTTCCTGTGGTGCTCAGGTCTTTCTCCCACAAGGATCTTTTAGGTCTTGCTGCTCTCTCTTTGTAGGCTTTAAGCATCAGAAGGTGGCATACTGGGCATGAAGCTGCATTACTGCCTTCCCCAGGCATAATAAATATCAAATATGTTCATAATTCTGAGCCAATTTGGCCCCATACTCACTGCACTTCTTGAAAAGTGCCATTGTCATTTAAGTAGAAGAAAGAGAACAAAACCTTTTTGAAGTAAAACTCTTGTCACAAACCTACCACAGAGAACTCTGGAAGCCTGTCCTTTCCCATGGCAGTGAAGAGAGAAGTGGGGAAAGCATGGTTTCCCTGCCTCCATTATGTGAGCCATTGGATGGGAAAAGCAGGGCCTGAGACAGAGTGGAGGGGGGAGCTCTGGAAAATCCTTTGGAAGTTTGTCCCCATGCATGCCTGCACAGAAGCCATGACAACGAACAACTAGGTTCAAGTCCAGTAGGGCCTTAGCAACCAGCAAGATTTTCTGAGTATGAGCTTTCAAAAGCTCCCTTTGTCAGACAACACTGTTATATTTATCTAGATAAATATAAGAATGTCTGATTAAAGGAGCTTTACTCTCAAAACTTCCTTTCCCTACAAGCTTGTTGATTTCTAAGGCAGTACTGGGTTCAAAATTTACAAATATTCAGTCATGCAAGCAGGAGCTCTGTAAACATGTACATTAATTCACCTGAAGAGAGATCTTGAGAACTTGTCCATATTAATTAAACGCCTACATTAACAACTTGCTATAAATTGAGAATTTTTTCAGGGAGGACAGAAACGAATCTCACACTTAAAGAACATTACTTTTAAAAATAGTGTGCAAGAATGTAGGAAAAATATTTAAATGAGATCCCATTCACAGTTTACCTTTTCAGGACGTTTGGTCCTACATTAACTTAGCTCTGTGCATAGAGAGTTGTGATTTTGCAGAGGAAGGCAATACCAACCCCCCTCTGCTTCTCAATTGTTTTGAAAGCCCCGGGGGGGGGGGGCGGTCACCATATGTCAGGGATGACTTGATGGCCCTTCACACACACACACACACACACACACACACACACACACACACATTGGGAGCCATTGCAGAGGGGACTAGAGCATAAAACAAAGACCAAATTCCATGCTGATATAAGAATCTGACTTCAGGACTAAGAACATAGGCTTGGGGGATCAGGATTTAACACACTTTTAAATAACGGATGAACTGCTCTCTTTATTGTTAACATGCTATAGTCGTCTGCCTAAGTTCTGAACTTCATGACCTGTCTGTGCTGTCATCAAAAATATATGTCTGAGCAGAATTATATTGCTTTGTAAGTGGGCTAAAAATGTGAATTGTGTAGTTGTGGGAGGAGCTTGGGCAAGTGATGATGGAATCACATTTGCTTCACCTGATGCCCAAGACTCATTTTTAGTGCTAACTATGGTAAATGAAAGTGTGCTTCAAGCCAGCTGGTTGGAAACTGGATACCAGAAAGGAAAATGGCATGGTAAAGCAGAAGCTGCAATCAATGTTGGTGAGACCAAGGGAATGTGTGTGTGCGTGTGTCTTGAAGTCATGCAAGTATTTTTTTTCAATTTAGGAGTATTACATTTATATCCTGCTTTACTTCCAATATGGAACTCAAGTGTCCCTTACAGCCCCAGAGGTGGTTAATTTTATTAAGAATGCTGTGCCACGTTCCTTCTGGTGGTTAGTAGAATGAATGGCTTGGATCTGGGAGACCCAGGTTCAAATCCCCATTCTGTCATGGAAGCTTGCTAAGTGACTTTGGGCCACTTGCTTTCTCTCAGCCTAATTTAATTCACATGGCTGTTGTATTGTGAGGATAATGCATAGTCAGTCGGGATGATGTTGAAAGCTGCCTTGAGTCCCCAGCAGGAATGCAAGTGGAGTATAAATAGCAACAATAATATCCCCATAACTTAGGGGTGCTAGATTTTCCTCTTCAGAAGATAATCATGAAGAAAACCAAGATGAAATAGAAGCATGTTAGAATTACTAGAACTTAATAGTACTTGACATTATTATTCTTAGTTCCATTTTGAATGAGACAGATGATTGAATGAAACTCTGAATGTTCATCAAGAAAGAGACAAGACAAATGCACTTCTATTGATTCTCTGGGACTTCTTAGCAGTTTTCATTAGCCTTCTGGATCTGCTAGTTGAATTAGATATTGAAGGCACCATTTTTTTAGTGGTGCCCTTTCAGTTTGGCTGAACTGTTCAGTCTGTATAAAAATGAAGTGTTATTTCTGGACAATATATCCTGTGTGGATGACCACAAGAGATAGACACTTTACTGTCACATCACCTCAACTTTGGAGCACAGTCCTAATAGCTGTTTATCCAATGCCAAACCAGTTGGTCTCAATTTAAAATATTGGTTATCATGGACAAAGCCCTTCATGGCTTTGGACCTTTATACCTGCCAGAGTGTCTTTCCTTCATGCTATGCAATGACAGCTTTGCTTGTCTGAGCAAGGCCTTCTGAAAATGTCAACCTGAAAATGGGCAAAATCAATAACTGCCCATACAAGTGCCTTCTCTGTTGTGGCCCCCACCTTGGGGAATGTCCTGGCTGAGGAGTTCAGGAAGGCTCCCAGTCTCCTGGCTTTCTGCAAACTATGAAAAACTGAGTTATCCAGGTGGTTTCTATACAGGCAATAGAGTAGCACTGCACAAAAATATTTGCAAATTACTTGGACAATTTATTAGGGACTGTGACTATATTACTGTGTACAGTTTGTTGTCAGTTGGGTCTTATTATGTAATTTTGCATCCTTTATCATGTTGACATTTATGCTTTGCTTTAGTTCTGTTTTTTAGATTTCTAGTTGGTTCTGCAACCTGAATTCTTATATCATTTTTACTGAACACCCTGTTAATTATATTGATTTTGTATAATCCACTTTGAGTCCCAGTGAGAAAGGCAGATAGCAATGTCAAAAATAAACATAATATAAATAAACTAGTCCTCAGATATGTAAAGAAATCCTCACTTTCTTCCTCTTAGTCTGGCACTTGCTTCTTGATAGGAATCTGCTCAACCTTTGGAAATGTAGTTACTTGCTCTAGATCATTAGTATTCTTGCAATTTGACAGCCATAGTGTGCAGAATAGAATTGCCTTGGGTTTCAATTATGTCATTTTTCATTGCATTTTGTTCTCCCTGAAAGGGAGTTTATGTGGAAACACTGCCCGAACTTGCTATTAGATTCAGGAAAAGCTGCCAGATCATTCCAAAACAAAAAGTAATTTTGAACAAGGCAATTCAAGGATTATAAAAGAAGATCATTAATGAGGGAAATCTTTCATCAACTATAGTCTCATATAGACAAAAGAAGGAAGCACTCATGTTTTTATCTGCAAAATCATCTAAATTGGGTTTGGTTATACAACTAGTTGCCGAATTTCATTGGATCAAAAATATGGGTGATCAAACCCAGCAATGCTCTTTAACAACTCCTCTATGGGAACATGAGGAATGACCTCTATCTTTTTTTTTTGTACCTTCAGTATACAATGTAAAAATGAAATAACTGTAAATTCATAAAACTCAGTTTGCTCACCTCCACCCTCTCCATCCTTGCTCACTATTAGTTCCCTTCCTGTTAAATTTTGCATTGTGGTGGCTTCAAAACCTGCACTTTTCATATGTAGGGTTGCCAGTTCCCAGGTGGTACCTGAAGACACTCCTGCTATTACAGTTGATCTCCAGGTGACAGAGATCAATTCACCTGGAGGAAATGGCCGCTTTGGAAAGTGGTCTGTAGCCCCTCCTCACCCTGAGGCTCCAGGTCTCGGTATTTCCCAAGCTGGAAATCCTATTCATATGTTACCTGTAAATCATCATGTGCATTAGCAGTTGTAGACAGATGAATGGATAAATAGAGACTATAGAAAGAACTAGTATAAGAACATGTGGAAGCCTTGCTTCATGAATGCCTGGCAAGACGAATGTGGTTGCAGGTAGACTGAACAGAATGTCCTTTCAAATGAATGCCGTTGTTCTTATGCTTGGCCCTTTTGGACCTTTGAGTTGATAGATGATTTGTCATGCCAGTGTTCATGGATGTAAGTAAATGCATACTTGTTTGTATTGTTTTCAGTCTTCCTTGAATGAAAGATTTCTCTTTTATCTTGCTCAATGCAGACACTGCTGCTAAAACTGTCCCTGTGCCATATTCATGCTTATTACCTGCCAATGCATAAAAGCGACAATCACATGAATACCATTTAGACTTAGGTTAGCAGGGTCATCCTAAGTAGATTTATCCTCTTCTAAGTCCATTGATACTTAGGATGACACTATAACTGCTGCTTCTATGGCAAGTAATAATTTCTAGACTGGTTTAGGGAAACCAAACAGCTGGATAGACATGCACCAAAACTGTCACTTCTAAATAATCACATTGATTGTTATTTTGTCCTGTCTTCAGATATTCCAAAAGTAAATTTGTACAAACGTTAAGTAGCAGCCGAGACTTACCTCGGCTGCCTTTGATACAGTGGGTGGCGGCCATTGAGCCACGACAAGGGGCAATGGGAGCACACACGCTGTTCTGTGGCGTGTGTGATAGGCGGGGCATGAATGCCTATATTAGGCACCACGTGTGCTGTCCGGCCCCTCTCGCGCATGCAGCCAAACTGCATTGGCCTCCCACCCTGTATAGTGGGTTCCGCCATTGTTACTGGTTCTGGTTGGTTGTGGTTTACCTGTCACTGCTGTAGTTTAATCCCACTAGGAGCCTGTTGGCAGGGAGTCCACCTTGCGTAGTGGACTCCTTGGGCGTTGGGGGTCTCCTTAAAGAGACCAGCTGACACGTGAACGTGGCCCACCCGGCTGGGAGGCCAAGGACTTGTAGCCAAGCAACCTAAAATGAGGTGGACGCCTGGTGGGCCCCAATATGGTCGCTTACCTGGTGAGGGATTCCGGACACAGAGGACCTGCTGGGATGGAGAGGGTCTCATGGAATCCAAGGACCCTCAGGTTAAGCAGCCAAATGTCTGAGGGGTCAGGCTCCCTAATTGCTGGGCCAACTCCCCTTTTTGTGGTTGGCACAATAATAAAGCAGCTGCAGCCATGTTAATGCCAGAAGCGAGTTGCGTCTTCATTGGCATACTGCCCCCCTGCTAATCAATCAAAATGCATTTCAGTTAATGGTTTTCACTTTCTGAACCAAATAAAGCCAGGGTGGGGGGAGGGCTGGAGCTCAAAAGGAATTTGCCACTGGTACATGGCTCTTAGTCCAATTCACAATATTTCTATCCCTAAATAACTGTTGTATTGAGCTGATGTTGGAAAGTTGGCTTCTCTAGAAATGCACGACGTGCATGTTCTTCATGAGGAAACTTTGCATAGAGACACTTCATATTCAGTGCTCTGACTATTAGTGGCAGAAATTCTTATTAGGAGCCACCTTTTTAAAAAAGAAAAGGTAATAACAATATAAATTCCTATTCAGGCAGAAAAAACAGTTCCTTATGGTTCCTCAAACCACACCCTTGCATCACTAAGAACAGCCATTTTTCGAGTGCAGAATTACTCCATGTGTGTGTGGAGCATAGGCTGTATCCATAAATCTGCTTTCAGGAAAGTGAGTCATCCTGCAGCATCAATCTGACTTCAACAGCCTTAGCAATGATAGAATTAAAGAGAAGATATCCCCAGATGATAAGAGCCAGTCAAATATTGATCTTTTCAGTAGCAGTATGTGCTGATGATATACCTGCTACTAGCATGATCTTTAATGGCTAATTCTTAGCAAGTGCACACTGAATAGCAATCCTGTTAGCAAGCACTTAAAAAGAAGGCTTGTTATCACTTCAAAACTCTCTTCACAAGCAACACTGCATGTTATATGTGTCATGTAATTCTTTTAATAGACTTTTTAATATAATGTAACCACTCTGCCTGAAGGAGACGGGAAAAAGGGTCTTTCCTCTTACTCCCCCCCCCCCAATGTTTTGGCCTTCCTGATTAAAAAAAGGAAAGGAGAGGGGGGTGTCAACCGGAAAATGGGGCAATGGGAAATCTTTCTATCTACACTGATCTTGCCCTTCTAATCTCAACTTCAATTACTACATTTGATACAAGAAAAAAATTACCATCATTAAATTCATTATTATGTTTCCTACATTTTGTTAGAAGAGGAGGCTTACTCTTAGCCTCAGACTCCACAGGGGGACTATTAGAGAGCTAGAGAGATAGATGGGCCAGGACAGAGATCCTTCCTACCTCACATTATGGGTATCCCTTTGACTGATAATCTTAAAGCCCAAACTTCTTTCCTACTCCTTTTATTGTCCCACTCTCACACACTCCTTCTCTTCTCCATGTTGGCAACATGAGAGCAGGATGCATTCCTACATCACTAACCATCCTACTTACTTAGGATAGATTAGGACTCTACATTGCTCTGTCCAGAAATGTAGTTCTTATAATAAAGGTGTCATATTAGATCAAGGAATAATTCTCAGCTTGTTTATTTGTTTGTTTTTTCTTACCTGCAAACATACACAAAGGAACACATGACTTCCGCTGTAATTTAACCACTGGGCATTCTGCTAATTAAGGGAATATTACTCCATTATTCCAAAACATTGACGTAAAATTGCATGCATTTGGCTGTATAGCAGCTTTCTTCTAAATATTACATGTATTCTCAGTTTTGTTTGTGAAAATGGTACAAGGTCTTGATTCTGGAAGGCAATTGGAAGAAGAAGAAGAGTTGGTTCTTATATGCCACTTTTCTCTACCCAAAAGAGGCTCTAAGCGGCTTACAGTCGCCTTCCCTTTCCTCTCCCCACAACAGACACCCTGTGAGGTGGGTGAGGCTGAGAGAGCCCTGATATCACTGCTCGGTCAGAACAGCGTGATCAGTGCCATGGCAAGCCCAAGGTCACCCAGCTGGCTGCATGTGGGGGAGAGCAGAATCGAACCCGGAATGCCAGATTAGAAGTCCGCACTCCTAACCACTACACCAAACTGGCTCTGTCTTGGGTGACCATGACTGCACTTACATAAATCCCCATTGTATCTAATTCTGCTTGGTAATGCAGAATGGAGGCAATAAACATGATAATAGATGTGGTAAGATATGAATTGCTTTTGAAATAAATTAGCTATTTGCAGAGAGGTTTTTGTCCAAAGCAAAAGCCAAAGACAAAAGCCAAATAATACCATTTACTGGGATCAATCAAAATGATACAAAAAGTATGCAGGTTTTTGAATTCTTCAGAACTCATCAAGCTGGACAGTGCATGGTGTGTGAATGTGTGTGTGTGTGTGTGCCAGCACTCAAATGGAAGGTTGCCCCAGTTTCCCCATCAAGACAAAGGACTGCATCCCCAAAGTAGCAGTATTCAGTGCCATTGAGTACCGCCACTGCAAAAAAAACACCTGAAACTGGATATTAATATGAAAGTCAAAAGGAGTATTTAATAGATGTTATGCATGCCAACTAGTATCCTTAATGAAAGATATAGTATCTAGTCACATGCAGCTCACTTTTCATCTTTATCAGCCTTTATGCTTCTCTCTGCTCATGAACACCCACCATGCTGGGGGTACACCAAAAGAGATATCTAAGCATGGCCTTCTGCTGACTGCTTTCATCTGCACTGATAATTTTAGGGTTTCCATATTTATTTTCAAGACAATCAGTAGATAGACTTGCTCACTATTGGTGTAGTTGTGTTATTAATTTATTTCCCTCTTTAATAAAGATGGGTACCCCTGTACTGAGAACCAGAAAATGGTCTGCCAAAGAGTGACAGCTTTTTTCAGTAGTCATGTCAACCAAATTCCTTTGCCCACTCTTACCCTGCAGGTAAACTTTAATGCATCAAAGACATCAGAATATCTTTTTGTATGCAGAACTTGACAGAGGAATACTTATACCAAACATATATACTACAATTTGAGCAATATCACCCAGTACAGGAGGAACCACACCATAGATGTTCTCTTCATGCTACTACACTACTCTTCTTCCACATCTATTTCATCAACTTTGCCAAGGGGGGGGGGGATAAAGGAGAATAAGAGCTCCAAAAGGAAACAATCATAGACTCTGTCTTTAATATCAAATGCTCTATTTCAAATTCTTCTACAATATAATCTTAATTAGCAATACTTAGAGTCCAGAATAGTTCAGAGGCACTACAGAAATCTCCCAATTTTTCCTAATTAAGAGCAGTTTCTGGGATATAGAAATTGTTCAGTTTTATAATGATTGTAAGCTGTGACTTCATATGATAGTCTACAGTTTTATAATAATTATACTTTTGGTTACCTAATAAGCTGCAGAATGAGAACAAATTTGGAGTCAATTAGCACCTTTTAAGACCACCAAAGTTTAATTCTGGAGTTAAACTTCTGTGAGTATATATTATGCTAAACTTGTTGGTCTTAAAGCTGCTACTGGACTAAAACTTTGTTCTATTGCTTCAGAGCAACACAGTTCCCCACTTGAACCAAACTGTAGAATTGTTGGTGATGAGTGTTTATAAAATGATTATTTTGCAAGTAGGGAGTAACCAGGAACCTGCAAAGAAGGGGAAATCACTTCCAGTCCCTTTCTCTCACTGCTTCTTTCTGCCCCCATCTTCTGAGATTTCTCTTCAACTCCTCCTCCTCTCTTCCTGATGACTTATTAATGCCATTAGAGAAAGAGAAAATAATCAATTAAGTTTGAAGAAGGAAGGAAGAACTGGAAACAGTTTTAACAGGATTATTTATCTGTCTGTCTGTCTGTCTGTCTGTCTGTCTGTCTGTCTGTCTGTCTGTCTATTTATTTATTTATTTATTTATTTATTTATTTATTTATTTATTTATTTATTTATTTATCATACTTCTATACCACCCTCCCCGGAGGCTCAGGGCGGTTTACATTATAACAGAGAACCATACATAAAACAGTCTGTAGAACATGTACATCGATAACCAACAATTGCAACCAAACACAACACAGTATAACAGTAAACAATCATAATACAAACAGGTCCAGGGCTTGTTGATGGGATTCTGAGGGGGGTGGGGGGGGAGAAGGGGCCCTTGGTCGCTGTAGATTACGTCTGGTCTCGGCCAAATGCCTGGTGGAGGAGCTCCTTTTTGCAGGCCCTGCGGAACTGTTTAAGCTCCGTCAGGGCCCTGATCTCCTCTGGGAGCTCGTTCCACCAGGTAGGGGCCAGAACAGAGAATGCTCTGGCCCTGGTCGAGACCAGACGGAATTCTTTAGGGCCAGGGATCCTTAGCTGATTGGAGGCAGTAGAGCGTAGAGCTCTTTTGGGGGCATAGGCGGGAGGTACACTGGGCCCTGACCGCGTATGGCCTTGAAGGTAATTACCAGAACCTTTAGTCTGATCCGGAATTCAACTGGTAACCATTGCAGCTGATGGAGAATAGGCCGGATATGGGACCTCCACGGTGTTGCCGTGAGGATCCTGGCTGCTGCATTTTGAACTAGTTGTAGTTTCCGGGTCAGGGCTAAGGGCAGGCCTGTGTAGAGCGAGTTACAAAAGTCCAGTCTAGAGGTGACCGTCGCATGGATCACTGTGGCTAGGTGTTCCAGGGCCAGGTAGGGCGCTAGTAGTTTGGCTTGGCGGAGATGGTAGAATGCCAGCTGCGCTACCTTTGTGATCTGGGCCTCCATTGTGAGGGAGGCGTCCAGAATCACGCCTAGGTTCCTGGCAGAGTGAGCCGTAGAGAGCTGCACGCCATCCAGGGTAGGCAGGCACGCTTCCTCGCATGGGCCCTTCCTACCTAGCCACAGGACCTCCGTCTTTGAAGGATTGAGCTTCAGACGACTCTGCTTGAGCCATCTTGTCACTGCTTCCAGGCAGCTGGCTAATGCTTCTGGGGGAGAGTCAGGGCGGCCATCCATCAGGAGGAAGAGCTGGGTGTCATCTGCATATTGATGGCAACCCAGCCCAAACTTCCGTACCAGCTGTGCGAGAGGGCGCATGAAGATGTTGAATAGGATAGGAGAGAGGACCGCTCCTTGTGGGACTCCACAAGTAAGTTGCCAGTGGCCTGATGTTTTCTCTCCTATTGCAACCCTCTGTCCATGATCCTGGAGGAAGGAGATCAGCCATTGAAGGGCTGTCCCTTGTATTCCAGCATCGATGAGGCAGCGAGCTAGAAGCTCGTGATTGACTGTGTCGAACGCTGCTGAGAGGTCTAATAATATCAGCAGTGCCGACCCGCCTCGATCCAACTGGCGACGGAGGTCGTCCGTCAGGGCGACTAGCGCTGTCTCTACCCCATGGCCAGGCCGGAAGCCTGACTGGGATGGGTCTAGGACCGAAGCTTCTTCCAGGTATTCTGTCAGTTGGTTTGCGACTGCCCTTTCTATCATCTTGCCCAGAAACGCTAAGAGCAAGACGGGACTGTAGTTGTTAGGCTCTTGTGGGTTTAGAGATGTTTTTTTCAACAGTGGACGTACCACAGCATCTTTCAAACCCTCTGGGAATTCTCCTGTTGTTAGAGATAGGTTGATTATCTCCTGGAGGGGGCCCATTATCTTTATGCCAGCTGTTTTCAATAGCCAGGATGGGCAAGGATCTAGTGGGCATGTAGTTGGTCTTGTTGTCGCTAGAATCCTGTCCACTTTGGTCAGCGTGAGTATTAAAAGTAGACTATCCAATAAGAATAATTCCAACTTAAATGGCCAGATTTCCAGTCGTCGTCCCATTCCCCCCCCCCATGAAGCAATGCTGTCAAAGACCACATGGCTGGAGAGGTGAGTGAGGCTCAAATCTGCAGGGAAAGGATACTTGTAAAACATCCCTGCCCTCTTCCTCACTCATGGATAAATTGAATAAGCTCTATAATTAGGATTCTGTAAAAGCCTCCTGAGAAATGTGGCTAGTCTTTGCAAAGCCCTTTAAGCTTCTCTTGAAATCCTTAGATATATTTGCCTCCAAAGAAGAAGCCTCCAAAATCACTAATTTCAGTTAAAAAAAATATGTTAACAATTTAGGCCCATGCAAAAATTACCCAGAGTGATTTTTCCAGTTTCATCAAAATTTTTCTGTCCTTTAAATTTAACATGAGTTGAAATATTGGTGAGGATTCTTAGCCATGTTCTTGGTCCTATGGCTCATAAGCAGCTTTTATATTTGTATCCAAGAGGGAGCAACCCAGAAGGGCCAATACCAAGATGCAGTAACAAAGCTTTGAAACAGAAAATATGGCTAACACTATAAACACTAGAAAATGACTGATAAAAAAATCTGTAGAGATTTCTGAGGACTATTAAGTTGTCTGATCCCTCTGACAACTGTGCTTGAGAAATGATAATACAGGATGGTACTGAGAAGCCATAATTACAAACCTAGTAGTGAGATGCTATTTCCAGATAGAGAAGTAAATATTCCAGAAATTTTCATAGAATCATAGAATCATAGAATCATAGAGTTGGAAGGGACCATACAGGCCATCTAGTCCAACCCCCTGCTCAACGCAGGATTAGCCCTAGCATCCTAAAGCATCCAAGAAAAGTGTGTATTCAACCTTTGCTTGAAGACAGCCAGTGAGGGGGAGCTCACCACCTCCTTAGGCAGCCTATTCCACTGCTGAACTACTCTGACTGTGAAAAATTTCTTCCTGATATCTAACCTATATCGTTGTACTTGAAGTTTAAACCCATTACTGCGTGTTCTCTCCTCTGCAGCCAGCAGAAACAGAATCCTGCCCTCCTCCAAGTGACAACCTTTCAAATACTTAAAGAGGGCTATCATGTCCCCTCTCAACCTCCTTTTCTCCAGGCTGAACATTCCCAAGTCCCTCAACCTATCTTCATAGGGCTTGGTCCCTTGGCCCCAGATCATCTTCTTCGCTCTCCTCTGTACCCTTTCAATTTTATCTATGTCCTTCTTGAAGTGAGGCTTCCAGAACTGCACACAGTACTCCAGGTGTGGTCTGACCAGTGCCGTATACAATGGGACTATGACATCTTGTGATTTTGATGTGATGTCTCTGTTGATACAGCCCAAAATGGCATTTGCCTTTTTTACCGCTGCATCACACTGCCTGCTCATGTTTAGTTTACAATCCACAAGTACCCCAAGGTCTCGTTCACATACAGTGCTACCTAGAAGCGTATCCCCAATCCAGTAGGCATGCTTTTCATTTTTCTGACCCAGATGCAGAACTTTACACTTATCCATCAGAACATCATGGGGAACTTTGTCAAAAGCTTTACTAAAATCCAAGTAAATGACATCAACCGAATTTCCCCGATCCAGCAACCTGTTACTTGGTCAAAAAAGGAAACTAGGTTGGTCTGGCAGGACCTGTTGGAGACAAATCCATGCTGACTTCCTTGGATCGCCAAATTGTCCTCCAGATGTTTGCAGATCGCTCCCTTTAATATCTGCTCCATTATCTTCCCCACAACAGAGGTCAGACTCACTGGTCTGTAGTTTCCTGGGTCATCCTTCCTACCTTTTTTGAAGATCGGAATAACGTTTGCTCTCTTCCAGTCCTCCGGGACATCTCCAGTCCTTAAAGAGGTTCCGAAGATGATGGACAAGGGCTGTGCAAGTTCTCTGGAAAGTTCCTTGAGTACTCTCGGGTGCATTTCATCCGGCCCAGGGGATTTGAACTCATCCAGTGCAGCTAAATGCCTCTCGACAACCTCTCTATCCATGTTAACCTGCCACCCAGACACTATCCTTTGGCTACGGCCATCTCTAGATGTGCCTAAACACTTTGACCTGTGGGAAAAAACAGATGTAAAATAGGCACTAAGCCTTTATGCTTTCTCTGCATCTTTCGTTAGAGTTTGTCCATCCGCACCCAACAGTGGGCCTATTGCCTCCTTTACTTTACGTTTGCTCCTCACATAACTGAAAAATCTTTTCTTGTTACAATGGGCTTCCCTGGCCAATCTTAGCTCACTCTCAGCTTTGGCCTTTCTGATGATTGATCTACAGTGCCTAGTAACCTGTAGGTACTCTTCTTTAGAGCTCTGTCCTTCCCTCCATATCCTGAACATTTTCCTTTTCTTTCTTAGTTCCTCTTTAAGTTCTCTGTTCATCCAAATAGGCTTCTTAGAGCTCCTGCAGTGTTTTCGCCTTTCTGGGATAGTCATTGATTGAGCATGCAATAGCTCTTGTTTGAGGAGCGCCCACCCTTCACATGTTCCCTTCCCTTCCCTTCCAGCATTCTCGTCCATGGTATGACACTCATCATGTCTCTGAGTATATTAAAGTTTGCCCTACGAAAATCCAACATCCGCGTCTGGCTACAAGCTTCCTTGGCTCCCCATCTCAAAAGGAATTCTATGAGGACATGGTCACTTCCCCCTAGGG
Source organism: Paroedura picta (assembly GCF_049243985.1). Classification (NCBI taxonomy): domain Eukaryota; kingdom Metazoa; phylum Chordata; class Lepidosauria; order Squamata; family Gekkonidae; genus Paroedura; species Paroedura picta. Next base: position 64,608,928 of record NC_135374.1, on the reverse strand, counting down.
TCCCCACTTCCTTCACCTCATCCACCAACTCTTGCCTGTTGGTCAGTATTAAGTCCAGTATGGCTGAACCTCTTGTGGCTTCATCTACCATTTGATAAATGAAATTGTCAGCCAGGCAGGTCAGAAAGTTGCATGAATGAGGACGCTTCGCAGAGTTTGTTTCCTAGCACACATCTGGGAAATTGAAGTCACCCATGATGACAAGGTCCTGCCGCTTGGATATTTTCTTAAGCTGCTCACAAAGTGCAGCATCCACATCCTCTCGTTGGTCAGGCGGTCGGTAGCGGACACCAACCACCACACTGTTTGTTTTCCCCTTGCTTATTTTCACCCAGATGCTTTCCACTGTAGATATGCTCTCCTTCACTAGAATTTCCTGACAGGTAAGCCCTTTCCTCACATACAGTGCCACTCCTCCACCTCTTCGATCTATTCTGTTTTTTCTGAACAGTTCATATCCATCCACCATTACATTCCAGTCATGAGAATCATTCCACCAAGTTTCTGTGATGCCTACTAGATCATACCTTTCCATCAGCATGAGAAGTTCCGGCTCTTCCTTTTTATTGCCCATGCTTCGGGCGTTAGTATAAAGACATCTGAATCCTTTTACTTTTGGTTCCCTATGAGCTGGCCTTGCCGGTTGGGCTGCCTCCGATCGTTTTCCTTCCATACACTCCCTATGTTGATCGTCTCCTTCCCCTAGTGGCTTTAGTTTAAAGCTCTCCTGATGAATCTCCCCAGGTTCCTGCCAAACACATTCTTCCCCAGTTTCGATAAGTGCAGTCCATCAAGTGCTAGTAGGCCTTCCTCAAGAAAGCCTATCCCATGGTCCCAGAAACCAAATCTCTCCTGCCAGCACCAACTACGCAGCCAGTGATTCACCTCCATTATCTTCCTCTCCCGACGCATTCCTCTTCCCTTGACAGGCAAGACTGAAGAGAATACCACTTGTGCCCCCATTTGCTTGAGCTTCCTCCCCAGATCTTGATAGTCTTTTTTAATATTAGCGATGGTATTCAGGGACATGTCATTCGTTCCCACATGGACCATCACAAATGGGTAGCGATCCGTAGATTTGAGGAGTTTGGGCAGCCGTTCTGAAACATCTTTAATTTTCGCCCCTGGCAAGCAACACACCTCTCGGGTTAGGGGGTCGGCCCCAGCCACATGGCGATCCATTCCTCTTAGCAGGGAGTCTCCAATTACCAGTACTCTCCTTTTTTTTTCTTCTCAACTCCATTTCCTTCTGTCCCCATGGCCTCTTCCCTTTGTCTTAGAGTTTGTTGTGGGACCTCTTCCCTTGTTGACCCTTGCACCTCCTCTGGAAGGTCCTGAAATCTATTCTGGAGCTCCAAAGGCCCCGAGAACTGTCTCACTCTTCGCCGTTCAGTCTTTCTCCGAACTGCCTGCAGAGGCTCCCTATTGTGGTCAATCTCCTTATCCTCTTCAGGACTGGTTGTATTCTCTTTATTCCGAGTTGCAGGGCTCTGGACTATAAACTCCTCCCCTTTCTTACTTTCGGTCAGAGTAATAATTCTGTTTTCTAATCCCCTAATCTTTACCTCCAAAAGTCTTACCAGCTTACACTTGGGGCAGCTGTAGTCCATCTTGTCTTCTGGGAGGAAGGCAATCATGTCACACTCACTGCAGATGATGGGATGAGTGTCCTGGAGGTCCATTGTAATGTCTAGGCAGTGGAAGTACTAGGGAAATATAATCTACTGATATAATCTACTGATTCTAATTGCTCAGCCAAGAACCACAGGCTAAGAACCACAGGCCAAGAGCCCTTTGTCTCGCGCCTCTGGTGAGGAGCAGCCCTTTTTAATCCTCCCAACAATTACCCAGCAATCACCTCACCCAGGCAGCACAATAGCCTCACCTGGTCAGCAGCAACTCTCCCCAGTAGCTCTCTCCACGTGCTCTCAGTTGTCTGAGCTCTGCCTCTGGCGAGGAGCAGCCCTTTTTAATCCTCCCAACAATTACCCAGCAATCACCTGACCCAGGCAGCACAATAGTCTCACCTGGTCAGCAGCAACTCTCCCCAGTAGCTCTCTCCACGTGCTCTCAGTTGTCTGAGCTCTGCCTCTGGCGAGGAGCAGTCCTTTTTAATCCTCCCAACAATTACCCAGCAGTCACCTCACCCAGGCAGCACAATAGCCTCACCTGGTCAGCAGCAACTCTCCCCAGTAGCTCTCTCCACGTGCTCTCAGTTGTCTGGGCTGTATCAACAATTTTGAAACAATGCAATCAAAATGGAAATTTGGAGGGAAACTGAAATTTCTGCAATAGTCCTCTGTTGTTGTTGTTGTTAATTGTGAAGTCGTGTCCGACCCATTGTGACCCTATGGACAGTGATCCTCCAGGCCTTCCTGTCCTCTACCATTCCCCAGAGTCCATTTAAGTTTGCACCAACTGCTTCAGTGACTCCAGCCAGCCACCTCATTCTCTGTCGTCCCCTTCTTCTTTTGCCCTCAATCGCTCCCAGCATTAGGCTCTTCTCCAGGGAGTCCTTCCTTCTCATAAGATGGCCAACTTGAACCAAACAATAGTCCTCTAGTCACAGCTAAACCAGGGCTGAATCTGCACAGAGCTTTCTCCCCCCTGCTTTCAATACTGCTGAATTCAGATTGAATTGAATCCAAATCTTTATGTCCCCCCCGTACCCCCCCCCCCCCGACTTGAAACAGAAACCCAACTGCACAAGACTGCAAGCGGGCCGGTGGGCAAGCAGGCAGGCATGCGAGTGAGCGAGTGAGGGGGCAGGCATTCGGGGGGGGGGGGGAGTCAAGACAAGTGGAGATGAGACAGCAGCAGCCTTTCACAGAATGAGGCAAATCTCAGCTGCGAGAAGTATGCATTCTGGAGCACACTTACCTTAAACCTTTAAAAAAAAAATCTTGCAACCAGGAACTAGAAATTCTTTGAACTGTCACCCAGCCAATCAGGGACAGACTGCCTTGTTATAGCATTGGAGCCATGAGGCAGCAACTAGTTATTTCAGGGAAAGCAGACAGCTGCACGCTTACTCATGCTGATTTTTCAAATATCAAATCCACTCCAGGATATTCCATAGAATGTTTATTTATTCTTTGATTTATATACTGCTCTCTCTTTGGGTTGTTGTCTTGGGGCAGTGAACAAAAATCCCATTTCCACCACAGTACATAGTGATAAAACAATAGCAGTGTAATTAAAACCATAATTTAAAAAAACATAGATTCAAGTGGGTAGCCGTGTTGGTCTGAAGCAGGACAACAAAACAAAATCACAGTTGTCATGATGGTCAGTTCATAGTCTGACGAAGAGTGCTTGTACTCAAAAGCTCATGCCTTGAATAAATCTTTGTTGGCCTTAAAGGTACCACTGGAGTCTGATTTTGTTTTAAAAAAACATGTTTAAAAGATTGTGGCAATTGCCACTACTCAGCTCTAATGATGGTATGTTCTAGCTTGTCTGTATTACAATTAAGTGGTAGTGGTTGGGGAGGACAGGAAGAGAGGCCTGATTCTGTTGTTCTAGTATGTTCCCTGGCTCAACCAAAGGCCCGATGGAAGACCTTTGACCTACAGGCCCTGTGGAACTTAACACATTCTGTCAGGCCCAGATCTCTTTGGGGAACTTGTTCCACCAGGAAGGAGCCTGTGGTTGAAATCATATTTGAAATGGTTGAAATGGTATTTCTTTAGGGTCAGGGATTTGCAGCCAGTTGTCGTCAGCTGAGCACAGTGCTTTCTGGTGGAATATACAGGAATTATCACTAATGCTATACACCAGTGGTCCCCAACCTTTTTCATCACCAGGGACCGGTCAATGCTTGACAATTTTGCTGAGGCTCGGGGGGGGGGTAGTCTTTTACCGAGGAATCGTCACCGCTGCCTAAACCCCTGCTCTACTTGCTTTCCCGCTGGTGCCCCTGACTTCCTGCTGCCCACTGGGTGGCGCTGCCAGGAGCAGCTGCGCAGTGCCACACTGAGGAGGAGCCCCAGCCATGGTGGCTGCTGGAGAGCACCAAAGGTGAGCCGGCAGCAGAGTGGCAGGGCAGCCCTCAAGGCTGCAGCCAGGGAGGAGGAGGAGGAGGAGGAGCTGCGGCCCGGTACCAACCGATCCACGGACCGGTCCTGATCCCCAGACCGGGGTTTGGGGACTACTGCTATAGACTGAAAAGTTTTATGTAAGAGACATCATACCATTCTTAGAAAACATTCTAACTCAGTAAGTAAAACCTTGGCTGAATAAGCATTTCATTCATTCTCCAAAATTCATTGGAGTGTTTTGTTCAGCATTATCCATATTTCCAGTTTTTATGTTGGAAATATTGAAAAAAAATCCCTGAAGTGGGATTTTCATGAGTATTATTCCCATCCACCCCAGCCAACACACGTCTCTAATTCTGGACAGAAAATAATTCTGGGATCTATGGAACCTTGGTAACCTGTTCTCCAAATTCTCCAAGAGGTTCAGAATCCAAAATTGGTTACACGTTTGTTTAATGTTAGTTCCCTACCTGCTATCAAATGAAAGTTCAATATAAGACAGCTTTGAGGATGGCATTCCCCCTGTCTGGTCAGGCAAGATATGTGACAATTTCTTTGCTTGCACCACAAAACTTAGGTCCAGTGAATAACCCTAGATAGCCTTACAAAACATGCACTGTCTCTATTAGTATGGTATGTAAGGAAATGTAAAAGGGGAAATATAGAAGCTATGTCATTCTGGAGCTGAAGCTCTTATATAGATGGGGAGCCAAAACCATCAGCACACCAATACAGGAAACAGTGGAACACAGTGACTGAGTTCCCACTGTACAACCATCTATGGGCCAGCTTTTTTTAGGAGGTCCAAGTCATATCTGAGTAATCATAATTGGCTTGTCCCTTGCCCTACTTCTGGTTGTAGTTCCACTAGTTTCCACTCTGTGGAAACGGCTATAGCTCAGTGGTAGAGCACCTGCTTGGCACGCAGAAGGTCCCAGTTTCAGTCCCCAGGTATCTCCATTTAAAGTGTCCAGCAGAAGGTGATATGAAAAACATCTGCCCGAGACCATGGAAAGCTGTTGCCAGTCTGAGCAGACAGTACTGAGTCTGACTATGGATCGAAGGTCTGATTTAGTATAAGGCAGCTTCATGAGTACTCATCCTCCCTTGCCCAATTAATCCACAAGCCAGCAGTCATACCCCATGTATAAGAATTATAATTTTCACATTCCATTATTATAACTGTGCTACCTCCCATGCATTCATTACCTTTCCTGACAAGAATTTTTCTCATGACACATTACTATCCCCGAGGGCCAGTTACATAACACTTCATTGTGCTTGCTACTTGATGTTTATGCAGCCTTAAACCTTACAACCCCTTTGAGCTTATGTAACCCCTAGCTAGGAATGGAAATGACCTAGGAAGGGGTGGAGCCTTTAGATACAGAAGGTGCAGCTTGTGTGGAAAGCAGAATAATGAAGCAAGATTGCCGTGCTTGGAAGCCTTGGAAGTCATAGGTTTTTAACATTGTGTTTAAGGTAACTGTGACTTGTGTATGGAAACTGGTGAAGGAGGGAGACTTTTGTTCTAAATACAAAATTTTAGAATTATTGCTTCAGGGTTCTGTTATATAATGGGGAGTTCATTTGGGACCTCCATATTGGAAGTTGGTGTGCAGAATGTTCAGCTAGAGACCTCCTGTACCACCAACAAGAGGAAAGAGATGGATTTCAGGGGGTGGCAGGCTGTGAAGGAGGGAAAAGTTAATTGTTTGGACATCAAAATATCGTTACCCTGTTGTGTTACTGAATTCTTTGTTTGTTACATGGCATTAAGTGAAAAGTAAAAATGTTTTATTTTCCTTGAATTATTGCAAGATTCATTTCAAGTCCTGCCACATGGAACTCACAAGCTGAGCATATACTTGCATTGTAAATCAGCGAACAAAGAGGTGTTCTTATAAAAATGCACAACTCAGGCTACTACAGTTGCACATTCACCCCAAATCTCCTCAGGGTATGGAGAAATTGTGGAAAGGAAAGTTTTCTGTCCTACTAAAATGGGTGGTGGCACATCATGCATTGCTCAAACAAACAAACAAACAAATTCTTAAGCATGAGAAACCTGGAAATCCTGCACATTTCAACAGACTCGCTGACTGGTCTCTTTAGAATCGTAACTTCTACAATAACCAACGGTATCATCATTATAATAACCAGTTTTTAAAAACCTCATTTTAAACATATTAACCGATCTACATTGAATTTAATAAACAAAAGGAACTGACATTGTTTGTTTGTTTGTTTATATGCCACCCCTCTCCAAAATGGTCACGTTTAAATTTATATCAATTAAACCCATATATCATTAAAATTTAAAATACATTAAAACCAATATCCTAACTCCAGTGCCCCTATGTACCCATTGAGATGTCCAGTTACTAGCCAGGCACCAATGGATGCTAATGGGGGTTTGGCTGGGAGGGTGTGTGTGATGGTATTATGGTTATGGTAATCCCTGGCCTCAACAAAATGCCTGGTGGAAGAGTGCTATCTTATAAGAACTCTGAAATCTAGGAAGCTGCATGAGAGCTCGCACTTCTGACAGCAATTCATCCCACCAGATTGGAACCAGGGCCAAAAAGGCCCTGGTTCTGGTCGAACCCAAGCACATCTTCCTGGGGCTGGGGATCACCAGCTAGTTGGAGTTGGCTTGGTCTGTTTCGCTTGGAGAGGAGACGACTGAGAGGGGATCTGATAACCATCTTCAAGTATTTAAAAGGACGCCATATGGATGATGGAGCAGAATTGTTCTCTCTTGCCCCAGAGGGACAGACCAAAACGAATGGGATGAAATTAATTCAAAAGAAATTCCATCTAAACATCAGGAAGGTGTTCCTGACAGAGCAGTTTCTCAGTGGAACAGGCTTCCTCGGGAGGTGGTGGATTCTCCATCTTTGGAAATTTTTAAACAGAGGCTGGATAGACAAAGAGGCTGATTCTGTGAAGGTTCAAGTGGGTGGCAGGTTACAGTGGATGAGCGATAGGGATGTGAGTGTCCTGCATAGTGCAGGAGTTGGACTATATGACCCAGGAGGTCTATTCCAACTCTATTATTCTATTATTCTATGAATGGAGAGCCTTTGAGGGAAGTGGTCATTCAGGCATGCAGGTCAAGTCCCAGACCATGTAAAGCCTTAAAGGTTAAAACCAACACCTTAAATGTGATCCAGGACTCAATTCGTAGCCAGTACAGCTGTTGGAGAACTGGTTGTGTATGTGTTCTCCATAGTGTCCCAGATAGGACCCATGCAGCCGTGTTCTGGAACAAGTGTAACTTCCAGGTCAGAGATAAAGGAAGGCCTGTGTAGAGTGAGTTACAGTCATCTAGCCTGGGGGTGACCATCTGGTAGATCACAGTGTTCCGGCGACAGGAAGAGCACTAGTAGCTTCACCTGACGTAGGTGGAAAAAAGCCTGGCGTGCTACTTTAATGACCTGAGCCTCTATAGTAAGGGAGATGTTGAAGGTCATTCCCAAGATCTTGACGGTCTGTAGCTGCATTCAGTCAATACAAGGGAGACGCACTCCCTCATGTGGCTCCTTCCTTCCCAGCCACAGGACCTCGATCTTCAGACTGAGCTTCAGGTGGCTTTGTCTTGTTCTGATCTTTTCCTAAGAGCCTTTACAGCAGCAGTGCAAGGCTATGTAACATTATAAATAGGTCTCAAGTGATGCTTAATAGGAACTGCCTCATGACGATGCAAACAGCAGCTGGAGGTGGACTGAAGCTGGAATCTGTAGACATTTTAAAGTCATTTAAATATCACTTGGGAATCTTCTCCTGTTTCAAGGAATGCATATAGAATCATAGAATCATAAAGTTGGAAGGGGCCATACAGGCCATCTACATTGGTTAGGTCCATTTGAATCATAGAATCATAGAGTTGGAAGGGGCCATACAGGCCATCCAGTCCAACCCCCTGCTCAACGCAGGATCAGCCCTAAGCATCCTAAAGCATCCAAGAAAAGTGTGTATCCAACCTTTGCTTGAAGACTGCCAATGAGGGGAAGCTCACCACCTCCTTAGGCAGCCTATTCCACTGCTGAACTACTCTGACTGTGAAAATTTTTTCCTGATATCTAGCCTATATTGATGTACTTGAAGTTTAAACCCATTACTGCATGTCCTCTCCTTTGCAGCCAACAGAAACAGCATCCTGCCCTCCTCCAAGTGACAACCTTTCAAATACTTAAAGAGGGCTATCATGTCCCCTCTCAACCTCCTTTTCTCCAGGCTGAACATTCCCAAGTCCCTCAACCTATCTTCATAGGGCTTGGTCCCTTGGCCTCAGATCATCTTCTTCGCTCTCCTCTGTACCCTTTCAATTTTATCTACGTCCTTCTTGAAGTGAGGCCTCCAGAACTGCACACAGTACTCCAGGAGTGGTCTGACCAGTGCCATATACAATGGGACTATGACTATGACATTTATACCTAAAAAGCTAGCTAGCTTTTTCTGACGCACATGAGATCACACTCTGAGTACAGAACTTAATGATAGCGAAGAGTGGTGACTTTAGGGACATAACATAAGAATTGGTCTCCAAAAAGGATTACACATTACAGATCCCACTCAACCATTCTGCTACACATTATAGAGAGTTCTATATGGGTATATTTCTATATAGAGTGTATTATCATAATCTTGACCACTGAGGAAGACCCAAAAGGGTCGAAATGTGTTTGGTCCTTGGTTCTATGTGCTGTTAGTTTGGTATAGTTTTTAAGAAGTTTTTATTCTGTTTTTAATTGTGCACTACAATAAATAATTAACAAGTTTTACATTATTTTTATTGTTCAGCTCAACTTTTGAGGTCCTACCTGTTAAGGTTGGGTTTTGTTCCTTTTTTGGTTTAGCATATGACATTTATACTACCATTTTTATGCCGTTGCCACATTAGTGTCACAGCTTTTCTAGGTTAAATGTCAGCTAGTGCATGCCCTCACTTTCCTACCCCCCTGCCAATGATGGCCCAATGTATCCTGAAACATATTCCTGTACTCTTGTGTGTCTTTCCACATTATCTACCTCTGACCCCAGCAACACTAAGCAACGCTAGTCTTGCTAGCATTCCTGTATATAAACGATGCATTCTGTCAACTCCAACTCTGCCTTTCTCAGAGCCTTGCTCATTTTCTTTTTCCTTTTAAAGATTACTATCCACAGCAGTATGCATGCATGTACATGGACTTTTACACAAACCACCCAAAATGTTAAAATACTTGGAATATGGAAGGAAGCAGGAGGGAGAAAGGTAACAGGGAACCAATTTGTACATTTCCTGCTATATAACTGAAAGCAAGGAAGAAAACAAGATATCATAAGTCACTTGCCTTTTTAATTTTAATGTTTCTTTTAAGGAGGCAAAGCAGGTCAATCCAGTCCTGGGACAGTGTTGCCAGCCTTCCCTTTGCTGAGTTTTCAATTATTTCTCTCCCTCCCTCCTTTCTACACTTTCTCTCTCAGGCACACACAGAGACACTCACTCACTCACCCACCCACCCACCCACCCACCCACTCACTCACTCACTCACTCACTCACTCACTCACTCACTCACTCACTCACTCACTCACTGTTATATTCAGCCAAGGCAAAAATCAGGGTTTCCCCAGATCCACCCACTGCATCTTTTCTTATACCCCTTCCTTTCTCGCTCTCTCTGTCTAAGTTTATTTCAATCCATAAAGCAGAGTTACCAAGGTTCTGAAGCTGTAGTTTTTATAGAAGAAACCATTGTTGGGGGGAGGGGGGGCATGGAGGCACAGATTTCTAGCTCCTAATTTGGGATTTATGCTAATTCTGTCTATTTTCCATACAGAGAAGAGAGCTTAAATTTTTAAAAGGAATTATCCTTAAATATGTAGACCTCAATGTGATTATAAATTTCTCTTTGTCCATAGCAGTTGATTCAGGAAGTACATTTAAAACTGCATTCCAGTCTTTCACACATGCTCATCAAATGTAGGCAAGAGGCTCAGAACCCCTTAAGATGGCCCCCGTGAGTGTGAAATCAGATGTCTGCGTTCCCAGTTCAAGGGCCACTTCACCAGTGGCACTAGTATGTTGTGAGCGTGCCACTTGTATTGCTTGACCAATTTGCACCACAGTACATATTGACTGTGCCTCTGCTCCAACTGCTTCTTGCAGCTTGGTGGTGCTATAGCACATGTATACTGGATAGCAAGACAACATTCAAAGACGCAATCACAGAACTGTTTCATCCCATCCTACTCTTCATGCATCCACTCAACTCAGAAATCTGAATATGCTGGCTGTGATTGTTTAAATTAGTTCTTCATAAGGCTATAATTTAAATGGGGGCTGCCCATGATGGCTGCCCCCATGCAACAAGTTGTTTTGTTGGCAAAAATACCATACCGGAAAACCTCTTGAAAACCCACACTTGAATTGGACACATCTGTGTGGAGAAGGTAACGTCTGACCTGATGTGACCATAGCAACCGCAACGTACACTGGGTAAAAATGGACTATTGCATTCATACAAATTCCTGCTGAGAAGCAATAGCTGTCAACATAGCTGAACTGGCGCAAACATTAGTTTGTCAGTGAGAGCATGCTGCATGGAAATTTTAGAGCATCCCAACTTTTGTGAGTAACTTTAATAATTTCCAGGATGAAAAATGGGAATCATAACTTGTACCTGGTAGTCTTTTTTTTTTGTAAACCATTAGCACACTGCCTTTTCTCCTAGTGTTATACTCCAAGCAACAAGAGTCACTGTTCAAATATTAAGATTTCTTAAATGACGGAGATGTTATAAGAGGTTGTCAGTGACAGGCAGCTTGGTTAGAATCTGCATAAGGGAGACCCATGTTTAGTTCTTCACTTGAGCAAATAGGGTTGTGGTGAGGATACAATGGACAACTGAGCAATCATATTTGCAGCCCTATAAAGAAGCTGCTAAGTAATGAAGGAAGTCTATATTGCTAAATTTTGCACTGCCATCATACTGGAGAAAATGGCTCCTTTGTATGGCATTATACTACTTCCCTTCTCCAAATTCTATCATCCTCAGCATCCACCCCCCCCCCCCAATCTGCATAAAATTCAAAACTCACACTGGCGATCCTAGGTGAAGTCTACAAGGTGGCAATCACAGCTGGCAATCCTAGGTGAAGCCTACAGGCTGCCCACATGGACAAGCATCTAGGAGCCCCCAAACACCTCACAATCAGAGAGTTCTCTGCAGCATGGAACAGATCCTTGGGGTCTTTGTCCAAGCATAAAGGTAGACTATCAAGACAAAAGCTAACCTGAAACATCATTCACTCCCATCATTCCTGAGCATAAGAAGGGTGGGTTATAAAATTGGAGATGATGATGATGATATTCCGCCTTAAACCAAGATGAGTACATAAGAAGAACTGTGTCAGGTCAGGTGAATAGTCTATGTAGTCCAGCATCGTCTCACACAGTAGCCAACCAGTTCCCCTGGGCATCTCCCAACAAGGCATAGAAGCCAAGGCCTTTCCCCAGTGCTGCTTCCCGGTTCTGGAATTCAGAGGATTAGTGCCTCTGAATGTGGACTTCCCCTCAGTCACCATGGCTACTTGCCATTGGTAGACTTATCCTCCATTAATGTATCTAATCCCATTTTAAAACTGTTTATTCCTGTGGTCATCACTACATCCTTTGACAGTGAATTGCACATTTCAGTCACTCTCTATGTAAAGTAGTATTTCCTTTTGTCTGCCCTGAACTTACTGCCCATTGTCTTCATTTGATGCTCTTGCGTTCTACTGATTTGGGAGAGGGAGAAGAGTTTCTCTTTGTTAAGTCTCTCTACCCCACGCATAATTTTGTAAACCTCTATCGTGTAGTTCTAGACTCCTCAGTTTTTCCTCATAGACCCATTATGCACGGGGGTTTTAGCGCACATTCGGGGTGGAATGGCGGCGACTAAAATCACCGATAACGCACGGAGCCGGCTGCAACCGGCCGCAGCTTCGGTGCATGCCGCCAAAAAAGCTGTGTCAGTGAAACGCGGAAGAAAGTGCAGCTTCCGGGTGACCGGGGCGCAACCAGAAGCGGCGGCCGGATCGCCGCGTGCATAATCGGTTACTCTGGGTTTTGCTGCCGTCGCACCCCGCCCCGTACATAACCGGTATGCGTCGCGTCTTCCCCCTCCGCGTTTTCCATGTGACCCGAAATCGCCGTTTCGGTGGCCGTGCATAATGGGCCATAGGGAAAATTCTCCAAGCCCCTAATCTTCTTGTTGCCCCCCCCCCCTTTTGTACTTTTTCCAGCTCTGCACTGTCCTTTTGAAAAGGCTGCGGCCCGGTGCCGGGCCGCGAAGGCCATGGCGCCGGGCCGTGGCTCCCTCTCCCCACCCCCCCCCGCAGTAAAAAACTTCCCAGGCTGCAAGCTTGCGGCCTGGGAAGCTTCTTACTGCGGGAGGGCGGGGAGAGGGAATCAGGGCCGGGCAGCGCATCGTGCGGGCTCAGGAGGAGCCTCCTGTGCTCAGGAGGAGCCTGATCTTCTGAAAGGAGCCAGATCTTCCATGCCCTGGCTTCAACCAAAAACCTGACAGAAGAACTCCGTTTTTCAGGCCCTGCAGAACTGAGAAAGTTCCGACAGGGCCTGTAGCTCTTCCGGGAGTTCATTCCACCAGGTGGGGGCCAGTCTGAAAAGGCCCTGGTCCTGGTCGAAGCCAGGTGAACCTCCCTCGGGCCAGGAACTTCCAACATATTCATACCCACAGAACGCAAAGCCCTGCGGGGGCATTAGGAAATAGGCAGTCCTACAGATATGAGGGGCCCAGACCAAGGATGACCTTGAAAGTTAATACCAAAACCTTGAACTAGATCCAGGCTGAGACCGGTAGCCAATGCAGCTGCCTCAGGCTGGATGTAGGTCCTCCAAGATGTTCCTGTGAGGACCATAACAGCTGCATTTTGCACCAGTTACAATTTCTGAGTCAAGGACAAGGGGAGGCTCACGTAAATTGACTTACCGAATCTGGAGGTGACCATTGTGTAACACCAAGCAGTCTGAGGACAGATGGGGTGCTAGTAGCTTCCCCTGGCGCAGATGGAAGAACGCTATGCATGCTACTCCTGTAACCTGGGCCTCCATAGACAGGATCACGGCCAAGTCTCTGGTGGAGGGTACGATGTTATGCGCAATGTTAATTTTTAAAAATTGGATTTTTTTGTCCCAGTATGCACCACCTTACACTTACAACCACTAAACTTAATTTGCCACATTCTTGCCCATTCACTGAGTTTGTGGAGGTCTTCTTGGAACTCTTCACAGTTTCCTTGGTTTTCACTATCCTAAACCATTTTTTATCATCTGTAAACTTCCCCACTACACTACACACACATAGTTCCGCATCATTTATGAATACATTAAATAGTAGCAGCTAAAATACCAATCCTTGTGCAACCCCACTGATTCCTTCCTTCCTTTGTGTGAACTGTCAGATAATCTTTTTTCCCCCTGTCATTTAACCAATTTTTAATTCATCAGAAAACCCATCTTCTCATCCCATGATTGCTAACTTCATTCAATCGCCCTGGGTGAAGTTCTTTGTCAAAAGCCTTTTGAAAGTCCAGGTATAAAATGTCAACAGGTTCACCATAATCTACATGCTTGTTCACATTCTTAGAGACCTCCAACAGGTAGATTAGGCAGGATATCCCTTTGCAGAAGCCGTGCTGATTTTTCCTTAGCAGGATTTGTCCATCTATGCGCCTAACAATTCTATCTTTGATTATAATTTCTACTAATTTGCTTGGGATAGGCTGACAGGCCTGTAAATTTCCTGGTTTCTCTTTGGATCTGTCTTAAAAAATTGGTGTAATATTTGCTACTCTCCAGTCTTCTGGTACAGCAGCTGAATTTAGTGATGAGTTACATTTATGGATTAGTAAATTAATGATCTCACATCTAATTTCCTTAAGAACTCTGTGTGTTTGTCATCAGGGCCTGGAGACTTATTGGTTTTTAATTTCCCCAGTAGATTTAGAACTTCATCTCTGGTCACCTCAGCTTGACTCATTTTTCCAGACTCTGTTTCTGAAAATAGGTCATTCATTTGAAATGAGATGTTTGAAGAGATCTTAACAAGCACAAAGTTTTAGCACAAACAAAATGAAAAGTGTTTAAAAAAAGATTTCATATTAATGAAAAACTGCTGGCAGGAAACACACCTCCCCTTGTTGCCACATCAGTGGGCAGAAATGTCCTTATTGTCATAATCATGAAGGCAGAGGAAGATGAGTGCCCAGAATGCTCCTTTCTGCGGTTAGAATCAGAGTTATTTTTAGTCAGGAGAGCAAAAGTGACTAGGGATATTTTTGTGGGACTAACCTCTGTTCCTTTCCCCTTAGTTTTACTTCAAAAATGTTTTAGTACTTTAAAAAAAACAATAACCAAGTATCCCCCTTTATTAGCCAGTCCACAGACTATGAATTTGCTTTTAATGATTTGAGCTCAAGTATATGAACAACCAGTGCACTAACTTACCATAGGAAGATTCACAAAACTTTTTTTTAAGTCAACAGACATTTACTTTCCAGTGGATCTCAATATATGAAATTGGACTTTTGAATTAAGAAATATCCTGAACATTCTATGAAATGTGGATTGAATCCACATTTGAACACTGGCATATATTTCAGCACTAGGACAGGTATCAAAATGAGTGAAGGGTTAAAAGGCAGTTGCTTTGCCAGTCGAGATTTATAAAAGTAGCTATAGAGTCAATATGTCAGCAATACAAGACTCCTCCTTTACTCTGCGGACCAGTACTTTTTCAAACCTCTAATGGAACTGGATACCAAGACTTTACAACTTACATAAGGGGTTTCTAGAATGACCCTGAAGATAGCACCAGTCCAGTACTAAAGAGTCTGTTCTGAAAACCCACAGTATCTAAGAGGACTGGATTTCATTTTCAATTGAGTTAAAGTTATCAGTTTACAGAAACAAAGCAGGTGATCAAAATATGATTGAAATGGATCTAGGTAGGCATAATGGTCACAAAATTGTTTGGACATATTTTGTTTGTGCTAAAACCTTGTGCTTGGTAAGATCTCTACCATATACTGCCAAGAACAACTTATAATAAAAATTTAAAAAACCTAAAGTCCTCTCCTTTACGAAAAGGCATGAGACACACAGATGGCAGGTTGAGGAATGTGATATTGAGCAGGTTAAACCCTTTAACTAATTAGGTATGGTCTTCCAGTCAAGAGGGTCAAGGAGAGCCCAAGCAATGCATAATTGCATATGGCTGAGAATGTCCACAGAACAACTTCAGCCATTCTGAGATGCTACTTTAGAAAAAGAGCTTCCTATATCCCTGCAGCATTCAAGGTTTTCCAGGGAAAGATGATTGCCTAACGAATGTATGGTTTTCAGCTCTTTGTTTACAAAGATCTTCACCCTTGGAAGCAGTGCAGCCCAAGTTTTTGCGATCAATATTTGGAGTCCCTCAATACATACCAAATGCTCTCCTCAGGTTGGAAACTGTGGTCTCATTTGAGACATGCCATTTACTGCATAAAATTAAATTGTAATGCCCCAGGACTTACCCCTCTTATTTTTCATGATAACTCAAATTGGCTGAGAACTGTTGAAGGTAAATTGCAAGAGTACAGTTTCTCCCCTTCAGCCCTGTTACAGATAGGTTTTCAGAAAGTCAAAGAAAAACTTAAGGAATGGATTTGGGACCTGGTCCCTCAGCCTGATAGGGCCTGACTGCAGCGGCACCCAACTATAACATACCACTCCAAAAAACGTGTCATTGAACTCCCCAGGAAGATCAGAGTAGTTCTACACCTTGTTGCTTCACTCTGATCTTTCTTCAGAAATAACTCGCAATGTCACAAAATTTTGTTTGAGGTCATGAAACAGGAGGGCAGGATGCTGGAGGAGGGCAGGATGCTGTTCCCATTGGCTGCAGAGGAAAGGACACGCAGTAATGGGTTTAAACTTCAAGTACAACGATATAGGCTAGATATCAGGAAAAAAATTTTCACAGTCAGAGTAGTTCAGCAGTGGAATAGGCTGCCTAAGGAGGTGGTGAGCTCCCCCTCACTGGCAGTCTTCAAGCAAAGGTTGGATACACACTTTTCTTGGATGCTTTAGGATGCTTAGGGCTGATCCTGCGTTGTGCAGGGGGTTGTACTAGATGGCCTGTATGGCCCCTTCCAACTCTATGATTCTATGATTCTATGATTCTATGAAATACACATAAGCAGACAGCAAGGCTGGATTATAGTGATACTTCCAAATTTATTTACTGATCTTAATATTGTATGTAGCAAGTTTTCAAGCTGCTTTTATTTCCAAATAAACTGAACTGAACTAGTGGATAGACAGGAGAAGTTTCCCTTCAAGTTCAGTGTCATGTGCATGAAAAACTATCACTCACGATCCCCCAGAATTGTTCCTCATTGGGAAAAGTAGATACAAAAATGGGCAGGATTCGGGAGGGGGAAATCCAAATACCAAAAATATTATCGGTTTACTTGAATAACCTGAAATATACTGAAACCCAAGTTAAAAAAATAACAACATCGACACCCCCCCCTCGGGGGAACATCCCTACTCTCAGTAGATTGAGTATCTGTCCTTTTGGCTTTGCCAAATAAAATTTGGAAGGTAAAGGCCATACGTGGGTTGGGACTCACATACCCGAGGGACCGCCTACCGCCCTATGCCCCCCACAGGGCCTTACACTCTGAGGGTGAGAACCTGTTGGTTGTCCCCGGCCCGAAGGAAGCGCGCCTAGCCTCAACCAGAGCCAGGGCCTTTTTGGTCCTGGCCCCTACCTGGTGGAATGACCTCCCGGGTGAACTGCGGGTCCTGCGGGATTTGTCAGCTTTCTGCAGGGCCTGTAAAACGGATCTCTTCCACCAGGTCTATGGTTGGGGCTGAGGTCAGCGAATCGGGAACATCGCTCCCCCCCCCAGGAGTCGGAGTGTACGCTACTCCCCCCATCCTTTCCTCTTCATCTCTTTGATAATGGGGGAGGGATGGGATTTTTAGCCATCATGTTAGTAATTTGATGTTTTAATGGGAATTTTAATGGGGCTAGTTGTTGTGACCCGCCTCGAGTATGTTAGGACAGGTGGAAAATAAATCTAATAATAATAATAATAATAAATGCTGAAAAGTAAAACAAGAAAAATATATTGCTTCTATGAGTTCAATCAGGAATTCTGCACCTAAGCTGTTACATGGTGAGAATTCAAAATGGATCTCCCTCTGCCTAAAGCAATCTCTTCTGAACAAAGGGAGGAAGGACAAACTTTCTCTTCCTGTCTCTTCTGTGTGTAAATAGACATGTCACAATGGAGAAACAATATTTACATACCAATAAACAAGATCACATGACCCACTCTGCCTGTTTCCACTAGCAACTATTGTCAACAAATAGTTAACCCTTTCTCTGGCAGTCAGTGGCTGACACTAAAAAACAAAGTCTAACAAAAGTGGGGTATAAAAACAAACTCCTTCATTCAACTACCGTGCTCAAGAATGGTAATATGAGACTGGATGGCAGTTATTCAACTGTCTTCGGTTCAGAGTAGGTTCCTTTAGGGATCAAAATGCTGACATCCTCCATTCAGTACTGGTGGCATGAAATAAATATTGGAATATCCTCTTTGTGCACAGAAAAGAAAGGTGACTGAAGTATAGTGATTAGCAAACAGCTCTAACACGGCACATAGGTTGATAAAACATCTGGCCCAATGTAATATAATTCCAAATAATCAGAAAAGGTTTTGTTCTGTCTTTGGATATTAAAATTTACAATTGTCCAGAATGGAACTCATTTCAGTGCCATGTTGCAGAGCCCATTGTGGAAAGTTAACAGGTATTTGTTCAACTGTGCATCACACCAAAAAAAAAAATTAAATTAGTTCTACATATGGCTGAGGATGCCTCAGTGAAGGGGAAAGTAAAGATGAAAGGCAAACAGAACAAGGGTGTCATACATTTCCCATCACCTCTAACTGACTTTTTCCAGAGTGGAAATGAAAAGACTGATAAAGATTTCATGCTGTCAACAGCAGGTAAAACCTGCTTTTTCTGAAGAAATCAAATATGGATTAACAGACCGTAAGATAGAGAAGAAAGTTTGCCCTGCTGATGGACTGCAGAAACTTACAGACATTTTATATCCTAAAGTTTGATCTAATTTGGTGAAAATCCCCCCCCCTTTTTTTTTCTTTCTAAACTTTCATGGTGTCCTTCAAGATAGACTGCAATTAAACCAAAATGTAATTCCTATCAAAAGCTTGACCAAAAGGTTTTCCTTTGCTCTGTCTAACATGCTGAACATATGGACCATTTCTGCACGTAGGGGTAAAATGTGAGTAGCTTCATGCAAACACGGAATGCATTTTAAATTAAAAAACCAACACTGCCACGTTAATATGGAGAAATGCCAGAATGATACAGCACACACCACTTTTCGGGATTTGTGGCTTTTCAGAATTTATTTCTATCTGGGTGGATTTCTGAGATGCTGAACATGGTCACTGGAGTTAATAATGGCTAAATTGCGATGCAGCTATTGGACAGCCTCAGAATGCAGGCGATACCATGTAGAGGGGGCTTTAAAAGCCGCCAACATTTGAAGGTTGTCCAGAAACATATTCCTTATGGTATATAATTAAGATACATAAAAAATAAATAAGATTTCAAGGGTGATCACCTGTGCCACTGCTAGCTGCTGTAGCAGCAGTCACTGATGCCACCAGCAAAGGGAAGTCTATGACCAGCAGCAAACTCAGAAAGAGCAGTTCAGAAGATGTTCGGTAGAAGCAATTTCCAAGGAGTAATTGTGTGTCATGATGACACCTAGATTTTAGCAATTGTATCACAGGGTGTGACATAAGACATGATCATTTGTACCACAAGATGGTCATACATTGATTTCTTCTGAAGCGGCAGTAGTGAGGGTGGGGATAGTGGAGTAAATCAGATAGCTGGAGGTGGGGAAGACTTTCTTGATGCTGTGCCTGGCTTCATCTTATGGTATTGACACAACCTGCAATCTCAAGTGCAGACAAATTTTAAAAGATATTGTAGCACTTTGAGAATAATAGAATTCATGGTCCGTTTGCATCCGGGTACATCTGAAAGACAGGACCTTAAAGTAATACATTGGTTTGACATGAAGGAAACGAGCAACAAACTGCTGCATTATTTGTACTTGTTAGTAAATCTACTGATCTTATGGTGACACAGGCAGAGTTGATTTTGATTAGACACAGGCAGGAAGGAAAACAGTTAAGTCACACTTTCCTGCTTCTTTTTTGTCCTCAGCTCCATTCTTAAGGAAGCCATGTTGTCTTATTGTTCAGTATGGCTTTTACTGAATGTCTTAATCTGTATGAAGGATGGCATCTGTCCAACAGCCGTGGACTGAGGTTCTACAAAAGCGGATCACCTCATGACCACCCAAACCTGATGCAGAAAGACATGGGGAAAATGTTACTATCATTTATTTATTTTATCCAGTCCCGGAGATCAAAAAGGCCAGGAGACTGTCCAGTCCACTCCATGCTTCAAAGTAGGTTCATCTACACATGTAGACCACAGCACAGAACAAGCCAAAAGCAGGCACTGCACAGGGAGGTAGGGTCTTTTGAACAAAGAGATATCAAATATAATTCAGTTACAAATGGTTGCGAGTAACAAAGCAGTTTTTATTTTATTAATATATGATGATGGCAGGGGTGAGGCTTTAAAATAGGCTGTGTAAAGCCACATGAAACCTATAAGAAAAGAAAATCCAAATGAGATAGAATCCTAGAATTTGGCTCTAAGCTTATAAGTTGCCAGACTGTTTCTTTGAATGAAGCTACCATCTTTGGTTTTTATTGCTGGTGCAGATACAAAAATAAACTAAGGACATGGTAATCTACAGAGAGATGCCCTTCTCAGATGAATTTTGAAGTTGCAGGCCATTTGGCAGTGTGCTCTGGATTTGCATTGCTATTTATAAAGAGATAGGAGATGTCCAAGCCTCCCTCTTTCCCACTGCTTTCTGCACTTATTGTGGCTGGCTTCTGCTCTCAGGCAGGAGATCAATCAGGAAGTTAACCAGGGGCCCAGATGCTGCTGCTGGAAAAACACATTCCATAGTTTGGCTTCTGCATCTTAGTCCTGCCAAGTTTTCCCCACAAATGGCCACGGTTTTTGGCTTTCCTGATGAAGTAAATTGAGGAAAAGTTAGGAGAACATGCTCTGCTCCACAACTACCATAATAAGAACAGCCAAGTCTGTGCCCTTCCCTATACACGCATTCTTCTACTATTTTGCTTGGAAACATTTTTCCTTTTGGACAATTAATCTGTTAACCTGATGAGTATTGCTTTTCTGGAAAGCTAAATTCTTAAATCAAAGCATTTACCATGGCCCACCAGCTTCCACTTAAACTGTGCAAAAACCTTGATGGCATTGTTCAAAGTTAGGCTCCATCTGAACACTGGTTGTGACAGGTAGTTGAACTGCAATTGAATCCAAAATCAAAAGGTGGTCTAGAAAATAGTTTTATTTTTGCAATGAACCAGAACTGAACCTGGAGCTAAAATCTTGCCCAGAACCCAATTTAGAAGTTAATCCTTGGTAACAATGCTTGTTTGCTGTCCAACATATGTGGTTCAGTAACCAGAAGCTCAGAAAACCCTTTGAGGGCGCTTGGAAATGGCTTCTCTGATAAAAGAAAGAGAAGTGCAGGGTGAGAGAGAAAAGAGAAGAAAAAAGGACTGTGGGATTCTTCTCTCTCCCTTTTTTTGACAGCAGTTACAAGGAAACTGCTTAGATGAGAGCAACAACAACACCAAAAACTTACCTTAATAAGGTGTGGTCAAGGTGACTTTTCTGAAGACTTAGGGCCAAACCACATGCTACATGAGAGTCCCAACATTAGAATTTCTTATAGACTTTTTAAAAACCCAGTTAGGACTCCTATGGGAAAATGCACACAAGGAAATGGTTAAATGGTACATCCCTGATGAGTTGTTGTGGAAAGGGGAGTTTCCTACTAAGTCTCAACAGTTTAAATAGCCCCTCCGGTAATGATATTAGCCCAATGGGAAGAAAAAGACAGAAATATCACACTTGTACTCTTTCCACAAAGCTAATGTTGGCTTCAGAGGGGCTATTTTCCTCAGACATCAAAGTAGACTCATACAGCTGCTAACCAGAAGCACAAGAGTTCTGCACAGTAAGACCTGCAGAATTGTTCCAGGCAGCCAGAGGGCTATCGGACTCTTGCTTATGGAAGGAAATTGACTGATTTGCAGCCCACTGCAATCATTCTTCTGAACACTCTGCAAATAAAATCTCATTCATTCTAACTTGAACTCCACATTAGGAGAAGACGCTGACTTATCCAGTTCTGTGGGAAATCTTTTGACTGTTCAGTTTGAGGATGTGGACAGGATTTTTGGATGTTTAAGAACTACCACCTACTTGTACAGCCCTTGCCCATCCTGGCTAATTAAATCTGCCAGGAAGCTGGCAGATTGGATCCAGGAGACAGTAAATGCCTCCATGAGAGAGGGAGTGATCGTTCCTGCCTTGAAGCTAACCGTTGGTACCTAAAGAAACCTACAGTGGACCTAGGAGAGTTGAAGAACTGCCTTCCAGTCTAAAATGTACCATTTTTAAGCAAGGTGATTGAATGAGCGGTGGCTGGGCAACTTCAGGGATTCCTTAATGAAGTGGATTATTTGAATCCATTCCAGTCTGGTTTCAGTCCTGGTTACGGTCACTCTGGTAGATGACTTGCACCTTGTGCTAGATGGAGGAATGAGACTCTATTAATTCTCCTGGACCTCTCCATGGCTTTTAATTATCATCATTATTATTCTGGACCACCTTTCAAAGTTGGGACTGGAAGGCATTGTTTTGCAGCAGTTTTGGTCCTACTTGAAGGTAGGCTTCAGAGTGCGGGGCTAAGGGACTGCTGATCAGTCCCGAGATCTCTGGTCTATGGTGTGCAGCATGGTTCCATCTTGTACCCCATGCTAAAAAGCATGATGAAACTTTGGAAGGAAATCCGGTCTGTCTGTCTGTCTGTCTGTCTGTCTGTCTGTCTGTCTGTCTGTCTGTGGTGGGATTTGTTGGGGAAAAGGAGAGGGAAGCCTGCAGTTGGATAGAAGCTGCAGGTCTTCCCAGCTGGGCTTCTCTGATCAGATTGCAATGCAAATGTGGTTTCTGTGGATCTGCCAAGGACTGAGCTTGAAGTCCAAGGCAAGATCCAAGCAGACATACAATTGACCAATGCACTGCTAGATCTCATCTGCCAGATTCCAGAGGAGGGCAACAAAGATAGTGAGGGGTTTGGAGACCAAGACGTATGAGGAAAGGTTGGGGGATCTTGGTCTGTTTAGCCTGGAGAGGAGACGACTGAGAGGAAATCTGATAAGCATCTTCAAGTATTTAAAAGGCTGCCATATAGAAGATAGAGCAGAGTTGTTATCTCTTGCCCCGGAGGGATGGACCAGAACAAATGGGATGAAATTAATTAAAAAGAAATTCCATCTAAACCAGGAAGGTGTTCCTGACAGAGCGGTTTCTCAGTGGAACAGGCTTCCTCGGGAGGTGGTGGGTTCTCCATCTTTGGAAATTTTTAAACAGAGGCTGGATAGACAGAGAGGCTGATTCTGTGAAGGTTCAAGGGAGTGGCAAGTTACAGTGAAGAAGAAGAGTTGGTTCTTATATGCCGCTTTTCCCTACCCGAAGGAGGCTCAAAGCGGCTTACAGTCGCCTTCCCATTCCTCTCCCCACAACAGACACCCTGTGAGGTGGGTGAGGCTGAGAGAGCCCTGATATCACTGCCCGGTCAGAACAGTTTTATCAGTGCCGTGGCGAGCCCAAGGTCACCCAGCTGGTTGCATGTGGGGGAGTGCAGAATCGAACCTGGCATGCCAGATTAGAAGTCCGTGCTCCTAACCACTACACCAAACTGGCTCTCTGAGTGGATGAGCAATAGGGCTGTGAGTGTCCTGCACAGTGCAGGGGGTTGGACTAGATGACCCAGGAGGTACCTTCGAACTCTGATTCCACGATTCTATGTTTCTATGAAATCACTGTTCCAGCTGACCGGAGTTAAGGGTCTGTCAGACTTCTCTCTGACCCATCTCAGACTGAACTCTAATTCCCCCCAGCCCACAGCCAGTATAACAACTCCCAATCAGCTGTGGCTACCTAATCACAGGATTGTTGTCCTGACTAAACTGCCTAGTGAGGAGTTTTATCTCTTCCCTCACTGCTGTTGTTGTTTCAGCACTTAGAGCTGTGCTTTATTTATACATTTATTTTCCTTAGGCTTTGCCAGCTTTGGGAAAACGAGGTTTCATATTTGAAAAAAATAGGATTTAACCATCATACTTTAGAATTCCCTCCAGTCTGTGGGATCCCTCCAGCCCAGTCCTTGCTCCCATTTTGGCACACAGTGCATCTACATATAGGATACCTACATAACTGATCAGGAAAATGGGAATAGAAGAGGAATACTATATACTACACATCCCTTATAGATAACTTTCCAAAGGATGCATGAAATAGTCAAGTACTTTTGCCAGGTTGGGGAGGAGGGAGCTTGCTAGGTGTTTGTCACTTCATTTTTTATATGACATTTTCTCATGGGACAAAAGGAAGCAATCTGTATTTTAATAGATTAAAAGTGGCATGGGAGATTATGCTACTGCAAATGTATTGGACACAACAGTTCCAGGATTTATAGAAAGTACAAGTATCACATTTGCCTCATAACAAAATATTGTGAGTTGAATACAATGCAGAGAAATAGAATTTCACCTCTGCAAGTGCCATTCCAAGCCAGAGGAAAAAAGGAGGGAGTGAACCTTACTGTCAGCATTGAAATCTCCAGTTATTTTTGTTGGTTATCAGACATCTGGTTACACCTTGGAAGATTTACTACCAAATGTCAGAATCAATATAAAGTGAAAGCTCCTGCTCACCAGCTATAGCAGCTGCAGCTCTGTGATCTATATATCAACATTTTTTTAAATCTAGTAAACCCCTGTCATTATGAAGATCTTGTTCCTGCTTGGATTTCCACAACATTCTTCTGGGCAAAATCTTCAGAATGTTTTCCTATGCTAGCCCCCTGAAAAGGCACTTGCACAGGAACTTTTGGTGAACAGACAGGAGACAGGTTACCCTAAACATTGATATTACAGCATGCCTGCCAAAGAATTGATTCATAAGAGCTGCTGGGTTTTTTTTGTTTCTTCAGCCTGGTTGGACATTACTCATTTGAGCTTTGTGCCCCAGGAAGAGCTTGATATGCTTCTGGAAACTGGAAGGAAACCAAAGGGTTATATCAATTAACTCAGACTTTGCTATAATGGGCTGTATTTTTTTAAATCCTTGCCCATGGAGGGAAGCACTTTACTGTCCTTTTTTATTTATTTTTTATTTTTCAACTTCTAGACCGTCACTCTCGACAAAGCTGTCTCATGTCAGTTTACAGAGTATAAAACCAATAAAATTATAATATAAAACCCATAAAACCCTTAAACAATACAAATAAACGGTGGCATAATAAGTTCCTTAATCCTCCTAAAACCCAGTCCTGTTGTTCCAGCCTCGGGCCTATACAGATGACCCTACGCAATGTTAGCCCAGGGGGGGCTGGATCATTGAAAAAGTAAAAAGTAGGGCGGGATCCACAGTTTAGTAACTCCAGTCACCACCCTGGCCTCAACCAAATGCCTGGCAGAAGAGCTCCATCTTACAGGCCCTGCGAAAGCCAGAGAGCTCCATCAGAGAGTTCTTCCAGGAATTCATTCCACCAGGTTGGGGTTAGAGGCAAAAAGGCCTGGCCCTGGTCAAGGCCAGGCGATTGTCCTGGCGGTTCGAAACAACCTGCAAATTCATGCCCACAGACCAGAGAGCCCTGTGAGGGGCATAAGCAGATAAGCGGTCCCTCAGATAGGTAGGACCCTGGCCACATATAGCCTTGAAGGTCAAAACCCAAACCTTCAACTTGATTGGGAAGTAAATTAATAACCAGTGCAGCTGACGCAGCACCAGCTGGATATGGGCCCTACAATATAACGTAGTGAGGACCCTTGCAGATGCATTTTGTATCAGTAGCAATTTCTGGGTCAAAGACAATGGTAGACTTCTTAGTATGGGGATCAAATGAATCCCCATAAGCTACAGAAATTAGTCAGAGAAAAGAAAATACACTGTGAGTTTTATTGAGAACAGCAGCAGCAAAGAAGGAAAAAGCTTTAACGTATTAAGTAGTCTTCTTTGACAGTACTGCAGGAAAAATTCAGCAAAAATACCAGAGATAAATTAATTAAAAATTAATAAAACGAAACAGTGTCAATTTTAACTAATATTTTAATCTTAGTTTCTCATTTAATACAATGGGGTGAGGTAATAAGACACTGATACTTTTGAAGTAAACACTGCACTTAACAGAGAGTGGGCATGAAATACAATACTGCAATTTATGTCACTCAAATTAAGGACAATACTGAGGTCCATTCCGCACATCTCCCAATGTTGCTGGATATTCATGGCAGCCTGAACAGCTACAATTTGTAGTAGAATTTTGACATTTCACACAGTGCAAATTGAAGCGCAATATTCATGCACCTGTAGCACTTTTTTGGTAATGCACATGTTTCCTGTCTTGCAGGAATTGCAAACAAGGTGCTCTAAATTTGTGGCACTTCTGTTTGCCTCAGCCAATCAAACGGATCGCCCTCGTGGCTCCGAAATGCCCCTTTCCCCTTACATTTTATTTTTTAAAAATCATACATACATGACAACGAATATGTGTTAATTCTTTGCTTCACACGGAACTGTATTTCGTTGTAATTTCCCCCCAAAACTGGCTTTTTACACAAGGCTAAACTAGGGGGGAGGTATTCATTGGAAAAAAGCCCACTGAAGGAGCGTTCACAGTTCCTCCATCCACGCTAATTAATGCAGCCTGCTGGCGGACATGCGTGTAATTGTTGACATGCATCTCCAAGAAAAAAAAATGACATACAATGCATGTTAGTGCCGGCAGGGCAACATTTGGGCACATGGTGAGCAAGGGACTCTGTGACATTATGATGTTCACTTTGAAAGTTTAAAGTTTAAAACCTTCTGTCAAATGAAAAGCATGCTCATTTGTTCGTTGCTTTATATGGTTTGTACAGAAAAAAAGGCATTCCCATCTCCAGGAGGCTTGGGGGCGGGAGTGGTGGAGGGACTGTCTTCCTAACGCTATTTTGAGAACGCACATGTAGTTTGCTGATGTGTTGCAGGTTGTTCTCAGGAGTCAAGCACTTTTTAAAGGGGGAACCCACTTTTTACGATTCCCCCCGAAGCATTATAAAAAGCGAATGGTGCGGGAGTGTTGCTGGAGTTCTGCAGTTTGTGTACAATGTCATGCATAATGTCAAAAATGTAGCATTTACGAAGTGTTACAATTCAGCTACATTAAAGTTGTGTGGAATGGATCTGAGTATGCTCTAGAGCTGTAGAAGTCTTCCCACCAAGGGGCTTTCCGTACCGGGATCTTTGTAGCAAATTGGTTTCTGAATGAAAAATCGCCATTTAAAATAGTGGAATTCGTCGTTATGCATACCTGCCTTTGTAGTGGAATCCAGTTGCGTTTTGTAGCGTTTCCCACAGGCTTCCGGTCTCGGCAAAAATCGCTAGAAAGGAAGCGCTATTGCCAAGCTCATCCCGCCCCTGGCCGTCAAGCAGCCAATGGGCAGCCGTTAGCATGCTCCCAAACAGCCCCTTTCCCTTTAAGAAAGTTAAAAAAAAAAAAACACACCCATTGCAACGAATCTGTGTTGATTCGTTGCAACGGAGAGACCCATCCAGCTGCCCGGTGTGTTTGAGCTGTCGTTTGATCGTTGCCACGCTCCCTCCGAGTGAAAAAAAAAATCCCCCCCCCTCACGGGCCCGATTTTCGGCCGAAAAAAGTGTAAAAAATAAAGGGAAAATACATCAGCAAACGGGCTTCTCTGTTGTTTGTGTCCAAAGTGTTGTTTGTGCTTAGTGACTCTGGGGAGGGACTGAAGCCGGAGAAGCCTCTAAACAGAAAGAGGCTCGCTGGTGCGTTTATCCCCGCTCGCTCGGAGAAAAAAAAATGGCGATCGCTTCGCCGGAAGATCAGAGGAGAGAGCCAGGGGGAGGGACTTTGTAGAAACCGCAACAATGTTAACGCACAGGTCTTTTTCGCTAGTGTTGCAGATTGGTTGCAGGAGTGTATCGCTTTCCGGAGGGTGAATCCACTTTTGGGGATTTCCCTGAAAGCGCTACAAGGAAGTGCTTTTTGCGGATCGGTTTCAGGTGTGTGGCAGATTGTCAACGACGTAGTGCATAACGGCAAATCAATAGCGTTTTCAATTGGCAACCATTGTGCGATTTTGAAGGCGTGCGAAAAGCCCCCAACTCTTCCAGATCAATGTGACCCCACAGAGCAAAAACCAGTAACCTACTTTGCCTCCCCACCAACCCGTTTGGAAGATTTCGTAGTGTGTTTTTTAAGTTCCATAATCTAGAGCCTTTGTTTATTTAACACTTCTGCTTCAAATCAGTGGGACGCAATAGTCTCTCCTGTGTGCACCTCCTAACAATATTTGAAGACATACTCTCTTAAAACTGTTTGGCACTGCAACAATTAAGCAATATTGTTTTTCAAGGATTCATGTTTAATACTGAGTTTCTACTTCCTCTGCAGCTGCATTGCCTGTCTCATTCTCTACTGCTGCTTCAGCCCGCTTTGTAAACTGAGCTTCTCCCACTTAACTGTTCTGTACAAAGTCACAGCAAGTACTCACTGGAGAAGTCATAGTTAACCCCAAGTCATGTGACATTTCAGGCTAAGCTATCCAAGAACTCACTTCCTCGACAGCTCTGATTCAGGCTCCCAAAAATGCTCTGCAGAGTGAATCACACTTCCTTTTGGAAATGACAGGACTTCCTCAGCAAGTTGTTCCAACTCGCTGGCTTCTCATCTTTGGTGTTATCAGGAAAGGAATGAATTTCATGTTACATTTTTTCCATGGTCAGCTGGGAGATATATCCTTTCCAGAGAGCAAAGAGACCCTGTGAGTCAAGGATGACAAACTGATAATTAGTACCAGGCATAAAACTAAATGACAAACAACAATTACCCAAAGCCCTTGCATGCTGGAGAATGAGTGTGTGCTGTTTAAATGCTTCTTTGGTCACCTCAGTTCCAAAGAGCAAAACGTTCAAGGGGGCCCTTGGGGGACTAAGCATAGCAACGGGTGACTCCTTAGATTGTTGTTTATCATAGTTGTGGGATTGAATCACACACAAAAAAACCCCTTCATACTCACAGTGCTGCTGAGGATTAAAAAAGGCAGGGAGCCTATTTAGTTCTAGGCATAAGGACTGTGTATATTAATAATGGGAATTGTCTGTGCAAACAGAATCCAAACCTCGATTCCTGATGAAGGTACATAACTTATTTTTATCTTCTTTATATTGTGTATCAAATTATTAAAATTGGAGAAAAATTAAAAGCTAGAGAGTATAGCATCTGTAATTATTCTGAAATATTATATTTTCCCAGGGAGGGCAGGGTTAAATTGTTTTATTGTACAAACTGTTCCATAGCAATTTGCAAATGCAGCAACGTCTGGGCACATTTTGTGATTTGTGACACTTCCCCACCTCCTTAATTATCATGCCATTTTGTGAACACCAGGTATTTGGGATAAATATCTAGCCATATGGGGAATGATCATTTACATTTCATGGGAATTTCAAGCATCACTGTGAGTGTGTGTACACAAACTATTTAACTCCTTCATTGTTACAGCTAATATACTCCACATTTAAATTAACTGTTGCAGCATTTAATGTACTTCATGCTTCGAGATAAAAAATACAAACAGCTGAACATCCCTTTCCTGAAGATGTTGCTTTTTAACATACTATGGAGAGAGAGATGGAGGTAAAAATCATTTTTTTTAAAGGATGAATGTGAGATTCCTCTGACATCATCACTTTCTGACACTCTTCATTCTTCTATACAACAAAGCAGTCTGCCACACAGTTCTCACCTCCTCATTCTCCTACTTTTGCCAAGCAATTCTCACTATCATACCTAAGGCAATTCTGCAGAAATGCTCTGCCAGGGCAGAGGTAAGGCACACAGTTTGGACCAGTTACATGCAAAAAGGCAAGGAAATGCAAACCAAAGCATTCCTGCCCTTGGCAGTTATCACAGACACTGATGCTTCTGTGTTGGTCCTGCAATGTAGCCTCCATGGAAGAGCCTGATGCCATTACGAAGTAGAGTTTGCTTAGACATGGGATTCCAGTAGTGCTTTCACATGAATCTTTTCCCTTTTTATTTAGCATTTATTATGAGATTTTTATTAATGCTATCAAACAGAATTACCCCTTTTCATAAACAGGAACAAATAAGCAACAAGAACAAGTTAAGATGCTAAGATTACCATCAGAAGCCATTGTGCTTAACCTATAGGCACTGATGAAGAGAATGTTGACTCTTGAAACCTTACACTCGGAAATCTTGTTGGTCTTTAAGATGCTACTTGACGTCACCTGACTATAGACATATAGTCTATATTAGAACAGTCCTTTTGGAGCTGGTGGTCCTGGCATTGGATCCATTGGTTCACCTATAAAACTATTGTTGCTGGACTGGGCAAACTAGTGTGTCCTTGACACCTGAAAACATGTCAATCATTTCAAGTTCCCCACTTGCACAAGGGCATATATGTTTCTATGATATCTCCCTTCCAAAAATGCAGATGGAGAAAAATAAATCAGCTGAAGTAAAAAAGTTAGTATATTTGGGAATTAGTAAATTGCCCATATAGTTAGTTGGCACAAACTTCTTGTGATGAATATCACTAAAATATTTGCCAAAATATACTCAACTTTATTTAAAATCCCATCCATCCTCAAGCAAGAATGGATGGATTGCCAGATCCCAGTCAAAGGCACTTCTTTATGTATCTTTAAATATCATCATTCTTCCATTGTATTCGCATGCTTACTGGAGCAGCATGCTAACATGCTCATGGGAGGTTTCACACAATGTACAATTGTATAGATACAGTTTCTTCATGGAAGGAACTCAAATTGCCTAGCAAGTCATTTTGCCACTTCAATATGCAGATCATTCCCTCCATGAAAAAAAACACTTATTTTTATGTAGGAGACAAGGGGGAATATTAGTGAAACCCTTCTCCCTTATGTACTAGTTTCAAGCTCTAACTATGAGGGGGACAAATCTGTGAGAGAGTGTTCAACTATACAGTCCACTGATTTGATGTGCTAGCACTTAGAATCCTATGTTATTATGGCTTCAGTCTTGTACACACTAACTAGGGAGCAAATGCCACAGTGCTCAGTGAGAATTCAAAATAAACATTCAGGCTCTGACGTCACAAAATGCATTGATCATTCTATTTCTGTGAAATATGAACAACATCTTATATGGCCAAACCATGCAGTGTGAAAAGAGACATTAAACACAGTGCAAATAATGCCAGATGGATGCTTTCTCAAGTTTTGCAGCAAAAATCTCATGTCTGGATAGAATTTCAGTAATCAAAATGAATGTATTGATAAAATTATTTTTTAAATTCCAAATTCTACCTATAAATATAGAAAAAATAATATTGAGAGAATGGCAAAGGCAGATATATGTATTTATTTGAAATGTCAAGAAACCAAGAATAAGTTTTAAAATGCTCAAAGAGAGCAGAGTTAGCAGTCTAATGACGAAATTATATTATCAAGTGACTGGTCTGGTCTGGATTGCAGATTGGATTAATAATGAAAGACAAAGTAATAATGACATTAATAATATAGTTGTAAAATAGATTTGTTATACAATTTGAAAAATGTTTAAAGTGCAGACTATTGGATTCTATAGAAAATATCTTCAAAATTATAATGAAGGGGATGCTGTAGAGAAACATTTTCTGATCCATGTACCCTTTGATATATATAATTTGTTATATAATCATTCTTTTCCTTCTGTATCCCTTTTATATTATCTAGTTTATGTTTTAAAAATATTTTTTTTAATATTTGTCCCTAAAAGACCTGTTTGGTGTAGTGGTTAGGAGTGCGGACTTCTAATCTGGCATGCCAGGTTCGATTCTGCGCTCCCCCACATGCAGCCAGCTGGGTGACCTTGGGCTTGCCATCGCACTGATCACGCCGTTCTGACCGAGCAGTGATATCAGGGCTCTCTCAGCCTCACCCACCCCACAGGGTGTCTGTTGTGGGGAGAGGAAAGGGAAGGCGATTGTAAGCCGCTTTGAGCCTCCTTCGGGTAGGGAAAAGCGGCATATAAGAACCAACTCTTCTTCTTCTTCTGTCTAAGATGTGCCATTCTTATCATTACCTAACCCGTTTAAGGGTTGTCTTTCCAAGTCTACAGATTCTGGGGGCCATTTCGCACCGGGATCTTTGTTGCAAATTGGTCACTGAACGAAAAATCGCCATTTAAAATAGTGGAATTCGTCGTTATGCATACCTGCCTTTGTAGTGGAATCCAGTTGCGTTTTGTAGCGTTTCCCGCAGCTTCCAGTCTCGGCAGAAAAGGAAGCGCTATTTCCAAGCTCGTCCCGCCCCTGGCCGTCAAGCAGCCAATGGGCAGCCGTTAGCATGCTCCCAAACAGCCCCTTTCCCTTTAAGAAAGGTTTTTTTTTAAAAAAAAACAGACCCATTGTAACGAATCTGTGTAGATTCGTTGCAACGGAGAGACCCATCCAGCTGCCTAATGTGAGCTGTCGTTTGATCGTATGATCGTTGCCACGCTGCCTCGAGTGATAAACCCCCCCCCCTCTCACGGGCCCGATTTTCGGCTGAATTAATGTGTAAAAAAATAAAGGGACTTTATTTCAGCAAACGGGCTTTTATGTGGTTTGTGCTTAGAATCATAGAATCATAGAATCATAGAGTTGGAAGGGGCCATACAGGCCATCTAGTCCAACCCCCTGCTCAATGCAGGATTAGCCCTAAGCATCCTAAAGCATCCAAGAAAAGTGTGTATCCAACCTTTGCTTGAAGATTTCCAGTGAGGGGGCGCTCACCACCTCCTTAGGCAGCCTATTCCACTGCTGAACTACTCTGACTGTGAAAAACTTTTTCCTGATATCTAGCCTATATCGTTGTACTTGAAGTTTAAACCCATTACTGCGTGTCCTTTCCTCTGCAGCCAGCAGAAACAGCATCCTGCCCTCCTCCAAGTGACAACCTTTCAAATACTTAAAGAGGGCTATCATGTCCCCTCTCAACCTCCTTTTCTCCAGGCTGAACATTCCCAAGTCCCTCAACCTATCTTCATAGGGCTTGGTCCCTTGGCCCCAGATCATCTTAGTCGCTCTCCTCTGTACCCTTTCAATTTTATCGATGTCCTTCTTGAAGTGAGGCCTCCAGAACTGCACACAGTACTCCAGGTGTGGTCTGACCAGTGCCGTATACAATGGGACTATGACATCTTGTGATTTTGATGTGATGCCTCTGTTGATACAGCCCAAAATGGCATTTGCCTTTTTTACCGCTGCATCACACTGCCTGCTCATGTTTAGTTTACAATCCACAAGTACCCCAAGGTCTCGTTCACACACAGTGCTACCTAGAAGCGTATCCCCCATCCAGTAGGCATGCTTTTCATTTTTCTGACCCAGATGCAGAACTTTACACTTATCTTTATTAAATTGCATCTTGTTCTCATTTGCCCATTTTTCCATTGTGTTCAGATCTCGTTGAACTCTGTCTCTATCTTCCGGAGTATTTGCCAGTCCTCCCAATTTGGTGTCATCTGCAAACTTGATGAGTAGTCCCTCCACCCCCTCATCTAGATTATTAATAAATATGTTAAAAAGTACCGGGCCGAGCACCGAACCCTGAGGTACCCCGCTACTCACCTCTCTCCAGTCTGATGAAACACCATTGACAACAACTCTTTGAGTGCGGTTCTCTAACCAATTCCCTATCCACCTAACGATCTGAAAATCCAGATTGCAGTCCTTCAACTTATCCATCAGAACATCATGGGGAACCTTGTCAAAAGCTTTACTAAAATCCAAGTAAATGACATCAACCAAATTTCCCTCATCCAGCAAACCTGTTACTTGGTCAAAAAAGGAAACTAGGTTGGTCTGGCAGGACCTGTTGGAGACAAATCCATGCTGACTTCCTTGGATCACCAAATTGTCCTCCAGATGTTTGCAGATCGCTCCCTTTAATATCTGCTCCATTATCTTCCCCACAGCTTAGTGACTAAAGGTGAAGGACTGAAGCCAGGGAAGCCTCTAAACAGAAAGAGGCTCGCTGGTGCGTTTATCCCCGCTCGCTCGGAGAAAAAAAAATGGCGATCGCTTCGCCGGAAGTTTGGAGGACAGGCTCAGGAGGAGGGACTTTGAAGAAACCGCAACAATGTTAACGCACAGGTCTTTATCGCTAGTGTTGCAGATTGTTTGCAAGAGTGTAGCGCTCTCCGGAGGGTGAATCCACTTTTTGGGATTCCCCTGAAAGCGCTACAACGAAGCGCTTTTTGCTGATCGGTTTCAGGAGTGTTGCAGATTGTCTACGACGTCGTGCGTTATGGCAAATCAATAGCGTTTCCAATTGGCAACCATTGTGCGATTTTGAAGCCGTGCAAAAAGCCCCTGGGTATCTGTCCAACCATGGCAGGTACTAGTACCAGCCATGTGGGAAACTTGGAAGCCTGATCACCTCTTCCATCTTAGTTCATGAAACTGATAAGTGAATATAAGTGCTTGGCTATGAATTTCTACTGATATATTTGTGCTTAAAGAGAAAGGATTGCAGCTTGATGGATGTGAAAAAAGAAGGTAAGTGAACACTAGTGCCTTGAACATTTTGGTTCTGATAACAAAACAATATATTAGTATACATATATCCTATGTCTGAGAGTCTGTACCCACAAAATTCAGTGTCAACGATTTTAAACTTTCCCTCCTCTCTTTCTTGGCCATCTCTCTTTAGTACTTTGGGAATGCTTCACAAAGGCATCCATTGCCCCAGGTAACATATGGGCCTCATGTCTAGACATGTTCCTTCTGCTCCATCATGTGGTGGAGAGAGTGTATTTTCTGGGGATGAGCTCAATTCCATAAATCGAAGCATACATATATTTGTTTTTTCTTCTCTTTTGCACATGGACTCCTCTTGCTAGCAGCAAAAAAGAAACAGATATAACATTTTAAGTGAACGTATGAGGCTGTTTAATACTGAGTCCTTCTAGCAAGTGCTGTCTACTATGACAGGTAGCATCTTTTTAGGGTTTTGGCAAGAGCAGAATCTTTCTAACCACTTGCTGAACGCCTTTAACTGGAAATGCTAGTGATTGTACATGGGACTTTCTGTATGCAAAACGTAAGCTTCAGCCACAATTTATGCCTCCTCCCAACAGTGGAATATAGGCCGATTATGCATGGGATGGGCATGCTTGGCCAGTGCTCACACTTCAGTGGGGCAAATCTCCGCAGACGCACGATGTCACCATTGGCCCGACCCCCTCCCATTCCTGGCCTGCATTATGGCCTCAGATGCTCTGTGTTGAAGGAAATGCTGATTTTCCAGCATTTCCTTCCTTAATGTGACCCGGCTGGGCCTGTGTGGTCCTCCCCCTCCTATGGCATCCCTGATGGGACAAAGAACACCCTGTTTGGCTTTGCAGCAGCACAGAGCCAAACAGGGCATTCATTGAACCCCACATTGTTCAGATAGCATTGCCAGGGATGCCCCCGTCCCCCTGCCACTACAGCCATTGCATGGCACACAGGAATCCATCTGCCCCGGAGTTGTGCATGCACACTCACAACTTCAGGGTGGATGGTGTGTGCTGGGAGATTTTGTCCCCTGTGTGTCCATGGGAAGCCACTAGGAGGCCGCCACTACCATGCATAATCAGCCATAGTCTCCCTGCAGTCTGAGGCATTTCTTCCAAATTTACTTCCATGTTCATCCTTCCTAGCAAAGATAGAAGTGGACTACTAGAAATGTAGAAATGTTGTCAGATGATAAAATGTCATTGCTTCCTTTTACTAAATTCATACTCAGTCATCTTACTTTCAGTTAAAGACCAGGACAGGTAGAATCATATCTTTACTGAAGAAATTTGTGTTGAACAATGGCAAACAAGTGTTGTAAATAAGTTGTTTGACATCACTGTTTCCTCACAGGTTGATTTCATAAATACAAGGGGAGTTATTATTTGAAACGAATTCCAGTAAGCTTGGAGCAGCAAGAACATTTTTATATGGTGTGAAGGATTTTGTTTTTTCCTGCAGGTACCACCCTTCTTCATTTGATGCACTTGTATCAAGGAGAGGTGACAAAAAAACCCTCATCTGCAATGAATAATTATGTTGCAATAAAATATTATCTTTTAAACTTTCTTGAGGGATTGTTATTCAATATTTATTGATGTGAGTTAATCCTGAGGGGCAGTGGTTTGGAGTAAACGTACCTGACTAAATGATCCAGATGTCAACAGAACCAAACTGTATTGTTGGTAAGTAATTAAAAGGAAACCACACAACAAATATCCTGTCTAAACTACTTTTATTTCATTAAATTGGTTCAAAATGTCATGAAAGCCTTTATGTTTCTGCTCATGATTTCTCAGTTAGTTCTGCATTGCTAAAAAGAATGTCAGAAACCTTTAAAATATGAAAAAGTTTCTCATCTCATATTTTTCTTGAATTCTTTGTCTCCTCTAGAGAGTGATCTCTAAGTTTGCCTAAGAAAAACGTAGTTCTTGCTTTAGGGTTCCTATTCTTTGAGCTTTTGGCATGTCTAAGCCGTGTGTCAGTTCGGAAGCACTGAGGACACTGGGCTCAAAAGGAAGCTATACAGTATTTGGCTTGATGTGATGACAATTACTAATATAACATGTTTGTATGACTAAGGACTTAGTCACATACCTGGGCAGGGCTCTGCATTGGACTGAATGCTTGTGGAGGACTCAGCCCTGCATTTGGCGGAGACTGAAGTTCAGTACATTTTTCAAAGATGAAATTCACAAGAACAGAGAGAACAGTTTAACCTTGTGGTTGTGGTTATGAATGAGCAAGGAAGTCTTAATTACACTGGAGGAAAAATCCCTTAGTCATAGGGGGCTATAGCACATTCTAGATCTTCTACAAATAAATAAAGACATTTGGAGGTTTTGTGGTAATAAGTAAGCTGTTAAATACAAACATTCAACCTTTCTTTTTTATGCTTCCTGTACCTAAAGTTCCCTATTGATAATTTCACACTAAATACCAAGTCTAAAAGCAGAGAAGCTGAGTTTTTTCTTTATTTATTAGAGTAGGTTACTTTCCTGTTAAAGTGTCCTTTTGTCTTTTTTTTTATTAGTCACACCAGGATAAAAAGGGTAATTACTGATAGTGTATTCAATCACCCTGACAGGTCATTCCAAACTGGCAATGATCCAGTTTATAAGACAACAACAACAAACAGATTCATATTGTGAAAGCCTATATAAAATGGCCTTTAAATGTCTGAACAAAAACGATTTAATCATAGGCAACTTTTGTGACTTTGCAAACTTTATCGAAATGTTAGATTCAAATGAGTAGCCGTGTTGGTCTGAAGTAGCACAATAAAATCAGAGTCCAGTAGCACCTTTAAGACCACCAAAGATTTATTCAGGACATGAGCTTTCGAGTGCAAGATCTGAGGAAGAGTGCTTGCACCCGAAAGCTCACACCTTGAATAAATCTTTGCTGGTCTTAAAGGTGCTACTGGACTCTGATTTTATCAAAATGTTGTTTAGAAAGCAAACTGTCTTGCAGCCTAACTGACAAAAATGTTTTTGTGGCTTATTGAAAATAACTTTCCATGGCAATCATGAAACATGTTTTACAATTCATTCCATTGACTCTGTCAATCCTATGTCACTTACAGAGATTAGTAGTTTGCAAAACACACACATACACAGGTTAGCCTTATTTCATCAGATCTCTGAAACTAAGCAGGGTCAGCTCTAGTTAGTATTTGGATGTAAAATCAGCTGAGGAGTACCTATTAACTGCTGGTGAATTGAGCTCAGATTCTAGACCTAGAGACACCAACACTTGGTGCGATTCTGGGCATAAGGCCCAGGTCAAAAACGCCTGCAATGTATGACACTTCACATGATATTATAATGTTTATAAATAACTGTAAACAAACACAGTTCAAGTTGGGTGTTGAAGTCACCAAAGCTTTTTGAAAACTCTGAATTGAAAATGTTTTCCTACTGTGTCCTGAACTTGGAAGTCTGTATGAAGGGAAATACTAGGGGGCTTTTTGCACGCCTTCAAAATCGCACAATGGTTGCCAATTGGAAACGCTATTGATTTGCCATAACGCACGACGTCGTAGACAATCTGCCACACACCTGAAACCAATCTGCAAAAAGCGCTTCCTTGTAGCGCTTTCAGGGGAATCCCAAAAAGTGGATTCACCCTCCGGAAAGCGCTACACTCTTGCAACCAATCTGCAACACTAGCGAAAAAGACCTGTGCGTTAACATTGTTGCGGTTTCTTCAAAGTCCCTCCTCCTGAGCCTGTCCTCCAAACTTCCGGTGAAGCGATCGCTATTTTTTTTTCTCCGAGCGAGCGGGGATAAACGCACCAGCGAGCCTCTTTCTGTTTAGAGGCTTCCCTGGCTTCAGTCTTTCACCTTTAGTCACTAAGCACAAACCACAGAAAAGCCCGTTTGCTGAAATAAAGTCCCTTTATTTTTTACACATTAATTCAGCCGAAAATCGGGCCCGTGAGAGGGGGGGGGATTTTTTTTTTCACTCGAGGCAGCGTGGCAACGATCATACGATCAAACGACAGCTCACATTAGGCAGCTGGATGGGTCTCTCCGTTGCAACGAATCTACACAGATTCGTTACAATGGGTCTGTTTTTTTAAAAAAAAAACCTTTCTTAAAGGGAAAGGGGCTGTTTGGGAGCATGCTAACAGCTGCCCATTGGCTGCTTGACGGCCAGGGGCGGGACGAGCTTGGCAACAGCGCTTCCTTTCTAGCGATTTCTGCCGAGACCGGAAGCTGTGGGAAACGCTACAAAACGCAACTGGATTCCACTACAAAGGCAGGTATGCATAACGACGAATTCCACTTTTTTAAATGGCGATTTTTCATTCAGTGACCAATTTGCAACAAAGATCCCGGTGCGTAAAGCCCCTAGAAAAAGACCTTCTGTACTTTTAGTGATCATTGTTGTAGTCCTATCACAGAACAAAGGGAACCAGCCCCTTCCTCTAACTCTTACCTGGCAGTCATACTTGCTGAAGCTGCACTGTTTGCAATTTGTGGACATGTGCCAGAGAATGGAAGGATCGTGTATACTAAATAGAAACACAGAAAACAGCCACTGATATAATTCCAACTGCAATTTCGAACATGAGGACTCTTGTCTCCTCTTTTGGAAAATTTGCCCCTTTTAAAATCAGTTTGAATCCAAGGCAAACCATTCAACATCACAGTAATCCAGGTCTATGCCCCAACCAGTGCTGCTGAAGAGGATGAAGTTGACCAGTTCTATGAAGCCCTATAACACATTCTAGAAGCAATGCCAAAAAATGATGTGCTTATCATCATGGGGGAAGCCAAAAGATAACCAGGATAACAGGCAAGTTTGGCCTTGGAGTACAAAATGAAACAGGGCACAGGCTGGTAGAATATTGTCAAGAGAATACAATGGTCATAGCAAACACTCTTTTCCAACAACCCAAGAGCCGACTCTACACATGGACATCACCAGACGGTCAACACAGAAATCAGATTGACTATGTGCTCTGCAGCCAAAGATGGAGAAGTTCTATACCAGGGGTAGTCAACCTGTGGTCCTCCAGATGTTCATGGACTACAATTCCCATGAGCATTTGCTGGCAGGGGCTCATGGGAATTGTAGTCCATGGACATCTGGAGGACCACAGGTTGACTACCCTTGTTCTATACAGTCAGTAAAAACAGTAAAAACAAGACCAGGAGCTGATTGTGGTTCAGATCATCAGCTTCTTGTTGCACAATTTAGGCTTAAATTGAAGAAAGTAGGGAAAAGCACTAGGCCACTCAGGTATGAACTAAATCATATCCCCGACGAATATACAGTAGAGGTGACAGACAGAGTGCCTGAAGAACTATGGACGGAGGTTCTCAACATTGTACAAGAGGTAGCAACTAAAACCATCCCAAAGAAAAAGAAATGCAAGAAATGGCTGTCTGAGGAAGCTTTACAAATAGCTAAGGAGAAAAGGGAAGCGAAAGGCAAGGGAGAAAGAGAAAGATACACCCAATTGAATGCAGAATTCCAGAGAAAAGCTAGAAGAGATAAGAATGCCTTCTTAAATGAACAGTGCAAACAAATAGAAGAAAACAATAGAATGGGGAGGACCAGAGATCTTTTCAAGAAAACTAGAGATATGAAGAGAACGTTTCATGCAAAGATAGGTATGATAAGGGACCAAAATGGTAGGGACCTCACAGAAGCAGAAGAGATTTTAAAAAGGTGGCAAAATTATACAGAAGAACTATACAAGAGCGAGCTTAACACCCCTGATAACCACAATGGGCTAGTTACTGACTTGGAGCCAGACATCCTGGAATGTGAAGTCAAATGGGCCTCAGGAAGTCTGAGCAACAATAAAGCTAGTGGTGGTGACAGCATTCCAGTTGAACTATTGAAAATCTTAAAAGACGATGCATTAAAAGTGCTACACTCAATATGCCAGCAAATTTGGAAAACTCAACAATGGATTGGAAAAGGTCAGTTTACATTCCAATCCCAAAGAAGGGCAATGCCAAAGAATGTTCAAACTACCGCACCATTGCACTCATTTCTCATGCTAGCAAAGTTATGCTCAAAATTTTACAAGCTAGGCTCCAGCAATATGTGGACCGAGAACTTCCAGAAGTACAGGCAGGATTTCGAAGAGGCAGAGGAACTAGAGATCAAATTGCCAACATATGCTGGATCACGGAGAAAGCTAGAGAGTTCCAGAAGAACATTTACTTCTGCTTCATTGACTATGCTAAAGCCTTTGATTGTGTAGAGCACAACAAATTGTGGCAAGTTCTTAAAGAGATGGGAATACCAGAGTGTCTTATTTGTATCTTGAGAAACCTATATGCAGGTCAAGAAGCAACAGTGAGAACCGGGCATGGAATCACTGATTGGTTCAAAATTGAGGAAGGAGTTCGGCAAGACTGTATACTGTCGCCTTGCCTATTTAACTTGTATGCGGAGCACATCATGAGAAAGGCGGGTTAGATGAGTCACAAATTGGGATCAAGATTGCAGGGAGAAATATCAACAACCTCAGATATGCAGATGATACCACTCTAATGGCAGAAAGTGAAGATGAACTAAAGAGCCTGTTGATGCGGGGGAAGGAGGAGAGTGCAAAAGTTGGCTTGAAACTCAACATCAAGAAAACGAAGATCGTGGCATCCGGCCCTCTCAATTCCTGGCAAATAGATGGGGAAGAAATGGAGGTAGTGACAGATTTTATTTTTCTGGGCTTCAAGATTTCTGTAGATGGGGACTGAAGCAAAGAAATTAAAAGACGCTTGCTCCTGGGGAGGAAAACTATGGCAAATCTAGACAGCATCCTAAAAAGTAGAGACATCACCCTGCCAACAAAAGCGCGTTTAGTCAAGGCTATGGTATTCCTAGTTGCAATGTATGGCTGTGAAAGTTGGACCATAAGGAAGGCCGAGCGTAAAAGAATTGAGGCTTTTGAACTCTGGTACTGGAGAAGACTCTTGCGAGTCCCTTGGACTGTAAGGCAAACAAACC
This sequence comes from Paroedura picta, assembly GCF_049243985.1. Taxonomy (NCBI): domain Eukaryota; kingdom Metazoa; phylum Chordata; class Lepidosauria; order Squamata; family Gekkonidae; genus Paroedura; species Paroedura picta. The sequence continues at coordinate 64,568,045 of NC_135374.1, read as the reverse complement.
GGTCAGTCCTAGAGGAGATCAGCCCTGACTGCTCTTTAGAAGGCCAGATCCTGAAGATGAAACTCAAATACTTTGGCCACCTCATGAGAAGGAAGGACTCCCTGGAGAAGAGCCTAATGCTGGGAGCGATCGAGGGCAAAAGAAGGGGGCAACAGAGAATGAGATGGCTGGATGGAGTTACTGAAGCTGTAGGTGCAAACTTAAATGGACTCCGGGGAATGGTAGAGGACAGGAAGGCCTGGAGGATCATTATCAATGGGGTCGCGATCGGTCGGACATGACTTCGCACCTAACAACAAAATCACATGCCATAATAATAATTGGTTAAAATATAGCTGCAAGTAGGGAAATAACAGCAGAAGACCCTATCTTCTAGGTCCTTGTAATATCCCAGTCTAGAACACAATTTATTGTATATAATCTTCATTGATAATATATAAATATTTTCCTGTTAATTTTCTGTTACATAATGCTCTATAGAAGAAATGTGTTTCTATTTCTTGTTATGATAATGTAGGTGAAGCATTGAACACTAAAGGTGCTACCCAAATGCTAAGTCTCTCTGTATCTCATACCTATGAGTGGTTGCTGTGTGGATGAAAAAAATTAACACGATGGATTAACCCAGGGATAAGACATGGGTTTCTGCAAACATGTCAATACCTCCAGGTTTCCCCCCAAATAGTCATGAAAACAAAACAGGGCATACAAAGACACGCCCCCTCCCCCCCCCCGTGATCTTAGTAATGTCGCCACATGAGCAGGATGCTATGGACATTGTGCATACCTACACACACAAAATCAGAGTTTGGGAAACATTTTGGGTTACTATAGCAACTCTAGATGTCTCAAGAAAACATGGCGGTAGTGGTCACCATGGAAATGAAAGGCTACATCTGGCTGTGGCCTGCTTCCAGTGCCTGTTTCTCTCTCCGTGCCCTTAACTTCAGCCCATTGCTTAAATAGTTTTATATGTCTGTCATTTTGTTCCATGGTACAGGCTTCAGCACAAGAAAGTGCATGCAAGCACACACACTCTCACAACATTCCATGCACACCTTGTACATAGATTTTTGTTTGATTGTTTCAAGGACTATATAAGAGTGCATCAGCATCTGGTATTATGCAGAATGAACAGTTGTGCAGATGGTATTAGTGGTATAATTACCATTTGTGTTACCAGGTTAATGAAGTAGCTTGACCCTGGCCATAGACGAGTCACTCTCAGTCACGCCAGCTTTGGTCCAGCCAATGACTCTCTCTCCATGGAGTCAGCTTCCTCCAGAGAAGCAGCAGCTTGAAGAAAGATAGTGGAAAACTTCAGGTAGGGTAAAGAACATGCAGGAAATAATTTGAGGAAGCTGGGAGGAGGGGAGGGAAGTTAATAAGCAAGTATTTATCCTAAAGAGAAAACTACAGAACATTAACAGATGGAAGAGCACAGATATGCAGAATGGGACAAGCTGCAAATTAAGGGGTGCCAGTGCTATAGCAAAAAGCCTGCTCATCAGAGTTGCCAGATCATGTTGTCTAATAAGTGGAATTGGGTTCATTTGTTAAAATAACTGCTTACATTTTTAGCTGTCTGCTTTTGGCCACAACCCAATGCAAGCACACTAGCTCTGTACTGGATTGTGATCTTGATATGGATATGGGGCTTTTTTCTTCCATTTTCTAAGTTAACTTTTGAAAAGCATGTAGAAACTTCCCCCCCCCCCTAGATCTGGCAGTATTGCTGATCATGACATAGATTTCAGATAAAAGTATATACCACCTGTGCTTTGCTACCAGTTGAATAAAATGTTGGACTTGCAATATAAGATCTGCATTACCTTATGAAGAAGGAATTAACTTCTAGAAATAAAGTTATTTTATTTTATGAGCTGTCTCAAGCAGGTGTATGAAGAGGTGGCTTATAAATCCTGGAACTAAATGATCAAAAGTGTTATAGTTGATCTGGATTGAGATTACATATAGTCTATTTACTACCTAAAAAGGCATATCTGTCAATGAGAATAGCATTTTCATGTGATGAGATTAGCACCATGAGAAGAGGTTACCAAGTTACCAGTACAGCTCATTCACACATTACTGTTCAAGCTGTCTGCAAGCGATGACAGCTTCCATTTAGATCATCACAAGAAAGATTTGAGAACTACCAGCCTTGCTAATGTGGTAAATAGATACATGCTGACACCACATGGGGGCATTCACAAGGAATACTCATCATGAATACCGCAGTGTAAATCTTTGCCTTCAGGAGGCCTCTAGTGTGGGGAAAGTGCATGTGTGAATCCATCATGCACTATATGATCTATAAATCTTCATGTCTCCTGTACAACTCATATTACAAAGCTATTTATGTTTTGAGAAATAATAATCTATGGTACATTCATGTTTGTGGTAAAAAGAATCCAGTCTCTGACCTGGGGAATCAGGCCAGTGTTTCAAAGAACCTACAAAAGACTAATAGCCAACTAGATGTGACAACTAGAATTGACTCTAGTAGCCCCTTAAAGACGAACAAGATTGGGGGGAGGTATAAGCTTTTGAGAGTTCAAACTCCCTTCACCAGATATATATCTGACAAAGGGATTTTGGACTCTCAAAAGCTTGTACCTCAAGAAGCTTATTGGTAGCTTGTCCTACTATAGACCAACATGACTACCTTCTGAAACCAGTTGTATCAAGAGAGTCATGTTTGTTCTTTGTGTGACTGATGTATTCAGATCTGAAACATGTGTTTGCTGATAAAGGAAGTTGCACACACTTCATGTCGCAACATTCCATAGAATGAAGCACTTTTCTGCAAGTACAGATCTGTTTGGGGCAACAACTGAAGTGGCAGAATGCAGGGAGATAAGGCAAGGGAGCAGGGAAGGAAGAATGTTCCATTTCCCCTCACGTACACATACATTTCATTGTAAACATTTGTTGTAAAATGAAATGTTCCTCCCCTCTGATTTAGAAAGCAGTGGCACAGGCATTCATAAACAAGTAGGGCCACTCAGAGGCATCCAGAAGGAAGATTCTTCTCAGTTGGCATTCCCAAAGCCATGCAAGGACTATTCCTGAATGAAGTATGGTGAGTGCAAATGGCCATTCTAAGACTTACAGTCCTAGAGAGTTGCTCAATGACAACACGATGCTGCTTGGCGCCATTTTCTGGCAGTACTTCCAGTCTGGTACTACTAAACCAACTGTGGGGAGAAACTGCCACCTGTCGAGCCCTAAGTGGCTTTAAAACAGCCTTGCAAAAATAAAAATAAAACTAGAAGATTTCCAGCTTAATTCTTTCTTTTGTTCAAGAGCATAGCCAATGTTATTGAGGTGGGCAAAATAAAACAATTGTTTCTAGCACTCTCCTCCAAATCATCTTGAAAATTACACCTTTCAGAGGACTACCATAATAAACAAAATGCTCTTTCCCCACCAGATTGTATGCTTTCCGCTATAAGCAAGAGCTGAGGAAAACTTTTCACCTGTTTTTGTTTACTGTGCATCTAGGTGAGAACGCCATGTACTTAAGGAAAACATACAAGTATTTCAGCTTTGACAGGTGTTTTGTAAAACTTGTGAGAGACTTTCTTCAACTTTCACATCTCATTGTAGGTATTTATATCTCATCTATGTTCCCTTGTGGATTTGCTGTAAAATCAAGACAGTAAATGATAAAGGAGCTTAAATGCATCTTTGAACTACATTTGTTTAAAAAACCTTCAAGCATTTAGCTGTGTTAGAATTAGCTTCCCTGACAAGCCAATGGGCTGTGTATCAAGGGCACAAACATTTGCTAAGAGATGCACTAAGCTGAAGGGCAGCTACAGGAAGTACCCAGGTAAAGGTAAATGGGGACAAAAAGTAACGTGCTTAACACCAGATTGCATTTTTGCCTCCCTCCCTCACACAGTGGGCAAGGAAACCTTAAAGAAATTGGGATATGTATCAAGAGTTCTGAGTCGGACTTTCTTGCTAGTATAATAATAATAATTCACACAAGGGTTCAAGTGACACTGAACTTGTGTCCTTCACTAGGACTTTGTCATACAAATTATCGGATGAATTGATTCAGAGACTGAATTAATGCTACCAACTGAAGGCTTTACAAATTACAAATGCTACCAAAACCCAAGTACTTTTTTTTAAGGAACAGGGTATCAAGGGAGATTGTATGCCCAGTTGCTAATTCTTGTCTACTTCAGTTTCTTTGCATGGGAAGCTTTCTTGGCACAATTTTTCCCTTACATCTCAGCCAATCAGTAAAGTCATTTTGGGGTTTAAACTCTGGTTGTGAGTTCAGTAACAGCAAAGGCTTTTCTAATTTAGTTTTAGGATTCAGCCAGTATTTCCCAACAACTAGTTGAGTTTATCAGCTAATCACAGGGTCTGTACAGGAAAGTAAGAAGCAAAACCTGATACAAAAAGAAATGCAATGCAGATGCTGCACTCCAGAAATCTCTGAAGCACAGCAGAGAACATGCCTGCAGTAAAATTATAACTTAGGAAATGTTGTCAATTCCTAGTCCTCTGCTAACTGACCCAGTTGCAGTTAATACATGCCTTTGCAAACGGAAACTGACTGCTCAGGATCAGAGGTGTGAGACTCATAAGCAAACTGATAACTATTACCAAGTTGTGAAGCCGTGCCTCTTCATAATACAGAAGAGACATCATAATACAGAAGAGACACAGCGAAGGCTGGGACTGAAGAACAAGCATCATTTCTGTGCCTGATAATAAAGTAGCAACACATACATAGCACACGGCCATCCCATTCTGTTTTATGACTTGTAGAAAAAGTTTTAATTTCTCAAGCCATAAACAGATATCACAATTTTTTTTACTGTATTTATAGTCCACCTTTCTTATTGAGATTCAAAGTCTTGCAGCTGAGACTGAACCTCAGGTAAATTGTAGCTATTCTTCCCAGGGCTGGTTTATCCATGTAGCACCTGTAGCATGTGCTATGGGCCCCTGTGCTTCCAGGGGCTCCACAAGGTGTCTTCCCTCCCATGAATCTGGGCCACTGCCTCTCTCATCCCCCCCCCCCCACTTTTAGGGAACTCAGAGCGATGCCTCTTTCCACTGTGGGGGCTCTTCCACCCCCAGTCTGGCTGCCCCTGCCACAATAGTACTTTGCAAGGACCCCATGAATCCATAAACTGGTTCTGGTGCCACGGACCTGTTTCTTCCACCTCATAATTAGGTCACTGTTAGGATCAACTAAACCAATTGAATGAAACTGCTCTAAGCTAATACAAGGGAAATCAGCCATGGACCATGCACTTTTTCGTGCCCATTAATCATGTTGTAAATGTGGTCATCTTAGCATATGTTCCCCATAGCAAACCCAAGGGGGAATGTTTTGAGGACTGACATACAGATTGCTTAAGAGAATTTCAAGCAGTAGAGAAGGTGCACTTAAGGGAACTGTGGCTCATATTTCCTAGTCTCAGCACTGATGATACCCTTTACAGCTGCTGATGCTGCACTGGTAACAGTTATAGCTGAGCAGGCTGGACTATGGAAACTCAGTAGAAAAAATGTGCATATGGATGGATAGCTTTCCTATTTAAAGGAACTTTGTCAGAGAAGAGACTGTGGCAGCCTACCAAACAATCCCAACACCAAGGTGCCAGCAATCTAATCTATTACTACAAGGTAATATGCATTAAATGTAGAAAACAGCCACAGCATACGGCAATCTGCCTTCACTCCCTTCACTGCTGGGGAGAAAGTGTTGTTACCCTGCAGTTCCTGCTTTTCCGGCATTGATATTGTTTATATGGAATTTAAATAGTTTGCTTGCAACAATTAAGGTCTACACTATGTTTTGATGTGTGAATAAGCAATCACTGCAGGCCAAGTGAATGATGGCAACAGAAGTAACACCAGCATGAGGTATAGGTTTTGGTTGGAAGTTTTGTACTGAGGGCCAAAATTCACAATCATAACTGGTTTTTGCTTTGACTAAATCTAAGATTTATCTTACTGAACAGCTTACTAATTATGGTATGTTAAAGGTATTTCACATTTCTCAAAAGCACTTTTTGGTAATGCCAAACAGAATTCATACCATGGCCACATGTTTCCTGTTTAGGTGGGAAGAATATCTGAGCTTATTCATGTGTGTGTGCGTGTGTGTGTATTGTTCCATCAAATCACTCCTGAATTATGGTGTTCCTATGAATTAATAACCTCCCAAATATCCAACTGTTAACAGTACTGTTTAGTTCTTCCAAACTGAGGGCTGTGGCTTCCTCTATTGCAGTGGTCCCCAATTTTTTGTCAAACGTTGATGGGTCCCTGGTGATAAAAAGGTTGGGGACCACTGCACTATTCAGTAAATCCACCTCATGTTGGGTCTTCCTCTTTTCCCACTTCCTCCAACTTTTCCTAGGATTGCCGTTTGCAGTGAGTCTTTTGTCTTTCCAAATTATCACAGCCCCCATTTGGTAATTTTAACTTTTAGGGAGATTTCAGGCTTGGTCTCTCCTTGAAACCAGTTGGGGAGGGACTTGCCAGGAATGGGAGGGAAGGCTATGTTGCTGACTACACGGCAACATCACTTCCAAAGTACCAGTGGTTTTATCATAGATTTTGTCCAAGTACCAGAGTGTTTCCTCCATCAGCCAGTTGATGGGCAGTGAGGGGGCACAGGATCTCCACCTCTAGTGGGGGGCAGGCAACCCTATCTAGAATACCCCTTAAAATTATGCCCTCCCAGATGGCGAATACTAGTTCTCAGCCTCCCCACTCAACAGCCTACCTCTAGTCTCTCAGAAAATATTCATGGGGAGCCTGCTGTCATGGCTAAGCTGGGGAGGGGCCACTGATCTTACTGCCCTGGCCTCAATCAAATGCCTGGTGGAAGAGCTCCATCTCGCAGGGCCTATGGAACTGTGAAATCTGTCAGGGCCCTCAGCTCTTCCAGGAGCTCACTCCACCAAGTCAAGGTCAGGACCAAAAAGGCCCTGGCCATGGTCAAGGCCAGGCATACCACTCGTGGGCCAGGGACCACCAGCAGACTGGTACCTGCAGAGTAAAAGGCAAGAGGTGGTACCTCAGATATGTAGGGACTAGCCTATGGATAGCCTTTAAAATTAACACCAAACCCTTGAACCTGATCTGGAACACAACAGGCAACCAATGCAGCTGCCACAGTGCTGGCTAGATGTGGGCCCTCCAAGATGTTCCAGTAAGGACAATAGCAGCTGCATTTTGCGCCAGCTGTAATTTCCAGGTCAGGGACAAAGGCAGGCCCACATATTTATTTTTGGTAGTCTGTGGTATCTGTATAACTCTTCTAAAACACATTTCAAAGCAATCATCTTTCTTCCTGTCAGCTTTATTCACTGAACTTTCACACCCATACATAGTAATGGGGAATATAGTATGAATTCTCTTTATTTTAGTCACCAATGACATATTGTTAACACTTAAGGATCTGTTCTAGTTTCTTCATGGCTACCATTACAAGTCTCAATTGTGTTCTGATTTCTGGGTTGTAATTTCCCTTTTGGTTGATGATTGAGCAGTAATAGAAAATTATGAACAATTTCCATTTGTCATCACACAACGTTAATGTTGACAATTCCTCAGTAGTCATTGCTTATTTAATCATATTACAGCAATCCTATGCTGTTTTATTCCAGACTAAACTCACTGAAATATCTTAGTTTAGACTGGAGTAAATCTGCATAGGAGTGCAGTGTTAGTGATATATACGTCAGTCCCTTAGAGCAGCAGGCATTCACCTGTACATAGCTTTGGGCTGACCCTGCATTGAGCAGGGGCTTGGACTAGACGGCCAGTATGGCCCCTTCAAACTGTATGATTCTATGCTTATGTGTGTACGAATAAATAAGCCATTTCTTAGAAACAATACTGCACCAATACCCAGATTTTGATAAAATGTCATAAAGTGATGCAATGAAGATTTTTAAAGAAATTTAGAGTCCAGTGGCACCTTTAAGACCAACAAAGTTTTATTCAAGGTATGGGCTTTTGTGTGCACGCACAATTCCTCAGTTGACATTGTGTATGAAGAGGTGTGTATGCACAGGAAAGCTCATGCCTTGAGTAAAACTGTTGGTCTTAAAGGTGCCACTGGACTTCAAATTTGTTCTGCTGCTTCAGACCAACACGGCTACTGACTTAAATCTAAGATTTCAAAGAGTTTGCAATGCACACTGATTCTTCTGCAAAGTCAGCAAGATTCCATGTGTCTAAACACTTAAGGGGTGTCCAGAGAGAATGGGTAAACTCATATAGTGACTGTCTTATACTATAAATGAAAAACTATACTATACTATAAATGAAAAAAATTGTAAGACAGGAAGTAAAATAGGATGTAGATTTCCGCAAGTATGAGAAAGGAGTCTCTAACGGGATGTGACATGCTTCAAGGTTATTTTCCCTTATCACTTAGTGCTGACTGGTTATGTCTTACTACCTTTTAGCTATATTCCACAACCAAAACACAAATGACAAGTACACTTCAGCCAAATTTGCATGCTTCCATTATTCAGAAGGTGGACTATTATAACCTCATTTAACTGTACTTTCCTGAAATTTGCTCAGAGCTGCACTTTAGTCTCATGACCACCATGTGAGGTAGATTATGGTGTGAGTGTTCAGCTCAATTCCCACAAATACCAGCTATAGAAGAAATATTGTATTATTTTATTTTATATTTTCCACGTTCTCTCTGCCTCTGTAATAACTAGCTATGAGTATTTTCTCACCTTATTACAAAGCTGCAGAAGCTGGTACTTATTTTCCCTTAACATAAAATTCACCTCAAATTTGCAATAGTTAGCAACACTTTACCCTAGCATTATCGTACCAAACACATAAGATTACAAAACATAAATTAAACCACTTGCTCAACTAACGAATGAGATCATTAAAACTTGAACAGGTATGTTTTTAAAAGATCATTTCTGCTCAAAATGTGGTTGACTTAAAATGTATATAACCTGCACCCTTAAAACACATCCAGCACATCAGCAATCCTGAAACACGTATAGTCAGTGAAACTATAACCAAAGAAGAAGCTATGGGTATGGAATGATCAGGAGCTTTCAGAGCAGCTGGAAAATTGGGTAGAAATATACTACATATGAGTGAAAACTCTCACATCTCAGCAAGTAGGCATGAAGTACTTTTAGATCAAAGGGATGAAATCAGGAAAGAGAAATAGAATTTCATATAAGGACTTAAATGAATATTTTTGTAAGTTAAAACTACCTGATGAGGAACATCTTTATACATATATATGTGCCTGATATAAACTGAAACCATTGATCTACTTAGCTCTGTGTTTTCTATTCTGACTGGCAGAAGCTCTCTGGGGCCTCAGTCAGTGGTCTTCCAACAACTAGGATTTAATAGGAAATGTCAAGATTGAACCTGGGGCCATGTTGCATTGAGTCATTTTACCACACCTAGGGTTTTTGCTATTTTGAAAGAGGCAACATCTCAAACACTCTCCAACAGCAACTAACCAGATGCTCCAGGGAAGGTTACTAGCGAGCTGTAGAGCAGTGGTCCCCAACCCACCGGTCCGGGGACCAGCACCGGTCCATTGATCAGTCGGTACCGGGCCGCGGCTCCTTGTCCTTCACTCCGGTTGCTGCCTCGGGGGCTGCCCTGCCATTCTGCCACCAGCTCACCTTTGGTGCTCTCCAGCAGCCGCCATGCCTGGGGCTCCCCCTTGGTGTGGCACTGCGCAGCTGCTGCTGACAGCGCCCCCCAGCAGGTGGCAGGAAGTCAGGGATGCTGGCAGGAAAGCAAGTGGAGCAGGGGCTAAGGTGTCGGCAACATCCCTCAGCAACAGACTACCCCCCCCCCGGGCCTCAGTAAAATTGTCAAGCCTTGACCGGTCCCCAGTGATAAAAAGGTTGGGGACCACTGTTGTAGATAGTCTTTGGGTGTCTCTCTGTTGCAATAAGTTAAAAACAGGCAATTAACCAATGGTTGTCATCACTTAAGGAAGCTGAACTCTGGTAGGAAAGTGAAATTGATGAATAAGTTGACTTATTACTAACTAGTAAGCCCATTTAGGCCGGGGGAGAAGGCTGCGCAGGCAGGCGCAGCATCAGCGGTAAGTGCCGGCGTGAAGGGCTGCGATGGCAGCGGGCGCACAGGTGCCACGGCCTAGTGGGGCCAGGTGGCCGTTAGCAGCCACCAAAGAGCAGGGGCGGTGCGTGGACATGCCGGGCCTGCTATCTTGTGGCCAGCCCCTACCCTGGGAAGCCCTGTACCTGGGCGGAGGGAAAGAAGCAGGTCCGCCGCATTGCCTGTGGCGCCACCCCCCTCCCTGGGTGGCTCCCCACTCCCCAGGCAAGGTCCTTAGGTGGCCTTTCTCCTTTCCCAGCGGTCAGGACTTACCTTGGTGGGAGCGCAGAGGTGAGGACGGCTGACTCTGCAGACAGCCAACTCGCCGGAGCGCTCAGCCGAGGACGGGCCAAGTTGCCAATGGCCACTTGGCCCTTGAGTACCACTTGGTGGGGTGAATCAGGATTCGCCCCTCCGAGTTTTTATCACGTACAGAGACCGCCCTTTCTCCTCCCCTTTACCCCTTAGCATTTTATTTTTACCGCTCTGCAGGAGGATAAGTACTGCAAGGGAGCTTTAGAAGCTGCCCATGTGTATTACACACAATTTCCATTTTGCAGATGCTAAAATAATTACACATCGCTGGATGTACCACCTACTGCATTTCTTGGCTTCTTTCTATCCACACTTTTGAAATATGAACTATACACATTTTTATATCTACAAATAACTAGTATACAATTCAAACAATTTCTTAAATTTTATGACTCAGATATTTTATTAGGCTACCATTACTTAACATAGACAACAGCAGTATACTAGGGTGGTTATAGTGTTAAGTTTGGGAAACCAAGGAAGATAGGAAGATTATTTGAGAGACCTCAAAAAGTTAATTTCAGCTTAATCTATTTCATATAACCATCATAAGCATAACATACCTCTGAACTAGCAAATAAGTGTGCAAAGAGTTGAAAATTAGAAACGCCACACCTATGTTTATTAGCAACTTTATTTGTAAAGAATTTCTAGTTTAAGATGTAATCCCTGTATTTTGCTACAAATAATACTTGCAGATTCTTCAAATATAGTAATGTACATCATTATACAATTTTATTCAATTGTTAAATAAAACCATATATATAATCCTGAAATCCAGTATTTGAAAGAATGCATTCGATCAAAAATGAGAATGGGCAAAACAGACTGATTCTTAAATACCTAATACGTATTTAAAACAATTCTATGCCTTTCTCTCCACTTTCTCTCAAACATTAAAACATGGCAACATTAAAGATATATACATTATACAATAATTCATAAAAACATATAAACAGACGTAACACTAAAGACCAGAGAAGAGGTCAGTGAGCTATTAGTTGTACGCCAAAGAAAACAAAGAAGTCTTCACTTGCTGGCAGAAGATAGTAGAGGGAGACAAACTAATCTCCTTGGGGAGGGAGTTCCAAAGTTTTGGCACCATGACAACAAGGCCCTTCTTTTAGTTGTCTCCAATCTAGCCTCAGATGGCAGGGCCACCCAAATCATGACTAGAGTGGGTGGATAGGTTCATATGGTGGCCCTTATCTTGTAGAACCAAGCTGCCTGGTGGGACCTCCCTGGGTTTCACAGGGCATGCAAGACCACTCTTTTTTGGGCCACCTTAGTGACTGTGATCTGCAGACAGCTGGTAAATTATGTTCCAACTGTGTCTTCACCATCCATGCATGGTACTCAAAAGGCTCATCCACTGCAGACCTACTTAGACTGTAATTCAGAATGTACGATTGTGTATCTGTGTGTGTGGCGGGGGAGATTCAGTTAACTGAGTGATTACATCAAAGACCTGTTCCATCTATAAAAGTAACCAACCAAAGAAAAGCATTCTAGACTAGCTGCCTTCTGGCTCTCCAGCTTCCTTTACACTGGGAAGTTTTTGCTTGTTTCTTTGTTTTAAAATGTAGAGAAACATTCAAGCATTCAGTATCATCATCTACATGCCCAACTACTACAGTTCCAGGAGAGCTGGGTCACAGGATCCCAGGTAATTAAGGTAATTGGGGAAGGCACTGGCAAACCACCCCATATTGAGTCTGCCATGAAAACGCTAGAGGGCGTCACCCCAAGGGTCAGCCATGACCTGGTGCTTGCACAGGGAATACCTTTACCTTTACAAACAGCGCCATATAGGATCTGGATATCCATATAGTAAACTCTCATTTAGGTTAGTGATCCCCAACCTGTGGGCCGTGTACCACATGTGGTCCGTCGACTAATTGGAGGTGGGCCGCGAAGGACAGAGAAACAAGCTCAGGGTTCCCATTGATTTGTCATTGTCATGAGTTAAAATTTCCATGAAAATAAAATATTCCTTATGTTCATTGTTGTGGCGTGTCTTATTTTGAAGGGATGTTTAAACATTACCATAGCGAACAGAGAGCGTTAGGACAGTGGTAGAGAGTAGAGGAGTAAACTACCACCACCACCCCCCACTGGGCCTCAGTAAAATTGTCAAGCATTGAGTGGTCCCCGGTGATAAAAAGGTTGGGGACCACTGATCTAGGTGATAAAGTATAGCAAGCACTAGATGTTATTACATTATGAATAGTGCAACCCTAAACAAAGTTGCATCCTTCTAAACACATTGACTGCAATAGCCGTAGAAGGCACTGTACGTTTTTAATTCACTACAGCTTTAAATCTTGACCTAGTTTCTTAAAAATTTATTTTCAAAGAGAGATTCATAAACTAGAAAAAGTAGAGCCACGAGTGGGCCAAGAAATGATACTCCTCACACATGCGCAACCCTGCTTGGTTTTAATATAAACAATGAAGATGACAAAACACAGGATGAAGCCGTCAGGTAGAATTTTCTTTGTATTTCCAGGCAGCGTGAAACCCAGCAGACAATGTAGCTGTTGCTCAACAAACACAGAATTCTACATTGTATGCCAGGTTCATGCCCCAAGGACAGATATATTTCTTCAAGTAGATACCTATACTAGAACTTATGATCCCCCTCCAATAGTACATGCAGAACTCAGGGAACTAGGCAGAGAAACTACAGAACATTATAGGTACAATCCAGATCCATGAGTTCTACAGGCTAACTAGCAGCTGTTTGCTGCCTACTACAAGCAGCTCTTTATTGTAAACACACAACAGGGACTAGATGTTTTCTAGTACAATTGAAAATATAAAACTATGTTACTCAATGTTTTTGTACTTTACAGCATAATTTTCCTTTGTATCTTGGAGACAGATCCAGTGGTGATCAATAAAGTACATTGAAGAGCTGCTACAAGATGTCATCAGAGACCCAGTAGCCAGATGTAGCTGCTGACTAAGAAAACAGAATCTACACTGACTACTGAGCGAATGATGATCAGCTAACGTGGGTTGATGAAAAGCCTCTCCACCATAATATTAAATGCAACCTGTGGAAACAAAACAACAATAATTATCCATGGTTAATTACATGGATTACATTATCTTCACAAACATGGTAACAACACTAAAACAGCTACCATGAGCTGCTGACCCCGGGAGTAGCAGCATAGAAATCTAAAGAATAAAATTAAAATAAATGAATAAAATTATTGACTAGCAATTTCATAATGGTATCTTTAAAGAAGATTTTAAAAAATATTTTTCAAAAGTAGTTTTAAAAAACTGTAACACCACCTCAGGATGGAATCTCACCAGCACAACAGTTCAAGGCAACATACAATGGCAAACTGAACATCGTTTGTGTGTGTGAAATTTCCATATAAGGTAATCCATACCATAGCCATTCGTAACATTAAAAATATCTATAATGCACAATGAGAGACAACTTGAGAAACCCACTTTCCAAATGTGACTTTTGCCTTACTTGCAAGCCATCTACATTTGCTCCAAACCATCAAAAAATCAGTTTGAACATGACTCTATATTGAATCAAAACTGAAGGTAGTGGGGAAAAGAAGTCACTGACTGTTATTAATTTTGTTTACCGATCCTCCCCATGAATGGATTTGGAGTGGTTCACAGCATATATAGCTAAGGTTTTGCACAAGTCTTGGCAGTATGCATTATTAATCCAGATTGAATATTTCTCTACTTTCAACACAAAAAATAGCTGATCTAATAAGCAGCACAACTGCTATTTCTAGAAACTTTCAAATTCATTTGTGCATTTCTGCAGCATTACTCTAATGGCCCAGTTTATAGTTTTAGATTCCATAAACTGAAGTTTAAAGAGGTCCATCTAGCTCAGTATCCTCTACTTTGATCTACAATGGCTCTTCTGGGTTCTAGAGTAAGAATGATCTTTCTCAATATACAGTATCTGCAACCCTTTGACTGTAAATGTTTTGGATTTAATTTGGATCATCTTCACACACATCACTTGAACCCCAACCCAATCCTTCTGTATGCTTACTCATGTTACAAGAATCTTTGAAGATATTATAGCTTTATATAACTTGAGCTGTGCTTATTCATCTAAATTATTTTTAAGCATAAACTGCCAACAAATGATCATATCTGCTGTCTTCAAATGAAAGAAAAACTCTTCCTCCCAGATAAATACATCTAATGCTATATTCAATGACAACCATTTAAAAAAATAAAAATCATTGGTCACAATCTTAGTTAAGCAGCTGAAAGACCAACTGAGAGCCAGTGTAGTATACTGTTCAGGGTGCTCCTGATTCTGGGATCAGGGAGATGTAGATTTAAATCGCCACTCTGCTATGACACATACTGAGTGATCTAATTCATATTTGCTATGATGATTGTGTGAAGGAAAACAAAATCTACATATGCCATATTAAATTCTTTGGGAGGAAGAATAATAATATAAAAATCAAGGTAGTATGTTTAAGTAAGAGAATTAAGCATGTGCTTAAATATCTTCTGTTGAAATCAATGTGATTTAAAATGCTGGCTGGAGTTCACCAATACTACGTCTGTTTGGAAAGCAATGATGTCTGCAAATTTTACAACAGAGAAATTTTAGCAACAGAATACTGCTCCGTCAAAGCAAAAAGATTTATTGTATGAACAGAGGGTTGCAAAGTAAATTATTTGAAAAGGCCATAACTTTTGTACACATTTTTAAAAATCAAATGTTCAATAAGTATACTTAAGTCCCATTGATAGAATATTCAGCTAACTCTACACTGGACTGTGCATCAACAGAGAAAGGTTTTCAAGATTCGTTGGAGCAAAATACATGTAAGTAATATAGCACAGTGAATATGACTAAAAATGTTTGACATTCAAGGGTTCCCTTTTGCTGGTATAACAGGTTAAATCACATACACCCTATTGAGTGACAAAGAGGTACCTGTGGCAGCAAGGGCAACCCTTCAAATGCATTTTTATACAGTAACGTGGTGTCTCATTAACAAACAGAAGAAGAGGACTTCACCAAAGAGAAGGTCAAATACGTATTAAGGAAAATACAACATCATTATTGTGCAACAATACGAAGGCAGCTGACTCAAGGGCTTGTGAGTCACAGCTCAACACTCAGGCCTGTTTTAGCCTGTATCAAACCACAAGTTTGGTTGGTGTGATTTAATACTCTTAACGTCAATCAATCAAGCTACAAGACACTGGTGCATACAGCAGCTCTCTCTTTTACTGAAATTGATGGAAACAATTAGAATGCGTATCTTATGTAGATATGTATACATACACACATGCAGGGAGATCATAGTTTCCTGTTTGAACTGCCCCTGTAAATACTAACGCAGAAATGAAACAGGAATGAAACAGGTTCATCAGGAAGGTCCATCTGCTACAATTAATTTGAATTGTGAAGTCTCCAAAACTACTTCACATTCCCTCCCCCAAATTGTTTCTTGGATCAGTGATGCTCATCCACCCTATTCAGTGTCATTACCAGCTCACTGTGAACTGTCCTCAACACTGAAATGAACAGAGAAACCTGTGCTGGTAAAGGATACTGTGGAGGCCCAGCAAGTCTTGGAAATGGTATGTATGGACAATACCATAGCAATTTTCGTATACATTCTCACAATGAACAGCACAGTAGTTCTTGATGAGTCACTAATCCTCATATTGTAAGATGCCAGCAGAGGCACACACAGGTGTGTTTAACACAAGTCTTCTTGGCTTTATACTTTGAACTAGTATGCTACACTACTTTTCATAGGTATGCCATATAAGTAAACAGGCCACTGTCCTCATAATTTCCAACAAGACACCATCCATCCAGATACATACATATATCATGTGAATTCTTTCACTGTGGAACAAAAATGTCTTGAGTGTCCCAGAGAAGTATCAATGGCGACAAATTGCCTCCTTCAGCTGGATTCACACAATTCTAAGAGCATGAGTTCTATATGGAGGGTTGCTGGGATTATCCTTAAAGTAAGAAAATGACTTGAGTATAATAATAATAATTAAAAAAATGGAAAGGTACAGCCAGAATGATTGGATGGGTAGGCAGGCATGATTTGATGCCTTGACGTAACAGGCAGAGCAGTGGTATGTTCAGGGCTTGCCCTTCACTTCACAGGGATAAAGCCATGCTTCCCCAACCTGGCAGAAACAGGATCATTACAATCATGTTACATAAATAAGTCTGAAGTATGAATTCATTTGGAGACAAATAAGTAGGGAAAGAGACACTGAAAAGAAGATACTATACAATCTCAAGTTCTGTACTGAATCTACGCTTTATAACCAAGACCAGCATTTTAAATATCAGTACTTGTATTGCTTGAATCAGGATTTTCTCAGAAATGAATGTATAAGATGAAAATTCACTGAAACATATTTTTACTTAGATGATATCCTGTCTAGTATTAAAGTTGTTCTATATAAATATGGTTAATTTTATTTCTTCATTAACAATTCATTTGAGCAAATTAGGGTGTGGACAATAACTGCTGCAACATATAAAATTATAGGCTCATACACATGGAGGAAAATACTGAATAAAGGGTACATGTGGCTCTTTTTTTTCTTCCCTAAATGAGAAAGTAATACTATACAACTCTGTTATCAGAAAATAAAAGTCAACTTAACAACTGAAATTAAAGTACCTAATTAAAGCGTGTTCTTGTGAACTTGAATTCCAACTGAATTACACACTGACAGAGTCAGCATGCCTCAAGAAAAAAAGATATATTTTTGTAATGATTCCAACTCTTGCATACTTGAGACCCTGTGACTGTATTGGTCATACACTCTCACAACAGCTGATGGTCACTTGACTCACATTAATTAATAAACTGCTCCATAAGTTAAGTTTTGGATTGAACTAAATGTAGGCAGGGAAATTCCTGTCCAAGGCATTCTTAATCACTTTGCCAGACAATACTAGTATGAGCAAGCCTAAGGAGGTGGGTGGCTGGCACAAGATTTCAGAACAAGTTCCCAAAGGCAAAATCACTTGCATTCCCATAAACACAGACTCAAACTAGTTTTAATTACTGATAAATGTAATTAAGTAGCTACCTTTATCCTCGCTTATCAATAAAAAGCTCCCTGGAGGTTTGCAAGTGTTAGTTGTAAGCTGGTGCTGAAAAAATATTTCAGATTCTTTAGGCACCATAATCATTCTTTTATAAATTAAGTCTATGAGAAATTCAGAATTATTTCAAATTCTAAGTACCTCAGTGACCAGGTGTCTGTGAGTTTTCCCTGTTAGTAATCACAAACACTTTAATGAACTACAGTATGTTGCACTTATCATCATTGAATTGTATCTTGTTCTCATTTGCCCACTTTTCCAGCATGTTCAGATCTCCTTTATCTACATCTGCTGTTGTGTTCACTACTTCTCCCAATTCGATAAAAATGTTGAAAACCCAGACCCCGTGGTAATGCACTGCTCACCTCCCTCCAATCTGATGAAACACCACTGACAACTACTTGTTGGGTGCGGTTTTCTAACCAGTTCTCTGTCAAACTAACCATCCAAAAATACAGTCTGCAGTCCTCCAATTTACCCATCAGGACATCTTGGGGACTCTTATCAAAAGCCTTACTGAAATCAAGGTAAAAAACTGACTTTCCATGATCTTATAATAAGCTTGTCACTCAGTCAAAGAAGGAAACCGGGTTGGTCTGGCAGGACCTGTTGGAGACGAATCCATGCTGACTTCTCCAGATTTTCTTTCAGATATTTACAAATCACCCCCTTTATACTCTGCTCCACAATCTTCCTTGCAACTGAGGTCAGACTCACTGGCCTGCAGTTTTCTAGGTCATTTCCCCTCCCTTTTTGAAGATTGGGACAACAAGTCTGACCTATGAAAGTCTAACATACATGACTGACTATGAACTTCCTTGGCCCCCATCTCAAAAGAAGTTCTAGGACCCCAGGGTCCCCACCTCCCTCACTCCATCCATCAGCTCTTAAATGTTGGCCAGTATTAAGCTGAGTGTGGAAGAACCTATGAGGCCAAGGCTCTCATAGGTTCTTCCACTATCTGATAAATGAAATGATTGGGCAGGTAGGTCAGAGAGTTGCATAACTCCAGATGCTTCATTATAGTGAAGAATATAAGAAGAATCCTGCTGGATCAGACCAATGGTATATTTTCCTGCACTGAAGAGAAAGGGTGTGTGCTGAATCTTGAGCCAGAAGCGCATTTGGCCCTGCTAAAGCCCATTGTGAAAAGAAAAACAAAACAAAAACAACGGGTTCTATTAAACTGTTGCTGGTAAGGGCTGGCTAGAGCAGCTCCAGATTCCATGCTCCCCACTCAGGCCTCTTTTCCCTTTGTCATGACTCAGCCACTCTTGACACTGCCATGCCCCCTCCCTCCCTAAAGGCCCATTCCGCCCCCCAACACACACACCTCGGCCAGTCATGTTCTTCCCTCACCTTCCCAAGTGTGGGAGAAAGGAGAATTACTTCTTCTCAATCCACACCTTCCCTCCTTCCCAGGTCCCCAGCCCTCCTTGAGTGGTTTCCCAGGAAGCATTGTTCTGGAGCAGGGAGGCGGCGCAGCGGCCACCATGAAGCAGCCCTGCAGTTCAGTGGGGACATGGAGAGCTGGAACCAAGATGGTGCTCCCCCCCAACTTTTATTTCTACTTTGGCCACTCATCAAGCTATTTTTCTAGAGGCTGGTGGCAGCTATCCAGGACAGCAATACTTGGGGGAGAGGAAAAGGTGGGTGGTGACAGAGGGACCACAGCAACACTGCTGCTGCTGTGATTATGGCTGGAGTTGGAGCAGAGGGGGGACAGCAGGGAACAACAGTGAACCCCCCCCACACACACACACACATGCAGAAACATGAGAGGAAGTGGATGGGGATGCGAGGCATGTGCAGTGCGTAAAGGAAAGGCAGACCCTTCTCCACATGGGAGTTGAAGCCATGGATGCTCAGACCTGCCCATACTTCTGCATTGCATCTCCTCTGAGTGGCCACCTACGTTAGAGACAGAGGGCAAGCCTCTTGCAGCTTAACTTCTCCATCCCTCATGAAGGAAGAGGATGGTGGGAACAAAAAGGAAAAGGAGGAATCCAACATAATTGGCCCTGAATGAGCCAATTTGTATTGGTTGCCTGAGTGGGCCAATTTATGTTCCCTCTAGCCTGGCTAGTGTAGAGTTTTGGGTTGGGCTGTCATCAGTACACTGAAGACACCCAGCCCTATCTCCTCATGGATGGCCGCCTGGACTCTTCCCCAGAACCATTTGCCACATGTTTGGAAGCAGTGGCTGAATGGCTTGAGCAGAATCATCTGAAACTCAACCCCTCCAAGACAGAAGTCCTAAGGCTGGGAAGATGGGGGGCAGGCCAGGAAGCATGATTACCCACCCTGATAGGGACGCAACTTATGACCATGCCCCAGGCTAGGAATTTGTGAGTGACCATTGATGCCTCACTAACCAGCTGGTCAGGCGTTTTTTCATCTTTGCCAGGCTAGGCTACTAGCACCTTACCTATCCTCTGAACACCGGGCCACAGTAATCTATGCAATGGTCACCTCCAGAATAGATTTCTGCAACTCGCTCTATGCGGGCCTGCCCTTGTTCCTGATCTGGAAATTGCAGCTGGTACAAAATGTGGCTGCTAGGGTCCTCATGGGAACATCTTGGAGGACCCACACCCAGCCTGTGCTGACGCAGCTGTATTGGTTCCCCGTTGCTGCCCAGATCTGGTATAAGGTTTTGGTTTTGACCTTCAAGGCCCTTTGAAGTCTGGGACCTACATACCTAAGGGACTGCCTGTTGCCCTATGCCCCCCGCAAAGTTTTATGCTCTACGGGTACTAACTTGCAGGTCATTCTCGGCCCCAGGGAAGCACGCCTGGCAACCAGGGACAGAGCCTTCTTGGTCCTAGCCCCTACCTGGTTGATTGAGCTCCTGGTTGAGCTGTGGGCCCTGCGGGAGCTCTTGGTACAGGGCCTGGTTGAGGTCTATGATTGAGGCCAGGGTGTGAGGAAGATCTGATTGAGACTCCCCTGGTGCTATGCAGCCTTGGGCCATTTGTCATCAATGGCCACCTCTCCCTATTCCCTTATTTAATTATGTGTCTGGGGGGGATTGGAGAATTAATGCTGCCATGTTTTTGCCTGTTTGGTTTTATTGTACTTATGTCCCATATTGTTTTTAATAGGGTTTTAGTGGGGATTTAATAGAGACAATTTGTAACCCACCATGAGCCATTCTTGGGAGTGGCGGGAATCATCATCATCGGCCAACAGGAAAAAGGCAGTCTAGTTTTGTCAGTGACTATTGGGCAGATCCTTCATACTGCCTTTTTCATATTGGTCGAATATCCCCCACTCAGGGCCAATCATCTGTTTTTAGAAATGAGTCACCTGCCAGTATGGCACACGTTTTATTTATTCAGTGCTGGTATCTTTCCATATACTAAAACATGTTGAAGACCAGTGTGATACAGAAAGTATACTGGGTTTGGTGTGCATCTTATGAGACCAATTCCCATATAAGATTTTGGGAATCTGGTTCTGCAGGCTCTCATGGAAGATTGTGGTAAGGTAAGGCTTTGAAAGACCCAAAGAGTGAGAATAGAAGCTGAAGGAGCAGCATAGTTTATCTTTCAGAACAATAAAGGGACAGATCCACGGGTACATGTGTCTCCTCATTAAAAAGGCATGCGACTACATTACTATAACGAAAAGCATTATATACTTCTGCTTTCTCTACTACCACCCGGGACTCTGTGAACCTATAAAGCATCAGCATTATACCCTTGATCCTGGAACTCACAAGACCTATGTCTGCCTGACAGAAATAAGGCTACAAACACTCACATATTCAACTAAGGAAATTGTTCTACTCTGCCTTCTACTCTTATATACTTTCTATGTATGAGAGCTCCTCACTAAATGTGAAAACTGTCGATTTCAGAAAATAACATAATGGAAAATAAAATATATAGTAAATAAAATATGAGTGATGACATATAGGTGTAGTCTTCTGTGAGAACATGATTAAGCAGAAGTAAGTGAAAGCCACAACCCCCATTTAGAAAATGAAGTTGCCCTCAGGCAAATCCTTAACCTCATACCAGAGTTGTCTATAAAGCAAGGGCAAAGTTACTTTACAGGAATGAAGGCAGCATAAAATATGATCATCAAGATTCCTTATGGGAGTGATTCTAATATCCCCACCATTTTATCCAATACTTGAAAATGTATGAGTGCCTTAAAAAGGTGCAATAATCACAGAAATTCCACTAAAACCCTTGTAAGAAACATTCCAGGATGCACTCAATCTAGTATTAGACTGTTCCACAAAATATATTTCTGGTAAGGCCTCGGAGGAGAAGCTTAAGGTGCCACTCAGTGCTTAACAGTCATTATGGGTGGCTGTCCCACCCCTGAGTGCCTCCTCCTCCAACTGCCTTGCCTGTCTGTCCAGCAGCCAGCCAATCGCCTTCCGGCCCCTACCTCTGACCACCCCCTCCTCCCTCCACTTCCCTCCAAGGCTCGGAGGCTGCAGATCCCTGCTGCATGAGAGCTGCCCCTGCTGGTGAGTTCCCTTCCTGGAGGCCTGCAACCTTTCCAGATCCTTGGGGGAGGGAGAGTTCTTCCACCCCACCTCCCCAATCTAGCATCCGTTGTATTCCTGAATGCAACAGACTTGGCCCCTAGTATAATAATCCTAAATCAGTGATTGTTTAGAAAATGTCATAGCTGTTTGTAAATACAGACTTTTCCCTTCAATATGAAAAAATATAGCTATGATACTCTATTGTCTACAACAGCAGTTCTCAATGTGGGGGTTGTGATCCCTGGGGGCCAATTGACCCTTTTCCCAGGGGTCGCAGAGGCCGCCGCTGTGCCGCCACATCGCCAGCGGCCTCTGCGACCCAAAGGGGATCGCAGCACTAGGAAGGTTGAGAACCACAGGTCTACAGTTATATTGAAAAATACTTCCTAATGAATTTAGTATCATTCCAGGGCTTGAGAAATCCCAGGCACCAGGTTGCCATTCTGCCTAGAAATTTCATTATGGCACCCAGTATTTTCAGCAATTATTTTATTGTAGCGGATCTCCGCAATTGTGAGAATTAGAGCTTGTTTTATAATTTTGCATCAGAATGCTTTACTGTATGACAAAAATAAATGTTCATGAAGTTTTTATCATTGCTTATGTATATATTACCATAAATTTATACTTTTTGGTGAAAATGAAATAATTTCTTTGCCAGTTGCTTTCTCTACTTTCAATATTCAATTAATTGGAGCTATTAAAACCAATAATGATATTATGAGAAACTGGGAAGAAGTTAGGTTAGCTTGCTTCTGAGATGATCACCACAGTTACCTTTATTTACATTCTTTGGCAGAAAAAGAATCTTGCCCTGAGCAACCTACACAGCATTTAGCACAAATTCCTGTGGGTAGCTGTGTTGGGCTGAAGAAGAACAAAGTTTGAGTCCGGTGTAACCTTTAAGACCAACAGAATTTTATTCAAGGTATGAGATGAGATTTCATGTGCAAGTACACTTCTCATACAACGAAGCAGAATTCGTTCTCAAATCTGATCATGAACTCTTGTATTTGTATGCTAATTCACTGCTATTCACAGATCTCAATAAATGCCTTAATCCAATCTCAGTTATAATTGCCCAGTTACTTCTGCATCTCAAATTTAACTAGCCCTTCCGGGCAAGTACCCCTCTGTATCTATATGTAATGGTTGAGGAAATTCTGTTTCATTGTATCTGAAGAAGCATGCTTGCACATGAAAGTTTATACCTCGAATAAAATTTTGTTGCTCTTAAAAGTTGTGACAAGACTCAAGCATTTAGCACAGTAATGGCAGTCTATGGCAGATGATATTGGGAATCAGAGCAATTGCTCCTTCCCCCCTTTTCTGTGTAATGAAATTCAGTACAACCCTCAGGCTCCCTTCTATGTTCATTCTGACTTCTCTCCCTACCAACAGCCACTTCTGTGGAAGATGAGGATACAGAAGCCTTGCATACAGGTATACATATACAATCTAGAGCTGCCTGTGTCAGGATCTGCAGATTAGGGCAACTCCAATTCCTTCTTAAAACCATGCAGTCCAAGACACAGAAAAAAGATCTGTTGTTGCTAGAAGCTCTCATATATCCTTTGCTTTTCTGCAGCATTTATGATTAGCATAGAAAGAAATTTAGGAGCTGTTCAGGATAAAAGGCCACTGCCTGTGGCAGGAACTTCTCTAGATGTCTAGTACCATTCTTCAAGGGAACTGTACCACAGCTGTATGTAGGGAATGTTTGTCAGTAGTGATGCAAAGCAATCTGGGATGCTCACAACAGCAACTCTTATGCTGCAGTTATGCTGCAGCTCTTTTGGAATCCCATGTATTAGGCTTAACCCAGAAATGGCAAGCAAGAACTTGTTTTGAGGAACCAATTTCTGATCATTAATGCTGACACCTACATTTATATCTGAACATATTGTGTCTAACGAACAAGTGTAATAATTTCCATTAGCAGACCTAAGAACAACCACTGATTACTTACTGAAAATGGTGATTCTCCTGCGGTAGGGAAG
This sequence comes from Paroedura picta, assembly GCF_049243985.1. Lineage (NCBI taxonomy): Eukaryota > Metazoa > Chordata > Lepidosauria > Squamata > Gekkonidae > Paroedura > Paroedura picta. The sequence continues at coordinate 64,543,984 of NC_135374.1, read as the reverse complement.
GCATCTCGCTAGGTTTTCCCCACCATTCACTCAGGGGGGCAGGACAAAGCTTCTACGACTTTCTGTTTCCTTGAGGGGAAGAACCCTCCTACTAGCCAGTTTGATATTTCCGAGCGGTGAAGAGGAAACTCACAAGTACCAACATAAGGAACAATGACAACAGCAACACTCCAAAAATGGAAACATTTCAAGAAGGAGAAGCAGAAAGTTGAATATTGTAGAAACAAAAGAGTGCTAGTCTGTGCTGTGAGCTAACCAGCAATTAAACCTCAAAGGTGACAACTGCACATAGATGGAGATGTACTGGTAAGGACAAGATGCCCTCCTTACCTCAAAAGAGAAGGACCCCTTTTGGTAAGTAATCAATAGTCGTTCACCTTCTGAGGCAGTGGGCATCTTGCTGGGAACTCCCAGAGCAGTGATCAAACCCTAGGTGGGGCATCTCCATCCACTTCCAGAATGTGTTGGAGAACCTTTCTACTGAACGCTGCATCGGCAGAACTATATGCATCCAACTTGTAATGTTTAACAAACGTAGAAATGGAAGACCAAGTATCAGCCTTACAAATCTCCTCCACTGAAGCCCTCCTGCCAAAGGCCACATTGGTGGCTGCTGACCTGAGTGAGCTATAATATCCTGCAGGATTGGGTGACACTGCACCTTGTGGGCCTCAATGATACAAGACTTGATACACCTGCCAATCGCCAGTTTGGAAAGAGGCTGTCCCAACCTGGGAGGGGATATGGAAATGAAAATAGATTTTTACCTCCTTAGATCCTCAGTTCTAATCATGAAGCCTTTCAAAGACCTTTGTACATCCAGTGCGTGCCACTCTTTCTTCTTAGGATGAATTGGGTTAGGACAGAAGGATGGCAAGATAATTTCTTGACTAGTGAAGAAAGGAGTATTAACCTTAGGTTTAAAGGATAAGTCCATCCTGAGATGGACCTTATCCTTATGGAAAGTGCATAATTCTTTCTTGATTGACACTGGAAATGTAAGGTCCCTACCTGGAATAGTAGATACCTGCAATGGGGCTGATAAATGGGCACATGGAGTTTTGCCTCAATGAGGTCAAGTGAAGTCAGGAATTCGTTGGGTTGTAAGGCCTACACTATAGAGTGGAATGTTTCTATTCAAAAATGTCTGGACCAAAGAACTTTGTTTACATTTTGGTATGGTAAAGAAAACTTAATAGATTCCCTGACCTCACTCGCACTCTGGTACCAGTTCTATGATCTGAATTTGAAGATGATTGATAGTCTGCAAGGCCATCTGACAATTTGTGGGATTTGTGATATTTGGAGATGCTAAGTATTGATTGGGTGGGAGGTGATAGAACTCCAAATTGTAGCCTGAATTAATTACGGTGGCATAGGCATCTACCAGTGGTCCTGACCAGGCCTTCCTGAACACGGCCAGCCTTCCAGCCATGGGAGCTGCCATGCAGTCATGTCCTGGCAGGTTTGTTGTCAGACTTTTCTGACTGGGTGTTGAACTGTATGGGGAGTCCAGAATATGAACCTCCTCTTTTGTTCTGACCCCAGTTCTAGAACCAAGATCCCCTTTTGGAATCTTGGCGAAATCTTGGAAGGAATAGTTGGAAGGTTTCCTGTCCTCTCTATGGAATGTACTTGGACATAACCTTCTGTTTGTCCCTGTTCTCTACTAGAACCTTGGTTAGGGCATTGCCCATTAACATGCTACCTTGGAATGGAAACACCCTAACAATGGATTTAGAATTATGGTCAGCCTGCCATGCTTTTAGCCATAGCCCGCAACATGCCACAGAAGAAGCTGCCATAGCTCTAGCAGTGAAGACCATAATATCTAAAGTGGAGTAATCAGGAGCATCCTCTGGACTCCTTCAACCTCTCATCTACTATCCTCTGGCAACAACTGTAGCAATTGTAGCGCTGATTCAGATTGAGGAAGGGAGACAGTAACTATGGGGTGATAAACAGGACTAGATGTTTCCACAGTAGAATGGACTGGAGTAAACAAGCCCTTTCTCACCATAAGCTCCATCTTCTCCCTCATAGTGGATCTTGTAAAGTTAGCCCAATCTGCAGGGGACAAAAGTGGTCCCAAATCCACTCATGTGACTTCCATGTGAGTGCTGTCACTTAGTATTCTGGCAATCTGGGCCTCGTGAGGGAACTGTGGGACTAATTGGGGCTGCCTGAGAAGGCGAGACTGCCGAGGAAGCCAAACAAAATGGTGGTTCACACCCTTGGAGCACGTTTCCTGCCTGCCATGAATCATTGCACATAACCCATTGCGCTGTTCCCCCTGCCGCGGCTAGTGCAGCCCTACTTGGGAACATGCTGGCTGGGACCGTCGTCTCACTGTCTCTGAACATCAGGGAAGACAGATCACCCTCAGAGAGAAAATCATTCGCCCAAGGATTCACCATCGTGAAAAAAAAAAAGAGGGGGTCATCTGAAAATCGCGCCGATAAATTGCTCTCAGAGTCGAAAAGAAGCCAAGCGGCCTAAAAAGGCCCAAAAACGGTAAACTGCGATCTCACTAAACACTCCCTAACTTATAAGGGAAGAAGAGATAGAGACAGAAATAGAACCCCTATTTTCCAGAATAGCTGTTACAAGGAATAATAGATCAGAGCAAGCCTAATGCAGTGCACTCTCTTCAGAGGCATGAAGAGAACTAGCTAGTTGGATGGTTCTTCCCCTCAAGGAAACAGGAAGTCGTAGAAACTTTGTCCTGCCTCCCTGACAGAACAGTGGTAAAAACCCAGCAAGATGCCCTCCGCGTCAGGAGAAGAAAGTAATGTACAATCAAAGAGACTTCCTGACATCTGTTTAGGAAGTTTTTCTTGTACATGTGTAATTAACATTTACAGTCTTGTAACTATGTATTCACAGTTGCAGCATTCCTTGAACACCAATTAAATCAATCATTAAGGATAGTGATCCAGTACCCCAACCTTCCTCAACTTTTTTTAGTTGAGCACCCCCTGAAACATTCTTCAGGCTTCAAAAAACCCCAGAAATGGCAGAATAGTATATGGCTGGAAAGTGTACACTCCCCCTGGAGTCCCTCCCCTTTCCACCCCTCCAGGACCATCACTGGCCATTGGGGGGGGGCAGATAAATGTTTAACAAGTTTTTAAGAAAATATATAAAGATTAGTTAACTTTCAACCAGTCAGGAAACCCTTCCAGGGCTAGCAAGAAACCCCAGGGTTTCACGAAACCCTGGTTGAGAACATCTGCAGTAGACAGACTCTCCTCAAGGACTAGAAATTCCTTTCAGAGAAAAACAGGTAGTTTCTATACAGTGTAGGTACTAAGTAGTTCAACTGCTGCCTTGATTTAATATGGATGGGCAGAAAGTTTGACATGGGTCTATATACTCTTTCCCTAGTAGCTGTGCTTTTCTAATCAACAGGTTCCCAAGAAGTCTTGAAGAGAAAGAACAATGTGCTGAGGGGACCATTGCAAAACCACTGACACCTATAACTCAGTTCCTGTATCATACCTCTTTCTCTGCCACTAAATAACCTCAGCATCCATTAGAATTTCAGAATCAGGGCAACAGAGCTATGGGGCCTTTTCCCTCAAACCAGAAGTATCAGCAGAGGGCTGCCCATTTGCAAAGGAGACAACTGGGACAATGCATAAGTGCTCAAGAACAAGGAAAGAATTGTGCCTGTTATCATGACACAGTTTATTATCACCAGGAGAGTAACTTCTACTGATCATGGGTAAACAAGAAGAACTAGTGCAAGATGGATTAGAAGATATTAACATTTTGAATATGAGCTATCAGTTATACTGCAGGTAAACAGTTGTACTGACAGGGATGCTACCCAATCTGGCTTCTATTGACTTGCTACCTAGTGTATCAAATAATATTATTTTCTAATGTCTTAAACTGGGATTACCACATTTTCCTGCTACTCTCTGTGTTACAATGGACCTGCGTGTTCCATATTGCACTGGGGAAGAATTTGATTAATTGCAAATATTTATATTTTCAAAGGGAATAAATTCATTTTTGCTTCTTTATCACAGAAGTCATGACTACAATTTAAAATTAATTTTCACGGATCACTTTGTAATCAAATTAAGTCTGCAACACCTTCTGGTCTCCTTTGTCAGAAAACTACAAACTGCAGATGGACTTCAGCTTTCTTCTCATATCCTAGCATCTTTTTTCTTCCCCACAATTTTGAGCTTAATATCTAGACTAATGAACAGCTCTGGGTAACTTGAAAACCTGCATTCACTATGTAAAGTTTTGTTTACCAGAGAGATAACAATGCAATATGTAGACGGATGCACGTCCTATGTCACAAATATGCCAGCAAATTAATAGATCTGAATAGTTTCTCTCACCTACCCTTTCTTCATTGTTGTTTAAATTATGTGTAAACACAGAAACACTATATTAATTATTAGTATTTTTTTTAAAGATATGACCATCCCAAAGAACAAGCGCCATGATACTCATCATTGTAAAAGAAGACAATTTATTAAAACACTTTATTTGTAGTTAAATTACACTGCATCTGTGATCTATTTAAAGTGATCTGGGGAACCAACCTGTTATTTATCATAAAATCTCCACTCAGAGATTTACGTTACACCTCATGATGGAGAGTAAGGACTAGACGATCCCAGTACAGTTACAAAGTTCACTTTTCACAGTTGATGTTGGTTTCCTTTAAGATGCTTTGAAAGTGACTAGGCTGACCACATCCACATTCTGAAATGTCTTTTGAGAACTCCTAACGATGCTCCAGTCAAAAGAACAGGAACTGACTCATTTTACAGAGCCTGTTCAACATGTAATCACTTAAGAGATTTTTTGCCAAAGATACAGACAGGAATAGTGAGGAGTCAAAGTATGAGATGCAAATACCACTTAATCCAACACACACTTTTTTTTTGTGCCACTGGAATTTAAATGAAGAAAAAGGGCTTAAAATGGTCTACAGAACAAAGGTACATACATTATTACCCAACCAAGCAACACAAGAACTTAAATATTTACTATTCTGATCCCATTAATTGCATTTCCACTTTTTATTATACAACACATAAAGCTAAACAACCACAAAATTTCTATTTATTACCCTCTAAAGACGAAACACTGAAATGAGTTATTTTCAGCCCAAAGTAGAAGAGCCAAGACTATTAGAGTGTACAGACAATCCCTTCCAGCTTGTCACATATATGGAAAAATTTCATGGCAAAGCATTTTCAAATAAGCAAATACATGTACACCACAGTAGGAAACAACAAGTACACAAGTAGGTGCTTGTCTTCATATGTTTTAAAAAGAGAAGCAATAAGCAAAATCCTCTTACCCTCTGTTACACCCAATGTGCTTGAAAAAAGATTTGTGTGTGAACCCTTTTAAAGGCATATTTCCAACTGCAGAAAAAATGAGACAAAACCCATTGGGCCTCATTTTTTATGTTCTATATACCCTTCTTTGTATTCTCATTTCTCCAACTTCCTTAACATTTCATTTTATATCAATCACTTTCATATCATATGGTCAATAAGGAAAAAGGAAACTGGCCTTTCCTTCTATCCTGTTTGCTTCATCAGTTAGTTTCTATTGTACTCCTGCTTGGATAACTCTGATCAACACCACCAAGGACACTTATAGCACTGTTGTAACTAAGGAAGTGCCTGAAAGAAGGATTACAAGGAACCACCATAGAAACTGCAGAGGAAGAGAAAGAAGAGAATTGAATGCTCAGTATCTACTCATATCAACAAGGTTACAAGCTTTACCTCACTAGCCAATGAAAGCTTCTTTGCAAACATCAATACAGAAAATATTCTACTATAAGCAGTAACAAAAAAACCAATTTTTTGCACAAGTACACAGAGGGAATAGAACAGAAAATGAAAGGAAATCTAAGGATATGCTAGAGAATTATCACAGAGTTGGAAGGGGCCATACAAGCCATCTAGTCCAACCCCCTGCTCAACGCAAGATCAGCCCAAAGCATCCTAAAGCATCCAAGAAAAGTGTGTATCCAATCTTTGATTGAAGATTGCCAGTGCGGGGGAGCTCACCACCTCCTTAGGCATCCTATTCCACTGCTGCACTACTCTGACTGTGAACAATCTTTTCCTGATATCTAGCCTATATCGTTGTACTTGTAGTTTAAACCCATTACTGTGCGTCCTTTCCTCTGCAGCCAACGGAAACAGCATCCTGCCCTCCTCCAAGTGACAACCTTTCAAATACTTAAAGAGGGCTATCATGTCCCCTCTTAACCTCCTTTTCTCCAGGCAGAACATTCCCAAGTCCCTCAACTTATCTTCACAGGGCCTGGTCCCTTGGCCCCAGGTCATCCTCGTCGCTCTCCTCTGTACCCTTTCAAATTTATCTACGTCCTTCTTGAAGTGAGGCCTCCAGATCTGCACACAGTACTCCAGGTGTGGTCTGACCAGTGTCTTATACAATGGGACTATGACATCTTGTGATTTTGATGTGATGTCCTTGTTGATACAGCCCAAAATGGCATTTGCCTTTTTTACCGCTGCATCACACTGCCTGCTCATGTTTAGTTTACAATCCACAAGGTCTCGTTCACACACAGTGTTACCTAGAAGCATATCCCCTATCCAGTATGCTAGCTTTTCATTTTTCTGACCCAGATGCAGAACTTTATTAAATTGCATCTTGTTCTCATTTGCCCATTTTCCCCATTTTTCCATTGTGTTCAGATGTATCTTCTGAGGATAAAGTACACTGAAAAACACTGAACTGCTGCAAACACCCACAAGCTAACCATTTTTATTGGGATAGATTCAGATATATTTTTATTTATTAGACTTCTATTCTGCCCTTTCCCAGAGGGTCAGGGCAGATTACAACAATAAAACAACAATTCCATATAAAATACACAATATATAATATATAAATATATAAATACTGGGGCCTTGCACCACCCAATTGTGTAATGATTAGCCCCACCACAGGAGGAATGGGAAAGGTCTAGGTCACCCATCGGAGAAGTCAAAGCTGAGAGTGAGTTGAGACTGGCTAGGGGAGCCCACTATATCAAGATATGTGAGAAGCAAACCTAAGGTAAAAGGCCTGCTGTCAGGTGATAATGGAGAGACTCTCAAAGTAGACAGAGAGAAAGCAGAAAGTTTTGCTTTTGTTTTCTCAGAAGAATATGGACATATCTAGGCATGGTAGCAGACAAGGTATACTGTCTGGGTGATGGGTTGACATGGACAAAGATATTGCTGAGAGGCATCGGGCTGCACTGGATGAACTCAAATCCCCTGGGCCAGATGGTGTGCATCCATCAAAGAACTTTCTGGAGAGCTTGCAGAACCCTTGTCCGTCATCTCTAGGACCTCTAGAAGGCTAGAGGAGAGCAAATGTTACCCCAATTTTCAAGAAGGGAAGAAAAATTAATCCGAAAACTACAGGCCAGTAAGTCTGACCCCAATTGCAGGGAAGATAATGGAGTATATTTTAAAGAGGCAAGCTGCAAACATCTGTAGGACAATTTGTAGATCTGGGGAAGTCAGCATGGATTAGTCTCCAACAGGTTCTGCCAGACCAACCTGGTTTCCTTCTTTGACCAAATGATGAGCTTATTAGATCATGGAAATTCAGCTGATAATGTTTACATTAATTTCAGTATGGCTTTTGATAAGGTTCCCCATCATGGTTTGATTGGTAAACTGAAGGACTGCAGCCTGGATTTTCATATGGTTAGGTGGATAGGGAACAGGCTAGAAAACTGCACCCAAAGAATGGTTGTCAATAGTATTTTATTAGATTGGAGGGATGTGAGAAGTGGGGTGTCACAAGGCTTGGTGCTGAGTCCTGTGCTTTTCAACATTTTTATCAATAATTTGGGTGAGGGGGTTTGTGAAAGGACTCCTCTTTAAATTTGCAGATGACACCAAATTGGGAAGAGTAGTGAACAGTCCAGAAGATAAAGAGTTCAACAAAATTTGAATATGCTGGAAAAGTGGGCAAATGAGAACAAGATGCAATTCAATAAGGAGAAGTATAAAGTTCTACATCTGGGTTATATAAATGAGAAACATGCATACTAGATGGAAGATACACTTCTGGGTAGCAGTGTATATGAACATGATTTTGGGGTACTCGTGAGCTGTAAGCTAAATATGAACAGTGTTTTGCAGCAGTAAAAAAGGGAAATGCCATCTTGGGCTGTATCAATAGAAACATCACATCAAAATCACAAGATGTCATACTCCTCCTGTATCCGGAAAAGGTCAAACTCCACTTGTGTGCAGTTCTGGAGTTCTCACTTCAAAAAGGACATGGACAGAATTGAGAGGGTTCAGAGGAGAGCGATGATCCGGGACTTGGAGATGAAGCCCTATAAGGAAAAGCTGAGGGACTTGGGAATGTACATCCAGAGAAGAAGAGGTTGAGAAGGGACTGGATTGTTGTCTTTAAGTATCTGAAATGTTTTCACTTAGAGGATGGCTGGAAAGGTTCCTATTGGCAGCAGAGGATAGAACCTGCAGTAATGGCTTTAATCTACATGTAGAACCGTACTGGCTAGATATCAGGGGGGAAAAATTTCAGAGTCAGACCAACCATCTTCAAGTAGAGGCTGGACAGATAATTATCATGGATGCTTTAGACTGATTCTGCAAACAGCCTGTATGGCTCTTTCCAAATCTTATGATTCTATACGAAAACCAACCATAATTAAAATCAACACACCTTACTTGTAATAAATGCCTGAATAGCCCTTGCCCAAGACCATAGAGACTGACACTGGTAATGTTCTACAACTGTCAAAGTATAAAAAAGTATTGCCTCAGCAAACCGCCCACCTCACCCCACACACAAAGAGAGAAATCTATTTATTTGACTGTATTCAGGCTTACATAAATGGCTGATCTCCGTTACTGCTTATTTCAATAAGCTGATTATTTTGAAGGTGGGCTGTGCTAAGTACCCACATGGTGTGCCTTTTGGACAGATCCATCCTGGCTCCAAGCTTGACTGGTGCTTCCATCAGCCTTGCTTTTCACCACATGCACATCCATATGTGCTGAAAGGTGTCCAGCTACATCCCTCTCCATTGATGTATTGCAAGGCTACTACCAGGTTCAAAAGATACACCAAAGATACTCCACATCTCACCCAGCATGTGATGTCCTATTTTGACATGTCCTTCATTATGCAGCTGTCTCAGGGTACTTGCCAATTAATCCTACTTATCCTAATCAATCTACCCTATTCCAGCCAACTAGTTGTGGCCTAAATAGTTATTACAACAAGGCACACTTAATAGGGGGCGAAACATCCCACAGAAGCAGCATGGAGCAGGTGAAAGGGAGGCCCTTGGACTTAGAATGCTTCTCTGCGTGCTTATACTATGGAAGTAGTACTTCCATTGAACTTCACTCTGAAGATATAGGGGCATAGTCTATATGCTTTCCCTTGGGCTTATTTGAATCTGGAATGGCTGGCTTCAGTCTCAGGACTGTTGGAACAGAAGACACCCAAATCCTTCTATCAGTAGCAGAAGCTCACATAATTTTTCTTGAACAATGCCAGATACAGCTTTTTCCCAAAGTGCTGTTTTCAGGTGGAAAGTGCTGTTATGCCTTGCCTCCAAGATGAACTGGTGACAGAGAACAGTGTGCTAGACAAACACTGAACGTCTTTGTTCTCTATTTAGTTCTAAGCTGCTAATGTTCTGAGAAGATTCACCCTCAAGGTACTAGAGCTGAGGTTTCTACAGAAGGGCATCATATAAATGGAAAAATAAATAAAATAAATAATTAATTGCTAGTGTCTGACTTCAGATATAGTAATCTGAAACTTTCAATATAGAAATATAGAAACTTTCAGCTTTGCGTCATGCTGCTCTCCTGTACTCGAGTTTAGATACAGTCAACTTCCTAGGGATTTATTTAGAGCATTTTAATTCCCTTTCTCCTGAAAGGAGACTCAATGCAAGTTACGCTAACAATAAGTACTGTTAAAATCCAAAAGAGTAACAAAGACACATAAAAAAATTACACGGCACTGCCAAACAACTTCTTGAATAAGTCTGTTTTGCACAACCTCCAGAATCTCAACAAAGCCAAAGCATACATAACAGTTTCAAGAAAGCTATTTCATAAAACAGTAGCTGAAAAAGCACTGTTAAATCTAGCCAGAATAGTACCCTTCCAGGGAATATAACCAAAGGATGTTGGTCCAAAGAGGGCAGCTGTGATATGGGTTGTTACTGGGATAGGCAGTTGTGTGGCTCTGTGTGTCCCAAGCCAAGAAAACCTTTAAGAGGTAATAATTTTTCATTTCAGTCAGATTAATGGAATAGGATTGTTTTTATTGGATTTGACTACATGGGTGTTCAAGAGATTCCCATATTTTAAGGAGTAGTCTTCAGTCAAAATCATTCATTTATTCACACATAGACATATATACACATACATAAACAGTTCAATTCATAATCACCAATGAGATAAATAGTGAACAAATTATTGCTATAAATATTAGAAAGATGGATATTCTCTAATCAGCATGGATAAAAAAATAGCTTAGTTTATTTTGAGATCAAGACGACCCACAATTCAAACCACCAAGTCCATCATTCCTAGTACAACACCTGAGCTGTTATATAATCTCCTTTAATGAGACGGTTCAAGGATAATAATCAAGGATAACTGATGGGAGAATTTTATGGGTAAGAAAGAGTTATGGCATATGAACAACTAGCAGCTGGAATTGTGGGAAAGGGACAATGAGAGCTAGCAAAAGCTCCTTGTGCCCATAACTGCTCATAGTAAGCTGTGAGAAGCACACTGAGTATTAATTTATTCCCTTTCATTACCTACCATACCTAGATTTTCCTGTAGGTAAGATAATCACCACTTATCCTAATAAAGCTTATCAGAACACCTCACTAAGACTGCAATATACTTACACTGGCCTTGTCCAGATTTAACTCATTCGTATATGCATTTCTTAAACTATCCATGTTTAAAATTAAGCAGTCATTTGTTAACACTGTGTAACTCAACACAACTGTTCCTGTATGTGCATATGTTTTACTGAATGAAGAACACACAGCGATAACTTTTTATATATATACATGTACAATGATAACTTTCCTGGGCAGAAATATCTGGCTACTGTTGCACATGCCCAGATAACATCTAGATTAGATTATTCATCTAGATTAGATAATGGCAATGCATTTTACATGAAGCTGCCCTTGAAAAGTGGTGCAGAATACTGCAGCTAGGATATTGACTGGAATGGGTTGTAGGGACCATGCCTATCTATACTGGCTCTCAATTAAGAATGTAGGTATTCACCTTTAAAGCACTGTATCATTTGGAACCAGCATACTCCTTATGAATGTACCCAAAGACTTCCTTGGGTGCCTCCACGTTCTGAGAATAGGCAGAGCAACCCCAAAGAGATCCTTCCCTGTTGTGGCACCAGAACTCTGAAACTCCCTTTCAGCTAAGATCCATTTGTCCCCTTCAGTTGCCACCTTTCACCAGCAGGTAAAGACTTTGCGGGTGGCATGATCTCAGGGATCCCTCCTTTCTGCTCATTTTTTTAAATTGTTGTTTTTTATGTTTTGTATGTGTATATTAACTCAGTTTGTTTTAATTACATGTTTTTGTTGGCTTGATGATTTTTAAGATGCATATTTTTAAGCTGTTAGTTCTCTTGAAGGCCCTAATGAAGGCAGAAATGTAAGACATAAATATTGTAAATAAATGAAAATAAATATTTATAAAGTTTTACCACAAATGTTCTATAATGCAAAATTTTGTTATTTCATTCATATACATGTCAGTGAATGAAGTCAGGCAAGAAACTTTAATAACTAAAGTTCCTAAGGACTCTCCCTGAAACTGGCAACTCCATGAAAGCAAATCAACACATAGGTTTTTATGGTAAGTACCTTGTTAGGAAAATGGTCACCTCAGTAGTAAAGGAGATATTCTTAAGTCACATTGCAAGTGAAATAATGCTTGAAATGTTCATACAGCCTCATATATAAACAGCATAATAATTAGTCCTTTGAAAGCAAATTTGGATTCACTGTATATACTAAAATAATTCTCACCCATAATACAATGTTAAATGCTTCAATGCTTCCTCAGCACACATTTTGAGGAAGGAAAGAATCTTCACCTAATGAACTAGGCTTATCAGAAAAATGGAAGGCTATATAGTTATCAAAACTGTGGTAGCTCTTGCATTATAATTTGGAGAAGTGCCACTGATTTTACCATGACCTAGTTTACCCTATGGCTGTACAATACTGGAATCTTACACATCTCTTCAGGAGACTCCACAAACTACCATGACTTTCCATAACTCTGAACTGACATACCCAGCCTCAACTTGATTGCAAGTTTTGAACCAGTTTTCACAATATACACATGTGGTCAAAACCAGCTGAAGTCTAAAAGCCTGCCACATCAAGGAACTCCATTTCAAGACACTGAACAGATGAGACATATTTTCCTATTGGAGTGATAATCAATGAGATGGTGATGTAAGCACATGTTACTACATACATTGAGAAGATTTTTAAAAGAATCTGATTACTGTTAACAATTATTTAATTTGCACTGGCTGTCCCAATCTTAGAAACATTTAAGGGTATATGTTTATGAGATTTCTTTTCCCCTCTGATCCTGCTCAGTACCTACAGTTTACAGGGGCTCCCCTAGTTAGCAGAATGTATAAGCATTATCATTCATGCTTTTAAAGATATTTCCAGAATGAAGCCATAAAGAGAAAAAAGCAAGATATACAAAGCTACCATAAAAATAGAATCTTTTGGGAGCTGGCAATATGTACTGTTTTAACTGTTATTTTCAAGAACTTGTGTTCATTACCATTTTGTAAAAAAGTTCTTGCAACCAAGATTTTACAGAGGTGTTTTGTTTTATTTATTTTTAGGCAGACAGTAAGGTACATCTTGAAATATACTGGACTGCCTCTGAATACCTTTCATACTAGTTATGGGAAAAGTTATTGATATTTCTTGGATTCCTTTACAAGTAAAAACTTCCTATGCTATCTTTTAGGACTAACAAAGACATTGTAAAGCCTCTGGAACAACGTGCTTAAGATTAGGAAGGAGCCTTTTCCCAGGTGTTCCTTAGCCACACCCTAACAAGAAAAAGATTGATAGTCAAGGTGGGGTCACATTCCTCTTGATTTACTAGGGAACAGAGCTGTTAGCACACATGCTTATCTGAAGGTTTATTCTTTATTGCTCCTGTTATTAGGCATTTCCTGCCTACTTTTTACAGTGTTTATTTTAATGGAATTTTTTTATGGAAAGCATTGTTTAAAAGATTTCCCAGATATCATACTAACTGAAAAAGGGAATGATTTGTCAACAGTTAATGCAAAGTATTAAGGAACAAAACTATTCCCTCTCTGTCGCCTATAAATCTTTAAAAAACAAATCAACAAAAAAAGCAAATAAACCATTTCAGAACTAGTATTTAGCACAAATGAAAATAAAACCAGGTATTACTCCACAGGGGGAAAAGAACGGTACACACTTTTCCCGCCAATTTCCCCCCAATAATAGCCACACTTAGCTTTATTGACTAAAAACTAATTGTTTCCTGTATTTGTTTCAACACAACTGTTCATAAGGAAAAGCTAAAAATGAGCTAACTGAAGGAAGTATGACTAATACAGAAACACAGTTCATGAAAGTCTTGTTATACTGAAAAGTTCATTGAGGATTTTTTTACTGCTTTAAGTTTTCCCAGCTTTTCTTTCTTCAAATATGTACTTCATATTTACATTTCTAAGTTACATGGAACTACCATATTGAAATCTATTTAACCTTCCCTGTCTTATAATAATCAGAAACTATTTACAGGACAAGGCAGCATCTATACTCATTGATAACAGAACTTCATTATATTAGTTAAAATAGGGTGGCTTGGTTTTAAGGTCCCTACTACTACTACACATGCTACAAGCAATGAGGAAGAAAAACTACAATGTTAAGGTTTACTTTCCTGTACAAGCAAGGCTTATTACACACTGAGCCTGGAATTAAAACACTCAATTCACAGCTAAATAATAAAAGAAATAGCAAAAGTCAAAAGTTCCATTATTCCCAAACACATTTTAACCAGAAACTTTATATTTTAATCACTACTTCAAAACCCCTTCATTAATTCTTGTTTTTTTTAGAAAATGCAGATCATTTCAAATATAAACAGAGCCACTGAAAAATCACTATATTTAGTTTCAGAGTTCTCATTACATTTTGAGAAACTTTAGCATACAAAAACTAAAATATGTTATTTAGCAGTAAAAAGCACCATTTCACACTTACCTTTTACAAGGGAACAATATTTCCTGGCAATAGATTTTTACAGCTCTCAATAACTAAAAATCCTTTACTAAATCAAGACATCAAACTACAAAATACTTCTGTCAGCAGGCAAGCTGAATGATTGCCCCCCCCCCCAATCATTTTCCAAAGGAAAGAGTCATCAAGCACTTCGTTCCTGTGACAAAAACAAGGTAGTAAGAAAGGAACATAAGCTCAGACAAGTTCCTGTCAAAGATTCTGAACTGGGTAAACAATCTTAAAGTGACAGTTACCAAACTCCTAGGAGACACTCATTAATCCAAATTGGCTGCAGCTGGCTTTATTGTATACCGTTTGGTCAAGCCCATACCAGTGTTAAACTTTATCACATGCTGCTGAATCACTGTCTCGTCACAGCTTCCCAACCTACATATAACTAAGCCATGTGAGTAAAGTTTCTACTAACACGAAGGCAGGGAGTTCTTATAGAGAGCCGCCAATTAGCTACTACCCAATCACAGGCTGCAAGAGTTGCCTCAGTCACATGACAGGGCAGTCCTCACTACAGCAGCAAGATTTCTGAATTAGTTGGGGTTACACAAAGGACAATCACTGGGAGGGGGAAACAGCGAGTACTAAATGGGAACGCCCAACCTGACTGCTGATGCTTTAAAGCAGGAAACTCCCTCGCTTCACACAGATGCACAGTCAGAACTATCTGCTCTCTGAAAATCATATAGTACACTATCAAAGTGTAGAAATTGTTTTACAAACAGAATCTGTTTATTCTGCTGTCTTTTTTCATACTTTTCTATTTCACTTAGCTAAGAGTTTTTTGATCCATTGTAGGGGAACAATTAAACAGGACTGCCAAATTTAGTTTTTAAATGAAAAATAAGCTACATATTCATCATTATTCCAAGGAATTGGATTTATTTCCTTACTTAAAGTATGCATTTGTATGAGCTTGGAGAATTATTTTATATAAAAACAGCAATAATAAGAGCAATGAAATTCTTCATTTTTGTAAAGAAATGCCCAACTCTTCATGAATGGATGAGCACATTTTAATACTTTTCTTCTATATTTACTAGCTCAACACATGAAATGTTTAAGACCTCTCCTTCAGTATACTTTTTCCAGAGAACACTGAGAAGGTTCTTATATTGTAATGCAGTTAATTCCACACTTCTATAGATTCCAATTATACTTCATCTGAAATGTACTTTTGAACTCTACAGATTTACATATGATTAGAAGCATCATATGCCTGAAATGGATGCTGTTAAAGTCAAAATTGGAACAGCTATATAGTTTCCTCCTGCTGCTGCGGACATTTGCCAATCCCAATTTATGTACATGTTGTATATGCCAAGACAAACCATATAAGATTATTCAAACTGCCTCAGCCCCACAAAACAACAGTTCTCTTTAACCAGGGAGAGAAGAGGTGTTTAAAGGCTATGACTCAGAGCCTTCTGCTAAATTCAGAAAAAAGACATTAAAATTACTCAGGAATGCTTGAGTGTTCTAGGATAGCAGTGCAGGAATTTAGTATTACAGACTAACCCAGGACAGTTTGTCCTAGAATAACTTTTTATACCATTATTTTTGTATTCTTGGATTGGTTACAGGGTACAACATGCAGAGTAAATATTTTGTTTGGACAAGCCATGAAATGTGAGTACAGCAGAGCAACACATTTCAGAAATATTCTTGCTCACCAACAGTGCGATCCTAAACAGAGACCATTGACTTCAACTGATCTAAAAGAGGGTAACTCAGTTTAGGATTGCACTGCAAAACAGCCCTGCCAGCATTGGTAAAACCAAGAACCAATGAAAAAAATTAAGAGGGTGTTCAGAAATCCTTTAAAAACTCATTGTCATACGAACCACATAAGCAACCCCAAAGAACCACTTTTTCATATATTCAAGAAACCCTGGCTGATCAGATCCCAAATATATAACCAGCATTTTGACTCAACTGTAATCAAATGACACAACCATGTGAAGTGTGTTTTTGGTCCTATCCCATCCAAGTGTCTAAATAAGACTCAGGAATTTTAAAATACTTTTAATCAAAAGAAAATAATCCTATATGGTGTATGTTATTTCAGCAGAGGTTATTTTAAAAGTTACCATTCTATAGTTCCTTTTCTAATTATATTAGCTTTTCCCCTAAAATCTCATGTTTGCTTGTGGAACAAGGAATGACCACATAATGTTTCAGTATGTAACATCAATAATAATCAATAATATAGTATATTAACAAGGTAATACCAAGCAATGTCCTTAAATGACCTGAATCCATATAAATGTCCCCACTAAGTGAATACATCTTGAGTTACAAATAAGAAGAGATTCAATGAAATTTAAATGAAGATACTATTAGTCACTTATAATTTTAAACATAATTTATATGAAAAATACTGCACACTAATTTTCAGCAACATTTCCTTAAGAATTCTGATGACAAAATATTTTTTATTTCTCTATATAGAAAGATAGGGGTGTGCCTTCCACTCAGTTCTAAAACAATGTGGATTTTATACTCAATGCAAATCAGATTCTTTAACTGCAGACACTTTTCACATAGATAAAGCTGTCTAGAGCAGGGGTAGCCAACCTGTGGTCCTCCAGATGTTCATGGACTACAATTCCCATGAGCCCCTACCAGCAAATGCTGGCAGGGGCTCATGGGAATTGTAGTCCATGGATATCTGGAGACAGGTTGACTACCCCTGGTCTAGAGCAGTGGTCCCCAACCTTTTTATCACCAGGGACCAGTCAACGCTTGACAATTTTACTGAGGCCCAGGGGCGGGGGGGGGGTAGTCTTTTGCTGAGGGACGTTGCTGCCTGAGCCCCTGCTTTCCCACTGGCACCCCTGACTTCTCACTGCCCACTGGGGGGTGCTGCCAGCGGCAGCTGTGCAGTGCCACGCTGAGAGGGAGCCCCAGCCATGGTGGCCACTGGAGAGTACCAAAGGCGAGCCAGCAGCAGAGTGGCAGGGCAGCCCCCGAGGCAGCAGCCAGGGAGGAGGATGAGGAGAAGCCGTGGCCCGGTACTGACTGATCCATGGACCGGGACCAGTCCCCGGACCTGGGGTTAGGGACCACTGGTCTAAAGTACATATATGGCTTCAGGTGTTTTCTTAATACATCAGCATTAGAAATTAACAATCACTAAGCAAAACCAAAAATCTAGAAAGGTTGAGCTTTGTCATGTTTGATGAATGTTTCACTAGATTTCACTAGATTTTAGGGCAGGCTGTAAATTGAAATAAATAGCTAACTAACAGGTAAGTAATCCTTATCATCTACCCATGCAATTATCACTACAAGAGAGAATGCTTCTTTATCATAATTCAACAAATTGCAAAAAGGAGAAAAGAGAACAGTTAAACATATGCCTAAAGACATAGAAAAAACAGAATTTTGCTTTGTTGTTTTTGCTGCTTTCCCTCTTTCTTTTTATCTGCTGTAACTGAAAATGAACCCCCAGCTGAGCAAAATGTTGAAAACCTAAAGTAGCTGCTCTTTCTACAAAACAATAATAATTATATCATGGTTTTAGCTGCTATGTTAATACCATTTCACATATCCAATGCCAGATAAATGACATGAAACACACCTCTAACAGTGAAATGTGAACTCAAACAGAGAAGAACAGAAACATCATCCACTACTTACAACTCAAAACCTGGGTGGGATGACAAACAGTTGCAGCCACCATGAATACTACTTAACCATCAGAAATAATTCTGGATCACAAGGATAACAATTAAGGGAACTGGATCTAAAGCTACAGTATGAGAGACTTGCTTCATGGCATAATAATTTGTTGTTATGGATAAAAATGTGGTCTCAGTGATGCATTTTTTTGAGGAAAAAAGAAATGATATCTCTTGGTGTTTCAGATTTTATTATATTCATTTACACCCAAAATTACAAAAAAAAGAAATCTGAAGAGGACTAAATACATATGCACATTAGACCACTAACTTTCCTTTTCTCTCTTGTTAACTTACTCTCTTTTAGACCATTTATGCACTGGAGGTTTCATGCCTGGCTGCAGGCTGGAGTTTTAGTCATAGCAGATTGCCCCACCTCTTCCTGCACCCACATGGGGGAGCACTTGGCCTGGTGCACGTCATCCGCCCCCAGTTTGTGCTCCTGCACGGGAGCTGGGGCACTGAAGTTCCCAGTGCATAAACGGTCTTACAGGAACAAATAGACTAAGACCCAACCCTAACTCTTCTTTCGTATAACCAGGGTGATTGTTTCCTTTCCGAGCTCCCTTCCTCAACATGTATAGATAACTGACAATGCAATCCTATGAGGCATCCATCCTATGAGGTTTGGTTGTAATTGTGACTTTTTACAGAAACCTAACAGGAATAGCTATATTACTAGAAGAAGAAGAAGAGTTGGTTCTTATATGCCGCTTTTCCCTACCCGAAGGAGGCTCAAAGCGGCTTACAGTCGCCTTCCCATTCCTCTCCCCACAACAGACACCCTGTGGGGTGGGTGAGGCTGAGATATTACTGCTTGGTCAGATATTACTGCTTGGTCAGAACAGTTTTATCAGTGCTGTGGCGAGCCCAAGGTCACCCAGCTGCTTGCATGTGGGGGAGCGCAGAATCGAACCTGGCATGCCAGATTAGAAGTCCGCACTCCTAACCACTACACCAAATTGGCTAAGAAGAGGCAAGGGAGAAAAATGCATTAGTAGAAGAATTACCAGTTCAAGCCTATAATTCATTTCTCTGCCATGATGTGCATATTCTTTGCCAAATAAATGTACTACTGGGGCTGTTAGATGGTCATTCTTTTGTTAGGCTAGTGCCTGATATTTAGCACCCTGAGCTGCCTTTGAATGGTGAGAACAAAGAGAAGGTAACATGTACACACCTCTCCAACTAAAGATAAAAGGGCAGGTCTAGGATTTTGGAAGCCTTATAGAAGAGAAGCAGAGAAACAGAGCAGGAACTTTGGGGCTGATCAGCTGCCTTGTAGGGATGTCTCTGTGCTTCCATCAATATTCTACTTGTGTATATATGTTAATAAAGCAACTATTACAAAAATACTAAGTCTCCAGTAAATTCTCATTTAAAGGGAAAGACTTGGTTAGAGTGCATCTGAAAGTTTTTACTACTGACCGAGAAAAGTGGGGTATAATACCATTTTAAGGCACATCAGACTTATACATCATTGCAAAAATAAAAAGGTTTAGTCGGTAATCCTATATTAATTCAATGAAAGTCCCTTTCAAATTCAACAGGACCACTTTCAAGTAAACGTGCACTGATTGTGCTGTTTATTACAGTAACCAGGAAACCTACTATCAACATTGAAAACACGTTCCTCCTCCCAGGTAGAATGCATTTTCAAGAACATTTTGTGGTTGAGGTTCTACAAGTAGAGACCAGCATCCAACGAATGTAGAGCATGGGATGGTGTCTATTTGCATAACTTTATATATGAAGTGTATGCCTGTTGCCTTAAGGGCTTTGCTCTCACTCCTTGCAGGTGTTTGGCTCCTACTCTTTTAATCTTAACGTCTTAAGGAAAAATGCTTCTTAAAATGTTTTTTATTCCTCCTTTTAACGGCTACAGTTTTTAGTGGCACCCAATTAAGGAACATTAAGAGAACCTAGGAACAGTCGTTCATATTTACAGAATCAGGCACACACACCTGTGCTATCATAAAGCCCAGTACCCCTTTACTTTCTCTTTGTAGTCTGCCTCTCCATATTTCTGAAAGGAGCTTTGGATGGGAAATCTGTATTTGCCTCCATTGCCAATAGAATTTTAGAGTATGGGATTTATAGGCTTCTTATTTTTTGTCATCCACTGTGGTTTTATTGTGGTAATGATAAATTCAGTGATCCAAAATCTGTATTTAGCATAATAACTTCATAAACAATAAGAAATCTCATGTTAGCAGAACTAAATTTGAATTTACACATTATGCTTTAATGCTACAGCAGTATACCAATTATTTGTTTTTTAAGCCCTGTGAAGTTATGGGAGGAGGGAATGGTAGTAAGGAAAAAGGCATTTATGGGAGCTACAGAAATTCACATCTTCCCATATACACACTGTCCACTCCAAAAACATATCAAACCAGGTTTAGAAAGATAGCAGCAAACTGAAGGAAAACAACGAAGCAGCACGAGTGCTCCCCCAAAGAGCACTGCTGTAAGGAAACAAAGCTTCACAAAATTTCTGTATGGAAGTAGGCCTACTTTGCTACAGGCCTGGGATTCTTTTCTCCATATGCTCATTGCTCCATCAGTAGAACTCATTTCCTCCACACCCCTTGGCAACATCTGTGAACAGTCCATGGCTAAACCTGCTTTCCTTTTCAAAGGGCATATAATATAGACAACTCAAATATATGCCAATAAAAGGCATTGATGATTAATTCTCTGTAGAGTTCCATAATCCCAACATCAACCCATTTTTTTTGCCTAGAATTGTTTAAGCACACTTGGAAAACTCCATAGAAAGCCCAGTAATGCCTCAAGGGTTGCAGCACACATTCTTATTTGGGACATGGACTCCAAATATATGGGAAACTGCCATGCACAGACATTATCTCTCATATACATCCAGACATCTTTTGCAAAACCAAAAAGGAAGCATTGCATTCCCTTAGAAATATGAAGACATATTGCTTGTTTTTCTCTTTTGCTTCCTTTTGTTTACATCATCATTCTTGTGAGCCAGGCTTCTTTTTAAAACAATATATTCTTTTAAAAGCTTGACATTTTAAAGATATTTAAAATATTTATTTATTATTACACAATGCTTGTTGGATTCGTCTTTAAGATCTCTAGACTATATCTCACTTTGCTCATTTTAACATATTGGCAATGGCTGCTACTTTTTATAGTATATATATTCACATATAATAGAAGTAACAATTTTCTGGAAAAACAATTATTTTATCCTGTTTTCTAAAAAGGTTACTTAAGATTTGAAGCCTGAAATTGTATAAATATATAGTGGATGAAAGTTGGAGTCATGTGGGGAGAAAGGGGCAGGCTGGAAGAGAATAGGATTCTATGCCAATAACTGAATCATAATCATTCTCCTTGCAGGTGTTTGGCTTCTACTCTTTTACTCTCAAAGTCTGAGTAATTCAGATTCCCCCCCCCCGGGTCTTTTAAGGGTATGAATCAATTTAAGTTTGTTTTGCTGTAGGTGAAGAAAAGGAGAATATAATAGTGTGAATAAGAATTATGATCCAATAGGTGGCATTGACAACTTAATTACAATCACTGCCTTATGTCCTAATGCTTCATCCTTAAGGAGCCTTAAGTTTTGTTCAACAGAAAAGTTACCTAACGCTAGTTGTCAAGATCTGAGCTGCCCCTATAATTCTCCTGTTCCTTCTCTTGAATGTTATTGCTGCTGCACACTGGAGTCCAGAACAGAATACTGTTAGAATGCCCAGCTTAGTTTCTGGAACAGAGAAACTATTACTAGTAATGATATGAAAATTATAGGGCTGTATTTCACCCCACCTCCAGCATTTTTTAATGTAATGCTTCAAATTAGATTTTCAAGTCCAGCTACAGAACATTCAGGTTATACTTTATTTAAAGGACTCAACATCATTCTAATAGCAATCAACATTTTTAGATAAAGAAAATAAACAGGAAATATTTGATATTAGATTTTTCTTTTTATTTCTTTTGATTTGTTATCTGCCACTCTTGGCACACCGGCTCATGGTGAGTTACATAACAAATCCAGTACAATAAAATACAATCCCCAATTAAACCCCCCATTAAAACCCCATAAAAACTTTATGGAAAAAGTACAAAACAATATGGTGGAAATAACAATAAGTCCAACCTAACAACCCAGCTACCAGCCGGGGCATCTGGGGGGGCGTATGACAATTGACCAGGCCAATGATGGAGCTGGCGTGGGATAATATCTTCCTGGGAAAAGCCCCATCCAATCTTCCTCCAGCACTTGGGTACAGACTGGGAAAGACAGAGTCTGAGGAAGAGAAGGAGCTCAGCAGAAATAGGATCCTATCTAGCCTACTTCTGAAATTGTCATTTTTTTTCCAGGAAGCTAACCGGGGTTGGCCCTAGTCAGCAATGGGATGGAAGACCACCAAGGAAGTCTAGGGTTGCTATTACCCAGTGGCAGGCCACAAGAAGCTTTTGACAAGGTTCCCCATGATGTTCTGATGGATAAGCTGAAGGACTGCAATCTGGATTTTCAGATAGTTAGGTGGATAGGGAATTGGTTAGAGAACCGCACTCAAAGAGTTGTTGTCAATGGTGTTTCATCAGACTGGAGGGTGGTGTGTAGCGGGGTACCTCGGGGCTTGGTGCTCGATCTGGTACTTTTTAACATATTTATTAATGATCTAGATGAGGGGGTGGAAGGGCTACTCATCAAGTTTGCAGATGACACCAAATTGGGAGGACTGGCAACTACTTTGGAAGATAGAGACAGAGTTCAACGAGATCTGAACACAACGGAAAAATGGGCAAATGAGAAAAAGATGCAATTTAATAAAGATAAGTGTAAAGTTCTGCATCTGGGTCAGAAAAATGAAAAGCATGCCTACTGGACGGGGGATACGCTTCTAGGTAACACTGTGTGTGAACGAGACCTTGGGGTACTTGTGGATTGTAAACTAAACATGAGCAGGCAGTGTGATGCAGCAGTAAAAAAGGCAAATGCCATTTTGGGCTGTATCAACAGGGGCATCACATCAAAATCACAAGATGTCATAGTCCCATTGTATACGGCACTGGTCAGACCACACCTGGAGTACTGTGTGCAGTTCTGGAGGCCTCTCTTCAAGAAGGATGTAGATAAAATTGAAAGGGTACAGAGGAGAGCGACGAAGATGATCTGGGGCCAAGGGACCAAGTCCTATGAAGATAGGTTGAGGGACTTGGGAATGTTCAGCCTGGAGAAAAGGAGGTTGAGAGGGGACATGATAGACCTCTTTAAGTATTTGAAAGGTTGTCACTTGGAGGAGGGCAGGATGCTGTTTCTGTTGGCTGCAGAGGAGAGGACACGCAGTAATGGGTTTAAACTTCAACGATATTGGGTAAATATCAGGAAAAAAAATTTCACAGTCAGAGTAGTCCAGCAGTGGAATAGGCTGCCTAAAGAGGTGGCGAGCTCCCCCTCACTGGCAGTCTTCAAGCAAAGGTTGGACACACACTTTTCTTGGATTCTTTAGGATGCTTAGGGCTGATCCTGCGTTGAGCAGGGGTTTGGACTAGATGGCCTGTATGGCCCCTTCCAACTCTATGATTCTATGATTCTATGTGTTGCAGGTTGTTGTCAAGAGTCAAGCGTTTGTTTTTTTAGGGGGAATCCACTTTTGTGGATTCCCCAAAAAGCACTACAACAAAGAGATTTTTGCGGGAGTGCTGCATTTTGTGTACGAAATCGTGCATAATGTAAGAAAAAATTGCTTTACACAATGGTAAGACTTCAGCAACATTAACGCTGTGCGGAATGGACCCCAGAATCCAGCCTGGCCTGAAGAAAATTCATCACCTACCATCCCACAGTGGCAGTCAACTGTCATACCCTGGGTATGCAAAGAAGGGCCACAAGACACAAACACTGAAACTTTCCTTCCTGCCAACGCACTCACAATCTGCCTAAATTAATGAAATCAGTATTTCTGTCAGTTGAGAGAGTGCCTAAGCATGTAAGCCCCACTGAACGAAGTGATCAGCTCAGGATCATCAGTAGTGTGCACATCAAGAGACTTTCCTGGGTCAATTTCATGGGTACAGATCGAGGCATCCACTGGAACGAAGGGCAGGAGGGCAAGGCTCCCTTCTTTTAAAGGGGCTACACAGCTATCTCTGGCTCCTTGGGTCATTTGGCTGAGAGCCAGGAATGGCTGGTGACCCTGGCAGTGGACAGTGGTGGTGGAGGTGAGTGGGAGACAGCCCTCTCACACTCATTGCAGGTTGGGGTGGCCTTCCAGCCTGGCTGCAGTGCTGAGTTGCTCCCCGGGTCCCCTCTTCCTCCTTTGGGAGGAAGCAGCTCCCTTCTCAACTCCCCTCCCCTCCTGTCCATGCCAAATGGAGCCAGTGAGGGAGAGTGGGGGAACAGCCCCCACACACACACACCTTATAGGTTGGGATAGCTTAACTGGCCCTTCCAGACCAGCTGCACCTCCAAGTAGCTCCTTGGGCTTACTCCCCTCCTGTGCCACGCTCTGTTTCGCAAAGTGCTAACTGGAGCCAGGTGAAGGGGAGAGCCACTAACACACACACACTTGTTGAAGTTTGAGGCAGATTAAATGGCCATTCCAACCTGGCTACTCTGTCAAGTTATTCCCCGAGCTGCCTCTTCACCCTATCTCATTCCAGAACTTGCGGCCCTAGCACCGGGCCGTGGCTCCCTCTCCCTGCCCCCCCCCAGTAAGAAACTTCCCAGGCCGCAAGCAAATCGGCCACAAAAGCGGCCGATTAGCTTGCGGCCCGGCAAGCTTCTTTTTGTGGGAGGGGGGGAGAGGGAAGCAGGGCCACGCATGCGCGTTTGCGCGATCGCGCTCCCCGCCGCTGGTCCGCAGCCTCAAGAAGGTTGCAGACCACTGACTTAGAGGATGGCAGAGGTGCCTGACTGGGCCTTGCACCAGGCTACAGTCAGGCACTAGGCCCAGTCAGGCCCCTGAGCTGCTCTGGGTGTGGCATAGAAGCTGGGCTGTGCAGCCAGGTGCTAGGCCTAGCCAGGCCTGACAAGCTCTTCGGCTTGGGGAATGGAATTCGGCTTGCCAGGGGCCTGGCAAGGAGGCATGGTACTTCTGAGGATCATGGCAGGGAGGTGTAACTAACTGGCATCACGTCTGGTGTGCTTCCATGGTCTCAAGGTTGGAAAAGGCTGCATTGGAATGAGAAATAATGCATGGATTATGCTGGCACCGAAGAGCCTCTTGTGGCGCAGAGTGGTAAGGCAGCGACATGCTGTCTGAATCTGTCTGCCCATGAGGTTGGGAGTTCAATCCCAGCAGCCGGCTCAAGGTCGACTCAGCCTTCCATCCTTCCGAGGTCGGTAAAATGAGTACCCAGCTTGCTGGGGGGTAAACGGTAATGACTGGGGAAGGCACTGGCAAACCACCCCGCATTGAGTCTGCCATGAAAACGCTAGAGGGCGTCACCCCAAGGGTCAGACATGACTCGGTGCTTGCACAGGGGATACCTTTACCTTTACCTTTATGCTGGCACCATAAGCAAGTCCAAGCTGTTAGATAGGCCCTACTATGACTGCAACAGCTACCAGTACTAGATTAAGAACAGCAGGATAGTAGCTATTACATGGCTCTAGAAGGTAGTTACCTACACTGTGTACTAAAAATAATTAAAAGAAAAATATATAGAATAACCACCTAATATTTCGCAGTTACACCTTTCATAATGGGAGAGAACTAGCTGGCAGGTTATGGACATAGTGGTGCCATGGAGTCTGTGAAGGCTTGCATTCTTCCCTGTCTGTCTCTACTTGATAGAAAGACACACACAAAACATATAGTCTGCAACCCTTGCAATGTTTACCTAGATGGGTGAATGCATTAGGGTTTAATGAACTCCAATTCACAATCCCTCCCTACCCCTGTGACCACAGAAAACAGAACAATACCAGCTAGTGAGTCTTGCTATAGATCACAGGAATGGCAAAAGCTGTGGTGCTTTCTATATTCCCAGAGGGGGGGGGGGGTGGTGTCAAGAAAAATAAAAACGGTGCAAGACCAGACATTAACTTGGTACTTCATTATTATTACCTTACAGGAGAGTGGGAAATTCTAGTTCATTGGTAATTTTGGAATTAAAACAACAACAGATCTTTTCCTTATCCAAGATATCCTGTCACATAATGCAGAAAAGTCCTCCATGTTAATATATTTTACATGGAGTGACACTAAAGGTTTCCAGCTGTACACAGAAACACACTTCACATAACAGTTCCATACTTTATAGAATGCATCAATACAGAAGCAGAAAAGCCTTATTTTTGTTTATGTCACCCAGACTGAATTTGTGACTATACATGGAGGCACTGGCAGAAGTCAGAGAACAAATATTCAGCACCAATGTGAGTAAAAGGAAAGTGTTCTGCACGTAGTTAGGGTAGTTCAGAAGGGTGGGGGGGAGCCAAGCCCCTTTCTTTTCTTGAAGGGTGGGGGGAGAGGAGCCAGGCAGGGAGCCTCTTTCTGATGCAATGAAACCATTCATAGTAGATAAGGATTCTCTAGCAGGTCCAGGAAGTTTGCAAGCTCTAGGGAGTTGGAAGGGACCTCCAGTCATCTCGTTCAACACCCAGCACATTGCAGGAACTCACAACTACCTGCCTACCAATGGTGACCCAATTTCATGCCCAAGTGATCCCCCCACCCAAAATCTCAGAAATCCAGCCTGGCCTGGAGGAAATTCACCTACCATCCCATAGTGGCAATCAGCAATTCCCTGGGTATGCGACTTTGTCAACTTCCAGGTGGTGGCTGGAGATTTCCTACTATTACAACTACAAAAAAATTGGCTGTTTTGGAGGGTAGACTCCATGACATTATACCCCATTGAAGTCCCTCATTTACCCAAACCCTGCCATCCCCCTCCCCCTCCCCCTCAATTTCCATTTATTTCCTAACCCAGAGCTGGCAACCCTAAGAGAGTTCTCCCACCTTTCCCCTGCCTTTTGAATTGACCTTGCATAATTAACAAGAGTGCCATGCCTCTTGCATGTCTTTCATACATGGTAGACAGCACAGCAGGACAATGAGACAACATCACTCAGCAGTTGAGAAGATTTCTTCATAGATTTGAGCCTTGGCTTGTTCTCATTATGCTAATCTCCTGGTGTTCAGCTTCTGCATCATATCCCCATTGCTTTTGGTTTTGCTGTCCATGGTACTTTGGTTGATATCAATGAGGTATCTTCCTGTCATATGATTTTGATGTTACAAGACTTCCTGCTTACAGCTCAGTATGTATCACTAGCTTCTGGAAATGTCGAACGCCATTACTTTGGATTATATACCCTACCCACAGAATTCTAAAATTGGAAAAGACCATGGAACTACAGAGAAGCTGAATGTTTTTCATTAATTTCCAACTGTAAAAGATTCTGGAATATTGAATTCTAAAAATAAACCACTGGTTTTTTTTGGTGTGTGTGTGTGAAGAACTACATTAAGTATGATGGCAGATGATAATGCTTTAAAATTAACTGAAGAATTTAAAACTAGTAATTAGGGCTATATTACTTCACCTAAGAGTTCTCAAGATGTTCCAATATGAAACCTTACCTTACCTTACCTTACCTTACCTTCCTTCCTTCCTTCCTGCCAGTTTGGTGTAATGGTTAGGAGTGCGGACTTCTAATCTGGCATGCTGGGTTCAATGGGTTCGATTCTGCACTCCCCCACATGCTGGGTGACCTTGGGCTCACCATGGCACTGATAAAACTGTTCTGACCGAGCAGTGATATCAGGGCTCTCTCAGCCTCACCCACCTCACAGGGGAGAGGAAAGGGAAGGTGACTGTAAGGCACTTTGAGCCTCCTTCCTTCTTCTTCTTCTTCTTCTTCTTCTTCTTCTTCTTCTTCTTCTTTATCCTCACAACAATCATGAACTAGGTTATTGCTGAGAAAAAGTGATTAGCCAAAGGTCACCTAGCAAGCTTCCATGTTCTATTTAGACATTCTAACCATTATGACACACTGTTGATCCTGTAACAAAAACATATCTAATAGGCAGATATCTAATAGAACTAAAAGGCAGATGATGTAAACAGCCTGCCTCAAGTAAGTGGAAGGCACAACAGAGTCAACCTAATTTGCATTATGGGAAGCCATACCTCCTGAGCAAAAGAAATAAACATGGCAAGTTCACTAGTATGTTCTGCAACCATGTTCCAAGGTATTTTCTCAAGGATTACAAGGAGAAATATGAAATACTCTTAATATTGTTTTAGAACCCAACTGCTCAGGGTCGAAAGTCTTGAAAATAATTAATGCGTTTATTGAAGGTAGATGTTTGCTTTCACATTTTATTAATTATGTTTACATTACATGATAACCTAAGACTCTGCTCATCCTGAGTCTATGACTCACTTGATTTTGATTATTATATATGTTATAGAATAAAAAAATGAATTACTCAGTATTACCCTGTAATATTCCATATGGATAAGTATTATGTTCACTAGATAAAAGAATTCTGTTAAATCAACAGTTTGTTCATAGAACACATAAATTAGGAGTATAAAACACATAAAAGCAAGAAACCAATTGAAGTTATGTTGTATTACACCTCAGTAATAGGAGACTAATTTTAATTGTATACATTAATGGAGATATATAATATTTCTGAGACCAATGAGTGAATAAATAGTGGCGGGGGGGGGGGGAGAAAGAGAGAGAGAGAGCACAATTATGAGAATGGGGAAAAATCAAATATGATAACATACTTTGTGAGAAACGGGGAATAGTTCTAGATATATTTGAAGGGAATTTGGAAGAGTAAGAAGCATGGGGGAAGAATTAAATACAGTTACACACAGCAAATTTAAAAGGATGGGCGAAGAGAGACAGACAGATCTTAAAAGACATCCATGAGACAGAAAAGAATGGAAAATTATGAAAGATCAAGTCTACAAAATGAATTGCAAGAGTGAGGGAGAGTCACAAATTCTTGAAATTATTATTCCTTTAAACTGAGAAATGTTATGTGCTTAGGAGGAGGGAAGCACTAGCACCAACAAGCTGTTCACTATTTCTGAGCCAAAAATTTGGTAAAAAATATATTGGACACAGATCACATTCATAACTGCAACTCTGAGTTACCAGCAACAAAATGTGGAGGAAATGTGTGTGCGTGTTTATGTGTGTAAAAGAGATACATTTATTATTCTACCATCTAAAAGAAAAGTTAATATGAAATGTTTTTAAAAGTCACTGATATACAAATATGAAACATCGGGGAGAAAAGATGATTACATGATGAAGGTAAGCATAATTTTTGGATTTTTTTTCAAACCCTTCCTATGGGCACATCACTTGGTTGCACATTTTGCATAACTGCACATTGGTAGAGAACCCTAAAATGTTTAATTCCCATAATATATTGCCTTTCAGATGTGATTTCATTATTCTGGAACAAATTATAGATTTAAACCTTATTCAGCCATTCCTGCACTCCCAGCAAGCTCTCACAACCATCTTTGCAACAGCCCTTTTAAAACTAGGATTTATTGCTGAAATCCTAAAACCAAGGTCTGTACTCTCTCTGCCCTACCACAACAGCACAGGCTTATTACAGATTATTAATTTAAAAGGTATCAGAGGAAAAATGCATGAAATGCTGCAATCTCCACCCACTGTCATTTAAGAGTGGCAGCCTACATACTCTACACACCCAGCATCCTTAAATCCAACCCTGTTTCATAAAATCCTATACATTTGGTGATGGAAATTCAGCATAAGCAACCACAGCGACTCCCAAGTCATCTCTAGAGAGGCTAACACATGGCATTTTTGTGACCTCTACCTACTTGATCATAGTTCCCCTTTTATCCTAAATGGGCTGTCTAATCGAGTCAGTGCTTCCCACAGCTCTTGCAAACTGCAGCATCCGCCCTTATCCTGGAAATTACAAGTCCTGGTCTTTTAAACATTCCATTCTTCTCTAACACCAACAACACTTCCTGCTCCCCTTCCCTTCCAAACATAAGGTCTTTGAATACAGCCCTCCCTGTTCCCTAATGCCTTTATTTAGCTATTTAGCTCATTGCTTAAAAACTTTACATTCAGTAGTGTCTACACCTTCTAACCTCTGGAAATGCAGCTATGGAAAACTCCTTTTACTCAAAACATGCAATCCCCGGTTGCATATTTTCCTACTTTGGAATAAGTTGAATTAACAATACATGTAATACTGTAACTAACATGTAATACTGTAAGTAACTCTGTAACTAACTGTTAAGTAACATTTTAACATAACAAAGAGAATTCAAGAGGGCTTCCATATCCTTCATAATAATTTTATAGAATCATAGAGTTGGAAGGGACCTCCAGGGTCATCTAGTCCAACCCCCTGCACAATGCAGGAACTCACAACTACCTGCCCACGATGACCGCAGTTCCATGCCCAAATGATCCCTCCACCAAAAACCTCCAGAATACAGCCAGGCCGGGAAGAAAATCACCTATCTTCCTGCAGTGGTGATCAGCAATTTTCCGAGCATGCAAGGAAGGGCCACAAGAGACAAATACCAGCACATCCCTTCCTGCCCACCCACTCACCATCTGCCTAAGTTCATTAAAGCATTTCTGTCAGATGCCTATATAGCTTTTACTTAAAAACTTTCATGCATATGTTTCATGCATCAATGAGGTTTACTAACAGTAATAAATGATTATAAATATATCTATCTATAAATCAATAATAAAATTGAAAGAAAAAACATGGAATTTAGGGATCTAACAGAAGTAATTTTAATCAGATGACAGTTCACATACTAAAGAATAACTTATTTTGCAAGGATTTATATTATAGACTTTTATCATCAAGTTTTTCCATCTATATCTGTTTGAGCTGTTAGTAGGGAGCATCAAATGTAAACATTTGGTCATATTTCATTCACTGTGTCCTACCTGTTTTACAATATATATAACATTCATATAGCCTCATGAAAGGAAAAAAATGTCAATTTTATTAGTTACAGTGATTAATATGACCTCAAGCAGCAACTATAGGGAAAAAATAAAAACAAAATCAAAATTTTATCTCCTAGTTCAGCTTACTTACCTTAAACCTAGATAATAGATAACCTAGATAATAGATAAGCCTGGGGTCGTCAAACTGCGGCCCTCCAGATGTCCATGGACTACAATCCCCATGAGCCCGTGCCAGCATTCGCTGGCAGGGGCTCATGGGGATTGTAGTCCATGGACATCTGGAGGGCCGCAGTTTGACGACCCCTGAGATAAGCAATGATACATGCTTTCTAGTGCACTAACAAGCGTTACCAAGTACAGAGGTGAGCAAATTAGGTGTTTTTTTTTTGGGGGGGGGGATACATTTCCAGTCCTGATAAATTCAAAAACAGCAGGATTGAGTGGGTAGTGAAATTTCAATGTGAAGAGAATGTTATCCCACATGGATGCTCAGCAAGGTAAAGCAATATGATGTCTCTTTTGCTGATTAAGTACTAAAGTTGAAGGTTACTTGGATAATTTAATATACAAACTGGTATAGGAACCGAACTGAAAAAAAATATGTTTAACTATAAAAGATGTTAAGTTGGGGATGAAAACTGAAATAGCAAACATTGCCAATGTTACCAAATTACTCAGGATAATAAAAAGCAAATCAGACTGCAATGAGATCCAAAGGAATCTCCCAGAATTTGGTGAATGGGCAATAAAACAGCAAATGAAGTTGAATGTAAGTAATAATAATCGCAGCCATGACTTACCCAAAGGCCCCAAGGTTGCTGTGGCGGAGGCACAGGCCCACTGGCAGGGACGTGCATTGCTTTGCGCACCCTGCAAGTGAGCCTCTGAAACAAAGATCACTGAGGCGTGTGTTGTTCCTGGCGGGCGGGGGGAGGAGTAGGTGTCACCAATGCCTTGGAAAGAGACAGTGTATGTGCATTCAGCCTCTTTCCTCCCCAGCACTGCTGCAGAAAGTTTCCCACCCTCCCACCCTATGCAGCATGTTGTGGTTATTCATCAAATAATTTGTTGAATTTTTTCATTTGTTTAATTTGTCATAGCTGGCAATTCAGAATGGAAGGATCCTTTGGGGGAGAGACTGGTCTGCGAATGAGTTTCTCCCATTCTAGGGGTCTCCATAAGAGATGGCACGTATGTGAGCAGGGTGCCAACACAGTTGGGAAGGCAAGCTCGCATAGCTAAGTGGTTTCGGAAGCCAGACAGAGGCTTATGCCCATTGGATTCCCGTCAAGCCATCCATCCAGGAGAGTTTCAGATGACAAGGGGAACCATGCTCTAGGCCAGGGGTAGTCAAACTGCGGCCCTCCAGATGTCCATGAACTACAATTCCCAGAAGCCCCTGCCAGCATTTGCTGGCAGGGGCTTCTGGGAATTGTAGTTCATGGACATCTGGAGGGCCGCAGTTTGACTACCCCTGCTCTAGGCTGATGCCTAGGCGGGAGCCCCAAGGTGCCATCTGGGACAATGATTATTACAGTCGGCTGACCATATTAGTTGTATTCCTCCTTGTGCCGTGCCAATGCTCCAGTGGCCTATTTTATTCCAAAGCTCAATGGTGTCGAATCTTCCTTTAGCAGGCCGAAACATGCCTTCCTGCTAGACAATTTAAAAATGATGCACACCTGACAAAGTTTAGGTTTCTCAAATAGACCATATGATATCTGGTCTGATAATGTATAACCAAGGAAGAAAACCTAATGTCATGACAGATACTGCAACAGAAAATGCAACTCTATATGCAGAGCAATAAAAATCCCACAAATTCTATGTGATTATTTTTAAAAGAATCAAAACTGGAACATCAAACTTTCTTTGGACTTAGTCTTTAAAACCTAACCAATATAAAAATAGCATGTGTGTTTCTGCAACAACATGTCCAACTTTCAAACAAAAATACTAAGTCCTACTCTACTACAGGTAGACATACACACATGAAACAAAGTTATGAAAGTATTAAATGACAACTTCGTATGAATGCAAATATGTTCACACCTTCTAAAAATTAAAGTGCTAAGAGTTTTTGAGCAGTTTTTAAAGAAGCATGCTCACTTCTATCTCATATATTATTACAGAATTCCAGTCTGCAACAATCCAGTCACTAACTTCCATTTTTAAAAATCTGATATTTATTTTATTCTTCCCCAAACCCCCCACAACCCTTCAACAATTTGGCTTTTTAAAGATTTTATTACCTTCACTCTTGTCCTTCTTGTGGTTTTTTTTGGGGGGGGGGGGAGCACAATCCTTCTGTTCTAACCAGTACTGCAATAATCTTTAAACATCTATTTAAAAGGTTGTATTTTTATATTGTCAGGTACACTGTTGGCAATCTAGATAATGCATATATTAAAATAGCATGTATACCCCCTCTATTATATATCATATTTTAAGTGATATTTTAAGTGATGTAAAGACATTTGGTATAAACAACAAATTTCACAAGTCCTAATAAATGCTTATTTGAATGACTCACAGACATGTAGTAGCCATAGTGCTCCACCAGATGGCATTCTATATAATACTGTCCAGTGAATTATCAACTTTTTTCAAAATGCAAGTTTTAAAAGGTAAATTTAAATAAACACCAAAGAATAGCATGAAGAATTATTTCTTTCAAATCTAGATAAAATAACTAAATGCTGAATTCACAGTTGTTTACTAAGCCTCTTTGCATAGGTATGGATTTCAGAAACACAGAATATTTTAGTACCTGTTTAAAAAGAAATTATAGAATCATAAAATCATAAAATAATAGAGTTGGAAGGGATCTCATGGGTCATCTAGTCCAACCCCTTACACTATGCAGGACACTCACATCCCAATCGCTCATCTACTGTAACCTGCCACCACTTTGCCTTCACAGAATCAGCCTCTCCGTCAGATGGCTATCTAGCCCCTGTTTAAAAATTTCCAAAGATGGAAAACCGAGGAAGCCTGTTCCACTGAGAAACCACTCTAACTGTCAGGAACTTCTTCCAGATGTTTAGGTGGAATTTCTTTTGAATTAATTTCATCCCATTCGTTCTGGTCTGTCCCTCTGAGGCAAGAGAGAACAATTCTGCTCCATCCTCTATATCGCACCCTTTTAAATACTTGAAGATGGCTATCAGATCCCCTCTCTGTCGTCTCCTCTCCAGGCTAAACAGACCAAGCTCCCCCAACCTTTCTTCATACGTCTTAGTCTCCAAACCCCTCACCATCTTTGTTGCCCTCCTCTGGACACGTTCTAGTTTGTCAACATCCCTCTTCAATTGGGGTGACCAAAACTGAACACAGTACTCCAAGTGAGGCCGAACCAGAGCAGAGTAAAGCGGTACCATCACTTCCTGTGATCTGGACACGATACTCCGTTTGATACAGCCCAAAATCCCATTTGCCTTTTTAGCCACTGAGTCACACTGCTGACTTATGTTCAAGGTATGGTGAACTAAGACTCCTAGATCTTTTTCACATATGCTACTGCCAAGACAAGTCTCCCCCATCTTATATTGGCGTATTTGGTTTTTCCTACCTAAATGCAGAACATTACATTTGTCCCTATTGAACTTCATTTTATTCAGTTTAGCCCACTTCTTGAGCCTATCAAGATCATCCTGTATTCTGTTGCTGTCTTCAGTTGTGTTTGCTACCCCTCCCAGTTTAGTATCATCTGCAAATTTAATAAGTATTCCCTTTAATCCCTCATCCAAATCCTTTATAAATATGTTGAACAACACAGGCTCCAGGACAGATCCTTGGGGTACTCCACTTGTCACTCTTTTTCAAGAAGATGCTGAACCATTAACAAGTACCCTCTGGGTACGATTTGTCAACCAGTTATTGATCCGCCTGCAACTTGTCAACAAGAATATCACATGGAACCTTATCAAAAGCTTTACTGAAATGCAGATAAACTATGTCCATGGCATTCTCCTGATCCAGCAAGGTAGTCACTTTCTCAAAAAAAAGAGATAAGGCTGGTCTGACACAACTTGTTCTTGCAAAACCCATGCTGAGTCTTAGAAATCACAGCTCTCAGTTCCAGCTGCTCAAGGACCGAGTGTTTGATTATTTGTTCCAAAATTTTGACAGCTACAGATGTCAAGCTGATGGGTCAATAATTACCCAGATCCTCCTTTTTCCCTTTCTTGAAGATGGGGACAACATTTGCTCACCTCAAATTGTCTGGCACCTCACCTGTTCTCCAAGAAGTGTCAAAAATAATGGACAGAGCAGAGATGACATCTGCAAGTCCTTTTAGTTCCCTTGGATCCAGTTCATCTGGCCCAGAAGACTTTGTTTCATTTAAAGAAACTAGGTGTTTGTGGACTGCTCCAACAGTGATCCTAGGCCACCATTCCCGTCCCCTGTGTTGTGTTACATTTTTGCCACATTGATCACTATTTCTATCACAAGAGAAGACCGAGGAGAAATAGGAGTTAAACAGTTCAGCCCTCTTCACCATTTGTTATAATTTCACTTTCTTGTCCTCGCAGTGGTCCTATGGTGTCCCTATTTTTTTTTGCTTGAAATAACTAAAGAAGCCCTTTTTTTGTTAAGTTTAGCATTTCTTGCTCATATTGAACATTAGCTTTTCTAACACTCCCCCTACAATTATTGATTATTTGTTTATACTCATCCTTGGTAATAAGGCCTTCCTTCCATTTCCAAAATGACTCTTTTTTTATTCCTCAAATCTTTTGACAACTGCTTATGGAGCCAACTTGGCTTCCTTAGGCTCCTTCCATATTTTCTTCTCAAGGGAATTGTTTGTGATTGAGCCTTCAGTATTTCACTTTTAAGAAACTACCAGCCCTCTTGGACTCCCATCTCTTTAAGTCTTTCTGACCACGGGACTCTACACAACATACCTTTAAGTCTGTGAAAATCAGCTTTCCTGAAATCCAGTCTATATGTACAACTACATAAAGGTTTTCTCTTTCCCACGATTGAAAATTCCAAAAGCACATGGTCACTGCTACCAAGTGTGTCCACTAATTCCACCTCATCTACCAGTTCTTCCCTATTGATGAGAATCAAGTCTAAAATAGCAGAGCCCCTGGTTCCCCTCTCTACTTTCTGGGAAATGAAACTGCCGGCAAGACAAGTTAAGAATTTAGCGGAGTTTGCATTTTTAGCAGGTCTTCCAACAGATATCTGAGTAATTGTAGTCCCCATGACCACTGTTTCCATTTTTGAAAATTGTGTACTTTGGTCTAGCAGTATCTCATTCAAGACCTCTGACTGGCTTGGTGGTCTATAGCACACACCCACAATAATACCACTCTAGTTTCCTACTCCTTTTATATTTACCCAAATATACTCAAGTGAACTTTCATGCTCGAGTACCTGTATTTCTTCACAAGTATAAAGATTCCTAACATATATGGCTATACCACCACCCCCCTTCTTTTCTTGTCTGTCCCTTCTGAATAGATTATACCACTCAATTTTAGTATTCCAATTGTGAGTATTATCCCACCAAGTTTCTGTGATTCCTATTAGGTCATAGACCCCTTCCTCTATTAAGACTACTAGTTCCTCCTGCTTGTTTCCCATACTCTGTGCATTAGTGTAGAGACATCGTAATCCATCCTTTGTGTGCCTCATGATTTTGGTTTTTGAACTTCCTTGTAAGCTAGTAGTTCCCTGCTTATGTAAATTCCCTGTAGATTTGAGATCTTCTCATGTTCAGATCTTGCCATCACACCAAGTTCTGAATTTACGTCTCACTCCCCCTTTGTGTCTAGTTTAAAGCCCTCTTCACCAGGTGTGCAAGGGTTCTCCCAAAAATACTTTTTCCATCCCTTGTGAGGTGGCACACCGTCTCCTGATACTAGCCCCTCATATTGACATCGTTGACCATGATCCAGAAATCCAAATTGTTCCCGTCGACACCATAGACGTAGCCAGTCATTTACTTGCATAATTTTTCTCTCTCTTCCTATGCCTTGGCCACTTACGGGAAAGATTGTTGAAAACATAACCTGTGCTCCCAGGTCCTTTACCTTTTCCCCCAGATCCACAAAGTCTTTTTTAAATTTTACATGTTCTGCTGGGCATTATTATTTGTTCCTACATGGATGAGAAGGAAGAGGAAGAGATAATGATCTGTAGGCTTGATGATCCTGTCCAGCCGTTCTGTCACATCCTTGATGCGTGCACCAGGTAGGCAGCAGTCCTCTTGAGACAACAAGTCTGGTCTACACACTTCGGCCTCTACACCTCTTAGCAAAGAATATCCAATTACCAGTACCCGTTTCTTCATACCCTTGGGAGCAGAACTAAAACCCTTTCTTGTGGGAGACTGTGAAGTGTTTCCTGAGCTTTGTGGGGTCGGCGGGGGAGAAGACCTGTGGGGGACTGTTGACTTATTTCCTGGTCTACGTTGGGGCTTGTTCCTGGGTTCCTGAATCAACCTCTTCAGGCAGACCTTGGAACCGATTGCTGAGCATCAGTGGGTCAGACCTTCTCCTTAGAGAGACAGTTTGATGTAGTGGTTAGGAGTGCGGACTTCTAATCTGGCATGCCGGGTTCAATTCTGCACTCCCCCACATGCAACCAGCTGGGTTGGGCTCGCCACGGCATTGATAAAGCTATTCTGACCGAGCAGTAATATCAGGGCTCTCTCAGCCTCACCCACCCCACAGGGTGTCTGTTGTGGGGAGAGAAAAGGGAAGGCAACTGTAAGCCTCTTTGAGCCTCCTTTGGGTAGGGAAAAGCGGCATATAAGAACCAACTCTTCTTCTTCTATTCCTATGTGTAACATTCTTCCAATTATTACCCTCCTGTATTAGATGCTCCTGATTTTGTATTGATAGATTTTCCTCCTGCTGCAGTGTAATCAATCGTTTCTCTAATCCCCGAACCTTCTCCTCCACCAGAGCCACTAATTTACACTTGCTGCATATGTAATAATTGTCCCCCTGAGGTAAAAAGACAAATATTCCGCAGATGGTACATGTTACTACGCAACCTTCTTCATTCTTCATGCCATCTTGATCCATCTGAACAGCTCCACAAACAGTCCTACACTTCACCGAAACCTTCGGCTTAATCCTCAGGCAAAAAGCCAACAGCCAAGAGTCCTTTAGCTCTTGCTCTTGGCTCCTTACAGAGTATTATGGATTAATTCAGTCCCCAAGAGTCTTTTGGGTTTTGTTTGTGTTGCGCGTGCCAAGGGTGCGCGCCTCTGACAAGCAAAAGCCTTTTATAGCACAAAAGCCTAATCAGCAGAGGGCGGAGCTAGCAGTCAGCTCCTCAGTCAGCTCCTGAGAAAATGTTCTCCTCCCAGCTCCTCCAAAGCACTGATGCTATGCTATGCTTACTAACAGCAGCTTACTATAAATGTGACAAATTATCTTACCATTTCTCATTTAGCCATTATACCATGCCTAACTAAGATCCCCTTGAAAATTGTTCTGTTTAATAACACTTAATTCATTCTATATTTAGTTGCAGAAATATTTAGAAACCATAAAACATGATATTCACATATTCTCCCACACAGTTTTAAATTAAATATTAATAATGTACTAATTCGTGCAATTTTAGTTCTTAAGAAAACATTTTTGTTCCAAATTAATTTCAAAACTGTGGTAGACAAAATACGAATCTGTTCAAGGCAACTTATGATATATTCCCATATCTACGGTATATTTACACAGATCCAGAATGTCTGAATTTTATATTCAACAAAAAAATGACAAAAAAATGATTATGTTAAAACTGCATGTTAAAACTGCTAGCCAAGAATAAAAGGCACAGACTACTCCATTTTCATTATGTTCCTCCCACAGATGACTAGCACAGCTCAAGTACATAAACATGAACAGTCTTGTTTCATTTGTGCCCTAACAGAATGAACCCAGCAGACAACCCTGAGACAAGCCCACCTGTCAGGAATTCCCCTAAAGAAGAGAACATGAAAGAAGAAAAACTTCCCTTGCTTGACAAAAAGATCAGGTTTGTTTCCTTACATACAACTGACTACTTGAACTTTAAATGCTCCCAAATGTGTGGCTAAATTTCAAATCTATTACGTTTTACCAAAATTCACTAGGATTTTAGCTATTTATATTGCAGATAGAAGCATCTATTTACTTAATACACATAAACAAATTTATGTCTGCCACTTCCTTTTCTCTTTGTTTTGGTACTCTTTTTTTATTGTAGAAGGGCACAACCCTCTGGAAAATGTTTTCGTACAAGCCTTACTGAAATCAGTGGAAGCTACACAGAAGCAAGCTATATCTGAAGTGTTTTTAAAGTATCAACATGCATTCACCTGCTGTGGATCTTTGTGGCTGCTACCTCTGATCATTATCATAGTAAGACGCGAGCTAAAAGGAAGGACAGAGTACATATCCTGTCAAGTGATGACATGCTCCCAATGTTGCTTTTATGTAGAATAGGTGTTATTTGCTTGTTTTTTTTAATGTACTTGAAGCAATCCGGCCTATATAGTATACAGGAGAAGATTTCCTTCTTTTGTGCTACAGAGCAGGCAGGCTGAACGAACCTGAACTAAGGGTTTTTATGTCTCTGCTGAACTACTACTTAGAGTAGACATCCAACAATCAGTGGGTCCAGGACATCGCACTTACCATTCAAAACCATGCATGTCTATTTAATATTAAATAAATCAATCTACAACTATGAATAGTATAACAGTTTCCACTTACTTTTCTAACAAGAATATTTACACTTTTAAAATTCAAAACAATTTGAACAATGATGATTAAATCTGAATAATGGACATATACCTTAAAATGAATTAGGTTCCAGATAAAATTGATTGCCTGCATTGTCTACCTTTGAAGAGCACAGACAGTGGATTCCACAACTTTCAGTCCATAAGATTGTAAACAATGCTTCTCTCAGCCCTTCTACTCAGCACAGATGGTATTATTTATTTTCAGCATCAATTGTTGGTATTCTGGAGAAGTACTTTAAAAGTTCTAATGACTCATGAGTGAATGTTGAACCACCACTTGGGAATCTCAACCACATGACACATCATTAGATAGCTGAAATCCATTCTTGGTGCAAACAGCTTTCCTATAACACCTCCCATTTTATCCTTCCAGATCCTCTCTTCTTCTTTCACCTGACTGTAAGTACAAATCCCAAGCTTGCCAAAACAGCAGACACTAAACCTGGGGACATCTCCCAGTATGTCCTTTAAAACCTATGTGATACCAG
Source organism: Paroedura picta (assembly GCF_049243985.1). Lineage (NCBI taxonomy): Eukaryota > Metazoa > Chordata > Lepidosauria > Squamata > Gekkonidae > Paroedura > Paroedura picta. Next base: position 64,503,729 of record NC_135374.1, on the reverse strand, counting down.
GTGCTTTCCCACCCCTTCCTCAAATTCCCCTCTTCTGTGAAACATTTACCGGAATGATTTCATCCCCTGCTGTAATGACACTCTACACATCTTCTTCCGCTGTTGCCCTCCCTCTTCCTCTTCCCTTTCAGCTGCCTCCTTGAGTCAAACTGTAAATGCTAAACTCTTGTGCACACAAATGATTGTGCTAAAGCCAAGTCAAAGTACAATTATTTCAAGGTTGCAGTTTTAATATACAAGAACCATCAGCGTTTATTTGTTATGAAATGTATTTGTGCATGTGAAGTATTTACATTGTGCACCTTAAATCACTGCAACATCAAATTTCATTTGTTCCCTTAATTCAGAAGAAGAGCCCATGAAGATCAGAAATATGCACTGAAGACAGGGACAGAATTCATTAGACTCTCTGTCTCTATACACAGCAAAGTTTCACAAGGTAGAACAAAGGTAAGGAAAAGATAGCTTATAAATATACAGAGGTAAGTGTTCAACTCAAAAATTTCCAACACAGCAAAAAAAAAAAGAACTTTTTATGTTTTATGTATTTTTCTTCACATCTACTGTGGTAAAAACAATATACAGTAGGTACAATTTGCACAATCATATTCATCTAAAATTTTCGTTGATGGAGTCATGCATTCTCCCCCTTCCCATCCCCTGAAGCCACACACCTTTTTTGGGATGGGGTGGGGATTTTTCATCTTGAGGTTTTCTCAGCTTTAGCATAGACAATCAGCCCTCAAAGACAGAATCAACCAACTTAGCAAAAATGGATCAGAGTTTGTGCTTGTTTTGTTTTCCCCAGAGCATCCTGACTCATGCTTCAATTGCTGGGAATACCCCCTTCAAAATATGGCTTTTCAACATGCTTGCAATAAGACAAATTACTTTAAGATAAACAAAATAAGTATGCAACACCCCCATGGAAAAAACTCAGATCTAAGTTCAGTAACATAATATTTTCTTCTAATAAACATTTTGCAGAGATAACAGAATAAACAAACTAATTGTTCCTATCTACCAGAACATAAACGTCTTTGCTTTCAAAGGAGATGATTTACATAGTTGTTACACGGCAACCAACAATAGAAATAGATGCAGAAGTCCTTCGTACAAACAAAAATAATAATCAAAGAAGAACATAATTTTAGTCTTACCTGCAATCAGATGTGTTTTTTCCATATGCCAAATGATATCAGCTGATCACCTGACTGAAGTTTTTTTTTTGGGGGGGGGAATCAGCTGACCATCTTTTCAAGCTGTCTTAAGCTTGAATACTCCAGCATTTTGTCATGTGAGTAAGGACAGAACCAGCTGTCATTGCTTCAGAAAAAAAGGGAAATGGGCCCCTCTGTTCCCACCCCCTTCCTTCTTCCTCTCCCTTTCTCATAGCCCACCCCCACCTTCTTTCCCCTATCCATTCTTGAACTTTTTATCCGTTCATTGCCCGTATGCCTGGAGTCTCCCAAGGGAAGCCAAATTCCATAACATACAAGTGTTTCCCCTGCATCTTCAGGTTTCTCGATGTGCTCCCTCCCCCCCCCCCCGGCCCGGAAATCAGAGAAAAGGAGAAAAGACACCACATTCCACAACTCTCAGTCAGCCCTGGCAAGCTATGAGGCATTTTTAGTCACACAGTACAAAATGCATTAGTCAGAGCTGAAAGACCACACACTTTGTACCACTACCATGCGCTCAGAGAGAGGTTTCAGCTAAACTATATGGTGGGGGTGGGGAGAAGTCCTGTTTGCCCTTGTTATTTTACCTACACTTTCCTGTAGAGGAATATATATAATATATATATATATTATATGAAAAGAAAAAGACAAGCTGCAGTCTTCTATACATGCATCTGCTTAATGTTGAAAAGCCTTCCCACTTGGATAGCACATTCTTGACATAAACACCACCCACTCCCCAAAATGTATTGTTCTGAAGACTGCAAGAAATTATCTAAATCAGAACTTCTATCTCCCTGATGATTTATTCTTCAGAAAGAGAAAACAAAAGTGGAAGTAATACTACATGGTTCAGATACTCCTAACCACATGTACTTTTAAAGTCCTTTCCTTTTTCTTCTGTTCCAATTCTTTTCCTTAACATTTCTGCATTTAAACTTGTCCATTAAATTTTTCCCATGCTTTTTATTGTTACTTCTCCTCTGTATATAAGCAGAAACACTGATCAGAATTCGATGTCGAAAAAAAGAGGAAGCATTCCTAATCCAAATGATCTAATCGTTCATCCATCTGCTCATTGCTTTGCCCCCTCCCCTTCAATTCCCTTATCTGTTGCCTGAAGGCAATATAGCACTACACATACCAGTTTAAGAGGAAATGCCACTTTCAAAATCACACTCTTTGGAGAGAAATGCAGCACATGTTCTTGTCCATTTACAGAAATACCAAACACACTTGAGTCTTGAAATTCCCTCTCTGCTCAGGGATTATCCATAATGGACTCTGATACTGACTTCTCACAAAGAGAAGGGGAAATACCCTTCAACTAGCTGAGCTGGATTCCCCCCCCCCCTGAACATTTCAACCACAGGAACCTGGCATAATATATAACAAAATTGACATTTTTATTTCTGTGTGCTCATTCCAACACAGGTGTTCTATGCAAACTCTGTCATACACTGTAAAAGAATAAGAATAAAGATTTCTAACATTTCTTTATCATAATTAGTATATTGAGCTGAACCCAAGATGATAAACAATCATACTTTCCTCGTTTTGAAGCATGTACACTTCATGAAGCAAGAGAAATAAGTTTGGTAAAATGCTCAGAAACACAGACTGTAGTAATTTGGCTATTTATTGGACTTATCAAAGCAGGATGTCTTTATTTTCATAGTACAGTTGAAATAAAATGAAAGAGAAGTGATAGGAAGAATTTTATTCTCTAGGAAATGCTAACAACCAACATCTTTATTGCTTCCAGAACCAATCGTAGTTGCTGCTTTCAGCAACTGAAAGCTATTGGAGAACTAGCCCTGGGACTGAACAATGCTGCCATTATAACAAAAGCAGCACAATGAATAATTCATGACTTGAGGAAGTACCCTAGCATTAAAAGCCAATAGATAAAACAGATCCGTCACTCCCCAATTCCTCTAAATATTTCAGTACTACTCTGAAGTCATACAAATAACATTGATGGGTAAACACTTTAGTCAAGCTTCTTTGTACGATGCTAGAATTCATGAAGTAATATTAAAATACTGGAATGTACATTTTTAAAGCAAATTATACTATATTTCTCATGGCATTGCAAAAATCTCATACTCAATACAGTACTTTGTCCATCTACATTTTGTTTCTTCTATTTCAGTACCCAAAATAAGTGTATTTTTAAAAAACAATAACATATAGTTTTAATTAAGTTTATAAAGCACCACAACCAGATGTGTTGTAGGATATAACTCTAATACTACAATGCATTATTAGAAAGGGGCCAGGTTACCACATCTGCAGACAGGAAGACTGAAGAATGCACAGTTGTAGCTGGCTAGTGACCATGGAAGAAACCCATGGCCATCCTTTGTCTTAGTCTCCTAGCTTTACATCTGACCTCCCTGTACAAACAAGAGGAAACTGAAGCAAATTTTACCTTCACAGCTTCCAAGTACCTGCTGCCAGGCTAAAGACAATTGAGAGAAAAGTTTTCCTATGCCTTTGGGACCTTAAGATCAAGCAGCCTCACAGAACAGGTGACAAAATGGCACAGTCTTGTGGCTTACCTTTAATACAGACCACACAGGCCTACTCAAATACCTGCTTGAAAGGGGCACACACTATGGTGGGCCATATACTCAATTTAAAAACAATACAGAACAACAGGGAACATACACGCACAAAAAAGACAACAGTAAGAAAAGAATATTTATTTATTTAGATTTTTATACCGCCCTTCCCTACAGCTCTGGGCGGTTTACATAAAACATTTTGAAACATTTACATAGAACACTCTCAAAATCAATATAACAATAACCATAACATACCAACTAGAACAGTATTTTAACAATAACTTTGACACTCCCTCAGTAGGTTTGGTCCCTCAGTCTGGGCGGGGACCTGTAGATGTTATGGGTCAGTTGGCCTCACCAAATGCCCAGTGGAAGAGCTCCCTTTTGCAGGCCCTGCGGAATTGTGGAAGTTTTGGCAGGGCCCTGATCTCTTCGTGGAGATCATTCCACCAGGTGGGGGCCAGGAATGAAAAGGCCTGGCCCTTGTTGAGGTTCGACGTGCCTCTATAGGGCCAGGGATCCACAGCCTGTTGGAAGTGGCAGAGCGTAGAGATCTTCTGGGGGTATAGGCAGGGAGGCGGTCTCTCAAATACACTGGGCCCAGACCATGTATGGTAACATACCTGGCAGAGTATCATTGTAACAACTTTTCAACACGTTATCTATGAGAATACCATTTTGGTTCAGATCAAATATTTGGGACATCTGTCTTCCTTGAAGGCCACTCCGGGCTGCTGCAGGTGTATTGCAGCAAGCTGCATACTCTGCTGCTTTCTGTGTCCCCACGGGGGACACATTTTGGCGGCGGACCCAGTCCGCAATCCCACCTTCCTGCAATCCCACCTTCCTGCAAAAAAAAAAGAAAAAAAGAAAAGAAAAAAACAAAACCATTCAGCCCCGCAGTGCCACGGAGCTGATCAGAACATTTTTCATCCCCTCCGGGCCTCCATAGGATGGGGAGAAGCAGGGCTTGTAAGGCCCAGCATTTCTGTGTCCACACGAGCCTCTCCTGAGCTAGGCCCCATTGGCCCCTGTAGCAAGAATGGGAACATGGATAGCCCCCACTGCACATGCAGTATTGGCTTCATGCTCCACAGCAACCCTCAGCTCTTGTCTCACATTCATATACTGATATAAATCACAGCTTCCACATTACATTGTATTTATAAAGTGAAATTTGTAAATGCTCTGTTCAGTCAACATCATTATCCATTTTACAAAACACACACACCAGAAGCCTGCAAATTCATCTTGAATTTTGGTTATCAGAAGGAAAGTTATAATCCACAAAGGGGAATCTGTGCAGTTACATGTTTGCTACATATTTCCTAGGTGTTTTTTTTTTCTCAGTGGTATATTAAGGGCTGTTACATAATCACAGGGGAAATGTGTTCCCATTAGGGTTTAACAAATGTTCATGAAATTCAACATATTCAATGCTGCCAAAAATATCCATGTTACCAGAAATATCCATATTGTTTATGTTATTTTGTTGTTGCCAGGTGCTTTTGGCTGCTGTTTTTTAGCCCTTTTCCCTTCTTTCTTCTTTAAGCTTCATTTGCTCAGTGTTCAGTAAATCCAGTTTTCTCTGGCAACCCAAGTGATTCTCTTTATTGACATTTGTAATGATGTAGCATTATGATGTAATTAGCAAAACCATATAATTTGCCATAGCTAACCAGATTAATCAGCAGTTTGGGCAAATGATCCATGTAGAGTATGGACTGAAAGGAAGGAGGATGAAGAAAGTAAATTTGGAAATTTGGAAATACCAGCACTGGAAAAATAGCAAGAGGTTTGCAAACAAATGACAAAAATTGTCTAAAACAACAGAGATTTAAAACACTTAAAAATACAAAGAAAATTGTTTTTGCGCAGTCCCATTCCCCCTTTCTACTATATGACTCTGCAGTCATCACTGCAATATGCAGAGAGAATTCACATGGTCTGAAAACATCCAGAAAATATACAACCAGGAGCTGTACCAGGAATATTTACCATATTTTTACATGGATGCTTCTTGTACTACAGTGATCATTATAGAAACATGCAGCAGACCAAGAGGGGGGTCTAAAGCTTTAGGATGTTACCCAAAATACTCATAAACACACTATTTGCATATGTATTATACACTTGATTGTATACAGAGACTGGGAATATAGTCACCAACTCAACTGAAGAGAAATGGATGCGGCTTGAGGTGTTTACTTTAATAGAACTATGTTTCCCAACCATATTCTGTATGATCGCACCCCTTCTGGGGCTTCTCAAAGCCTGAAGAATGTTTCAGGGGTTTCTCAACAATAAAAAAGTTGGAAAAGGGTGCTCTAACTAGTCTATCCCAGCAACTACTCCTCCCCCCTTGCCTATATCTAAGACTTCAGGAAAATTGTTTCAATTTATTTGATGAGGTGTGCTTGCATATGAAAGCTTATACTCAAAATTAAACTTTCTTGCTCTTAAAGGTACCACTAGACTCAAAACTTCCACACTTCAGATGTTTGCTGTGCAAAACACCACTGCTTCCTGCAACATTCATAGCATGTTTCATTGCATTTCATCTTTGCTAGTTTGTATAAAATCCTCCAGTACTCCATTTTCAATGATCCTTGCTGTGTTACCAATCTTGCCTTTAAAAGAAAATACTTTGTAACCATAGCAATACTTTCCCACCCTAATATTATTTCTCACTGGCTTGTTCTTGGTTTTTACACTTAGCAACCACAGCTGTCCTTGTTCCAAACTGCCAATATGTTCAACCTTTTCTTGGCAGTTCTTCAACAAAATGATTGTTATCTATAAACACTATGTACCTCACTCCATACTTTCAAACATACCTAAAAAGCAACATATATCCCCATCAAAAAATGACAACGGTGATATACAACTGATGTTTTGTAGTCCATTTTGTGTCAATGTTTACATGAAACTTTTTCCATAGCGAAGTGGCTTCCTGCAGGTTTGTCCCCCATCATTTGAGATAGATAATACATACTGAAATTTGCTAATCAATACACTATTACACCAGCAGCATAATCAGGTAATACAAGGTCCAAACATTTCCATATTGTTCTTTTTAACATTTCAATACTCTATTACTAGAAATGAAAATTTAAATTAACAACACAAACAAAATGTTTTAGTAGCCCATATTTTCCAAATGCCACCATGCCCTGGCCACTGCCAATACCTTCTACTGACAAATATATTCCTATTCCCAACAACACCTGCCCTTCTTTGCCTCTCTCTTTGGAGAAAAGACTTCTTTGGAGAAAAGGAATAGGGACACCTGGGGGAGGGGGATGTCCATGACTCAGCAGCAGAACAAATGCTTTGCATGTACAAATTCCATGTTCAGCCAGTGAATTGCTACCAGTGAAACTAGAAAATACTAAGAGAGCTGGATCAATGGTCTAATAGTATAAAGCAGTTTCATATATGTTCCATAAAACTTCATTTCCCCACGGATACAACTGAGGATGCATCAATCAGAAGAATGTCCCATAGATAAAAGGTACTTTTATCTTTTATTTTTTACCGCGGAGTGGTTAATGATTGCATGGGAATATCCACTACAATCTGAAGCAGGGACAGACATAAATGCCTTATGGCCAATGAGATTTCAATAACTATCTCATCAAGTTATGAGTTTAGTTAAAGGGACATTCTGATTTTGAATTTTATTTTAATATACTAGCAAGAAAGCCCATTGCAACCAGGAATGCAATGGGTGCTCGGACTCGGGGGACACTGGCAGGTGCAGATCTCTCTCTCTCTCTCTCTCTCTCTCTCTCTCTCTCTCTCTCTCTCTCTCTCTCTCTCACTCACTCAGCAGGAGCCATAGGAGGTAATCAGGGCTTGTTTGTAGCAGGGAATTAATGCTCATTTGCAGTTTGGGGCTCGTTTTCAGTTTGCCTCTGTCTCTCTCTCTCCTTCGCAGCAGGAGCCATAACAGGTAATCAGGGGTCATTAAGAGTTTGGCAGGCTCTGTGTGTCTCTCTCAGGCATCTGAGAGCAAAGTGGCTAGCGTCCAGGGAAGAAGGGTAGGAGCAGTAGGGACAGGGCCAACCCTGACTGGCCCTATTCCAACTTGGGACACCCCAGACTTGTTCTACCCCCCAGGCTCTTTCACAAATATTAAGAGGAACAATGGATAAGGATAGCAATGAACTGGAGTTTCTCTATAGAAAAGCAGCCACAGTTCAATGGATTTCATGAAGAAGTTCCAGGTTCAGTCACCCACATGTGCACACACCTTAAGTTAAAGGACACTTTAACAATGGCAACAATTGAGAAAGAACTTTTTCTGCATCATAATTTTTTTCATCTTACAGATGTCATTACAGATGTCATTTAGCAGCACTGTGGCCATTATATATTATATTGACAGAGGAACAAGTAGCGCTAAACTGAACAATGGTTTGATTTGGTACTATGGTTTCCATCCTCCAGGTGGTAGCTGGAGATTTCCCACTATTGCAACTGATCTCTAGGTAAGAGATCAGCTTCACTTTGGAAGGTGGACTCTATGACATTATTCTCCATTGAAGTCCCTCCCTCCCTCCTCAAGCTCCACTTCCAAAATCTCCAGTTATTTTCCCACCTGGAACTGGCAACTCTATTTGGTATATAACACCTTCATATGTCTTAATGTCATTTTGGAAATTATGTTTTTGTGATAGATTCTTTTAACAAAGCTTATTTTAATAATAACGACTCCTTTGGGACCGTTATAACCACTTCAGTTTCTTCTTCTCATTTTGCCAGATTATGCATGGCAGTGCATGTGCCGGACTGCTGCTGGTTCCTAGCAGTGGGGCAGCATGCCCCACCGCTTCCCGTGAACACACTGACTGCCCCAAAGTTGTGCATGTGCATGCACACCTCTGGAGCACAAAGGATCCACCATGTCTTGCAGCAGCAGCCCCGGGGTTGGGGGCATGGCGGTCCCACTACACAATGGTGGGATAGCAGCATGCCGCTGTGCCACCATTGTGGGGGTGGGGAAATGTCGCTTTTGGCTCTGCGGCTCGGTAAAGCCGAACTTGTGTTTGGTGTTCATGTAGGGACACCGTAGGTTGGGGGAGAAACCAGGCCTCAAAGGCCCAGTCATTCCCTTGTGTACGGGACTGCCCCAGCAGGGTTTCTGATGGTGGCTGCAGCAAAAAATGGAATGTGGAAGAATCCATGTTCCGTTACCGCAGACCATAAGAGGTTCTGATTCGGGCCAGGAGGCGGCTGGGATGGTGGCAAGATCATGCACAAGCGGGGATTAGCCCCGCTGCCCTGCTGCCAGCCCTGCCTTCTAGCCCTGTACATAATTGGTCTTTAATAAATTAAGCATGATTCTCAGAATGAGTTTCCTACATCACAGATAGTTAATAGCTAATTAGTACACAATTTAGTCAGAGACCTCCACTTTGTATGTAATTTTTCAAATTCCTTCAACTTTTTTTTTTAAGTGTTCACATTATGTTGTAATACTCTTGTACATTCTGGGGAATGGCTGGAGCAGAAGGGGTTGATTTGTAGCTGCTAGACTGCTTCCATTTTATAAACTTATTTGCATATGTTTTATCATATTCCCATTCATTAGCATTTTTTTAAATTCCCATTCTTCCTTGGGGAATTTTAGTTGACTGCGTCCTATGCTTTGCAATTCTTTAACATGACTAATTTTTTTGCTCCAGCTTTTTACTAAAAGGCCAATCCCGCCTGTATACAACATTTCTTTTCCTCCAGTGTAGGAACTCATGTAATCTATCATTATTCTAGTTTTTAACAAGGCATAGTAATTTACATCTGGCCTCTAGATATTCAACACAGATTTCTCTGAGCAGCAGCTGAGTTCCTGAAAAGTTCTTTGTAGTTAAATCTGCAGTAGTTTCTTCTGCAGCAGCCATAACTGGCTTGTGTGTGTTGATAGCACTGCACATTACCCTAGTGAAGAAGTCTATAACTTCCTGTGAAAGCAAGACTTTTATTGTGAGAGTAAAGAATTTCATCAAGACATTTAGGTAAAAGAGAAAACAAGATTGTACAAAAAGGGGAAAATGACAGACTATCAAGTGTAATCCCCTTATTTCTCAGTTAGTCTTTCTTATAAAAATATCATAGCCATAAATCAGGGTAAATTTCATACCTCTGAGGGGAAAAATGATAACTGTAGATTAAGTGTTTCACATGATGTAGTTTTATAAATAACACTGTATATTTCAAAAAACTATCATATATAAAGGTTATATAGGGTGAATTATAGGGTGTTATATAGGGTGACTACAGTAGGTTCCTTGCTTGAACCTAAACACATTCTGTGCAAAGCTTCCTGACCTATCAGGAATCTTAACACCGCCTGCGGTGTCTGACCAAATAATGCGATAAGGCTTTGGGGGGAGGAGTTAGGGCGGGCTCTGTCCGGGATGAGGAAGGGTGCCGATTGGCCCCTTCCTCCGGACTGACAATGGGACGGCCCAATTGGTAGGCGCGAAGCGCCTGCCAATTGGGTTCTCTGATTTCCGCCCCGCCGCCAATGGAGCAATTGCGAGCCGTGCACAGCGCGGCTCGCAGTTGCTCCCTTGCCGGCGGCCTGACACGTCGAGAGGCGTGAAGCGCCTCCGACGCATCAGGCCGCTGCCCCGCTAGCGCCCGCTGTATTCCAGGTACAGCGGGCTTGATTACTAGTCATAAATATTTCCCAAGATTTAGTCAAGTTGCTCAGTCTGGGGTTGGTGTCCTTGGCAACATCCATGTTAACATTGAAATTCCATCAAAGTAAGCCTACTTCACAAACTTCACTGAAATTGGTCTCTTACTCAAAGATGAACAGGCTTAAAATATTATCCATACACTTCAACCATCTAGCCTGTTCATCTTTGAGTATCAGGTAGTACGTGACATGGAAGACCTCTGCCTTTGCTCCTGGGAAGTTGCTGCTAGTTTGAGTAGACAATAATGACCTTGATAGACCAGTGGTATGATTTAGTAGAAGGCAACTTTCTGTATTCTAACTATCAATTTAGTATCATGAACATTTGTGGAATATATATTTTACACAACAAGTCTAAGTTGATTTTGGTAAGTTCTGGGGACGCAGAAAGATTCCAATAGCAACCTAAGCCATGATCTAAAGCATGCATGTGCCCAGTGATATCTGTAATGTTTTTCTTTGAACAGCCTCTATGCTATATGAAAATTTTATTTCCCTCACCTAATTTCTAAGTTTCAAAAGTGAGTTGTCATGTAACATGGGGGGTTGCTGGCCAAAAGATTCATGACAGCAGTTTAGTCATGCAGTTAGAGTTCTGGCACATGTACCAGGGCAGGAATATTTTAAAATGTAACAAGAATTTATAGCAGTAATAAATTATTTATCCAAATCTTATATTTTTAACTCCAGACAAACATCACTTTGATTAACCAAACATTTCATACTCTTATCATTTTTACATGGTAAGGAGCTTGTGCTAAATATAAAATAAGTTTAATTACTCAGTTTAACAAAGGAAAAAAAATTAAATTGTGGTTTTAGTTCAAATTGAGCAATGAGAAAGTACAGAACCATTCCATAAAGATAAACAATTCCCTCCTCCATATTTCAGGAAATCATTTGCATTTATTCTGTTTAGAGAAATGCATGTAAATTATGTTAAATATATTATATACATGACAGAAATTCCCCACACATTTCCATCACTGACAAAACTTCTAGCTCTGTAATTTCAGAAAGTACATGACAAATAATAGTAGAAGTCCAGGGTCAGTTAAATGTGTTCCCTACATCATCAAAACTGAAAATGTCAAAACATTTATTCTGAGCACATTTTAAAGCAAGAAACTCATTTCAGGAAGGTATAAAAATCTCCCTCACATGCAACTGCAAATTTTCTCACTTGTACGTTACTCTTGGTTAGAGGCAAAAGATTTCAGTTGTTTCATGAATCCCAGTTTGGAAAGAGCCAGTGCAAACCAGAGCTGGTTATTTAGTTGTTTGACCTGGGTGTAAACTGCACGGAGCTTTTATTCCAATCCAAGGTCGATTCAGTCCCTGCCCTCTAACACAGAATGCGATTTCCATTTGGATTTGGGGCGATTTAAATTTTCCTTCTGCAGCAAGAAGGATTGATCCGGAGTGACCCTACCTTTATTGTGCGATATCTTAGAGTGCTTTTAATGCTCAATATTTTTCAAATCCGGATTGAGAAAGAAAGCTCCGTGGTAGAGAACCTCTGATAGGTCACACCTGGTCACGTGACAGCCTTGCCTTAAAGGAGAAGCCCCTAATTTCTCTCAACTTCTGTCGGTCCTGGATATTTTCTCCCTTCTCTGCCTTTTTCAATCCTCTTTCCCCCCCCCATCCAAGAAAAGAAAGAGGCTCCCTGCTTGGCTCCTCTCCCCCCCCCCTTCAAGAAAAGAAAGAGGCTTGGCTCCCCCCCCCCCCTTCTGAACTACACTAACCACGTGCAGAACACTTTCCTGTTTCAATGGGGGGGGGGAGAGGAAGACCCGAGTTCAAAGCAATCTGGATTCAACAGGATTGACAATGGAATAAACAAAGTAAGTGCAGACTCTGCTCTGGTGTCTGGAAGCTAAAATAAAGGAGCTAAAGTAAGACATTGAGAGACGGGAGAAAAAGCTAGAGATGAAAAGATAAATAGTTTTGTAACTCACAACTACGGCTTGATTACAATGTTAATTTCCTCTGGTGGAAGGAACTTCTGTCCATGAAACAGCCCTGCCTACGGTCTCCTAATGTGACCCTAAATGCCAAAATGAGAACCAAAGGACTGTAGTAGAGTGAGGTAATCAGTGAAAAGAAGATCGTCTTTCATTCATGAAAATTCTCCACTAGAACTAAGCCTTTCCTAGAAGAAAATTATTTTCATTTTTCAAACTAAGTGTGTTTGTTCACAGTGTTAGGAACTTAAAGTTCAACAGTATATGCAAATGTTAGTTCAATACCTTAAATTTTACTATACAATACCTAAATTTCACATCCCTAATTAGAAATGGTTTTCAAACCAAGCATTTGGTTTTGCCAACCTAGATCAAAGATGATTGTGGATAGTTACTCGCATAAATTGACTGCTTTGAGCATACCTCTCCCATCATACCTACAACTTGTGACATTAACTACCTTACTCCACAGGCTACACCTCTGATTACTGTACAGTAAAAACCCTGCCAGTCTCTGCTTTGCATAAATTCATTATGGTTTCCATTTCTACCAATCATAACAGCAATGTAGGTGTTAACCAAACATTGCTAGACAAGATGTATGTCACCTGTCACCATTGTTAGCCTCACACTCACTATCCTGTTGTCTATCTAGAGTGAAAATTCAAGCCCATGTTACTGAAAATTCCATGTACTTCTGGGTTTGAGAAGGAAATACAAAAGTAGCCAGGATTCCAGTTAGCTATTAGCTTATACAGGCAACTAGAAGGTGAGGCTACTACACCCTTTCTTTCTCTATCCACACAACTCATAGTTCTCTTTGACTGTTTACAACCTGCCTTTCTAAGAAAAGAGCCAATTCTGGCTTACAACTTAGCAAGGCGATTCAGCTTTCCAGCAAACCCAGGTTGACATACATGTAAACTAGATTTTTCTTTGGCGTTTCTGTAAAAATGATGGGTGTCTGCTTTCAAACAGTGCCTCAATCAGCTGTATCACACCACTAATGTTACTTACTGTTCTTCAACCTTCAGTTTCTTTTTTGATTATATGCAGTTATGAGGTGTTAAAATAAGAACTAGAAGCATACATATTGATGATGTAGTTGGTCTCAAAAGCCATCTACCTTGCCATTTTGTATATTTAGATTCCAGAGAGAGATGGTTATAAAAATTAAAGGTGGGACTTTTTTGTTGATGAAAATTGCCACTTTGTGACACAGCATGAAAATCCTAAGAAAAGCATGTTGTACTGCTTATGTACCTCCCATTCTGTGCAGCAAATTGCAACTGCGTATTCATTCCAAGATGCCTCTGCATTCCTTTCCATTCACTATATATATGCACAGCTAACTATATATTATAGAGCTCAGTAGTCTATTGGATGGCACTGAACTCCATGGAAAGACTAACACTGTAATGCTCTGCAGAGTTACTTTGGTCTAGGTCCATTACGTTTCAATGAGCTTAGACTGGAAAAACTGCATAGGAGCTGACTGTTACTCAAGCACAGCAATCCCCATGTTGAAGCATATGCCTTGAATCCAGTTCTGCAATTTAGATGCATCTCTAGGCTACAGACTTCCAAATAATACATAAGAGCCATAAGATTTTGTATATTTTTCTGTATTGCGAATTTGAACTGTGTATTTGGGACAAGGATAAAGAGATCAACTAGTACCAGTCAGTAACAAATTTACAGTCATTCTTGAACATGGAAGCCAGCACAGTTTTGTGATACTTGTTGTGAACTTTTCAAACAACTGATGATCAAAGAAGTAAAAGATTATATTTGCACAATTACATTTCAAAGGCAAGTTTAAAAGCAGAGAAATCCAAATAAAATCCACTACCAAGAAAATAATTTTTTTATGCTTATGCCAGTCCTTTCACACATACTCATTGCATGAAGTGTAGGCAGTAACATACTACAAGAAGGTAATTTTGGCCTTTGGGGAACCATAAGCATAAATTCTACTAATACTACTCTTTCCTGGCCATCCACAGGATGAAGATGAGGGGAGCAATTATTTAAAATTTTCCAAATAATGTTGGTGTTCTTCACCATTCTTCTTCCTACAGTGTCCTCAATTATCATTATTTTTTTTGCAATATTAGCAGAAAACTGTTTACCAAATAAGGCCTACTGAATCATGAATAAAGGGAATTATTATATAGCAATAATAATACCAGTAAATTACAATTCATATATATATATATATATATATATATATATATATATATATATATATATATATTTGCTTTTTATCCCCATGTTCAATTTAGCCTGCAGTTTCACATCTGTACCACTATTGCTTTGCCAATTATCTGACATTTGTGTATCTGATTATTCCCCTTATGAAGTACTTTATGCTTCTGTTTATTGAATTTCTTATTGTTGACTTTAGGGAATTTGTTCAAAGCATCATAATCATATTGTAGCTGCTCGCTTCCTTAGCATTTAACATCCCTCCTGGCTCTTTACCTTTTACAAGTTTGACTGGCACATTTCCCCTCTACAATCTGCCAAGACACGAATTAAATTAACAAACAGAAATCAACCAAAAAGACATACTCCTGTGAGAATCCAAGTCATTAAATTATCACTTTAAATTTCATTTCTTTAAAATTGGTTGTTTTGATTTAAGGGAACATAATGACATGATATCTGAAGATCTCACTGGTCTTGAAATCTTTCCAGAATTGATACCTCCATAGGCACATGAAAATGTGGGTCCAAAAATGGGTGGGAAGTGCAATGAGATGCCAGGGATTAACCAAATATATTGGCAGACATCATTCTTGTCCTGCCTGTTGATCTACGTATGTCATCAAGCTGGCCACTTCCAGAAGTCATAATAAAGCTGGTTCATAAGATCACTGGCTTGATAATAATTCTGAAGTACAACAAGGCAGTGAATATTTTGATGATTTTGTTACGCAAAACATCCCCCCCCCCCTTTTGACAAACATTTAGCTTATGTAGTTATGTTCACATCTCAGTACTGGTGCATTTCATGCAAATTCTCATGAACACTTAAGATGAATTATTTTCAGTGCCCTTAAAGAAAGTGAGCTGAAAGAAATGCACATATGTAGTATCTTTGGAGATCACAAACAAAACCTATATCCAAAGTATAGTGTGCAATTTTTAAACCTGAAAAAGAGTAACAAAGGTGTCAGAATTTTCACAATTTATATAAAACAGAATAACATTGCTGTTGAGGGTTGTTGGGAAATATATACCCCTCATCATTATTTCAGTGTTACAATAAGGCAAATAAGAGTTTTAAATGATAAGAACACATTTAAGCACAATCCACTTCACCACACCCCACTTCTCTAGAACTGTCGATGAAATCCAATGAAATCATGTGGCTTCAAACACGACACATCAGTATTTTCAACATGATTTATTGTCATTTCTATCCAAGTAGTAGTATATATTCCATTGGTTGTCAAGACAGCCTGAAACTCAGCCCCAAACTAGGATGCTTTTTGGGGGAAACTTTGTGCTGTCAGTTTACCCAAACTGGCCCATTTCTTTCAGTCATTAAGAGGATTCCACCCAATGATGATAAGCACACTTGCTCTCTCCAGCCTGTGGATTTAGTTCTCTTGTATTTATTTATTTATTATTGGACTTCTATCCCTCCACTTCTCAAAAGACTCGAGGAGGGTTACAAGATAAAACAATAAGACTACCTAACCCCTTAAAAACCATACCCCCCTAACAACAGCAGCAAGATCGGCATGAGCAATTCTCTCACCCCCCCTTCCCCCAGCCATCCTAAGTGGGCTGCACAGGGACCTGATCCCACAGAGAGGCCAAGCCCATCTTAGACCTTAGCCTCACCCAAAGACCTGGAATAAGTGCTCTTGCAGGCCCTGCAGAAATGTGAAAGTTCTGCCAGGGCCCTCAGATCTTCCAGGAGCTCATTCCACCAGGGTTGAGGCCAGGCAAACCGCCTTAGGACCAGGGACCTCCAGCAGATTGGTTCCTGCACAGCAAAGAGCCCTGCAGAGGGTATAACGAGACAAGCGGTCCCTCAGATAGGTAGGTCACAAACCACAAATGGCCTTACAGGTTAATACTAAAACCTTGAACCTGGTTCGGGTCAGAACTGGCAACCAATGCAACTGCCTCAGCACTGGCTGGATGTGGTCCCTCCAAGGTGTTCCAGTGAGGACCCTATCAGCTGCATTCTGCACCAGCTGGAGTCTCCGTGTCAAGGACAAGGGCAGGCCTGCATAGCGTGAGCTACAGAAATCCAATCTGGATGTGGCCATTGCATAGATCACTGTGGCCAAACAGTCTGGGGGCAGGTAGGGTGCTAGTAGCCTCGCCTGGCAAAGATGGTAAAATGTTGTACGGGCTACTCCCATGATCTGGGCCTCCATCAAAAGGGAGGCATCCAGAATAACCCCAAGTACCTTGTAGAGGCCAAAGTGTTAAGTTGCACTCAAGCCAAGGTAGGTAAGTACACTTTCTGTCCTATTCCTTTCCTGCTCAGCCAAAGGACCTCCATCTTGGAGGGGTTGAGTTTCATAGAATCATAGAATCATAGAGTTGGAAGGGGCCATACAGGCCATCTAGTCCAACCCCCTGCTCAACGCAGGATCAGCCCTAAGCATTCTAAAGCATCCAAGAAAAGTGTATATCCAACCTTTGCTTGATGACTGCCAATGAGGGGGAGCTCACCACCTCCTTAGGCAGCCTATTCCACTGCTGAACTACTCTGACTGTGAAAATATTTTTCCTGATATCAAGCCTATATCGTTGTAGTTTAAACCCATTACTGCGTGTCCTCTCCTCTGCAGCCAACAGAAACACCATCCTGCCCTCCTCCAAGTAACAACCTTTCAAATACTTAAAGAGGGCTATCATGTCCCCTCTCAACCTCCTTTTCTCCAGGCTGAACATTGCCAAGTCCCTCAACCTATCTTCATAGGACTTGGTCCCTTGGCCCCAGATCATCTTCGTCGCTCTCCTCTGTACCCTTTCAATTTTATCTACGTCCTTCTTGAAGTGAGGCCTCTAGAACTGCACACAGTACTCCAGGTGTGGTCTGACCAGTGCTGTATACAATGGGACTATGACATCTTGTGATTTTGATGTGATGCCCCTGTAGGTACGGCCCAAAATGGCCTTTGCCTTTTTTACCGCTGCATCACACTGCCTGCTCATGTTTAGTTTACAATCCACAAGTACCCCAAGGTCTCGTTCACACACAGTGTTACCTAGAACCATATCCCCCATGCAGTAGGCATGCTTTTCATTTTTCTGACCCAGATGCAGAACTTTACACTTATCTTTATTTAATTGCATCTTGTTCTCATTTGCCCATTTTTCCACTGTGTTCAGATCTCGTTGAACTCTGTCTCTATCTTCCGAAGTATTTGCCAGTCCTCCCAATTTGGTGTCATCTGCAAACTTGATGAGTAGTCCCTCCACCCCCTCATCTAAGTCATTAATAAACATGTTAAAAAGTACCGGATCGAGCACCGAGCCCTGAGGTACCCCGCTACTCACCTCCCTCCAGTCTGATGAAAAACCATTGACAACGACTCTTTGAGTGCGGTTCTCCAACCAATTCCCTATCCACCTAACTATCCAGATTGCAGTCCTTCAATTTATCCATCAGAACATCATGGGGAACCTTATCAAAAGCTTTACTAAAATCCAAGTAAACGACATCAACCGAATTTCCATGATCAAACAAACCTGTTACTTGGTCAAAAAAGGAAACCAGGTTGGTCTGACAGGACCTGTTGGAGACAAATCCATGCTGACTTCCTTGGATCACCAAATTGTCCTCCAGATGTTTGCAGATCGCTCCCTTTAATATCTGCTCCATTATCTTCCCCACAACAGAGGTCAGACTCACTGGTCTGTAGTTTCCCGGGTCTTCCTTCCTCCCTTTTTTGAAGATCGGAATAACATTTGCTCTCTTCCAGTCCTCCGGGACATCTCCAGTCCTTAAAGTGGTCCCGAAGATGATGGACAAGGGTTATGCAAGTTCTCCGGAAAGTTCTTTGAGCACTCTCGGGTGCATTTCATCCGGCCCAGGGAATTTGAACTCATCCAGTGCAGCTAAATGCCTCTCAACAACCTTTCTATCCATGTCAACCTGCCACCCAGACACTATCCTTTGGCTACTGCTATCTCTAGATGTTCCTAAACCCTTTGACGTGGGAAAAAACAGATGTAAAATAGCGCTAAGCATTTCTGCTTTCTCTCCATCTTCCGTTAGAGTTTGTCCATCCGCACCCAACAGTGGGCCTATTGCCTCCTTTACTTTACATTTGCTCCTCACATAACTGAAAAATCTTTTCTTGTTACAATGGGCTTCCCTGGCCAATCTTAGCTCACTTTCAACTTTGGCCTTTCTGATGATTGATCTACAGTGCCTAGTAACCTGTAGGTACTCTTCTTTAGAGCTCTGTCCTTCCCTCCATTTCCTGAACATTTTCCTTTTCTTTCTTAGTTCCTCTTGAAGTTCTCTGTTCATCCAGATAGGCTTCTTAGAGCTCCTGCAGTGTTTTCATCTTTCTGGGATAGTCATTGATTGAGCATGCAATAGCTCTTGTTTGAGTAGCGCCCACCCTTCACATGCTCCCTTCCCTTCCAGCATTCTCGTCCATGGTATGACACTCTCATGTCTCTGAATTTATTAAAGTTTGCCCTACAAAAATCCAACATCCGCATCTGGCTACAACCTTCCTTGCCTCCCCATCTTAAAAGGGATTCTATGAGGACATGGTCACTTCCCCCTAGGGTCCCCACCTCCTTCACCACATCCACCAACTCTTGCCTGTTGGTCAGTATTAAGTCCAGTATGGCTGAACCTCTTGTGGGTTCCTCTACCATTTGATAAATGAAATTGTCAGCCAGGCAGGTCAGAAACTTGCATGACTGAGGACGCTTCGCAGAGTGTTTCCCAGCACACATCTGGGAAATTGAAGTCACCTATGATGACAAGGTCCTGCCGCTTGGATATTTTCTCAAGCTGCTCACAAAGTGCAGCATCCACATCCTCTCGTTGGTCAGGCGGTCGGTAGCAGACACCAACCACCACACTGTTTGTTTTCCCCTCACTTATTTTCACCCAGATGCTTTCCACTGTAGATATACTCTCCTTCACTAGAATTTCCTGACAGGTAAGCCCTTTCCTCACATACAGTGCTACTCCTCCACCTCTTTGATCTATTCTGTTTTTTTTCTGAACAGTTCATATGCATCCATTTCATTCATGAGAATCATTCCACCAAGTTTCTGTGATGCCTACTAGATCATACCTTTCCATCAGCATGAGAAGATCCAGCTCTTCCTTCTTATTGCCCATGCTTCGGGCGTTAGTATAAAGGCATTTGAATCCTTTTACTTTTGGTTCCCTATGAGCTGGACTTGCCGGTTGGGCTGCCCCCGATCGTTCTCCTTCCTTACACTCCCTATGTTGATCATTTCCTTCCCCTTGTGGTTTCAGTTTAAAGCTCTCCTGATGAATCTCCCCGGGTTCCTGCCAAACACATTCTTCCCCAGCTTCGATAAGTGCAGTCCATCAGGTGCTAGTAGGCCTTCCTCAAGAAAGTTTCAGGCGACTCTGCTCTAACTATCCAGCAATGGCTTCCAAACAACTGGCAAATGTATTTGGGAGAGGGGGAATCTTGGTGGCCATCCATAAGGAGATATAGCTGGGTGTCATCCACATATTGGTGGCAACCCAGCCCATAACACCGGACCAATTGAGCCAGAGGGCACATAAAGATGTCAAATAATGAGGGGGAGAAAACCACAGTCTCCCACAAGGGAGTCAGTAGGAGCACAATAATTTATACCCCACTGCTACCCTCTGTGTTTGGTTCTGGAGAAAGAAAAGCAGCTATTAAAGAGCTGTCCTATGAATTCCGGTTTCAGCGAGACAGTGGGCCAAAAACCCGTGGTCAACCATGTCAAACATGGCCTATTTTAATCCATGGAAACAATGATGTCATATGATCCCATTCAATGGACTGACATAGGTTTAGAAGTATTCTGAATCAGCTAGAAGCAGTTGACTCATGGTAGACTTCAACACTTATGCAGGAGAGATGTTCAGCATCAGTGCTATGAGCTTAGCAGCTCAAAGTCATGACTTGAACCTTGTAACATTTTGTATGCATTAGATACTACTAGAAAATTAATCAGATGGGGCATCATCTTATGAACATCATCCATGTTATAAATAAATAATAATAATAATAATAATAATAATAAATGCTATCAAATTGAAGTATCTGCCAGATGAAAACCAGGCCCTAGGAACTTATGAACGTTTTCTAGGTTTACTGATAGTTACAAAGAGGCAACATCTCCCTAACCAATAACAAAACTGCTTCAATGTCATTTTTTTTAAAGAATTAAATATTTTTCAACAGCTGAATTCCTTTCAGCATCACCATCCCATCTGGTTGTGTAATGGCTAGTTTATAAAAAAAATGACCCAAACAGCAAGCAAATGCTGTTCTTCCCTTGCCTAAAATGTTGATTTTACTGGCAGTCAGCTTCTCTATGTCAAGGATCGTGATCCCATCTCATTGCCATTTCCTAGCTTGCTTATTTATTTAGCATTAATTAATATATCACCTTCCCTTTCGGCATAGGTCGGTTTGCAGAAAATGTTAGATGGGTAATGGAGTACAGGTACATTTGGTGTTTGTCAACACTTAACCATCATAACATAACAAACATGTTCAGGTAACTATATCAACAATCTTAGCATCAACAACAGTCATAGTATGACATAACATGTTTCAGGTCGTATTTCTTCTGCAGTCCCATTGAGTGTGCTCATCAGGGGAGGGGGGCGGTGGAGGCCCAATATATGTTGTCATATCTCTTGATGGATGGTCGGCCAGACTCTTCCCCGGAAACATTCACCAGATGTTTGGAAGTGGTATCTGGATGGCTCAGGCAGAGTCGCCTGAAACTCAGCCCCTCTAAGACAGGCCCTGTGGCTGGGTAGGAAGCAGGATCATCAAGCACATTTACTCACCCTGGATTAGGTGCAGCTTATGGCTGTGCCTACCGCCAGGTACTTGGGGGTGATCTTTCATGCCTCCCTCTATGGAGGCTCAGGTCACAAGAGTAACCCAAATGGCGTTTTGCCATCTGCACCGAGGCGCCCAACCTGTCCCCAGACCACTTAGCCACTGTGATCCATGCAATGGTCACTTACCGATCAGAAATAAATAGGCCTTGACCAAAAGCTTCTTCTGGTGTTACTGAGGAACATAAGCACCAAAAAGCACATAAGAGCTTGCCATCATCAAGAATGAATACAAGAAACATAAATGTTGCTTTCTCTTCAGAGCCAAACACTAGATAAGCAAGGACACAGGTACTGATTTCACTAGTGAGAAGAAAACTCAAGTCTTCCTAAGAAAGTTTAAGATATGTGAGCTGACAGTTGCCTTCTGCAACATCCTGAAGTTCTCTAAATCAGAAGCCTGGAATGAAAATATGTGGAAAACTTCCCTGAATGAGTTATTCATTGACCTCTATGCAAGATGAGACCTGCAAACTGAACATAAAATGTTCAACAAAAGAAAAAAAACATGACTGACCACCCTTCATTTGAGTCTTGAAGAGAAGCCACAAGCATGACTTTCCACTTGTGTTGATGGGTGCTTCAACTGTGACGAAGGAGGATTCACACAAAGATATCTAACAGCCAAAGATCCAAGTGTCTTGCTGCAGGTATCTTTGATTGTATCTAGTACTCCTTGTGCACCACAGTGCAGAGTTCAATTGCACCTAGATATGCCAGCTTTTCATCTCAATATTTTGTAATGACTTTGGCATTGCATAATTTTTTTTCCAATTCTGTTTTGGACCACAGTGTTATCACATCACAAGGACAGTGCTGATACGTCAGCAATCCATTGCTTAGTGAGGCTGTCTCTTTTCTATGCTGTACTATAGAAATTCTTTATAGGCATTTGGAATCCATTACCAAAATTCCATTTTGGTTCCATATACTGATTCTGTGTTATTAAAAAACAGACACTTCACACACAGCTATGCTTTGAGAAAATGGGTAGGACTCAAAGTCAGTTTGTTTGTATATTTATACAAGAGATGGGCATCAACTTTGCCCAATAGTTTTTCACAGCTGTCAGGGTAGACAGTAGTAGTGTTTTAATACTGTGGTAAAATTGCTTTAAATACTTCTGCCTTGTCTAAAAATCCCTTCAGACACCGATCCTGTGCTTACCTGACACAGAAAGGAACTCTTTCTAAAGACAAAGTGGTGAAGCTTAGTATAGGCTCCATGTCAGGCTGGCTATGGTCCAAAGGCTGTCCCCAGCAGCTAAAGTTCTCTCCAGTCCTTGAAAGGGGAATCTTTCTCCTCAGCCTTTCAGCAGAATTTTATCCTGCTAGTACAGTTAGTTCACTCTCTTCCAGCAGTCAGGCCAGGCCACCCCAACTCTGATTCTAGCTCCTTGTTCTGGATCTATTTACATTCTACAATACTGATAACAACACTACAGCACAGAACAGGCCTCTGTTGTTTCATGTGGCGGTTCCCAGAATCTTGGTGCTTTGTTCCAGTTTGCAAATTTCAGTTTTGCCCTTTACCAGCAGAGGATTGGTTCTCATATCTCATAACCAGACTTGTGAAAGGTTCCACTCAACACAGGTTTTCCTGCAGGTGATATCTTAAGCCAGCCTTTCTCAACTTTTTTACCATTGAGAAACCCCTGAAACATTCTTCAGGCTTCAAAAACTCCAGGATCATGCAGAATATGGTTGGGAAGCATAGCTGTGTACATGTCCACCCAGGGCCCCTCACCACCCCCCCTAGGCCCATCATTGCCCAATGGGGGAGAGGTTGAAATGACCACATATGGTCTTATCACAATATTTTTAAAAATTCAAAAATATATAACAATTAATTAACTTCTACCCATTCAGGAAACCTTCAGGCCTGCCAAGAAACCCTGTTTGAAGCTCTCCCAGCCCCACTTATCGCACAGGTATCTGTTGTGAGAAGAGGAAGAGAAGGATGGTGTGCACCCAAGAGTGCTCAAAGAACTCTCTGGGGAATTTATGGAACCCTAGTCCATCATCTCTAGGAAAGCTTGGAGATATGGAGAGGTGCCAGAACACTCGAGGAAAGTAAATGTTATCCCAATCTTCAAAAAAGGGAGGAGAGATGACTTGCAAAACTACAGGCCAGTGAGTCTGACCTCAATTGCAGGAAAGATAATGGAGCAGATTTTAAAGGGGCCATCTGCAATCATCTGGAGAATAATGTATTGATCTGAGGAACACAGCACAGATTTGTCTCCAACAGGTCCTGCCAGTCCAACCTTATTAGACAGGCTTATTAGATTGTAGAAACTCAGTGGATGTTGTTTACCTTGATTTCAATTAGGCTTTTGACAAGGTTTCCCATGGTATTCTTTTGTGTAAACTGGAGGACTGTAGATTGAATTTTCAAATGGTTAGGTGGATAGGGAAACTGCACCCAAAGAGTGGTTGTAAATGGTATTTTCTTCAGAGTGGAAGGAGGTGAGCAGTGGAATGCCACAGGGTTCAATACTGAGTCTGGTACTTTTCAACATTTTTATCAATCATCTGGACAAGGGAGTAGAGGGACTCCTCATTTAATTTGTGGATTATACCAAAAATACGCTGGGGAAGAGGGCAAATGAGAACGAGATGCAATTCAATAAGGAGAATTGTAGAGGTTTACATCTAGGTCGAAAAATGAGAAGAATGCATACGGGATGGGAGATACATTCTGGATAGCAGTGTGTATGAATGTGATCTTGGGGTATTTGTGAACTTTAAGCTAAACATCAGCAGACAGTGTGATGCAGTGGTAAAGAAGGCAAATGTTGTCTTGGGCTGTATCAACAGAGGCATCACATCAAAATCACAAGATGTCATAGTCCCATTGTATACGACACTGGTCAGACCACACCTGGAGTACTGTGTGCAGTTCTGGAGGCCTCACTTCCAAATTGATAGGGTTCAGATAAGAGCAACAAAAATGATCCTGGGCCTGGGGACCAAGCCCTATGAGCAAAGGCTGAGGGACTTGGGAATATTCAGCCTGGAGAAGAGGAGGTTGAGAGGGGACATGATTGCTTTCTTTAAGTATTTGAAAGGTTGTCACTTACAGGAAAGCAAAGAAAGGTTCCCGTTGACAGCAGAGAATATGATCCGCAGTAATGGGTTTCAACTATGTGCAGAATGATATCGACTAGACATTATAGTGAAAGTACTTCTGCAGTAGAATTGACTGCCTAAAAACGTGGTGAGCTCCCCCTCACTTACAGTTTTCAAGCAGTGGCTGGACAGATCCTTATCCTGTATGCTTCAGGGTGATCCTGCAATGAGCAGGGCAACTAGATGACTTGTATTGCCCCTTCCAACTCTATGATTCATTTGAAACCGCTTTAAGACTCCTTCAGGTGGTGAAAAGTAGAGTATAAAAATCAACACTTCTTCATATTTTACAAGGACAATAACCCTTCTATCACAGAGAGCAAATCCTAGTCACTACATTTATGGGGTACAGATTCACCATATCCAGTTATGTTAGAGAATGGAAATAGTCTTATTCCCACATAATGAGGGCTGTCTTTTTTACATTCTTTTCAAAGCACCTATATTTTACAGCTCCCTCTATGTTTCTTCTATTATTTTTCAAACCTCCCAGAAAGGCAGTATATAAACTTGGTAAATAAATAAAAAGTCATTCTGCACTCCAGTGAAGGCTGATTTGCCCAGTGCAAGGATGCCAAGACTGCTATTTTTGATATATTACTCCAAAACAATCTCATACCCTGTTTATGCATGATGTGATTTGGGTTAGCAGAAAGAGAAAATCTCTGATTATCCAGGGATTTTTTTTCACATTTTAATGACACTTCCAACTTTGGACACAGTAAAAACGACACTTAGAGCAATCATTAATGGGCCATGTAATTGAGAATTAGAAGGACCAGCACATATTTTTCCTTCCTCCACTTGAAAAATACAACTCTTCATGTAAGGTTCAAGAACCACAGATATACACTATTTGTAAAAAATTTGCCCCTAATTTCTGGGATTTGTCATATTTTACGCTTTGTGCTAAAGAATATATCAGCACACAAGTTTCACATGTACTTCAGCACAGTGAATGATGTGGCCTGTGTGTAAGGTCTGGTTTTCCAAGCTACACACAAATGGAACCAAGAAATGATTAGGTTCTCATTTACATGCACATACCACTGTGCACTTAGCAGGGAAGACTTTCAAATTAAATATATACAGATGAAATTGCCATGGGGGAGTCAGCATGCCATGCATTCAGCAATGTAACTTACAAAAAACGTTCATAATCACATAAAGAATGTGTAAGTCTTCAAAATATTATCTGGCAACTTTCCAATCTCAGCAATTTTGCTGTACCATATAAAGGACTAGGTTTAAGGCCCTCTGTAGCCCAAATACAGTGGGCGCTAGCAGACAGGTGGCTGGGTGCGGGAGGGCTTCACGGCTCCTGATTGGCCCCTTCGAGTTTTATCCCGGACTCACCCCACCCCTATCTCCTCCCACATTGCTCTTACCACTTTACCAGCTTTCCGCAGGGCCTGCAAGACGGAGCTCTTCCACCAGGTTTTTGGTTGAGGCCAGGGTCAGCGAATGAGTACCAGCATTCCCCCCCCCCTGGACCTAGTAAGTTAGATCTCCTCCCCACCCTCCCTGCCCCTCTGATAGCAGGGGATAGGAATAATGAGAGCTTCCGCCATGTTGGGATTGTTTTTAAAGTCTTTTAATGGGTATTTTAATGGGGACAAGACTATTGTGACCCGCCATGAGCCTACGGGGAGTGGCAGGAAATAAATCTAATTAATAATAATAATAATAATAATAATTTATTACTACCACTCCTGTGGAGTGGTTTACAGATGGCACTTAATTGTAAACATTGGTTACTTTATCGCTCAGATATGTCAAAATAACAATTTCCTGGTTGCAATGTGTTTATAAAAACCCTATTATACACATGCACACCATTCACAGTGCTAATGTGCATTTGAATCTTATACTCTAAATTTGATGCTTTGCCCATGTGCCTCTGAGGAGCTCACCCACACCATAATTATTATGCACCATAATAAATGACAGCCACTGCCACCATTCTTGTCCATTAAGGAATAACATAATTTAAAGACAAGTATAGCTTGTGACCTGCGTAGCTTAAGAACAGCCCATCCCCATAAGAACATACAAAAACATTATGATCATCTTCAGGGCGCTGCTTCAGATGCTCTCATCATCTGAGAGGTAAACGAAGAATTAACCTTTGGGGTCATATCAACAAATCTTTCTAATTCCTTCCCCATGGACAAATGCAATCATTTGCTCTCCATTAACAGATAAGACTTTTCAGTTTCATCTGATGTTCCCTTACTGACTGACTCTCCTGACTGTTTTAATTGCTGGTTATCATATATGTACTATTTTTAAAGTTAATCTATATTGTCTTTTTATGTATTCATTGCTTTGATGGCCATCATGTAAATGTTATAAAATAAATACATATACATTTTGGACCAGAAAGGGAGAATACACTTGCTTTCAAAACTACTACAGCACCCAAATGTTAACTAAACTACAAGTATACAAACTTCAAGTAGGAAACCAGGAGCTACTCAAATACATCTCTGTATACACAAACAGCAAATAATTATTCAGGTGACATTTTTCTAGCTTTGTGTTCTTTAATTTGGCAACCAGAGGGTAAAATCTTGGTCAGTTCTGTACAGTTCTAACTGCCAACCTTGGCCTGCATCAGACTGATGAAGGATTTGTACATGTCTGTTTTGTGCTTCATTCCTGAAACCACTGTCGCTGTTGTTGTTCTGAGATGACTACAATGGGAGCACATAGCCAGTAGAATCAGCATTCTATGGCATACCTGGAGACACACCTAGAAAGGCACCTGCAGATTTCACATCTGCCTTTCAATATCAGGTCTACAGCAGACAAATTATAGGTAGTCAACAGTATCTGATTAAATGACTGCCATCCCAACCTTAAGTAGTATGGCCATTTATTAGTAAAAATAAGTTTTCTCTCAGCCGGATTCTTATATGCTCCACATTCACAAACTACATTTTGTAACAATGTCAGCAAATCTTTAAGTATGCCTGTGCACATCTGCAAAATGCAGATGAGTTTGGAGTGTCCGCAACCTCATGAAACAATAGTTTTGTGAATATTTTAATTTATCTATATCGTCAACAGTTAGCTTTACATTTAGTGCATGTAAAGGATGTAATAAAGAAGTGTCTATTATTGAATTATCTAGTATCCTTTCTAGCACCTCAAAGACCTTTTGTTCAACCTAATAGGACCTCATTTTGCTTGGTAAATTCATTTTCTACTCATTATAATTTCCAGCATCAGTAATTACTAGCTAGCCACTATCTTTGGGAACTTTGCCCAAATGCCACAGTTCACCACAAAGAACAAGACTAAAGAGCTAGTTCTGCATTTATGCTAAGTGTAAAACATTCATAGAAATAGAAGTAATCTAATACAGCAAAGCCCCCAAAAATATTGACTTCAAATGGGACTGTTTTGTATCAAGGTAAATGGAGATTACCTGTGTGGTCAGTAAAACCTATAAGGCTCAGATTTCCAGAGAGCCCAATAAAATAAAATAAAAATTTCCCTACATCCTAGAGTAGCAGTGCCCAACCTTTTTCGGGTTGAGGACCGCCTCCGGGGTTCAGGGAGAGCTGCTGGCCCGGTCGTGCACATGCGCGTTTTCGCCAGCAGGGGGTGCTAACGCGCATGCGCAGCAGCTCCACGCAGGCGCGTTTGCGTCCGCTGGCATGCCGGAGGCCGCGCCTGCTTCTTCCCCCCACTTTCACAGCAAGAAGCTAGCCGGACTGCAAGGGAAGCGGCTGCTTTGGCGGCCGCTTCGCTCAGGGCCTGGCAAGCCTCTCACAGCGGGGTGAGGGGAAGAGGCAGGCGCAGTTGCTGGTGGCCCGGTACCAGAAAGCAGATTTCTACCCCCACCCCCCAATGAAACAGTGAGGAAAAGATTATCCAAAGATTATCAAACTGGTATCTTTCATTATCATCATTCACATATTCTGCATGAGTTGCAGGAAGTGGGGTGGCCTTGTAGAATTATAGAATTTCTCCCCTCAATTACTTGATGAACAGAGAAACCAGGATCAGACTCCCTGAATGTGATGACAATTTATTTCAATTATTTATGACAATTCATCACAATGTGCAGTAATGGTACTTGTAGCATAGTGAAGTCTCTGTAATAAGAACCCTCAGTAGAGCACTCCCCACCACTCCTCTTACATCAGACATTATGGTTAATATTTTATGCCTGCTTACTGTAACAGCAAGACACATTACTACATTTATACACACATGGCTATGAATTTATACTTCCATTCTGAACTTTTGGTCAAGGCCTGATATACTCCTTCTAGTAACTCAGTTAATCCAAAAAACTTTTTGATTTCTATATCCAGAGGCTGCAAAGCTGGCGATTTTTTTCTTTATGAATTTGATTCACTTGTTTCCTTTATTCTAAACACAGAAGTAAATTCTGCTGTTTTCATTATTACCAAGCAATGTGTATAGGACTGAAGTATAAGTAATCAAGTACTTGAATGCTTTAAACTGTTTACAGAATCATGACTATAACATTTTATCTTACAGTACTTAGTTTATTTCATTCAGAGACTGGTAAACCCTTTTGGGAAATGACAAACTAAGTATGTTTTAAAATCTGAAAAATTAGCAGGATGTTTCAATACAGCGCTGCCTTTATTGTATACTAATAAGTTCAGTTTCTGGAACATATAATTTATTATAAAGTTTTTTAGGCAAGCACATTTTAATGACATTCTTTTAAAGCTCTCAATAACTCCTGATATTCTCTTCTTAAAACACATACTACATGGCTAATTACAATTGTGTTAGTTCATGAGAATGCATTATCAATTACTCTGATTTTATACTGTATCTACTATTGTAGCACAGAATATTCTCAGAAACAGAGATTTATCTAGTTTATACAGTGAGTTCAATTAATCCTTTAAATTGATCAGTAATTAATTTTGAATATGAAATAACAGCACTCTGGCATTTCACAACACACAACTAAGTTTTTGACTGACAACCAGAAAAAAAAATTGTACAGGACCTTAACAGAAGGGCATCATTAAGCTGAAGAAATTATTCAAAAGCGATGATAGTTCTGGCAGCTAGCCAAAATTTGTGGTTACTACTAACCAGACCCAAAGCCAGAAATGTGGATGGGAGGGGGGGGGAGTAGTGTGTGCTCAGCTCATCATTATTTTAGTTTATTTATTTACACTTTCCCAATTTTATAACTACTGAGTTATCTGTATTGTTTCCCTGTTTTATGTAAACCCCCTTGTGCATCAGGGGAGGGCAATATATAAATATAATAACAAATAAAATAAATACTCAAATACGACTAGGATTACAAAAATTAGAAAAGTGCATAAAACTATCAGACATGCTATGGCATGCAATATAAGACACAGCTCCCATTTTGTAGAACGGCCTTTCTCTCCTTGCTCAGTTCTCTTCAAGCTCCCACATTTTTGTCACTTTGAAAACTATGTAAAACAGAATGGTTCAAGAGGGCATTTTTATAATGGTAATAGGGTTATATGATAATGGAGCGGAACAGGACATATTACATATTATCTGTTTGCTGTATAAATTATCCTGCCCTTACTTCTTTGCTTTCTCCCTTTGTAATACCATGTTCTGCACTGTTTGACTTATTTTCACTTTCTCAAATTGCTGTAATGCTAGTCTTATTGTCTTACTGTATTGTTAGATGTCTCATCTAACTGATTGCACTGACTTACACTAGGGTTCTCAAAGTGGGCTATATGCCCCCCCCCAGTGCCGTGGAAGGATCCAGGGAGACAGTGAGGAATTTGGGGCAGTAGGGGGGCGCAGTCTGATTCCTCTTGATGCGGCTGCATTTTCCTAGTGAAAGATGTTCCAAGGAGGCTTGAAACTGCCTGTATCTGGGAAGTAGAGACTCTGGACTTTCTTGGTGGTCTCCTATCTCACTGCTGACCAGGGCCAACTCTGCTTAGTTTCCTGAAGAAAACAACAGCTTCAGAAGGTGAATTGGATGGGATCATGTTCCTGCTGAGCTCCTTCCCATTCTCAGACTCTGTCCTTCCCAGGCCCCTCCCAAGATCTCCAGGAATTTCTTTTCATCCAGGTTTGGCAACCCTTACCCAAAAGTCTCCATCTTTGGGAGGCTGGAAAAGCCTTCTCCTGCTAGTTCCTGGCCAGGGATGTTTCCACTGCTTGCCCCTCCCCCCTCTCTCCCACACACACACACACACTTCTGTCTTTTTTCCCAATGAGAATCCAAAGTGGCCTTTAAGAAAGACTTTTACAAAGAACTTCTATATTTTTTCCAGACTAAAATATGGCACCTGCACAGCAACCAAAACATTATAAGCAATATAGTGTCTTGAATTTGCTGTAGACCTAACACCAGGAAAGAGGTATGTGTTTGGGGGGGAGACAGAGCTAGAGATATGGCCTGGGAGCCCAAAAAATTAGGGAACCACGGACTTACAGCGTAATCCAGTTTGAGTCTCAGTGAGAAAGGCAGACTATATAAATAAATTAAATAAATAAATAAATACAATGCTTAGGATCAGGCTGTGAGTAGGATTCTTTTCTAAGTGAACATACATAGGGTCAGGAAACAGTAGCCTAATCCTTGAGCCACCAATTGATAAGAGATCCCTTCCCAGCAATTATGCATCTTCAGAGAAAACACCCCAACTGTCCTGTGTGAACAAGATTCCTGTGAAGTAGAATACATCAGCAAAAGGAGATTTCTGCTCACTTACCCGTGGGACTAAATTCCTTATTATTAGTTTTTTATGTCAAAAATAATTTTCCAAGCAATAACAGTTCTTTAGGACAATTGTGGAACACTGTCATGTTCTGTCTTTCTCTTGGCTTTCTTTTGAGTATGCTACGACACCACATTTACCCCTTCATTCCTTAATCTCTCTCTCTCTGTGCTGTACTTAAACATAATTTCACTCCTCCCCGCTCCACACACAGGCTTTTAAAATCAGGACACTTTAGCCATGTTAACTGCTAATTCTGTTCTAGCCAACTGTATAGACAGTTCCGCCTTGGAAGATTTATGACAGGATTCACACCTTTTTAGCTCAACTCTTTCTGCTTTTACATAGAGAATTTACCATTAAAAGACATATGACAGATTTCACACCAACACCTTGTGCTGATTGGAAGGGCATGACAAATGACTGAGCAGGCCCAGGTACTTTTTTGCACCATGGCTACAGGTCTGCCACCAACCCTGCTCGTCTCTAAGAGCCATGAAGCCTTTCATCCCAAACACCGTATGACAAGAAGGCTGGCTGTTCTCCAGGCACTTCTGAAGTGAAGTCCAGTGAAGATAAAGGAAAGCCTTCAGACTTCTCCTGAGCAGTACAGGGCTTCAGAGGCACACTGAAGCAATCTCCTACACTGCTTTCCAGCTGCTTCCAAACTCCTTTCTGAGCATATCTGCCCTTCAAGTAAATAAAAAGAAAGATGCAGGCTCATCCTGAACCTAAACTAGCATTTGGAAAAGACAAACTGCCTTCTGAATGCCTCCAAAGTCTTGAACCACCTACTGGTCCTGGAGAAATGGAGAGGGGCAGAAATACCTTGCCTCACACTTGAAGTAATTCAGAAACAGTGAGACTCCTCACTGCTTTGAGCACCTTGAAATCCCAGTCCAAGATCAGAGGAAGCCCCCCCCCTCCAAACCTCACCAGATTCAAAGAAGTGCTCACCATTCCCTTTTCTGCTGTCTAGAACATACAACTTTAGATAACTGCTTGTATCATTTGTTCCGCAATAATACTTGTTCTGGGGCGGCATTCTGATTCTAACAGACATATAATTCCTCTGAATGTAATTGAACTTACTCTAAAATGGGCCATGGGCTCAGGATTTAAGTACATGTGTTTCAGATTAAGGTACTAAACAGCTTGAATAGGAAGCTGGCAGCTTTAATTAGCTCATTTGTACCAGACATAAATGTTTTACAGAACTTGAAAATTATATTTGTTAGTAATATAAAGAGCAGATGATTGTGGACATAGTTAACCAAATATTTGAGAAACACAATGTTTAAAATCTTTTGAATATAGCTTTAACAACAGAAACCCTATGAGATGTCCCCATTTTCTGCCCCTCCTTGAACTGTTTAAAGGACTATTATCATATATCGGTTTTCTGTACCATTTGGCTGTTAAAAATAGTTCAAATGTACCCGATATTTTAAGTTAAATTTAATTTTAAGTTAAATGTCCTACTATCAGAATACAGTGAATACTAGGAATACTATAGGCAGTAAGATTAATCAATTTACATACCTGTGGTTTCTCAAGTTCCCAAGCCTAGTCATGTGTACACTCTCTTCATTTTCTCAGAGAGAGAGAGAGAAAGAGAGAGAGAAAATAACTTCTGCCAGTACTTGGCATCCACACTGCCATCTATAGTCAAATAGAAGAAATTAGATATCTATTAATCTCCTAGTAGCTGTCACATACAAACTCAAGTCCAGAGTGCATTAGAGTCTCAAGCATTCCCATCAATAATACATAAGCAGAGACGTCCATGATTTCTTTTTAGTAACAACCAGCAAAAGTGAACAGTGTATTACATCTTGGACTATGTGAAGTCAGCCATACTTGATGTCTGGGAGTTTAATGCTTCTCAGACTGACTATTGTGACTTAACATGAGCACATGGTCCATTTGGTATGAGAAACTAAAATGCCACCATCACTGTAAGCGTCCATTTAAATGACATGGCTATTCTAGGAATGCACTTCCATATATTTAAATAAAGACTCTATGCCTTTTGGAAACTAGCAAACCAGTTCTATAAACAATGTTGGAAGGGAAAAGTGCTAGTGCCTATTATTTGGCTGTTATACAAGTTTCTGCATATATTAATTTTATAGAGATACCTTCTTTGCTAGAATTAGCGTGCTTCTGCAGTCAGTTTAAAATGCTAACAACGACAAACAACAATTAAACAGCTATGTCCATCCTTCAGTCAGAATAACACTACTTTATTAGCCTTGAAAGCTCACGTGCCACTAGTAAGAAAAGTAAAATACCTTTTCTTGTACCTATGGCAGCTGCCATCAAAACTACTGCTAACCATACAAGTTAAAAGAGGTGCATTTCACCCCAAATCCCAGACTGAACAGGAGCAATTTCATCCAAACACCAGATCACAGTGCTTCATTGTGCCTTGCACCAGCACAGAGGAATGCCTAAGTCTCCTCCTCCCTGGAAACTGCTAGTCAAAAAAGATTGTATTTCGCACATGGTAATCGCCCGAGCCAGTACAAAAACCGCCAAGCTACTTGTCAAGAGGCACACATGTCATTTGTACTCTGGTCCCCTCTCTCTACTCTTCGTAGCCCAGTTCCCCAAGTAAAACATGACAGTATAATAATAAGCAGACCTAGCAAGGGAAAAAGCAGTGTGTGCAATTTCTACCATACAAACGCGGACAGCTGTAGGTTAGTTACGTGCCTATGCATTCTCAGACTGCCACTGGAAGCAAAACAACCGATTCTTCCTCCCACCCCCTCCCCGAATCATCAGTCACTCTCGCAGCCCTCCCATCCAGCAGAAGCCAAGCAGTAAGTTGTTCTAAAGCTACATATCGTCTCTGGGAAAGAGAGACCCACGCCCCGTCCATCCCGTCCCACCATCCATCGGCTCAGGCTGCGCGAGTCCGGCTTGTCGCCGGGCTCTTTTGCTCCCCCCCCCCCTATCACCACGCGCGGCTGCAGCCACCAGGGGCTGACAATGCGGTGGAAACGGGTGTTGCCCACCTGCGCACATGGGCTCCTCTCGCGCGCGCGGCGGCTCGCGCTGTGTCTCTCAGCCTCTCGGTGCCGCAGGATGAAGCGGCGGCGGCGGCTGCTCCTTGCAGTTCGGGGCTTCCCCCTCCCCTCGCTCGGTCCGCTCCAAGCAGCCAGGGGGAGCCTCACACTGCGGGTGCCGCTCCTTCGCCGCTTGGGATTCCTAAGGAGGGAGGCAGGCAGCTCTTCTCCCTCGCAGTTCACAAACTGCTGCTGCTGCTGCTGTTCCCAGCTTGGGCGCGCGCTCTTTCCGAGACACGTTTCTCCCGCCGGCTCCCCTTGCCGAAGTCCCACCGCATCTACAGCCGGTGCCCTCCCCTCTTGCCTTCTCCTCCCCCTCCTCTTGCTTTTTATCACATGGCCAAGTCTCTCCAGGCCCCTCTGGCGCCGCTTGGTGAGTGCAGCTCTCTCGCCAGCCTGCCTACACGCAAGCCAGTCCGCCCCCTCCGCCCGCCTGCACCACAACCTGACTGAGCCACACAGACAGACACAGGAGTACAGAGTCAGTCACCTGACTCCGTTGCTTTCCCCCGCCGCCCCCTTCCTTTTCCTTCCCTCCCCGACCACGCTCGCCTGAGACGCTCAGGCCAGCCCACCTGTCTGCGCCCCCTCCCTGCTAGTCAGCCAGCCAGCCAGCCAACCACCCACCCTGCTCTCCCTGCCAGCTAACCACCCACCCACACAGCCTTGCAGACCGAGAAGCGGGCGGCGGAGGCGCACACACATACGCGCGCACGGCACGCGGAACCCGTTTCCCTGGCTCGGCGCGCGCTACTGCACGCGGGCACACGCAGCAAGCCGCACTCTCGCTCGCCTCCCCAAAAGGGCTCGATAAACTTCGACTGCCCCTCCTGGGAAAGCGGGGAGGCAAAAAGCCGCAGCAATTTGACCCGGGCGGTTGCCGTCACCCGCCGCCTTTGCTGTGGCATCAAGCCGCTGTGCAGCGGAGGTAAACAGATTGAGATTGGATTTGAAGCAGTTTTGCCTCAAATCAAAATTATGTGAAAGTGCAACGCAAATCTCTTCCAACTCACGTAAACCCCTTTACTTAAAAATAATAAGTTCTTCTAACTCTGTGA
This sequence comes from Paroedura picta, assembly GCF_049243985.1. NCBI lineage: Eukaryota > Metazoa > Chordata > Lepidosauria > Squamata > Gekkonidae > Paroedura > Paroedura picta. The sequence goes on along the minus strand of NC_135374.1, from coordinate 64,468,229 downwards.
GACCCACTTCAAAGGGACCGTGTTTAGAATCGGGATTTCAGTCCTGGAAGTACCCTGGAGGCACTGGAACTGGCATACCACTCTAGACGTATTTACTTCGGAGTGTATCCCGGTTATTAGAGTGTATTTCAAGTTACTGTATTTTGATTGATTTAAACCAAAGGCTTTCTGCAAAATTGCACTAAAAGTAATGTTACAACTGCATGTGCAGCTCTTTAAACTTGCCGTTTTAGGAATGGTTGCTCGAAAGGAAGCCCTCAAATGTCACACCCGGCCTGACCCAGTGCATATGTTCTCGGAGGCAGGAACCACGGGAATCATATGCTAACTAACAAAAAACTGCACAGACTTGCATAATTTCTTAGACAGGGTACTGCCTGAAATGAAGCAACTGGCATGGGGATGCCAGGTTTTATATTTACTACAGCAAGCAAAAGAGATTCCTTTATGTGTCGTCAAGGCAGTACCCCTGCTTTGGCAGGGGTTATGGCAAAGTTATGAATGAATGACCTCCCAAATGGCCTCCCAAATGGCCCTTCTCAGGTCTTTTGCACTGCAGGCCCTGGATTCCTTTACTGGGTCAATACATCATGCTGGGTCTTCTTTCCTGCTACTTTCAACTTTTCCTAGTTGTATTTTCTCTTAATATAAGGTTGACAGAGCCCCCTTATGCCACAGATGGTGATAGGACTGGGAAACTAGATTGGAGGACAGAGCCTTGGGCAACAGGGTTCTCAGCAGGTACAATGTCACAGAGTCCACCCTCCAAGACATCCATTTTCTCCAGGGGAACTGAATTCTGTAGTCTGGAGATATGCTGTGATACCAGAATTAGATGAGCTGTGATTCCAGAATTTGGGTTTTAGAACCAACCAGAAATCTAAAAACAGAATTCAAGGAAACAATTAACATAACACATTACATAATGTAAAAAGTATCTAGTAGAATTCTAGTTTCAGCAAGCAATACGCAGTAAAATTACTTGAATTATTAGGGTCTATGGTCTATACACAGTGATATAACCCACAGTCCCTAATAATTTATTCAAGTAACTGTGAAACATTTAGTAGTATGACGCTATTCCCTGCATAGAAAAGCCATTTTAAATAATTCAGTTTTGCATAGTTTGCAGAAAGCTTCCAGCACATTTCAGAACTGTTGTTTTAGCACAGTCGACAATAAATGTTTAGATATAACTTACAACTAACAAAGAAATCCATATATTTAACTTTTCATAGCCTAAAAACAGGCAAGCTCATTTGCCTGGCTTCATCAGATAAAGACTGAACATTAACACAAAGAAATGACAGCATTGTCGGTATCCTGATTTTAGTCATGTATTACATCTTTAAACCCCTCCCCCCGCTCCAGAGGAGCGGGAGGAATAAAAGACTAAGGGCATGTGGGGAGGAGTTAGCCGCGAAGCGGCTCCTGATTGGGCCCCCCGAGTGTCCATCCAAGGCCAAGCAGCCAATGGGGAGCCGCGCTAAGCGCAGCTCCCCATTGGCTGCTTGCCCGAGCCTCGCTTGCCCTGGCTGGGGAGTCACCAGACAGACAGAAGACGCTGCCTGCCCGGTGAGTCCTCCAGCTACCCTCCTCCCACTAGGGAAAGGAGCAAGGACGCCGCGTCGAAGACGAAGACGCGGCGTCCCTGCTTCTTTTCCACCGCCGCCATTTTCCGGCTTCTGCCAGACCCGGGCACTCCTCCGCGGCAGCGGAGGAGCGGCCGGTCCCGGCAGAAGCTTCCCCCGCCCACCGCCGCCTTTCTCCGGCTTCTGCCGGACCGGGCGCTCCTCCGCCGCAGCGGAGGAGCGCCCGGGCCCGGCAGAAGCTTCCCCCGCCCACCGCCGCCTTTCTTCGGCTTCTGCTGGACCAGGCGCTCCTCCGCCACAGCGGAGGAGCGCCCGGGCCCGGCAGAAGCTTCCCCCGCCCACCGCCGCCTTTCTTCGGCTTCTGCCGGTGGGGGGGGCGGGCTGCGCAGCCTTCTCCCGCCTGCCCTAGCGCCCATTTTATTCCCCTTTAAAATGGGCTTATCTGCTAGTATTGTAATATAATCCACATTTAAAAGATTCATAGGATTCATAAAACAGATTTTCCATTGACATTGTTTTATCACGTTAGATTCCACTCCAAAGCAAAAGCCACAGTACACAATGTATTTTAACTTCAGTTATATTGCTATCTACATATCTGCCTGATATAACCACCACCATGGTGTCGTTACAGTGTTGGACTAGGTTCTGGGAGGACCAGGGCAGAGTCTGCACTTACTTTCTGTATTCCATTAATTCTGTTGAATTCAGATCGCTTTTAACTCGATTCTTCCTCTCCCCCCCCCCATTGAAACAGGAAAGTCTTCTGCACATAGTTAGGGTAGTTCAGAAAAGGGGGGCAAGCCTCTTTCTTTCGTTTCTTGAAGGGGGGGGAGAGGATCGAAAAAGGCAGAGGAGGGAGGAAAAATCCAGGACAAACAGAAGTTGAGAGAAATTAGGGGCTTCTCCTATAAGGCAAGCGTGTCACATGACGAGGTGGAGCCTATCAGAGTTTCTCTACCACAGATCTTTCTTTCCCAATCCGGATATTGAGGATTAAAAGCACTCTAAGATATCGCACAATAAAGGTAGGGTCACTCCAGATCAGTCCTTGTTGCTACAGAAGGAAAATTTAAATCGCCCAAAATCCAAATGGAAATCGCATTCTGTGTAGAGGGCAGGGACTGAATCGAACTGGGATTGGAATAAAAGCTCCATGCAGTTTACACCCAGGTTCAGATTTCCACTCTGCAATCAAAGCTTGCTGGGTGACCTTGGGCCAGTCACACAGCCTAACCCACCTCACAGGGTTGTTGTTTTGCATGATAACATGTAGAGGAGAGTCACGTAAGTCACCTGGGGAGAAGGGTGGAGTATAAATAAAATAAATAATATAAAATAAATATCATTAGCTACCAAACTGGGTTTCAGACTCAATGTTTGGTTTAAAAATCCATCTCCTTTAGGGAATTTATTCATAGCAATTTCATTAGCAGAAAAGCCATACCTCACAGTAAATCTATTGGATGTGTTCCTATAGTACTCTGAATAATAATATAGACAAAATAACAAAGTATAAAATGCAAACATTTCTACTTCAGTATTTCAATATTTATTTGGGGACAAAATATTCAAATTAAGACTTCATAGAACCAGAAACTCTTCAAATCAAATCTTTCAAACACTTCATCAGTGATAATGTTTGTAATACACTAGAAAAGTAGAAGGGACAGATTATATGTTTAAATAAAATTGTTGCTGTACACAGAGAAAAATGTTCTAGTGCTTCTGGGTTTGATGCACACTTGGTAATTTTTCAGCACTCAAAGTTTTATTTTAAAACAAACCAGTTCCGCTAAGCAAAAGATGGTAGAATACTTAGTTCCAGATACTCACTGAATTACTGCATGGTACTCATCAGGAACAAAAATGTTCACTCTGTACTCTAAATAAAAGCAGAACAAATTAAGTATTTGTAACAAATAATAGAAAGTGAAAGAGTCCGTCTACTCTTATACAACAGATATTTTAATGGATAAAAGAAATTAAAGTATTATGGTAGTTCATAGGTCAGTAAGAGCCATCAAGCTTTTACTGTCTTGTTATTTTGGTATGAGGGATATTGTTTCATTAGAATAAGAATAACCAAAACAAAAAGATTGGCATGTCAAGTATATGTGTTCCCTATATATGCAAACGCACAGTCTCTCACACACAAGCCTTTGTGTTACTGGGCTTTAAATAAAAAGATTGCTAATAACCATTTGGTCAGTATTCTTGATTTTTTTTCCTCATTTGAATAGAACTTGTCCAACAGTTCAGTGACTGGAGTTTTCAGTCTTCCTAATATAACACTATAGCTTAGAGGCTTCACTTTTGCATTCACTTAGTTTTAACAAATTTTAGACAAACATTTTTCCTACTAGTCTTAAGAACAGTTAACACATCAGGACTTAATTTTCATATTTTTGTGAAACGTTGGCTTGTTCTCAGGATGATGCTAGTTATGGAATACAGACTCATGGATTACCTGAAACTTACTCCACAGCAGCAACATTTGGATGAAAAACATAAGGGTCCTCCTTTGGATGTTGTTAAAAAGTAGCACAATAAAATCAGAGTCCAGTAGCACCTTCAAGACCAACAAAGATTTATTCAAGGCGTGAGCTTTCGAGTGCAAGCACTCTTCGTCAGACTAAGAATTGACCATCATAACAGTAGGAATATATAAGCAAAAGTTAATCCTGTTACATTATAGTAAACTGTGTCACAGCATCCACACACAGCCACATGATAATTCCCTGCCAAACCAGCCAATCAGACCCCTCAAACCCATTTGTAGTTCACAAAGACATATCAGAAATAAACTGTCACAGAAGTAAAACACACCTCACACCCTACTATTTACTGCCAGCCCCATCTGTCTCCATACCAGTGTGAAACTTTCTTACAAGTAGAAGCTAAGCTGGCCGCTGTCTTGTCCTGGGACCAGAAAGTAGAATTAAAAATTACATTATATATTACTAACAGTCACATAATCCCAATTAAAATAAATTGTGAGGAATGTGGATACACAAGTTACTTAAGGTTAGCATGCACAGTGAGATAAAAAACCTTTGTCCTTCTTGAGTCCAGTGTATGTTAAAGGCCCATTTCGCACAGGTTTAATGTAGCAGGAGTGTGGCAAATTGTAATCGCTATTAAAATGCAGTTATGCACAAGGTCGTACACAATCTGCCACACTCCTGAAAACGATCAGCAAAAAGCGCTTCGTTGTAGCGCTTAAAGGGAAATCCCAAAAAGTGGATTCACCCTCCGAAAAGCGCTACACTCTTGCAAGCAATCTGCAACACTAGCGAAAAAGACCTGTGCGTTAACATTGTTGCGGTTTCAACAAAGTCCCTCCCCCTGGCTCTTTCCTCTGAACTTCCGGCGAAGCGATCGCCATTTTTTTTTCTCGGAGCGAGTGGAGAGCAACGAACCGGCGAGCCTTCATTCACCCAGCGAGGCTTCTCCGGCTACAGTCCCTCCACAGACCTGCTTTAAAGCTCCCCTAAGTCACCAAGCACAATATTTGCAAGAACCCTTTGCAAGTTCCCTTTATTTTCGGCCAAAAATCACGCCCGTGCACGGGGGGGGGGTTCTTTTCACTTGGGGGACGATGAAACGGCAGCTCACACGCCAGCTGCCAGCTATATGCGTCTCTACGTTTGGAGGAAGCAAGGAAGCAAGGAATCAAGGCATATTCGTTGCAACGTGTGTTTTTCTTTTGTTAAAAAACATGTTCTTAAAGGCAAGGAGGCTTTTTCGGAGCATGGTAACAACCGCCCATTGGCTGCTCGTTTGATTGATGGCCAGGGGCGGGACAAAGCACGGCAAATATCGCTTCCTTTCTAGCGATTTTTTGCAAGACCGGAAACCTGTGGGAAACGATTGAAACGCAACTGGATTCCACTACAAAGGCAGGTAGGCATTACGCTGAAAACTACTATTTTAAATTGCGTTTTTTCTTTCCGTGATCAATTTGCCACATTGATCCTGGTGCGGAATGGGCCCCAGTATTGAGTGTTGTAATAACTTGCATTTCTGCAATCTCCCTTTCTAACCTGTTCTTGAAGTTTCTTTGTAATAAAACAGCTACTTTCAGGTCCCCTATCGAATGTCCTGGAAGGTTGAAGTATTCACCTATAGGTTTTTCAATCTTGTGGCTTTTGATGTGAGATTTTAATTTACAACATTCATCATCAAACCAGGGATTTAGGATTCTTCTTTGGGTTGTTTTCTGTGAGTTTGATTGGAGGTTAAGTAGCTGATGAATGCAAGTGATTATATTATTGTAATTTTTTATAACGTCAGAAGGATTATCATTGATGTTAGGTATGGAGTTAAATGCTGTTAGAGTACTGGCAGTAAATAGATGTTTGACCTTTTCAGCAGTGCTTTGTGACCATGAAATCCTACATAGGGTACCTTGGACATTTTCAGAGCCCATAACTGGTGGGCATGACCTTAGGGGAGAGGTCGCCTTGATGGTCAATATCAGTGGAAGGTGATTGCTATCAGTGCGGTCTCCAATACAAAATACCTCTAACTGGTCTTTCAAAGCAGGGGGAAACAATATACAGTCAATCACACTGCTACCTCTCCCAGAGGCAAATCTGAATTCCCCAGGCCAATAAGAGCAGCATGGCCAGTGCACAGCATGCTTGACTGACTTTCCCTACCCTCGGTTAGTGAACAGTAGGTAGCGTGGAGCATGCATGGGCAGCCACCCGCAGCCCCCCAGCTTACCTCCTGGCTCTTCTTCCTCCTCAGGTCAAGTGCTGGGAAGCAGCATGGAGGTGGAGGAGGAGCAGGGGGCAGGGAAGAGCATATGGTTGGCCCTCAGTCAGGACTGCCATCACCCTATTGCGGGCATGTCCACCAGTGATGGTCAATCTGAGACTCATCATATCATTGGAAGGATGGTAAGCTTTACTGTATAAAGACTGAAGAACTGACAGCACAGGGAAAAGCTGAGTTTACATAGCCACACTTACTTGGGCAGTACGCTTCAGTGAACAATATAGGACTTTCTTCGGAGTAAATGTGCATAACATTACATTGCCAGTGTCTTTTCAGGTTTGGTTCTCTATATACCTGCTTTACTAGGGAAGGGAATGGATTTAACTAGTAATGAAATTCTAAACATAGTTGCTTGGAAGTGTTACTGAAATCCACCCACACACCTATCTTCCCGGTTTGTACTGAGGATAGGATTAATACCGAGAGATATTTACCTGCACCCTTCCTTGTTTGACTTACCAAAGCATTCTCAGAAGGATATAAAATTTGGTAACTATGGTCACCCAAAAATATTGTGTCAGCTGGTACTATCCATCTATTAGGCTTGAGGCATTATTATGTTTCAACTTTAATTAATCGGAACTGTCACCCAAATGAACTTTCAAATGTGAAATAATTTGGTAGGTATAATTAAATTGTAATGTGGAAAATAAAAACATTTTGCATTTTTGTGTAGATGTTAATCACTCATCAAAGGAGCTTTCTTGTCCGATGTTTGTATATTTTAGATTCTGGATCAAAGAATCTTTCACATGAGAGGATGCAAAAAACATTTGGGGCATAAATACAAAAGATTCTGGGTTTTAGCCACTGTGTCACACTGTGTTGGACTGGATGGGCCATTGGCCTGACCTAATGTGGCTTCTCTTATGTTCTTAAATTTGTTACATTATAGATTCAAGTGGATAGTCATGTTGGTCTGAAATAGCTCAACAAAACTGGAGTCCAGTAGCACCTTTAAGACTAACAAAGATTTATTCAAGGTGTGAGCTTTCATGTGCATGCACACTTCCTCAGACAATGGAACAGGAATCATAAAGGTACAGATATAAGGAGAAAGTAAATTAGTAGCCAATTAGTAAAAAGCATCATAAGTCTGAATATGCAGTATGATAATTCTTTACTAGAAAATTAATTACTTCTTTTCACAACTTGGAAAATGTCTGCCATTAATCACTAACTTTACATTTTTATTGCTCCAATGTTTTTATGTATGTCAATTGAACCCAAAGGACTGATTTGCTTTTCTAGCAAAGAATTATCATACTGCATATTTAGACTTATGATGCTGTTTACTAATTTGCTATTAATTTACTTTCTCCTTATATCTGTACCTTTATTATCCCTATTCCATTGTCTGAGGAAGTGTGCAAGCATATGAAAGCTTGCACCTTGAATAAATCTTTGTTGGTCTTAAAGGTGCCATTGGACTCAAACTTTGTTTTGTAATAGTCAGTAGTAACAAAGTGCAGATCTTACAACCTATTGATTTCAAAGCGACATTGGTGATCAAGTTTCACTAGAATGTATGTTTGGTCAAAGGTTATATATAGCTATTTTGGCATTCTAGACAGGGGATTTGATGTATTCAGATATTTGTTTCACCCAATTCCCCTCCGTAATATATTCCCCATCCTTCATGGCTTTTTTCCATGCAGGTTCCATGACCTACAGCACAATCTTTTCAGTGGTCGGCGTGGAGGAGCTTTCTCCCCTTCTCAACTGCCAAAAAGCCGGTTGGATCCAACCCAAGTTATGTTTCAGACAAAGCTGTGAGCAGCAAACAGTGCAGTGCTATGGAAAAGCTACACCCTTTTAAGGTGTAACTCTTTCTCGGATTGCACTCCAAATGACCAATACCAAGCAAGGCAAAACCATCCACCCCACCCTTGCACGTCCTATAAAATCCAAGCCATCATGTTTCTGCCACAAAAACAGAAAAATTCTCAAGGAATATATACTCCCATTAATTCATTTGAGTGACCTAAACTATAAGCTGCTGAGGAAAGGTATAAAGTGGCAAACTGTGGGCAGAGGTGTATGACTCCATGGAAAGCTGTGGAAAAGTTCTGCATGAGAAAGGTGGACATGCCCTGGTTGTTCTCATTTCCACAGAGAGGAGAGGATCATCACAAAAGAAGCCAAATCCCTGATGAGCTTTTGCATACTTAAGTAAGAGCTCTCTATAAACATCTGCAGGTGGGAGGAGGATCTTAACCGTTCTTACTCCGGAGTGAGTATATGGACAGTCTTATTAAGTAAGAGTTCTTTTGAACACGTGCCAGAATCCACTTTGCACTGATTATCAATAGTTAAGCATCCCTTTTCTGCAGACCTCACAAAATGTTGGTTGTTGCTAATCCTCATTCATGTTTGATTCTGATGGGACAGTTTTACAGTCCTACTCTGCCAGGACTAAAACTAGTGTAACTTAGTGACAAGTGGAAAGCAAACCAACATAATGAAACAGAAAGTCAAGCTAATTGAGCGGTACTAATGGCAACACACCACAACATCCCTACAACTGTGCTGTTAATATCAGTCATGCTATCATGCCAGTGATGCCTCCACAGCTTCCCATAAATGGAAAGCCTCAATCAACAGGCAACAGTGGGAATGATGTTACATCATCGGATACAGGTACAGGCATGCTCCCAGGAACAGAGAACAGCACCTTGCCCTATGATTGGCGGGCCTGCCATAGCCTAGCAGTCAGCAGACTTGAATTCTGACACTGCCTAAAGAAAGGTTTGTGCTTTGCTGTGGTGTCACTCAGGCCCATTCCGCACAAGGACCAATGTTGCCAATTGGTTCCTGAAAGCGGAAACGCTATTTTAAATAGTGCAATTCGGCGTTATGCATACCTGCCTTTGTAGTGGAATCCAGTAGCGTTTCAATCGTTTCCCACAGGTTTCCGGTCTCGCAAGAATCGCTATCCAGGAAGCGATTTTTTCTGTGCTTTGTCCCGCCCCTGGCTGTCAATCAAACGAACAGCCAATGGGCGGCTGTTATCATGCTCCCAAAAAGCCCCTTTCCCTTTAAGGACAGGGTTTTAAAAAAAAAGAAAAACACACATTGCAACGAGTATGCCTTGATTCCTCCTAACCTTGAGACCCATCTAGCTGGCATGTGAGCTGGCGAGTCATCATTATCACGCTCCCCTGAGTGAAAAAAAATCCCCCCCCCCATGCATGGGTGCGATTTTCATTCGAAAATAAAGGGAACTTGCAAACAGGGCTGTGTTGTGCTTGGTGACTTAGGGGAGCTTTAAAGCAGCTCTGTGGAGGGACTGTAGCCGGAGAAGCCTCGCTGGGTGAATGAAGGCTCGCTGGTTCGTTGCTTTCTGCTCGCTCCGAGAAAAAAAAATGGCAATCACTTCACCGGAAGTTCGGAGGAGAGAGCCAGGGAGAGGGACTTGGCTGGAGCCGCAACAATGGAAATGCACAGGTCTTTTTCGCTACAGTTGCAGATTGTTTGCAAGAGTGTAGTGCTTTTCGGAGGGTGAATCCACTTTTCTGGATTTCCCTTTAAGTGCTACAACGAATCGCTTTTTGCGGATCTGTTTCAGGAGTGTGGCAGATTGTGTGCGACGTCGTGCATAACTGCAAATTAGTAGCGTTTACAATTTGGAAGCCTTTTGCAACATTGAAGTCGTGTGGAATGGACCTCAGTAATTCTGATTGTGCTAGTAGACTATATAGCATGTTTGTAGTGAATGTGTGAGAGGATTTAGTTTTTAAGAAGGGAGCTTTACAGAGAAAAGATATTCATATATCATGAAGATTGCACAAACTATTTGGTAGTTGAATTGGGGAGGGTGATGCACTGGGAAACAGGAGAGCAGACTTCCTTCCCAAAGTGATATAAATCTGGTCCCCTTCAGGGTAATGTTCACTTTTTAGGGTCCTCAACAAAATAATTACTTTGGCTGTACAAAAGAAAAGAAAAATCCAGATAAGAACCCAGCCTGGAGAACTGATATCTTTCCACATAGATCAAGATTTGTTCTGCCAGCACTGTGCAGCAATGTGTTAGCGAACCATCTCTTTCTTGAAGGAAAAAACATGTGCAGTTGCCCTCAACACTGCATTGTGCAGTAGGCTAATGCTGCAATGAGTGCATCAGTTTCTGGAAGGACATAGGAACAGAATGAGTGCATATCACAGAATACTGGCAGTCCCCCTATGGTGCTCACCCACTGAAGAACTCGTATGGGCCCCTGTAGAGAAATATGTTTTAATTTGGAGGTTTTGGCTGTACGAAACTTTCACCTTTTGTTTCAAAAGTTTTTTTCCTTTCTGTACAGGAATGGAGAAGTCAATTTCACTTCAGTCTCACCCAGCAATGTTTTATAAATGTTCCCTGGCCTATGAAAATGGTGTCAGTTGACACGTCTGGCTAGAAGCTGAGGTCTAGGTACAGACAGAGGCAGAGTAGACAGAAGGTCTAAGATGCTGGAGCATAGGTTACCGGAGATTCCAGGAAAGGCTGGATGGGCAAAGACAGATAATGAAACCCTTTGGCAAGAAGGAAAAGCCCTCTCTAGCTCACTCCATCTAGGCAGTAGGAGCTCTGGCAACTGAACTCCTGATGAAGGCTGCCGTGGTAAACTGGTTGCCTGAACAAAGTATTGGGACTTTTGGACTTGGCTGGATCCTGAATCCCTCCAGACAAACAGAGCTGCAGAGTAAAGCATGCAGTTATTACTTACTTTTTGGATGAGGTGCAGATCCAGACTCACAGTGCTTTGAGTTTTAAAAGAGAGACAATCATCTGCTTCAGTCTCTACTGGGCAGAGACTCAGACAAGTGGTGATTAGGCAGACTAGCTCAAGCAGCTAGTGCGCAGACATCTTGGAGAGCAGGATGGACCAGTGTTTACGAGTCATTGGGGCTGTTTCACCACAGTCCCACAAATATATATTTTTATTTACTCACTACTTTATCATTAGAGCTGTTATCCCTAAGTAAGTAACTGTTCTCCCTGAGCCCCCGGGGAGGGCGGTATATAAATATAATAAATAAATAAGTAAGTAAGTAAGTAAATAAGTAAGTAAAGGATTGTACTCTGTTCTGCCGTTTACAGTTCCACTCAATTCCCCCCCACACAAACACTTTTCACTAGGGCCGTTTATGCACTGGAGGTTTTATGCTGGGCTGCAGTTTGGAGTTTTACTCATGGCAGGTTGCCTCACCTCTTCCTGCACCCACATGGGGGAGCATTTGGCTTGGTGCACCTCATCCACCCCCGATTTGTGCTCCTACACGGAAGCTGGGGCAGTGAAGTTTCCAGTGCGTAAATGGTCTAGCAGCAACACAGTTTTGACCTACAGGGGCACAAGTGGAGGAGGAGGAGGAGGAGGATGGCACATATAGTCTAGCCATGAGATCTGAGGATTGACTGAGAGCCAGGCAAGAGATAGTTAAGAGGTGGTTTGCCATTGCCTGCTTCTGTGTCCTGAACCCTAGTGTTTATAGGAGGAACTCTATCCAAATCTTTGGAGGTGTCCCATCCAAATACTTGTCAGGGTTGGCCCTGCTTAGCTTCTGAGATCTTATTCCTGCTCCTCATATGCAGGTGAAGCAAAAAATAATTCTAAATAATTCTGATATAGTTATACGTTATTTTATTTGAAAATAAATTTGTATCATGCTCTAAAAATTAGCAGAACAGGTTTTTTAAATATATATATATGTGCGTGTGTGTATGTATGTGTATGTTTATGTGTATATGTATATATATGTGTGTGTGTGTGTATATATGTATATATATATGTGTGTGTGTGTGTGTGTGTGTGTGTACACACATAGTTGGAGAAGAGCTCCCACCCTCCTTACCCCTTAAGCCTCTTTGAGATTTTAAAAGGCCATCTGGAATTTTCATAATTTTGTGATTCTCTCTTGTGTTCCTTTCATTTGTAAAAGGAATAGCCAGCTGATCGGTTTTCTGATTCAGAACATTTTATTCTTTATTTTATTAACAGATTTTCCTATGCAGTGAAAAGCTATTCAACCAGTATCATCTCATCCTATAGAAGCTGAGTTTGAAAAATAGACTGCAGTTACTCGGATGCAAAACATACTTAAAGCACGATGTACAAGAAACAAATAATTAAAAATAAAAGTGTCAGACACACTGAAAATAGAAAATAAAATTTGAAAAGCAAAAATATGCCACATAATCCCTTAAATGGAGAACAGACTGATCAGCCACCTTCACCTCTCAAACCATTAAAAGCTAACAAAAACAATTAGCACAATGTCTCAGACCTATTTGCAAGGCATGTGAGCTGTCTGTTGCCAAACTGAATGAATATGGAGATTTGGTCATCCTGATCACTGTTACCAAACTGTTGAAATTGGACTACTGAAGGTATTCACTACAACAGGGGTAGTCAACCTGTGGTTGTCCAAATGTTCATGGACTACAATTCCCATGAGTCCCTGCCAGAGTTTGCTGGCTGAGGCTCATGGGAATTGTAGTCCATGAACATCTGGACGACCACAGGTTGATAACCCCTGCACTACAAGATGCATGGCATCCCTATACTCTTCTTGGAGTCAGCCCAATCTGCTCTTTTCTCTTTTCAGACTAGTACTGAATGAGTTTCAACTACTTAGAAGAAGAAGAGTTGGTTCTTATATGCCACTTTCCTCTAATTTGGAGGTTTTGGCTGTACAAAACTTTCACCTTTTGTTTCAAAAGTTTTTTTTTCTTTCTGTACAGGAATGGAGAAGTCAATTTCTCTTCATTCTCACCCAGCAATGTTTTATAATAGCGATCCCCAACCTGTGGGCTGCAGACCACATGTGGTCTGTCGACTAATTGGAGGTGGGCTGCGAAGGACGCCTTCTCCCCGCCCCCCCCCCCGGCCCTTTACTTCATCAACGATCCGGCAGGCACACATGTGCATGCTCAGAGCTCCGCGCCTGCGCTCACTGGCATGCCGACGGCTGTGCCTCCCTCCCCCTCCCCCTCCCCCGCCCCAGCCACCCCACCTCCCTGAGGAGAAGTGCCACCTTGGCTTTCCCACCCCCCACCCCTGAGTCCCAGCGCTTAGGAGCGCTCACTTGATTGCCAATGGCAATCCCCCCCCCACTGGGCCTCAGTAAAATTGTCAAGTGTTGAGTGGTCCCCGGTGATAAAAAGGTTGGGGACCACTATTTTATAAATGTTCCCTGGCCTGTGAAAATGGGATCTCAAGCATCTTACGAAGGGGTCTCAAAGCAGCTTATATTTGCCTTCCAATTCCTCTCCCCACAACAGACACCCTGTGAGGTGGGTGAAGCTAAGAGAGCCCTGATATTACTGCTTGGTCGGAACAGCTTGATCAGTGCTGTGGCAAGCCCAAGGTCACCCAGCTGGCTGCATGTTGGGGGAGTGCGGAATCAAACCTGCTAACCACTACACCAAGCTGGCTCAGTCTATATTTGTTGAATTTCATTGCTAAATTTAATTGTTCCTGTCTTTTTTGGGGGGAAATCTGTTTTATAAGAAAAACTTCTAGATCTACTCACAAATATAACAAATTATCGAAAATATGTTAACGTGTATTTAAATAATGTTAAGTACATCTAGTACATGATATTTTATTGTTCTAGAAACTTATAAAATAAGTCCACCTTTTAACAAATAAATTGGTTTTCTCTCTACTTTCTTTAATATAGATGAAAGAAACAAGTTTTATCATCATATATTTCTCACTCTTAAAGATACCTTTGACCTTTGTCTTCATCTGAACAAATGAGAAAAATGAACATTCTCATGATTTATTTGGCATGGTGTTCTGGCATCACTAAGAGCACCTTCCTTCTTTATCTTGAAATCCCAGGAATTTAAAAAATTCTTGCTCTTGGCTGTTAATTAGGTCCAGGCCATGGTCTGATGCACTTTCTCAGCTCTCACATCAGGTCTGTGGGAAAGCAATGGCAATTGTGCTGGCAGTAAATTTTTTTTCTATGTGTGTGTGAGTTTCCAACATACTTTAGTGTGATCTAGAAATGTAACACAGGATGCACAGTTCTTATGGAGTCAGCAAGAGTAGGCAATGGTTTTAGCCCCCAACACAATAGTGTTTCTCATTTATATATACTGAGAGACTCCAGTTCTAGAAAAGTAAATTGTAATATTTTGTCCAGTCACAACTGATGTATAGGTGATGGTGAAGGTCATATTCCAAAATTCCATAGTTGGAGGATAGGGGTGGTATAGTTGAGTGCATTGGACTCTAATCTAAAAAACTAGGTTTGATTCCCCATGTTTTATCACAAAGCCAGCTGAGTGACCTTGAACTGTTCTCTCAGGACTCTCTCAGGGTGTCTGCTGTGGGGAGAGAATGAAAAGGCAATTGTAAGCCACTTTTTGATTCCTTAGGATAGCAAAAAATGTGGTATAAAATCTGACTCTTTTTCTTCTTCCAAAATTCCAAAGTGGCAGGAAAGGGAGAATCCCATATAACTTCTATATACTTGATGTCCCTGTAGCTAGTTTAATGTGTTGGGTTGGCAGCTGTGGGATGTGAAATTCCTGGTTATCTGGGTGGAGGCAGTGATCCCGATGATCGTAGGGTTTGGGGAGGGATGAGACTTCAGTGAAGTATAATAGCCATTTTCTACAGGGGAACTGATCTTTTTTACCTAGAAACCAGTTGTAATTCCAGGAGATCTCCATTCACCACATGGTGACTGGCAACCCTAATTATGTGTTTTGCTGTATTTTGAAGTCTCAAGAGCACCATTCACATCCAAAGAAGGCTAGGGAGGAAAATCTAACTCTAATTTTTTAAATTTCCAAAATTACAAGGCAGCAACAAAAAAGTGTACATTTTAAACAGTGTACATAGAGACAGAACCTAAAAGTTGATACTAATTCCTTGAAACACTGAATTCAGGATCTAAGAATTTTAAAAATATGTCTTTCCTGTTCTCATTACTAAACCACTGGAATTATGTACTTATAACACTGGCAGAAAATTGCTGTATTTGTCTACTTGTGGCACCTGTTCAGTGTTTTATAAACAGACTCATGCTGAGTTTGGTCTGAAGTTCTAAAGAATGCCACTTCATATTTCCTTTTGATATATCTAAAATAATGTTGGTTTTTCTGTATAAATCCTTAGAATCATAGAATCATAGAGTTCGAAGGGGCCATACAGGCCATCTAGTCCAACTCCCTGCTCAACGCAGGATTAGCCCAAAGCATCCTAAAGCATCCAAGAAAAGTGTGTATCCAACCTTTGCTTGAAGACTGCCAGTGAGGGGGAGCTTACCACCTCTTTAGGCTGAACTACTCTGACTGTGAAAAAATTTTTCCTGATATTTAGCCTATATCGTTGTACTTGTAATTTAAACCCATTACTGCACATCCTTTTATCTGCAGCCAATGGAAACAGCATCCTGCCCTCCTACAAGTGACGACCTTTCAAATACTTAAAGAGGGCTATCATGTCCCCACTCAACCTCCTTTTCTCCAGGCTAAACATTCCCAAGTCCCTCAACCTATCTTCATAGGGCTTGGTCCCTTGGCCCCAGATCATCCTTGTCGCTCTCCTCTGTACCCTTTCAATTTTATCTACGTCCTTCTTGAAGTGAGGCCTCCAGAACTGCACACAGTACTCCAGGTGTAGTCTGACCAGTGCCATATACAATGGAACTATGACATCTTGTGGTTTTGATGTGATTTCCTTGTTTTCTTTGGCAATTGTTTGTTTGCTCCTGAGTTATTCAGGTCTTTTGCCTCACCCTCCCCCCCCCCCCCAATTTTTTTCCCCTCATCTCTAGTACATATTGTTCAGAGAAATAAGAAATCAGTTTACTGAATTAACTTCTAGCCATGTATTAATAGGTATGCAGGTATACACCCAGTGATAGAGAAAGGAGTATGGTAGTGGAAGCTACCAGAGATGTATAAAATTTGTAATAAATGTAAAAAATTTCCATACATGTGAAATTGATTCTTAGGATGCTCCTTATGCTTCTTGTTTAAGGTTATGCTTCTTGTTTAACCTTAACACATTTAAGGTTAAACGTAGTATTATTTTTCCCTTGTTGGAGAAAGATTTAGCCAGCTCCTGAAGCAGAAAGCTCCCAAATCCAATAATTTTATCATAAAGCAATGGCTCTCTAGAAACAGAACAAAACAAACAATATCCTCTTGCTAAACACAGAAGGCCGATCTGAGCACTGAAAATCTTATGTTTCAGAATTAAATTTACATTTACAGTAGAATGATTCACATTTGATATTTTATCTGCCTCAAGGGCTATCTTTTTGCAGAAAACTACCAATTAGAGCTTGCAAATTATTTACAGGATGTGCCAAGCTATTTGTGTTAAATATGTAGCAATCTAAACAAACAGCTTCAAATAATAAAAAGTAATATTTTGTTACTTTTTATAGGGTTTCCACATGCTGCCTTGTTTGTTAGCAATGTGAATCAGAACATTTGATGAAGATGAAGAATACTGTGTCAGATTAATAAGCAATGTGTGGCAATATATTATTATTCTATACTCCATGAAATATACAAGTGTGACACCCTTTCCCCACTTACACAGAGTGACTACCACCCTCTACAACCTCTCATTCAGGTTATTGGTTATAAGTAGGTCAGGACATCACACTTGCCACCCTTCTTGCCTCTTAATATATTCAGATAGTCATGACCATATATGGTCATGTCGACCCATTTCCCCCCTCTCCCCAAATGGCCAATGATGGGCCTGAAGAGGAGGGAAGGGGAGGAGCAGTGAATGGGTGTGTGTACAGCGATGCTTCCCGACCATATTCCACATGATTGTGCCACTTCTGGAGTTTCTCAAGGCCTGAAGAATTTTTCAGCAGTTTCTCACAAGTACAAAAGTCAGGAAAGGCAGGTTTATATCCTATAATATATGTCGACCAAGATATTAACCTGTATGTGTGTGTAGTTGTTTTCCTTAGACACACAGCCCACAGGGTTAATCAAAACACGAAAACATTTATTTATGATAACAAAACACTGAGGAGAGGAAATTAAAGTATCAGAAACAATATTTCACTTCCATTGAACTTTTGAACTGAGGTCTTATTCCTATTACTGGGATCCTTTAGTTACAAATTAATTATTTTTAGCCTGCTCCAAACAAATTTTCTACACACTTCCACTCAGTCAGAAAACGTTTTTTCACCTCCCCTCTTAAGCTGTCTACTTCTCTGCTACTAATTCCTGTCATTTTTCAACTGTTGCTTTTCAAATCTTCCTCTATCAACATTCCATCCACTCTCATTGGTTGCTCTGAGAGAGAGGTGGAACCTAGCCTGTCCACCACAAGTTCTTAACAAAACTAATCAGGCACTTCCTATCCCCATACACTTACATTTCACCCAACAGCTAACAGAAATCTTGTTCTATAATCCCCTTTTCACCTTTGAGACACCACTCATCAACTGTGGCTGGGCCAATAGCTCTTTTAAAAGTTTCTTTCCAGTTGGTTCCCACTAGATCCTCAGACTAATTGGAGCTACATATACTGTGGAATTTACAGGTTCTATGGATGATGCATTTCAGTGAGCTGTCTCTGATGAGTTGTCATAGGGTTACCAGCCTGGGATTACAACTGATCTCCAGGCAACAGAGATCTGTTCCCCTGGAGAAAATGGCCACCCTGAAAACTGGAGTCTATGGCATGGCATTATACTCTGCTGGAATTTCTCCCCTCCCCAAACCCTGCCTTCCTCAGCTTCTGCACCCAAAATATCCAGGTATTTCTCAACACAAGGTAGTAAACCTTGTTGTCTACTGTGACCTTTGTTTCTGAATGTTGGGTGCTATTGGGTTGGGTTCTGAGTGTTGGGTTCTGTTTCTGTGCTGACATAATTTAAATATTTTCATTGTGTTCTATGGAAGACAGACCATAATTAGAAGTGTACATTGATTTAAATAAATCATAAACCCTATATTCATGGATCGGGTTATCATCTTGTACTCTGGACACTTTTAAATTTGCAGCTGAAGCAAGATTTCTGAAAAAAACAGTAGTAGTGCTTCTGCAGGTCCTCTCACCAATATCCTTAACATCACTATCTTCAGCTCTCCCACAAAGTACTCTGTGGCACAGTTAGAGTCATGCTCAACACAGCAAGTCTGAGGTGAGCACAAACAATATGAACCTGGAAAGAATGGGCCCATGCCAAGATTAGATCTAACATTTCATCTGCAGGTGAAGTAAAATGGTTTCATGGACTGAGCTGCACCATATTTTAATGTTTTCCTGAAAAGCATTACAAGAAGCAAAGGGAGCTAGTTTATCATGATGTATTAGCTTGGGCTGCCAACCTCCAGGTGGGGCTTGGAAATCTCCCAGAATTACAACATCTCTGGACTACAGAGATCAGTTTTCCCAGAAAAAAAATAGCTGCTTTGAATGCTGGTCTCTATGGCATTATAGATCACTGAGGGCATTTCTGCACATTGCCTAAAATAGCATAACGCCCACTAAATCACCTGCCAATCCCGGTAGAGAAGAGGATGGCTGCGGCCATGTGGTACCTCGCCAACCGATATGCTACAGGGTGGCCTTGCAGCAGTTTGGGCTGGGAATGTCCACCATTGGTGAGATTGTGCTGGAGTTCTGCTTTGCGATGGGGGTAGAGCTGCACAGCAAGGTGGTGTGCCTTGGTGACAGAATTGGCAAGGTAGGTAGTATTTGGAGCTCCATTAATGTATTGAATGTTTTTTTAATAGGAACAACCGCAGCAACGAGTAGGTGTTTATTTTTTTCCCCAGCCCAGGACATGCCAGGATGAAGAACAAAGCACTTTGCACATGGTTCTTCCACTAAAACTTTTCTCCTTTGTCTATATCTATCTCTTTACTGCAAAGTATGGATGGGTTTGGAAGGCTGGGCTTCCCACATTGTTTCACCATGGTGGATGGCAGCCACAGCACCATAAGAGCCCCAGAAGGTAGCAATAAGTTGTTTTGGAACAGGAAGGATTTCTGCTCTGTGCTCCTTCAGGGAACCATGGACTACTCTGGGCATTTTATAGATGCGAGAGGTGGGATGGAGTGGAAGAAAACAGGATGCCTTTGTCTTCCAGGACACAGCTTGGAACAAAAAGACATTTTTGTATTGGGGGTTTGCTGGGGTCACTGGAAAAAAATGTTGCTTTCACAACTATCTTGGCTTTGTAAAACAAAACAAAAAAACATTGAGAAGCAATCTTTCTGACACTTCACTGAATAACATTTGCTTCCATGGGTCGCTAGCCTCTCCTATGCAATTATACGTGTATTCATTTCTCCACAGACCTTTTCCATTTTTAAAAAGAGCCTCAAGGGTGGGACATTGCAGGGCTGACGATAGTGTGATTGAGCCTCCATACATTTCTTCTACTGGTTGCCTGCTGGTTGTCAGATTATGCTATTTAGGTTGGTGAATCCACTTTTTGCAATTCCCAAACTCATGCTTTAAAATGGAGGATGTAATGAGGCGTTTACTGCCCAGACGCTGGATACTGGCAATGTTATATGGAGGGGCCATAAAATAGCAACTTCTTTCGGCAAACACGACTCTACATTTAATGGGTGTGGAAATGCCCTGAGTTCCCTTCCTTCACAAACCTCAACTTCCACAGACTTCACCCCCAAATCTCCAGGAATTTGCCAACCCAGATTTGGCAAAGCTAATATTAACTCTCATTTTATTGGGCCTGAACCATTGTGCTACTCTTGATTTTAATTGCTATATTTGTGCTTTAGAGTTCAGCTAGCTGCTGATCAGCTTGTTCTTCTATGTAGAGTGAGCTACAGGAGTCCAATCTAGAGGTGACTGGATTACATTTTACTCTCTTCACATAGAAATTTTAAAACATACAAATATTAGGACAACGTAAGACCACTTTGTATGGAGGATCCAGATTTGGGTAGCAAGGGAAAACAGTCAACACCCTCTCCATTATTATCACATTCTATATTTTAAAACTTGAAGCCCTTGTGAATTTTGGCTGCCTCATCCTACACCATATATATTTAAAGACCTATTCCACAATACAGGCTCAGGGAGGAACCAATGTAAGAGCTGTTGTGGGAAGTACTCCAGTGAGGAGCTATTACAAATAAAACAGCTACTATCAAACTTTATCATATTTTCCTTCCTTTCACTCAAACCTTTTCAGCGTAGTGACAGTTAAATCCATGGGTCAAGGAACAAGGAGGCATTGGAATCTTTCAGCTCTTTATTAGTGATATCAGCTCATGGTACACTGAACTGAAACCCGGCCAACAAACCCCCCAACAGATACAAGTCAGAAAAGAACTTCCTGCAGTTACAGGTGATTGATACCTGATTGGCTTAAAGCAACTGGATCCCTAGTGGATCCGGCTGTGCACTGTCCAGTCAGGGGTGTGGCAATTGCCTTTGAATCTACTGGATCTCAAAGGGAGACCAGGCAGGTGCAAGCCAATCAGTGGCACAGGATTACGATCCTGACTCAGACCACAAACTCTGGTCCTCGGCAAATCTACATACGTAACAGAGACTCTTATGTTTATCCAAAACATCTGGATGCCCGGAAGCTATTTGTCTGAACAACACATAGAATCATAGAATCATAGAGTTGGAAGGGGCCATACAGGCCATCTAGTCCAACCCCCCTGCTCAACGCAGGATTAGCCCTAAGCATCCTAAAGCATCCAAGAAAAGTGTGTATCCAACCTTTGCTTGAAGACTTCCAGTGAGGGGGAGCTCACCACCTCCTTAGGCAGCCTATTTTACTGCTGAACTATTCTGACTGTGAAAAACTTTTTCCTGATATCTAGCCTATATCGTTGTACTTGAAGTTTAAACCCATTACTGCGTGTCCTCTCCTCTGCAGCCAGCAGAAACAGCATCCTGCCCTCCTCCAAGTGACAATCTTTCAAATACTTAAAGAGGGCTATCATGTCCCCTCTCAACCTCCTTTTCTCCAGGCTGAACATTCCCAAGTCCCTCAACCTATCTTCATAGGGCTTGGTCCCTTGGCCCCAGATCATCTTCGTCGCTCTCCTCTGTACCCTTTCAATTTTATCTACGTCCTTCTTGAAGTGAGGCCTCCAGAACTGCACACAGTACTCCAGGTGTGGTCTGACCAGTGCCGTATACAATGGGACTATGACATCTTGTGATTTTGATGTGATGCCCCTGTTGATACAGCCCAAAATGGCATTACCTTTTTTACCGCTGCATCACACTGCCTGCTCATGTTTAGTTTACAATCCACAAGTACCCCAAGGTCTCGTTCACACACAGTGCTACCTAGAAGCGTATCCCCCATCCAGTAGGCATGCTTTTCATTTTTCTGACCCAGATGCAGAACTTTACACTTATCTTTATTAAATTGCATCTTGTTCTCATTTGCCCATTTTTCCATTGTGTTCAGATCTCGTTGAACTCTGTCTCTATCTTCCGGAGTATTTGCCAGTCCTCCCAATTTCTTGTCATCTGCAAACTTGATGAGTAGTTCCTCCACCCCCTCATCTAGATCATTAATAAATATGTTAAAAAGTACCGGGCCGAGCACCGAGCCCTGAGGTACCCCACTACTCACCTCTCTCCAGTCTGATGAAACACCATTGACAACAACTCTTTGAGTGCGGTTCTCTAACCAATTCCCTATCCACCTAACTATCTGAACATGCAGATTGCAGTCCTTCAACTTATCCATCAGAACATCATGGGGAACCTTGTCAAAAGGTTAGTAGAGTGTTAGTAGAGTGATGTTTTAATGGGAATTTTAATGGGATTAGTTGTTGTGACCCGCCTCGAGCCTATCGGGAGAGGCGGGAAATAAATCTAATAATAATAATAATAATAATAATTTAAAAAGCTTTACTAAAATCCAAGTAAATGACATCAACCGAATTTCCCCGATCCAGCAAACCTGTTACTTGGTCAAAAAAGGAAACTAGGTTGGTCTGGCAGGACCTGTTGGAGACAAATCCATGCTGACTTCCTTGGATCACCAAATTGTCCTCCAGATGTTTGCAGATCGCTCTCTTTAATATCTGCTCCATTATCTTCCCCACAACAGAGGTCAGACTCACTGGTCTGTACAATGAGAAGTACAACACTGTACAATGAGAAGTTTTTATTAGATAAAGCTATGTGTGTGTCATTAGGTGAGTCTTCCTGAATATCCTTATCCATGGTTCCTCTGTATATTTGTGAAACAACCATGGGGGTGGAACGTGTCTGGCTGTCCCAGTTGGAATAGGGCCAATCAGGATGCAGCCAGCAATGCTGGCTGCACCCTGATTGGCCCTGCCCCTACAGCTCCTGCCCTCCCTCCCAGGATGCTAGCCACGTTCCTCTCAGACATGCTAGAGATAGAGAGACATACAGAGCTCTGCCAGACTGAACATGAGCCATTATTCCCTCCTATCGCTCCTGCTGTGAGGGAGGCACAGAGAGACACAGACAGAGCTGCCCCAAGCTGCTGACACACAGACAGAGCCGCCCCTGCTGCGACGGAGGGGGACAGAGACAGACAGAAAGAGCTGCCCCAAACTGCACACCAGTCCTCCTTCCCTCCTAATTACCTGCTAGGCCTTCTGCTGCGAGGCACACTGAGACACATACACACAGAGAGTTCTGCACCTCCCGGTGTCCCCTGGGTCCTAGCACCCATTGCATTCGTGCTTGCAATGGGCTTTCTTGCAAGTTTGTTAATAAAACTTGCATACAATAGAAAATGTTTTTATGTGTATACCATCCAAATACCAAATTATACATGTAAAGCAATAAAGTTTATATATATATAGACCCAATTCTAGCTTTGAGGCTTGCGGTAACAATTTTTTTACAGTAACAAAAATAACTCAATTCTCAGTGCGTAAACTGTCCCCATTCAGTTCCTAATTTCTCTAGTGAAAAAATTCTTGTTAGTCAATGGGGAAAGATTTTTGTTTTCCATCTTGTAGGGCTGCTGCATGTTAAATTAGATGAAACTGGGCTAGATTATCAGTGATGTAAGACAATTTAACCAAGCTTAAAACAACTTCATATGCACACTGGTAACTATGCTTGGGCTCAAATGTATCATTTCTTACAGATGATGCTGATATCCAGTTCCAAGCACAGGATCAGTTAAAGAACACTGTAACTGTGGTGCCCTCGACGCCTGCCTTCCTTCGCACATATGGCAACAATTGCTGGCTTGGGCGGGGGGGGGGTGGGGAGGGTAGGAAGGAGATTTTTAGCTTATGTTCTATTTGTTTTTATTGTATTCTAGTCTATATTTGCTGTAAGCCGCCATGAAGTAGCCTATCTAAGAGCAGTGGCAGAAATTTAACCAATAAATAAGAAATATAACATAAATTATTAGTAATTACAATAAATAATATTCTCTCTGTAATGGTTGGGCACTTCAGAGCTTTATTATTTTCAAATGCCATTCTGTCAAAAATAATTGTTCGGTTAATTTATACCCTAGCAATTCCCAAATTAAAAATGACTCATTTTGTAATACTGTTTTTTTTTTTTTTTAAGACAGGGGGAAATGTTAGTCCAAAAAGACATTTTTTTAAACCTGGTCTTACTAACCCAGTTCCTCCTCCATGTATTTCCCACAAACTGTCAACTTACCACAGGATTCCGCCCACATTGCACATCTCAACAAAAGCATATCAGCCCCTAATGTTCCAAGGATTATGTTCTACCCACCTTCAATCACTCCAGGTTCCCTAGGTCTGTAATTAAGTGTTAAAATGAGACAGCCCAATCCAGGCAGCAAGACCATTCTTTGGAAATACAATGAATTTCAAAATATGTGTAGCATCCATCCCTATTGAAGTTCAAATATTTAGTTTATTCTGCAAATAAAGTGAAAGAAAGCTTTTTCTTTGGCTTACTTTCAAAGGTCAATGGGATACGATTATGCCCCCTTATCTCTGTTGGGAATATGGTTGCCTGAGACCCACATGCTAGCCCCGTTCTAGAACAAGCATGCCCCAGATCTCTTGCACCCATTCTGTATTGGTAGTGCACCCTGCTGGAAACACTGATGATATAGGGTCCAAGCAGCATCTACCTTAAACACTACCATTCCATTTTCCAACAGGTCTACAACCCCCTCTTGCGTCACAAGTGCCTACAGTGACACTGATGTTATTTTGACATCCAAAAACTCATGTGAACAGTCTTTCTGAATGTATACACCTTGCAACATTTTCATTTAATGTCTGTAGTAAGTTAGGCAACAACAACATATCAGAAAATATGCTCTATCATCTACTCATTGTTTTTGAAACAGTATCTTTTTATCAAGAATATTACTGATTTCCTTTTATGTGGAAAAGGGGATTATGATAAACAGATAAGAGAAAACTGTATTTCAATCAATATTTTTAATAGCAAGGATCACAACAGTCAGTGTCTTGGGTGTTCTTGGTGTTTTGGGTATCAGCTCAGGTTATTAATCTGGATCAACGTAGCCTTGAGTTTATATATAATGGCAGAATATCCTAGGTTGTCTAACAAGTTAGTATCATATCATTGTGTCTTGATTGCTAATTGTGAATGCCATGGAACTGTGTGCCACAAAGGTACTGGTAGATACCATGAAAGAAAGGTCACACAATGGATCACTGGGGAACATTGGCTATGTTTTGTTAATATATGCAAAAGCAAAATTCAACTGTATCATCTTAGTGCAAAAGATCAATTAATACGTCAGATTATTCTGTTAATCTTTAACCGCTCCTGCAGAGCGCATAAAATAAAGCCCTAAGGGCTATTGGGGAGGAGTTAGGGCGAGCTCTATCCATGATAAAAACTCAGAGGGGCGAATCAGGAGACGCAAAGCGGCTCCTGATTCGCCCCTCCACGTGCTACTCAAGGGCCAAGCGGCCAATGGGGAGGCACGCGAAGCGCCTTCCAATTGTCCCCTCACCAAGACAGACCAAAATTCAATTCACCCAGCCAAGTCTGGCTGCCAGTCTGCTCCTGACCACCGCAGGGAGAGGAGGTCAGTAGGGCTGCCAAGGGGGATGAGAACACAGGCTGCACCAGCCCTTTTTGCCCCAAGGCTGTCCGAACTGTCATGTCCAACTGCAAATTGCCTCAGAACCTGGCAGGAGGTCCCCCCCCTCTGACAGGCCCTGACTGAGGGGAGGGAGGCATTTTCCTTCAGAGAGCAACGCAGGGGAGCCTGAGGGCCTTCCTTTTGAGGGGGGGGACTTTCCCCTTCTGCCAAACAGTTGCCTGACAGGGAGGCCACAGAAAAGCCCCTTCTCACTTAAAATACTGCTCTGGCCGGAGGTTAGACACAGCCAAGCCATGTGTTTTTCTTCTTTGCAACTCTCTGCAGATTTGAGGTCACTGCACAGCATTATTCTGCAGAAGAAACTGGCTCTTTTGTCTCCTGTTTCATCTGCACAACAACCCTGTGCAGTAGGCCTCAAGTCTTTCAATTCAACAACAACCTATGTGGGAGGCCTTAAATGTTTCTTCTCTATCACAACCCTGTCCAAAGTAGCCCTTTCTGCCTGGGGAGCTGATCTTTATACTCTGCAGGTGAGCTGTAATTCCAGGAGCTCCCCAGACCCTACCTATAGGTTGGCTACCCCTGGGTTGGAAATATTCCTGGACTGGAGGTGAGACTTCAAAATTGTACAATGCCTCACAGTCTAGCCTTCAAAGGAGCCATTTTTGCCTGCAGTTGGGAGGGAGTGGTGCAGGAGTGTCCCTCCTGGGCTATGGGCTATGGCCAGCCCTTACCAGCAACTGTTTGTATTCTGGAGTGCAGACAGGCAGACCAGCATCAGTCCTGTGAGTCTGGAAAGTACAGGAAGATTTAAATAAATATTTACAGCCTGAAACTGTAAATAGATAACAAGTATATGTCTGCAGACACATGGTAACTGAAATGACTTATTGGCCTGGCAAATAACCTTGGCCTAGCAAATAAAAAAACAGTATAAAAATCTTACTAAGGTCAAGACTGCTGTGCACAGAGAGTTTTCCTCTTAGGGTTGCCAGCTTCCCTGTGAGGCTCCCTACCCCACCTCCCTCATGGGGAGTCTGCTATGGGGAGAGAAAGGGAAGACAATTGGAAAATGCTTTGAGACACCTGAGGCCTGCTGGGTCACTATGGCCCATTCCCAGTTCTCTGGTTGCCGATCTCTCACAACCCCACATAGCTCACAGGTTGACTATTGTGGAAAGAGAAATGGAAAAGGTGTTTGTAAACCGCTTTGAGACTCCTTTGGGTAGTAAGCAATAGGGTACAAAAATCCGTTCTTCTAAGGAGCAACCATGAAAGAAGCATGTGGGCACATAACATTTTATCAACAGTGAAAAAATGGAAAAGAAGGAACAGGGTGGACACCTGTGTACTGTGACTACCCCATGTGTATTAGGGCAGAGGGGCATTTCAGTGAATGTGGCCTAATTCACACAAGAAGGGAAATGACGCAGAACTGGGAGGAATTGGTTGTCATGTAATCTTCCCCTAAGAGTCTCTAGTCTGATTTTCCCTTCACATATCTGAGGACATGGCTCTGGAAAGCTCATCTGTAACCACTATGCCAAAATTCCCGAAGTTCAGTCCTCTCCCACACTCAACGAACACTCCACACCACAGGTTCTTGACACCCATATCTCCACACCCATACACTCATTTGCCACCATGCCACCACAACCTTCCGCACAACACACACATTCAACCCCATGCCCTTACAGACTGGACAACTCCTCCCCTTCCTCTTCCCACTGCCAAGCTCTAGTGCCCATCGTATTCTTGGATACAACGGGCTTGCCCCTAGTATGCTATATAATGCATGTTAGAATTGAAGCTGCATTACTACATGGAAGTTCCATTGAACTCAGTGTGACTACCTTTTCAGTAAAATTTCTTAGGAATGGGATGTAAAATAAACATTTTTTCTGGTATCCAGTTTATCTATATGTTGGAAGAACATGTGCCAACCATTCTCCTTCCTTCCTTCCTTCCTTCCTTCCTTCCTTCCTTCCTTCCTTCCTTCCTTCCTTCCTTCCTTCCTTCCTGCCTGCCTGCCTGCCTGCCTGCCTGCCTGCCTGCCTGCTCTTCCCAAGTGTTTAGGGTAGGTTGCAAAAAATAGAAATGCAATTCAAACATTTAAAATGTCAGCATTGTTAATTATAAAATAACATTTTAAAATGCATTATAAAATACAACAATATCCAAACTAAGTATTACTAACTATGCCATTTACCCTATCCTGCCTGTTGTCTAGGAAAGAGGGACTATATATAAGTCAACTCCTATAGCAGGCTTTCTCAACCAGGGTTTCATAAAACCCTGGGGTTTCTTGATTTAGAGCAGTGGTCCCTAACCCCCGGTCCAGGGACCGGGACCGGTCCGTAGATCATGCAGTACCGGGCCGTGGCTCCTCCTCATCCTCCTCCTCTGCTACTTCCTTGGGGGCTGCCCTGCCACTCTGCCACCTGCTCACCTTTGGTGCTCTCCAGCGGTCACCATGGCTGGGGCTCCCCCTCGGTGTGGCACTGCACAGCTGCTGCTGGCAGCGCCCCCCAGTGGACGATGGGAAATCAGGGGCACCGGCAGGAAAGCAAGTGGAGCGGGGGCTCAGGCTGCGACGACGTCCCTTGGCAAAAGACTACCCCCCCCTCCTGGCCTCAGTAAAATTGTCAAGTGTTGACCAGTACCCGGTGATAAAAAGGTTGGGGACCACTGATTTAGAGCATTTAAATGTGAAGTGGGTGACAAACAGGTTGGGCACAATTGAAGAAGTGACCCCTTTACTGAAGAACTACTGCCAATGTGATATGCCTTACCTTTAGAAATGAAATTAATACGGGTGATGTTAAATCTTTATATTAAGGTAGGTTGACTGTAGATCTTGATATATTTTTGTGTATAATTTATTTAAATGTAACAGGGTGTACTTTACTGGCTACAGATGAAAATATTATTTTGTTACTTTACACAATGTTGTTGCTTTATTATAGACTACAAGTGCAACCACTGAAGAAGTAACAGAAAGCAGGATTGAATACCTGGGATCCCGTTCTTGTTGCATAATTATTTAAACAACCTAGGATAATAAATCTCAGGAAGATACCACTTTTTGCCTATTGGTTTCGTTTGCTTTTGGGTGTATTTCTACAATTTGCTTTTGGGTGTATTTCTACAAGAAACCAACAGTGTTTCTTTATAAGCCCTATGGCTGAGGCCAGGAAATCAACACCAAGGGTGTATCTGCAGTGACCTAAAATTTTGAGTTAGCACCCTTTTAGTTGTGTGGAATTTCCTCGATTTCACACAAAAATCAGGCTCAGGCACAGATCTAAAGAAAATGCTGCTATCACGCAGCTTTTTGGAGTTCTGGTAAACCACGAATTGTCTCCCTAACTTGGGAGGCAATTTGCGGTAATCCAGTGCATGTGGCAACGTGATGTCCACTGGCCCACAACCTCCCTTCAAAGTGGATTCTCTCTTTATTCCATGCTCTCAACATGCTTTCATAGACCTGCAATCCTGCCTCTCTGCTTCTCCACTTCCTTTTTCGTTCCCCTACACCCTGCCGCCTTTTTTTCCTGGTCGCATTAAGACACATTAATGCTGTTTTCCTCCCCCCTCCTCCCCCCCATCATTTCAGCTTTGAAGTACAGAGTCCAGTGGCACCTTAAAGACCTTGCACCTGTGATACCGCCCAACCTGAAAAAAATTCACATATTTTATTATATTGTCCCTTTTAGGAAAGCATTACGAAAATATTTAATCCTACCTTTACTATCCCATTATACTAGACATTAATCTTTGTCCTCTCATAATAGTGACACTCTAGTTAAATTTTTGCTAAGGGGGGGGGGGTAGAGGATTTGGAGACAGCAGAGGAGGGGAAAAAACCAAGAGGCAAATCTCTGCTAAGAGAAGTTAGGGCTTCTGGAGCACAGTCAATTTAAGACAAGCCTTGCAACCAGGAACCAAGAAGTCTCTGAACTGACACCCTGGCCAATCACGGAAGACTTCTTTGCTACAGCGCTGGAGGCATGAGGCAGCAAGTTAATTCACAAAAAGCAGAGAGCTGCACATTTACTCATGGCAGTTTTTGAAATATCGAGGCTTATATCCACTCCAGGATATCATGGGGGAAACCACAAATCAATCATGCATGTTGCAGAGGGAAAATTTAAAGCACTGAAAATCAAAATGTAAATTGAATTCAGTGCAGATGGGAGGGATTCATTTGAACTGGGACTGGGTAAAAAGCCCCATGCAGAATACACCCTGGAGAAAATGGCCCAGGGAAACACTGACCTCCCTAATTCACAAAACAGCAATGTTTCATCCATATAACACCAACTTGTCCCAGAGGGTAGCAGTGGGGGAAGAGTTCTCGGACCCTTGTGGGAAGAGTTCTCGGACCCTTGTGGGGTACAGAGCTATGGACTGGGTTGCCATCAGTACGCTGATGACACCCAGCTCTATTTCCTTATGGACGGCCATCCGGACTCCCGCCCGGAACCATTTGCCAGATGTTTGGAAGCAGTGTCTGAATGGTTCAAGCAGAGTCGCCTGAAACTCATCCCTTCCAAGACGGAGGTCCTGTGGCTGGGAAGTAGGGGGCAGGATCAGGAAGCGTGGTTACCCACCTTGGCAGGAGTGCAACTTACTATTGTACCCCAAGCCAGGAATTTGGGGGTGACCATTGATGCCTCCCTGACTATGGAGGCACAGGTCAAAAGAGTAGCAGGCCAGGCATTTTTCCATCTTCGCCAGGCCCGGCTACTAGTGCCCTACCTGTCCCCAAAACACTTGGCCACAGTGATCCATGCGACGGTCACCTCCAGAATAGATTACCGTAACTCGCTCTATGTGGGCCTACCCTTGTCCTTAATCCGGCAACTTCAGCTAGTGCAGAATGCAGCTGCTAGGGTCCTCACTGGGACGCCTTGGAGGGCCCACATCCAGCCTGTGCTGAGGCAGCTGCACTGGTTGCCCATTGCTGCCCAGATTCAGTTCAAGGTGTTGGTTTTAACCTTCAAGGCTATACGCAGGTTGGTCCCCACATACCTGCGGGACCACCTACCGCCCTATGTTCCCTGCAGGGCTTTATACTCTGCAGGGGAAAACCTATTGGTCATTCCCGGCCCCAGGGAAGTGCGCCTAGCCTCGACCAGGGCCAGGGCCTTTTCGGTCCTGGCACCTAACTGGTGGAATGAGCTCCCGGATGAGCTACGGGCCCTGCAGGATTTGACATCTCTCTGCAGGGCCTGCAAAACGGAGCTCTTCCACCAGGTTTATGGTTGACGCTGGGACCAGTGGAGGAGAAGTAGGTTGGGAGATCAAAGGAAGGTTGTGAGCCTGTGGATATCACGCCGCCCCATGCTTTCAACGCCTCTAGTTGGGATGGAGAAGTAGGTTGGGAGATCATCCACCATGTTATGGGTTTTTAAGTCTTTTAATGGGGCTGTTTTAATGGGTTTTTAAGACCATGTTACCCGCCACGAGCACATTGGGGAGTAGCGGGATACAAACTGAAGAAACAAACAAACAAATAAATAAATAAATTCCCACTTTGTAAGGTTTTAAAGGAAACAGTTTAATATTATAATTTAACTAACATATGTTAAAACACCTTTAAAAACTTTAAATTAAGTTAATTATTTGTACAGCTCTTGTAGTTACCCACTTTGAATCAGGAGGAAAGGGCAGGCTATAAAAATAAACTACTAGTAGTTGTTATTATTGAAATGAGTCTGGCCATTTTAAAATGCCACAAGAACCCAACCCTATGGTACAGTGGGACCAGGCAATCTTG
This sequence comes from Paroedura picta, assembly GCF_049243985.1. Classification (NCBI taxonomy): domain Eukaryota; kingdom Metazoa; phylum Chordata; class Lepidosauria; order Squamata; family Gekkonidae; genus Paroedura; species Paroedura picta. The sequence continues at coordinate 64,437,069 of NC_135374.1, read as the reverse complement.
TTTTTTTCCTACCATGTCTTTTAACATCCTGAAATAAGTCATTTAAGAAATTATTACAGGAAAATAAGCAGCTCTGTTCCATGCATTAGTCGCTCATGACAGAAGGTCAAATTTGCTTTCTTTGTGCCATTTTACTAACAGAAAGTTTCATTTACAAAACTCTTGTTGAAAGTTATCCAGTTGTTGGGAGAGGCAGTATAAAAATCTAATAAATAAATAAATTACATTTCTTCCTGGCATGTTGTTGTATAGCTCTCAAAAATGGTCTGCTTTAATGACAAAGCAGGAGCTCTGTGCTTTTATCACCTCAAGAAAGAAAAACACTTTATTTGTCAGTCATATCAAGAAAATAGTTGTCATAAATACCTGAGTGTTAACATATAATACCTGGATCTATGGATTGAAATCAGTGGACTTAGAAAGATGTCTCTTTGCTTAGGATTGAACTGTTAAACATTCATTTCTTACTTCTTCTAAACTATAAATTATTTAGATTTCTGATCAAAATAGACACTGTTTAGAAGTAGGTCCCTTATCAGTTATGTATTTTCAATTCCAATGAATATTCAGCATTGTCTTGACTCAGAGAAAATAATAAAGAGACTGAGATTGGCACAGTAGGAGAAGTACATTTATTTATTTTTTAACCCCCACTTTCCCATTAAGATGTTCTGAATGGCTAACGAAAATCAAAGTGACACCAATACAAAATAGAAGCCTATGGGTATGTACTTCCCATACGTGGCTGCGGGCAATTTGTACTGTCAAGTGGCTATAGTACAGATGAGAAATGAAGGCTCTTCCCTCAGCCCAGGGTGTTGGCATTCTGTCTGGCAGCAATAGAAATGACTAATGGAAGGCTGGCCCTTGGGCTCTTCCTGAGATGGTTAGCAGCAGCAGAGATGGCAAATGCAGAAATCTGAAGGCATTTTGGAAGAGGGGTTGCTGTGCACGATGTTTTGTACTTGTTTATATTATTTTGTATGATTTTTAAAACATAACACCTGACATGCTTGTTTAATGATCTGAGCTGACAGTAGAGTAAAAGAAATATATCTGTTCAACATGGGAAATATGCATTTCTTAAACAACTTGCAAGTCTTTTAAAAATCATTGTTCTATTTCAGCTGTAAGTTCCCACATGTGTAGCATCATGCCCTGTAACAAAAAGAACATCATTCATCTAGGAATATTTCATAAACTTTTGTTTTGAACAGCACTTTATAATATAACAAAAGTCTTGCAGTAAATGTTCAGTTTAAAAAGGCAAAAAGTGGAGGAATAATGATAGATTTTTAGCAGTAAAGGGTAGCTTCTGAAAGGGTCTTATGACACCATCCATAAATGCATGCTGTAATGTAAAACCATGTCGTAGTTTTAATTTATTTACAGAAGCAAAGAAAAAAAACATGGCTGTGTTTCAGTTTAAAGGCCCAGTGATCGGCAGAATTTCAATCAATTTCTCTTCTGCCCAGAAATAAATTGTAGCACTAAAAAGTGCTGATCAAGGCTTTTGATGTTTCCCAAGGTTTTTTGTTTCTGACATGTATACCATTTCATTTTTAGTGTGAGATTTCTATTTTATTCCCTAGGCCCCAATTGCTCTTTTGAATGCCCAACAAATTAGACTGATTCACCTTTGTTATAACACCAAGATTTAATCCTGCATGTTCACATTGTGACAGATACAACCAACGTTATCTGAAGATAGATCATGTCTAAAATATCCTAATTGCTATATTTCAGAGACATCTATTTCCCATCTTACAGGGATGTGTCAATGAGAATATCCAAATAGTATATTTCATTTTATCCACTTGGTGCCTCTTAATAATTATGAAACAGCCTTGGGGGACGGACTGTCTGGCCTCTGCAGGGCCAATCAGGGTGAAGCCAGCTGCACCCTGAATGGCTCTGCCCCTGCAGCTCCCGCCCTCCCTCACCAAGCCTTTACCCCTTGCCTTGCAGACATGCCTGGCTGATACAGCCAGTCAGTCAGTGACTCCTCTGCTCCACTTGCAGGGCCCCAGGTAAGAGGCCCGGCCAGGGGGGAGCGCTTCCCAAAGGCTTGGAAAAGCCTCGCACAGTCACCGAGTATGCTTTCAAGGTCTTTGGGAAGCCTTCCGCCTGAGGGGGGTTGGGGGGAGAGGGGGAGCTTCCCAAAGGCCTGCACAGGCCTTCCACAGGCCCCGGGTGTGCTTTCAGGGCCATTGGGAAGCCATCCGGCTGGGGGGGGGAGGGAGTGCTTCCCAAAGGGCTGCAAAGGCCTTGCTGCCACCCCGGCTGTGACCTTTTCAAAGCCCGTTCTTATGAACGGGCTTTGCCACTAGTATAAAAATAATTTATGGGCAACTGAAGGTTTGTTTTGTAATTCTGACTAACTGGTAGTGGGGATGTGGAATAGCATAATATAGCCTAATTTCATCAGATTGCAGAAACTAAACAGGGCCAGTACTTGGATGGGAGACCACCAAGGACGACTTTGCTGAAGGAGGCAGTGGCAATTGGCAAAGCACCTCTGCTGAATCATCTGCTTTGAAAAATTCATAGGGTCACCATAAATTGGCTGCAACTACCACTTGACAGCTCTTTACACACAAACACACACCCACACTCAGTAGTGATGGTTTTAACTACTCTACAGTGCTATTTACTTTATTAATTTGCTCCAGTTTTATTGTCATTTTAATTAATTTGTAATGACTAGAATTTTGAGGTAGGTTGGACTGCAGAGTAAATACTCTGTCATTAAATGATGATGATGATGATGATGATGATAGCCATTCGGTTGTTGACTGAGTCTTAGTGATCCTATGTCTGTTCAAATTGTACGAATTTGTAATGTGTTTTTCTTCAGATACAGAAGCTGAAAATTATTTCGGTGCTATATGGAGAATCAAATTCCTGTGCACACCAATGAATCTTTTGGGGTGCTCTTTTTCAAACTGGGCTGGTATGTTTAAAGAAATAATATATACAGCTCTGTTTGGAGTGTGAACTCTACCATGATTCTATTTACCAATGCCCTAATACAGTTAGGGCCATCCAGTCCTTGGCTGAATCTTTAAATCATCCTATTAACTTTCTCTTTTCCTACCTACCCACTTTGTAATTGGGAGTGGTTTTATTTGTTAAAACTTAGTGAATTTTAGTTTTGTTACTGTTTAAAGTATTAAACAGTTCAATCCCAGCAGCCAGCTCAAGACTCAGCCTTCCATCTTTCCGAGGTCGGTAAAATGAGTACCCAGCTTGATGGGGGGTAAACAGTAATGACTGGGGAAGGCACTGGCAAACCACTCCATATTGAGTCTGCCATGAAAATGCTAAAGGGCATCACCCCAAGGGTCAGACATGACCTGGTGCTTGTACAGGGGATACCTTTTACCTTTAAAGTATTAAATAATCATATGACATAAGGATTGGAAAAGGTCAGTTTACATTCCAATCCCAAAGAAGGGCAATGCCAAAGAATGTTCAAACTACCGCACCATTGCACTCATTTCTCATGCTAGCAAAGTTATGCTCAAAATCCTACAAGCTAGCAATATGTGGGCCGTGAACTTCTAGAAGTACAGGCAGGATTTCGAAGAGGCAGAGGAACTAGAGATCAAATTGCCAACATATGCTGGATCATGGAGAAAGCTAGGGAGTTCCAGAAGAACATTTACTTCTGCTTCATTGACTATGCTAAAGCCTTTGATTGTGTAGAGCACAACAAACTGTGGCAAATTCTTAAAGAGATGGGAATACCAGAGCATCTTATTTGTATCTTGAGAAACCTATATGCATGTCAAGAAGCAACAGTGAGAACCAGGCATGTAATCACTGATTGGTTCAAAATTGAGAAAGGAGTTCGGCAAGGCTGTATACTGTCGCCTTGCCTATTTAACTTGTATGCGGAGCACATCATGAGAAAGGCGGGGTTAGATGAGTCACAAATTGGGATCAAGATTGCAGGGAGAAATATCAACAACCTCAGATATGCAGATGATACCATTCTAATGGCAGAAAGTGAAGAGGAACTAAAGAGCCTGTTGATGCGAGTGAAGGAACAGAGTGCAAAAGTTATCTTGAAACTCAAAATCAACGAAGATCATGGCATCCAACCCTCTCAATTCCTGGCAAATAGATGGGGAAGAAATGGAGGTAGTGACAGATTTTATTTTCCTGGGCTCCAAGATCACTACAGATGGGGACTGCAGCAAAGAAATTAAAAGACGCTTGCTCCTGGGGAGGAAAGCTATGGTAAATCTAGACAGCATCCTAAAAAGCAGAGGCATCATCCTGCCAACAAAAGTGCATCTAGTCAAGGCTATGGTATTCCCAGTTGCAATGTATGGCTGCAAAAGTTGGACCATAAGGAAGGCTAAGCGTCAAAGAATTGAGGCTTTTGAACTCTGGTGCTGGAGAAGACTCTTGCGAGTCCCTTGGACTGCAAGGCGAACAAACCGGTCAGTCCTAGAGGAGATCAGCCCTGCCTGCTCCTTAGAAGGCCAGATCCTGAAGATGAAACTCAAATACTTTGGCCACTTTGGAATGAGGTGGCTGGATGGAGTCACTGAAGCAGTCGGTGTAAACTTAAATGGACTCGGGGGAATGGTAGAGGACAGGAAGGTCTGGAGGATCATTGTCCACGGGGTGGCGATGGGTCAGACACGACATCGCAGCTAACAGCAACATGACATAAAACCACCATACTGGGTTACCATCTCAAAGTAACTGACTCTAAAACAGCCCCAAACAGTTGTTTATTTACAGGATCCTGGTCACTTCTCCAATTAATGGTGAGGGTTATATGAGTGAAAACCCTTTTTATTTGTAGGAAGGCAACCAGTTAGGGATGCCAGTCCCCAGGTGGGACCTGAGTATCCTCTGGAATTATAGCTCATCTCCAGATGACAAAAATCAGTTCCCCTGGAGAAAATGGCTGCTTTTGAGGGCATTATACTCCACTGAGGTCCCTCCCTGCCCCAAATCCCACTAATTCCTTGTTCCACCCCAAAGTCTCCAGGTATTTCCCAACTTGGAGCTGGCAACCCTACAATGAATCACTGGTTCTGCCTTCACAGTAGCCCCACCTACTTCCTGAGGCACATCTGGGAAAGTGCCTGTATATACCAGGTTACCCAGATTACCCACAAGCAGTACACTAGAGACCTCAGAGGGTGAATCTGCACCAGCGGACACCTCCAGGACACCGCCGGTGTGTTATGCCAGAGCAACTTGCTGTGCTGCTTCTTGTGTCCCCTTGGGGAACACATTTCAGTAGTGATCTGCCGCTATTTGCATCCTCACAGGGGACACATTTCGGCAGCGGTTCCAGTCTGCTGCTGAAATGTGTCCCCACAGAGGATTGCAGCTGTGGCAGAAAGGATTGGCCATGTGGCAGGGGGGGGGGGCGGTGGTTTTTTTTTTTTTTTTTTTTTTTTTGCAGGAGTGCTTAAGGGAATGTGGAAAATATCCCCACCTAAACCTGCACACCTTCAAATGACCAAGTTGGTTTTAGTTATGGTCTAGCTTGTAAGTGGTCAAACAAAAATAGAGTCCAATAGCACCTTTAAGATGAACAAAGATTTATTCAAGGCGTGAGCTTCCAAGTGCATGCACTATGTGGTCAGTAAGACAGTGTTAACAAATAGTTGCGCCTTCCTACAAATAAAAGGGGTTTTCACCCATATAACCCTCACCATTAATTGGAGAAGTGTCCAGGATCCTGTAAATAAACAACTGTTTGGGGCTGTTTTAGAGTCAGTTACTTTGAGATGGTAATCCATGTTCCTTTAAAGCAGGGTAAGGCAGCCTAACGCACACCAGACCCAGGAAGGGGACAACCCAGTGGCGATATCATGTGGAAGTGGGAATTAGCCCCGCTTCCAAATGAGCACCCTCCTGGTCTTTTCTGCCTGTGTGGAATCAGACAGAGTGACAGTAACCTCTGGAGTTGATCTTGATAGTGTTATCATTGATGCTGGAGCCCTATGCTAATTCAATCAATCCGTAATAAAGAACTGCAGCCCTATTTTCACAGTGTTATGTCATGCTCCCAGTATCATCATGAAAATGCAGCTCCAATAGACCACAACTCCAGCAGCAACTATCGGGTATCTTGTGGGCAAATATTTACATGGACCTAACTTATTTGCCTCTATTCTTTCTCTTTCTATCTATATCTATAATCTATAACAGTCTATACAATACCATTTTAGTGGTTCAGTGTCACTGTGTTTGCGAATGTATTTGGGGACACTTCTCACAGAAAACAACTACATTTGACATTTGTCTTTTACTAAACAAAACGGATAAGCGATGGCCAGGAGCTAAGAAAGCAACTCCCCACCCAAACCATCACACCTTCAAGCAGCAGTGACCAAGTTGGTTTAGTTATGGTCTAGCTTGCAAGTGGTCAGCCAGGTAATGCTAACAAAACCTGTGGTGAATACATGCTGCTATTATAGAGGGTGGCTGGGGAGGTAGAATAGAAATCTTGGGTGATTTCGACTATTTCACTTCTCCCCCTCTCCTGCAGTGAATCACAACAATACCTTGTTTTCACAACACCCACCCACCCATAAAAAGTTTATCCTCTCTTCTTTAGAAGGGCTCAATACTTAGTAGTCTTGCAGATAAGACTAGGAATGTAACAACTTATAGGTTAGCACTGCAAAACACTGCTTTAAAACAGTTATGCTTTTACACACCCAAAATGAAAGGCAGGGGATTTCTATCAGAGAGAAATTAAGAATTATTTCTGCTTGAACCCAAGAATGTCAGCCTATTGAAATAGGGTTAAGTTGTCTCTTGGGATATTTTCTTTGATTCCTTCACAAGTCCCTAATCAACTACTTCTCCAAGATAACTCAGGATACCTTCTCTATCCCTTTGCCTTTATTGACCCCTGAGCACTATGTACATATACTATAGATGTCTGGATTCCTTTCCTTTACCAGGCAAAACCTAACTAATCTGGTAGTTTCCCCTGTTCCTCAGTTACTTCCCTCAGTTCTGTTTAAGGAAATGATTGAATTCCCCCCATATAACTCTCATCCTGCCTCCCAAAGGTTCCACAGCCTCTCATTGGTGGATGCCATTTAGTATCTGCCTAGTCACCTTATAGGCATAGATTTACTGGGATGCTGAACTAGAGGCCGTCTGTCACACACCACTTTGCAGGACACCCAACATCAATATTATATATTTAGCCTGCATTCTCTAATACATGCTCCTCTCACTTTTGAGTTGTATAAAGATATACTTTTACACTGCATAGTGATAGAGCTGGAGATGTAGAAAGCAAACCTTGGTCTGTTTCCTAAGGCTTCGTGCAAAGATGCAGCAAAGGAGGTTTAGCAAGAACTGTTTCTTTGTCCATATCCAGTTCAGTTCAATTTCAGCTATTGCTAGCATCCAGTTCAGTTTTTTCTTGTTGCACATTTGAGGTTCAAATACATTTCTTGTTGACTATATTGCAGATGTGTGGCTTCATGATACCCAGGGATACCAGCCTCCAGGTAAAATACAAAGAAACACAAACTAAGAAACTAAGGAAGGGAATTTAAAGCTAAATTTACTTTCTTAATTATTTACATTGTTACCTGATTACAGCAGCATGCTGATTATCATAAGACTAGAAATTAAGCCCGCTGTTGCTGAAATACAGCGGGCACTAGAGCAGGGGTAGTCAACCTGTGGTCCTCCAGATATTCATGGACTACAACTCCCATGAGCCCCTGCCAGCAAATGCTGGCAGGGGCTAATGGGAATGTTAGTCCATGGGCATCTGGAGGACCACAGGTTGACTACCCGTGCGCGAGAGCATAGGGAAGAATAAGGGAGGAAAGGAAGGTTGAAGAAGAAGAAGAAGAAGAAGAAAGTTGGTTCTTATATGCTGCTTTCCCCTACCCGAAGGAGGCTCAAAGCGGCTTACAGTCACCTTCCCATTCCTCTCCCACAACAGAGGGAAGGAGGGATGGGATTGAGAAAGGGAAGGATGGAAGGAGGGATGGGATTGAGAAAGGAGGGAAAGAGGTGGGTGAAGGGATGAATAGAAGGAATAGAGGAAGGAAGGCAGGAAGTGTGTTAGAGAGGAAGTGGGAAAGAGAGCAATTGAGAGGGAGAAAGAGATAGGCAGGAAGTAGATGGAGAAGTAGAGGAAGTCAGGAAGGAAAGAAGGAAGAAGGAAGGCACGCAGGGAGGTAGGTGGTCTTGGAGGGGACAGGGGTGTGTGTGAAGGGGGGAGTCAGGAGGGGGGCGAATTGGGAGGGGGAGTTGGGGGGGAAGAGATAGAGAGATAGAGGAAGGAAGGCAGCCAGGGAGGTAGGTGGACTTGGAGGGGAGTGGGGGGAAAGGAGGGGGGTATTTGAAGGGCCCGTTGGGGGTTGGAGTCGAGAGGGGGCGATTTGGGAGGGGGAGGGGGGAGGGGCGGGAGAAGGCTCTCGGCCGGGGGGGCAGGGCAGTCTTCTGCCGGGCCCAGTAGCTCCCTAGCAGCATTGAGGACGCTGCCCGGGAGTGCCTGGGCCCGGCAGAAGGCTCTGTGCGGCGGTGGGGGGCGGCTGCAAAGGTGGCCTGAGGCCGGCAGAAGGCTGCTGAGCAAGGGCCCTGGGGCAGGAAAGGAGCAGGGAGGCCACGTTCGCAATGCCGCGTCTCTGCTCCTTTCCCCAGTGGCAGGAGAACCCGGGTGGAGGACTCACCGTGCGGCCATCCCTCCGTGTCTCGCGGTGACTCCTCGGCCGGGCTAGGCGAGGCTGCTTGGCCCTGGATGGACACTCAGAGGGCCCAATCAGGAGCCGCTTCGCAAGTTTTTATCCCGGACAGAGCCCACCTTTTCTCCTCCCACATTGCCCTTACCCTTTTATTTAATACCGCGGAAGCGGTTACAGATTGTTACTTTCCTCCAAATAAATCATTATGGAGACAAATCTTTTATTCTCAGGCCACTTTTGTATACCTGTGTGCGTGTCTTTTAAGTGCCATCAAGTTGTTTCCAAGTGATGGCAACTCAATGGATTGATAACCTCCAAAATGTCCTATTGTTAACAGCTTTGCTCAGGTCTTGCAAACTGAAGGTTGTAACTTTCTTGTTTGAGTCAATCAATCTCTTCCTCTTTACCTGCTACCTTCTAATTTTCCTAGCATTATTTTTTCCCGATGCAAGTCAAATTCCATGTCTCCACAACTTCCTTAGAAATGTGAACATGAAACCACAAATGAACAGCTGTAAAAGGTAAAGGTAAAGGTATCCCCTGTGCAAGCACCGAGTCATGTCTGACCCTTGGGGTGACGCCCTCCAGCGTTTTCATGGCAGACTCAATACGGGGTGGTTTGCCAGTGCCTTCCCCAGTCATTACCGCTTACCCCCCAGCAAGCTGGGTACTCATTTTACCGACCTCGGAAGGATGTCAACCTTGAGCCGGCTGCTGGGATTGAACTCCCAGCCTCATGGGCAAAGCTTTCAGACGGCTGCCTTACCACTCTGCGCTACAAGAGGCTCTTGAACAGCTGTAATGTATAGCTATTTAACAAAGGCACCTTCCCACTTTCCCACCCACGTTTGGTTGAGGAATTGTATAACCATCATTTCACTCATTTGCATCCAAGTAGTGCTGTACTTGCTGTGTTTAGGAATTCATTATTAGCAATCCTTATGGCTTTCCTCCATGGGTCTGTTGCTGTTAACACATATTTTGGGACATTTTTTAGCAATACAAAAGTCTTATTTGTGTTACTGCTAATAAGATGACTACAGAAATATTTGGCTTTGCTGCAGGGTATAAGATTCAGAATATATATTCCTGATTTTTTCTGGCATTATATAACATCTGCATTTGCTCTAAACAAAAAATAAAACACTTACATTCAGGGGGGGGGGGAAACCCTGCTGCCTCCCAGTCCTGCTTTGCAAGTTCTCTCTGGATCTTTTTTGCATTATTTGCTCAAACATTACCAGGAATCCCTTTATTCCGAGCACTCCAAATTCTGGCTTTGTGTGCATCTCCAGTCTACTTGAATTATCAGAGAGCTGAACACTCCCAGTCAACATCCAGATGCAGAAGAGGTTTTTGCTTTTTGATGATTCTTCTTTTCTGCCTCTCTAAAGCTCCATCTGCACATTACAACATCCTTGTATAAGTCAGGGAACAACACAAGAACCTCCCAGATGCATCCAGTTCCTTTCTGTTTACCACCATAGCATGCAGGCAGAAGTAGCCTTAGTCTACAGCACCTCAAGCCATTTTTGCACCTGCAAACTGCCCAATGGGATAAAATTCCCATTATACATGTGATAACAAGTCTATTGGCTATTCCTCAATAAGCACAATGACACTATAAATGGGTAGATGGTCTGTAACTGCTCCTTCTTCCCTCAGGTTCACATTGCATAAGGCAGTGGTCCCCAACACCTGGGCCGTGGCCCGGTGCTGGACCGCGAAGGCCTCGGCACAGGGCTGTGGCTCCCTCTCCCTGCCTCCCCCCGAAGTGAGAAGCTTGCCAGGCTGTGAGCAAATCGGCCGCTGAAGCATCTGATTAGCTTACGGCCCGGCAAGCTTCTTGCTGTGGGAGGGGGAGGGAGAGGGAAGTGCAGGCACCGGAACGGTGGCAGCGCAAATGCGCATGCGTGAAACTGCCGCGCATGTGCATTTGCGGCCCTGCTGGGCGCAAACACACATGTGCAGCAGGTCTGCGCATGCATGTTTGCGCGGGGGTTGCCCGGGTCGCCCTCCCCTCAACCCCTCGGCAGCAGTCCGCAATTCAAAAAAGGTTGCAGACTACTGGCATAAAGGGTTTGTCTGGATACTGGGACTGTATACAGGTATCTGTGCATTCTTAGCATTTCTCACTAAATTTGAACATTATTGCATTTGCCTGTAACCCTGTTCTACTCCAATATACTTTCTTTGGTCATCCTGCTAAATTCCTGCTTGTGTTTTGCTTTGATGTCTGCCTCAAAGTTTTCATCTTTTGATTCTAAGATTCCTTTAGAAATGTTGATTATTGCTCATGTGACTACTTGTGAAAAACTAAAGGCATTTCCGCACATTAGCTAAAATAGTGTCATGCCCACAGAATGGCAAAACACGAAATTATATCACACCTCCCAGGCCCTCCTCACCTTTTTTCTTGTCTCGCCTTATACACGTCACGCTTCTGCCTGTCAATCAAACCAGGCAACCAATCCCCTTCCTCCATATTTTGAAGCAGTTTAAAGGTCCCACAATGCCCGCTAATGTTTTTTAACTCAAACTTATCCATTGTAATGCCTATGCATGGAATCATAGATGCATAGTGCTTTTGAATGCCACTTTCAAGAGCCACGCTTTCTGTCACAAACAAATATTTATTTGTCTTTATTCACCACTTTGGGACCCCATCCCCACCAGTCCCTGGCCCGGCACAGCGTCTCAGAAGACCCGTGGCAAGGGAATGTGGAATCTTCCTCATTCCCTGGGACGCTGAGGGCACCAGCAGGAGCTGGGTCGGGCCTGTGCTGTCCTTTTGGCCCGGCCCTGGCCCTGACCTACGGTGTCCCTGCAGGGACACCACATGCCCCTTTCAGCGCCACATAGCCACATAGCTACCCAGGGACTCCCCCCAACCCCAACTTGGTGGGACAGCGACATGCCACTACCCACCATTGTGTGGTGGGGCCCCCATTTTCCCCGCTCCCCACCCCAATGCTGCTGCCTTCAGGCAGCGTGCCAGGCTTTCCAGCCCCGGTGTTGTGCATATGCATGCACTACGCTGGGGTAGCCCATATACTCTGGAGGATTCCTCCTCCATGAGTACACAGGATGTGCCAGGGCTTGATGCCGTGGCACAATGCCTGGCAGCAGCCTGGCATGACTGCTGCTGTGCATAATGGGTTTAAGTGATTCCCAAAGAAGTGCTTTAAAATGGAGGATGTAGCAACCAGTCAGCGGGCTGGATGCTGGATGTGGGCAACATCATGCAGAGTGGTCGGAATATAATGCCTACATTAAATTGTCATAATGCTACATTTAACAGGAGCAGAAATCACATAAATTTGCCCCTCTTTTAGAACAAGAGTGAGAAGTAGCAGAAGAAAGGTTTCACTCTTATGCTTGGCTTTATCAGACTGAAGCAGATTTGTGTCCAGCAACATGTCTTCCCAAACAAATATAGTAACAATAAAATGAGTCTTTGTGAAACTTGAACCAATATATACCAGGTGTAACTAAGTCCACTCAATGATTCACATTGCCCCTTTAGTTAAATAAGATTGCCTTTTTTGCTGACAGGAACTTCATATTTTATACACAACTCGGGTACAACATTGAAGAGGGGAAGAATGAATCACCAGGCACTCTGGTGAGCATGTGAAAAGGACCAGTTATTAGACATTCCTCTCTGCTTCATATGTGTTGAACATCAGTATACTCAGAAGAGCTACATTTGAATCTAAAAACCTTAAATACCAACGAGATTTCCAAGGTACCTGATGGACACGTTGACTACCAACACTTCTACCCTGGAAATCTTGTACTTTAAGGTAGTAGACTCTAGTAGACTCTATTGCACACCAACATAGCTACACAACTGAAACTATCAGTGTAGCCAATGTAATTTGAAATCTAGAAGATGACACAAGTGAGGAATATTTGTTGCCTGATAATAAAGGTATTCTCTTTATCTCTATCACTGTCCAGTATCAGTATGGGATACTTGTGTGTATAATGTGCCTTCAAGTCACAGCTGAGTTATGGGAACCCCAGCAAGGGTTTTTCAAGGCAAGGGAGAAGCAAAGGTGATTTGCCATTGCTTTCATCTATAGTCTTCTTTGGTGGTCTCCCATCCAAGAACATCTGGAGTTCTAGCTTTGCTAGTGGACCTCCCGATGGCACCTGGAGTTTGGTTACTGTGTAACAGAGTGTTGTACTGGATGGACCACTGGTCTGATCCAACATGACTTCTCTAGTTTTCTTATGTTCTCTTAACTAGGGCTGACCAAGTACAGCTTACAAGATCTGATGAGATGAGGCTGTACCACACTACCCCCGTCCTCCAAGAGATATTTAGTAGTTTCCAAATCAAGCTGATTGTTGGAGTAGATGTTCAGGAATTCCTGGGCTAGATTTTTGTTCATAAGTTTCTAAAAGTTATTTTCAACAATTTGCAATAGAAAATTAGGAATCAAGGCAGTCAGTGAAAAAGTAAAACTTGTGTTTGCTTTGAATGATTGCATAATTATATTGTCTGACTAAAATTCTGCTGTGCACAAAGTTCAGGCTACTTGTTGCAGCCATGGAAACAGCTCTGCAGGGAGAGTTCTGTAAAACGTAGATCCCAGTGAATAACACTGCTTTAGATATCACTATTGTGAGGAAATGAGAGCTATAGTTTAAGACAATACATTGGGGGAGGGGGTAGAGAGTCAAATTACCTTTGTAGGTACCAGGTTCATAAACAGAAGGAGGGGCAATAGGAGATATTTCCCCTTCTTTTTAACCTCTTTCTCCATTCCCAATGAAGTGTATTACATTTTAAGATCACTGTATTAGCCATCAATAAGTGAAATTGTTAAATACATGAATCATTTGAAATCGCCAGGAGTTTCCCAATCTGGAGCTGACAAGCCTAGCCCCTTGTCCCCTGGCTATGGCCAAGAGGGACCTGACAGCCCTACTATTAGGTGATGTTTTTTAGCTCCATGCCACTGAAAGCTTCAACTGCCCACTGAAGGACAAACGGATAAGTAGGGTTGAAGGAAAGGAGAAAATAAGCAAAGAATTCAGGAAAAAAAGGTTCTAAAGAAGCCTCATAGAACTTAAGGGTGGCTATATGGTTTGTTAGAAAGGAAAGACATTCAGATTAGGGTGTGCTAAGAAATCATATACTGTATTTGCCGGCATATAAGACGACCCCCCTACATTTCCACTCAAAATATAGAGTTTGTTATATACCCGGCCGGCCCCTGCATCTCCCTGTGACCGGCACTAGTGCACAAGTGCTGATGCTCGCCGCAGCCATGCTGATAACCCACCGTGGCCGCGCTGGATGCCGCGCGATACTGGATGGAATGTAGAATGAGGTGGGCGGGCATTGGGAGGCCGCTATGGGCAGCTCTGTCTATCCCAACTGAAGTGCACCCAGCGTATAGGACGACCCCCCCACTTGGAGGCATGTTTTTCAGTGGGGGAAAGTAGTCATATACGCCAGCAAATACAGTAGATTAAAGAATGGCAATGTAACCAATATCAATATTTACAAGATATATGTGACTATCCAGGCCCAAAGAAAAGATACATGACAAGTGATTTTGCATTTCCATTAGAGAAAAGAGAAGAGCATGTTAGCCTTTTCTTTGTCAGACTTTGCTCCCATGAAACTCCTTCCCTAGCAGCTTTTATATCCCTAGTGTTTTGGACACATTTTTGTGAGGTAAACATAGGTTTAGAACATCTGCAAGAATAAGAGCAGTTGGGGGAGGGATTGTTAGATGAAAATGGAGCAACACAGGGAGGTTTCCTTCCCTCTAGTTCTCATTCTACAGTGTGTTATACAAGCTACCATCAGATTTTTATTCCTGGACATTCCATTGGATTTTGGTGTTACATGTCGTTTGTCCTTAAGTAGACTGGGAGCTTACAGACAAGCCAACCAGGCTTGTGTTATTAATCTCCCATTGCGGCATTTAGGCTATCAAAGATGGTTTAAAAAACCAGTATGCATGTGTTGGTTTCCTCCCCTCAAACTAGGTGGTGATATAAAACAAATACTTGTTGAAGCTGAACTGAAACTGTTGCCCAGGGAAACTGGGATGCTGAACAATGTAGTTAAAATTTAAAAGCCAATTACCCTGTACTCTGAATGCCCAGGATCTAAAGTGTTATGTTTGTCTTCATTTCTCCCCCTGATGTTATGAGTTCTTTTCCACAAGGACAGGATTTCAGCTGGTGTACAGCAGCCTAGTAATACTGTCACATCATCTACCTAAGATGAGAAATATGAGAGACTACCATTTCTGCTTTAGTGGTTGCCCTTCTTCCAAGTGTTTCTTAGACTGTGAGTTGGGCTTCACCATCAGCAAAGTCTCAGGGCATGGTGATGGTGGACAAAGAATTCAAGGACCAAAGGATGGGACCAAAACCAAGGAAATGTCTTCATTTTACTTTTGGTGAAAGAGGCAGAATGGAAGCTAGGACCCATTACTGATCATTCAGTCAGGCAAATGAACAGCAGCTGGCTCTACACTGTAGCCATTGCTCTACCTATCAAGCACAGGAGGAGGGGATAAAAGTCCTATATGGTGACAGTGGGCATGTCAGGTGAAAGAAGAGAGGTGCCTTCCATGAATACCACTGATAGTACCTAGAGGGGCAGGGGAGTCTGTGACCTGATGCTTCACAGTGCAAGCTCTCACAGGTCTCCCAAAATTGAAAGTTTCCTGAAACTGCAAGTGATCAGTTCCCCTGAAGAAAACTGCAGCTTTAGAGCGTGGACTGTATGGCATCATATCCCCACTGAACTCCCTGGGCCTTTCCACACAAGGACCAATGTTGCCAATTGGTTTCACAAAGCGGAAATGCTATTTTAAATAGTGGAATCTCGGTGTTCCGTATACCTGCATTTGTAGTGGAATCCAGTAGCGTTTCATTCGTTCCCCACAGGTTTCCGGTCTAGCAAAAATTGCTAGAAAGGAAGCGATTTTTTCTGTGCTTGTTCCTGCCCCTGGCCATCAATCAAACGAACAGCCAATGTGTGGTTGTTATCATGCTCCGAAAAAGCCCCTTCCCCTTTAAACACAGGTTTAAAAAAAACACACACACACACACACATGTTGCAACGAATATGCCTTGATTCTTCCTAACGTGGAGACCCATCTAGCTGGTGTGTGAGCTGGTGAGTCATCGTTATCACGCTCCCCCGAGTGAAAAAAAATACCCCCCTCCCGCACAGGCGCGATTTTCAGCCGAAAATAAAGGGAACTTGCAAACAGGGTGCTGTGTTGTGCTTGGGGACTTAGGGGAGCTTTAAAGCACTTCTGTGGAGGGGACTGTAGCCGGAGAAGCCTCGCTGGGTGTATGAAGGCTCGCTGGTTCGTTGCTTTGCCCACTTGCTCCAAGGGAAAAAAAATGGCGATTGCTTCGCTGGAAGTTCGGAGGAGAGAGCCAGCGGGAAGGACTTTGTTGCAGCCGCTACATTGAGAACGCACAGGTCTTTTTCGCAAGTGTTGCAGGTTGTTGGCAGGAGTGTAGTGATTTTCTGAGTGTGAATCCACTTTTCTGGATTCACCGGAAATCGCTACAACGAAGCGATTTTAGCGCTAGTGTTGCAGGACTGTTGCAGATTGTGTGCGACGTCATGCGGAACGGCAAATTAGTAGCGTTTACCATTTGTAAGCCTTCTGCTACTTTGAACTCGTGCGGAATGGCCCCCTCTCTTCCCCCAACTCGGCCCTCCCCAGAATTTGCCCCCAGATCTCTGGAATTTCACAGCCCAAGGTAGGCAACTTTATTTTGGAGCTAAAACTTCTAGGCTATTTGCTTTTGTTCTTATATATATGTACCAGAGACAATTCTTATAGTACCTTTTCTGACATTTCAGATGTTAGTCTGCAGTAGAAGGTCAAGATTTGAATCTAGCAGTGTGGTATTTTATTGTATATATGCATATATGTAATTAAAGTTGCCATGTCCTCCCTGGCCACTGACAGGGGATGGGAATAAGGAAATTCCTGGAGAGTTGAGGGAGGAATCTGGAGAGGATAGAGTACAATGTCATAGAGTCCATGATTCAAAACATCCATTTTATCTATGGGAACCCATCTCTGAAGATGCACTGTAATTCTGGAGGATCCCCAGGTCCCACCTGGAAGCTAGCATTCCTATGTAATGTAATGGAACAGTGTGATCCTCTCCTAATATGTGTGTAATGTATTTTGGTCCTGTGGGTAGAGCTCTTGTTTCAGTCTCCAGTTTTCTATGTTAGCTGAAATTGTTGATTGTTGTTGTTCCCTGCAAATAAATGACTAATGTTTTGAGCCAGCTTGTCTCTGCTGAATGGATCTGAGAACAGTTGCCTGAGTGAATACCCTAACATGGAAATCCACAGCCATAGGGGGACATTGCAAGCAGCATCTGAAAGACTTCTAGGCTATAATGCATTCAATAGTCAAAGTTCTCCAAAGGATCTAAGGGAGCGTTTACTGTTGTGAGCTTATACCTTGGAAATGTTGCTGGCCTTTAAGGTACTACTAGACTCAAATCTTGCTCTTACCTGACTCTGGAAATTTTAAAATGGCTCTCTTTGACGTGCCAATTGTCCAGGGAATGTCATTCAATGAACTAATATTATACCGTGACAACTGAACTATCACATTACTGCCCAACAATTGATTTAGGACACAATTAAAACAAGATTCTTTCCTCCCATCCTCCCAAGTAGAGTTTTAAATTCTTGTATTGCATTGGTGAATGAGCCTGTGAGTGCAATGCCACCAATTCACCATTCAGTTTTTACAGGTGTTTGATTGGATGATAAATGAAGGCGGTCAGGACAACAGCAGGGGAGAGAGCCTGAGCAACATTTTTCCGACCACACCAATTTTTATGAGATGTGAACTTCCCCCAAATATTGCAGTAACAAAATACAGAAACCAGTACAGATCATGGGACATTCTTTTATAATTCTTATGCAGCTAATTGTGCCAAAAATTGCAGGTCTGGATGTGCCTCTACAGTGAATGAAATATTTTTTGTGTACATAAACAGTGGGACTTCCGTATTCATTCTCTTGTGGGTTATAGTAAAAGAAACTATTAGCAACCAAACTATATTTCCCAAAACTTAAGACCTTCATCATGACAGAATTAAATCAACAAAAATACTCCTCTTGATTTTGCTACAAGTAGCAGCACATGGTTAACTAAGTCTTTTTCACCCAATCAAGTACTTATATTTTTTTTAATTTAACAGTTACAGTATCAGTATTTATAGTATTTTATCTGCTCAAAATTATGCCAAGCTGTTTTCCAAGTCATCTTCTGTACCCCATATGATGTATGGAGAAACGGCAGGGAAGGTTTGAGTGGATCTCTACACAGGTAAACCAACTGTGTCTGCAATAAGCATTCATGAGTGCTTCACTTCTCCAAATGTGTATGCTGTAATAAATCTGTTAGTCTCCAAGGTGCCACAAAACTCTTTGCTGTTCTGACTTCAACAAATTAATGTGGCTATCCTGCTGGCAATTCTGTGTGAGTGGTTCGCTGGCAATGCGGCACACTATGCTGCCTATGCTCAGCATGCCTTGCAAATAGCTAAAGTGGACTTTCTAGAATATTAGCCCTCCTAGTTTGCTGTACTAGGGATGGCTGGAATTTAATCTTTTCATAACAGTTTCATAGAATAGTTCCAGTTTGGAATCTTTCCAGCCTCTGTGCTGGGGATGAAAAATGGGCATTTGGTATCTCCTGTATTGAATTCCTTGAGTATTTCACTAATGTGGTTCACATTCACCCACAACTCCAGCAAGTATTCAAGCAATCCATGATACCCCTTTGTCATGGACTAAGCAAGAACCCCAACCATGTTGAGGGCTGTTAAACAGTTGCATTTGTATTGTATGTTTCTTCAGGGCAAGGTCATAGCTACAGAACCTCTACATTTCTACATAAGCAAGCCAAGAGCAATGGACGGGTTAAGATAATAAGACTTCTGCTGATGTGAAGCACTATTATACAATATAATGAGCTGATTCTCATGTATGATATTTCCTCATATGTTACCAGGGCTCTCTAAAGACATACTACAGCAAAAATCAATAAAAGGCCCTTGCTGCAGTTCCATTATAGTATTGACCACTAATCAGTGACCGCAAGCCATTGTTAATATTGCAAACCTTTAATCAATAGGCACCTCAGATACTACTTCTATACATGCTTTGAAGGACAGTCTTTTCTGGATTTATATAACAACCTGCTACATAAACTCAGTTATTGCCCCTGCTAATGCCTTGAGCAGCCTTCCCCTCACATCCCCTGAGACGGATTCAACCTTTCATCTAGATTTGCTGCTGTTGGAGTTGTTACCCAAGCCATCCCTTCATGTGACTGATTGCAGCTACTATGTCATCCAAGGACTCAGTTCCTGCCTGTGTTCTTAACAGGGTGTGAAGGAGATGGCCATTAGGAAAGCATGGAGAGAACAGCTATAATATAGATGGGTCAGAAAGCTTACCTCAGATTTCCAGCAAGCAGAAAGCAAACTAGGGTACAGAATGAAACACAATGATGGGCTGTTGGCTTTCTGTTTCCCTTTCTCACTTTTTGATTGGGCTTGAGGGACTCATTTTCAGCCACAGCTGAGGAACATGTTATGTCTGCAGAATTCATTCATCTTTTACTAGCAGTTTTAATGTTGCAATAAATACTATGAGGAAGATCAAAAAATTAAAGGTGTTTGTTTAAAATGAATGAAATTTTGAGCTTGTTTTTCCCCCTTTGGTTGTGTCTACAATAAGCTATTAAGAGTTTTTGCAGAGGTAAACTTTATAAAACTATAATAAAGGAAGCAAGCATGCATGAAACAGTCAATAGTCACCTGCTTCCCCACTCTATCATATTCAGCTGCTGTTCTAGAAGAACCTGTGAACTGTACTATCCCCAGGAAAGACAACGTATTTTAGACTATGGAAGTCATATTGAACATTTGGTGAATGCATACCACATGTCCTGTAGCAAAATGTTGCAATGAAGATGGACTGAAGAGAGTTGCTAGGAACAATACCAAGAAAATTCAAGTGCAGGCAAGCAAAACATTTCTCTAAAGAGAAGTTGGGTTGCCAGCTCCAGGATGGGACTACCTGGAGACTTTGGGGGTGGAGCCAGAGGAAGGTGGGGTTTGGAGAGGGAAGGCATTTCAGTGGTCTATAATGTCATGGAGCAGGGGTTGTCAAACCTGTGGTCCTCCAGATGTCCATGGACTACAATTCCCATGAGCTAATGGGAATTGTAGTACATGGACATCTGGAGGACCACAGGTTGACTACCCCTGCCATAGAGTTCACCTTCCATGGCAGCCATTTTCTTCAGGTGATCTGATCTACTTCCTGGAGGTCAGTTGTAATCTCAGGCAATTTCCAGATACCACCTGAAGGATGGCAACCCAAATGAGATGCCTAAACAGCATTTAAAAGAATGTAACATATCAAGACTCGTCCACGGATGTCCAGCAGTGGCAATTCCATTTGTGGACAAAGAAGGCAGTGATTTCTGATGATTCCTCCTACTACTTTGTGGCTCCCCATTCTATTCCTGATGGTCCGTTGATCTGCACCAAGAACTGAATGTACTTGAGAGACCCAGGAGGGCAAATGCTACTTCTTATTTGTTGATTCTTTCCCAAGACACAAGACTTGCTGCTTGTAATAATTTTAATCTTGTCTGCATTCACCTTTGACAAATTAAGTTGCATTTTAATTGACATGTTGTCAATATGCTTAGCAGCAATTCACACAGCAGTGACTAAAACCCTTTGCTCACAGGCAATAAGATCAACCCCTCTTTGCCCTGATGTGACATCTTATAAGCACTCTGGGTCTCAGATAAAGCCATTCATTTGTCTTTCCTCAGTTACTATCTAAGTATTACTGCATACATCATTAACTGGATTATGACAGACTAGTTTCAAAGCCCATTTCTAAATATGGGCCTTGAAAGGGGAGAAGGGGAAAGGAGAGAGGAGGGCCCCCGGCCGCGGCAGTTTACCTGGTGGTCCGGGCAGGTCCACAGCTTGCAGAGGCCGGGCCGGTGGGCAGGCACGCAGGCCGCTCCGGACAGCGGCGGACATTCTCACAGCCTTCTTGCGGGGACCCCCCGGCAGCCGCGCTCCGCGCGACTGCCGGGGGCTCGCAGTTGCTCCTTTTGCTGCTGGCCTGGCGTGTCAGAGGCGCGAAGCCTCACAGATACCATGGCAGCAAAGAATTATAAAGAACTTAGTGCTGCCACAGCCATAGCATCATCTTTCAAAAGATTCTCTGTCATCATTGGTCAATTTTCAGGAGACATTGGGCTTCTCCTGCAATCTAATCGTTAACTCTTTCATCCAGAAATGTGGATTGGCACATTTTCTATAAATTTTTTCCAGTGCTCATATCCACTGTTTCTTAAAATTAATAGATGCTATGACCAATGCAACATTATGCAACTATAACAGTTTAAAAATTCTAATTGTTTTTCAGTTCCTAGGAATTGGGTGAGAGAGTATATTTTATTGAATTGTAAATAGGGATGGGGGAGATAAACCCACTACTAAATATAAGAATGCAAATTTTAAATATCATCATGCAGCTCAGATCAAAACCAAAGCTAAAATTCTGTCTGATATGGATCCCTAACAATGTTGAGGTGTCCCAATGACTTCCCTTTTGATGAAATAGAAAAATGAACAATCATGTCCACAATGTATCATGCAATTCCAGTGGGCTCAGATTTGTATATGAGCACTTTTCAATGGCTTTGGGTTGTTTTCTTTCTTTCTTTCTTTCTTTCTTTCTTTCTTTCTTTCTTTCTTTCTTTCTTTCTTTCTTTCTTTCTTTCTTTCTTTCTTTCTTAAATATAAATAATAACAGAGAACCACATGTTGCAAGCTATAATTTTAAAAATGTTTTCTTGGGCCTAAGCACCATTGAATAAAATAGGAGTTGCTTCTAAGAAACTTTTATGTGATTGCTCAAATAAAACCATTCCAATAAAAATAAGTTCAGCATAAAACTTTGAAGTCATTTGAATAGGCCCTCCTGAGATTCACCTGGCCTCAACCAGTGTGTTCTGGGCCCCTGCCTGGCGGAATGAGCTCCCAGGAGAGCTGAGGGCCCTGATAGAGCTTTTACAGTTCCATAAGGGCTGCAAGACAGAGCTTTTCTGCCAGGTGTTCAATTGAGACCGGATTATGGACCGGATTATGGAAGTTCTGGCTCCTCCTCTTGCACCCCTCTGGCATTTACTATTTGGGATGGATATCTGCATGCTACATCTCCTGAGCTCATATAAATAACACTTGATTTTTTCCTCATAAAATATTTCAGTTCAAGTATTTGTGTTTAGCGAATATAAGTCAAAATAAACATGCTAAATCACAATATGCTCTGTCAAGGTCATCCGAAAGATTTCTGGAAACTCACTTCATTGGTTTCATTCATTGCAGTTCTCCTCATAAAATACTGGCCTCTCTGGCACCAACTGTTGGGGTGCACCTGAGAAAGAATCTTAACGGGCCCCAGTCAATCTGCCGTTTCAGTGTTCCCCAGCAGAACAGTTATCAAGGTCAATTTTAGCATACAAACATACCTAAACCCTGATTTTCATTCTACTTTGCTTATGTGTTTGAAAAGCATATCTCATAGACAGCATTTCACCCAAGAGCAATATAGCAGAACTTACCACTTTCTGATTTTACTTCCTTGGAGTAATTTGTGCTACAAGATGAGCAATGTTGGTTTGTTCTTTATTGGCCTGCCTATTTCACTAATTTTTAAGATAATGACTGTCAGCTGGGCAAACAGAATATATGAATACACTGTGAATCTCCTTTCCAGTATTTTTTAAAAGGGATTAATCACAAGCTACCAAATCAGAAATTAAGAAATACAAAGAGATGAGTTCTAACAAAAACAAGGTTGCTCAGAATCATGTGGCTTCATCGCTCTTCTACTTGTAAAGTTTTGCGAAGGAGACAATAAGATTATTCACCGCATTAGTCATGCCACCTTGAATTATAATGATCTACTTTTGCAGCCACTCTTCTACCAACCTAATGCTTGCTAGCTTAATGACGAGTTTAAATGAAAGCTTCATCTCTTACTTATGGCAAAATGTTACAAAGCTTTAAGCAAGGTTAGGCAGAGTTCTCATTAATTTAACACAAAGTATAAGATGTCTATTAATACATTCTGAGAAACAAAGGTGGTGTAAAACGGAACAAGCTAGTTAGAAAAAGCAGTATCTTCACTCTTGGATACTATCTGCTTTTTAAAAAAATAGATCCCTAATCCCCATTGATTTCTTAAAGCGGAAATACACATCAGTTGTAAACAGGTGACTTTCTAATAATTGGAAAAGCCAACTTACACCAGCCGTAAATACATTATAAAAAAAATGTATAGTTATCAAAATAATTACACAAATTAAGCCACATATTTTTTCTAAATTAGAATAACAGAATGTAATTCATATTAAAATAATAATTGAAATAAATAACTAGATAGAAAATGAAATCCATATCTTTTGTTTATGCATACAGTTTGGTGTAGTGGTTAGGAGTGCAGACTTCTAATCTGGCATGCCGGGTTCGATTCTGCGCTCCCCCACATGCAACCAGCTGGGTGACCTTTGGCTCGTCACGGCACTGATGAAGCTGTTCTGACCGAGCTGTAATATCAGCGCTCTCTCAGCCTCACCCACCTCACAGGGTGTCTGTTGTGGGGAGAGGAATGGGAAGGTGCTTTGAGCTTCCTTCGGGTAGGGAAAAGCGGCATATAAGAACCAACTCTTCTTCTTCTTCTTCTACAGGCAGTCCTTCAAGTACATTTAGGTCTTTAAAAAGAATCAGAAGTCTGAATTGTACCCAAAAACAAATGGGCAGCTGGCACAGAACTTTCTGCACAGGGCTAATAAGGTCGTATCCTTACGACAATAGTCTAAGCTGATATATTTTGAAGCAACTGAAGTTTCTGGACAATTGTCAAAGGCACCGTCTCATAAAGTGCATTAGAGGAATTTAATACAGATGTGATCAGAGCATGGCTCTCTGTTGCTTCTTAAGGAAGGGTCATAGCTGGCGTATTGGCCAGTGCTGATGAAAGGAAGGTCCCATGTGCTTTGGAGGATATCTGAGCTTCCAGTCATAGGCCCGGATCAAGCAGCGGGAACCAGAGCTGGAAAACACCTAGAAATTTGAGAATGGAATCTGGGGCAGTGAGTTTCAGGTAGGGGAGGCTTCAGTGGGGTATAGTGCCACAGAGTCCCCTTCCAAAGCAGCTATTTTCTCCAGAGGAACTGTGTAGTCTGGAGTTCAGTGGTCATTCCAGGAGATCTCCAGGCCCCATGTGGAGGTTAGTAATTCTAAAGCAGTGGTCCCCAACCCCCAGTACGGGGACCGGTCCCGGTCCATGGATCAGTTGGTACAGGGCCACGGCTCCTCCCTGTCCTCCTCCCCAGCAGCTGCCTTGGGGGCTGCCCTGCCACTCTGCCGCCGGCTCACTTTTGGTGCTCTCCAGCGGTCGCTATGGCTGGGGCTCCCTCTCAGTGTGGCATTGTGCAGCTGCTGCTAGCAGCGCCGCTGGTTGGAAAGCAAGCGGAACAAGGGCTCAGGCAGCGGCGGTGACGTCCCTCAGCAAAAGACTACCCCCCTCCCTGGGCCTCAGTAAAATTGTCAAGCATTGACCGGTCCCCAGTGATAAAAAGGTTGGGGACCACTGCTCTAAAGCACTCTCAAGCTACAACCTGCTGAATTAGGGGATTGCAGTTCCCTCCAAGACAGTCTGGCTCATTGTTTCTCAAGGAGCATTGTTGTTGACCAACAGAAGAAGAGCTGTTTTTTTTACCCGGCTTTTCAGTACCCGAAGGAGTATCAAAGCAGCATACAATCATCTACCATCCTCTCCTTACAACAATCCTCTCCTGTGAGGCAGATGAGTGAGCTCTGAAAGAACTATGACTGGCACAAGGTCACCCAGCTGGCTGCATGTGGAGGAGTAGAGAATCAAGCCGAGTTCTCCAGATTAGAGCTCACTGCTCTTAAACAATACACCAAGTTGGTTCTCTTATACCTGGATCTTGTATGGACAGAACATCAGTTTATAGAATCATAGAGGCGGAAGGGGCCATACAGGCCATCTTTAATGGCCCACATCCACCCCATTACTTTCTGCAGACATCTTTTCAGGACTTCTACAGACATGCCAGACTCAGCAATTACGACTGGAACAGCATGGGTCTCAACATGTTATATCATTGCCAGGCCACCATGAGGACGGCAGAGCCATGCACCATGTTCCCTGTTTTCCTGAACCATTTAAGGTATAGACCTAACATATATACCAGGGCAGGCTGTATATCTCTGCAAAGTGGGCCGCCTTGTACGTAATGCAGCAACATCAGCATGGTGCAGATAAAAGAATCTCTGCTAAACTCTGTTTTGTACATAATCTCTGCAGAAATTAAAGTGGAAATTTTATCCATTGTCTCATCTGCTTCCTCCTGTATATCCCAAAGCTTTCCTACTGAAAATAGCAGAGATCAATCAAAACTTGTTCCTACAACCCCTTGTTGTTCCTGTTTATTATTCTATTTCCAGTGACAATCTTGTGTTTTGCAAACGGATGAAACAGGAGCTTCCCCCAAGGCAAAAGCAAAACAAAAACAAATAAAAAACGAAGTGGAATTTCTCAAATTATCAGAGATGTTAAGCAGCAATTACTCTGAGTTAGTTGGGAGCCTGATAACATAACCATTCCAAGGCACAGATTAAAATGATTGGCAGTTTGTCAGATTGTGCATAATATAAGCATATTTTAAGTATGCTATCTACCTTTAAAATCAAAAATTATGTTTTTACAATGCAGCTTTTGTAACTTCTTTAGAGGTGTATAATAGTTTGCACTCCAAAAAGAAGACTGAGGGAAAAAGCAAAGATGGGATCTCAATCACAGTTCTTTTCTGTTTCCCAAACCCGTACTTTGTCTCCAGTATTAAGCACAGATGCACTGCCTCTGAGCATAGGTGTTCCAGTTCAATCACAGCCAGCAGTTACTGACAGATCTGTCATTCTTTAAGAGTTTTTAAAGTTCCTACCATCAATGGTCACAATCCCCAGTGGCAATACATTCCCAGAAATTAAGGACTGCACGAAGATGGCCAATACTATGTTAGAAGTTAGGTGATTCAGCAATTGTAATAGCTAAGTGGAACCTCCATGTTCAAAGGCAATGTCCTTCTGAGTGCCGGGGGGGGGTAGCTTTGGCCCAGTGCACCACTAGTAAGCTTTCATGACCCTTCACTGGCCATTATGGGAAACAAAATGTTGAACTAAATGCACCTTTGGTCTGATCCAGCAAGGCCCTTCTTATAAAGCCTAAACCGCTATCATTAGCTGGGATCCAGTGCTCTCTCAGCACCACAGTCAATACCAATAGTAGGAAAATAGAGACAGCCATTCTCACAGACTCAGCTGCAACCTACCAATCGTAACACAATGCCTTCCCACAATGCCTCACATTGACCTATTATGCACAGCGGCCATGTAGGAGTAAAATTGCCTTAAGACAACAGAGCTTACAGCCAAGAGATATGCCTTATTACTTATTTGATTTATAACTGTTAAATGGAACATAGATTTTGGAGTGGCAATCCTTGAAGAAGAATCAGAAAATGGGAGAAATGTACCTGGGAGCCTGTTCTGATTGCCAAGAAGTGGAATGACTAATATACCAAATATACTTAATAAGAGTGGACGAGAGACTCATTATTTTGGCCTTTTGATTTCATTCAGGGCCAGGGGGGAGCTGGGCTGACAGTGACATCATGCATTTTCAGGAATTTGCCCTGCTGATGTGCAAGCGCTGCCCCAGCGCACCCCTCCCTTGCATAATCAGATATCGAACAACATTAGTGGAGAAGTGAATTCTGAAAGTATCTTGGAATACTGAGGTAGGCAAGCTTTTTATTTGCATGGGAGTCCTGTGCCTGAGAAAGACAGTGGAGCAACAGGGGAAATTCCATTTATTGCTGCACCTCCATGATTGTTTTTGCCACACTTATCACATAACAGTCTGAAGACATTCTTTAAAAGACTCAGAGAGATGGCTTAGCATTGGTTAGCATTTCTCCAGCAGTATGCCAGTATACTTGTGATTCACATGCATGAAGAGTGGGGTATGGCACAGCCCTACCTCTGTATTTGTTGAATAGCTGTTGGGAGACAAAGAAATATGATGGTGGTGGAAATTATGGGTAACAGCTTTAACAGATCATTGTCATGCTCACTGAGGTAATGAGGTAAATACCCGAGAATCGGTGTTGTGATAGGACTTATGACCTCATGATATTCCTTTGTACTTGTCTAGTGCTTTAATTTGAAGATCTTCCCTAAGTTTACAAGTGCAAGGAGCCAGTTCAGCTTGAACTAATTATTTTGCTCTTTATATTGGAACCCATATACATCACAATGGGTATGGCCACCTTGTGTTTCATGTTCAATGAACCAGTTCCTCAGTGTTTGATAAATGGCCTGACTACCATAATGTCTTTATTTGGAGTTTTATTATTAATAGACAATTATATTTACTAACATAATATGCACTCATCCATACAGTGAACCGGACACACTACAAACCGAACCATGTTTTCCCAGTTCATGCCCATTCCTAATCTAGATATTCATTTAGAGCAAATCATTTTGATCACCCAAGGTTGGTTGTAAAATATCTTTGGCTATCTATTTTTTCTGGATTCAATTCAAGGTGTTGATCCTTACCTTTGAAGCAATTGTATCCTGGAATTCATACACTGTAAGAGTTTTATGGGCTATATTGTATTTCTTTGTCTTGTATCATAAGCTGCCACGATACGACTTTCATTGAGAATGGCAGGGTTAAAATCTAAAAATAAATAAATACTGAACAAAGCGCTGTCTTGTATAGTGACTGCTACAATTAAGATTCCATTTGGAGGCTTCTAATGTCATGATTTTACCTACACATCATAACATTCACTATACACAATTTCCTATTATGAATGACTTTTTTATTTATTTATCTATCTATCTATCTATCTATCTATCTATCTATCTATCTATCTATCTATCTATCTATCTATCTATCTATCTATCTATCTATCTATCTATCTATCTATCTATTTATTTATATACCGCCCTCCCCAAGGGCTCAGGACGGTTTACAGAAAACAGGAGGAGATACAATTAACATATGGTAACAGGTAACAGTAATAACAATATAACAATAATAGGATCATAAACAATAACATTATAAAATAGAAATTCAGAGAGCCTCAGCTTAACTCTTTTTACAGATGTGGTGGAAAGAATAGCCTGGAAAAAAGAAACACAGGATGACAATGTGTGGGGAGGAATTTCAGGAGACTATCTTGCAGTCAGTTCTCCTTAGTTTGTATACAGTAATTCTCAAACTTTAGACACTTGACATGGATACCCTTACTGAAGTTAATAGGACTGTCCTAGAGACCCTTCAGTGTAAGTGGTGTGTGTCGGCTGCAATATTATACTAGAAATACAGCACTTTTCCAAACCCTGCTGTCACCAGTGTTAATTATATTTAAATCTACAATATGTATTTCATGCCTTTTCAAATATTAATTTTAAATAAGCTGGCTATTATTGTGTCATAAGCGCATGTTGATATTTTATAGATGTAAATGGCATCACAGAAGTGATTAAATATAATTTTTAATGAAATATATGTATGGAAATGTAGATGGATTTAAATTGAAAAAAATATCCTGGAGGGTGCATTTAATTAAGCATTGTAAACTAATTCAAGTACATAATGTTGACAAGTTCTCTGGAGTCCAGCCATGTGCCCGTTAAAGGCCTTCTCAAAATTCAACCTGACTTTAATGATGTAGAACAAGGCTTTAGACAATTTAGATGAAACTGCTAGGAGAGAGGGAAAGTATCAGTCTTTTGTTGGG
This sequence comes from Paroedura picta, assembly GCF_049243985.1. Classification (NCBI taxonomy): domain Eukaryota; kingdom Metazoa; phylum Chordata; class Lepidosauria; order Squamata; family Gekkonidae; genus Paroedura; species Paroedura picta. The sequence goes on along the minus strand of NC_135374.1, from coordinate 64,408,388 downwards.
ATGGACATGAACCGGTTCATGAGCTCAAATTCATCATGAATTTGGCCAGTTTTCACACACACCCCGAACCTAGGTTTGGAGGAGTTTTAATGGTAGAACATCTGCTTTGAATGCAGAAGGCTCCATATTCAAGCCTCAGCATGTCCAATTAACGGGAGCAGATACTAGTTTATCTGAAAGAGTTCAGCTTGAGACTTAGAAAGCTGTTGGGAGGCAAATAATACTGATGTCAATAGACCAAGGGTCTGACTTGATATAAAGCAACTTCATGTACCTATGGGTAAAAATAATTTGGACAAAGATACACATTTTGGGTATATATTTAAACTAAACCTAAAAGCCAAACAGAGCCTCTTGTGGCGCAGAGTGGTAGGCAGCCGTCTGAAAGCTTTGCCCATGAGGCTGGGAGTTCAATCCCAGCAGCCGGCTCAAGGTTGACTCAGCCTTCCATCCTTCCGAGGTCGGTAAAATGAGTACCCAGCTTGCTGCTGGGGGGTAAATGGTAATGACTGGGGAAGGCACTGGCAAACCACCCCGTATTGAGTCTGCCATGAAAACACTGGAGGGCGTCACCCCAAGGGTCAGACATGACTCGGTGCTTGCACAGGGGATACCTTTACCTTTACCTAAAAGCCAAACTACTCATTATGCTAGTTTCAGGTGGGCAGCCATATTAATCTAAAGTAGAACAACTTTTGAGATCAGTAGAACCTTCCAGGGCTTACCATCCAAGATATAAATTTTCGATTGTCTGACAAAGGGAGCTCATATTCTTCCTGTCATGCTATAGATCTGTGACTGGATCAGTCATTATTTTTAACAGCATTATTTTAGTAGCTTTGGGAAGTCCTGGTTTTCATTGGGACAACAGCATTTGGCAAAGGGAGATTAAATATTAGGGATGGACAGAAACAGCTCATGAGACAAAATTTGGCATGAAGGGCCCCCAGACTGATGTTTGGAGAAGGAAGCAACCTTGAACATTTACCAAACTTTTGTCTGGTGCAGTTACACAGGGTCTACAGCTGAGCTGTCATGTTTAAATGGCTGTGAGCCATTTCATTGGTGGGATTTGCTTCCTCCTGCTTCAAAGCGTGGGGTGTGAGTGTGTGATGAAAACAACCAGTGAAATGGTTTTCAGCTACTATTTCCCCCTTCTCAAGTGATCCCTTTTTTCTCTCCATTGCAGCAAGCCATGGTCAAGAGAAAGGAGAAACCAAACTCATTGGATTATTGTGATTTAGGTGGGGGCCTTTTGGCTCCTGAACCAGGTTTTTTACGTTCATATCCATCCCTATTAAACACTATTTTCCCCATGCTTTTTCCTTCATAAAAATTGCTCTCCCTCCAAGTTGCCATTTTCTCCATTAGTCCTCATCCTTGACTGAAAGGAAGCCTCCTAGGTCGCCGCCATTGCATGTTGTATATTCATCCCTTTCCTTCGCTGCTTCTCTCTCCCTTGTTTCCTTTTATTGTCTCACCATTGTCTCAATTCAGATTGTAAATTCCAAAGGACAGGATTTTTCTTTTCTTGTTTATCATGTCATGTATAGTGATGGCAGGACATAAAATTCATATTTTTTCAAATTTGCCAGATACAGTCCTCTAGCAAGATCAGTTCTTTCCACAAAATATTTCTCCAGTGTTTACTTTGTTGGTTTTTAGTAAAGCATCTCAAAAGTTCAATATATGTAGACTAACAATTCAAGATTTGGAAATAAATAACCTAGTTCTGATTAACAGCATATTCCCAAGCACCATTAAGCCCTTCTAAATCCATTTAAATCAATGGGCTTAGAATGGTGTAACTCTGCTTACGATTGCAACTATGAAAGTTACTCATTTAGATATCTCTGAATAGATGGCCAATTGGGGAATTTTTACTCCTGCCATTTCTGTTAGGCATGGTAGTGCTGACATGGTAGTTCAGGTGCAAACATCCAGCTATCGCTTCTTCAGTGGCATAGGGAGAGGGTAATTTGAGCAGAGAAGTTCAAAGCTGTCTGGTTTCATCTTGCAGCTCCCTACTCTCGGATCTAGAGAGATTTGGGTTCTGTTCCCATCTCTGCCAAAGAAGCTTGCTGGGTGACCTTTGGCAAGTTTTATACACCAGTGGGTTGTTGTGAGGATAAAACAGAAGACCGAAGAACTGAGTAAGCTGCTTTGAATCCCAACTGGGGAGAGAGGGAAGGTATAAATGAACTAAATAAACTAAGAAAAAAATATTAGCAGTTTTAAAGTAAATTCAGATTGGTGGGTTTGATACAATAGAATTTTTGAGGGGTATATGGTGGAACATGTCTCAAATATAGAAATTTTTGTAATTTTCACGTTTTACATCCACCCATATTGAGAACCGCCTGGTGGAATGAGCTCCCTGAAGAGATCAGGCCTTGCCCGAACTCCCACAGTTCTGCAGGACCTGCATAAGGGAGCTCCTCCACCAGGCATTTGCCTGAGACCGACCACAGGTCCTCCCTCAGACATCCCCTCCATGGCCTGAAGCAGTCTGACCTCTCTAGGGGGTTTAGCTATGTTTCTGTTCTTGTTGTGTTGTTATTGTTGGAATCACTGAAGTTGTGTTGTTTAGAACCACTGTTGGATTGTTATTGTTGTATATTGACTATGTTGTATGTTGACTCGTTCCATGTATCCCCCTATGATGTTGTATGTAAACCGCCCTGAGCCACATGGAAGGGCGGTATAGAAATCAAGTCAAGTCAAGTCAAATCAAATAAATAAATAATATGCAGTCACCATGTTTCTGAATAGGGACAATGAATAAATTTTGCATGCCCACATATCTTTAGTACTTCTAAACCAACATGTGTATTTTCCAAAGTTCTCGTTTGCACATACCAAATTGTAAATGAGTACCCAGCTTGCTGAGGGGTAAAACGGTAATGACTGGGGGAGGGAATGGCAAACCACCCTGTATTGAATCTGCCAAGAAAACGCTAGAGGGCGTCACCCCAAGGGGCAGACATGACTCGGTGCTTGCACAGGGGATACCTTTACCTTTATGAAATATGTGTTATTCCTCTTCAAACAACATGGCCAACCATGCATATTGGAAGCATCATATGCTTCCGTTATGCATGGTGGATGGATTCCTGGTACACATGGACATAATGCCTAAAAAGGGCTTCTGACATCTGAACATGTGACACCATCTGATTGATTGATTGATTTTTTTTTCATATACAAGTTTTTTTTATTTTCATAAAGATAGAAATATAGAATGCAATACGAGTTATTAATACAAAAAACAGTAAAATATAGAATATAATCATCATTTGAAAATGTACAACCCCACATTAACTACACAATGATATAAACTTTTGCCCAAAACTGAGTCTAAGAGCCATCCACATTTCCACTACATTTAAAAAAGAAGGCCTATTTAGATATACAAAAGAGAAGTTGTTAATAATCAACCTACTTGAGAGATCGTAGACCTCACGTTAACTGCTTGATACAATCTAAGAGCTATCCTGACAGATATTTCTAGGTTTAAGTTAGATGCTTAACATTAAACATTTCTTGTAGAACAATATGAGTTTTGGCCCTGTATCAATACTCTAATGAAGGGAAAAGAAAGTAGGGCTTTGCCTTAAAGATGTACAAAAAAAAAATTACAAGAGGATTTCATAGCTTCTCCTTATCCTTAATACAGATACCTCTACAAAACAATTTATACTTGACCCATTCTGAGAGCCATCCTGACAGGTATATTTTCAGATTTAAGTTGAGAGCTTAACATTAAACGTTTTCTACAGATCAATGTGAGCTTTGGCCCTATAACAATACACTAATAAAGAAAAAAATAAAAAATAAGGGGGGAAAACCCCGTTTTATATTTCCAACACTAACAATTATATTACCTATATGCCTACAAAAGAAAAGAAACAAGAGAGGAAAAAAACACTGCTTCCCTTTTTTCATAAAAATAGAAATATAGAATACAGTATATGTTATTAATACAGAGAATAGTAAATTTCCAGGATTAGATTAAATGCTTAACATTAAACATAGAACAATATTAGCTTTTGGTCTTCTTAAGGGGGTCTCATCTCGAGGCTTGCTACATCTTGTCGTTCCCGTAGACTTATATTCTGTCCCATTGGCCTTTGGAGAAAGTGCAGTTGTACTCTTTCCCGCAGAATATGCATCGATAAATCTTGAGGCCGTTGCACCTCCTGGACTCCAGTATTAATTCAATTTTTTTTCCCAAAGAGCTCCTTTAAATCGGTTACTTTCACTACAGATCCATAAATCTTTTGATTGATTTTTGTACACTGTTGCTTTGAGACGGCTGTATGTCTTTTTAAAAAGGGTGTCCTTATCTGGGTAGCAGAACTCTGACATCCCCTTTCCCGTCTCCAGAATTTCAGATTTCTCTTCTACTGTTGGTTTTCCACCTTGTTTAGAGCTGTCATCAGCCACTGTTATTGATCCATCATTCCTGTTGGAGACTTCTTCCTTGCCATCTTGGATCTCCTTAAAGATATTTTTGACCAATCCTTCTGTAAATGCTTTGAAATCTTGGGTTTGTTTCTCTATTAGATGAGCCAATCTTTTTAACATAGACATGTTTTTTACTTAAAAAACAACAGCCAACATCAAACAATTTTACAAGTGGCCAGTAGAGGTCCTCTGTTTTATCCTCTAACGTTCCGGCACAGGCATATGACGTATTGAAGTCAGTAAGGCAGATATTCTCGTGCTGGAACAGAGTTCTCGTGAGATCTTCCCATTCACAGCTCTTATCTCTTATCTCCGAAAACCAAAACAATTGCAGTAAGAGCTTTTGCCAGCTCTTTTTTTAATTTGAGTTGATTTGAGTCCTTCTTCTGCTTAGTTAGGAGAATTAGCCTGCCTCATAACGAGGTGGCTTCAGGCAGAACAGAGTAAAAGGAGGGGGGGGAATAAAGGGCTTTGATACAGGAAGAGAGACGGAGAAAAAAAAAACGAGAGATACTTGCAGTAAATGATGTTTTGGAACAGTATCCAAGTTGTACTGAGTGGTCCATTAACCCAGCATTGTGCATTCCAATAACAATTAAGTTTCAGGCAAAGGTTCTCCTAGCCTACCTGAGATTCTTTTTAAACTGGACAGTTAGCATTTGACTCCACTACTGTGCCTCTGGTGTGTAAACTACATCTTCCTAATATTGACTCATGACAGGAAATGGATCTAGAGATTCAATTGAGATTTTACCTCCATTCTCCCAGCCATTAATATGAACTTTATCAGGATTTAGACACCATGATTATTTTACAAACTTCTACAAGAAGCCAACTGACCACAGTACATACCTCCATTTTAATAGTTGTTCTCCATAGTACAGTATGCAGCCAAGTTGTCACTGTTCGAATCCCCTTGAGACACAGTTACAGCATCTAAGACAAGCATTTCTTAATTTAAGGTATCGTCGTAAGTCTATTGATCACTAAATTGCATAAGCAAAATTCATGCCTAGGAAACAATGACTGTACTATAAGCAGCTCAAAAAAGAGCAACAGGACACACTCTGTACAAACAAAAATACTGCAGGGCCTCATAAGTTAACTAAATTTGTATTGTAAATAATATTGTTATTCCCAGAAAGGCGGTGAGAGAGAAGCCAGTGGTGGCATACCTTCAGTTCCCTAGTTTAAATTAGCTTGTAAAAGGCAATAAAAGCTTCACGGTAGAACTATACCCAGGAATAAATGCTACTCATATGTCCATTGTTCAACATCAGAAACATAGCTTAATAGGCATATGTCAGGTAACTAGCTAATTTACATCTTGTCCTTATAATCAATAACAAATTTATAACTATTGGTACTAAAATATGTTACAATAGGGCCTATATTCTACATGCTACTGTAACTTATTTGATAATAAACCTGCCATTATAGAACTGTCTATTGCTAGGTGGTCTCACACCTTTTATTTTTATCTATTCCTGTTTAAAAAGTGGAATTATTATTTGTTGAGCAAAACAAAAATATTTCACCAATTATGAAAAGTGTAACAAAATGTAAAAAAGGTTTATCACTTCATAGACTCACAACAATTCATATAAAATAATAATACATGGTACTAAGAAAATGTATTGATTCTCATTCATAATTGCATTTAGGATTTTTATAATTGAACACTGGTAGTATTAGTATTTTTAAAAATTATAAAACAACTGGTTTAAATCTTCAAGGTGAAACAAAATTTATTATCATGCTGTACCTGAAAGAATGTATGATATTGTCTTCATGTTCATATGGAAATTTGTTAGTGTGAGATGTTTCCTCTATACATGTTCCAAAAGCAACTTAAGTCTTTTCTCTTTTTCAAAATGAGTTTCCAACTAATGGCATTGGGCTTTTCCCCTGGATATTTTAGAACATGCTTTCTCAACCAGGGTTTCAAGAGACCCTGGGTTTTCTTGATGGCCCTGGAAAGGTTTTCTGAATGGGTGGGAGTTAATCTTGATAGTGTTCTATGTAAATGTTCCAAAATGTTTTATGTAAACTGCCCAGAGCCGTAGGGAAGGGCGGTATAAAAATATAAATAAGTAAAATAAATAATAAATAATAAATTTTTAATATATATTTTAATGTACTGAACATTTATCAGGTGATATGATCATGTATGGTCATGTCAACCCACTCCACTCTCCTAAATGGTCAATGATGGTCCTGGAGGGAATGGGAAGGGGAGTGGCCCTGGGTGGGCATATATAAGCTATGCTTCCCAATCATGTTCTGGATGCTCATGCAACTTCTGAGGTTTCTCGAAGCCTGAAGAATATTTCAGGGGGGTTTCAATGGTAAAAAAAAGTTGAGAAAGGCTGATTTAGAATGTAAGGAAGCACATGCCGAAATCAGTGAAAGCTGAACATTGCTTGAAATACAAATGTGAAGCAACAGCAATAGTAGTTGATTTCACCTTTTTTATTTAACTTCTCCCTGTATCTGAAATGGCAGGACCCTGTGCAATACTATCAAGAAATCCCTCTCTCCTTAGCTTTTTTAAAAATGAGTTTTCATTAAATCTCCAGAAGCCCCCTTCTAAGACCAAAATCTCAATTAGTGTCATGAATTGCTGTGGTAGACCAAAAAGAAAATTATCTTTTAAAAAGACGTAAATTTAACTTTCTGAAATATTGCTTGAAATGTTATAGAACCCTATGTTAAGAATGCAACATAATATATGCATAGAACGATCTAAAATAGATTTCTTCTCCACAGTGATTTCATCAGCATTTACAAGTGAGATATTCAACAGCAGCTCTTGGGGATAGACTCACAAGTCCTGTGGTGGGTGTCTTTTAAAGCAGCACATCTTAGTTAATTCTTGTCTTTTGAGTTTACACGCTAGAGTCTTTCAGGTACAAAAGCAAATTATCCCCAACAATGAACACATTTTGTTGAGTGTGTTAGGTCAGTTCGTTAAGTGGAAAGTACATCCTATCTAGTTAGTGCATCTTATATTTCTCCTCTACTTATTTACCATCTTGCCATTTGTTTACAGAAAACACGTGGCACAACATTACCCCCAAACTGTCCAATGTTGTGCAACATCTGCTTTATTTTGGCTATACCAAAGTATCCAAAATATACAAGGGTGAGTAATTTGTGTGCATTGTAGTTTGCTACTGACTACAGGTATTATCTAGAGACACCTACAACAACTGCACCCAAACAAATCTAATGCAATCATCATTCTACTGGGATCTAAATTTGACTTTTTCCAAAGTACTGCTTGAAATGTTATAGTATCCTAAAGAACAGCTTCACCAGAGACCGGGGCAGAAGAACAACAACAACAAATGAATACGAGCATTGTGGGCAGTTCCAGATCCATAAATATTGCCATCAGCTCTGAAAAAATTGGTATCTATATATCATCTAAGAGGAAGTGCAAAGGTTATGGGGACTATACTTCTGTTAGAGTATTTTCCCCTTTGTATTCTGAGGTTCCAAAGAACAGATACAAATAAGCTCCTACTCACTTCTCCATGGTGCTTTCTGCAATCCAAGCATAGACTGCATGATGGTTACCATCAAATAGATACGTTGTTTTGACAATTCATGCAATAACAAAGATACTGATAGGCAGGTACCCAGTAAGTACCTTGTCTTAATGGTACCGTGTTTCATGGGGCTCTTTTCTGCACATTGCCATGCCATGTTAGATGGGATAAGGAATCCTGTCTGAAATTAAAAGTGAGAGCAAATTTATTTTCCTTTTGGCATTTCTAAAAAGTGACACCTCCTGTTTTCATGGGGCTTCTTTTTTGCACTGAGAAAACTGTGGGCTGAGGTTCCCGCATGAGCAATTGTTCCAGTATAATTATCACTGCTTTTGCCGTGGAGGCTATCTGGCTGGCTTAATACCTTCACATGCAGGTCTCAGTGATCTAAATTGTACCTGCAATTACTTGTACCCACAATAAGAAGTGCTGATGAAAGAGCCACAGCAAGAATACTAGTATCCAGCTGTTAAATTAGGATTTTTTAAAGTGGCCATTAAACAGATTACTTACATTGCGTCAATCTGTCTGTGCTAGAATATAAGTTACTAGACTTATTATGAATCATAGGTTTACTCCAGCACTTTGTACCGGCTTAATGCTGATTCATTGGTGCCCAAAAATATTCAACCACTTCTGTAGTATGCCATATATATAAACCATTAGTAGCTCTAATATTTTGTTGGAGCCACTATTGACTCCACTAGAGACTCCACTAGAGAGATGTCCAGGACACATCTGGGTGTCCAGACATCGCTTCCAGCTGCACGGCATATCCAGGCACACCCAGCAAAGCTGGGTGACCCTGGATTGGGCCAGGCCATGGAGTGCCTGCTCCAAGGAGCTGGCCGTGAGGCACACTCGCCTGGTTGCCTGCCGCCAACATCACACAAGCAACCAACACTGACCATCAGCATGCCAGTTGTGCCCTCCTGCCGCTAGCACCCATTGCATCCCTGGGTGCAACAGGCTTTGAGCCTAATATATATATAATGACTGCATATAATAGAGTCACTATATATATATAATCAGTTTTATTTCTGTATATTGATAGATGCCCCCAGGAAAAAGATTTTGGAGAAATGTCAGCAATATATAGAATTGACACCATGCAAGCTAGAAGCATCAAAACTTGCTGTGTTAAGCAGACTTTTTTCCTCCAGGCCCAAAAGTCACTCACACTGCTCCAGTCACCATGCCCATGGTGCAAATGATAGAGGATAACTCAGAAGTCATGCCACAAGGGGAAGCTCCCTCAGACTCCTAAATGAAGCCCTGGGAAAGGCCATGCACACCATCACCAGCAACATGAGCAAAAGGAAAGAGCAGGCTAAGATTGAAAGGGGCGGCTCAAAGCCACTGCCAAGGTTCTATTTCCAGGAAGGGTTGGCCAGGTGCAGTAATCTTTTTGCCAGTGGAGCAAGAGCGAAAAGACAGCCCAGGAGTTGTTGGAACAGACTGAGAAAAGCCTTGGCCATGCACTGTTGTCATTTTGCCAGCCACATTCACCGTTCACAGTTAAGATGATTGCGGGGTGCAGCCAACCTCCCTTCTCTCCCCTGATTGGGCCTGGAAATTACCCACAAACAATGGCAGTGGCTCATGGTCATGATACAAAAAAGACTCAGATCTAACAGTGATGAAGATAGAGGAAAGACTTGGAGGTGGCTTAGGGCTTCTAGAGAACAGAGAGTGAAAGAGATAGAAACACCACCGAAACGTCCGAACAAAGGCCTGGAGAAAGCCCTGGGCATACAATCATATTAATGGAGGATTCTCCCCAGGATGACCAACCCCCTGTCCTCCCATGGGCCAAGGAGCCTCCTGCACTGTTGCAGGTGGCTGTGAACCTGGACCCCATTCTCTCGCTGCAGACAGGGTGACAGCTGTGTGTGGCCAAATCCTCCTCCCTTTCCCTGGCTCAAGAGTCACCCTTGATAGTGGAGGTGGCTCAGGGTCATGACAGTAGGAGTCCAACACATTGAGAATGGAAAGAAGGCATGGAGGTAGCTTCAAGCCCCTAAAGAACAGAGAGAAATGAAGAGATAAATAGAGGACCACCAGAACAAAATCCTGGGAAAAGCCTTGGCCACACACAGCTATCATCTTGCCAGTGAGCCAAATGAGAGGGGAAGGCTAAAGAATTAGGGAACATGGCACCATGAAAAGTAAGACCTACATACTCGTTGCCATGGGTAGTTGACCATGCACTGCAGTTGTCTTGCCAGCAGTGAAAATGAAAGGGGGTGGCTCAGGCTGGAGGCCTGGAAAAAAACGGGAGGCCTCATACACTGCTAAGCCACTGTGTGCTGGCTCCCCCACACACACACCTGTGGTTCAACCTGCAGCCAGTATAAGAAGGACACGGTCATTTGCAATTCCTGGAGAACACTTCAGAAGGATTGGCCATGCACTGCTATCAATCACCTTGCCAGCAGAGAGAGAGAGAATGACCACTCAAACAACAGAACGAACCTGTTGGAAAAACCTTGGCTACACACAGGTATCATCTTGACAGTAAGCCCAAACAGAGGCTGGCTCAAAGCCCAGTGCAACAAATACCCAGTTGTCTGGGAAGGGTCGACCATGCACAGCTTCCATTTTGACAGCAAAGCAAATGACTGTAATATAGCACCATGTAAAAACAGTGCCATGAAAAGGAAAACATGCCAAGTTGTCTTTGAAAAAGCCTTGGCCTTGCACAGCAGTCACTTTGCCAGTGGTATGAGTAAAAGGGGATGGACCCCAAACTCCCAGTATCATGCCCCCCCCCCCAGACTGTGGTTTGCAGCCATTATCAGAAGAACAGGTGACAACTCTGAGTAGACTGTGACTGAACATGGTGACTGAGATCTGTGACATCCAACAAACACTCCAGAAGAATTGGCCATGTAGTGTGGTCACCTTGCCAGCAGGCTCAGTGAGAGGTTGGCTGGAAGCTGTGAGTCCACCAGTGGTATTGTGGTCCCCTCACTAGACACACTGCAACTGAAATGCAAGAAGACTATAGCAATCTTACCAATGGTAATTTTACATGAGTATGTTCATAAGATTTATCTTTTCCCCCACTCATAAATCCAATTATATTCTTTTCCATTTAATATGATAGGCAGCACTATTCTATAAAGTGGCATTTCAGTAGCCTAACATTCCTGGTGACTGAAAAAAAATAGTTGTGTGTGGTACATCTGAAGAGAAAGCTAAAGTATTTAAATGATGGTTCATATACTCTCTCTATACAACACAAAAGGATTTTCAGACATTACTCAGTCTTTTCCTTTCTTCATTATATTCATTGTGTATAGTCTTAATTCATTTCAAATTAATTTTTGCTTTATACATAATGCAGAACAAAGATTCTTGGTAGAGGGAGATACTGCTGTTGTCAGGTAGCAAAGCAAGGGAAAAATACTTCATGAAAATATGACATGTCTCTTTTAAGGTCTTCTAACATCTTTCTTAATCTGATATTAAACATGATGTAACTCTATATCAGAAAGCAAATAAACAGCTTTGTTTTGGATGTTATACCTCTGCTGGTAATACCCGAGACTGTATTAGCCTTTTTTGCCACTGCATCACACTGACTGCTCATATTTAACTTACAGACCACCCATACTCCACACACTGCTACTCAGAAGTGTGTCCCCTCTCCAGTATGGATGCTTGTCATTTTTGTTAGCAAGATGCAGAACTCTGCACTTATACTTGTTGAACGGCATCTTATTCACTTCTGCCCATTTTCCCAGTGTATTCATATCTTGTTGAATTCTATATTCTTCCAGGGTGTTCACTGCTCTTCCCATTTTGGTACCTTTCTTTGGGAGAATTCCCTCAGAGTCTCAAGGCGGTAGTGGTTTGTCCTCTCCTGAAGAAACCATCACTGGACCCGTGGGACCCCTCCAGCTACCACCTGGTATAGCATCTTGCATTCCTGGGTAAAGTAGTTGAGAGACCAGCTCCAGGTATTTTTGGAGGAAACTTCGACCCTGGACCCTTATAAGTCTGGCTGTTGGTTCACTGCCTCGCCGACACAGTCAGCACTGGCTGACTCCTTTCTTGAGAACAGGTTGCAGAGGGTGGCAGTGAGGCAGATATTATCGGACCCCTTTGTACTACCATGCAGAGTGCCACAGGAAACAATACTCTCCCTGACATCTATATGTGCCCTCCTGCTCAGTTGGTCCTGAGTTATGGGCTGGGATGTCATTAGTATGTGGATGACACTCAGCTCTATCTCCTGATGGCTGGCTGGCTGGATATCCCCCCTGAAACATTTGCTAGTTGTTTGGAAACAGTGGTTGGATGAATCAAGAAGAGCTGCCTGAAACTCCACCCCTCCCAAATGGAGGTCCTGTGGCTGGGTCGAAGAGGGCAGGATCAGGAAGCGTACCTCCCCTGCCTGGATAGGGTATAACTGACATCTGCGCCCCTAGTCAGGAACTTGGGGGTAATCCTGGATGCCTCATTATCTTTGGACACCCAGGTAATGTCAGTAGCCCAAACAGCATCTTTCCATCTGCACCTGGCACAGCTACTAGTGCTTTACCTGTCCTCAGAACTCCTGGCCACTGTTATTCATGCAATGGTCACTTCCAGGCTAGACTGCTCCAACTTGCTTTATGCAGGCCTTCCATTGTCCCTGATCCAAAAAAATGCAACTGGTTCAAAATGCAGATGCACAGTTCCTTACTTAGTCATCCTGGAGGACCCATGTCCAGCCATTGCTGAGGCAGCTTCATTGGTTGCCAGTTTGCTTTCAGATCAAGTTCAAGGTTCTCGTTTTGACCTTTAAGGATATATGTGGCTTGTGCCCTACTTACTTATGGGACCGCTTACTTCCTTATGACCCCCGCAGGGCACTTCATTCTGCAGGTATGAATTTGCTGACGATCCGGGGGGCCCTGGAGGCTTGCCTGGCTTCAACCAAGGCCTGGGCATTTTTGGTCCTGGCCCCTACCTGGTGGGATGAGCTTCCAGAAAAGCTGCGGGCCCTGACAGAACTCTCTGGGTTCTGCAAGGCCTGAAAAATGGAGGTCTTCCGCCAGGTGGTTAGGTAAGGCCAGGCTGAGATCCTGGGGACTGACATGGGGTCCCTCTCTCCCTTGGGCTCCTGGGCCCAGTATTAGATCGGGTCTGGATGTTTGTAATTTACTAAACTAAACTAAAAAAAATAGGTACATCTGAGTGGGCTCTCTAAAAGAGAAAGCTAAAATATATTCTATGGGGAACCTTGTCAAAACTTTAATGAAATCCAGGTAAACAATGTTCACAGTATTCCCAAAACCCAGTAAACCCCTCACTTGTTCAAAGAAAGAAACAAAATTGATCTGGCAGGACAAATACCTACTGACTTCCTCAAATCACCAAGTTATCTTTCAGATGCTTGCAGATTGATCGCTTTAAACTCTGCTCCAGCAACTTTCCTGGGACAGAGGTCAGGCTAACTGGCTTGTAGTTTCCTGGTCATCCTTCCCCCCTTTTTAAGACTGGGATAATGTTTCATAGAATCATAGAGTTGGAAGGGGCCATACAGGCCATCTAGTCCAACCTCCTGCTCAACACAAAGCATCCTAAAGCATCCAAGAAAAGTGTGTATCCAACCTTTGCTTGAAGACTGCCAGTGAGGGGGAGCTCACCACCTCCTTAGGCAGCCTATTCCACTGCTGAACTAATCTGACTGTGAAAAACTTTTTCCTGATATCTAGCCTATATCGTTGTACTTGTAGTTTAATCCCATTACTGTGCGTCCTTTCCTCTGCAGCAAATGGAAACAGCATCCTGCCCTCCTACAAGTGACGACCTTTCAAATACTTAAAGAGGGCTATCATGTCCCCACTCAACCTCCTTTTCTCCAGGCTGAACATTCCCAAGTCCCTCAACCTATCTTCATAGGGCTTGGTCCCTTGGCCCCAGATCAACCTCGTCGTTCTCCTCTGTACCCTTTCAATTTTATCTACGTCCTTCTTGAAGTGAGGCCTCCAGAACTGCACACAGTACTCCAGGTGTGGTCTGACCAGTGTCGTATACAATGGGACTATGACATTTTGTGATTTTGATGTGATGCCCCTGTTGATACAGCCCAAAATGGCATTCACCTTTTTTACTGCTGCATCACACTGCCTGCTCATGTTTAGCTTACAATCCACAAATAGCCCAAGGTCTTGTTCACATACAGTGTTACCTAGACGTATACCCCCCATCCAGTAGGCATTCTTTTCATTTTTCTGACCCAGATGCAGAATTTTACACTTATCTTTATTAAATTGCATCTTGTTCTCATTTGCCCATTTTTACATTGTGTTCAGATCTCGTTGAACTCTGTCTCTATCTTTGGAGTATTTGCCAGTCCTCCCAATTCCATGTCATCTGCAAACTTGTTGAGTAGTCCCTCCACCCCCCCCCCCCATCTAGATCATTAATAAATATGTTAAAAAGTACCGGACCGAGCACCGAGCCCTGAGGTACCCCCCTACTCATCTCCCTCCAGTCTGATGAAACACCGTTGACAACAACTCTTTGAGTGCGGTTCTCTAACCAATTCCCTATCCACTTAACTATCTGAAAATCCAGATTGCAGTCCTTCAATTTATCCATCAGAACATCATGGGGAACCTTATCAAAAGCTTTACTAAAATCCAAGTAAACAACATCAACCGAATTTCCACGATCCAGCAAGCCTGTTACTTGGTCAAAAAAGGAAACCAGGTTGGTCTTACAGGACCTGTTGGATGCTGACTTCCTTGGATCACCAAATTGTCCTCCAGATGTTTGCAGATTGCTCCCTTTAATTTCTGCTCCATTATCTTCCCCACAATAGAGGTCAGACTCACTGGTATGTAGTTTTCCGGGTCATCCTTCCTCCATTTTTTGATGATTGGAATAACGTTTGCTCTCTTCCAGTCCTCCGAGACATCTCCAGTCCTTAAAGAGGTCCCGAAGATGATGGACAAGGGTTGTGCAAGTTCTCTGGAAAGTTGAGCACTCTCGGGTGCAATTCATCCGGCCGAGGGGATTTGAACTCATACAGTGCAGCTAAATGCCTCTCAACAACCTCTTTGTCCATGTCAACCTGCCACCCAGACACTATCCCTTGGCTACTGCCATCTGTAGATGTGCCTAAACCCTTTGACCTGTGGGGGAAAAAAACAGATGTAAAATAGGCGCTGAGCCTTTCTGCTATCTCTGCATCCTCTGTTAGTTTGTCCATCTGCACCCAACAGTGGGCCTATTGCCTCCTTTACTTTACGTTTGCTCCTCACATAACTGAAAAATCTTTTCTTGTTACAGTGGGCTTCCCTGGCCAATCTTAGCTCACTCTCAGCTTTGGCCTTTCTGATGATTGATCTACAGTGCCTCGTAACCTGTAGGTACTCTCCTTTAGAGCTCTGTCCTTCCCTCCATTTCCCTTTTCTTTCTTAGTTCCTCTTGAAGTTCTCTGTTAATCCATATAGGCTTCTTAGAGCTCCTGCAGTGTTTTCGTCTTTCTGGGATAGTCATGGATTGAGCATGCAATAGCTGTTGTTTGAGTAGCGCCCACCCTTCACATGCTTCCTTCCCTTCCAGCATTCTCGTCTATGGTATGACACTCATCATGTCTCTGAGTTTGCCCTACGAAAATCCAACATCCACATCTGGCTACAAGCTTCCTTGCCCCCCCCCCGTAGTAGACACCAACCACCACACTATTTGTTTTCCCCTCGCTTATTTTCACCCACATGCTTTCCACTGTAGATATACTCTCCTTTGCTAGAATTTCCTGACAGGTAAACCCTTTCCTCACGTACAGTGCCACTCCTCCACCGATCTATTCTGTTTTTTCTGTTCATATCCATCCACTATTACATTCCAGTCATGAGAATCATTCCACCAAGTTTCTGTAATGCCTACTTTCCATCAGCATGAGAAGTTCCAGCTCTTCCTTCTTATTGCCCATGCTTCAGGCGCTATTATAAAGGCATCTGAATCCTTTTACTTTTGGTTCCCTATGAGCTGGCCTTCCTCGTTGGGCTGCCCCTGATCAGTCTTCTTCCTTACATTCCCTATGTTGAACGTTTCCTTCCCCTTGTGGCTTCAGTTTAAAGCTCTCCTGATGAATCTCCCCAGGTTCCTGCCAAACACATTCTTCCCCAACTGCGACAAGTGCAGTCCATCAGGTGCTAGTAGGCCTTCCTCAAGAAAGCCTATCCCATGGTCCTAGAAACTAAATCTCTCCTGCCGGCCCAACTACGCAGCCAGTGATTCACCTCCATTATCTTCCTCTCCTGATGCATTCCTCTTCCCTCAACAGGCAATATTGAAGAGAATACAACTTTTGCCCCCAATTGCTTGAGCTTCCTCCCTAGATCTTGATAGTCTGTTTTAATAGTAGCATTGGTATTCAGGGACATGTCATTCGTTCCCACATGGACCATCATAAATGGGTAGTGATTCATAGATTGGAGGAGTTTGGGCAGCCGTTCTGAAATGTCTTTAATTTTTGTACCCTGGCAAGCAACACACCTCTTGGGTTAGGGGGTCGGGCCCAGCCACATGACGATCCATTCCTCTTAGCAGGGAGTCTCCAATTACCAGTACTCTCCTTTTTTTCCTTCTTATCAACACAATTTCCTTCTATCCCTGTGGCCTCTTTACTTTGTCTTTGTCTTTGTTTTGGGACCTCTTCCCTCGTTGACACTTGCACCTCCTGTGCAAGGGCCTGAAATCTATTCTGGAGCTCCAAAGGCCCCAAGAACTGTCTTGCTGTACACCGTTGAGTCTTTTTCCTAACTGTCTGCAGAGGCTCCATAATGAGTCAATCCCCTTATCCTCTTCAGAACCGGTTGTATCCTCTTTATTCAGAGTTGCACAGCTCCTGTCTATGAACTCCTCCCCTTTCTTAATTTCTGTCAGAGTAATAATCCTCTCTTCTAAGCCCCTAATCCTTTCCTCCAAAAGTCTTACCAGTTTACACTTGGGGCAGATGTAGTCCATCTTGTCTTCAAGGAGGAAGGCAATCATGTTACACTCACTGCAGATGATGGGATGAGTGTCCTGGAGGTCCATTGTAACTTCTAGGCAGTGCAACTACTAGGAAAATATAATCTACAGATTCTAATTGCTAGGCTACGAGCCACAGGCCAAGAGCCCTTTGTCTCTCACCTCTGGCGAGGAACAACCCTTTTTAATCCTCCCAGCAATCACCTCACTCAGCACCACAATAGCCTCACCTGGTCAGCAGCAGCTCTCCACGTGCTCCCAGTTGTCTGAGCTCCATGTGCTCCCAGTTGTTTGCTCTCATCTGGTCTTGTGGCACATCTTCCATCCTCCACAAGCTCTTGAAGATTATAGACAAAGGCTCTGCACGCTCTCTAGAAAGTTCTATGAACACTCTTGAGTACACAGCATTGAGCATGGGGGATTTGTACTCATCCAGTGGAGCCAGGTGCCAGTCAACAATTAGAAGGGCCCACAACCTCCACGCCTCAACAACAATCAACAATTGGTAAACAGACCATATTCTTGTTCATCAAAAAGGTCTCCGTTGTTTGATATGTTTCAAGCTAGTGGCGGGAGAGGAGATCCAAAGTTTTACTCAAAGTAAAAGTACATTGGCAGTGATCCAGGCAACAGGAGAGTTAAGTACATGCATCTCTTTCCCTCACTGAAATCAATTGGTTCAACTGAACTTTGGATCAATGGACCTTGCAGTGTGGTTCTATGCAGAGAGTTACACTATCCTTCTAATTCAGTTGAAATCAATGGGTTTTAAAAGGTGCAAGTCTGCTTAGAAATGATCTGTAAAAAAACCTCCCACTTTTTCTTATCTTCCCTCTACAGGAATGCTGGACATAGCATGAAACTTGATACCTGTACCTTGATGAACTGATGTTCCATCAACTTCAGAAATTTTGCACATGTGAAAAAAGGTTTCTATTATTCTTAATTAGAATTTTAGTCAGAGTTGAATTTGAACTTTATGACTAAGTATAAAGGAGAATTACAGCTGAGCTTCAATAAAACAAAAGTAATAACAACTGAGGAATTACACAAATGTAAAGGCTGACAGTAAAGAAACTGAAATGGTTAAAGATTTTCTATTCCTTGGCTCAATAATCAACCGAGAAATCAGAAGGAGATTGAGACTTGGAAGGGCAGCCATAAAGGAACTAAGTAAGATCCTTGAAGAAGTGTTGCTGTAGACAAATAACACAATAATTCCTGTTATGGTAGTCTCCAGATACTATGTATGGGTGTTGGACGATGAAGAAAGCTGACGGGAAGAATGTTAATTCAGTTAAAATGTAGCAATGGAGGTAAGTTTTATGGATATAATGAACCACCAAAAAGACAAATCAGTACTAGAGCAAATCTAGCCTGAGTTCTCCCCAGAAGCTAAAATGACGAAACTGAAGGTATTGTACCTTAGTCACATCATGGGAAGATAAGAAAGTAGTAGAGAAAGAAGAAGACTTAACATGAGATGGATTAACCCAGTATAGGAAGCCACAGCCTGATCAAAACCTGAGCAAGGCTGTTAATAATGGGATGATTTAGAGGTCATTAATTCATAGGGTCACCATGTTGGAAGTGACTTAACGGTATATAGCACACATACAATGAACCAGCAATATTATTTTAGTTGGCCTTCAAATCCATCTATTTGATTGATCCTAGTATTCAGGACCAATATGGGTAGATGCCTATTGATTTCTGTATCTACCAGTTATTCCTATGTTCTCAACTGACTGAACAAATTTATATTTTCTTTTTTAATATGGGTTGCTACTGGGAAAAATGTGTCCATGGCAACTTTACTTGCTTTGTAACTGCTAAGTATTCTGTTGCTATGTGCATACTCTCTCTCCCCCACTGGATTCATTGTCACTGATGGTACTTAATCTTTTGGAATGAAATAATAAACTTATCCAGAACTGCCTGAATTTATATCACAGGAAAGTCTTAAAGATCAGTTAGATCATCACCCTGCTGCCCAGTAGTTTGGTGTAGTGGTTAGGAGTGTGGACTTCTAATCTGGCATGCCAGGTTCGATTCTGCGCTCCCCCACATGCAGCCAGCTGGGTGGCCTTGGGCTCGCCACGGCACTGATAAAGCTATTCTGACCGAGCAGTGATATCAGGGCTCTCTCAGCCTCACCCACCTCACAGGGTGTCTGTTGTGGGGAGAGGAATGGGAAGGCGACTGTAAGCCGCTTTGAGCCTCCTTCGGGTAGAGAAAAGCGGCATATAAGAACGAACTCTTCTTCTTCTTCTTCTTCTTCTTCTTCTTCTTCTTCTTCTTCTTCTTCTTCTTCTTCTTCTAGTCATCAAAAAAGGTGTATCTGATGACGTGTCCATACAGACCGGTATCCCCACACCTATGTGAGCCTGTGGCCAGTATTATATTATTATTATATATAAGGTTTAAATTCTCAATACTTATATAATTGATAAGTATACTGAAGACTCAGAGGAATTGTCACTGATGAAAGAATCTCACTGAAAACAGATATTACTTGGATTCCATTTTGACAGAAGTCCTACAGAATAAAGAAATAAGGAAAACTACAATAAAAAGACACTTTTCTTTATTTTATGAATATAGTTATTTTAATGCCATTGGGTAGGTCTGTTTCTCTCTGTTTGGTATCTGATGACTGGACCTGGATTCCTCAAAAGGTCATGAAAAGGGCATTCCTCTTATCTGAGAGAACCTTGCTTGCTCCTAAACTGTGCAGAAATGTTTTCACTTCTGGCCATAAAAGCTGCCTAATGTTGGCTTATAATTGTTTTCCATAACAAAGTTTGATTCCTAAGTTATCTTTTGTACAAAGCTAAAAACATTATGACTTTCTTTCGACAGTATGCCCTGCAACACAGCTTAATTTAAAATTTCATAATCAAGAATCTTAAAAAATATATTTTCCTTTTTGGTCTTGAGTCCCAGTGGGAAAGGTAGATGAATGAATGAATGAATGAATGAATGAATGAATGAAGTTTCCATATAGAAAAATAAGAATCTCAGTTTTTAAAAGTGGTTTACCACTTTCATCTAAAGGTTTTATATGTTGCATTTTAATTTTTAAAAGGATTAAATATATGCTTTTAAAAAGTTTTTACAGTACTGTTTTGTAAACAAGTAGCTGGAATATGTTTCCCTATGCACCTCACTTTTCATGTGAATAAGGAAAAAAATAGTTGAAGAAGCAGAAGTATTTCCACTATCATTGTATTTGAGCCAAAGTTAATTTAAGATAGGCTCAAAGATTGTGAGTGATTATCTTACAGGAATCATTTTCTTCCATTTAATTATACACTGTATTTGTAGCATCCAAAAACCATTTCCTCACGGAGGACCAAATCGCACATTGTCTCCTGCCCACAACTGTGGGGTAGTAAATTGCGCTTTTTCACCCCTCCATACTGTATAGCCTTCCCACTTTATTCTGCTGCCACATCTCGCCTTTTCCCCTCCTCACTAGCGGGGCAGGGGGGAAGCAGAAGAGAGCGCAACATACTCTTTACTCATTGCTCCTCAGCCTCCTTTGCAACCAGGCCCCTCTCAGCGGAGGTTTGTGGGTCTCGAAATACAGCCATTTTTTCCTCCATGCTCTGCTGTTACATCTCACATTTCCCCCTTCTCATTAGCATTGAAAAAGGAACTAATGAGAGCAACATGCTCTTTTAGTCACTGCTCCTCAGCCTGTCAATCAACTTTTTTCGTACAACACTTAGTGTCAATCAACTGAGGCAACCAATCAGAGGTTTGGATGCCTCTAAAGTCCCCCCGAGAGTGAATTTAAAAAATAATTGAAAGCTATGCGTGGTGATGAATATGCATCGCCATGCAAGACAAAGGACAAAAAAAAAAATTCAGCAGGTCAAGGGAGGCATATTCCCACCCCTGTAGTATTTCAAACACCAGCTTTATCTATGTAACCTTTGCTGCCATGGCAGTCTTGCTACCCAAACTGTCAAACCCCCATTCTTTCCACTCCTTTTCTCACCCCCAACCCACCCAGCTGGTCCGTGTGCCTGCCACTCAGCCTTCCCCACCTGCCTTGGCCTCTTCCTCCAAGAACACTTCTGAAACATAGGTGCTGCTACCTCCTCACCTCCGCACACACATGCACACACTTCCCCATGAGGTCTTACTACCACTACCACCCCCTACCCTCCATGCATACACACATGCTCCTGCACACACGCTTCCCTACAAGGTGTTGGTGTGTGCATGGGATGTTGGCAGTAGCGAGTCCTCGTGGGGAAGCGTGTATGAGTGTGTGCACATTTGCATGTGGGGGGGAGGGGCATCAGTGGCATCAGTGATGAGACTTCACACGGAAACATGTGTGCATGTGTGTGTGTGTGTGTGTGTGTGTGGAGTGGGGAGACGGCAGCAGTGGTACCCATGCTTCAGAACTGTTCTAGGAGGAAGAGGCCAAGGCAAGTGGGGAAGGCTGAGTGGCAGGCTCCTGGACCAGCAGGATGGGGGTGGGTTGGGGATGAAAGGAGGAGCGGAAGGGATGGGGGGGTTGATTACTTGGGCGACAAGATGAACAAGGCGACAGAGGTTACCACGATAAAGCTGGAAACTGAACTACTAGTGAGCAAGCAGAGGGGGCGGGACAGCGATCAAGAGCCTCTTGTGCTTTTTCCCCTCCATATGTTCCTATGCCTGGCTGCTTGCTCATCCCTGGGATGCACGATAGAGGGGGGTAAATCCACTGTCTTGGATTTACCACATCTCACTTTAAAAATGGCCACATCCCAAAACAGCCTCCGAATGTTGTCGACATCATTTGGAGGGGGCTCACTTAGCCAACAACAGTAGGAGGCTATGATGCCAAGAATTCCTTGTGCAAAAATGCTTTCTCATTTCCTAAATTTCTATCATCAGTACGATTGGTGACAAATCCATTAGTGCCTTAAAAACCAACAAGATTTCCAGGGTATAAACTTTCAGGAGTCAAAGCTCCCTTCAGATGAACTTTGCCTGTTCACTGCAGATCAACATGGCTACCCATTGGTAACTTTCTTTAGCAGCAGTGTCTGTTGGCACTTGTCACCAGACATGTTTCCATTTTCCATTTTCCGAGTTTCCATTTTCTGAGATTTGCAGATGCTTGTTCAGAATCCTTCATGCATCTGAGAGAATAAATACCATCCGATGAATCCCAAAATGCTGACAATTTTCACTGTGATGTCAGGAATCAAGTATATTTAGCGCTGCGTTTATCACTTATAATCAAGATATAATTTTTTATCATGAAATAGGTTATTATCAGATATTATTGAAGTAGCACATCACAAAATACTCAGAATGATTGCTCTTTCAAGTATTGATTGTCCCATATCTTCAGTAAGAACATAAAATCAGCTCTGTTGGGTTAAGCCAGAATCCTGCTTGTCCAGAATTTCATTGCTGCAGGGGCCAACCAGATGCTGCAGGAGGCTCACAAATGGGCACAGAGAAGTTTCCCTTTGTTATTACCACCTCACTCACATACATACACACACACCAGTTTTTGCTGTTCATAGGTCTACTACCTCTGAATTAGAGATTCCATTTACTCACCAGGGTTGGTACCCATGAATAGACCTGGGCAGAGTCTGCATTTACTTTGTTTATTCCATTGTCAGTCCTGTTGAATTCAGATCGTTTTGAACTCGGGTCTTCCTCTCCCCCCCCCCCTTCCCATTGAAACAGGAAAGTCTTCTGCACCTGGTTAGGGAGGCTCAGAAGGTGGGGGGGGGGGAGCCAAGCCTCTTTCTTTCTTTTCTTGAAGGGAGAGGAGCCAGGCAGGGAACCTCTTTCTTTTCTTGGAGGGGGGAGGGGAGAGGATCGAAAAAGGCAGAGGAGGGACAAAAAATCCAGGACCGACAGAAGTTGAGAGAAATTAGGGGCTTCTCCTTTAAGGCAAGCATGTCACATGACCAGGTGTAGCCTATCAGAGGTTCTCTACCACGGAGCTTTCTTTCCCAAAGGGATATTGAGGATTTTCAGCACAATAAATTATTGCACAATAAAGGTAGGGTCACATCGGATCAATCCTTCTTGCTGCAGAATGAAAATTTAAATCACCCCAAATCCAAACGGAAATCGCATTCTGTGTAGAGGGCAGGGACTGAATCGATCTGGGGTTGGAATAAAAGCTCCGTGCAGTTTACACCCTACTCTCCAGGAATTTGTCTAATCCCTTTTTAAAACCACTGACCCTAGTTTCCATTGCTATATCCTCTGGTAATGAGTTCCACTGTGTGTTATATGAAAATGTACTCTTTCATCCAAATTGACTGTCTATTAAGTGCCACCTAGTTCTAGTATTTTGGGAAAGGGAGAAAAAGTTATCTTTCTCTCCCCTCCTTCCCCCCCACACACTTCCTTCACACCATGCAGAATTTTATAAACCTTTGGCAGGCCCCTCTTATTTGTCTTTTCCCTACTAAAGTGGAAATTCCCCAGCACATTAGCCCATGATATTTTTTTTCTGGAAAAGCTGGCCCTGTCCATGGCTCCACTGTCTTGAGGCATGCATACCATCACCATAAAAGAATGCCACCTCGTTTCTTTCCCATTTTTGTGTCAGACAGCCCAAAGCAGCCAGCAATGGCTTTGACTGTCTGGCATAGGAATGGGGAAGAAACGAGGAGGCATTCTCTGCACAACCCACTCACCTGCTCAAATAAGCAAGGAGGGCTGTTGCTATGTCAACTGCCATCTGCCTGCCTACCTTCTTTCTGTCTATTGGTCATACCAGAGAAAGACCTGCTGGACAGCATCTTGCCAGAATCTGGACATGGCCCTGACTATTAGATAACAGATTTGCTACTCTAACCAGTAGCAATATGCCTAAAATAAAGATTAACAGTGGAAATTCCATGGCATACTGGAAGTTTCCAGTACTGGGGGCTGGCAAAGGAAGCCAGGGATTCATTTAGGTTGCTTGTGCAAAATCTTCTAACTATTCAGGTAAGAATTACCAATGCTTCATAGCCTGGAAGTGCTTTCTGTTGCTGCTCAGACTGTGTGTGTGTGGGGGGGGGGAGTGGCTTAGGGGGGAACGGCAGGAAATCAGGGGAAACGTCAGCAGTGTCCCAAAATAGGGAGATCACTGCTAGGGTGCCAGGTCTCCAAAGTCTACCGGGAGATGGCGGTTAGAGCTGGGAAACACCTAGAGATTTGGAGATGGAACCTGGGGAGGACAAGGACCTCAGTGTGGTACAATGCCATAAACTCCCTCCTCTAAAGCAGCCATTTTGTCCAGGGAAACTGATCTCTGTAGTCTGGAGGTGAGCTGTAATTTTGGGGGATCCTCAGGTCGCACTTGGAGGTTGGCATACCTAATCCCATGTGCCTTAAAGTGATATCATTGTATCACAAGGGGATGCAGAGGAAGCTCTGGCACTTGGGCAAAACTGTATGGTTGGTTAAACCATGGAAATTTTCCCAAATGCCAAAGTACTTTTTTTACTTCTAAGCACATCAAGTGATAAAATGTTATGTGCCCACATGCTTGTTTCAGGGTTTCTCCTTAGAAGAAGAGCTGGATTTTTGTACCCTGCTGTTTACAACCTAAAGGAGTCTCAAAGCAGTTTACAAACATCTTTTCCTTTCTCTTCCCACAATAGACATCTTGGGAGGGATGTGGGGCTGTGAGAGGTCTAAGAGAACTGGGAATGCGCTGCAGTCACCCAGCAGGCCCCAGGGGTCTCAAAGCAGTTTCCAGTCAGCAGACTCCCCCTGAGGAAGGTGGGGTAGAGAGCCTCACTTGGAAGAGGGCAACGCTAAGAGGAGGTCTCTCTGTGCACAGCAGTCTTGACCTTAATCAGGTTTATGCACACCTAGGTAGTGTGGAATTCCAGTAGATGAACCTACACCAATCTGGCAACCTTACCTCCTCTCTACAATGTTTTCTTGACCTGAAATAGGTCAGGGGGTGCTAGGTGACCTCAAGCATATAACGCCTCTACAATCACCCAACTAGTCACATAGCACCCCCTGGCCTATTCAGGTGAAGAAAACATTGCAAAAAGGAGGTAAGGTTGCCAGATAGTTTCATGTTCTGGAATTCCACATTTCCTAGGTGTGCATGGACCTGACGGGTGAGGACTGCTGTGCACAGAAAGACATCCTTTTAGGGTTTCCAGCCTCCAAGTGAGGCACTAAACCCAAATTAAACAATGAGCTAGCACCCATTTCATTACTTAATGCAATGGTCTTTACTATTAGTACTCAATATTTTAGGAAGATTCTGCTTTTTCACTAGAGAAACAGCAGCCAGTCAGAGCATTTTTTTTAAATCAGCCAATAGGAACTGTACTGGGATTAGTTAAGATCTGATAGAGGGAGCTTCAGTTAATAGAAATTTGCAAGTTAAGAGAGAAGATTTAGTTAAACAGGGGTGTCAATTAAAGCTCCAAAGAGGTGTCAGATCTTTAGTTAAGTTTCTCTACCCGGGAAACTGTGGAGTGAGAGTGGGTCAGTAGGGTCTAGGATATAACTAAATTGCATCAGTAGGTTATAAACCTGCCTGACAGCTTTCCTGAGACATGTACAGTGTAAAATCCTTGGTTCAGTGTTAATGTTTCCCTCAATTGTCTGTGTGTTTTCCCTAAAATAAGCTCTATTCTTGTTCACATTACAAAAGCAAACAAACGTACAGCTGTCAGGTTTACCTCAGTTATCAATCCAGGTTTAGGGGTTTATCTCCTCCGATTGGTTTTCTCTTTTAATTCCTCACTGGGACACCCAGCATAATGGGTAGGCAGGAAATTGTATTGTGATACAGAGTGGCTAGTCCTTAGGAAATCCATCACAACAATATTTAACCAATACTACCTGCTAGGATCAATACCTTTTCAGGAAGAGCTGATTATTATGCTAGTCCATTTAAGTCTGAAAACAATTATGCTTCTATTTTCATTTCAGTGGGAACTTTTATATATATTACTGCCTCTCATTATAAATGTATATACAAATATGATAAAGTGAATATAGAATGTATGTTGGAGGTATGTTTGTTTGAGGTATCTAATAATCCCTTGATGTATAAATGGAACATATGCATACCAAATTAGGAATTTAAGGATTAAAAAAAAATGATTCACAGCCTCCTCCATAATTCATTAAAGGATGACTAAGTATTTAGCAATGTTTCATGTTAACTTTCCTGCCACACCCCTGCAGGTCAATCTTTCAGACAAGCTACATTCCTTTACCTGGGAGTGGAAGGAAATAATGGAAAAGGTAAATAAAGGAGTGAGATAGAAAGCTTTTTGGCTTCATAATTACTCCCATTCTTTATTTTGGTGCTCAGGGGAATGAAAGGAGTGCCACACATGTTTCCCTGGAGCTCTACTAGAAAACATCAAAAAAAGTTATTGCTTCAGTTTCCCTGCCTAGACTCAGGTTGATTAATCCTGGACTCCACAGGTAACATCATTGAACTGAGTTGAAATTAAACCTCCATGCAATAGCTAAACCAAATGAAAAGACCATTCCAATCACATGTGTAAGGAGCCAGAGCTTTACTCTAGGAGAATTTCCACACATTGAAAAAAACAGCGTTATGCCAGCAAAGCAGCGTAACGCTAAAAATTATCGTGCCTCTGGCCATTCCTCACCTTCTGGTTCTCTCACTTTCATCTGCCACCTTCTTGCACTTACACTCTGCAAGCAGTAAGCCAGGAAGCCAATCTCCTTTCGCAATGTTTTAGAGGGTCCGCGATGCCTGTTAATTTTTTTAAGTAAAACTTCTCCATTGAGATGCCTATGCCTCTAATCATAGATGCATCGTGCTTTTTATAATGCCACCCCTTATGGAATCATGAGTCTGGAATCTTTAAAAAATTAATCTTGTTCCTGATTTGGTGGGGGTGGGGGGAAATTTAGAGAGGCATGCTTTGTGTGACAACTTTGGGGGAAATTCTTTTTAGTTTTGTCTGCATGATTGAATGCCTGTTCATTGCTCCAGGCAGTTTGCTCTAAAAACAAAACAAAACAAAAAAACCCGTCCTTGGGAGAAGGGAGAGGGAGGCGGGTATGAGGGCAGGACATGGAAGGTGGAGATAGCACTTCTTCACCTCCATACATTTCTTGAATATGTGGCTTGCTGGTTGCTCTCCTGTAGCTTGTGCTTTTTAGGTTGGGAAATCCACTTTATACGATTCCACAACTACCACTTTAAAATGGTGGATGTGGCTTGAGGTTTGCTGGATGGACAAGGGAGGTTGGCGATGTCATGCAAAACAGCAAAATTATGGCATCTTCAAAAGGTAAGCATTTCACTATGTTTATCAGGTGCAGAATGGCCTAGATTTCCATCCTTCATGTCTCTTTCATTTTAGCCTTAGTGACTGCTGTTTCACATAACGGTGGACGTGAAGCTCTCCTGGTTATGCAAGGCCACTCCAGCATGACAGTTTTCATACAAGTAGATAATCTGTCCATATAAATAAAAGCACAAGTCCTGGGTAAAAATAATCCAAAACCCATTTTACCTAAGGTGGGGATTTCATAATCATTTTAAGCAGTCCCTCAAAAACATTTTCACTTTCTTTTTTAACATTCCATATCTCTTCATTTGCATCATCATCTCTTGCTCCAACATCAGTTTACTTCACTCCTCTTTTGTTACATCATTACACAAACTGTAACATTATCCCATGTTGTGAGTCCCTTATCAAATCAAAGCAGTCCTCTATAAGCAAATGGAAGCGGATTCCTTGGATAGTATGATCTGGGATAAGTTTGCATTTCCTTCCTTGTTTTCAGCTAAAGCATCAGCATGGCCAGAGGGTCCACGAGCAAACGTAGAAAAATTCTTGAGAACATCTCTGTCACCAAATAAGCTTGCTCGTTGCTAGCCATAGACATGAATCCATAACCGTGAGTGATCTACAATCACACCAGAACAAACCCTGTTGTTATTTATTGTAGTGTTGTTATCCATAGAGTTGCTAGGTCTTGATGGTTGCATAACATTACGCTCTGGCAGCAGGGATGAGTAGTAAAGACAACAACAGAGCCTGTTGTTTCCTACCAAAAACCAAAAGTGATATTGCAGTGACAATAAAGAAATCATAGAATCATAGAGTTGGAAGGGGCCATACAGGCCATCTAGTCCAACCCCCTGCTCAACGCAGGATCAGCCCTAAGCAACCTAAAGCATCCAAGAAAAGTGTGTATCCAACCTTTGCTTGAAGACTGCCAATGAGGGGGAGCTCACCACCTCCTTAGGCAGCCTATTCCACTGCTGAACTACTCTGACTGTGAAAAATTTTTTCCTGATATCTAGCCTATATCGTTGTACTTGTAGTTTAAACCCATTACTGCATGTCCTCTCCTCTGCAGCCAACAGAAACAGCATCCTGCCCTCCTCCAAGTGACAACCTTTCAAATACTTAAAGAGGGCTATCATGTCCCCTTTCAACCTCCTTTTCTCCAGGCTGAACATTCCCAAGTCCCTCAACCTATCTTCATAGGGCTTGGTCCCTTGGCCCCAGATCATCTTTGTCGCTCTCCTTTGTACCCTTTCAATTTTATCTACGTCCTTCTTGAAGTGAGGCCTCCAGAACTGCACACAGTACTCCAGGTGTGGTCTGACCAGTGCCGTATACAATGGGACTATGACATCTTGTGATTTTGATGTGATGCCCCTGTTGATACAGCCCAAAATGGCATTTGCCTTTTTTACCGCTGCATCACACTGCCTGCTCATGTTTAGTTTACAATCCACAAGTACCCCAAGGTCTCGTTCACACAGTGTTACCTAGAAGCGTATCCCCCATCCAGTAGGCATGCTTTTCATTTTTCTGACCCAGATGCAGAACTTTACACTTATCTTTATTAAATTGCATCTTGTTCTCATTTGCCCATTTTTCCATTGTGTTCAGATCTCGTTGAACTCTGTCTCTATCTTCCGGAGTATTTGCCAGTCCTCCCAATTTCTTGTCATCTGCAAACTTGATGAGTAGTTCCTCCACCCCCTCATCTAGATCATGAATAAATATGTTAAAAAGTACCGGGCTGAGCCCCGAGCCCTGAGGTACCCTGCTACTCACCTCTCTCCTGAGGTACCCCGCTACTCACCTGATGAAACACCATTGACAACAACTCTTTGAGTGCGCTTCTCTAACCAATTTCCTATCCACCTAACTATCTGAAAATCCAGATTGCAGTCCTTCAATTTATGCATCAGAAAATCATGGGGAACCTTATCAAAAGCTTTACTAAAATCCAAGTAAACGACATTAACCGAATTTCCACGATCCAGCAAACCTGTTACTTGGTCAAAAAAGTAAACCAGGTTGGTCTTACAGGACCTGTTGGAGACAAATCCATGCTGACTTCCTTGGATCACCAAATTGTCCTCCAGATGTTTGCAGATCGCTCCCTTTAATATCTGCTCCATTATCTTCCCCACAACAGAGGTCAGACTCACTGGTCTGTAGTTTCCTGGGTCATCCTTCCTCCCTTTTTTGAAGATCAGAATAACGTTTGCTCTCTTCCAGTCCTCCGGGACATCTCCAGTCCTTAAAGAAGTCCCAAAGATGATGGACAAGGGCTGTGCAAGTTCTCTGGAAAGTTCTTTGAGCACTCTCGGGAGCATTTCATCCGGCCCAGGGGATTTGAACTCATCCAGTGCAGCTAAATGCCTCTCAATAACCTCTCTATCCATGTTAACCTGCCACCCAGACACTATCCTTTGGCTACGGCCATCTCTAGATGTGCCTAAACCCTTTGACCTGTGGGGAAAAAAACAGATGTAAAATAGGCACTAAGCCTTTCTGCTTTCTCTGCATCTTCCGTTAGAGTTTGTCCATCCGCACCCAACAGTGGGCCTATTGCCTCCTTTACTTTACGTTTGCTCCTCACATCACTGAAAAATCTTTTCTTGTTACAATGGGCTTCCCTGGCCAATCTTAGCTCACTCTCAGCTTTGGCCTTTCTGATGATTGAATCACAGGGACCATAGAGATCTAGGGATTCCTAGAGAGTCATCACAACACAATAACACCACACATGGTTTTTCAGGCAGAAATGAATTCCATGGCAATGTTTTCCCTTCGCTGTTTCACAGTGCTGCTTATTTGAGCCATGACAGGGACCAGGGAGAACTGGCGGAACCACTCTTACAAGTACCAGGTACAAGTACTATTATCTTATTTATTGCTGCAGTTTAATAGTACTTGTCACTTTTTTCTATTTATATATATACTACTTTGGGTTCCTGTTGTGGAGAATATGATGCTGAAATGCCTAAAAAATAATAAATAAACCAGCAATGTGACTGATTTAAAAAGCACCTTGGAATGACCTCCTGTTTGGTGCCAAGATCTGTATGCAACTCTGCCTATTGATAAATATCAGTCACAGACTTTCTGTCACTGTCTCCTCACTCTCCCTCCTTCTTGAGCTCTAAGCTGGACAGATACGTGCCAGAATGCTAACCAGATCAAAAGATTCCCAAATATTACTAACCATAAAGTTTTCCAATTTGCAATTATTTATAATCATTGTATTAAGAATGGGTAAAAAAAAGTTTTGTTCATTTTAGTATGTTACTGTTCCTACGCACATTCTAAGGGCCGTTCCGCATTCGTCCAAAATAGCACAATGGTTACTAATTGAAATCGCTACAGTTTTGCCATTATGCACAACGTCGTTGACAATCTGCAACACTCCTGAAACCGATCTGCAAAAAGCGCTTTGTTGTAGCGCTTTCAGGGAAATCCCAAAAAGTGGATTCACCCTCCGGAAAGTGCTACACTCCTGCAACCAATCTGCAACACTAGCGGGAAAGTTCTGTGTGTTACCATTGTTGTGGTTTCTGCAAAGTCCCTCCCCCTGGCTCTCTCCTCTGATCTTCCGGCGAAGCGATCGCCATTTTTTTTTCTCCGAGCGAGCGGAGATCAACGCACCAGCGAGCCTCCGTTTACCCAGCGAGGCTTCCCTGGCTGCAGCCCCTCTGTTTAAAGTCACCAAGCACAAGCCCGTTTGCTGGTTTATTTTCACTTTATTTTCACTTTATTTTCACACTGTTTTCGGCAGAAAATCGCGCCCGTGAGGGGGGGGATTTTTTTTTTCACTCGGGGGGAGCGTGGCAACGATGAAATGGCAGCTCAAACACCACCTGCTAGCTGGATGGGTCTCTCCGTTGCAACGAATCAATGCAGATTCGTTGCAACGGGTGTGTTGTTTTTTTTTAAAAAAAACCTTCCTTAAAGGGAAAGGGGCTGTTTGGGAGCATGATAACGGCCGCCCATTGGCTGCTTGACGGCCAGGGGCGGGACACAGCTTAGCAATAGCACTTCCTGGCTAGCGATTTTTGCAGAGACTGGAACCCTGTGGGAAACAATAGAAACACAACTGGATTCCACTACAAAGGCAGGTATGCGTTACGTTGAATTCCACTATTTAAAATGGCGATTTTTCGTTCAGCAAACAATTTACTACATGGATCCTGGTGCGGAATGGCCCTAAATTTTCCAGTATGGAGACTGAGGTCCATTCCGCACAACTTCAATGTTGCAAAAGGCTTCCAAATTGTAAATGCTACTAATGTGCAGTTATGCACGACGTCACACACAATCTGCCACACTCCTGAAACAGTCCCGAACCTCCAGCGAAGCGATCACCATTTTTTTTTCTTGGAGCGAGCAGAAAGCAACAAACTGGCTTCTCCGGCTACAGTCCCTCCATCGAGGCTTCTCAGGCTACAGTCCCTCCACAGAACTGCTTTAAGGCTCCCCTGAGTCACCAAGCACAACACAGCCCCATTTGCAAGTTCCCTTTATTTTCGGCCGAAAATCGCGCCGTGCACAGGGGGGGATTTTTCTTTTCACTCAGGGGAGCGTGGTAACAATGAATCGCCAGCTCACATGCCAGCTGCCAGCTAGATGGGTCTCTACATTAGGAGGAATCAAGGAATCAAGGCATATTTGTTGCAACATGTGTTTTTCTTTTCTTTTTTTTTAAACCTGTTCTTAAATGGAAAGGGTCTTTTCGGGAGCATGATAACGGCCGCCCATTGGCTGTTCGTTTGATTGACGGCCAGGGGCAGGACAAAGCACAGAAAAAATCGTTTCCTTTCTAGCGATTTTTGGCAAGATCAGAAACCTGTGGGAAACGATTGAAACACTACTGGATTCCACTACAAAGGCAGGTATGCGTAACTCAGAGATTGCACTATTAAAAATAGTGTTTCTGCTATCAGGAACCAATTGGCAACATTGGTCCTTGTGCGGAATGGGCCTGAATGATCACTTGCTAATTGCTGCTGAATAAGTAGCTGTTAAAGGTACAGCTACCAGATCATGGCTGAAAAGTTGCCAACTTTACTTATAACCCCAAAGTTGTATTAACTTAAAGAAAACTTTGAGGACCCTCCATCATACTGCAATTAGGTACTTTACTCTGACATTGATGGGTGCGTTCAAGTATTTACAAGCCGCCTGAGAAGATGACTCAGAGAACGTTAGAGGCAACACAGCTGACACCCCTGCTGATGGGGGAAGAAGTAGGTGGGAAAGATTGCTTGGAGATCAGAATATGTAGTTTTTAAAATGCTGCTGCTTCACCAGCCCACTCTTTATGCTGTTGTAATTATGTGGGTGTGATAGAAAAAAGCTAAGAATCTCAGGCAAGGACTGACTGACTGACTGACTATGTGGAAACCCAAATGGTAGAAGCATAAAGAGATTTCAGCAATGGAAAAGGGCAAGAGATTCTCCAGGAGTTGGGCCTGAAGGTCCCTTGCAATGGTGGGTGCAATTAAACCCAAAAGTATCTTTATATTAATGTATGGGAAAATTTTTAGAAGTATTCAGTTATGGGGAAAATGCAATAGTAAAGTCACAACCCAGGGGCATTTATGAGGTAGGAGTCTGAATCTATCACAGTGGGGAGAGGATTGTTTGCTTGATATAGTGACTATTTTACGTTAAAGTTCAGAAATTAGGGAGCCATAAGGCAAACACAATCTTTGAAGACACACTGAGTCTCTTTCTCTCAAGCATGCGCACGCACGAACACGCACACGCACACACATCAACCAAGAGTCCTGTAGTACGACAGTGGTGCCTTGCTTTTCTCACCCAGATTATCAAGTCCTTTCAAAGCCACTTCTTAATATGTCTAGTTATCAGAGCTATTCTAACAACAAAGTCCCTACACTGGTAAGAGACCTCCACTGTCTCCATAAATTAAAAGCATGAATAGCTTTCACTGTAGCTCAGAAGAGTGATGCAGTTCGTGGGAAGTGGTGACAGTTGTTATGTGGTTGAGAAATGACATGAGTATCTGAGGCAGCCCCACATACATATTCTGCTGCTGCTGCTGCCGACTGAGACACCATTATGTTACTGCCTCAAGACCATCGTCAGGTACTGCTGGCCAATGGCAGCCATCCACTCGCACCCAGATTCACCCAATGTATGCTTCTCCTGCTATCGCCTTGCACTGCATGCTACATGAGAAAGCTGGGTCCCTCTTTCTCCACATCACATCACGGGGGGGGGGGGGGGGGGGGGGGGGAGCTTCTACTTTCACCATTTTGTGAACTCCATTAAAGGAATATTTGCATTTTAGCAAATACGCCCCATCAAATGTATTCTACTTTATATTAGCTCAGTACCTCCGCGGGGGTCAGGGGGAAAGACAAAATTCCCAAAGTTAGGATTACCAGCCTCCAGATGGGGCCTGGAGATCAAATGGAGTTACAGCGAATCTCTAGAACCAGTTTCCATGGAGGAAATGGCAGCTTTGGAGGGGTGGGCTCTATGGCACTGCATTGAAATCCCTCCCCCCAGATTCCAGGCTGAATCCCCAGATCTCTAGGAATTCTCCAACCTGGAGTTGGCAACCATACTTAAAGTCTAAGTCAGCTGGAGGGACACCAGCATTTGCTCCCCCCCCCCCATTCTGAATGCCATTGCCATTAGAGGCACAGAGAAGGCAGAGCACAATGAAGAGAGTTGTTCTAACTCTGCTGACCTGATCTTTCAACAACATCAAGTACAAGGCCGAGGAAAGCCCTTGTTTCCCAGGTCCGCATAATGCTATTGACCAAGCCAGCACTGGAGCAAGGCAAGACCAGCTAGGACAAATTAGTCATTGCCAGGATGTAGTCTTCTAATAAGGTTAATATTTCTAGCAGTCAGTGATTTCTCTCTTCCTTTAGTTCCACGCGCCTCTATAGTTTTTTCTGCACTGTCAGGTGTTGCAAAAGAGCAACCCTGTTAGTGTGTGGTCAACATTTTTAAAGTCTTTTGTTGTTTTTCTGTAATTTCCCTCTTTCCTACATTTTTCTTCTCCTTTGTTTTGCTCTCTTCCTTTCATGATCTGCCATTCATTTATGAACGATTCTAATTCCCCCACCCCCACCCCCACCCTTTATCTTTCAAGCTTGGTTTCAACTTCTCTCGCATCCTGGTTAGCAACTTAGAATATGTTTAGTAGTAGCAGAGCAGCAAACCTTTGCTAATATTATGAACAGGATATTTTCCCATAATAATAGAATGTTAATCTACTTTAGGGTTTAAAAATAAGAAACAGAAGGACCTTTTCTGCATAAGGAATTTGGCCCAACACACGGCTCATCCAGTTGTGGAGCAAATTCCTGGTTACAGATGACATCAAGGCAAGCCCAGGGACAAGCCAACTCAAACCCTCCTTTGCCCCATGGCAGGGGAACACGGATAAATCCATGTTTCCTTTATTGCCCAAGGCATCTATGTCGGGCCTGGGCTGTCTGGAAGAGGCTGTCCTGGCCCAGCTCCTCCCCACCTGCAGAAACAGATATGGCATCCTGGATGGGACAGAAAATTCCCCAGGTGGCTATGCTGCACTGCACAGCACTGCAGAGCTGCCCGGGGCAATTTTTTTTATTTTCAAGAACACAGTATTGTATTGTAATGCAATACAACATTCTTAATAATAAAAAAAGGGGGGCAGCAACAGGACCCATCTTCCAAGGCTGTCTCTGCTGTCCTGAGGGAGCAGCCATGGAAGTCGGGTGCCGAGGGGCACGGCGCAGTGAGGTGGGTTCAGTGGCAGGCCTCACCAGCTACTGCCACTGCCCATCTTCTGAGACCATCCCCATTCTCCTTACTCTTCTCATCAGCCACCGCTGTCCATCTTCTGAGGCTGTCCTCGCTTTCCTGACAGCTGAGACAGGTGGCAGCACAGCGTGTAGGATTCAATGCCTGGCCTTGCCAGACACTATCTACAAGCCCACTTTCTGGAGTGGGACAGTGGACATCACATCCATACCCATTTCCTTCCCAGGGGGCATGCCAGAAGATGTGTTTCCACCTCAAAAAGTGCCCCATACCACCCTGCAGTGCGGTTGAACGTAGCCACCCCAGCTGCCATATGGGAGAACAAATACGGGCAGGTGAGTTGCAGTAGGCCAAATGCTCCCCTGTGCGGGAGGGGGAAAAGGCAAGGCAATCTGCCCCAGCTCAGACACCAGATGGCAACCTCCCATGTGGTAAAGGTCAAGCTATGGCTAAGTCTGATCACCTGGACCAAGATATTCTGGTTCTTTTAATTTTTGGCAATGCAACTCCTACAGCCCTCTTGAGCTGGTAGACAATCTTGAATTATGTCTGCCACAAACAGGGAGATGGAAGAACATGAGAATTCTTTTATTATTATAGATGCATGGTAACACCCAGCCAAGTGATTATTTTTGTTATGATATGTTATTTAATTTGGACAGAGGTCGCATGGTGGCAGACCAGGTAGGATCTTTATCCAGGGTCCCATGGTGGCCTTCAGGAGCCCTGGGAATGCTGAGAGGGAGCGTGGGGAGGGAGGGAATATGGTAGGAGGCACATGAACAAACAACATTCTTAGTCATCGTACAGCTTATTCCACATTTGGCTTTCAGATTGTTTTCCCCTCCTTCCTTGCTAGGGCTACATACATCTGCCACGATGAGCCGTGTTGTACTAACTCGCAGTACCTGGAAAGAAATCAATAAAAATAACTGCAAGGCAAAGGAACAGCTCCTTTATTCTTCGGCGCTTTCAAGATATCTCTTAGTGGCATGCAATCACATGCCACCCCCTGTCATAAAATGTTACAGTGTTCTTGTAGAATGTGTAACTTAACCGATAAACCCAATATAGCCTCCACAGCCTTTGACTCTGAAGATTTGGAAGCAGTTGGACTCCAGCATCCTCTCCTTGATTTTAGCAAGGCTCGCTCTGTCAACTCCAGCGGAATGTTCTGACTCCTACTCCTTTCTAAAATGAACCAACTTCATCTGCTGTTTGGAGGAAAAAAGCATTATGGCATGTTAATCACAAGATACTGCAGCACAGTTTTATTCACAGGCTTCGCCAAGGGGAAGGGGGGGGGAGAAATCTATTCTAGAACAAACTTTATAAATGAAAGGATGGAAGGCAAGAGTTCAAACGGCAAGCATTTTCTGCCATTCAAGAGTAGGGTTGAAACACTTTCCTGGAAGTAAAACTTTCTGAATAGTCCTGTGCAGGCACCCCTAAGAACACTTTTCTGGGAGTAAGTGGCACTGGATAAAATGGGACTTACTTCTGAGTAGACCCACTTAAGAGTACCTCCTAACCTAAGCAAAGTTACACCTTTCTAAGCTCATTTATTTCAGTTGGCTCAGAAGGATATTAGGACTGCACAGTTAAGAGTCTGATCCTACGTATGTTTCATTCATCACTGATTTCAATACAACTTAATTCCAAGTACAAATGGAGCCTAAGGCAGCACTTGTAGAGCACTCCCTATAATATTAATATAAGACTAGTGCAAAAGGTATAAGTGGGAAAGCTTTCCTTGGCTTGATTCAGAATTGGCCTGGTATTTAAGAGCTTTCTTGGCGAGCATTCAGAAAAAGCTTGTCTGTTTTCTGAGAGTACTCTCCTGGTTGTTGGAACAGGCATGCTGACAGTGCCATTCATATGCACATTATTTTGTTGCCCCCTGGGAATCGCAGCTTGGTTTAGGGTGCCCTGAACACCCCTCAGGGCACCAGCATTGGTGGGAAGCTACCTAGAAATCCCACTGTGCTCCACCAACACATTTGGAAACTAGAAACATTTTCAAAAAGGGGAGGGAGGATAATCTTATGAAATGTTTTCAAGAAGCAATTGAATTTACTCAAACAGAGAAGACAATCACTAAGCAAAAAGATACTTGGCTGGGTGGTCTGGCCACATAGTTCCCAGCAATCAATGAGAGCATTTTAAAGACGCACATTAAAGAACCTCTGTGCATGCACCAACAAGGCAGCCACTTTGGGTCTGCTAAACCCCATGTATACAGAATCCCATTTAAGTTTCTGAGCCAGAGAAAAACTTCTGGGGGAAATGGTGCTCAGTTTGTAATACAGCATTGTGAGCTAGACAAATATTTAAGCAAAATGTTCATTCTAGATTTTTCTACTTTTGTCTTCGTTGTCTGGGGTGGTGGCAAAGATATGGGTTGCAAAAAGAAAAAGCCACCCAAATCCTTGGGGGCAGCCCTGCTGGGTGCAAGCGATAGGTCAGGTCATGGCTATCTCCATGATTTGTGAATGGTTGGCTACTGACAGAGAGAGAGAGAGAGAGAGAGAGAGGGTGCTATACTTAATGAACTCCAGTCCGGTGTGCTCTTGCAAGGCAAGTTGCATTCTTATATTCAATAAACAAGTTATTTTGACTCTGTCTGCATTGCTAGGTTGGCAAATTTCTATATGCTTCTTCGTTCACTGCTTTTAAATCCCTCCATCACTGTAGTCTGAAACGTAGCACACAGTTCAGCTGTGTAAATCTCCTTGATCAATAGGATTTAAGCATCCCATCTCTAGTAACACAGGCTGTAATAATCCAATAGAAAACAATGTCAAAGGGGAAGATAATTAATCATTTACATCTTGCAGCCCTGTGCTCCAAGATTTCATATGTTTATTTTTTCCCCAGGAGAAATGACAACCCTCTTTCCTACTAATTAATTGTAAAAGTGTCCCCACTGGTATCCATTCATTGATGTTTCTACTTTGCCATCTAGGTGGGCTACGGAAAGCTCTTAAAATTCTTCAAAGACTACTGAGCTGATAGAGGGAGGCTTTCCTCCCTTTTCTTTTTCGGACTAACTTTAACTGATCAAAACTCCCCCCCCCCCCGAGAATGCAGAATACCTAAACAATTAAGAGAATGAAAACCAGAAGGTCAGATTACTTGGCACATTGCAGAGGATTTACATAAATAGGCCTAACCTTTGACTTGAAAATAATAGGTGAGCACAGAAGTCCTGGCAGAACAGCAGGTCGCTGGCATTTGTTCTGCCTCTGATGCGATGACAAAAATGCCAAGAATTCTACTGCTCACTGCATGCTGGTGGAACTTAAAGGTATGTAGTCAAGCTAATAGAAACCCAGCCTACCTGACGGATCGAAACTGCAGGCAGGGCTCCCACACAGTGCTTGCTTGCAATGCTGTGAGCGTGGGAAAGTGTGTGAGGCCTTGGAGGAAGGCTAATTCCTTCTAGATGCCTTCCTGGGAGGGCAATTAGAAAGGCTGTCATATGGGCACCATAGAGCACTAGGCATTTTGGAGCTGCTGTAGCCAGACCTCCCCTACTGTTTGTTTTCATTGGCTCAGCCTCCCTGTTAGTTAACAGGCAAAAATGATATTTGCATACCTCAAAATATATTTATATATGCAAAGGAGCAGCAGTCAGCCAAGGTGCTATTCTTCCCTTTAGGGATTTCTCTCTCTCACCCTGCGTGTGAGTGCGTCTGTCTGTGTGTGGAGCAGCTATTGCTAGAACTGATCTCATGGAATTCTCAACAGTAGAAGTTTGGATAATATATAGCAAGGGTTAATTGTTTCATTGATAAATTAGGCAAAGATCAAGGAAGCTTCACAGTGAGTGTTGTGCTCACAAGAAGGATGGCCAAGCCAGCCAGAACCAGCACTGACATCATGGAAAGGGGATTCCTTCAAGTGCCCTTCCATGTGGGTTCAGACTGTTATCAACTATCCACGGGAAGGGCTATGCCAGGGATAGTCAACCTGTGGTCCTCCAGATGTTCATGGACTGCAATTCCCATGAGCTCCTGCCAGCAAATGCTGGCAGGGGCTCATGGGAATTGTAGTCCATGAACATCTGGAGGACCACAGGTTGACTACCCCTGAGCTATGCCATATGCAGCTCCTCACAAACCCCAACCTGCATCTTTTCATTTGCTTCACTTCTAGCCACATTCAGAAACTTTAAACCTCTGAAAACCAGTGCAAAGCAAGCCTGGGGGAGCTCTTGGCCTCTATAACCTCTTTCTTGGCCCTCCAGGACAACTGGTTGAAAAACACTCTGTCAAACAAGATATAGAACTAAGATCCTCCACCTCCCAGCACTTCTACCTCTGCCCAAGGGCTAGAGCAGCTAATCTTCCATTCCTTCTCTTCCCTAACCCTGTTTAAAAAACAGCACAGCAAGCAGTAGTTCAATACACACACCTGGCTTATCAGAACTAAGAGCTGCTGCATCCTTTTTGTCCATGGCCACATACCTAACACAAGAATGAGCACTTGGTTATTTAACATTAAAAGGCACATCCAGGTTTCACATGAATCTTCTCCTGTTTGTTTGTCAAATGGTGGAACGTTCACATGAAACTGGGGATTGAAGCAATAGGTTTCCATCTGGAAGATCAAAGGTCCTCTCTTCTGAGCATAAAACAATATTTTGAAGTCTAGCTACACTATTCTGGATAGTTCAAAACCTGGGTGTCTTTCCATATCATTACTGTGTACTGTAGTACTGTGGGGTACCATGTTTTTACTGTATTTGTTTTAGGGGATTGGTTTTATGTGGCCCGCCTCGAGCCTCCAGGGGGAGGCGAGATATAAATAAAATGATGATGATGATGATGATGATGATGATGATGATGATGATGATGATGATGATGATGATGATGATGATGATGATAAAAGTACAGTTATGCTGGTTATAAACACATTTATAAACGCATTTGGGATATTCATCTTGGAGTTTGGATCAGAGTACCTTGGGTTGCAGTCAGATATCCTGACTGATATGCACAACTTTAGCTTGTTGTGATATGGAAAACTTTGGCTTGTTGCAGTGCTCCTTCCTCAACTCATGTACAGAGAATAATAGAAGACTTCCTGGTTTTGGGAACCTCAAATAAAACAGCATTTTTAATGTAATTGTTTCCTTCATTCATAGCTTACCTTGTTTGCTAAGACCCAAGACAGATTATGGAATATAAAAAATAATGCAGTCATTCAGCATTAAGACATTCAGTAAACAATGCAATAGGACCAGGCTTACAGACTTAGAAAACAATGCCAAATGTTTATATGCGGGCACTTATGTAAATTGGAATTTGTCTCCTTTCTAAAATGTGAAATTCTAAAATGGAATTAAATTGTGATTTATAATTTCAGTTTGTGGGAAGGAAAGATATTCTAGTTTGACTGGGTGCCAAAATTTGATTCAAGGCTTCCAAAATCAGTAAGATGTCAATTGTACTCTGCATGTAAGAGAAGCACAAATAAGAAACAAGCCAAGAATGTGTCCATCACAAACAAGCAGAGATCAATTCATGATGTCTGAAGGCAGCCATGGCCACTATCACAACCAGCCGTTATAGTCAGGCACTAGCATCTGTAATAACTAAGTATCTAGTAGATGAGCTTACTTAAAATTTTACTGTTACTTTTCCTATTCTATTTGTTGACAGTGTTTAAATTTGCACAGAGGAGGAGCAACAGAATACTTAAAAGAATAAAATAGCTTTATTATGAAGAGAAACAACTTTGTAAAAGAGAGAGAGAGAGAGAGAGAGATTCCTAACAGTCTGTCTGTTCTGTTCATTCCATATGTCGGTATGGGGAGGAAGTGTGCTCCAAGGAGCAGGAAGTCTCCAATGAGCCAATCAGGACACTAGAAGAGAGTATATGAAAAACTCCAGGAAGTTCTTAATCTAACTATGCTAAATACAGGATATTCTGCAGAAGCTGCTGAATCGTGCACAGTACAGTTCTTGCTTATGCCAGCACTCTTTACTGTGTTTTGCTTTCTTCTTTCTATTCTTGACTTTCTGTTCAGCAAAAGAGATGAATTTACCAAGGCTGCTTGGTTGATGTGGATTTCTGGGCTAGTAATTTTGGCACTGATGGAGCTGCACATAAAACAGTGGTTGATTTCTTATATGTTTCAAGACATTGTTTCTAGACATCTGTATAAAATGATCTTCTTTCCCCTCAATATATAGTAATACTTGAATTACTTAAAAAAACAGCTTACTTTTTCTCATAGTTTAATTTGAGACCATGAAATAACCTGTTAATAAAATATTTTAAATAATAAATAGTACCAACACCATCGGCCTAACATGCTCTCTGCATCTTTTCCATTAGCTCCTGGGCCTGACATGCTATCAAGGCAAAAAGATACATTCATGACCAGAGAGAAGCCAGCCCTCAGCTTTATCACAGTCATTTTTATTGGAAGGGTTCTTTGGGCTGGAATCATAAAATTGTCTAATCAGATAACAAAGTGCAAAAAGCTGAATAGTATCTGGGATGAACCTTGAAGGACAAAGTTTATCTGCTGGAGCATTTCCTGTGAGCACTTTGAGATCGGCTTCTTCAAAGAATGCATCAACACATTTCAGCCCACAACTGATCAAACAGATTTCCTCCTTATCATTGTCTCCACCTCAGCCTTTCATTTACTTTTACTTAGTAAGCAAATATATGTTCAATGAACAACAGGGTTTCCACTTTAAGAGCTAAACTAGGTGGTAGTTCACCTGTTTTTAATGTCCCCTTGTGATCTGTAGACCTTTCCCTGACCTTCCAAATGCACAACTAAATTGGGTATTGATATATGCATCTTCAGCCTTTATCTCATTTCAGTGATTTTGCCTTTTTACAGTTTAATACAATACAGTTTAATTGCACATATGAGCAGGTCTTTTCATTTTCTTATGGGGGGTATTTTTGGTACATACCATCTGCTGATATTTATGTATTTATAACATTTCTATTCCACCCCCAATAGAAGAATGAATGTCCTTGGCGGTGGTCAAAATTTGTTTTGTTCTGGGGTTTCCTTGTTTTCCCGGAGACTTCATCCCATCATTTGAGATACATTAAATGTCTCTTATCTGTACTTACAGTGCAAGAACTCCTGCTTTATCAGGGGCAGAGCTCCTGTTATAGAATAAGGTGACCAGTTTTTAACATTGTAAAGTGGGACACCATTGACTGGGGGGGGGTCCTTGATTAAAAATTTGGTCTATATGGAGCAACAAAAAGTTCCATAGAACGCATAGAATGCAAAAATAGTATTGTAACATATATTTTTTAA
The DNA here is from genome assembly GCF_049243985.1 of Paroedura picta. Classification (NCBI taxonomy): domain Eukaryota; kingdom Metazoa; phylum Chordata; class Lepidosauria; order Squamata; family Gekkonidae; genus Paroedura; species Paroedura picta. The sequence continues at coordinate 64,366,023 of NC_135374.1, read as the reverse complement.
TTTCAACATAACTACAATTTGACAGGTGTCCCCAGATGTCCCTCCAAAAGTGGGACAATCTGGTCACCTTAATATAGAAGGTCCCAGGTTCATCCATTGGCAGCCGCTCATAAAGTATCTCAGAAAGGAGCTGTTATAGAAGACTTTTCTCTGTACTACACCGTAGAAGGCTGCTACCAGTCAGCACAAACAACGTTTGAACTGAATGGACTGGAAATAAGGCACCTTTATCTGTTCTCCAAGTAACTTTTGTTAATATTTTTACTTTGCTTCAACATTTTAATTTTTTATTTCTTTATAAAGCCAATACAAATATTGCCACCACATTTACTTTTTCTTGATTTCAGTTACCACACTTTTCCATTGGTTCAAATATTTCCATAGAATTTGGCCAAACTGTTATTGTTGTTCCCTTTAATAAAGCATTTTTGTCATAAGTAAGTATAGAAATAAAAATGACCTACATTTGCAAGACCTTTATGAAGAACAGAATAGAACAATGTCTTAGAAATTTAACACAGTACGTTTTCATCCAATTAAAACTGAGGTTTGAATACTTTCTTTGGAGTAAGTCCCACTGAACAAACTTACTTCCAAGGGAACACAGAATCAGATTGGTCTGGTGTTTTCACATCCAATAAAGTAATAGTGCAACCAAAGCAGAGTTACAGTCTTCTAAGTGCATTGGCTTTAATGGACCTAGAAGTGTGTGATTCTATTTAGGGCTATTCTATAAATTCAATTTGATCTTTTTATATGATTTCCTAAATGTTCTACTTGCTTCCTCCACTTCTGTAGTCTACCTCATCTCATTTCACCGCCTTCACTGAGAAGGGAGATGGCATTGCTTTGTGGTACATTTGCGTATTAAAATACGTCTGTGCCTTTGATCTGTTGCTCCAGTGCAGTGTAAATAATCTTCTGATAAAGGGAGGCTACTGTGCAACTGCAAGTTACCAATTGCACCACATGCTTTCGCTTGTCAAATGTAGTCACTGATATTCATGTCTCCAGTCTGCCTCATAGTGAATGTTTGCACTTTCATGACATTTAGAGTTCTTACTGATATTAAAATAAAGTGATTAAATTTCTAAAGAGATGAAACAATGCATACATAAGAAAACAGACTGCAGGAGCAGCAGAGACAAGTTAGTGTTCAAACAAATTAGGTTAGTGGCACTGGGGAATAAATCACAAGGCAAATATTTAAAGGGGTTACTAAGAACTATGAACCCTGACTAGTCAGTTTCAGCATTCAGTTTTGATGGAGCTGTACATGACATGATGTTTGGATAGGAAACTGAGTTTCCAGTTGGTCTGTGTTCTGCAGTGAGGACACAAATTGGTCATAACCAAGCAGAAAACCTGGTAGGATCTAAATCAATATGATTATTACTCAGAATGCTGTTGCTTTGAGTCTAAAGCAAGTGCTAAGAACTAAGAGCAGCAGAGACAAGAATCATGCAGAAGATCACTAGGAATTCATCTGTATAACTTAGTTAAAGACCTCACCATGATCATAGGCCATAAATAGAAATAATCTTTTGCCAATGGAGATCTGAAAGGTTGTCTTTGGTAGGCTGCATGATCCCTAAATAGGCAGGAGAAGCAAGTATGGGAGACAGTTGTTGATAGGCCTGTGTGAGGTCAAGTTTAGTGAAGACCTTGCTTCCAGATAACAGGAGATGACTTGGCACTAGGTATACGTGCTGTTGTAGGGCCTTGTTGAGCATACACTTGTAGTCGACATAGATCCTGATGTCCCCACTGGATTTGAGGGGAGTGACGATCAGGGTCCCCCAGCTTGCATGTGGGACCAGCTCAAGTACTCCTTGTCTGGTGAGATGGTCCAGTTCAGCATCGATTTTTGGTTTGAGTGTGAAGGGAATGTTCCTTGCCTTCAAATGGATAGGTGGACTTGTTGGATCTAGGGCCAGAGACACCAGTGAGTCATTGTAGCACCCTAACAACTTGTTGAAAATGGAAGACCTCATCAAAGATGTTGCTGTGGATGTGTTGGATGCTGGTAATGTTGATACCCAGCTGGTTGAACCAATTGAGAATGGTGCAGCAGCTGTCAACTACAACCAGCTACAGTATACTAGAGAATGGCTTTAAGTTCACATGGAAATCTCTGATACTAGCACCGTTTTTCCTTGCAAGTCTGTTAGGAGGAGATTAAGAGGATGGAGACAAGGTCTCCCTTTGGGACACAGATGCATAAAAGTCTCTTGAGAGATTATAGAGAGTGTTGATCTATCTCCATTTCACAAGGTACTCCCTGGATCTGGACCATAACCTTGATTTTCTTGTGAATCTGGAACTAGATGCTACAATATCTGAGCTGATGGTGGGGGTGAGTTAATTGTACTGGTGTTCATGTGCTGCGAGGAGGCAGGAGCCCTCAGAGTTTTCCCCTCTTCCCCCGGGAATGATTTCACAAAGGTGGTGCTGGTTTGCCTCTTCAAGCAGCAGGCCCTTGCAATGTGGCCTTGCTTGCCGCATGCCAAACATTTGGAGTCGTGAAATCTGCATGAGCATCCCTGGTGGATTCCAGGGAATTGTTTTATGTCACAGTGGTCTTGAACATGCAGAGCAAGTGAGATGCATGTGCTCCACTTCCTCTTTGATGCCTTTCAAGTGGACTGGTTCTGGTATGGGTTTAGGCTTGGGTCGCAGGCTCCAAGCTGGCGGATTTCCTGTGTGTTTCAGCCGCTTAAGCTGCCGGGGCCTCATCCAATGCTGTCTGGGACATGAATTCCCTATTTCCAAAAAGGCTCTTTTCTCAAGGCCACATAGTCTCCCAGCATTTCCTCCAGATGAGGAAAGTTGGAGTGCATCCTGCTGCAGAACAACAACAAAGGCTGCCACAGACTCTGTCTTGCCCTAGTCTTGCTTATAGAAGGTGTGCTGCTGAGCGATTTCAGCTGGTTGTGGAGCCAAAGTGCTTCTTGAGGGTGTCAATGACAGCAACAGAAGAAGAAGAAGAAGAAGAAGAAGAAGAAGAAGAAGAAGAAGAAGAAGAAGAAGAAGAAGAAGAAGAAGAAGAAGAAGAAGAAGAAGCAGCAGCAGCAGCAGCAGCAGCAGCAGCAGCAGCAGCAGCAGCAGCACAGTTGGTCCTTATAGTCTGCTTTTCTCTACCCGAAGGAGGCTCAAAGCGGCTTACAGTCACCTTCCCTTTCCTCTCCCCACAACAGACACTCTGTGAGAGCCCTGATATCACTGCTCAGTCAGAACAGTTTTATCAGTGCTATGGTGAGCCCAAGGTCACCCAGCTGGCTGTATGTGGGGGAGTGTAGAATCAAACCCAGCATGCCAGATTAGAAGTCCACACTCCTAACCACTACACCAAACTGGTGTCAGAGCATCAGGTCTGGGCAAGCTCAATGGTAGTTGACCCAGAAATGCTGAGTAAGGTGTTCCTCTTCATATTCACCTCCATGATTCCATTGACTGCTAGGAAATAGCCAAGGTGGATGGCATATGATTCCCATTTGGCAGGAAAATCAGGATCAAACTCCTCAGTGTGGCTCTTAGTGGCCATGATTTCAGCTCACACTGAATCCCTCCATGCAAGCAGGGGACATCAGTGATGCTGGATAGTCCCCGCTCAGAAGATGGGACACCAAAACTATTTCAGTAGTCCCTCCTCAAAAGGCACGGAATGGTAGTCATTTCAGTTGCTAGCCACGGCTGCCTACCTAGCATGGCAATCCCATCCTCATTGTCAGTATTAAATCGGTGGGTTCAGTAAGATGCGGATGCTCAGCTCCAGATAACCAGCAACTTCACTGAAATAAGAAACACTGAACAAAGATAACCAGAACTCTGGAACTTATATACATTTTCAAGTCTCCCACCAGGACATGCCATTGGTTGTTATTGGAGACTTTTGATTGGTCCATAAAGACAGTTTGCAATTGGCTACAAGCCTGGGACCAGGGATCTTCAGTAGGAGTTCAGGATCCTAGTCTCAGCTTTCAAGCTTGAAGTCTCTTGGTGGCCACAGAAATAACACCCCACCCCCCTTAAGTAGGAGCATACCAGCTGGCATACAAAGTCTTGTGGGCACAGTGGTTGAGTCCTTACTTGCTGTGAACAATGGTGTTCTGCAGGAAAGCTCATTGCTGGATTGGCAGTGCCGTCATGTGGCTTTGGTGCTTCTTTGGGTTGAACTGATGCTCTGCTGGGTAAGTCTACACTGTCCCAGTCAGTCAAAATGACCCATGCAGCAGAAAGTTCCTTGGTCGGCATCTCCAATTCTTGGTTGGCCATGGTGTTATGTGTGGCAGGACCCTGCTCTATAGACCGGCATACTGTCTCCAACCAGTGGCACCCCTCAGTCCTCTAGGCTTATGCCAAAGCTAGACACAGTTAAAGTCTTCCAAGACCCAGAATGGCCAGACTCTATTTTCTCCCCAGCTTGTTCCAAGCTGCAGGTTCGACATGATGGCTGCCGCCAGAGTCACATCTTGCCTTCCTCACCCCCCCCCCCATTGTATTGCTAATCAAGTGGCCAGCAGAGTAATGTCTGCCTAGGGGCTCCGAGGCAATCTCCTATTGACTCACACCTATGACTCACCTTAGGCCAATATGCCAGGGGAGATTGCTCCCCTACCTCAATAGCTAGACCCATTGAGACAGGATGGTTCTATTTCTTTAAATCCATTAATAGCCATCTCCCCACACAAGCCATTTCCCAACTTCTCACCAAAAGAAAATTCCATTCTGTGCTTACCCGGTTCCCATCATGTACCCTTCTCCCAAAAACATATAAAAAGTCTGGCTTTACCAAGCCAAAGTGTGCTTCTGATTCAGGACTCATTCGGAACACCCTTCACACTGCTGGTTAAGCGTGTCACTCTCTGAAGAAGAAGAATTGGTTCTTATATACCGCTTTTCTCTACCCAAAGGAGTCTCAAAGCAGTTTACAGCCACCTTCCCTTTCCTCTCCCCACAACAGAAACCTTGTGAGGTAGGTGAGGCTGAGAGAGCCCTGATATCACTGCTGGGTCAGAACAGCTTTATCAGTGCTGTGATGAGCCCAAGGTCACCCAGCTGGTTGCATGTGGGGGAGCATGGAATCAAACCTTACTCACCAGATTAGAAGTCCACACTCCTAACCACTACACCAAACTGGCTCTAAGCTCTTCAGGACTCGTAAGTATACCTACTGCAACCCTTTTCCCTCTTTGAGTTCCCATCTGCTTGACTGTTAGTGTGCCAGATATATGTTTGTCTATTTCTTTTATTATTTTTCTTCCCATAAATATCATTATTATTTTACTACAATTACTTGTTGTCTGTCTTGAGTTCTAAAGAGTGTAATCACCTCGTAAAGATTGGCAAATGATCCATATGCTGTGTTACCAAACCTCTCGCAAAGCAATTCCCCTCTGCTAAATATACATTTATTTATTTGTTTGTTTGTTTATTTATTTGTTTATTATATTTATATACGGCCCTCCCCGGAGGCTCAGGGTGGTTTATATATAACATATGAACAATACATGAAATAATCTATATTAATAACCGTACATTAATATTAATAACAATGGCTGTAACAGTATAACAATATAACAGTATAATGGTACAAACAATGCTACAGTGCAACAGCGCAACAGGTCCAGAGCGCTCTGGTGGGGTTCTGGGAGGGGGTCTTGAACACGTGTGTGTACGTTTCTGGAAACAATGGTGGCCAGCAATGTTTGGAGTGTACAAGGCAGGTTATGCTGCCCTAGCTGGCCACACCCAGTAGCCGCTGCCTTGGAGAAGCCTGGGCGGCAAGCCCAGCCGGAGGAGAGTCAGAGTTCAGTCCAAGTCACCGGGAGTTAAACAGGTACAGTGCAGAGCAAGGCAAAGAATAGTCGAGCAGTCCCAAGGTCAAAGTCCAGAGAATCCGATAGTCAAACAAAGCCAGTTAACTTTACCAATGCCGGAGTCAAGAGCGAAGCCAGGGGTCAGTTGCCAGCGATCAATTAGACGTTCACAGGAGCAGAGCCGGTCCCGTGTGTGTGTGTGTGTGGGGGGGGAAATAGCATAGATTGCTTCCATGCCTGAAAAGTCACGTTTGTCTTCCTAAATGCAACCCAGCTAATTAACTGCACCTGGGGGATGACTCACCTATCCTCCCCCCCCCCCCCGAGGTAACCCAGCTGGCCCCCATCTATTCTGGCAGCGTGCCAGCAGCCTCTGGCTTCTTCAGTGTTCTGCCAACCCCACCCTACGGCTTCATCTGAGTCACTTGGGCGATCCATCCAAATCTGATTCAGACTCCTGCTGTGGCAGTGTCCATGATCTCTCATAAGCCGGGCCCGGCTGACTGAAGCAGCCCTCTCCAGCATCCCTGTCAGAATCCCCTGTTTCTTCAGCCTCTTCAGCCAGAGCTCCAGTTGCTCTGGCAACTCCTGGGAGACGGGAGGTGGCAGCGGGGTGTGACACAGGTGCTGCCTCATTTGTTCTATGTGCCATCAGTAGGCCTGTCTGGTGATTAGACCCGGTATGAGACGGGCCTGGAAGAGGAACCACTAAGGAAGACTCTGTAGAGGAAGGCAAAGGAAAACCACCTTTCCTTCTTGTTTGCCTTGAAGTTCTCTTGCTGGGGTCACCATAAGTTGGTTGCTATATTACAGCACTTTTCACATGCACAAAAAACCAATTTCTCACATAATAACAATGGTTTGTTACGGGGAGGTGTTTTGCAATATGAAAAACAAAAGAATTCACACTCATGGTCTATGGGGATATTACAAAATTTTATTTCAGGTAAACCAGGTAATACTGTAAAAATCTATCCATGCAGTTCCAAACAGAGCACCATTCTGGGCCCACTGAGGTCAATGACAGTATTTGTAGAGCACTGTTGAACAACAACTATCATGGATCTCTTGTACCAGAATCTCCTGATTTTCCAGGGGGTATCAAGTGAAAGAATGTCTCTCCCTCTTTTCCGTAGACAGTTAGAGGCAAAATATTTTCTGTGATAGTTCATGAGAAGTATAAACTGAGATTTGATATCACCAGTGGTTAAGCCCCAAGACATCCTGAGAGCTGTCACTCTTAGTCTCAAGCTAGAATATGCACAGATGGCATAACAGAAGAAATGTAACACATCCACAAATGTAACACATTCACAATTCTCATGCAAATTGCAAGCGCATTTTATGATAATTGTTCATAAACAAAATATGCAAATTAGTTGCAATGCTCCAAGTAATTAAATGTTCTCACAGTTACTTTCTGTGCTGAACAAGTTGATGATGCCCCAATTTAAGGCAAAAAGATAAAATTTTGGACTTTGTCATGCTTACAAAAAGGTTGGAGAGGCAGATAATGAGCCAGATATGACATGAAATTGCCATTTGAAGAAGAACTTTGAAAAGAGATATATCGCTTGTTACATAATCTTGTTCTTTTTGAGAAAGGCAGATTTTTTGAGGAAATTTCAAAGAATTCTTTGAAAAACTATCCTATTTGTAGTACTTTATGCAGAGATGACTTTCACAATATGAAGAGATATTGGATTTTCTATGAGTTTTATATCAAGAGGTCTATGTATGCAGTGGCCCCCACCCTTTTTATCACCGGGGACCGGTCAACGCTTGACAATTTTACTGAGGCCTGGGGGGGGGGGTGTAATCTTTTGCTGAGGGACATTGCCGCTGCCGCCTGAGTCCCTGCTCCACTTGCTTTCCTGCCAGCGCCCCTGACTTCCCGCCACCCACTTCCCGCCACCATGGTGGCCGATGGAGAGCACCAAAGGTGAGCCGGCGGCAGAGTGGCAGGGCAGCCCCCGAGGCAGCAGCCAGGGAGGAGGACGAGGGGGAGCTGCAGCCTGGTACCGACTGATCCATGGACCGGTACTGGTCCCCCAGTTGGGGACCACTGTACATATGTACAAATAGATCTGAACTCCAACATTTTGGAGCATAACTTTCTGTAATTCTTATAGATCTAGTCTTCTAACATTTATGTCACATTTTTCCAGAGTGAGTGACAGTGTAAGAGCAACACCTCCTTATTTCCAAAAAGCTCATTATCATAATTAGTGACAAAGAAACAAAGCAGAGATGACAAATATATAGAAAGATTATATGCCTGCAAATATAGAACACGATATACTTGTAATATGATATATTTGGATTGGATTATGCCCATAATTTACTGTTACAAGTTCTTCATGTATCATGATTCCTTTTTAGTAGCAAATTTTTCTCAGACATGACATAAATGCTGGCTAAATTCATCAAGAATTCTAAAGTATACCAAATTGAAAGGCGTTACTCTTTCAAAAGACTATGCCAGTACTTAGAAATATTCTTTATTATTGTTCTGCTTATATAAACTCTGTGTTGAAATGAAACTATATCTTGATCCAGAAGATGACATACAGAAATATTTTTAAAAAGGTGTTAACAAGAAAAACGTATTTATTTTTTCAAAGTCTTATTACTGTTTTTTGGCAACCTTCACTAAAAATAGGGACTTTTGAGAGATTATTAATCTGTTATAGATCTGAAACTCCCCCTGTTGGCATTTGCTAAGCAACTATAAAAGACAATCAAAATATTTTTCTGAACCTCTTTAGATACGTCAAACCTGAATATTGTCCTACATTTTCATAAATGGAAAAGCACTATTTTTTTTCTTTGGGGGAAAAGATGTAGAGCCAGGCAAAAAGTCTGATTTCCCTTGTTCCTTTTTCTTCTCCACCTGCCTATCCTTCCTCACACCTCTCCAGTCCCAAGACAGAAGCCTGCATCAGTCATTTCCGAATCAAGAACCATGAGCATAAATCCAAGTTTTCAATGCAGTCTATTGACACTGCCTATCTTTCAGTGAAATATGCAAGTCAAACCAAACTCCGATGTTCATGGAGGACATCCAGTATCAGAAGTGCATTTGGATCCCATTTACTAGCAGTTCCTGTTCCTGCATGATTGTACATGCAGACACATGTATAATACTGCCTGTGGATTTCATTTGTTTGTTAGTTGTGCCTGGTCCCATGCAGTTGGCTTGTGGGTAGCATTGTAGACCCACTGTCCCATCTGGGAAGCAGGCTTCTGGAACAGAGGGAATGCACAGGAAGGAAGGCTGGTGCTTTGATGATAAAGACACGCCTCCCATAAGCCCTGTTCTCCCTCTCTTCCCCTTACACACATGCACTACTTTAGAGTCAACACATCCATTAGATGAGCCTAGGGATGCCAGCCTCCAGGTGGGGCTTGGGGATCTCCTTGAATTACAGCTCCTTTCCAGACAACAGAGATCAGTTCACCTAGGGAAATAGCTGCTTAGAAGGTAGGCTGTATGGCATTCCACCCCATTGAAGTCCCTCCCTCCACCCCCAAAGTTCCCAGGGCTTCCCCAACCTGGAGCTAGCAACCCTAGGTGAGCTAAGGAAATCAGCCGTTCAAGGATACTGAAAGAGGCTATCCTAGGGGAGAGGCGAGCTTTGTTCAGGGCCAGATCAACCCTCCCACAATGCTGGGACTGGCTATGTCAACAAGCAGCCCCAGGCAGTGCGGCCGGAAGCCCCAGTGAGGAAAGGCAGCCTCAGGCTGGCAACTTCCTAATCTCTGTGAGGTGGCTAGCCAGGCAGCCTAGCACAGATCCCTGCTCCCAGCTGCCACCCTTTGCAACCACCAAGGAGGCCTCGTGAACCTGCCTCTGCTCCTCCTCAGTGTAATACATCACACAGGGAAGGGAGCCAGGAGGAGCCTGCAGTCTCTCTTCCCTGCCAGGTAGCCATGAGCCATTCTCAAGCAGTACCAGAGCCTGCTGGGTCACCCAGTCTCTGTGGAAAGACTCCCCACTTCATCAGCACAAATGCTGAGACCCGTTGCTTCATTTATATGATTCTTTCCACACCTGGGCTTCCTCTAGGCAGGGCTTGCTTAAGGCCTGATGATTTCTCAGGCAATGATCTGGCTGGAACATGAGCTGCTCACCAGGTGCTTCATCACTACTGAGTTGCTTCCTTGTGGGCTTGCTGGTGATCTGGGATCTGGATCGACAAGATATGGAGCTGACTGCCCTGGAGTCTGATAGCCAGCAGCCCCATCTGGAGCTGAGCCTTCAGGGACAGATCCTTCATCAGAGGTCTCAGAATCCAGGGGATGTGGGGCTGGGGGGAGTTGTGGTATTGGGGGTCCTCTGAGCTTCTTAGTCCTCTGATGAGGAGTCCATTCCTGGATCAGCATCTGACATAGGGAGTGCCAGACTCCTTCCTGTGTAATGCATAATTTTAGGGCAAGCTGAAGGTGAGTTCCGGGAGATGTGAGCTCCTGGGACAACCCTCTGCTCTTCTCCATCCAGGGAAACAGTGAAGCGGGCTCCTCCTAGTCAAGGCTGGATATCTGTGAGGCCATGGGCATGTGATGGTTCCCTTAGATCACAGCATCACTGCTTGCAAAGGCTCCCAGGGAGACTACAGGCAGTTGTGACTCGATGACACTTAAATACATGCATAATGTCTCTTCTGAATACTACCAGCTCCACCTACTTGTCCTAATGCTTTTGCTGTCCTCGGTTCCCTCTAACTCTGAAGTGTTTGAGGAAATGGGTCTGTACAGACAATACATCCACTTAACTCAGATGCAGGGGAATTGTAGATAGAGAGATTTCATAGATGGTGAAGAAGAGGAGGGTTGTTTGTTCTTTCTCATCCGCAGATTTGGTCTCAGAGCACCAGAGGAAATGGTTTTGGAAGAAGCCACTGAATATTCTGCCTCCTCTGCCATCCCTTCTCTGGGTCTGAAGTGGGGACAGTGTTCCCAGCCTCCAGGTGAGGCTAAGAGTTTCCCTAGAAATATTGTCAATTTCTGGACTACATGAATCAGTTCCTCCTGAGATAGTGGCAGCTCCAGAGGGTTGATTCTATGACAAGGGTGGCCAATTGTGACTCTCCAGATGTCCATGGATTACAATTACCATGAGCCCCTGCCAGCAGGGGCTCATGGTAATTGTAGTACATAGACATCTGGAAAATCACAGTTGAGCCACCCCTATTCTGTGTCATCACCTGTATACTGAGTTTCTTCCACTCCACAACTCTGCCCTCCCTGACAATACCCCCACCCAAAAAAAAAAATATCTAGGAATTTCTAAAATGAAGTTGGCAACCTAATTAAAAAATTACAGTACAATGTGTTTGGGTTGTAGTATCCTATAGTGGAAAGATTCCCACCACAGTGAGATGCACCCATGCACCAGTACGATTATTCCATACAGTCTTTTGTGCTTCGAGGGGTCACTGCCCCCCCCTGTAGCTATAAGGAATTTTTAGATGAAGAAATTAGGCTCTCGGCTGAGAGATGAGAGACTATGTTCTTCCAGTCTTCTTCTGCTACCACATTTGCTCCCTGCCTTCCCCTGCTCTCAACCCCAATTGTTTACTTTCCTTTCTCCCTCCCCCTTTTCTCCTGCCTCTTTTCTTAGGTTTGTCAGCTCCACTTTGGCAAATTCTTAGAGATTGAAGCAGCGCATAAGGAAAGCCAATTGGGTTGCCAACTCCAGGTTTGGAAATGTGGAGGTGGAGCATGAGGAAGGTGGGACATGGGGAGGACAGAGACCTCAGTGGACTAAAATGCCACCCTCCAAAGCAGCCATTTTCTCCAGGAGAACTAACTTCTGTATCCAGAGATCAGTTGTAATTCCAGGAGATGTCCAGGCCCCACCCCAAACTTGCAAGCCAAGAGAGGAACCGACTACAGCTGTTCACTAAAACAGTTTATTAAACTTTGCTTGTCCTCAAATTAATATTTTAAAGCTGGTAGCCAAAATAGGTACCTAGGTTCATGCCACATTTTCAGAGAATCTCCTTATTCAATGGGTTTCCTGTGTATTAAAAATAAACATGTGACCACGCGGTGTACAAAAAATTAAACAGCAAAAATACATTCTAGAAAAAAATCAGCATCCTACCTTCTAACATTTCTGATCAAATCCAATTTTTAGAATGGGGCAAAATGAGGGATTTTCTATCCTATGACAAAAACATTAGAAAATAAATATCATAATTTACAATATCACATAGGCATTAAGCTCCTGTAAATTCACTGGCCAACCTACCTCACAGTATCACATAGGCACACACCCGTATGGTCCTGGAGAGTCCCACACGTATCTCTAAAGAACATTCCAAAGAACGATGTCATTTAACATCCCAGGCAGCAAACCAGTGCTGCCAGGTGCGATCAATTAACCCTAAAAGAAATCAATTAATGTCACATAGTCAATTCCAGTTACAAAAAGCATGACAAATCCCAGGAAGTGTTTATTGGACTGATGGTCTCTCTCTAGCCACACCCACCCAAAAGTTGGCAACCCTACTCTTTCCCCAGTTGCAGACTTTCTCCTTATGTGGCATCTGATAGAGCAACTGGGCAGCCATGTGGTGGCAGCCATGAGACAAGAGAGTGGGGTGCTTGAACTCTTCTTCTTTGGTGACTGCATGGAGCCAATCAACAAGAGGGCCCAACTGGACCAATGTTGGCTAAGGATGTGCTAGTTGAGTGTCAGCCAACACAATTCCCCCTCTCTGTCCCTCAAGGGGACACAAGCAGTTTGAAGCACGCTGTGGAGGATACTATGATGGAGGAAGCGTACTTCCTTAAATCCTGTCAGCCCAAGTCCGTTGGTGCTAATCCCACCAAACTAATCAGACTGACTTTCCTGGGTTGAAGGTTAGACATGAAGTGATAGGTTCTTTCATTCCCACCTCATTTTGCACCACTTTGGAAATAACCTACCCAGTTTCAGGACTACCCATATATGGTCTAAGGTGAGGTATATTTGTTCTCCCTATTGTGTTTATCCTCTGAACTGTGAAGATGCACAAATATAATCCATGCTAGAGGCAGAGGTAATTATGCAGAAGCTTAATCTGGAAGAATTTACAATCTGAGTCAAAATTGGAGGTCGTAACATCAATAATCTCTGGTATGCAGATGATACAACACTCCTTGCTGAATCAGAGTGTGATCTGAAGACCCTGATAAAGAGACTAAAAGAAGAAAGTGAAAAGATGGGACTATATCTAAATATCAAAAAGACCAAATCATGACAACTACTGGCAGTAGCACCAAAGTCACAACTGACAATGAGAACATCGAATGTATTGATGATTTAATCTTTCTTGGCTCTATGATCAATCAAAGTGGTGGATGCAACTGTGAAATCAAACGGTGAATAACACTGGTCCAGAATGCAATGTTAGGCATGAACTGAATATGGAAGAGTAAGGATATCAGCCTTAATACAAAGTGCTGGCTAGTCAACGCTGTTGTCTTCCCCATAACAACCTATGGATGCGAAAGCTGAACCCTGAAGAAGGAAGACAGGAGGAGAATAGATGCTTTTGAATTATGGTGTTGGAGATGAATGTTGCGAATACCATGGGCAGCCAAAGTTACCAACAAGAGAGTGTTAGAGAGGAGCAAACCAACTATGTCATTAGAAGGCAAGATATTACAGCTAAAGCTACTTTGGACACATCATGCGATCAAACTCACAAGAAAAATCATTAACGCTTGGCATGGTCAGCAGCAAAAGGAAACATGGTCGCCAAAGGATCTGCTGGCTTGACACGATCAAAGCCCACACAAGGATGACCATGAACCAACTAAAAGAAGCAGTCAGAGACAGAAATATATGGTGAAAACTTTCCTGTAGAATCGCCGAGGGTTGAACACAACTGAAGGGATAACATCGTCATCAGAGGCAAAGGCAGTAAAGAAACTACCAGCAGGTGGCACTACACAGTTAGGAATGGGTGGGGACCAGCCTCCTGGGCAGCCTGCAGAGCACCTGCCAGAGTAAGACAAATGTATTGCTGTGTTTGATAGAGTTTGTCAGTAAGAGGACCAGGGAAACAGATCGCAGACTGATCTAGGTGGCGCAGCATGCTTCCCACCCCCAGACCCAGCCTCAGAGCTCTTGCTTGCACTGACAAACTAAGCAGCTTTCACGCCTGAACAATGGACTGAGTTCTGCCATATATTTCTATCTAAGCAAGTAAACATATCTTGTTAAGGCAAGCAATTGACATACAGGCTGCATTCTGATTATAAATATATTATTAATAAAAAATATTTCCCAACTCCTTATCCACACAGGTTAAAACAAGTGAATGGAGCTTATGAAGTTGTAGGTCACAGCTGCTGAATTCCCAAAGTAAACATAAAAGAATATGGTCAGACAGTGGGTGGATGGGGAGGCTTGCAAGTATCTAAGAAAACAAAGGAAGCATAAACTTACTTGCATACTGTCCACATTCAGACACTGAACCCTAAAAAGGCCTGTGAGGAACTTAGCATTACAAAGCATGTTTACCCAGTGTATGGTTTCCAGAGAGAGTGAAATGTTTCTTCTCTACCTTCACCCAGACAGACTCCTAAGCCATGACTATGAATAACTAATTCAGCAAAGGAGAGCAGTCCATATCAATTTGGAGAATTAATTTGAAGTCCTCCAATCCTCAAGGAGTTTTGATTGATATTCTGTTGGATGCAGGCAGGATAAACAACACGGTAGTCGAAATTTGATTATCACAGTTAATCTTTATCTTAGGAAATACTTCTGCATCTGTTTGACAGAATGGGAAAGCTAGGTATCAGAGAAGCAATACTGTGCTTTTATTTATTTAAATTTACATTTCAGACAAACTGGATCTATCTCTTGGAGTAACAAAAGTTGAGAATGCAATATGAAAATCTATAACCCAGATGGGCAAGTCTGGATGGCTTGGTTCTCATGTGATGCCAAGTGCAAATCATACTTTGCCAGACTGGATATACCTGCAAATCAATAGTCTGTCACAAAGCAGAGACTTGGGGAGAGAAGCAGTATAAAGCATAAAGGACGGCAGCAGGGAGGTGGTAGTATAGAAGCCATATCAATAATTTGCATCAGGGTTCTGTTCATACAGCTTTTGTCTGATTTTTCTGATTATTCTGGTGAATGAGTTTACTGATATTTTTTAGGAACCGAATAGCCCATCTGTCATTAGGTGATGATATATGACGAATGATACATAGTTTGCCAAGGGCACCAACCTGAATCTTATTTTTCTTATCCAAGTCTGCAAAAGCCACCCTCCTCAAGAGTGCACGTTTTGTGCCTGTACAATCCCTAGAGTGGCCTACTGTAATAAATGACAATCTTTTATGATGGTGCAATAAGAAAAGAAACTTCCATCTGTCCATCAAAATAACATCCTGGATAGCCATCAAGTGGCAAAGGTAGGCATGCATTGCTTGTAGCAGTGACTAACAATAGTAGTCATTCCTACTGCAGTTTCTGTGCTCAAAACACAGCATGTATATCATCATAGAAACAACAGCCCTTTAAGATAAGCCAGGATTACTGTTCTTTCTCCCGTGATTTAGTTGGTTTAAAGAATGACTAGGCTCCATTTCAAATGTCAATTAGGATTATAGCCTTTTGGGGTTTCTTATTCCTTCATTGCAGTTTGTAAGAATAAGATGCCATCAACTGGAGTTTTCATATCAGGATTCAAGAGCACAGTGTGAGTTTGGGGTGGTGGAGATGGAAGAGTCTTCAAACTACAGCAGATTTGCTTCCATTAGTTACCAGGACCATTTCCACATGGAGGGGTAAAATGAGAGTGGCTTCCTGCTTATATCCCTCCTCATGGAGAGACCCCTCTTGCATTTTCCCTCTGCCCCATCATGGCTTTTTGCCTCCTGACGAGGCTACAAGGGAAAGCAACACGAACTTCTCCCTCCGCTCCTTGGCTTGTCAGTCACATCAAGCCACCAATCACAGCACAGCAGTTCTCTCATGAACTGAAACTTTCTCCTCCCCTCCACCACAAAATGTTTTTTAAAGGCACTTCTGCATTGTTATGTGATAATGCCACAAGACAAATACATTTTAAATAGAAATCAACACTGCCCCGTTGCTATGGAGAAACAGCAGAATGATACAGCATCCCCCCGTTTTGGAATTCATGTTCTTTTTTGCTTTATTTCTGTCTGGGTGGATTTATGAGACCCCAAACCTGATAGCTGGAGCCCAAAAAGACATTTTATACTAATGGTTGGCTTTAAAACAAGGTGCTCAGACCCCTGTATGATTGGGAGAAGGCAGGCCGATCACCCCTCCATTTCCCAGCTCTTTCCCACCTCTAGCAACAGAAATAGGGTTGTGTTTTGTCTGCCTGATCCCAAAAAGACTGTGGATGCTTTAAAGAAAATTGTATTTAACCTTTGACAATGTAGGTTTGTGTCTGTGCTGCAACATGGACCTCACCATTTTTTTTAATCGCTCAGAGCAGGAAATGGAGAAGGGACGACAGGTGCGAGAGCAGAACAAAGCTGGCCAAACTATTGTGCATTTCCCCCTCCATACGGTCTTATCTCTGGTAGCTCACTGGTTGATCACTGGTGGTTCATGTAATTTAGGGTGGTGAATCCAGTTTTCTCGATTCCTGAAATCACTAGTTTAAAATGGCCAAATCACGATCCAGCTACTGGACAGCCTAAGGATGTTGGCGACGTCATGTGGAGGGTGCTATATACACTGCCAACATGCAAAAGCTGTCCAGAAACATTTTCCTTGTGTGGAAATGATCCAGTTGTTTGCTTGCTTTTGTCAGCTGAAGTTTGTGAATGATACAAGATTTGCAAACTGCACACTTTCTAAGTGTAATGTAGTAACATGATTATTTAACTGTAAACAGACTTTCACTGATTATCTATTTCTACACAATGAGCAATTTTCTTTTAAGCTGCAAAGCAACAGCTAGTCTTAGTAATGTGAAAAGTGTGTTGCTGGATAAACTCTGAACAGGAAAGCTACTCTGAGCAAGATGTATGAAAATTACAAAACCAAATGTTACCACAACATTGAATTTGTTTACGCTGTCCTGCCCTGCATGCATAAAAACGATAACTTGAGCACATTAAACTTATACTGAATCAGACCTTTGGTTCATCCAATTCAGTATTCAGACTGTCTACTGAAACTGGCAACAGCTGCCCAAGGACTCAGGCAGAGATCTTTCACGTTGCCTCCAGCCTATTCATTTAGCTGGAGATGCCAGGGACTGAACCTGCCGCCTTCTGCATGCCAAGCAGATACTCCACCACTGGACCATGGCCCATTCAGATCCCTACAGAATCCTTTCCCAGTAACCATATTTATATAATCACAAACAAAATGAAAATAATGTTTTTTAAAGGAAACTTTCACTTTGTGACAGAATACCAGAGAAAAACACTGTGCCAAGCATGTATTCAAGCGGGTAAAAAAATTACTTCCTAAACATAATTTTGTACATGGAAAAATAATTTATGATTTTGTTCTGCTTTCATATCTAACTTGCTTTTCATGTTTGCCCTTTAGTTGTTTTTTTTTTCTGTATACATGTGAAAAACTACCGGCTTTTTGAACATTGTAGTACACAGTTTTTATTCCTTGTTTTTGTGTTCATGATAATTGATACTTGATTTTTCATTTTGGAATTTAAAAACTATTCTAATTCCTTTTTTGCTATCAAATCACAAAGAAAACACTTTTAGATGCCAAATGCAATCTGCTTTATTATCTTGAGAACTAAGAGAATGTTCATAATTTTTGTATATGGTCCAGACGGGCCAGGGCTGAAAGGATGGAGCTGAATTTCAAAAACTAATTTGAACTAACTAGTCGCTGCAGATGCTGGGTTGGAAGGCATATCCTAACTGGGACACTCCAAACAGGCCCCTTCAGGGAAGTAAAGTAAGCTGAAGGGATGGACACATGACATGACACTGCCTGATACAGAATCAGTGAATGACAATTTTGATCTTTTATTCATTTAGTCTGAGGAAGAGTGCATGCTCACACCTTGAATAAATCTTTGTTGGTCTAAAAGGTGTTTTTGGACTCTTTTTTTTTGTTGTTGTTCTCCTGTTGTCTTTTAGAACTGATTACAGTTTAAATCTGTGGTTTTCATTTCCATCCCCCCTTTTTTCAGGCAGAAGATTTTGTGAATTCTTTAATAATCATATTATCATAGAGTTGTGAGGGGGCATATAGGCCATCTAGTTCAATCCCCTGCTCAATGCAGGATCAGCCTAAAGCAACCAGGATAAGTATCTGTCCAGCCATTGTTTAAAGACTGCCAATGAGGGAGATTTCAACCCATCCTTTGGCAGCCAATTTCACTGCTGAACTACTCTAACTGTGGCAAATTCCCCCCCGATATCTAGCTGGTACCATTCTACATGTAGGTACCACCTACATTACTGTGGGTCCTATCTGCTGCCAACAGGAACCATTCCCTGACCTCCTCTAAGTCAGCGGTCCCCAACCCCTGGGCCGGGGACTGGTACTGGTTCGTGGATCAGTCGGTACCAGGCCGCGGCTCCTCCTCATCCTCCTCCCCAGCTGCTGCCTCAGGGGCTGCCCTGCCACTCTGCCGCTGGCTCACCTTTGGTGCTCTCCAGTGGCCACCATGGCTGGGGCTCCCCTTCAGCATGGCACTGCGCAGCTGATGCTGGCAGTGCCCCCAGTGGGCGGCGGGAAGTCAGGGGCGCCGGCAAGAAAGCAAGTGGAGCAGGGGCTCAGGCAGCAGCGGCGACGTCCCTTGGCAAAAGACTACCCCCTCCCCCGGGCCTCAGTAAAATTGTCGAGCGTTGATCGGTCCCTGGTGATAAAAAGATTGGGGACCACTGCTCTAAGTGACAACCTTTCAAATACTTAAAGAGAGCAATCCTGACCCCTCAACCTCCTCTTCTCCAGGCTGAACATTCCCAGGTCCCTCAGCTTTTTCTCACAGGGCTTGGTCCTCAGGCACCAGATAATCCTTGTCACTCTCCTCTTCACCCTCTCAATTTTGTCCACAGACAACAGTTAGTTTAACATGAACACACTTGTTTTTCATTGCAGGCAGTAGGTTGCCAGTTACTAAATATACAAACAGTGTATGAGGTTTCCAAAGCAATTGTTGCCCTGTGATCTGTAGAGAGCAGAGAACACACATGCATATTCACAGCCTATTCTTCTAATCTGAAAAACAAATGATATAATTTAGCTGATTCCAAGCTGAATTAGATCACACTATATCCATGTTCATGGTGCTGATAATAATTGTGTGTCATCAGTCATAACTGACTTCTGGCAACCCTAGGAGATGGCCAGAACAACCCCAATCTCAAACCCAATCTTCCTTGGCAGTCTCCTATCCAACTACTAACCTTGGCTTACCCTGCTTAGCTTCCAAACTCTGATGAGTTCAGCTATTCAGGCTGTTGACTTCCTACTCTTATAGTCCCTTCCATTTCTTCAGAGTTGCCAGCATTAGGTGCTTCCTGACGGGTTGAATTGTTAGCTGCAGCTCCTCCAGAATGAGTGCTAAATGCTTAAGGGATTGTTTGGGTGACTGGCCTCCCTATAACAACTGTAGTGTCACAATCTTGCTCATAGAATAGATTCAGGATGCGGGAACATCTGCCTCTTCCTAGTGAGAACTGTGTTCTCTTTTCCTTGGAATCACCTATGACATCACAAATAGGGATTTAAAAATTGTTATAGTCCTGGGAAACATGCCTGGAGCCAGCATGCAAGTTCACAAGTTAATGAAACTTGAACGTCAAATTCCTCACGGTCAAGGCCATTTGTTTGAGTGTAGATAAGATTCATTTTTAGCTATAAGGATTACAAAATAATTGTCTCTTTTGGAAAAAGAAACCCTTTGAAACAAAGATGTAAAAATACTTCTGGCAACCACATACATCCCAACAGACATTTTTCCCTCTTCAAACTTTCCTTTTATCCAAACATCCTCATTTCTATTTCACCATTTAAGTTGCTTAGCAAGGCTGAAAATGTATTTCTTTAATCTGTAAAATTACCTATGCCTTTTTCTTTGTTCCCTGTTGAACACTACTTTTTTTCCTTTGCTTTTTTTACACAGAAGTTATTGTTTCCCTGCTTTTTGTTCTTTCCTGAATGTGGGGTTTATAAACACATCCACTATACCTTACATTGCTTCAGCAGAACTCACTGACTCATATCCTGAGTGAACTAATGCTGGAGAACATAATAGAGTGCTACAGAAATTTTGAATTACATAAGTGAGTTTAAATTACTGTAATGCATCAAATGGTTTAAACTCTAAGAGTTGAAATTTTACAGGCTCTACTGACTGTGCATCAAGCAAGAGCCCATGAAGTATATTGCACCCAAATGTTTTCTGATGAGCTTTAGCTTCAAAGGAAGCCCTTGGCAACCTTGGTCATGTGTTCTACAGTGGAGTCCAGAAAAGAGTTGCTGCTGCATCAGTCCTGAGACTGGGATCCAAAGAGCCACTCACAACCCAGACTCATGCAGAGGCCCCACAAAATGTCTTGCCTTTGAACAGCAGACCCAGCATTCCAGATCTCAAACTGCATCCCAAACCTCTTTCCATTTCCATTGATGCGTCATTAATCAAAGGGCCAAATAAGACATGCTGGAGATCATAGCTGCCAATTGGTCTTTTAAAGAACTTACAGCCTCACACAGGGCCACACAAGTGGAATTAGAAAAGGGGTTAAACCTTTTATACCTGCACAGTTTCATTAATTAAAAATAGTGGTCCATTCTACTAATAATCTTTTCAAGGTAAAAGATGTGTCCCTCTATTGTCTCTTAAGGACTATCTAGACACAAATGTTGCACAGTTGCAAAACTGTGCTGGAATTAAGAGTTAACCCACCCCCTCTTCCTCTTCCCTTCCTGTATGGACCTGATCCAGACTGCGGACCCAAACAGCTGTAATTAATTTTTAACAGATGCTGGTAAGACCCCATCATGGATCTCCCAGGATTTTAATTTTTTCTCCAGCCAAAGCCACATAGAGACAAACTGTGTCATAAGGCAAAGAACTGTCTAGTTCTATCCTCTTTGGGGAATCCACAGCAGTTGAGGACAAAACAAAAGATGGCAAGAAGGGTCATGGGCATAGAAAACCACACCATGTAGTCAAGAAAAAGCAATCAGATAATTAGAAACCACATCAGCCTTCCCTGTACTTCATTGTAAACCCCCCCCCCCCGGGCCTCAGTAAAATTGTCAAGCGTTGACCAGTCCCCATTGATAAAAAGGTTGGGGACAACTGCTATAGCAGACTTTCTCAGCCAGGGTTTTGTGAAACCCAGCGGTTTTGCAACAGCCCTGGAAGGGTTTTGCCAATTGGGTGGGAGTTTATTATTTTTTAAATATTTTTACTTTAATACAATTATTGAGTGACTAGTAATCAAGCCCGCTGTATGTAAAATACAGCGGGTGCTAGGCATGGGAGCCCCTGGCAGTCGCGCAGAGTGCGGCTGCCGGGGGCTGCCGGGGGCTCCCTTGGGCGGCGGCCTGACGTGGCGAGAGGCGCTTTGCACCTCTCGCCGCGTCAGGCCATCGGGCAGGGAGTCCCCGGCAGCCGCACTCCGCGTGACTGCCGGAGGCTCCCTTGGGCGGCGGCCTGATGCCGCATCAGGCTGCTGGCAAAGGAGCAACTGTGAGCCGTGCTTCACGCGGCTCGCAGTTGCTTCCTTGTGAGCAGGGCGGGAATCGGCTTTGCGCCTCTCACCGCATCAGGCCGCCGGGCAGGGAGCCCCCGGCAGCCACGCTCCACCCCCGGCAGCTTCTCGCGTCTCACTGCATCAGGCTGCTGGCAAAGGAGCAACTGCGAGCCTCGCTCCGCGTGGCTTGCACTTGCTTCCTTGTGAGCAGGGCGGGAATTGGCCAATTGGCCCGGCTGATGGTCTGTCCGGAGAAAAGGGCCAATCGGCACCCTTCCTCATCCCGGACCGAGCCCACCCTAACTCCTCCCACAAAGCCTTTATTAGTCCGCGGTGCCCGCGGCGCCGCGAGCTGTGTTCAGATATGTGGACTCACCCGCCCCTCCCCAAATGGCCAGTAATGGGCCTATAGGGGGTGGGAAAGGGGAGGGGCCCCAGCCATACAAATCCTTGCTGCCTGAGGCTCATTGCATGTGGTGGTGACTAGAGTCCAGAGAGGTAAGTTTTAGCTTAACTGCAGGGAGGTGGGCCAAGGGGCAGCATAGGCCTGCTCCAGCCCTATTTCTGGAGTTGGGGGGGTTGAGGTGAAGGAGTGACACGGGCCTGCCCTGGCTCTGTTTCTTGCATTGGGGTGGGTGTGGGGGCAATGGAGCAGCATAGGCCTTACTTGGCCTTATTTCTGCAGGCTCTCTTCGGTGAAGAAGAACAAACCTGGTAGCCAGCTCAGAGAGCAGGGATAGTTCTGTTAAAAAATCATCTGAAAATATTCCTGAGATGTGGGAGTGGCCTGGTTATGTTGCATCCAGTGGGAGTGTCTGGGCGATTTCACTTCTGGTGCTATATGATTTCTGGGGGTGTGGCAGGAAGGTATGGCCCGTTGACCTCACTTCCAGGGTTTCTCAAAGCCTGAAGAATGTTTCAGAGGTTCTTAATAGTAAAAAGGTTGAGGAAGTCTGCCCTATATCATGGAATGGGAAGGGGGAGCTGGTGTTTGAGTAAACCAAGTAGAAAGGCCTTCAAATTTGTGCAGTTAGTTCAGTGACTGGGGGGGGGGGGGGCTGGCCTTGGAATTCAGTTTTTCAGGGTCAGTAAAAGTGAGAAAAGACAAAAATACCCACTAAGCAGATCCATAAACTATGCTGCAGCCTACAGGTTGAAACTGTAGCCGCTGTAGATCTCTTTATTGCCATCTTCCACATCACTATGTTTGTACCATACATCATCACAACTCAATCAACATCGTAATTCCACACTGCCTTCTGTGGGTTAGAAGCTGCTTAAATCCTGCTACATAGGCTTAGCTGAGCTGTGTAATCCATTATTGTGATTGAAAACAACAGTTGCATGAAATCCAGCCTCATTAAATTCACTTTGACTTTTGCCACTGGCTTCTATTGGATGAAATTTCATTTTATTCACACAAGTTTGATCTCTGTAAGGTTCTGTGATAGATGAAGCTCTGTATAAACATTCATTTCAGTATTTGGGAAACAAACAGTACCAGGGGCAAGTGCTGCTAGCCAGCAGTTGGCACTCAATGGGAGATTGGGGGGCAGGGCTAGGGGGATGCTTGGGGGTGTGACAGCATTAAGGCAATTCCAGGGGAAACCTGGTATCATACCACTTGAGAAATCAGTGGGAAATTTGCCCGGTCTCCATCAATTCCGAGAGCAGTGTGACATCACTTCTGGGAAGTAATGCTATCAAGCTGGGGTCAAGGGTTAAAATTGGAGAACCCCCTACACACGTACACACTTGAAGAAGGAGCATGGAAACCCTAATTAGTACTCAAAGAGGGTCTCAAAGAGTAGGATCCCCACGGTCAGTGACTTTGAGGTAAGGTGCAACAAGTACGAGTTGAATGGACAAAGGTAGACAGAAGCCCAGGCTTCTGTCTACCAGACTTGGCTAATCCAGAGGTTTCATGCTTCTTGTCTGTTTGAGAGACGCTGTTGCACACTGAGTGGGCTCTGAGGTTTAGGCACTCACACACGCCATGCTAAGGCTCTAGGACAAATCTCAGCCTTATCCCTGGAGTTTGCAAATTCGTCTTCTATCATTGCCTCCTGACATCTGTGGATCAGGCTGAAATTTTGGATGACCACAGCCACTAGCTGTGACAGACTCAGAAAACCTTTGTAGGTATACATCATCATCATCCGTAAGAAAATCTGTAATTAACAAGAGGCAAAGCTACAATGCACTGTACATACAACTAGCAGAAAAACTGAGATGGGATGTGTGGGATCACCACCATGAGGAAGAGGAAGAAAGCGGGCTGGTGTCAGTCAGCTTCCATTTTTAAAGGGCTGGCCAACCAAGCCTTTGCCTTGCCAATAGCCAGCACATGGCAATAACAGCTGTGGTGTGAACAGGTTACTTCAGGCTACTGTGGTGTGAACAGGCTACTACGTTGAGCCTTCCTTCGCCCTGACATCTCCTATGCCACAATCTGTGGCCCAGATTAATGGCAGCTGCATATCTGGTAGGATTTGGTCATCAGTTATCAAATCATAGAATCATAGAATCATAGAGTTGGAAGGGTCCATACAGGCCATCTAGTCCAACCCCCTGCTCAACGCAGGATAAGCCCAAAGCATCCTAAAGCATCCAAGAAAAGTGTGTATCCAATCTTTGCTTGAAGACTGTTGGTGATGGGGAGCTCACCACCTCCTTAGGCAGCCTATTCCACTGCTGAACTACTCTGACTGTGAAAAATCTTTTCCTGATATCTAGCCTATATCGTTGTACTTGTAGTTCAAACCCATTACTGCGTGTCCTCTCCTCTGCAGCCAACGGAAACAGCATCCTGCCCGCCTCCAAATGACAACCTTTCAAATACTTAAAGAGGGCTATCATGTCCCCTCTCAACTTCCTTTTCTCCAGGCTGAACATTCCCAAGTCCCTCAACCTATCTTCATAGGGCTTGCTCCCTTGGCCCCAGATCATCCTCGTCGCTCTCCTCTGTACCCTTTCAATTTTATCTACATCCTTCTTGAAGTGAGGCCTCCAGAACTGCACACAGTACTCCAGGTGTGGTCTGACCAGTGCCATATACAATGGGACTATGACATCTTGTGATTTTGATGTGATGCCTCTGTTGATACAGCCCAAAATGGCATTTGCCTTTTTTACCGCTGCATCACACTGCCTGCTCATGTTTAGTTTACAATCCACAAGTACCCCAAGGTCTCGTTCACACACAGTGTTACCTAGAAGCATATCCCCCATCCAGTAGGCATGCTTTTCATTTTTCTGACCCAGATGCAGAACTTTACACATCTTTATTAAATTACATCTTGTTCTCATTTGCCCATTTTTCCATTGTGTTCAGATCTTGTAGAACTCTGTCTCTATCTTCTGGAGTATTTGCCAGTCCTCCCAATTTGGTGTCATCTGCAAACTTGATGAGTAGTCCCTCCACCCCCTCATCTAGAGCATTAATAAATATGTTAAAAAGTACCAGACCGAGCACCAAGCACAGAGGTACCCCACTACTCACGCCCCTCCAGTCTGATGAAACACCGTTGACAACAACACTTTGAGTGCGGTTCTCTAACCAATTCCCTATCCACCTAACTATCTGAACATCCGGATTGCAGTCCTTCAATTTATCCATCAGAACATCATGGGGAACTTTATCAAAAATCCAAGTAAACGACATCAACCGAATTTTCATGATCCAGCAAACCTGTTACTTGGTCAAAAAAGGAAAACAGGGCAGAGTCTACACTTACTTTGGTTATTCCATTGTCAATCCTGTTGAATTCAGATCACTTTGAACTCGGGTCTTCCTCTTCCCCTCCCTCCCCATTGAAACAGGAAAGTGTTCTGCATGTGGTTAGGGTAATTCAGAAGGGGGGGGGAGCCAAGCCTCTTTTCTTTCTTTTCTTGAAGGGTGGGGGGAGAGGAGCCAAGCAGGGAGCCTCTTTCTTTTCTTGGAGGAGGGTGGAGATGATTGAAAAAGGCAGAGAAGGGAGAAAAAATCCAGGACCGACAGAAGTTGAGAGAAATTAGGGGCCTCTCCTTTAAGGCAAGTTTGTCACATGACCACCTGTGGCCAATCACGGGTCCTCTACCACGGAGGAGAGCCCAGATTCAAAACAGCCTTTAAATATTGAGCACTAAAAGCACTCTAAGTTATCGCACAATACAGGTAGGGTCACTACAGATCAATCCTTCTTGCTGCAAAAGGAAAATTTAAATCGCCCCAAATCCAAACGGAAATCGCATTCTGTATAGAGGGCAGGGACTGAATTGATCTGGGGTTGGAATAAAAGCTCCATGCAGTTTACACCCAGGTTGGTCTGACAGGACCTGTTGGAGACAAATCCATGCTGACTTCCTTGGATCACCAAATTGTCCTCCAGATGTTTGCAGATCGCTCCCTTTAATATCTGCTCCATTATCTTCCCCACAACAGAGGTCAGACTCACTGGTCTGTAGTTTCCTAGGTCATCCTTCCTTCCTTTTTTGAAGATCAGTTGGTGTTTATGTGATGGACTTTGAAAATGTGGTGAGTGGTTACTATTATACTTACTTGCCTAGTTCTGTCCATTCCACTCATCATTGACTCATCAACATATTTGGCAAGAGAGGTTGGCAACCCCCCAGATGGAGGCTGTAGTTCTAGAATTATGGCTGATGTCCAGACTACAGAGATCAGTTCCCCTGGAGAAAATGGCTACTTCAGAGGGTGGTTCCTAGGAGCAAACATCCATGCTGAGTGCCCTCCACAGGCTCTGCCCCCAAATCTCCAGGGCATTTCCCAGCCCAGAGTTGGCAACCCTATTGACAGGCACAACTGCCTTCCACTGGAATGACAAAAAGCAGGATCAGCAAATTTCTGCTATGCAGTGATTATTAGATGCACAGAAACATTTTTTGGACCAGGTACTGACAAGCTAATCTGTACCCCAGTCATCCTTAAAACTGTTTCGCTCCCTTATATATTTGGGAAACAGCCCCCTGGGAGGAGACTGTCCAGAGCCCTGTCCATCCAGGTCCACCTGATTGGCCCTGCCCCTCCAGATTCTACCCTCCCTCCTTGCCTGCTAGAAGCCTTGCGGCTGCAGCCTCCATTGTCACCCATGAGGAGAGAGGCAGTGACAGGGCTTTGCAGCCCGCAAGTATTCTCCTGCTGGGAGGGAGCCAGGGGGGAGGAGTTTCGAGCCTCCCTGCGGGCCGCAAAGCCCTGTTGCCGCTGCCAGGGGGGCCTTCCCACTCCCTTTAGCCCGCTTTGCAGGCCAAAGGGAGCCACGGCCACCCTCTCATGCCCTCCTGCCTGCTGTCCCTTTCAAAGCCCATTTTCTAGTTTCAGAATAAATAGCTTTAGCTTGTGAGACTTGATTCAAGGTACAAACTGAAACCTCTAGAGCTAGCAGATTTCCTAGGGCTTTTGGAATATAGACACACCTAGTATTTATTGCAGAATTCAGGACCACATATCCTTTGAAAAAGTGAAAGGAGCCAACACAGCAAGGATACCATGAGAGTCAGTTTGGTGTAGTGGTTAGGAGTGCAGACTGGTATGCTGGGTTTGAATCTGCGCTCCCCCACATGCAGCCAGCTGGGTGACCTTGGGCTTGCCACAGCACTGAGAAAACTGCTCTGGCCAAGCAGGAATATCAGGGCTCTCTCAGCATCACCTACCCCACAAGGTGTCTGTTGTGGGGGGAGGAAAGAGAGGCGACTATAAGCTGCTTTGATCCTCCTTCGGGTAGAGAAAAACGGCATATAAGAACCAACCCTTCTTCTTTGCTGAATTCGTTTATGGTTGGAATGTGGTATGGTGGTATCTCCAGTAAGCTGTTTCTCTCTGATTCTTGCTTTAGGAGGTATCACAGACATTTCTTTACAGAAGGAAAAAATCCTTTAGATATATAAGGAAAATACTTCCAGCCATAGATGAATGTTCAGTTTACATTGCAGGCAAGACTATGACATTTTTCTTTTGATTCTGGCACTAAGATGTTAAGTGATAAAAAATGCCAGAGCTGTCTGCAGTTGGAAGAGCCAGTCATCCTGGCTGGGTTCTTGGGCTTCTGGTTTGAATTGCTGGTGTATTTTTATTCCTTTGTGGATCATAAAAAGGAATCTGCAAGCCTGACTCTCCATAAGCTAATTCACCCTTTTGACATTCAGCAATGTTTTTGTGAGTTTAGTACAAAGAAAAATCACAACTTTGCTGAAAGACTTTTGAAGTCCTGGAAATTAACTAGCAAAACCTCCTACACTCATTCTTTTTCCATCCAAGAAATTGTCACCTTGTATAAGCACGTCGCTTGCATAAAATAGATGGGAGGAAAACTGCAGCAAGAGGACATGTTGATAGAAAAATGTGAAACAAACGAGACTGTAGAGGGAATTTTTAGGCTGGGAATACAGAGCTGCATTCATTCATTTTTATCATTGTTAATCAAAACTATATTTTCTTGTACCAATCAGACTCTCAACACCTTAAAATATATGGCCAAATTTTCTTGCATAGGTCATTTTATCCATCCTTTTAAAATATACAAATTACACACCTATTCCATATTGATAATATCAAGGTAAAGACAGATGTAACATTTTAAAGCAGTGCAACTCTTCTGTAGGAACTCTTGCGGTATTCAGTCCATACTTTTCTTCTGCAAACTTTGTTGGGGATGGGTGAGTGGGTGGAGTTTCAGCTGGGTCTTATCTGCACTGGACTTTTTATCCTCTATCAGCTCAGATCCTATTTCCAGTCTGATGTCAATCATGTTTATTATTCCATCTGCATCTTCCCAGCTACACTCTAGAGTGACACCACCTTTTCCCTGGGATATCTGAAAGTGGATATTATCTGCTTAATTGGAGAAAAGCACTCTGAAAGCCCATTCATCCTCATGCAGATATTTGCCTTTTAGGATTTTCTTACCCCTCCTGCTAGCCAGGCTGCGCCTCCAGTGCTCTCCCTGAGGCTGAAACCTCAACTTACCCCCTCCCCCATTTGCTCTGGCTGCAGAGCCAGTCAGGAGAGCAAAAATCAACAAGCTGCCTCATGCTCCTCCTTCCCCCTCCCAATTTCTGCTTGCTGTAGAATAGGGGGGAAAAGACTGGGAATAAAGCCCTCTTCAGCCTTGTGCTCCTTCAATGCTAGCTGGAGCTTCACACAACCCCCACTTCTCCCACACTCACTCTCTCTAACTAAAAAGCATCTACAGGCACTGGCACATGGTTGTCCCATCCCCCCGATCAAACAGGAAGGAGAGAGGAGAGTGATAATTGGAATGATTCAAGTGCCGAAGATAGCATCTTAGTGAAAGCTGTTTTGAGTCAGAAAAAAGGAACATTGCAGATCTGTTGCAAGATCCAGTTTCAGATTGATCAGAATTCGGCAGGATTAAGAGTGGGAAAAATTTGAGTGCAGATCGTACTCAGGTTTAAAGATAAAACTGTCTGAGGATAACAGTGATTGGCTAGTATATATATCAGTGATTCTCAACAACATTGTAATGATAGCAGAAAAATAAAGACCCTTGATTCCAAACACAGCAGTGATGAATCCCATGGTGACCACCAATATATTTCATGAATTTGCTCCACAAAACACCTCTTCTCCAAAGCAAATAGCCAGTCCTGATTGTTCTCCACCTCACTGGATAGGAGTGCTTCAGAAAACTCAGGGAAGGTAAAAAGCGCTACCTGCCCACTACCTCGTGGGAACAGAGGAAAGGGCAGTTCTACCACTACTGCTACCACAGCCATATCATCAACTACTTATACTTAATTAAGCCACTGGACAGATTCTGTCTCTCCTTTGTTATATCATCAACTACAGCAGCAGCTTCAGGAACCTCCCAGCTTCAGCCAATGCTACCACTAGAACAAGAGCTGTCCTCTGTTCTACTTGAGAGTACCAATGTGTAAGCAGACATCCTTTGTAAGAGAGGTAGACCCTTATTGAAATTTCTCAGTCATAATGTTGCCACAGGATCAAGCCAATAAGGTGAGTCTCCTACAGAACAATCTGGGGGGGGGGGGGCTGAGAGATGGAGCTGTTCCACTAGGCCTGTGTTTGAGGCCAGGAATGAGCATCATAGATGCTAGCTTCCTTGCCTGACAACCCATTCGCCTCCCCCTAAAACAAATCCCTCCAAGTTCTTGCCAACCCTAAAAAAGGCTCAAATTATTAGAAGTAGGCAACAAATACAAAAACAATCATACAATTTGGATATTAAAATATTCTAAACATTAAAAACATTCTAATATTAAAGTTTTAATACCCAGATTGCATGATTTTTTTTGTATTTGTTGCCAGCTGATCTGAGCCGACCAGAACATGCCACAGTGGATCACAGGAAGGGGCTCAGGGCAGCTAGAGGCACTTGCCCCATCTCAGTTGCAGCCCTGCTCAGTTGTTATGATTTTGGCAACCCACCCACACTTAGGGGAGATTACATATCCTATTGATAGGCATAGTCACATTTTTATGTAAACAGAACAAAACACATATTTTGCAGCTTTTATATGTAAGACTGGGGACTCATGTTTTTAAGAGTATGCATTTCCATGGCAAACCAGCTCCTGGCGTACTTGGAAGAAACTTCAGCACTCGATCCATATCAGTCTGGCTTTAGTCCTGGCCATGGGGTGGAGACAGTGCTGGTTGCCTTGTTGGATGATATCCATTGCCAGCTGGATCGAGGTAGGTCAGCTGTGCTAGTTCTATTAGATCTGTTGGCCATGTTTGACGTGGTCGATCACGAACTGCTAGCTCACCACCTTGCCAGGACGGGGATACAGGGCACAACGTTAAGATGGATACACTCCTTTCTCCTTAACCAGACCCAGAGGGTGGCAGTAGGGGATGAGTTCTCGCAGCCCTACAGACTCCCTTGTGGGGTCCCGCAGGGTGCAGTCCTCTCCCCTACATTATTTAACATCTTTATGCGCCCTCTGGCCCAGCCCTCTGGATTTATCCAGAATGGAAGCTATATTTTAACCATGTTTGATGAACAGTGAGAGTGGCACAAAAGAAACATTGGTGTTAACCAGTCTCTTATTAGAAAACTTTCAACCTTCTTCAAACCATTATGAGGGTTCTAGAATATGCAAAAAGACACACCTAGTGGCAGCTAAGTTTCATTCATTCTCCCAGACTGAACCATGTGATTAATCTCAGTGCTCTATCCTCACCTTGTTCCAGCTTCCCTGAATGAGCATGACCTGTCAATAGTATCCATGGTGGTTCCAGGTACATTTGTCTGTGCAGAGGTGATGTCCATCAGGTCTCCTATACTCCAGTCACCTTCCCTCTATTTATCCCCTTTCAAACCCCTCTCTTTCTTCCCTTTTCCAACCCCTAGCTATTCCCTGTCTCTCTTATATCCTCCTCCTCCTCCTTTCAGATGTGCCTTCTCTGGTGCTGCATCCTACCCTCCTTTATGTCAGCCCCTTAACTCTGTTTATCCACCTTTTCCTACTTCTGAATGAGCATAGTGAGTCCAGGAGCTACAGCCAAGCCCTTGTTGGGCTCCAGCCTCTGGGTGAGTGGTGGTCATCAAAGCAGCTTCTGTGGATTTCCCAGCTAAGTGATGTGGGTCGGGGATCCCCATTGATACTGAATAGGGTTCCAGCCACACCACCATTTTCTATCTCCACCAGAGTCACAGAAAATAATTCAGTATCTCAGTATAATGAATTAGATCAGAATATTACTATCAGGAGAAAGACTATCAGCTGCAAAATTTGGTTGAGAAGGAAGAATCCAAGAATTGAACTAAGAAAACAAAACAAGTTTGAAATCCCCTTTTAAGAAAAGCACATACTGATAACCATTTCAGTATTGTAAGAGTAGATTTTAATTCCTCTCCATCGGAGATCTTTGAGGAATGGTGATGATTCACACCTTCATTATTCCTTCTAGCATTTCAGCTTCCTTGACCAGCATACCAATGGTTGTGCATGACTACATCCTCCAAGCTAAACAACACTGTCCCATTTTCCCACGGTCAGAAGGCCAAGTCTTCAATGAACTAGTAACCTTTTCCACATCAGTAACTGCCACTCTGTTATTTTCAACAAATTGAAAACAAGTCTCATTATACATTAGTAAGCATTCATATTTTCTGCCTGTGTTGTCTAGTTAGATATTTGATAGCCCCTCACAGAAAACTTCCTTAATATCTGTCTTCACTGGGAAAGATACTGAGTCAAAGATATCCAATGACAGGTATAATCAACACGGCCTGGAAAAAAACAGCCCTTCACCGAATACATCAGAATGGTCAAGCATAACACTTGTGTCATCCTTGCTTAAGTTTTCAATACATTCAATACATTTCTTAGCAATAATTTATCTCCTTCTTTCTCTGGGAAGGAGGAAGATTGGAAATAGTACCATAGCTGTTTTCTTACCAGTACTATGTATTGGCCCATAGTGGTTCACTTTCACCCCAATCTCAGCCCACAAATACACATACAATACCTTATTACTGCGACCTAATGAAATTGTAGTTCCTCTTAAGTACTGGAAACAGTCATTCATAAATATTAGATGGTGGATACCTGTCATGTACGTGTGTGTGTGTGTGTGTGGTAAGAGTGCCTGTACCTGGCAGTGCAGTGGAAAAATCTAGTGGTAGCCTGTTGTCCAGACTTCAAGAATGTAGTGGATCCATCTCTCATCTCTAATACTCATATTTATCACTTCCCCTTCCTCCAAGGAGCTCAGGGTGGTATACACAGTACTCCCATCGTCAAGTTTATCTATACTGGTCCAAGGTCATCCAGTACAATTTATGGTTTGGATTTTCCCCACCCTCTCTTAGGCTAATGAGAACTGACCCTCAGCTGTATAAACCTGTAACTTTATATAGTGTCAGGTTACTTATTCATGCATAACCACCTTTCTCACTTAGTCTCAAGATAGACTACACAATTTAAAAGCCAAGCAATAAAAACATACAATCCATGCAAATAATGGACTGGCCTGCTTGGGCCAGAAATATTCTGGGTTCCCGGGAAAGCATTTTAAGGAGATATGCCTTCAATTTAATCAGCATCTCTGGTGGTTCAAGGAGTGAGAACTCAATGCAGAATTGCAGTCAGGGCCTAGGAACCAGCTGGGGAGCAGGGAGGCCGAGGTCAGGAAAATTAGCCCTCAGTAACAATATGAAGGGTTTTTAATTTATTTTTAAAATTTATACTCCACCATTCCCTCAACAAGTGAGCTCAAGATGGCTTATGTCAAAGTAAAATACAATCCAATAACCTCTTAAATGTAGTAATAATAATGAATATATTACACAATTTAAAACTAACAGTACATAACTTCTATTGAAAATGGCTGAATCTAACAACCCAACAGTAAATTATTTAGTGGAAACAATACAAGAATCCCAAAATTTATGCAAAATTTATTTGCCGGCGTATAAGATGACTGGGCGTATAAGACGACCCCCCAACATTTCCACTCAAAATACAGAGTTTGTTACATTACATTACAGTACTATGGGCCACTATGGGCAGCTATGTCTATCCCAACTGAAATGCACCTGGCGTATAGGACGACAGGGATCAGATGAGCATATCTCTGTAGCTATTGCACCAACGTGGCATAATAATTGTACTCACTGTTTTCTATACCTCAAGGAAAAGTACTCACACACGAAGCATGCCTTTATTAGTTTATTTCCTGGGTTTGTCCTTTTGAAACAATAAAAGCAAACTACATATAGTTATTGTTCTGTCATTCTGAAGATGCTCCACAGATGTGCTGGGCATTAACAGAACTGGGCCGCTGTCACTCGGCCAAGCACAAACTCCCATTAGCTGCATAATCCAATTGAAGTCAAAAGAATGTTGCAATGTGTGAACTGGACTCAAACCTTCTGCAAAGATGTCACCCAGGGCACCTAACTGCTTGTTCATACTTAGATCAGAAAGGAGATTTACTTTGCCACCTGTAGCCACTTATGCCAAATTCTAAGGCATTCCAGGATGTCAGGAGCAGAAGGGGGAGAGACCATCTCCAGGAGTAGAACTCTGCTCAGTTATGCAGATTCCCCACCCTACAGATTGTTCAATCGGTGCTCAATTGATATATGTATAATCACCTAAAGTGTCTTATTAATTGTTTCTTTTAGGTTCAAGTCACCTGTAGAATGTATTCCATATTTCATTTTGTTCCTTCTAGTTCAGGAATTTGTTATTCAAATCCCAGATGGTTTGCATGCACTGAATTTTCTCCACTAAAATTAACATCATTACTTAATCAGATTTAAGACATGCAGTGAAGAACTTGGGTGTGTTGTTATTTTAATCTTGAGGGTGTCTAATAGTAACGTGGCTGGGACTCTGTGCTAATCACAAAAGTAGTGAAAACAGACAGAAGCAGACCAGGTTGTACAATACTCTGGGGATTCCCCAAGTTCACAGAAAAATATGGCTTGTAAATTAGCCAAAAGAAAAGGAACACTCACACAATGACTGAATGTGCTTCAGGAGCAGAGAAAGTTGTACTGAGTGTACTGATGAGGGGAAGGGAGAAATTAGCCTTATGAAGGCCTTGAGAGCTTAGAGAATCCTGGCACAGATAAGAGGATTCCAGAGGTGGGATTTCTAAAACCCTGTTTATGGGACCCTAAACCAGGTTACTTACAAAGGAAACAGGGGGCTCAACATGCAGCAAAAGATCATTTTTTAAAGTTAACTTGTAAAAAGTGGCCTGAAAAGACCCCAAAAGTTTCCATGAAAAGGAAATGCTTAGACGTGTTGAAAGAGAAAAAAGGGGGAGGGAAACCTACAGGGGAGAGTTGCGGGTATGGAGAATTCCCACATTATTTCTGTTGCTTAGTGAGTCCTCATGCACTCCCAGCTCATTCTACACACGGTGGAAAATGCACTTTCAATATGCTTTTGCAACTGGATTTTCCTGTGTGAAACAGGAAAATCTACTCCTAAAGAGCATTGCAACTGCATTAACCAACGTGTGTAGAATGTGTTATACCATATTGTCCAGAGCACTGAATACACATTATAGTACTTGAATCATTTCCACTTCCATTTAGGAAGACACTAAGAAAAAATAATGTTTGGCACATTGTGAACAACTAGAAAGTTGGTCCCACCCACTTGCCTAAGGTAGGTGACCTAACTAACCTTTCAAGTAACAGTTCTGTCTATAAATCTGGAAGATTCTGGGTATTGTCACTTTCCCACTGTCACAGCTAATTAACTTCTAAGGATAATGATGGGAACTATTTTATTCCACCCTTCTGAACATGGGTCTTTGTGGAATGAGTCTACCTGAGAAAACCTCTCCCACACCTCCAGAGATACACCCACATGCTGGACTGTGTTCAGGACGCATGACTAATGGGAGAGACCCATCATTTCCCTAAGCACTTGGGCTAGTGACTGAAGTGTTTACAAGCAAAACAGAGAAGAGGAAATGTGCAAACATTTGTGAACCAACGAAATCATACATACATATAGAATTTCAGAGAAAACTGACATTCCAGTAATAATTTAAATTGTACAATATCATTTCTCTCATTCTGTTTCATATCTATATGAAAAATACTTTGAAGCAGACTGTATGTTTTAATAAACTTGCATTTTGGTTTAAATGGGATGCAGCTAAAATTTAATCTTTAAGGAAATATTCTCAGAATTGAAAAGTTTGAGATGACTGTGACATGAATATCTAGAAAAAGACTCCAATATATATTCAAATTAAAACCAATACCTTCTGGATTTTCTGGTTTGAATATAAGGCCCAAAATAGAAAAGGAAGACAGTGTTTGCAGTATTTCTGGTTACATTTTTTCTACAGACCAGTTATCTCCAAAGGTGCATGTAGAAATTGTATTCAGGTTTGGCCCATTTTGTTAATTAATATTTTTATTTATTTGCTCTATCATCATTTTTATATTCATTCAGATAGTTACAGGTCCAGCTCTCTGCTTTTCTCTGGATCTACTGGGCATAGCTATACATGGCTACACAAACCTTTTACTCCAAATCCAGATACCTCTGCAACCAGATAGATTTTTTAGTATCTATATTGCTGTAGACCAGCCAAGAATTCTCTTTTTGAACATAGTATGAGATGAAGAAAAGACCCCAATGGCACCATGAACATTTCCGCATAAGGAATTTGCCCCTGCCCAGCCTTTCATTGTTAGCAGGTTTTAATGCTGCTTTCTGACACTGTCATTAGCAACCAGGGTCTGCTACTAAATTTGGATACTCAATTGGAGATTCTATTGGTGTTGTGCCCGATTCTTCAGATTTCTCCTTATCTCCTCAGATGTGGCAGCTGGCTGGCCTATGATAACTCTCTGGAAAGGTTATTCCACAATTGTGGGGCTGCTACTGAAAAAATTCCTCTCTTATGTGCCCACCAGTTGAGCTTCTTTGATTGTTAGTGCATTCAGGAGGGCCTCTCGCTGTGATCTTCAGGTGCACCCGTCCCAAGGCAGGTAGTTTTAAAGGACACATTGAATTGGGCTTGGAACATGATAGGTAGTTAGTGTAACTGCTGTAGTATTAGGGTAACATGCTTCTGGTGGTTGGCCACCAACCAGCTGTCTAGGCAGAGCATTTTGCAGCTTCCGAACACTTTTCAGTGGTAGCCCCAAGTACTTCAGTCCAGATATAACTAAAGTATGGATCTGCATAATTTCAGTGTAGCCAAAGAAGAAGAAGAAGAAGAAGAAGAAGAAGAAGAAGAAGAAGAAGAAGAAGAAGAAGAAGAAGAAGAGTTGGTTCTTATATGCCGCTTTTTTCTACCCGAAGGAGGCTCAAAGTGGCTTACATTTGCCTTCCCTTTCCTCTTTCCACAACAGACACCCTGTGGGGTGGGTGAGACTGAGAGAGCCCTGATATCACTGCTCGGGCAGAACAGCTTTATCAGTGCCGTGGTGAGCCCAAGGTCACCCAGCTGGCTGCATGTGGGGGAGTGCAGAATCGAACCTGGCTGCCACATTAGAAGTTTGCACTCCTAACCACTACACCAAACTGGCTCACTGAAGAGTTCAGCCACTACCAATTCCTTCTCTTCAGCTCTCCACACCCACTGCAATTCTCCTCTCCCTGGAAGGATTGTTCAATTCTTCCCAGCCATCAATCTCATCTCTTTCTTCTCTGTCCTTCTTATATCCAAAAGCTGTAAAGCAAGCTTTGCCCTTCAGAGAGCACTACCTTCAGTGCTTCTTCATCAGCCCCCTTCTTGGCCTTTCAGCTCTTTTTTTTTTATCATGTCTCCTGGTCATGTGACTTTTTCAGAAGCATGCCCCATGACCCTTTGCTAAACATGCAAATTATCACAAGCATAGACACACACCCGCTATTTGCTAGACTTCTCTGGTCAACGAAAGTATCTGCTGTCTACTCATCATACCCAGGCCCCAACCCTTTTGTTTCAGTAGAGGCTTGCATTTGGGCAATTGTCTTCACTCTGGCACTGCTGGGTTAAAAACTGCAAGGAGGGGGGGGGCAGAATGGTAACCTAGATTTAATTGTCCCCACTGATGAGGCAGTTTTCTCCTACTCCAAAAGAAGAATACTAGAATCCCCTATCTGCATGTGGTAAGCAAGGTGGCAAGATGAGTGGAGACATTTCAGCTCTGCCGGACTCTAGTGCTCCCCTTGCTGACCATTTGAGAATAAGCACTTCACAACTGAGGGATAGTAAAAGCC
Source organism: Paroedura picta (assembly GCF_049243985.1). Taxonomy (NCBI): domain Eukaryota; kingdom Metazoa; phylum Chordata; class Lepidosauria; order Squamata; family Gekkonidae; genus Paroedura; species Paroedura picta. The sequence goes on along the minus strand of NC_135374.1, from coordinate 64,328,842 downwards.
TCAGTGCGACAGCACGGAGCTCAGCAGGGCCAGCCCTCATCAGAGCATCTTGTCAGGGCGTGGAACTATCTCTGACTCATAACTGCCTGCAGTGGCAGGAGGAGTCTTGCTTGCATAAGCAAAGTATTCTTTTCTCACTCTTCTAATATTGGACTCCAACTGGGAAAATACCTTGTATTATTGCTGCACGCCGACTGAAGAGCCAGACATCCTGTTTCAACGCATCCTTACTTTCAAATCAACTATAATTTAGCTATAATGCTTTCAGAATGCCTCTTGGTTGCTCTGACAAACACAAAGTGAAATGCCTGGAGGAGCCTTGCAGATGGAAAGGCTAGCCGTGGGATTACTCTGGTTACAGCGGGGAACATGCAGGCTGCAGTGGAGAGGCCATTCATGAACTCCTTTTAAGAGGGCTTGTGTCAGCATCACAGGAGGAGGTGTTTATCCAGGCGACTTTCCAGAAATCAGAGTACAAAAAAAAAAGAGAAGAAAAAAAGAAAAACACACCAATGTGAGTAAAGCATTCTGAGAACTGTTCCAGTACAGGACCTTTTTAAAAGGCATTGCCCTTTAAAACTAATAATTAATAAGCAGGCAAATGAGCCAGTGGCTATTGGAACCTATTGGAACCAACAATCATCCATTTCGGTAGAAAATAGACTTTTTATAAGGGAAACGAGACAGAGTTAAAATGAACGGAATGGGGAACAAGCACCATCTGTTGTATCCTAGAAACAGATTTTGACCCAACAGTTCCTTTAAAATGTTAATTGCTCAGGAAGGGATGGCACAAGCAATGAAGGCAGAACTATAAACAAGAAACTCCCACCCAGTGAACAATTTGGAAGCAACTAAATCACTGGAGTCACTGGAACACTGTACTGGGAACATCATTATTCTGTCAATTCAAATTTCGATGGGGTAGTGCTTGTGGGCATCATGACGCTAGCGGGTACCTTTTCTGCCACCCGCCAAATGTTTTTGGGAAGTGGGTGGGGCCACATAGAGATTTTGCCCTCCCCCTGGCTCTCTCCTCCAAACTTCTGGCGAAGCGACCACCATTTTTTTTTTCTCGGAGCGAGCAGAAAGCAACAAACCGGCAAGCCTTCATTCACCCAGCGAGGCTTCTCCGACTACAGTCCTTACACAGAGCTGCTTTAAAGCTCCCCTCAAGTCACAAAGCACAACACAGCCTCGTTTACAAGTTCCCTTTATTTTTCGCCGAAAATCGCACCCGTGCATGGGGGGGGGGGGTTACTCGGGGGAGCATGGTAATGATGAATCGGCAGCTCACACGCCAGCTGCCAGCTAGATGGGTCTCTACGTAAGGAGGAAACAAGGAATCAATGAATCAAGGCATATTCGTTGCAACGTGTTTTTTTTTTAACCTGTGCTTAAAGGGAAAGGGGCTTTTCGGGAGCATGATAACGGCCGCCCATTGGCTGCTCGTTTGATTGACGGCCAGGGGCGGGACAAAGCACAGAAAAAATCGCTTCCTGTATAGCGATTTTTGGTGAAACCGGAAACCTGTGGGAAACGATTGAAACGCTACTGGATTCCACTACAAGGGCAGGTATGCATAACACTGAATAGCACTTTTAAAAATAGCATTTCCGCTTGCAGGAACCAATTGGCAACATTGGTCCTGGTGCAGAATGGGCCTGACTATTGGTGATTGGATTGGCTATGCAGATGTTTCTAAAGTGTTCCCTCAGCGCTCTACACCGCTGCATTAGCTCCACCCCGCTCAGTCATGTTTGAAATAGCCAGTCAGGCCCTGCCTAGAAAGCCCCCTCCTCCGTCAGCCCTGCAGGGACACCAGTGCTCCCCCTCGCACGGCGGGGCTGCACACCATGGAAGCACTCGCCCGGTGGCGATGGGAGTCAGGGCGTTGGGCCCGGGGCTCCGGGGGTGTCTGGGGCTGGCTCCCCCATGCTCTGCAGCTGCTGCTGCTGCTGCTGCTGGGAAGCCGGCCCACACGCCCTGCCTCGCTCAGCCAGCCGACTGCCACCTTCACTGGGCGCACACGCAGGGGGCAGGAGGAGAGGCCAGGGCAGGTGGCAGGGGGAGAGGCAGTGGCGGCGGTGGCGGCAGCAGTGGCAGCAGCAACGGCGGTTCGATGGCCTCCCTCCGATTGGACTCACCTCGCCTCCTGCAAGCCTCTCCCATCTTGTATGCTGGGGAGGGTGGGGGCTCCAGCTGCTGGCAGGACTTTTAAGGACCCAGGAGGGACCCGGGGCGAAGATCAGAAAGGTGCGTATGTCCCACAGTTTTCGGGACATATGAGCTCCTTACCCTGGCGCCAACCTGGTGAAATGAGCTCCCGGAAATGCTAAGGGCCCTGTCAGAATTGTCAGATTTCCGCAGGGCCTGTAAGATGGAGCTCTTCCACCAAGTGTATGGTTGAGGCCAGTACGGGGTCCCGGAGTTACCATCGGTGGATCCCCATGTGTGTGTCAGGACAGAGACCTCACTCCCAGGGAAAAAGCTTTTGACCCATGTGCTGAATGTGGGTCGGGGGTGGAGTTTTTAAAAATTCCTATCAATTGCTATCTTGTTAATTGTATTAAGGGTGTTTTTAGGGGTTTAACTGTGTATCGTTTTATTGTAAACTGCCACAAGTCAACTGAGAACAGCGGTATAGAAATAAATAAATAAACAAACAAACAAACAAACAAACAAATAAATAAATAAATAAAATAATAATCCTGTGAGGCAGGTGAGACTGAGCATGAGTAGCTGGGCCAAGATTGCCCATGGAGTTTGATGGGAGAGCAGTTATATGATGGAGGTTTTCTCTGGTCCTGACTACTCGTCATACTGTTTGGGAGTCTTCACAGGCCTTGTCAAACCAAATGTTCCTTGGAATTCCACGCTGAAACTTCTCTGAGACATATGGAACTCATTTCACACTGGAATTGCAGGACACAGGGAGAAGAAATTTTCAGCCTTACCCCCTGAACTGCCTTCTCAACCTGACATGGCCCCCAGGAGTCTCACTGGGGAACCCTTACTGCAGCCCATCAGAATTATGTTTCAAACTACCTGAGGAAAAAATGTATGGCGGTAGGTAGGGATGCCAGCCTCCAGGTGGGACCTGAGAATCTCCTGGAATTAGAGCTCATCTCCAGGCAAAAGAGATTCATTCTCCAGGACAAATAGATGCTTTGCAGGGTCAACTCTATGGCACTGAACCCGACTAAAGTCCTTGTCCTCCCCAGACTCCATTCCTAAATCTGCAGGAGTTTCTCAACCTGGATCTGGCATTCCTACCTCTCCCCCAATCCCCTGCCAGTGTCCAGGGGGACCTGGCAACCTTAGCAGTGGGGACCAAGGATCAAGTATAGTGATCCATTTGGGGCCCTTCCTGGGATGGAAAGATCTTGCCACTGCATGCCGTGGTAACCGCTGGTTTCAGTGACTGTAATGCATTCTATGTACTTCAGCCAGGATGAGTGATAGTGATCATATCATCCCAGTCTTGTTTCATCAACATTGGCTCCTGATTTGTTTCTGTGTTACATCCAAGGGATTGGCATGGGCGTCTAAAGCCCTATTCAGTTTGGAGCCTGCATACTTTTAAGGCTCTCCTTCACTCATCCACTCTGGTCACTTTTGGAGATCCTCTTTGGATATCCCTACCATCTGTGGCTAATCAAATGGCAACCCAAGTTGTGGCACACAAATTTTAGAACTCTCTCTTCAGGGAGATTTGTCTGTCTCTTTCTATTATTATCTTCCTCTAGTAAGTGGGCATTTGGCATACCTCCTATAACTGTTATTGGCCCTCTCCCTGATTTTGGTGTTATGTTTTTACTGAATTATTTTATACATGCAACAGGATTAAGAGATTTAAGTGACTCATAGTACTTGAATCCCTGTATGGGGCTAGGGGATTGTCCAGATTCTTTCCTTTGAGCAAATAACCATCCATTGCCCCTCAGATATGGAGGGTGGAGTTGTCATCACTTAGTTCACTTTCTCTCTTCCACCTCTGTCCAGTGTCCTGGGGAGAGAGATTATACTACCCTCCTCACTGGCCTGTGAGCTGCATGTGCCCAGTTGGTCCTCCTGACCTCCCAGCAGGCCAGGAGTATAGATGACCAATCAGACGGCTTTCACTACCCTGCCCTTTTTTCCTGAGCCTTGGGCCAGATTCATTTGCTCACAGCAATGGCATCAGGGCCTTAAAGAGCCCAAATGGCATTGTGCTCACTGAGGTTAGCATGCCTTTCTCCCCCAGTGGCTGATGACGAGGGCTGGGTCCAACTCCAGTGAGGCCCGTAATCCTGAACACCCCATCTTCCTGCCTCTCGTCCATAGTTATGTGTATGTACACAACTTGCCAACTTGACAATAGGTGTCAATATAAGACTACAATTGGAATCTTTCTATGTATGCATAAGATTGTCAGATATCCTGACAACAATTGTATCCCTCCCATATTAAAAAAACAAACCAACCTCTAAACAAGGAAGAAAAAATCATGCTGTATACAGACAGATTGATTATTTCCAAGCAAAACCCACCACATCTCCTCTTTGAGATGGAAGTATTTGCTGCCCTCCTGTGGTCTCACATTTATCTTTTGCTACAGTGGCTAACAGTGCTACTTAAAAATAAACCATAAGATCTAGGGGAAAATGACACTGAGGATGGGAAATACATACAGAAAATACATGTTAGCCACGATCTTCCAATCCACACACTTGGAGGGTCTTCCCCCATCTTTACTTCGCCAAGGAGCTCCAAATTCGTTATTTGTGAAGTTGTGTCCGACCCATCGCGACCCCATGGACAATGATCCTCCAGGCCTTCCTGTCCTCTACCATTCCCCTGGAGTCCGTTTAAGCTCGCACCAACTGCTTCAGTGGCTCCATCCAGCCACCTCATTCTCTGTCATCCCCTTCTTCTTCTGCCCTCAATCGCTCCCAGCATTAGGCTCTTCTCCAGAGAGTCCAGCAAAATGGCCACAGCCAATTATGCTAACTGCTTTTACATGCCATTGTTGGAGAGAGCAACTCAGCATGTGTGGACATTGGGGGTGCTGTATCACTAAGGGTGCATAGGTGGTACCTCTTTGAATGGGATGCTTCTTAACCTGGGACCCTCTGACCCCTCTTCTCTCTCTGGCTTTGCCCTCTCACTCACTGACCTTCCATAGAGACACGTGTCTCTGCATGCCTTTCTTGTAGATATAATGCCCTCAAGTTCTCACACACATGATGCTGGCCATTTGTGAGATGGAAAGTCCTCTCCAGACTAGGCTTCTTCTCTTCTTTTTTCTGCAACCTGAATGTGAACTGGACCTTCTTGAATAAATGCAAGTTTCCCTTTTTTGCAATATATGTCTTGAGAGATTTATTTACTGTGCTTGGTATCACACTTCTATAGTTGGGCAAAATTCTGCTATCTTAGCCAAATATCCTCATAATTATTACATTCTTTTTAAAGCACTAACACTTTTTATAATTTTAAAAATCTTTCTTTCTAGGAAGCTTCTTTTTAATTTTAACCAGCTTTTATGTTAAATAATAAAATCATGCATAATGCAGATAATAGTGAAAACAGAAATTATAACAATACTAAGATCATTAATTAAATCCCAGCCAAAATAGAATCCATACAATTAACACAATTAAAACTCGGTACTTTTTACAGTGTTGTGATCCTTTGGGTATATGGCAGTCACCAGAAAAGAATTATTTGAATTATTGTATTTTATGTTTAAACTTGTATACTGCCACTCTCAGCAAGCTGACCTGTGATGGTTCACAAAACGAATACAAGCAATATCCAATAAAAGCACATAATATATAAATAATAATCCTAAAAACAGTCCCCAACATCATACAGTAATGGTGGTACACAATTTACATTAAAAATTTCTCCCCATACCCTCTGGACCCCTCTCCGCCATTGGCATCAGTCCAGATGACAAGCTGTGATTGGCATTTAGAATGGAATAGCAACAGGGCTCCTGGCTCAGTCTGGCACCATGCACAGGAACCAAGGGGGGGGGTGAGAGGGCCTGATCTCAAACTCCGGGATCCCTGCCCAGCCTCAACCAAATGCCTGGCGGAAGAGCTCCATTTTACAGGCCCTGTGGAACTCAGAGAGTCCCGTCAGGGCCCATAGCTCCTCCGGAAGCTCATTCCACCAGGTCGAGGCCAGGCTTACCTCTAGGGGCCCTCAGCAGATTCATACCCACAGAGCAGAGTGCCCTGCAAGGGGCATAAGGAAGCAGGTGGTCCCAAAGGTAAGTAGGTAAGTAGGGCCCAAGCCACATAAAACCTTAAAGGTCAAAAACAATACTTTGAATCTGATCCGGAAGCAAACTGGTAACCAATGAAATTGTTTCAGCAATGGCTAAATACGGGCCCTCCAGGATCACCTGGTAAGGGCCCATGCAGCAATATTCTATACCAGTTGCAGTTTCCGGGTCAAGAACAAGGGTAGGTTCGCATAGTTACAGAAGTCTAACCCAGAAGTTCCATCAGCCTAATGGGTCAATTGTCTGTATACTTTTTTATGCACCAGATTCTGCTTCTGAATTGCAACATATATCCAGTTCTGGTATCATGCCCAACACATAGTCTCGTAAATATGCCCAAACTGTCAGAGGCAGAAATAAAGTGGAAATCAGCAAGGACTGTGATTTCCACATCCTGAAAATCTCCTTCAAATAAATCTCTAATCAATCCATAATCCATTTGAACGGGTGTTCAGTTTAATCTCTTAGCTGGTTCCACTGGTCTCATTATAGTTTCAACAGTAACTGCATGCCTTATGTGGAACTCCAAGCAATAAGATCAGCTAAGAGAAAAGAAACATTTTTAAGTGTTTCTCAAAATATAACTCTTCACACCAATGAAGTGTTTTATCCGAAATGGTGCTACTTAGCTTCTGAACATTTAGCACTTATCTGTTGCCAAAAGATGTTTTCTTTCTATTATACTTCTGTTTTCCAGTACAACAGGAAAAACAAAGAGGTGGAATTAAAAATGAGAAGAAACTGTTGAAAAGACATATTTCCCAATTCTTCTCTGTGAAGGACAAAATGGGTTCCCAAATCTTCCTGTGAATGAATATTGCTCATACTGGCTGCTGATATAACTGATGCTTATATCATTATATGCTGATATAACTGATGCTTAGTTAACCTGAGTTGAGGAGGGGTACTTTTCCATATCTGTAGCACAAGTACCTATACTGATCAGAATATATATTTGACGTGAAAATGTCTTCTTCCTGTCCCAAATGAAAGTCTGCAAGTATACAAATAAATGCATTAAACCAGAACAGATTTTCTAGATTAGCGATTTTCTTTTCTTTTTTATGTATTTATACCCTGCTTTTTCCTAAGGCTGCCAGCGTTGTGTTGGCAAACTTCTAGAGACTTGAGCATGGATCCTGAGGTGGTAGAGGTTTGGGGAGGGAAGGGACCTTAGTAGGTATAATGCCATAGAGTCCACCCTCCAAAGGAGCCATTTTCCTCAGAGGAACTGATCTCATCTGTTGTAATTCCCAGAGATCTCTGGGTCCCACCTGGAGGTTTGCAGATCTGTTTTCTCTGCAATGGGCGCCAAAAGCAACTTCCTCTGTGCATGGTGCTCCTAAGCCAAATTTTAAAGTGGACAACTCTTAAGTTGTTATTTCTGAACTGCTGACTCTTTTTTAAATATATGGGTAAGGGCTAAGTGGGAGGAGAGTGGGCGGGCGCTGTCCGGGATAAAAACTCGGAGGAGCAAATCAGGAGCCACAAAGCGGCTCCTGATATGCTCCACCGAGTGGCACTCCAGGGCCAAGTAGCCAATGGGGAGGCGCGCAAAGTGCGCCTCCCCATTGGCCACTTGGCCTGTCTTCCAAACACCGTGCTGCCGACTCTCCAGTCCTCCCAAGCGGCCATCCTCGCCGCTGCGCCCACCAGACGGTGAGTCACCCGAGGATGGGCATGGCCGCCAGGGAGGGGGGTCGCCCCATGTCGCTGCAGAATGGGAAAGCAGCTTTCCCACCCGACAACAACAGCCCTTGCCGCTCCAGGGACCTGCCGCTTCCCCCCCACCCTGCCCAGACGACTCTCCCACCCAACCTCTCCGTGCCCTTCCAACCCCGAACGCCACACCGGCCGTCCCTTCGGGGCCCACCAACCCTTCTCCCCGCCCCAACTTACCCTTTCGCGCATTGTGTGCATTCCCGCCCTTTCCCTGTGGCAGCACACAGGGCCACGGCGACAGACCTGCCCAGCCACCGCTCCAAAGCCACATGGGTCCACGCATGCGCCCAGTCTTACGGCGCTGTCGATGCTGCCTCCGTCATGCCTCTACCCATGCTGTCACCGAGCCCTGCACGCGCCACTCCACACGCCCCCAGGATGCAACGCTGACCCACCCGTGCCGCCGCAATGACCATGCTCCGACCACCCCTCCACGGCTGTGTTCCCGCCACCACCGCGACCAGCCAGGATGGGCCTGGACGGCCCCCGCTGCCTCGACACGCCAGTGCCCGCCATCACAGACCCCGGGCACAACTACTCAGGTAGGTCACGGCGCAGGCCTGCTAACGCCGGCGGTGGTGCCACCTCCCATGCTGGCCCATGACCGCCCTCGGGTCCGCACCCGGGCTCAGGACGCAGCAGACCTGCCGCACCCAATGAGCGAGCCCCGCTAGCGTCCGCTGTATTTAGAGTACAGCGGGCTTATTTTCTAGTTATTAAATAAATTGGTACAGGTAGGACCTATAAGTCTATATACACACCTCATGGATTATGATAACTAGTCAAAGAAATCCATGTTCATTAGATGATTGTGGTTTACCCACTAGAAATTTAGGAAATAGAATAAGGGAGCTTGGTTTCCAGCCGCTAGGATGGAATGGCCTTTGTGTCTTGTGAATGACAGCACGTTAATCTCAAAAAGTCAATAACTATAATGGTATAAATCTTTATGGATTTAATAGTCTAGTCCAGCACTACTTTTAAATTCCCTTTCTCACGCTTGGTTTAACATGCACTTCTTTTGCTGCAGCCCTTCCATGCTTTCCAAATTGATTACGTCAGTCTGACTGATGGCCAAGGAGCCACGTCTGAGACACGGGCATTCCTTATGCTGGGCCAAATATACCCAAGGAAGACTCTGTGACAAAACAAAAGGCTTGCAACAGACAATGCATAGTAAATGATTGTGTCCATTACAGTTTCCTGTTGTACTTCTTAAAATTACATCCAGAACACCCATTATCTGATTGGCTAGAGAAGTGAAACACACTAGAAAGCCATTATGAAGATCCATGTTGCTTTTAAAGAAAAATGTCCCTAATGGGCATGGCTTCCTAACATTCATGCCAGTTCCTGATAACCTGGGGGCCCTGTGCTATGAAATGCTGCTGGGGAAGAATTACACAATTCAGGGTTTGGTTGCCTTGGCAGTCAAAGCCATTCAAGTTCACTCTGGAGAACCAATGGAGGTTTTATGAGATTCTCCTCACATTCTTCAAGTGATACAATTCTAGTCATATTAACACATCATTTTAAAATTCCCTAGGCTGAACCAATTAAGGGAAAGTAGTGCCGGCTCCAGCCCCTCGGTGGTGATCGGCTGTGCTGCAGTTCTGAACAGCAAAGACAGGTAGAGACAGACTCTCTGACAGCTGGACACCTGTGGTCCTCAGGAGATCCAGGAAAGCCTACATCAAAGTGCAGATTCAGCTATTATAGCACAGTAGAGAAAGCCAACATAGACGTGACTCTGACATCCCCTTTCCCCCCACTTCCAACACTGCATTGAAGGGGAACTTGCACAACTCTCCCCACACCCCGAGAAAAAGCTGGTTGACTTGAGAGATGTAGAGAGGGCCCAGGTGGTGGTGGGGAGCATGATTGTTCCCTCCCCTCCTATGGAACCAGGAACGTCCCTGTGGTTTAATGTACAGCAGAGTACAATGAGCACTTAGGCTGACAGACGGATGGCAAGCCAGGGATGGGGGATGCAAAGTGAATGAGACCAAGGCCAGAGGAGCTCGGTGCCAATGATGGCAGCAAAACAAGCAAAACAATGAGTACTCAGGTGGTAACTGCCCTAAGCCTCTGGGGAAAGGTGGGATAGAAAAATAGAGTTTTTTCTTATTTACTACCACTGCATCTCTTCAATGCTGTCTGTTCTGAGGGGAGGCCTTTTATCCCTGGGGTTGTTGATCTGGAAAGCATATAGGCCTCTTTTGCAATGCATTGCATAGATAAAATTGCTTGCAGTCACTGTGACTAAGAGCCAGACTAAAAAATACATTTTTAAAAAGAGTACAGCTGCAGAAAGGGGGTAAATAATCCCTCCTTTTTGCTGCTTAGGCTCAGGAAAATGGCATAACAGGAAAATCAGGAGCCCCTCCTCTCCTTGCAGCTCAGTTCCAAATCCAACCAGGCTTGCTCTCATTTTTAAAGAGATATTCCCCACAGCTGGTGTGAGGCTGTGGAGGGAGTTGGGTCTGGGAAACCCTATACAAACTGTAACATCTAGTTTGGCCCTTCGATGCAGGTCCAGTACAATTTCAAGATGCCATCTGACTGCAGTTTGGACCTTTCAGTAGGTGAGGTCTGGTGGGCATACTTAAAAGTGTGTTGTATGCCACATCTAGGCTTCTTCATGAGGCCTTTGTGGGTGATAGTATCAAGCTGGGTCAGGTGGACTGAGTGAGACTGGAGGGTTAATAGCTGCCTTTTTACAGGTTTGAGTTGCTCTAGTCTGGTTGAAGAAGGTTTGAATTGCTGTAGTCGAAGACCTAACTGAGCTAAATAACTACTATCTAGCGGCCAACCCTCCGTTCTTGGGCAAGAGGCTCCACTGGATGATGACTATGCAGCTGCAGGTGGTCCCAGAGGAGATACGAATCTGGATTCAGGCCTATCTTTGGGATGAAAGCAACCTCAGTTACCCTACTGCTGATCATGGCTAGGAGAATGACAGGTGGAGTATGTTCCAGTTGGTTTTTATTGGCCACACAGTGGCTTTGCATAATATCAGCGCTGGCATCCTTCTGGAGAGCCTGGGCAGGCTGGGACACCAGGCTCCTGTTGCCTTGTTTTACTTCACGGTCAGTTCCAAAAGGTGGTGCTGGAAGATGGCTGTTTGGCAGTTGGGCTGCTTAACTTCTGGAGCTCATCTGGAGTCAGGCCAAAAATGTCTTTTTAACTGAAGGATTCCACCTCCCCCCCCCCCCTAGTTTTTAATGGTCTGCTTCTAGGCTGAGGACTGATTCATGAATATCATTTTAGGCGTCCGAATGTTGTTTTATAGTTTGGCATTATTGGTAATTTTTATGTTGTTTTGGAGATATTGTATTGTTTCCAGTATAATCTCTTCAACACATCATGAGCGTAATATGTAAAATCCCCCTTAGTGTGTCATCTGGAAGCAAGGAAAGCAAAGACGTCCATCATTTCTCAGTCATTTATGACTTGCCTTTTCCGTATAGCCTCCCAAGTGAGCATGTTTGAGATGTGGTGCAATCTGATAAAGATTCACTGGCCATAGCTGGACAGCGTGTACAACATTCCCAGCTGCAAATGCTATTTATTTGTAATAGAAGTGAATATTATCCATGGGGCCTTAGTGAGTATCACACCAACATGAGCAGGGATGAAGAGGGAGCCCATATCTTGGTCATTCACCCAGTCCCCCCTCAAGAGGTATCCTGGGATAGCCCCAGGAGTCCCACAAGAGGTGGTCTGCCACAATACATTTTGGATAGCTGTAAAATTTGGCTATAAATGGCAGTGTTCTCCATTTTTTGCTAACCATCCTGGGCCTTGTGATATAATACAATCATAAAAAGGTAAAGGCAAGCACCGAGTCATGTCTGACCCTTGGGGTGACGCCCTCCAGCGTTTTCATGGCAGACTCAATACGGGGTGATTTGCCAGTGCCTTCCCCAGTCATGACCGTTTACCCCCCAGCAAGCTGGGTACTCATTTTACCGACCTTGGGAGGATGGAAGGCTGAGTCAACCTTGAGCCGGCTGCTGGGATTGAACTCCCAGCCTCATGGTCAGACAGCTTCAGACAGCATTTCTGCCGCTTACCACTCTGCGCCATAAGAGGCTCTTCAATACAATCATACAATGCTTTAAAAAAAAACAACTTACAAAAACAAATTAAAGTTCTATCCTATTCCATCCATTCTGCTATATGGGCTCCTTTGTACGGTGATCCTTCCCATGCAACTGACCATCCCTGCTTCCAATAGTCAGGGAGGATTAGGGAATATTTCCTCCATGGAAGTTAACAGGAAAATTTTTCCTGATTCAATACTTTAGGGCTATTTAGGAAAGATACAGTAAAAAAAAATCTTTGAAATTTGATTGGAGGACAGGCCCCAAGACGAGTGGCTGAGACAAGGGGCAGCTGGCAAGTGTGGGTCTGAATGTTGGTGGGGGTGGAAGGCATTGTGAGTTGGCCTGGCTGGAGCCCTGCATGTGGGGCTGTCCTGTTGCTTCAGAGGTCAGAAGCAGGATTGGCAGCTGTGCTGTCCATGCCAGGAGCCTCCGGGAATCCTCCCTCCATACCAAACTAGCCCTGTAGGGCTGCCCCTCTCCTTGCTCAGGAGACCAGGGAGCCATGACAGACACTTTGATGTGAAGGCAGCTTGAGTGGGCCAGTGAGCAGCAGACTCTTGGTCTTACACTGGGGAGACTTGCATGTACACTGCAGCTCCCCATAACTTCAGAAGGTGGCCACGGTCAAGCCTTTCTCCAAAAACTCAAATGAGGATGTGAATTACTATGTAGGGATGTCAGAAGGAGAAATGAAACCAGAAAGTATTTGCTGATGGAGCAGGCGGTTGGTTTCTATTTGTATTTATTTGTATTGGCGTGGGGGGGGGGGTTTGTGAAGCCATGAGCAGCCTGTGACACCCAGCCTCTGTAGAACATGCCCTCACTTTCTTGCCGGCAGAGTACGGTGGCTCTGTCTGGGGAAATACTGCCAAGCAAACCCATTCATTAAACATAAAGAAAAACACTGGAAGTGTTATCTGGATTATTCTGTCTGAGTTAATAGGAAATAATATATTTTTGGGAAATGAAGACTCCACGTTTCCCCCATGCACTTAAGGTTCAAAGTGGCCTCCAGAAAGCAGCCATATGGCAGGATTTGGGCACTGATCTGTGTTTATGAGACATTTCCTAAATGCCCAGGATCATCACTAACCAGGGGACCTTTTCATGCCCTCATACTGATGCTTTTCATAGAATCATAGAGTTGGAAGGGGCCATACAGGCCATCTAGTCCAACCCCCTGCTCCACGCAGGATAAGCCCAAAGCATCCAAGAAAAGTGTGTATCCAATCTTGGTTGAAGATTGCCAGTGAGGGGGAGCTCACCACCTCCTTAGGCAGCCTATTCCACTGTTGAACTGCTCTGACTGTGAAATTTTTCCCCCTGATATCTAGCCTATATCGTTGTACTTGTAGTTTAAACTCATTACTGTGTGTCTTTTCCTCTGCAGCCAATGGGAACAGCATCCTGCCCTCCTCCAAATGACAACCTTTCAAATACTTAAAGAGGGCTATCATGTCCCCTCTCAACCTCCTTTTCTCCAGGCTGAACATTCCCAAGTCCCTCAACCTATCTTCATAGGGCTTGGTCCCTTGGCCCCAGATCATCCTCGTCGCTCTCCTCTGTACCCTTTTTGAAGCCTCCTATGTAAAACAAACCTTTGGTGCATCTCATTGTAAGCCATAATTAATGTCATCTCCTTCTCTAGCCTCTAACTTGCTGTGTAGCTTTACCCAGCTGTCCTCCCTCCACCCACATAATGCAAGCACTACCATCCTTCATTTTTTACTTCTGAAGCTGTCAAACCACGCACTTTTTGATGATCTTTGACTCTGAAGAGGAAGAAAGGGGATATCAACAGATCACTGTAACATTTGTGTTAAGAACTCGTGGGTGTTATGAACATAGGATACCTATTGCAGATGGTTGGTGGTGGGGAGGTACAGGTGGATGTGCTGAATGAACTTACGGAACATTCCCAATAGCATTAATAAATTCTCCTGCTGAGGACATCTTCTTAGTGAAAAGGCCTTCCACTACTGAGACTCTGTTTGGTATCCCTAAGGACAATGGTATAATCAAGGATGCTTGCTCCTTCCTTCATAAGGAGCTTGGCTCTCAGCAGCTTTCATTAAGGAACATCCAGTTTGCAATATACTGGGGTTGCTTGCACCATTTCCAATCTACTTTCTAGTTTTGTGGTTTAAGAAAAGATGGGCTGTCAAGACACTCATGTGAACATGCTTCAGGTTTGACCAGCTCTGACCTGCATCCTAAGGGAACCCTTAATGAAGCCCGCAGCAGGGTTTAGTCTTGTCATGTCCTGGTCCACATGAGATGATGCTTTGGTCATGCAGATGTAATACTTTGCACAAGCAAGAGACTCCTTTGTTGCTGGACTTAATGCTGGAGATCAGAGTGGCTAATAGTCTCTAGGCAGCTGGTCACACCACTGATACATGTCAGAATACAAGCGAAAATATCCTTAAAGGAAAGTTAAACAGAAAAATGCTTTTATTGAGAAATGGGGAGGAATAAGTGCATGAGAATCAAACGTATGTGTATTTTAAATAAATAATCAATATAACTGGACCTCCTTCCACCCAAAGCCTCCTAAAGCAGCCCAAAGCCTCCTAAACAAACCATTGGCTAGGTTGGGGGAGGGGGCTGCAAGAGATTACTTGTGCTTGAGTGCCATCTAGTGGTAGGTTGTATTATTTATATGAGACTATTCACAATCCAACTGATGACACAGGCAGCATGCAACTTGTGGAGTTCTCCAGAACTCTTCTCCAGACTACATATTACTAAAAATAAAGAAGAAGAAGAAGAAGAAGAAGAAGAAGAAGAAGAAGAAGAAGAAGAAGAAGAAGAAGAGTTGGTTCTTATATGCCACTTTTCTCTATCCAAAGGAGTCTCAAAGCGGCCTTCCCTTTCCTCTCCCCACAACAGACACCCCGTGAGGTGCATAAGGCTGAGAGAGCCCTGAGATTACTGCTTGGGCAGAACAGTTTTATCAATATTGTGGCAAGCCCAAGGTCACCTAGCTGGCTGCATGTGGGGGAGTGGGGAATCAAACCTGGCTCACCAATTAGAAGTTCACACTCCTAACCACTACACTAAGCTGGAAATTGAAGAAGGAATTATGTAAAATCCTGGTGTAGTCTGACTAACGCTACATTTAAATCAGAGTCCAGTAGCACCTTTAAGACCAACAAGGATTTATTCGAGGCGTGAGCTTTCGATTGCAAGCACTCTTCCTCAGACTAATGCTACATTTGTTAGCTATAGAATTGATGATATAATTTGCTGGCCAATCCTACTTGCTGTCTTGGCATTTTAGAATCATAGAATCATAGAGTTGGAAAGGGCCATATAGGCCATCTAATCCAATTTCCTGCTCTGTGCAGGATCAGCCTAAAGCATCCAAGATAAGTATCTGTCCAGCCACCCCTCACCACCAGTGAGGGGGTACTCACCACCTCCTTAGGCAGCCAATTCCACTGCTGAACTACTCTGACTGTGATTCCCCTGCCCCCAATACCTAGGGCCATTTCGCACGGCTTCAAAATAGCACAATGGTTGCTAATTGAAAACGCTACTAATTTGGAATAACCCACGACGTCGTAGACAATCTGCAACACTCCTGAAACCGACCCGCAAAAAGCGCTTCGTTGTAGCGCTTTCAGGGGAATCCCAAAAAGTGGATTCACCCTCCAGAAAGCGATACACTCCTGCAACCAATCTGCAACAATAGCGATAAAGACCTGTGCGTTAACATTGTTGCGGTTTCTACAAAGTCCCTCCCCCTGAGCCTGTCCTCCAAACTTCCGGCGAAGCGATCGCCATTTTTTTTCCCCGAGCGAGTGGAGATCAACGCACTGGCGAGCCTCCGTTTAGCCAGTGAGGCTTCCCAGGCTGCAGTCCCTCCTCAGAGCTGTTTACAGTCACTAAGCACAAGAAGCCCGCAGAAACCCGTTTGCTGATGTATTTTCCCTTTATTTTTCACACTGTTTCGGCTGAAAATCGTGCCCGTGAGGGGGGGGGAGGGGGGGATTTTTTTTTTCCACTCGGAGGCAGCGTGGCCATGATCAAATGACAGCTCAAACAGAGGCTTCCCGGCTTCAGTCCCTCCCCTTCAGTCACTAAGCACACACATTTCACACATTCCATTCAGCCGAAAATCGGGCCCGTGAGAGGGGGGGGGATTTTTTTTTTTTCACTCGGAGGCAGCGTGTTAACGATCAAACGATCAAACGACAGCTCAAACACCCCAGGCAGCTGGATGGGTCTCTCCGTTGCAACGAATCTACCCAGATTCGTTACAATGGGTCTGTTTTTTTTTTTTTAAAAAACCTTCCTTAAAGGGAAAGGGGCTGTTTGGGAGCATGCTAACGGCTGCCCATTGGCTGCTTGACGGCCAGGGGCGGGACGAGCTTGGCAATAGCGCTTCCTTTCTAGCGATTTCTGCCGAGACCGGAAGCCTGTGGGAAACGCTAAAAAACGCAACTGATTCCACTACAAAGGCAGGTATGCATAACGACGAATTCCACTATTTTAAATGGCGATTTTTCATTCAGTGACCAATTTGCAACAAAGATCCCCGTGCAAAAAGGCCCCTAGTTCTACCTGATTCTATTCTACACATAGTTTCAAGCCATTACTGCAGGTCTTATCCTCTGCTGCAAACAGGAACTGTTCCCTGACCTCCAAGTGGCAACCTTTCAAATACTCTAGCAATCATGTCCTGTCTCAACCCCTCTTCTCCAAGCTTAACATTCCCAGGTCCCTCAGACTTTCCTCATAGGGCTTCACCCTCAGGCCCCAGAGCATTCCCGTTGCTCTCCTATGCACCCTCTCAATTTTGTCCACATCTTTTTTGAAGTGAGGCCTCCAGAACTGCACACAGTACTTCAGGTGGGGTCTGACAATGCAGTATACAGTATACAGTATGCAGTATACAGTGGTACAATGACATCTTGAGATTTTTATGTGATATTTCTATTGATGCAGCCTAAGCCTGCATTTGCCTTCTTTCCTGCTGCATCACACTGTCTGCTCATATTTAACTTACAGTCTACAAGTACCCCAAGATCTCATTCCCACACACTGCTACCCAGAAGTGTGTCTCCCATCGAGCAGGCATGCTTCTCATTTTTGTACAATAAAATCAGAGTCCAGTAGCACCATTAAGACCAACAACGATTTATTCAACGTGTGAGCTTTTGAGTGATTTCCTGTTACATTAACTTTTGCTTATATATTCCTACTGTTATGATGGTCAGTTCTTAGTCTGACAAAGGGTGCTTGCACTCAAAAGCTCACACCTTGAATAAATCTTTGTTGGTCTTAAAGGTGCTACTGGACTCTGATTTTATTGTGCTACTTCAGACCAACACGGCTACCCATTTGAATCTATTCTCATTTTTATGACCCAAATATAGAACTCTGCACTTCTTATTGAATTGCATCTTGTTCTCGTTTGCAAACTTTTCCAACATGGTTCAGATCTCATTGAAATCTATCTCTATCTTCTGGAGTGTTCGCTACTCCTCCCAATTTGGTGTTATCTGCAAATTTAAGTAGTCCTTCTACCCTCATCCAGATTATTGATAGAAATGTTGAAAAGTACCAGACCCTGTACAGAGCTCTGTGGCAGCCCGCTGCTCACCTCCCTCCAATCTCATGAAATTCCATTGACAGCTACTCTTTTGGTGAGGTTTTTTGTGGAATGTAACTATTTTATGGCCTCTCACTTACAGAAAGATGATACTAGCTTCAGTTCTGCATCTAACATCTATAGCACAAAGCAGACTACACCAGGTCTGTAAAATGTAGCTCTTCCGCTAGGTCGATGGTTGAGGCCAGGGCATGGGAAATCGGATGGGGCCCCCCAGAAGAGGCTGCATCTGACCAGTCCATCACTTTGTGGTGGACCGCCAACAACTGTATAATCCCTCCATGGTGCATCGAGAGGGGGCTAGTTGTGGGGATGGGAGGATAGGGTTTTTTGCCACCAGGGTTTGTATTTTAATGGGGGTTATTAACTGTATTTATGTGGGGTTTTATTGTGTAACCTAGCGGTCCCCAACTTTCTCAGGTCAGGGACTGCCTCTGGAGTGAGGGAAGAGCTGACGGCCCGGGTGCTGCAAAAACGCGCACGCGCAATTGCCGCGCATGCGTGTTTGCGTCACCGCCATGCCGGCGGCTGCGCCTGCCTCTTCCCTTCCTTCTTGCTGCCAGCGGGGGAAGGCAGGCATGGCTGGCGGCGGCCCGGTACCGTGGCCTTTGCGGCCCACCACCGGGCCGCGGACCGGGGGTTGATGACCCCTGGTGTAACCCACTGAGAGACGGCTTGCTGATAGCAGCGGGCAACAAATATAATAATAATAATAATAATAATAATAATAATAATAATAATAATAATAATAATAATAATAATAATAATGGTAATGGTAAAGGTAAAGGTATCCCCTGTGCAAGCACCGAGTCATGTCTGACCCTTGGGGTGACGCCCTCTAGCGTTTTCATGGCAGACTCAATACGGGGTGGTTTGCCAGTGCCTTCCTCAGTCATTACCGTTTACCCCCCAGCAAGCTGGGTACTCATTTTACCGACCTCGGAAGGATGGAAGGCTGAGTCAACCTTGAGCCGGCTGCTGGGATTGAACTCCCAGCCTCATGGGCAAAGCTTCAGATAGCTCTGCCCTGGCCTCAACCATGTGCCTGGCGGAAGTGCTCTGTCTTGCAGGCCTTGCAGAAAGCTGACAAATATGCCAGGGCCCTTAGCTCTCCAAGGACCTCATTCCACCAGGTTGGGGCCAGGACATTATTATTAATAATTATAATAATAATGTCCTGAAACTAAGTAACTAACTTCCTTCCTTCCTTCCAAAAAATTTCAGGACATTTTTCTTGAAGATACAACTGGAGTAAAAATATTAACAGGAATTGGAGAGGAAGTAATACAGGTTTCGTCAAGGAGACAGGTCCTTCTTATTCATTTAAAGAACCAAGAAGGTAGATCCAGATCATCTAATTGGGGGGGGCACATCTTAGTTTCTTTTCTCTGGACTCCAGCTGTGGAAAATATTCTCCAGCAGAACAGTTGGTAATATTCTTCCTTGAAATTGGAAGATAGTTTCAGAAAGGAGTACAGCAAGTAAACACCTTGGAACACTTGGCCACAGTGATCCATGCAATACTCACTTCCAGACTAGACTATTGTAACTCGCTCTACACAGGCCTGCCCTTGGCTTTGATTCAGAAGTTACAGTTGGTACAAAATGCGACTGCCAGGGTCCTCACTAGAATACCTTGGAGGGCCCATATTCAGCCAGTGCTTCACCATCTGCACTGGTTACCAGTCTGTTTCCAGTTAAAATTCAAGAATTTCGTATTAACCTTTAAGGCCATATGTGGCTTGGGTCCTACTTACCTGCGGGACCGCTTGGTTGCTTATGGCCCCTGTAGTGCTCTTCGCTCTGTGGGTATGAATTTACTGGTTGTCCCGGGGCCCCGGGATGTTCACCTGGCCTCAACCCAGGCCAGGGTCTTTTCAGTCCTGGCCCCAACCTGGTGGAATGAGCTCCTTGGAGAGCTAAGGGCCCTGACATATTTGTCAGCTTTCTGCAAGGCCTGCAAGACGGAGCTCTTCCGCCAGGCGCATGGTTGAGGCCAGGGCAGAATCCCGGCGTTCCAACCAAGGATTCCTTCCCAAGGTCTATTAGACCTGCACCCACTCCCAGTGAAAGAGGACTCGGCCTCTGGCTGAACAAGATGGGAGGGGACTGATCGATTAGAAGTTGTTGCCGCTTGTTGTTTATTGTAAAGTGGGGGTTTTACGGGGTTTTACTGGTTTTTAAAATTTTATTCTGTGAACTGCCGTGGGTTCTTAGAAAAAAAACAGCGGTATGTAAATTGAAAAATAAATAAATAAATATAAATAAACAGCAATGCCTTGGAATCTTAAATGTTGTGGTTTTGTCAAAGACACACAAAAAAGGAATTTGTGTATTTCCAGAAATGACAAAAACATAATGCTGTGACTCACCATATTAGAGAGTGGAGGGAGGTTGATGAATCACTTTTACTATGTTAGCAGTTGCCTGGCTTGAAGCACATGTGACAAAACATGAGGCTGGATTTGGCCAGCTTTTTTGCTCTCTCTCTCTCAGTAATTTCTCCTCCTGACAACAGGCCTTGTCCCACGTGGCTTTTGTCCACACAGTTGGGTTCATGATTCTCACCACAGTCTTCCTAGGCAGCTGGAGTGGAATCTTACCACCTGCTTTTGTTTTTTCCCCAGTGGAAAAGGTGGTTGTTTCTCTTTTGTTTGGCGATCCCAGCACGACATAGTTCCGGAGTCACAGGGTGGCTCAGAATTTAGCATATATAGGACCTGTTAAATAACATGACAGTCTTGGAGGAACATCGTGGGAGGAACTTCTGCTCCATCTTTCCGGGCTAAGAGAACAAATATCCATGAATATTGTCCTAGAGCTTGCTCTGCCTCACTGCAACCAGTAGGGGGCACGGAAGCCTCACATTTTTCACTTCTATGCTTCACTGGAAATCCGGAGTAAGGTGGCGGCTACATGCACCCGCCTGAGCATCCCAGTCAGATGGAGACGCCTTGACTTGGCTTTCATTAGCAATTTGGTTCAGGAGGTGTGATAACGACAAGCAGATTTCCAAGTGAGCTTCCCATTAGGGAAAAGTGCAGATTACTCTTTTTTAAAGGCACTCAGAGAGTTGCCACTGGCTTCTGGAGGATGTCACTTGGAGGAGGTTGTCACTTGGAGGAGGGCAGGATGCTGTTTCTGCTGGCTGCAGAGGAGAGGACACGCAGTAATGGGTTTAAACTTCAAGTACAACGATATAGGCTAGATATCAGGAAAAAGTTTTTCACAGTCAGAGTAGTTCAGCAGTGGAATAGGCTGCCTAAGGAGGTGGTGAGCGCCCCCTCACTGGAAGTCTTCAAGCAAAGGTTGGATACACACTTTTCTTGGATGCTTTAGGATGCTTAGGGCTAATCCTGCGTTGAGCAGGGGGTTGGACTAGATGGCCTGTATGGCCCCTTCCAACTCTATGATTCTATGATTCTATGATTCTATGTCAAACACATCCAAGGAGGCGAAGATCAAAGCACACGTGATGAAAAATCTGCTTTCTGGTGTCTTTGACGAGGAATCGCTCTCTCCCTAGGGGAAGCGGAAGTGTTTTACAAGAGATCCCTAGGCAGAGTTTGCCTGCAAACTGCAAGCACAAACTGTAAAATAAGGATTTTTCACGGGCGTCTTCCGAATGCTAAGGTGTTCACGTGTGAGATAAGCGGCAGAAGTAGCGTGCGGTCTCGGTAGGCTGTCTGGCCGCGGGGCCCAAGATTCCTGCCCGCCCGAGCTGGCGAGCATTTCCTCTCTGATCGGCCACCCCGTCCTGAGCGCCTCTTTCCCACCCGAGGCGGCGGCGCGGGGAGCCCTCCGGCTCTTCGACCTGCCCGCGAACTTCCGCTCCTCCTCGCCGTCCAATTTGCCCCCAGTCCGGGCGACGCCCCAATACACCACATGTGGGCAATACCCGCTTGCCGGCCGTGGGCGTGTGTGCTGATCGGGCAACAGACGACCAGATTAGCGGTGCCGTGCCATCGGGGTCTTTCCTGCTAGAATTCAGAGATCTCTTCCAAGGGCGTCCCTTTGCTATAACCCTTTCTGCCCCGCCTTCATCCTCGCATCCAACAAGGGCCACGCCCTTCCTCTTCTCACGCCCCCCGCCACGCCCACGTCCACGCCTTGCAGGTACACCAGTCCGTGCCCCAGGCTGGTAGATGCATGGAAGGGGAAGAGCCGATTCTGGTGGTGGACAGCGACAGCTCCATAGAGATTTCCAGCACTGCAGAGGCAGGTGAGTGACACCCCTTGCTGTGGAGCCTTAAAACAGAGCTGAATGGACCACACACATACACACATTCTGAAATATTGTTGCCAGGACCCAACTTTCAGTCACTCTTCAGAGAGGAGAATCAGAATGGAAGGAAGTGGGTCATCCAGCCACAGAGGAAACCTCCAGTGCAAGGACACATTAATGTTGCAGCCCCTTAGACTGCAAGAACAAATGCATTTGCCAAGTAAAATGAAATAAAAGTGTTTCCAGTCCCAGCTTCTTTGGGGCAGGAGTCCATAGATCTGTTCACTGGCAGAATGGAGTTAGGGGATCCAGTCCCATGTTGCCTTGTAGCTTCCCCAGATCCAGAATATCTTCTTAGCAATATCTTAGCAATCTAAATGCTTATTTCATTTATTGACTCTGTTATTAAAATATTTTATCCTGTTTTCCCATCCCGAGGCTTCCAAAGTAGGTAGTAGGTACCTGAAATGTGCTGAAATGATCATCATCCCATCACTGCAGGAGCAATAAAGAGGGTGGAGGGCTGGGTGGGCACAGGGGCTAGTGTTAAGCTAGGAGCTGGGGTGATCCCTACTCTCCCGTGGAAGCACACTAGGTGACCTTTGGCCAGTCCCACTGTATCAGCCTAACCTATCTCAGAGTTGTTGTGAGGAGGAAAGTACAGTCTGAAAAGTTAATGTGCATTCTGATTAAGGGGAAAAAAAGGGAGGGGGACAGAGGGGGAGAGATTTAAGTATAAATAAAAAGTAGAGGAATCAGTAAAACACAGAAGTTTAGAAGGAGCAAGTGATATCTACAACACGAAAGCTACAGCAGCAAAGATGGCAAAAATGTATCCTAGAGACACAAGAAACACTGGGGATGATTCAAGACAAGCAGCTGGCAAAACATTCATGTTGTCAGCTGACACATAACCGTCAGCAGAGAGGAAATGCAATAACTTCCTGAGGAAGAGAGTTCCACACTCTGGGTATCCTATCAATTGCTGGGGTATGGTGGTTCTTTGATGTCCAGTTCTGGACATACATCATGTTCTGAACGGGGCATTTTTTTAAAAGGCACCACAATGGCTTATCTAGGCACTCTGCTCTTTCAGTTTCAACCACATAGGTTTTCTTGGAGGTTTCTGTCACTAGTATGGAAACTTGTTGCATGATCGGCCGGGGTCAACATGGCAGGCTATGCTAAATGTTCAAGCCAGACACCAAGAGTCACCAAGTAAAAGCAGCTTTCCAACCTGGTGAAGCAAAGTGTGAACCAGACTCCAAGGAAGGGCTAAGGAGTGTAGGGATTTTAAGTGGAGAAGAGAGAGAAGTGGGGAGAATATGGTAAAGGGTTATGAAGTTATGCATGGGGTATTGAAAATAGAGAGAACTTTCACCCCTCCTGTCCCATGATCCTAAAGCTGAAGTTTCCAATGAATAATAAGCAGCAGTTTTGGAATACCCAAAAGAGAGCATTTCTTTACAATAACAGAAAAATGCCCGTTGCTACAAGATGGTTACTGAGTTAGATAACTTTTTAAAAAGGTGTTGAGACAAATTTGTGAAGGACAGGTCCGACAATGGCTGTTAGCCATTTTCTGAGACAATAAACACCTAAATACTAGATTGTGGATGACAGCTGTGGGAGAAGCTTTGTCCTTGCAGGTGGTCCTTCAGGGGTATCTTGTGTGTGCTGTGGGAAACAGGAGGTTGAACTAAAAGCCTTTGCTCTGGAATATTTGTCAGCTGATTCTCCACCAAATGTATTCAACATGACTTTTATTATTACACCGTTTCCAGCTTTCCCAGAGCATATCAAGGCATGGCATATACATTTAAAACTCCAGAGGCACCTACTGTTCACCAGCAAATAAAATAATCAGCATTGGGTTGAAAGGCCCCGTGATCCCTTCCCATAGTGCCCAGATGTGTATATTTTTCTCTCTTTCAGCTCAGTCTTGTGAAGTCAGAAGTTATTCTGATGTAATTTCTGTTAGTTCAACGGAGCAAATTCCTCATCTTCATCCAAACCCAGGTAATGGAGTTTTCAGGGCAAATTTAAATGTTATGTTAGCCGGGTGATCATTATAAATTAGCAGAAAGAAGAGTGGATCTACGGGAGGTGGGGAGGGGGGAAAGTGTTTTTGAGGACATGTCTATAAGGGAATTTCCTGGCCTCCAGCTATAAATATGTCTGTAGTGCAGTTTTCTGGCCCTTCAAGATGTCACCACCACTCCTCCTGGTTTTTGGCAACAATGGTTGCTTCAAATCAGCACTGAGAGAGCAGGATGTACATCTGAGGCCTGCGGTTTCCCCGGCTGTTCTAGCACAACAGCTGCTGCGTCCTCCTGTGGCAGCTGCCGAGGGGACATTGCTGGGAACAGCCCAATAGAAATTAAAACCTCTTTGACTGACTTATTACTTATTACTGACTAACATATTATTTTATGTTAACCACTAAATTACAATGCTGCTCACTAACTGGGAGTGCCCTTACAACATGCAATCTTTGTAGGGCACAGTTCTCGACCTGAAAGGAAGGCATTGAGGTTTGTTTGTTTGTCCTGGGTTCAGACTGAAACTTTGTACTTCCCAGCCCATGTACAGTCAATTTATTAACTGAAACTTTTATTCTAAAATGGCCTGATAACAATCAAAAACAAAACATTATTAAATATAACACAGAACACCGGCATACCCCATAGAAAATCAATCAATATGTTGTTACTTATCTACATAAGTTAAGTGGGGACAGTTAAATTTCAAAACTTTGCCCAAAACAGGGAAAGCAAATTTCACTGACTTCCAGATCTGAGAGATGTAGAGATTATAAAATGGGGCCAGCTTGTATGGAAGCAATCGCATGGCTGACACATGATTTTACTAAAGGCATGATCTAAAACATCTCTGGGCACCCCAAAGAATAACTGCTAGAAATTCTCTTCCATTTGTTATTGAATTTATTTTGGCTATAAAGACATTTATTCAGAAGTTATCCTTCAATACTGAAAACTGTAACTTAAATAGAACAGTGGGGAAATCTGTATGTTTGCAGATTTGCAGAAGAACCTAAATGCAAACAAAACATCCTAAAGAGTGACTTAAAGTTAAAATCCACAACTGGCAGTCTTCAAGCAAAGGTTGGATACACACTTTTCTTGGATGCTTTGGGATGCTTTGGGCTGATCCTGCGTTTAGCAGGGGGTTGGACTAGATGGCCTGTATGGCCCCTTCCAACTCTATGATTCTGTGATTCTATGATTCTTTTTGACTGTCCCAACGTAGATTGAGAACAGAAGAACATGAGAAAAGCAAATGGCCCACCCAGTTCAACACTCCAGTCACACTGTGATTCCAGCAGCTTTCCCACTGGTGCCCCCCAAACACAAAGAATACACTAGCTCTTTTAGACAAAGAAGAGAGACCAGAGTTTCCACCACTTCCTAGATCTTCTGTCTTATATTAGTGTATGAATATACCCCTTCTTTAAATGAAATCCTTTGCCATTTTCACTTGGTCACTTTTACCAACAAGTGAACTTGACTAACTGTACAATCCCAAAAAGAGTTTCATCCTTCCAAAATCATTGGAATGAATGGGTTTAGAAGGGTGAAAATCTGTTTAGGATTGCACCCTATAAGACAATCCCTGCCCATCTGCATTCTGTAGGGTGGGGCTTGGATGCAACACTATGAAGATTTGTGGGGGTAAAGTAAAAATGTGGTTGTAGTGTTCTTTGCAGGTATGCATGTGGCTAGAAATCTGTGAATCAATCTCTTTTTTCCAGTCATATCCCTTTGTACTGGTTCTCTGACTTCTGTGGAAGAAATTGTTTGCACAATACCAAGCTCAAGTCGAGGTAACTATGTTTTCAAATAGAACTAAGCATTTCTCGGTTTGTGGAGTATTTAGTTACAGTCCCCAAAGGTAGCCATGTTTTATCCTTGTGCTCCCCCTTTTCTCCATGGAACTCAGATCTAGCCTCACAGCTACCCTGAATGACAGTGCCCCCACCCTTAAAAAAAAAAAGAAAACCAGGTAGCTGTGCTGGTCCATAGCAAAAGCCAAAAACAAAAGCCATGTAATGCTTTTCATTAAGACCAACCACCAGCACTTGCCTGTAAATGTAAAGTGGCTGCATTTGTCATATTTGTTTCAGGGCTGAAAATAAGTAGGAACAAATAATCCATGTAGGAACAAATAATACTGCCCAGTAGAACATGGAACATAGTTAAAAAGACTTTGTGGATCTGGGGGGAAAGGTAAAGGACCTGAGAGCAATGGTTGTGTTTTCTTCAGTCCTTCCTGTAAGTGGCCGAGGCATAGAAAGAGAGAGAGAAATTATGTAAGTAAATGCCTGCCTACGTCTATGGTGTCGACAGGAACAAGTTGGATTTCTGGATCATGGTCAATGATGTCAATATGAGGGGCTATTATCAGGAGATGGTGTGCACCTCACAAGGGATGGAAAAAGTATTTTGGGGAGAACACTTGCACACCTGGTGAAGAGGGCTTTAAACTAGACACAAAGGGGGAGCGAGATGTAAATTCAGAACTTGGTGTGATGGCAAGATCTGAACATGAGAAGATCTCAAATCTACAGGGAATGTTATATAAGCAGGGAACTACTAGCTTACAAAGAAATTCAAAAACCAAAACCATGAGGCACACAAAGGATGGACTACGATGTCTCTACACTAATGCACAGAGTATGGGAAACAAGCAGGAGGAACTAGTAGTCATAATAGAGGAAGGGGTCTATGACCTAATAGGAATCACAGAAACTTGGTGGGATAATACTCACAATTGGAATACTAAAATTGAGGGGTACAATCTATTCAGAAGGGGCAGACAAGAAAAGAAGGGGGGAGGTGTAGCAATATATGTTAAGAATCTTTATACTTGTGAAGAAATACAGGTACCTGAGCATGAAAATTCAGTTGAGTGTATTTGGGTAAATATAAAAGGAGTAGGAAATGAGAATGGTATTATTGTGGGGTCTGCTATAGACCACCAAGCTAATCAGAGGACTTGAATGAGATACTGCTAGACCAAATTACACGATTTTCAAAAAAGGAGGAAACAGTGGTCATAGGTGACTTCAATTACCCAGATATCTGTTGGAAGACCAACTCTGCTAAAAATGCAAACTCCGTTAAATTCTTAACTTGTCTTGCCGACAGCTTTATTCCCAGAAAGTAGAGAGGGGAACCAGGGGCTCTGCTATTTTAGACTCTATTCTCATCAATAGGGAAGAACTGGTAGATGAGGTGGAAGTAGTGGGCACACTTGGTAGCAGTGACCATGTGCTTTTGGAATTTTCAATTGTGGGAAAGAGAAAACCTTTATGTAGTCATACGTATAGTCTGGACTTCAGGAAAGCTGATTTTCACAGACTTAAAGGTATGTTGCATAGAGTCCTGTGATCAGAAAGACTTAAAGAGATGGGAGTCCAAGAGGGCTGGGAGTTTCTTAAAAGTGAAATAGTGAAGGCTCAATCACAAACAATTCCCTTGAGAAGAAAAGATGGAAGGAGCCTAAGGAAGCCAAGTTGGCTCCATAAGCAGTTGTCAAAAGATTTGAGGAATAAAAAAGAGTCATTTCGGAAAGGAAGGCATTATTACCAAGGATGAGTATAAACAAATAACCAACAATTGTACGGGGAGTGTTAGAAAAGCTAAAGCTCAATATGAGCTTAGGCTAGCAAGAAATGCTAAACATAACTAAAAAGGCTTCTTTAGTTATATTTCAAACAAAACAAAAAAAAGGGACACCACAGGACCACTGCGAGGACGAGAAAGTGAAATTATAACAGATGATGAAGAGAGGGCTGAACTTCTTAACTCCTATTTCTCCTCAGTCTTCTCTTGTGAGGGAAATAGTGATCAATGTGGAAAAAACGTAACACAACACGGGGGGTGGGGATGGTGGCCTAGGATCACTGTTGGAGCAGTCCACAAACACCTAGTTTCTTTAAATGAAACAAAGTCTTCTGGGCCAGATGAACTGCATCCAAAGGTACTAAAAGAACTTGCAGATGTCATCTCTGAATCTCTGTCCGTTATTTTTGACACTTCTTGGAGAACAGGTGAGGTGCCAGACGATTGGAGGCGGGCAAATGTTGTCCCCATCTTCAAGAAAGGGAAAAAGGAGGATCTGGGTAATTATCGACTTGTCAGCTTGAAATCTGTAGCTGGCAAAACTTTGGAACGAATAATCAAACACTCGGTCCTTGAGCAGCTGGAACTGAGAGCTGTGATTTCTAAGACTCAGCATGAGTTTTGCAAGAACAAGTCATGTCAGACCAACCTTATCTCTTTTTTTGAGAAAGTGACTACCTTGCTGGATCAGGGGAATGCCGTGGACATAGTTTATCTGGATTTCAGTAAAGCTTTTGACAAGTTGTTGACAACTTGTTGAGAAGTTGGTAAAATGCGGTATGGATCCTAATTCTGTCATGTGGATCAATAACAGGTTGACAAATCGTACCCAGAGGATACTTGTTAATGGTTCAGCATCTTCTTGGAAAAGAGTGACAAGTGGAGTACCCCCAAGGATCTGTCCTGGGGCCTTTGCTGTTCAACATATTTATAAATGATTTGGATGAGGGATTAGATGGGATACTTATTAAATTTGCAAACGATACTAAACTGGGAGGGGTAGCAAACACAACTGAAGACAGCAACAGAATACAGGATGATCTTGATAGGCTTGAGAAGTGGGCTAAACTGAATAAAATGAAGTTTAATAGGAACAAATGTTAAGTTCTGCATTTAGGTAGGAAAAACCAAATACACCAGTATAAGATGGGGGAGACTTGTCTTGGCAGTAGTATGTGCAAAAAGGAACTAGGAGTCTTAGTAGACCATACATTGAACATGAGTCAACAGTGTGACTCAGTGGCTAAAAAGGCAAATTGAATTTGGGGCCGTATCAAACGGAGTATCGTGTCCAGATCACGGGAGGTGATGGTACTGCTTTACTCTGCTCTGGTTCGGCCTCACTTGGAGTACTGTGTTCAGTTTTGGGCACCCCAGTTGAAGAGGGATGTTGACAAACTGGAACATGTGCAAAGGAGGGCAACAAAGCTGGTGAGGGGTTTGGAGACCAAGACATATGAAAAAAGGTTGGGGGAGCTTGGTCTGTTTAGCCTAGAGAGGAGACAACTGAGAGGGGATCTGATAACCATCTTCGTATTTAAAAGGGTGTCATATGGAGGATGGAGCAGAATTGTTCTCTCTTGCCCCAGAGGGACAGACCAAAACAAATGGTATGAAATTAATTCAAAAGAAATTCCATCTAAACATCCGGAAAAAGTTCCTGACAGAACGGTTTCTCGGTGGAACAGGCTTCCTCGGGAAGTGGTGGGTTCTCCATCTTTGGAAATTTTTAAACAGAGGCTAGATAGCCATCTGACGGAGAGGCAAAGGGGTGGCAGGTTACAGTAGATGAGCGATTGGGATGTGAGTGTACTGCATAGTGCAGGGGGTTGGACTGGATGACCCCTGAGGTACCTTCCAATTCTATTATTCTATGATTCTATGACTCTAGAAGCATTAAAAATTTAACTACTCTCAGTATAATGTGTCTGCCACAAGGACCTTCTAGTTCTATAAAATATACAGATTCCAGGCTATATATATGTGTATGTGTGTCTATATGCATGTGTCCCTCTCAGTTCTTGGAATTACTACTACACACACAAACACAAATTTTATCTACGCTTGTTTATTGCTATTTTAGATCACAAAAATCAGGAAAACTGTGTGATCTGTAGGAAGGTTTCTTGGAGGAGGGCTGAGCAATTATCCCTGCTTTGAATCAAACTAACACCCAGGCAGGAAAAAATATATACTTTTGTCTGCATCAGAGACCAGTTCCCACCCACCACCACCTGTGGAACCCACCAATCACAGAACTGTATGAATGGACTCTAAGATATAAAACAATACAAAATGACCATCATAGAAAGATGGTCCTCTGGTACACAGGCTGCACAAGTGGCTTTTAATGGCTTATTTGTTCATATATAGATATTATTTGTATTATAATCTGCTAAACTACTTTAGTACCCAAAACTAGAATGAAGTTTTATTTATTTATTTTTCAATTCATATGCCGCCCTTCCCCGAGGGCGCTCTGGAGCTAATTGTGCCATCTATGAAGGTTATTAGTGTAGGACAGAGCTTACCAGAGCCTTTATTATTGTATTATATATAGGTTTAAACACAAACTGATTTAAGTTTCACATGTCAAAAATATCTTTATTCTCTTACAGAGCTATTAAGGGGAGAAAAAAGAAGTATTGAAGGTGAGAGATACATATCATTATTGATGACTTGCTATTAGGAATAATAACCATTTGCCAATTAAGTGGTTAGAAACCATATGTGGGAGGTGGGGAAGCTCCCAAAAGAGAGAATAGGTAGGGAATGAGATGGATTAGGCTTCACACCTTGTCTTCTTGTTTCTCTGTTCTCAAATCGCTCCTCCCAAAAGCAGCTTAAACCCAAAATGTCCCACTAGGTTATACTTATACTCATTTGTATACATATTCCCCACCCCTATTTTATAATAATGGAAGGCAAAGGGCCCTCCAGATGCATGGGTCTCCTTTTAAAGCTCTATGTAAAAATGGAATATCAAATTTAAATCAGCCACAGAATTGAGTTACTATGAACATTTTCTTGCTCATACTCAATAGTTCTTATTCATAATATATGAACAATGGGTAAAATATTTGCTTTTTAATCACAGGAATCTGCAGGAATTGATTCTATAAACTAAATTAGATCTGCTTTATATGACTGCAATATGTTGTATCTTGTAGAAAGCTGCATTTGCTGTGGCAGTGTAGAGATCCATACTCAGCATCCTTTGTTTCACGGAGGAATATGTGCTCCTTGCACAGTGAGTAGATGGGCCAGCTTCCTATCTTAGGAGTCTAGCTGTCTCGTTCTCCACCTGTATTTGTTTAAAATATGTGTGATATCTTGATTTTCTGTCAATAACATATGCTCTAATCAACCCTGTTTTTGAACAACACTTAACCTCAGTTCGGCCATGACATCAAGCTCTCCTCCCATTGCATCTTTTCCACGGGAGTGTTGTCAAACAAGGGGGGGGGGGGGGGGAGAGGATTAATTGGTCATCAGACTTAGAATGGTTTTAGTTGGGGGTGGTTATATTTTATTGTGGGTTTTTTAATGTTGGAACCCACCGTGAG
The DNA here is from genome assembly GCF_049243985.1 of Paroedura picta. NCBI lineage: Eukaryota > Metazoa > Chordata > Lepidosauria > Squamata > Gekkonidae > Paroedura > Paroedura picta. The sequence goes on along the minus strand of NC_135374.1, from coordinate 64,297,678 downwards.
CCAGCTTGCTGTAATAAATCCAATACTACTAATAAAATTAAAATAAAAATAGTTACCAGTAGTCAGGCCTGTCTCAAGGTCAGATTCTGTTGCAGAGAGCCAGCTTGGTGTAGTGGTTAAGAGGAGCAGTTTCTAATCTGGTGAGCCGGGCTTGAATCCCCGATCCTCCAAATACAGCCAGCTAGGTGACCTTGGGCTCATCCTGTTAGAACTGTCCTCACAGACCAGTTCTGTCAGGGCTCTCTCAGCCCCACCTACCTCACAGGGTATCTGTTGTGGGGAGAGGAAGGGAAGGGAACTGTAAGCTGATTTGGGACTCCTTTGGGTAGTGAAAACCAGCTCATCTTCTTCCTCATGTGTGAAGTAATTTTATTATATAAAGCCTTCAAACAAATTTAGCAAAATCAACAGTTCAAAAATGCTGTGTTTAAATGGCAAAATGAGAATTTTGTTTGGAGGCCAATAATGCAATAAATGAGAGAGTATGGACTGGGTAATTAAATCATGTTATGGTCTCAGAAACTGAAAAGTTGAGGCTCATTGATAGTGTTGTTCTCTATTTATAAAGTGTGCTCTTATTCTCTGTATATACATTGCCACCAAACTGCTGCCAGTTTATAGTAACCCCATAGGGCTTTCAAGGCAATAGACATGCAAAGGGAGTTCCCCATTACCTGCCTTTATCTAGCAACCCTGCTGGACTTCCTTGGTGGTTTTCAAGTGTTATCCAGGTCCCATTCTTTGAATCAGCATTTCAATGGGAGACTGTTATTAACTCAGTATGATTTTCTGATTTGTTCGTTCCAAGGAAAGATTTTTGGAGAGATTCTTTCTCTGTGATGATGATGGCTACCAGGCTGACTGTGCAATCTGCTGCTGGGGTGAATCACTAGTGATGTGTGACAGTCCAGCATGCATAAGGTAACAGACAGCCAGTCTTCAAAAATACATGTTAGAGCACTGCCAGGTTTGAGCTCATGAATGTGTAATAGTCATATCATAAGGCATGGGAGGAGAGCAAGTAAAAAAACAACGTTGGCCATCTAGCCCTGGAGGATAAGGGTTGCAGTGAACCAGTCATCCTTACTACAGAGCGCTAAGTGTTTTTGTGTTGTAGCAATGGGGAACAGGATCAAACACCATTCAATCCTTAGAGAGCTGTCCATTGCACCATGCATAGGGTGACCAGCCTCCAGGTGAGGCCGGGGGATCTCCCAAGATTCCACTTGATATCCAGAGGAAAGAGATCCATTCCTCCAGATGGAATGGCTGTTGTGGAGGGTGAACTGCATGGAATTCTGCCTCACTGAGCTCCTTCCTCAGGCTCCACTCCCTAAACCTCCAGGAACTTCACAGCCCTGAGAGGGCAACTCTAAAGATAAATGGCTCTTTACTCTACCTCAGTTTTGCTTCAGTTGTAGCCTGAAAAAGGAATATTCAGGCAAGTGGGGGGGGGGGAAACCCAAGAGAACTTGTATTGGCTTTTGTGCATTTCGGGCATATCATCCAAAATAGGAACCTACATATCAGTGCTTCTCTCAAGATGGGAGAAGATGCATAAGTATGGAAATCCAAGTCTCCCACCCTTTTTGATGTAATACCTAAAGCTATCCCAAAATTAAGGTACATTGTGAAACAGCAGAATTATTATTTGCATTTCTTGTGAATTTTTGAAGTGTTAAAGGGAAAGTTCACATCATCAAAAAGTTTCATTTTAATGTTTTTAGATCTTTTTGCACAAGATGTTTGGATACACTTGTCGGACAAGGCACAGCTAAGAAGATCAAAGGCATTAATCCATGGGTTTGTTTCTTGTGTTTGCCACTGGATGTACATGGAGTACTGAAAAAGAAGAGAAAATGGCAGGCAGAACTCAAGTACTTCTTTGATAATGAATCTGTAAGGGAATATTCAGTTGCACTTCTACATATGCAAGGATTTCTTATCTTTGAATTAACTGGCTAAATTTTGTATAAGAATAACATTTTGCTTTTTGATAGAGGTGCCACTCCCTGGTTCTAGCAGCAAATAAAAATATCCTTCTTAGTAGAAATCTTTTGGCAAAGGTGAATGAGCTTTACCAGACATCAGCAAAATTAATCCAGCAAAATAATTATTGATTGATTGATTGATTGATTTATAGATCACCCCTCTCCACAAGCAGGTTCTGGGTGGCTTTTAAAACATTCTGAAAATTTAAAAACTCCCAAAGAGAAACCCACCCCACTGACTCCAGCCATCTTCAGTCTGGCCTGCAGAAATTGGTTCCACATGATGGTCATTTGCAAAAAGGATACTTAACATGTTGGGTTTCTTCAACTGCAGAACATATACTACTGGAGAGGCAGCTTGGTGTAGTGGTTAGGAGCACGGACTTCTAATCTGGCTAGCTGGGTTTGATTCCGCACTCCACCACAAGCAACCAGCTGTGTGACCTTGGGCTCATCACAGCACTGATAAAGCTGTTCTGTCCAAGCAGTAATATCAGGGCTCTCTCAGCCTCACCTACCTCACAGGGTGTCTGTTGTGGGGAGAGGAAAGAAATTGTAAGCCACTTTGAGACTCCTTCGGGGAGAGAAAAGCAGCATATAAGAGCCAACTCTTCTTCTTCTACTACTGGAGATATGTGACCAGAATACTGAGTGTTTCCATTAAATCCTAAAAATATTTATGAGAGAAGAGTGATCCGAATCAGGGATGGGGGGATATTACTTATTAAAACTGTCCTGCCCCAATTCCTATTTGTCCCATGACAGGAAAGGACATAAAGTGGCACCCAAGTGTTCTTCCACAGATAAATAGAATTGTGGAGGGGTGAAAAACTGAACCCCATTTTCTCCACACGGAGGTTTCCAGCCATATCCCCCCATAGACATCTGCTTTTAGCATTTTAACAAACCTTAAACCATTTCATATGCATCCCTCAAAATCACATCAGCTTGGACATCACTCAGCAGGAATCCTGCATACCCAAAGTCCAGGGAGAATCAGAGCTCGATAGTTGCTTCATTATATTCAGTTTTGCATGATATAGTTAAAGGGCTGAGATGTCAGTGAAAATTCCTCTCTTAATCATACCATTGTCATCCCTGTTTCCTAAAGACCCTCCACTAGGGGCAAGGGGGTTGATGGAGACCCAGAAAGTGTCCAGTATGGATGTATCCATTCTTGAGGGAAAGGCTTCTAGAGCACATTAGTGGGAAAATGTGCTATTAAATATTAATGTCTTCATAATTACTGCAGTTAATAGTGTCGAAATCTGACAAACCAATACCTTATGCAAAATACACCTATTTTTCCAAACATGTCAGAATCTTTGGATATACAAGATGTTATCTCCTTGGGAAAGGAAACCCATCAACGTGCTCTCCCTTTTTGATAATATTACTCAGGGTAAGTGTAACTGGGAAATTGAGCTTGCATGCTTTGGTATATTTCACTTTCCCTGCTAGGTTTTGGCCTGACTCACTTGCACAGATCATTGAGAGCTGTTTATATAGCAGAAGTACTTTCCATAGAGCATCTGCTATGCCATGGTGTTCCATGGCCCTATGTGGGAGGGAGCAATGTTCCAGTTCTGTTTCCATTCAAACATATGGAGGCAGTAAGGCAGATTATGCTATGAACTGGTTTGTTGATCACTGACCTAGACAGTTTTATTTCTATGTTCTTGTGAACTACAACTGAATTCGAGGGGACTGATTGGCTATTTTGGCAAAGAATTATCATATGGCTGTATTTGGATATGTGACACAGTTTACTAATTTAACAGGATTAATTTTTGCTTTAAATTCCCACTGTCATGATGGTAGTTTATAGTCTGAAGAAGAGTGCTTGCACTCGAAAGCTCTTGCCTGGAATAAATCTTTGTTGGTCTTAAAGGTGCTACTGGATATAATCACCATGGTATATTAAAATATACCATGGTGATTATATATTTGAATAGCAAATAAAAATATCTCCTTTTTTTACAGAAGATCAGTGTTTTAAGAACTTTATTTGAATTTAAGTTTTTTAAACATTACATTTTGTTTATTCTAAAAGTATTTCACTGCAGTTTCTGTTTAGAAGGGTTCACATCCTCTCAAACTTTAAATAGATTCAAGTGGGTGCCTGGGGTGGTCTGAATCAGCAGAAGAAAGTCTGAGTCCAGTGACACCCTTAAGACCAACAACATTTTCATTCAAGGTATAAGCTTTTGTGTCTGAAGAAGTGTATCTGAAGAAGTGTGTATGCATACAAAATCTTGCATCTTAGTTAAATATAGGTGCTCTTGCACTGAAAGAAATGGGATTTTTTAAAAATCACTTTTTAATTATACTTTCTTATATAATATTATAAAAATTTCACAATTCATACATTGCAACTTTTTTTTTTAATCTTGATCTGTGAGAAATGTGAGACAAATAGATGACTGGACAAAGAGCCAATCCTTCTCTGATAGCATCACTATGTTTATAAATTGTGAGAGCAATCCTAAACAGGAGGCCCAACTTAATTAACTGAGTTCACTCCCAGGAAAGTGTTCAGCCTGTGTCTACAAAGCATACTAGATTAACATCCTGATCCTAACATTCTGTGGTGCATCTGCTCATGTGGCTATTGTGCCACTTAAATTCTCTGGGAGCACCCAGCCACCATGAATAGTCAACACGCTTGATATCCTTCAAGGACTCAAGAAACATTGTTTTCAGTGCCTGTCATCAAAAACAGAACTGTTGCTCAATCAGTGCTGATTAGCCAACCAGCCATTCCATATAAGAATGATAAATAGTGATTTCATGTGAATATGTTCATGATGGATGATCTTCAGAACAGAGCAGCTTTTCCAGAAATTCCCAAGAACAGCTGTAGGCTGACCTTTGAGATATGCGATCTCTTGACAACTCCAGTTTCTTGCAAGAAAATCTTGGCGAGCCTATTTGTTGAAGACAATTTCTGTGCCAAAGATCATAGGCATGTTCTCATGGAGCTACTATATTTGGCTATGACTGCAATTCTGTATTTCTTGTCTTCATTCTCCAGAGCTGCAGTGGTTTGGGTTTCTGGGGGAAAGTATGGGCAATGGAAGGTTGAAGTATCTGCATGATGTCACAGATGTGGTGAGAACCCACGTAAGTACATGTAATTAAATTAAGTTTTCTGTGCTCCTAATAAAACTGCTGGTTACTGTAGGGAAATCTAATTTGCCTCCAATCAAAACATAGCTCTTAAAATGCACGTGTGCAGATATTTTTAAAATAAATACAGGGTGGATGGAGACAAATTTCTTAATCCTTGGCAGGATTGGGGGGGGGGGGGGGGTGAACCAAAATGCTAGTCATGGCCTAATACAGGGTTACCAAAAATTAAATCCACTAGCTTCAGTGGATTTTAAGGTTAGTTGTTTCTATGCTAGACTGTATGAGAAGACTGTGAACATTTAAGTAACGTGATTACTATTAATCATTTAATGGGCTTGAACTGCTCACTGAAGTCAGTAGTCATTATCCCACAGCATTATATGCACTGAAACCTTATTCAGTTTGAGAGCCAGTTTGGTGTAGTGGTTAGGAGTGCGGACTTCTAATCTGGCATGCCAGATTTGATTCTGCACTCCCCCACATGCAGCCAGCTGGGTGGCCTTGGGCTCACCACGGCACTGATAAAACTGTTCTGACCGGGCAGTGATATCAGGGCTCTCTCAGTCTCACCCACCCCACAGGGGAGAGGAATGGGAAGGTGACTGTAAGCCGCTTTGAGCCTCCTTCGGGTAGGGAAAAGCAGCATATTAGAACCAACTATTCTTATTCTTATTCTTCATTTTAACAAGACAGAAATATGGATAACTGTGGTCTGCAGCCATATAAGCAAATCCAACCTTATTTATTTAATTCACATTTATATACCGCCTTCCCCGAAGGCTCAGGGAGGATTACATGGAACTAAGAACTATACAAAGAACCATACATATAAATAACTGTAACATTAATAGTACTAACTGATGATAACAGGGTAACAGAGCAACATTAGTAATATATTGCTAGATATATGCTGCAGTCACTGGCCACTCCAGTACCATCACCTCTTGCTTGTCCATCTGTTGGAGACTATGCTGATGACACATTATGGACTCCAGGGTCCTGTGCAGCAATCATGTGTGATTTGCAGGTGTTTCTCCATTACCAGATGCACAATGCCCAACTCAGAATACAACTGTGGGCTTCAAGAAGGACGTCGATAAAATTGAAAGGGTACAGAGGAGAGCGACGAAGATGATCTGGGGCCAAGGGACCAAGCCCTATGAAGATAGGTTGAGGGACTTGGGAATGTTCAGCCTGGAGAAAAGGAGGTTGAGAGGGGACATGATAGCCCTCTTTAAGTATTTGAAAGGTTGTCACTTGGAGGAGGGCAGGATGCTGTTTCTGCTGGCTGCAGAGGAGAGGACACGCAGTAATGGGTTTAAACTTCAAATACAACGATTTAGGCTAGATATCAGGAAAAAGTTTTTTCACAGTCAGAGTAGTTCAGCAGTGGAATAGGCTGCCTAAGGAGGTGGTGAGCGCCCCCTCACTGGAAGTCTTCAAGCAAAGGTTGGATACACACTTTTCTTGGATGCTTTAGGATGCTTAGGGCTAATCCTGCGTTGAGCAGGGGGTTGGACTAGATGGCCTGTATGGCCCCTTCCAATTCTAGGATTCTAGGATTCTATGATTCTATGATTCTATACATGAAGAGGTTTTAGTCATTCCCCCGCAACATTTTTCTGATCTGAAAAGATGGGGTTTGTGGGGTTTTTTTTTGCTATTTGTAAAAACTGTTGTAAAAATGGTTTCAGGTACTCAACAATAAGACATTATTATTGCCAATAGCGGGAATGGCCAGGTGAGCAAGCAGTAAAACAAAGTGCATTGCTGCAGGGCATTTCCTTTCGCCGCTTGAGTTTTCACAAGAAACACACGTCAAGCTAGCTAGAACAGATAATTAATGTATGGCAGTTAGTCAGTTCCATTGATCATCTTAATGTCTATTAAATGAACTCCATGAAAAATCACAGCATGGAAGGTGCTGCTCCATTCCTTATACTGAAACTGCTTTGTGATATTTATTAGATAAAAGAATGGGGCCCATTTGACGTTGTATTTGGCTCTACACCTGCACTTGCAAACTCATATGAACATCCGTCTGGTATGTATACAACAAAATTCTTTATATGTGACTGCAGCTATTTAGTGGCATTTGTCATGGCAAAGTACTTCACAATGTTTATGGTATTATTATCATAATGATACCACATAAACAGTGTCAGGGAAGAGTATTCCCGCAATAGTGTGAGAGCTCTCCCCCACTGAGGGCTAATCTGAAGCTCTACCCTGCCCCTATCCTCTTCCTCCACCTGGCACTTCCCATAAGGATGAAGAGCCAGCAGGAGGTAAACCGCGGGGCTCTGGGTGGCCATCCATGCACCCTCCGCCTCACTCCACTGCAGCCCCATTTACATTCCCTATCCTCCTGCCCACTCGGCGGCTGGGGAAGGCTCTCCTTCCATGCTCCGAACCAGCTGCCCCACTCTCACAAGCCCCCTGGCCACTGAGGGAGGGAGTGGAAGGCCAAGTGGGTGTGCTCCACGCCCGCTGTGCTGTTCTCAGCAGCCTCCTAGATGCCAGGGGAGCGGGGGGGGGGGGCTGCAGATCCCCAGCCCATTTTAAAAATGGATTTCACTACTAGTGCTGATTTAAAGTAGGTTACACAAACACTCCAGTATTATATTCAGGTGGGTAGCCATATTGATCTGAAGCAACAGAACAACGTTTGAGTCCAGTGGCACTTTTAAGACCTGGGCCTCAAACTCCAGTCCTAAACTCAGTTGTATGTTTCCCACTTCCCTGCACATTGAAGGGCCCCAAAGGCATAGCAGCTCATTTTCTTTCACTCAGATAGCACTAGAGAATTATTTGTGTTAGTGTCAAATATACAGATATAACTCAGGTGTAAGCAAATGGACATAACTGCACTAGATGATTGTCCAAGGCCACACCATCAGTTTCGGCTAACTCCAGCTAGAAACTCTCATCTCTCTGTCTCCAGTTCTTCAAAACTACACAATCTTGTTTCTGTCCCCTTCCCCTCTTTTAGAGAAGTATCACCTAAGGATACTTCTAGGTGATTCATAGAACTTAGGGATGTCTCATTCACAGAGGGATCTCCTCCAGCAATCAAGAGACAATCTCCTAACTGTTAGCTGCCTCAGCCAATCACTTACTCTGCCCTCATGATCTTGGGCAACTGTTCTCATCAGAGGAAATTGCTCTTTTTGGGGGGGGGGGGAAGGGGTGTTGGGGAGATTCTCTGTTGGTTGTTTTTTTGTTTTTAATTACTATTATAACTTCCAAAGAACATTTTCAGAGACTATTTTCATCTGGCTTATTTCCCTCTCTAGCCTGGTATATGTATCAGTACATTCGCATTCTTCAATACAGTAGACCCCCAGAAAGAAGCAGGCCTTTTTTCTGGATTTTTCTTGATAATTTGGTCCTAGAAGAAGAAACCAGGGATGCAGCCTGTCGTTTTTTAAAGGTAAATGGCAATTCAAGTTGCTTTCAGGAATTTAGCTGAGTATTCCCCCTTTTCTGTCTGATTTTCAGTAGTGTAGTTTCCTGGTGCTACAAACTGACAGGAGATGTATACATAACTGCCACTTCCACCAGTGCCATCAATTTGTCTGTGTAACAGAGATGCTGAAATGGGTTTTACTGAGCTGCAACTTGAACAAGCAACAATTCCAGCTCATGCAGGTCTTCTCCCATACATAACAGTGTTGAGGAAGAGGTAAAACAGCAGTCACTATTTATAGCTTAAATGTCATGGATTCCTTGCTGAAGGCTCACTTGAGAAATATATTTTCCATTTTTAGCCTAACAAAAAGGCTTCTTTAAGGTAGCCTCTGAACATTGGCAGAGTGCAATTTATTCATTGCTTTTCTGAAGCTGTAAATTCTACACCTTCGGTAAAAATGGTCAACATTCCCAATGATATAATAGTGTCCCATGAGGGGCATCATTGATTGGAGCTGGTCCACCTTTTTCAGGAAGATTGTCTTGTGATTAAGTTTGGACACCATTTGGTTACTGATTGAAGAGTATAGTGACTGCAGTGTGGATTTATTTATTTCATTTATTTAGATTTAGATTTGTACCCCCCCCCCAACACTCCCGGAGCCAGTCTGGCTCATGGCGGTTTACAGTAAAAACAAAAATACAACAGAATATTGTAGAAAACAACAATGAATCTCAACAATATCTCAATGGCAGGAAACAATCTAAAAAACCCACCCCACCCCCTGCTCAGACCCTAATAGCCACCATTATCCTCAGGAGAAGAATCCATGCCCAGTTGTCAAGGGCAATGTCTCTCCAGGAATCTATGGGGTCTATATAGGCAGGGAATTCAGCCTGAAGATTTGTCTTTGTGTTAATCACAATTGTTCTGGTGGTTTCCTTGAAGGCACTTCTACCAATACAGTACAATATAGTAACCATGTGACATCTCACTCTGTTGTGTGTAGAGTCCCCTCACTAGCCCCCAAACACTGGATAGGATAGCTGGTGCTGGCAAGAGAAATTGCCACATGACAAAGAGTCATGTTGTAACTTGTAACCACAGCAAGACAAGGAAGTGGAAAATCACAATGGAGAAGTGACCAGAAGTGAATGTGTAGGCCAGCCTCACTCATCAATTACACATGCAAAAAAGCTTCTATTCTCAGAAAGCAATTGGCACAGAAATACTTCTCACTAGTCTTCTGTGAAATTCAAAATCATGTATCTTAACTGGTCCAATTATTAAGCATTTTACTGCACATACCCCTTCACCATTTTCCCATATGTCTCATTAGGACATGAGTGGGATAAACCAGAATTTTCCCTGCGCTTAAACTGTGCAAGCATCTTGTGGTAGGTATAGAGCATGAACTGGTTGTACAGTCATTGTCCCCATGTGTTGAGTTCATCACTGGGGCAGAATAGCATAAACAGAAGCTGTCAGTACTGGAACCACCCCAACCCGGACCCCATTAGCATACGCTGCACATATTCCGTATGAACAGCACATTGAGTTCATAGGGCCTATAGGTCTTTCTTCATACTGGTGAGCATCTGTTCCATTTCTCATTTATCAAAATGCTACAGTCTGGCACACAAGGAAGAGGAAGAGGAAACTGTAGAGTCAGGGCACTTCTAACTTCTTGAAACTTTTCTGGAAATGTTTTTACCATTTGGATTATATGCTAATTGCATTGTCATGTGGATGTCATTCTAACTATTGAAAAATATAGACGCACTGGGAAACCAATATGGCAATAAAATATCCAAATTGGAATATACAGAGTCTTCTCTCTTCAGTAATTATTTTATTCTTATTATTTCACACAAGTCCTGACGTGTTTCGCCTTACAGCTTTTTCCCTTGAAAAAGCTGTAAAGCGAAAAGCTGTATTATTTCCCTTGAAAAAGATGTAAAGCACAAAGCTTTATTATTTCCCTTGAAAAAGCTGTAAAGCGAAAAGCTGTATTATTTCCCTTTTATTGCCATATTGGTTTCCCAATGCGTCTATATTTTTCTATATTGGTTTTTCACTGGGACCCACCCCTCCCAGTTCATTATTTTTGATTCTAACTATTGAAGCATGCCTATGCTTTTGTTCCTTTAAAGACTGAAGCAGTAGTCAGGTACAAGTTGCAGAATGGCATCATCCAGAATGCTGTTCACATCTGGAGCAACATTCCATCAGTCAACAGGTAAAACAGGCTGTTCTGCGGGTCTGTTCTGGGGAAAGTATAATCTTCTCTTTGAGCCCCCCGGAGGCTGTTTTATATAAACGTACGAGAGACTCCAGGGACAAAATGCTGAGCTGAGCGTCCTCTAATCAGCAACAGTCCTGAGTGGTTTCCCATTGCCACTGTGGCTGCCAGTTGATAGTTGTAACAAAAGGCTCTGGGTTCCTCCGCTGTTTCCCCGCTCCATTGCCCCACAGATGCCATTCCCTCTCTCATGCCACAGGGAGCTTTTCAGGCTCTTTTTTTTTGGGGGGGGGGGAAATCAGAAATCACTAGACCTCTGTAGTGTGATGATCTATATAGGAAGTCCTCTGAAATCTCAGCCTTTTTTAAAAAGAAGAGTTGCTTCTTATATGCCACTTTTCTCTACCAGAATGAGGCTCAAAGCGGCTTACAGATGCCTTCTCTTTCCTCTCCCCACAACAGATACCCTGTGAAGTGGGTGAGGCTGAGAGAGCCCTGATATCACTGCTCGGTCAGAACAGTTTTATCAGCGCCCTGGCGAGCCCAAGGTGACCCACCTGGCTGCATGTGGGGGAGTAGGGAATCAAACCCCGGTCACCAGATTAGAAGTCCGCTCTCCTAACCACTATACCAAGTGTCTCCAGCTGTTTTTAATGTAGAGACCGGGCACATATTTGACCCAGTCACACACTGTCAGACTAGTCGACCTCACTGGAGGTATGTGCTGGAGGATAAAAAGGAGGAGAAAGATTAATGCAATTTTGGGTCCCCAGAATTTAGGCTGGGTAAGTAATAATTTAGTTTACAAGGTAACTCTCCTACTATTTTTCTCCAGCTGTTTGATATCTATGTATTGGATTATTAGAAATTCAGCAGCAGGGCCTTTTTTACCCTATAGCAATTCAGAAATTTTTGATTTTGTTTTTAACAAGACAGTTTGCCAAGGGTCTTTATAGCAGTGTACCTTACCAAGTGGTTATAAGGATCACGGAAAGCCTTTAGAATGAGCATCCCATATCATTATTGCTACTATTAGCCAGATGCTTTCCTCCCCAGGAGCAAGCGTCTTTTAATTTCTTTGCTGCAGTCCCCATCTGCAGTGATCTTGGAGCCCAGGAAAATAAAATCTGTCACTATCTCCATTTCTTCCCCTTCTATTTGCCAGGAATTGAGAGGGCCGGATGCCATGATCTTTGTTTTCTTGATGTTGAGTTTCAAGCCAACTTTGGCACTCTCCTCCTTCACCCGCATCAACAGGCTCTTTAGTTCCTCTTCACTTTCTGCCATTAGAGTGGTATCATCTGCATATCTGAGGTTGTTGATATTTCTCCCTGCAATCTTGATCCCAATTTGTGACTCCTCTAATCCCGCATTTCTCATGATGTGCTCTGCATACAAGTTAAATAGGCAAGGCGACAGTATACAGCCTTGCCGAACTCCTTTCTCAATTTTGAACCAGTCAGTGATTCCATGTTCAGTTCTCACTGTTGCTTCTTGACCTGCATATAAATTTCTCAAGAGACAAATAAGATGCTCTGGTATTCCCATCTCTTTAAGAACTTGCCACAATTTGTTGTGCTCCACACAATCAAAGGCTTTAGCATAGTCAATGAAGCAGAAGTAGACGTTCTTCTGGTACTCCCTAGCTTTCTCCATGATCCAGCGTATGTTGGCAATTTGATCTCTAGTTCCTCTGCCTCTTCGAAATCCTGCCTGTACTTCTGGAAGTTCTCGGTCCACATATTGCTGGAGCCTAGCTTGTAGGATTTTGAGCATAACTTTGCTAGCATGAGAAATTAGTGCGATGGTGCGGTAGTTTGAACATTCTTTGGCATTGCCCTTCTTTGGGATTGGAATGTAAACTGACCTTTTCCAATCCTGTGGCCATTGTTGAGTTTTCCAAGTTTGCTGGCATATTGAGTGTAGCACTTTTACTGCATCATCCTTTAAGATTTTGAATAGTTCAACTGGAATGCTGTCACTACCACTAGCTTTATTGTTGCTCAGACTTCCTAAGGCCCATTTGACTTCACATTCCAGGATGTCTGGCTCCAGGTCAGTAACTACCCCATTGTGGTCATCAGGGATGTTAAGCTCGCTCTTGTATAGTTCTTCTGTATAATTTTGCCACCTTTGTTTGATCTCTTCTGCTTCTGTGAGGTCCCTACCATTTTGGTCCCTTATCATACCCATCTTTGCATGAAATGTTCTCTTCATATCTCCAATTTTCTTGAAAAGATCTCTGGTCCTCCCCATTCTATTGTTTTCTTCTATTTGTTTGCACTGTTCATTTAAGAAGGCATTCTTATCTCTTCTAGCTTTTCTCTGGAATTCTGCATTCAATTGGGTGTATCTTTCTCTTTCTCCCTTGCCTTTCACTTCCCTTCTCTCCTTAGCTATTTGTAAAGCTTCCTCAGACAGCCATTTTGATTTCTTGCATTTCTTTTTCTTTGGGATGGTTTTAGTTGCTACCTCTTGTACAATGTTGCGAACCTCCATCCATAGTTCTTCAGGCACTCTGTCTATCAGATCTAATTCCTTAAATCTATTTGTCACCTCCACTGTGTATTCGTCAGGGATATGATTTAGTTCATACCTGAGTGGCCTAGTGCTTTTCCCTACTTTCTTCAATTTAAGCCTAAATTTTGCAACAAGAAGCTCATGATCTGAACCACAATCAGCTCCTGGTCTTGTTTTTATTGACTGGATAGAACTTTTCCATCTTTGGCTGCAGAGCACATAGTCAATCTGATTTCTGTGTTGACCGTCTGGTGATGTCCATGTGTAGAGTCGTCTCTTGGGTTGCTGGAAAAGAGTGTTTGCTATGACCATTGTATTCTCTTGACAAAATTCTACCAGCCTGTGCCCTGCTTCATTTTGTACTCCAAGGCCAAACTTGCCTGTTATCCCGGTTATCTTTTGGCTTCCTACTTTAGCATTCCAATCCCCCATGATGATAAGCACATCATTTTTGGGCGTTGCTTCTAGAAGGTGTTGTAGGGCTTCATAGAACTGATCAACTTCATCCTCTTCAGCAGCAGTGGTTGGGGCGTAGACCTGGATCACTGTGATGTTGAATGGTTTGCCTTGGATTCGAACTGAGATCATTCTGTCATTTTGGGGATTGTATCCCAAGACTGCTTTTCCTACTCTCTTATTGATTATGAATGCTACTCCATTTCTTCTGCGAGATTCTTGTCCACAGTAGTATACCTGATGGTCATCTGAATTAAATTCACCCATTCCTGTCCATTTTAGTTCACTGATTCCTAAAATGTCGATGTTCAGTCTTCTCATTTCTTGTTTAACCACATCCAGCTTGCCTTGATTCATGGATCTGACGTTCCAGGTTCCTATGGAATAAAAATCTTTACAGCATCGGACTGTCTTTTCGCCACCAGTTACTTGCACAACTGAGCGTCCTTTCGGCTTTGGCCCAGCCGCTTCATTCATTCTGGCGCTACTCGTACTAGCCGTCTGCTCATCCCCAGTAGCATATTGGACACCTTCCGACCTGAGGGGCTCATCTTCCAGCGTCATATCGTTATGCCTATTGGAACTGTCCATAGAGTTTTCATGGCAAAGATACTGGAGTGGTTTGCCATTGCCTTCTCCAGTGGATCACCTTTTGTCAGAGCTCTCAGCTATGACCTGTCCGTCTTGGGTGGCCCTGCACGGCATAGCTCATAGCTTCACTGAACTACGCAAGCCCCCTTGCCACAACAAGGCAGCGATCCTTGAAGGGGGTGTTTTCTCCTGCATGTACATAAATATTAACTTGCATCAGAAGCATTGCTCAGATGTGTGCATTTTTATTAATAACTGCAGGGCAGAATTTTAAAATCAGTTGCATTCCTGGTATCTGAAACAATAAATGTTGTATATTTGTGGGGATGCATCTAGTAATCTTAAACCCAACAGTGTAATAAAATTAATGGCTCTGTTGCAAGTAATACTGAAAACACTTTTTCTATGAATGCTTGATTTCTGAATTCATTCTAAGGCCACAAAAAGAAATGGGAAACACTATTGCAAAAATGAATCTGATCTGTCTGGTTTTCAGTCCCTTTATAGAATTGGGAGATATGAAGACCAGTTTTACTGTATTTCAAAAATGCCCTTAGGCCTTCTTTGGATAGGAGGGTCTAACAGGTGCCAGCTTGGTGTAGTAGTTAGGAGAGAGGACTTCTAATCTGGCAAGCCAGGTTCAATTCTGCACTCCCCCTCCTTATGCAGCCAGCTGGGTGACATTGGGCTCACCATAGCACTGATAAAGCTGTTCTGACCGAGCAGTGATATCAGGGCTCTCTCAGTCTCACCCACCCCACAGGGTGTCTGTTGTGGAAAGAGGAAAGGGAAGGCAATTGTAAGCCAATTTGAGACTCCTTCGGGGAGAGAAAAGCGGCATATAAGAACCAGCTCTTCTTCTTCTATAGAAGGGACAATTCACATATGTAGGGTTACAAAACCGCATAGAGGGAAAAACCCTGTCCTTTTAATAGAGGCTTAAATGTGTGGAAATTGGCTGCTGGAGACTTTATATCACCTGGTAAATAATGTCCCTTTAAGCTTCTGTTAAAGGGACATAACAATTTTTTGCTGTTGTTCTGGAAGGCGGAAATTCTACTTAATATATGGACATCACTTTATTTATGCGTACTTGGTAATTAATACGTGAACCAAGTCCATTGAAAACTTGTGCAGGAGGTGATATGAGACCACTGGTAGCCTGTTCACTTATGCAGAATCGACAAATGTGTACACAGGGCCCAAGATCACTCAAAACAAATTAATTCAGCAGTTTCATCTAGTAGCTTATCAGTCTAATCACTTCAGTAGCTTCACCTAATAATGTAGTATTAGTTTCATCTAATCTCTCATTTGAAACAAACATCTGATATATCACCTTTAGCTCTTATATGCATTTAATCAATCACTTGGTACAAGTGTTTTGTGTGCATAAACACTGCAATCTACATAAGGGGGGAAATCTGCTCACTCTAATCTATGAATTGCCCCTGAAAGGTGTGTCCCTCCCATTTGATCTCAGAAATTTAATCCACATAGAGAGCGGTGGTCCATTACAGGATAGTAGTACTGAACCTGTAGACCAGGAATTTTGAAGATATTCTTAGCAAGATTTTATTTCATTCCACAAGCTGGCAACTCACAACCATGTGTGGTGCTACATAAATAGGGTCAAAGGGGAGAAAGAGCAAGTGGGTGGGAGAAACATGGCTTTCACATCAAGGCTGCAAACAAATCCTAAACAGCCACTTTTCTTCTGACGGAAGCTTCATGCTTTTAACAGATGAATCATGCACAGAAAGGCAGTGATGGTGAAAACCATTTGTGAGATGTCTGCCTATCATGCAGGTGTTAAATTACAGTCCCTTTGTCAAGAAGTGCAGTAGCCCTGTGAGACATTATAACATTTCTCACCCCAAGAGGAGGAATACTGAGGTGAGGAAGTGTACTAAGGGAAAGGCAGAAGTCCAGGCATATCTTTAACCGCTCCTGCAGAGCGGATTAAATAAAGCGATAAGAGGTGGTGGGGAGGAGTTAGGGCGGGCCCTTCCGAGTGTCACTCGGAGGCCAAGCGGCCAATGGAGAGGCGCGCAAAGCGCGGCTCCCCATTGGCCGCTTGGCCCGGCCTCGCCTCAGCCACCAGCAGAGTCACCGCTCAGTCTTACCAGAACGCTGAGCCGGTGAGTCTGCCCGCAGAACTCTCCTCCCCGTTGGGAAAGGAGCAGGGACACCGCAGTATCCCTGTTCCTTTCCACCACCACCCCAACTACCCTCCCACAAACTGCCGTCATGATCCGCCGCCGCCCCTGTTCGCCGGCTGCTGCCGCGGCCACCCGCAGCTCCCACAGCGCCGGCGGCCTTTGCTGCCTGTTGCCGCCACCACCCGGAGCTCGCCTGCAGCCGCCGGCTTGAGCCAGCCAGCCATCGCTACTGCCGCCCGTGGCTCAAATGGCACTGCCCCCACTTTGCCGCCTGTTCCCAATGCCGCCTGAAGATCGCCCTTCGCCGCCGCTGCCCGCAGCTGCTGGCCGGTCTGTGCCGCGCCAACTCACCCGCTCACCCACGCCTGGCTGACTCCCCACCTTGCTGCCGCCCTTCTCCTGCACATGGTCAAAGCCTCGCTGCCACACCCAGCCTGCTCCGACCCCAGGGAGAAGGCCCCGCATCCTTCCATGGTCGGTGAGTGCTCGCTGCCGTTCTCCCGCCCCGGGAACAGCCTGGCCGCCTCTGTGACGCGGCCAGCCTGTTCCCACCGCCAACACAACGCCCCTGCTTGCCCCTTCCTTACAGCCACGGCATCCCAGCCCCTGGGAAGCCTTCACCCTGTGAGGGCTTCCCCGGGGACTGGGGGCCTAGCGCCCATTTTATGCCTGCCTAAAATGGGCTTTATTTCTAGTGTTTAAATATTTACATGAATGCATTTTGATTTCCTCCCCAGCAAATATTCTGGAGCATCCTTGTATGTGGATTTATTTAAACTGGCAAAAGACATCTGCAGAAGAAGAATTTTTTCAGAGCGGCCAGCCACTCTAATTAAGGAGTTTTTTGTTCCTTTGAAAGAATATTTTAGGACTTTTAAATAAGGAATTCTTCCTACTTTAAGCAAAACTGAAACAGGGCTGCCAACATTTCAGTGTGTTTGCTGCACCTGTGCTTTCAATAAGCTCAACAGAGACACCAGCAGATATCTATATGCTAGAAAAAACTTCACAGATGCATCTCTATCCATCAAGTGACTCTTACAGGTACAAGAGGAGGTTCCTTTCCCTTAGTGATCCTAAACACTTTTTAGACATTTGGTTGTTTTAATTGCTTTCGTATCAGACAGGTATGCAAATACCGTTGTTTGTTGTTTCTTTTTTAGTGTAATATTTATTTTTCCACTTTTCACATCATTAACCATGCTTGGGATAATCTTTTTCTTACTGGATAGTTTGTTGCATTTTATATTGGAAATGTTTCTAATTTAAGTTGTTTTGTCTGCTATTTAACAGACACTTCATATGTTGAGGCAACTGCATATCTGGCCATAAGCTCAGGACCAGTTCACATGTTAAGAAATCCTCCTGTCCTCACAGAGTTATTTGCATATGTTCCCACCATGGTGTCTGATCTACCATTTTCCTGGTGCTGTGTGGAAAAGCTCTCAACATTTGACCAAGAACATCTCTCTTCCACAGAGTCCAAACCAGTTTTTTAAATTTTTGAATAAAGAAATTTGAATGCAAGCAAATCGCTGCATAACTTTATCCCATGAACTTTGGGACACAGCCACAAGAGGCGAGAAGGAATTCCCAGTCAGGGGTAATCTTCAGACGACAGGGAAGAAAGGAGAACCTTATTCGTCAAATTGGAAGTGGCAGCACTTGTAATTCAACTGTACTTAATATTAAAGTTAAAGTACCACTATGTTAATTTGTTGGGATGAGAGAGATTCAGACACACACACACACAGGTATCCGAGTGTAAGGGAAGTCTCCCGACTTTCCGCTGAGTTCCCCCCGAAGAACAGCACCTTTTATTAACGTCACCTGCACATAACATGTATCTATGTATCTCTTTTGGCCTTCAGGCCGGTACTCAAACCCAGAAGCTTTTTGCATGTAAGCGTACAAGCAGCTATTGTTCTTTGTGCTTTCTACTTGCATTGCGATAACAACATGTTCAGCAATTCACTTAGCAATACACACACACACACACACACTAGGCCTGCACCACATTAATTATTATGTTACATCCTATTATGGAGAAAACACACTTTGGGCCCATCAGCCAAAACTAGCAATCAGCAGCAGAAGATTCAACAATTTGTGGTTTCCAAGCTACTCGTTGTTCTTCCTCTTCCAAGAATTGGCATGCCTAAAAATCACTGGAGCTTTATAGTTGACTAATCACTAATGATACTATCTGTAGCTAGATCAGTTCTTAAGAACATGCGTATCTCCTCTCACACATCCAGTGCTTGAATGAACCCAATAGAAAATGTTCTAGTCTATGCTTCAACAAACTGGCTAGTCTTTTAGGTACTATAAAACTCCTGGGTGGGCAGTCTCCATCAGAATAATCAGGCTACCACTCTGGAAGTTAACTGACCTTCCAGAAGTCTGTCCAACTAGTGTGTATAAAAGGGAGAAAAAAGGTTTCACAAAAATAGGTGACTCACTTACCTAAAGAAATCTGTTTTATCTCTGAAAATCACACGGTTTCGTTTACATGTATTTCATTAATTGGTCCATAAGAAATAGATACAAATACTTTCAGATTAATGTATTTGAGATTGAGCCAATATCAGCCATGTGGAAGCCAAACACCCACATAGGGAAGTTCCTAGTTCCTGAGGATTTCTTGTGCAGCTTCCTTGTTTTTGTACTATAACAGCCCTAGAAATGCTCTACAGGAAGTGTGCTATAATTGGGAATACTTGATTATAAATGGAAATCAAAACAGTTTATTTTTTAAAATAAATCCCCAATCATATGGTTACCCCTGGAATCATATTTCCCAGAAAGATTTTTTGGTTTAGGGGAATCTTGTCTTGAACACTGAAACTGATTGTGGGCATGACAAAAAGCATTCAGACTGATTTACTGAAGAGGCCCTTACTGGCACCTTGCTCTACCACAGGAAATGTGGAACTAAGTTCTTGGCCCGGGTCTTGGGCCCTAAAGAGGGATTCATCTCTCCAGCTTTATTGCAGTCCACAAAATAATCAGGATTCACTTTCAGAAACCACCATCAGATTATGGATCTAGACTTCAATTAAAATGTGACAACATCAATGCATCCACACTCAGATTCATTCAAGGATCTGCAAAACACAAGGGAGATGGTTCCAAAACTTAGGGGGTAGCAGGCTCAAAGACCCTCCCCTACAGTCTCTACCAATAAAACTTCAGATAATTAGGGTTTCATAGCAACCTTTCTCAACCTGATAGACCTCAGTACCTGGACAGGTTTATATGCTTTAAAAGATATATTCTTCCCCCCCATAGCATTATGGGTTTGGAAGAATGCAAACTAATACCATTCCTGTTATTAACTCTGGGTACACAATCTAGATTCTGGTGGTTTTTTTAAATAGCAAACAAAGAAAAGGGAAAGAACCCAAAAATATACCAATAATGTTGCAAGGGTAAAGCTGCATCAAATAAAATATTAAAAAATGTATTTATAATTCTTAAAAAATAGTGTAGGCAACATTGAGTATACAGTCTATCCCAACTTCTCTTTCCCTAGCATTTTAAGTGGTTGCTATCTATGTGCATCAGAAACCTTTGAAGCTTTAATCAGCAGCTTAATATTGACATCCCTGCCAGCTGCAGGGGACATGCCATCTACTTACCTTGGCTGGCCTGGCTCCTTCCACGCTTCAGGAGAGGAACACACTATACTTGTGTCTCTCCTCCACCTGTCAGTCAAGCCAGGCAGTCAATCACCTTTCTCCCTGTTTTAAAGGGCCCGCAATGCAAACTAATTTTTTTTAAAGTAAAACTTCTACTTAAGCATCTAATGCAGTGATCCGCAACCTTCTTCTGGTGGCGGACTGGCGGCGGCGGGGAGGGAGATTGCCCTGTTGTGCATGCTGTGCATGCGCGGCACTCTTGCATGCACGTCCGGGGTCGTGCATGCATGTTTGCACCATGCAGTGCCGCAAACGCGCATGCGTGGCACTCCCACGCATGGCGCAAACATGCATGTGCGCCCCAGCCGCGCATGCGCAGGAGTGCCACACATGCGCATTTGCGGCCGCTCATGGCGCAAACATGCATGCGTGGCATAGTTCTGCGGAGGCAGGGAGCTGCGGCCCAGTGGTTGGGGACCCCCAATCTAATGCATCTAATCATAGATGCATAGTGCTTTTTTAAATGCCACCCATTTTGGAATCATTAGCCTTGAAGCAATCTTGTTAGGGGTGGGACTTTTGGGAGGCCTGCTTTGTGTGTTAACTGGTGGGGGATTTTTTTTTTTTTTTTTTGCTTTACCTTGGCGATTTAACGTATATTCAGTGCTCCAGGTAGTTTGTTGTTGTTTTTTAAAAGAAAATCCCCATCCCTGGTATAAGGGAGAGGGAGACAGGTGCAAGGGCGGGCACTGGAGGCAGAGATAGCGCTACTTCAGCTCCACACATTTCCTTGGCATGTGGCGTGCTGGGTGTTCTCCTCTCACTCATGCCAGATAGTTGGGGTAATCCACTTTTTGGGATTCCCCAACTTTTGCATTAAAATGGAAGATTTAGCTGACAGTTTGCTGCTGGGGTGCTGGATGTTGACGACGTCATGCAAAATGCCAAAACTATGTATGGCATATGCAAAAGGTAAGCTTTTCACTTTATATTACAGGTATGGAATGTCCCTGACAATTCTCTCAGGGGAGGAAAACAAAGACTATTTCCCACAAAAGGCGATTTCTGCATTAGGAGACATACCTTGTTTTAGTGTCAAAATGGCAGGGCAGGGAAAAACCCAACTGCATGCATTTCCACATTGGGCAGTCCTGAATTAGATCCTGTTAAACACCGCTTTAACAAGATAAAATCCAGTTTTCTGGGGATCCCTTTGCTGCAGGGCAAGGGAGTGGGCAATTTGGGACTGCACCTGAAGAAGCAAATTTTAGTGCAGAAGCAAATAAAAAGGTTGACCCTTTACAAATGTATATTGAAATGATGTTGCTGGTGCGGAAACATTTAAAGATTAGTATTAGGACCAGCGCTATTTAACATGTTCAAGAATGATCCGAAGGGAGTGAGCAAGGCACTGGCCAGGTTTTCAGACCATTCATGATGATGAAACCAAGGGCATATGCGCACATCGGGGAAAATAGCGTTACACCAGCTTAATGCCATAGTGTTAAATATTATTGCACCTCTCGGCCACTCCACACCTTTTTGCTGTCTCGCTCTTGTCTGCTGCCTTTTTGTGCTTCTCCACAAGTGCTGCTGGAAATGGCGGAAGAGAGCAACGCACTTTATACATGAATCTCTTCCGCCTGTCAATCCAGGCAGGCAATCCGCTTTCTCCGTTTTTACAGGTCATGCGATGCCTGCTAATTATTTTTTAAAAATTAATACTTCTCCATTTAAATGCATATGCATCTAACTATAGATGCATTGTGCTTTTTGAACACCACCCCTTATCACAGCTTGATACTTCAAGAAGTAAAAAAAACTTCTAAAAATACTTCTAAAAATAAGTCTTGTTTCTGGTGGGTTTTTTTTGGGGGGGGGATTTTAGAGAGGCATGCTTTGTGTTACAACTTTGGGGGTGGGGAATTTTTGACATTGCCTGCATGCTTGTCCGCCTATTAGTTGCTCCAGGCTGTTCTCCATTTAAAAAAATTCCTGCCCTGGGAACAAAGAAGAGGGAGGCAGGTGCAAAGGCAGGATGTTGGAGGTGGAGGTAGCACTTCTTTGCCTCCATACAGTTCTTTGGCTGCTGGCCTGCTGATTTTCTGCTGGGGGATAACGCTTTTAAGTTTGGTGAATCCACTTTTTTGGTTTCACCAACTCGAGCTTTAAAATGGCATATATAGCGAGCGGTTTGCTGGCCGGAGACAGGAGATTGGCGACGCCATGCAGAGTGGCTGGAAAATAGTATTTTTAAATGGAAAGTATGACGTTAAAATGATGGCATGCAGAATTGCCCCAAGGCTGACTGTGAAGAGCTCCAGGATTTCCCCAGAAAGGATATTTGCGCAACAATGTGAAAAATAAAGTTTAATGTAAGGCGGAAACAGACCTTAGAGGTATTGCGGCTAGGTAGCACTGTAGAAGCCAAACTCTACGTTGAATAAAGCGATGGCGCCTCTAGGCCGTTCCCCGGAGCCCCGCTGAAAGTGAAACCGCGGCACTTCCCCGCGCGCCCCTCCCCCACCACTCCACGCCGGTTCTGATCTGGAACTCGTGGCTCTGAAGCGGGTTCGCCAACGTCCTACCACGCTCCACCCCCCCCCCCCCCCGCTGGGGTCTTAGACTTTTAGCATGTGCACGGGCAGGAGACAGTCAGCAGGCGACGATTTGCCCCGTCTGTAGCTGCAGCGGTAGGGAAAGGCTTCACCTGCTGGGCACGACACTGTTGAGACTGACTCGGCTCCCGCGGCTGACAGGCGCCCTCGCGAGCGATTCCAAGTCAGGCACCCAGCCAGGGGGGAAGTCCCAGCAGGGCCCCGTGCCAGGCGGTCAAGGGGGGGGGGCAGTGATTGCTCAACTCCAAACTTTTGGAGACGTCTCTCTGCGAGAAACAAGCCGCGCCGCTCTTGGTCTTCCCCAAACCGCCGCCTGCGGAAGCGCTCGCCTACTCAGACACGCCTGGGAAGGAAGGAAAGGTGCGCAGCTGAGCACCTGAGGGAAGCAGGCCGAGCGACTCCTGCTGGCCTCTGGCCAAACTGCAAAGGGACGGAGAGCGCGCTGGGGCCCGGAAATCCCCGCCGGGTTTCGGTCGTTCTCCTCTGAAAAGCCTTTCTCTGCTTTGGAGGTGGAACTGGAAGCCCGCCTGCTTCTTTCGGCTCCGGTGCGGGCATGACAGGATGGTACCCGAGAGGTGAGCTGAACGCCGCGCGTAGAGAGCGAGCTTTTCCTTGCAGTTTTCTCCCGGGGACAGAGCAGGCAGCGAGAGCCCGATTCGCCCGAGGGCTACCCCCCAGCCCCCAGCCCCCAGCCCCCAGCCCCCAGCCCCCAGCCCCCAGCCCATTCCCCCGATCTGAAACATATTCGGTCGAGCTCGATTTCCTTCTTGATGCGTCGGATGTAGCCACAGGGTTTCCTTTTTTATGATGACTTCATGGCATATGATGCAGGGGAAATGCAGGAGAATCATGGCATTTGCAGGATTCCTTTATTCAGAGCTAGCAGTGTGGGAAGACGGCAACTCTCACCTTTCCTGGTTTCACACTTGCTGGCGGGGGAGGGGGGGTGGCTTCTTGGACCCCCATCCCTCCCTGAGCATTCCCGCTGAACGGGAACTGGGCCCAAGTGTGCCAGTTATGGTTCATAGAAGTGTGCTGCTTTGTCAGCTGGACTGCTGAAGGCAGGGATCCTGAAGGGTGCTGGTAGAAAGTCATTTGTTCATTAACAGTCCCTGCCAAATGAGGAGCAGCTTTGTATGTTAAGTCCAGAAGAGGGCAACTGACATGGAGACCCAGATATATGCGGAAAGGTTGAGGGAACTTGATCTGTTTAGCCTGGAGAGAAGACAACCAAGAGGTGAGAGGATAACTATCTCCAGATACTTGAAAGGCTGCCATATATAAGACGGAGCGGAGTTGTTTTCTCTTGCCCCAGAGGGACAGACCAGAACCAGTGGGATTAAATTCATTCAAAAGAATTTTTGGTTTAACATCTGGAAGAAGTTCCTGACAGTGAGTGCAGTTTTTCAGTGAAACAGGCTTCCTTGGAGGTGGTGGGTTCTCCTCGAGAGTCGGTTTGGTGTAGTGATTAGGAATGTGGACTTCTAATCTGGTGAGGCAGGTTTGATTCTGCGCTTCCCCACATGCAGCCAGCTGGGTGACCTTGGGCTCGCTACAGCATTGATCAAGCTGTTCTGACTGAGCAGTAATATCAGGGCTCTCTCAGCCTCGCCTACCTCACAGGGTGTCAGTCGTGGGGAGAGGAAAGGGAGGGTGACTGTAAGCCGCTTTGAGGCTCCTTCAGGTAGAGAAAAGAAGCATATAAGAACCAACTCTTTTTCTTCTTTGGAAGTTTTTAAGCAGAGGTGAGATTGCGATCTGAGTGAAATGCTAATTCTGTTAATTTAGGCAGATTGTAAGTGGTGGGTGGGCGGAAGGGATTGTGTCTGAGCTTGGCTCTTGTGGCCCTTTCTTGAATGCCCAGAGAAATGCTGATCGCCATTTTTGGGTAAGAAGGCAAATTTCCTCCATACCAGACTGACCAGGGATTCTATTTCTGAGGGGCACATCATCTGGACATGACATTGATATCCCTGTGGGTGGGCAGGTAGTTGTGAATTTCCCGCATTCTACATGGGGTTGGACTTGATGATCCTGGAGGCCCCTTCCAACTCTGCGATTCTATGATTCATGTCAGTATGTGAAGTCTGAATGAATGATGTTTCCTTTATTTGTATATCTAATTAATTAAAGCACAAGCTAGAGAGGCTTCTTGTATTTGTGAAGTACTCCTGTGTGGAAGTGTTCCGCTCTCAGTCTCCTGGGCTTTAAAGTAGTGCCATTGGGGTAAGAGAACTCAGCAGGACTAAAACTGTGCTTCAGAGTCCTTATATTGCACTGAAACTGACCCTCATCAGAACTGAATTCTAAGAGACTATTTCTGCAGGAAAAACAGAATATCGAGTCAGCAAACATTTCTGAACACATTTAAATGTACTGTCCCCATGTTTCTTAATAATACAAGCATATCTATATTTTATTTGCTAATTTAAGTAATTTGTACATCAGTCTTTATACCAACAAAGTTCACAACAAACCACATAGAAAAAGAAGCAGGTTACAACTGATAATCAAAATAAAAATGATTTAATACTAAAACCAGAAGATGATTTATTATACAAGTCATCAAAAAGAGTCTTACCAGCGACCACATGAAGGCTTTCCATGTATGTGAAGCCTCAGCCTGATTTCCAAGGCACTTCACAAAACAGGTTCCTAAATTATGCCAGAAGACCAATCAGGATACAGCCTTATTTCCAAAAGGAGCAAACTACTCAATTTAAGGTTTCCAGTGAAAAAAAACACCTTCTATCCTTACCTCTGACAATAGAGAACTACTGGCCAATCTCAAAGCCCGGAAAGACAATTATTAACAGACACAATCCCTCAGGTTCCTAGGACCCATGCTTACCTATCAGATATGGGTTATTTATTTAGAATATTTGCCAGCCCGCATCCTAAATATCTGCTCTGAGACAGATAGTCATTAAAACAACTAAAAATAAACTTGGATATAGATCTATAAAAACACATTGTAGAAAATATTGCTGAAAAAAGAAGTTTTGATAAAGGGTGCGTGATAAATAAACGAATGTCTTCAATTTATTCTTTGTTTATTGTTTTCTGCTTTTAAGTAGTATAGTAATAGGAGAGAAGTTTGAGAAATTATTGGATTTATAAATAAGATCTTCAGGAAAATCTATTGATACCACTTTGGATCATTTCAAAAGGCCAATCATATCAAATATGTATTTAGTTGGAATTATTATATTGTTGGTTTGTGGAAGAGGTTTCAGGACTTCACTTGTGAGCAGCTTGGAAACTGATGAAAGTAGGTCTTTAACTCATTTGCACAACAGGTCAGATTCACTTTATCATTAGGAGCTAGTATTATAAGAACTTAAGTATTCATCATTGCTTAAAGATATTAATGACCAGATTAGGAAGTAATCTACTGTTGTTTATTACAATATGTGTGAAAACAAATCTTATTGCACCACTGATTGTGAAAGAGGAAATGAAATTTTTCTTGTCTCAAAATAAGTTCTATAAATACAGAGAATACTACCATATTAACACCGAATATGGAAGATCTTGTATACTTTCTTCCCATGCTGTACATGGCAATTTAATTAATATTATTAAATTAATGCTCCACCTTTCTTTGAACTAAGAATCCAAGGCAATGTATGTAGGTTTCCATGATTTTTTCTGTCTGGACAGTGGCTAGAATTAGGGCTGCTTTTTTCAACAAGATTGCTATATTATGCATCTTCTGGGCTTGCCTCGATACCCTGAGTGCATCTGATTGTTTCCTGGTTCAGATGCCCATGCATGAACAAGCTGTGGTGCTTTACTTTGGGCAAACCCCTTTTCACTTTTCCTAATGACTTCTACTATATATTCAAACCAACAAACTATGGCTTGTGTTTTCCCACCTAATGTGGATGAAGCTAGAGTTTGGAATGTTGGCAGTAAAATCAGAAATAACTAATGAAACCAATTTCATGGAAGTAGAGGAAAGACTGTTGCTCTGAATTGCCACTTTCTGTTATCACGTGAAGTTTGTCCCCTCCAACTGACAAGAAAGGAGGAGTGGTGAACAATTACAAGCTGAAAAGTAGAGGGAGCCTCAGGAGTATGGGAGTAGCTACATTTATAATCTTTAAGAGATAGGCAACCTTTTTTGGCCTTAGTATCGGGATGTGGGGGGGAGCCACACCCACATGTGAAAATGTTGGTTCTTCAGTAAACAAAGAAGGGGGGGGTGAGATGAAGGCTGTAACTGGCCAGACACACTGGGAGGAAGTTGAGCCCCAGCTGTTTTGCCACCCCCTTGGACCCAGTTGACAGCTCTATGGCTCTGGGAGAAGATTCTGGGCATAAACTATGCTGGTTTCCCATTTGACTGGCCTCTGCAGGGGCTTGCTTTGGACAGGGAATGGGCCCAGGAAAATGTCAGCCCTAAACAGAATTGTGCCCTTCCATATTGCACTCTGTCTTTTTTTTCATTCCATGTCATGTGTAACACTGAGATTAACATTTTGGAATATTTTATAGGGGTATTGTGTAAGAAATACTGAAACAGCATGGAAAGCTATAAAGAAAACCTCTGTGCTAATGCCATTATTTCTTTCACTATCTGGTGGTTCTTCTGTGGAACTGTACAATTTCTGGATATTATCTATTTAATAATTACTTGTAAAAATATGCTTTACCTTATCAGGTCTCTCTTTTTTTTTAGCCTTGGACTTTGGATGTTTCTTTGGATTCAGGGGGGTGGTAAGTTATGTTTGTTATACTCCAAACAGGCTTTTAAATATAATGATAACTTTTAAAATCAACCCTATCCCATCATGGTGAATCTATCTTCCTCCATTCACACATATCTTATGATTGTTCTTGTGCCATTTAGTTTAAGTTAAAACTTTAAGTTTAATGTTCATGATCCAGAACAGAATGGAAAAATTCCACATGGTTGATATGCTAACATAATTAAATACATTATTTTACAAATGAAAATATAGATTGTATATATAAAACCTCAATTCACAACCATAGTTTATTTACATAATACTTTCCAGGCACGTACTGAAACAACACAGTTTTCTAGACGGGAAGGAGGACCAAGAGACTTCTAGTGCAATCCTAAATAGGGTCATACCCTTCTAAGCCCATTGAGAAGCTGTTTTTTATGTCCTCCTTGTCACTGTCTAAAGCAGCGGTCCCCAACCCCCGGTCCGGGGACTGGTGCCGGTCTGTAGATCAATCGATACCGGGCCATGGCTCCTCCTCATCTTCCTCCCCGGCTGCTGCCTCGGGGGCTGCCCTGCCACTCTGCCGCCGGCTCACCTTTGGTGCTCTCAAGTGGCCCCATGGCTGGGGCTCTCCCTCGGCGTGGCACTGCGCAGCTGCTGCTGGCAGCACCACCCAGTGGACAGCAGGAAGTTAGGGGCGCCAGCAGGAAAGCAAACAGAGCAGGGGCTCAGGCGGTGACGGCAACGTCCCTCGGCAAAAGACTACCCCCCCCCCCGGGCCTCAGTAAAATTGTCAAGCATTGACAGGTCCCTGGTGATAAAAAGGTTGGGGACCACTGATCTAAAGGCGTCCCAAAGCAGCTTACAAGCACCTTTCCCTTCCTCCCCCACAACAGACACTTTGTGAGGTACTTAAGATCACCCAGTTGGCAGCATGTGGAGGAGTGGGGAATCAAACCTGGCTCTCCAGATTAGAGTCTGCCACCCTTTAACTGCTACACCATGCTGGCTTTTTGCATAGGATTGCTCTGTTTAATAGTGAGCCATTTTAAAAGGCCAGAACCACTGTCTGAAAAGCTCTTGTTTTCATAGAAAAAGACTGGTTCCAGGTTTTGTGGGGGCTGGGCAGAGTGCTCATGGACCCTGTGCCCACTACTAGCCCCCCCCATTCTTGCCCCCCCATATGTCCCCCCACCTGTCTGTGAGCCTTTCCCTACCTACTTGCAAGGTCTCCCACCACGTGCTGTCAAAGCTGCTCCCACCGCCTGCTCACCCTTTACCTGATGGTGCTGGGTGCCTAGTATGTGTTTGTAGAGAGTCATCAGTAGAGGGCCCCACCAGCAACAATGTGTCCTAGCAGCTTCCCCCACCTCAGGGAATGCTGATGTCAGCCCTAGAAGAAGTCTTCATCTTCCAGACACCATGCAGCACTCGAAACAGGTGACCAGAGGACTTCTGCCAGCATGTAGGAAAGATGGCTCAGCAGATATGTGCAACCCTGGATTGTTTGAAGATGTATTTGAGAAACAAGTGATGTAATTTTTGTCTCTCAGTCTCTGCAGATGATACACATGGGAAATGTAAGAATGAGACGGGCATACTAGGAAAAGCTGTTGAACTAAAATGCTGTTATTCTGGAAATGACTTGAAACTCAATCAGTTCCGAGTACAATGGCAACTTAAGGACAATAGTAAGTGTGTAGTAGATGCCTATCTTCCTGGTCTAGCTCCACAGCAATGCGAACGTTACAAGAATAGAACTGAGCTCAAGGCGAAATACTTGCATCTTCAGTTGCTGAATGTCACTTTGGATGACAAAAAAACGTATGAGTGCATAATACAGAAAAAAGAGAATGGCAAGTATCAAAAGATATTTCAAGGATGGATAAATCTTCTAGTGGCAGGTAAGGACCTCCCTCTCTTCAAAACAAAGAATTGATTAGTGATACAGCTAGGTTGGTTAGACTCTTTTAAATCCTCTTGCTTTGCAACACTGTGTTGAAAACAAAGATTGTATAGATATACATGTTTAAAACCAAGCATGTTTCTGAGTTTTGCAGAGCTCTTTAAGGCCAGAACATTGTGCTAGTGTATGTAGGATCCTTACTACACTCGTTCTTCTGCGATGCATGTATGCAGCTCCCTATGTAGGAAGCCTCTGTTGCTGACTGGACCTTCCTGCCAGCCCTTCCCCACACCCTGTGCACAAAGAGCTACATTCACACAGCTTCCCACACCAAACTGGCTTGCATAACCAAGGCCTAGGTGGATGAAATGGGGGCACAGAATATAGACACCTATTTGTGTCCTTTTTGTTCTTGGTAATGTTCCAGCATGGAAGAGTGGGTTGCTGTGATCTGCTGGGAATCTATCTGCCTCTTGAGGATCCCTGTTTGGGAGAGACATAGATTTGAATGTTTGTGCTAGTACTGAACATGCAAGTAAAATAAAGGATTTTGGACTTTCCACTGTGTAGCTATCTCCCAGATGGAGGTGGCTTTTATCGGTTGTTGACAACTCTTAGGCTGATGATATTGGGAGATTTCAGCATCTTCTTGTAGGTCAGATCCCAACAGGCCACTGAGCCTTCAGAAGGGTTCCACAAGCCTGCACTGTGCAAAGACAATGGTGGTGAAGAAGTGTTGTTTCTTCACAGTCATCCCTTCCATGGCATAGATTTTATAATACGCTCTAACCTGTGTCATGTCAGATTCATCACAAATCTTTGTGCCACAGCTGCTCTAGCCATCTATCATCTCCTTTCATAGCCCTCAGCTATGAAAGCCTTTTGTAAGCTGTACCTTGAATTTGTTGTTTATTTATGTCCTATCTTTCAACTTAAATGTAAATAGTAAAGGCAGCTTACAATAAAATCCATACACAAGAATTAAAACAGTATTTGAGGGACTGCCTATCTGAATACATCCCCTGGAGAGTGTTACGATTGGCCAACACCAACTGACTAAAGGTCCCCGGCCCAAAGGAAGGATGCTTGATGACCTTGACCAGAGTCAGGACTTTCTCAGCCATGGCCTCTACTTGATGGAATGAGCTCCCAGAGAAGATCAGGGCCCTGATGGAGCTCACCAAGTTCTGCAGGGCCTGCCAGACAGAGCTCTTCTGCCAAACTTATGCTTGAGACCAATAGAAACACGTCTAATAAAACTTGTTGGACCTTCCTCACCACTTCTCCCCTTCCAGGTTACCCTTAGGAGACCAGAATTTGACATAAATGGGTTGCTCACATTTAGGGATAATGCTTTTCTGCCATTCTTGTATCTGCCCAGTGCTAGCCAGTAGAAAGAGCTATTTCAAGTGATGTGGTGGGTTTTGGGAAATTCTGAGCATCCTGCTGCCGTTTATTTGCAAAGTATCTTGCTTGCCCGTATATCCTCTCAAGAGTCTCTTAGGTGCCAGGAGAAGATGTTTTTATTTGCCCAGTTTTTGAAAGATGATTGACCAGATGCTGTCGGTGCTCTTTTATTGCTAAAAGTAGCTTCAAAGCCCATTCATAAGAGTGGGCTTTGAGAGGCCCTCCCACGCCGCCGCAAGGCGGCGAGGATCGACTCCTGGGTCCCACGGAAGACCCCCCGGACCCGGGCTGCTTCCCCTTGGGCCGCCAAGCACACCCACAGCCTCTCCCAGGCCGCGGGCATGCTTGGGGGCTCAGAGGGAAGTCCTCCTCCCCACGAACCTGTGCGGCCTTCCCCCAGGCCACCAAGCATACCCGCAGCCTCTGTGAGGCACAGGCTGTGCTTACCGGCCAGGGCAGGAGCTGTAGGGGCAGGCCCAATCAGGGTACAGCTGATTGGCCCTATTTCCAACATGGACGGCCGGACAGTCTATTCCCCGAGGCTGTTTCCCTTTTATTTATAAGGAGACCATGGATAAGGATGTATTATTGTATTTGTGTTATTTCTTTGCCATACTGTAAGTTATTGAACCCAAATGGTGAGATATAAACAATTTCAAGAATGTGAATTATTTACAAGCATCCACCTTTTTTGATCACATGGTTTATTTACTCTCATCACTCAGTTGGAATAACCACGTGGTTTAATGTTTTTAAATTAATTTTCAATTTGCTAATGTTGACAGGAGTCAAGGGAGCTAAAACAAAGAAAAACTAGTATAAACAACAGCAATTATACTAGTGATGGTGGGGGGGGGGACGGTCTATAAATCATGTCATGTCATCTTGCTATTGTCACTACCTAAAATGATGCCCCTTAAGTGATATTCTGATCCTGTGCTGATTCCACGCTGGCCCTCTGGCACGTGTCATAGGAACTGTGTGGTCCATTTGAAAGGTAGACTCAGATGGGCAAAATGCCATTGCTTCCTTCATTTCTGGTTCTTTGGTAAGACTCATAGTTGGTACTTCCAGCTTAAGCAGGCCCCAAGCCACACCACAGGGCCAGTAGAAACCTACAAGGGTTGTTGTTCAGAAATTCCTTCCTCCTGTTATCTTTGTGTCATAAAAGTGTCAAACCCAACTGGGTGGAAACATGTGGTAAAATTATGCTACTTTTGTTCTTTTTCAGCAAACGAAAGCCAAAATACTACCTGTAAGTTGATTTCTTATAGCTTATCTATACCATTAGTATGCAGTGTTTGTAAGGAAGTACATGTGTATTTTTCTTACTGTTTTTAGATACTAGGACTTCCATCTTGTCTTTTTTCTCAGCTTGCCCTGATTTTGGGACAGCCTCCCTAGCACTCCTGTCTTAACTCTATGTTGTTTAGGAATATGGTTGCTAGGGTAAGATACTTCCTATACACTGCCTTATCTCCACAATATATTCCATTGTATCAGTACAGGAAAATGTGGGAATGAGGCATCTGAGGAGACAGAAGAGGGGCTGGACCTAGTTGTTTATTTCATGCATCAGCTGGAACAGAAAATAAAGAAAGGGAAATCTCCATAATTCCTCACCTCCCTTCCTGCAAAACTTTTTTTAGCCTTCCCAGAAACTCAGTGACATGGTATGTCACTGCTACTTTGCCAAAGTTCAGCTGGTCAGTACCTGGCTAGTGTGTGGTTGGGAAACATTCCTAGGAACCCTGTGGATAGTACCTGTGGAAGCAAGGTGTAATATTAATGTCATTCAAACTTTTTTAAAGGAAAAAGGTCTTTATATGGGCCTGTTAAAGAAGAAGGTAGAAGGTAGATCAGTCACAGGTACCCAGCACAGGATGCTGTCAGAAAGGCAATGGTAGGAGGTACAGCTTAGTAAGTGTTGTGTCTGGTTTTCACTGTTGGTTTCTCTGTTTGTTTAAACAGTCTTAGACCAGAGCAATAATAAAACACATGTATAGAAACATATTGAAAAAAGAGGAAGGGAAAAACAATCCCTCATCCATGAAAGTGTCTGGTCCCTTATTAAAAGGTAAAGGTATCCCCTGTGCAAGCACCAGGTCATGTCTGACCCTTGGGGTGACGCCCTCCAGCGTTTTCATGGCAGACTCAATACAGGGTGGTTTGCCAGTGCCTTCTCCAGTCATTATCATTTACCCCCCAGCAAGCTGGGTCCCTTATTAATTCCATTCATATGTCCATAAGCTATGTTTAGATTTTGATTTCAGGCTTTGCTTCTAATTCTGCTGTGTGATAGTTTTTGAAAGTCAAAGGAAATTCTGAAAGAATGATGCAGTCTAGGTGGTGCTACAGGAGGCAGCTGTTCACTGTGGGAAGAAATGGGCAGGGGGGGGACTTCACTGAATGTGTGGGCAAGTGTTTAGCCATGCATTAGGATGCTCACTAGATTATGGTCAGTGTTTGTGTTCCTTTCCATGCTGACTAACACTGGTTGGTTTTTTTTTCCAGATTTGCCATCACCCACACCCAACTCTGTTACAAATGACAACAAACAAAAGATTGTCATTAGCTGTCTTGTAGCTGCTGCTGTAATTATAATGATCATTATATGGATCCTATTTAAAAGGCAGCATTCTCATCACAGAGCATATGCTGGTAAGTAAGCACATAAGAATGTTAACAAGCCTCTACTGGTGTTGGGGAGGGGGAGCAATGACCTTGGTCTGCCCAGATGGTTAACCCAGGACCTCTGAATGGGTCCAAAATAAGTCCTCTGGTTCTGGTAAAAAATCTTTGTATGTCACCATGCAGGGTCATCTATACACATCTGCACACATGCACGTATTCCAGTTCCATCTCATCCATACAAACTCATGAGTCATGGAAGAAAAATAATTAAATGGCATAATTAGGCCATGTCACAGTAGGGACTTGCCATTCAGACTGGGCCTTCAGACCCTAGTAATGTAACCATATTTCTTCCTCTTCCACTCACAATGCTTGGGTTTCTCTGTGGCAGAGGTATGGCGAGTATTTTGTCTAGGCAGCAATGGAATGATGTTGTTTTCAAGAGGAGGCATGGGAGTCTCTTCTTTTTATTTTACGTAGCTTACTGGCAGAGATGGACCTTCTTCCCTTTATGATGCGGGTGACATTAATTCATTGCCAGTACAAGCTGATGGCAGCAATGTCAGATGCTGAGGTTTAGAGCTCTGCCAGCCTCAGGGTTTTTTTTTTCCTGCCCTGGACATTTGGATGTGGTTTTACTGGCCCTCAGTTTTGTGAGGCAAGGATTGTTTTACCCATTAGGAACTGGAGAGACAAAGAAGAACAGGCGAGAGTGCAGAGGACAGTGCAGGAACGGGGGATAGAGGGGTGGAGACGACGGCCCACTGCACAATAAGATCCTTGGACTCGCATTAGGAGGCTACCCCAACACAGATACAACCACATGGGGAAAGGGCTCCGACGTGAGCTGCAAGTCTTCTCGAATTGCTGTGACCAGCAGAGGAGCTAGGCCACATTTATGAGAGTGGTATGCAGCCATGCCATTTTTGGACTCCCCCTCTTACTCCCCTCTCCCCACTCCACATAGATGGCCCCTTCCCAGAAGCCCCCCCGGGAATGCAGGGGGGTGCCAGCCTTTTCATCTGCCTACCAGCTCCAGAAGATCGTGATGCTGTGGAGGAGGTCATCCCCATGCTCACTGGAGGTGAGAGCCCAGTTGAGCTTGTTCCTTGCCCTGTTGGTTTCCTGGCTGCCACGCTGTGGCAGGACACAGCCGGGATGCAGGAGCCAAGGGCGGGGAACAGATCCCGCTGGAGGAGAGTGGCGTGTGGGAGAAGCCTGAAGAATTAACATCAGGATGGGACAAGAAGCGTTGTTTGGCGACCCCCGCCTCGAGTAGAGAGCTACAACATCGGTTGAGTAGCTGCGTGGAGAAGAGAGGAGGAGTTCTTTCTCTAGAGCTTCTACAATTAAGCAGTCTACTGTTAGAAGAGTGGATATTGAGGAGCCAGCACTACCATCTGCTGTTGACAAGGAGCACTGCAGGGAATTTCTTTTTCTGCATTTTTGTTCTGTTGGACTGAGGGTTTTGCCAATAGTCTATGGGGTGCTGAGGGTAAGCTGGGGTAATATAGGGAGGAGGGGGGCCAATCTCGGTGGGTTTAGCCACAGTTCGGGTCTGGTGGGGGGAGTGCCAGACCACTGCCTGCGTGCAGGCGGGGTCTGGTCAGTTTTCACCCTGCCAGAGAGTTAGTGTTGCCAACGGTTAGAAAGAAATGGTTAGGGAGGGGTTGGGGGGTTGGGGAGGATTTAGTTAGGGTGGGTATGGGAAGAGTGGGTTAGGGTAGAGTATTAGTATTGGTGACATAGGTATAAGTTAGGTAATGGGGTTAGTGCGGTGATTGCCTACTCTCCCCAAAGGAGAACATGCAGAGAGAAGAGACACTAATTGGGGGAGCTCAATTAGGGCTGGGGGCAATACAGTGGGGAGTGGAGGTTGGAAAGTGCTGGGAGCTTATATGGGGCCCAGCCATGGAGACACAGCTGTGGCTCTGGGTGCGCTCGCTTCTCTTTTAACCTCCATCCCATCCCCAGATATGTGAGGTTGGAAGTTAGAATCCAGTTCTGGTGCTCTGCAATGCAAGATCAATTAACGCCTCAACTATGTGGCATTTTTTTCGTGGAGTCTGGGGCAGACCTTGCATGCGTGACGGAGACCTGGGCTTGGGAGGGTGAAATGGTGGCCCTGAAAGACCTAACCTCGCCTGGGTTCTCGTTCTTGCACCAGTCTTGGATCCATAGTGGTGTGTGTGTGTGTTTGGAAATCATGGTCCAGGAGGCTTTCTCATACAGGACTCTCCTGTCGCCAGTGATTTATAGAGAGGAGTGTGTTGGTATTGGTTGGGACTCAGCCAAGAGCTTGGCCATCTGACTGGTGTACTGCCCACCCAATGTCCCACTTGATGCCCAGCTAAACCTGCTAGAGGTGGTGGCTGCTGGGGCATTGCAATACCCCAGACATTTAGCCCATCCATGGAGACTTATGGATCAAATTGGTTTCCGGAATGCTCTGTGGGACCCGGTGACTCATTGACAGTGATGGTAGAGGACTGGTAATTCTGTCTGTTAGCAGCCATAGATGAGTTCGCTCCTAGACGTCCTCTCTACCCTTGACCCAAATGGATTCCTTGGTATACTGGGGAGCTTCGGGAGAGGAAGAGGGAAGTGAGACAACTAGAGTGAGTGTGACAGAAAATTCGTGATGAAGCTACAAAAACATCTTATTGCATGCTTATGAAGGCGTATGAGATGGCAGTGAAAGTGGCAAAACTTTGCCATAGAAATTGTGTCCGCTAGCTCTTGCCCAGCTCAGTTATTTAGCGTAGTTTGATCTCTTACCACCCTTGAGAAGGAGCAACAAAATATTAGTAAATTGGATCTCACCTGTGAGGCATTAGCGAGCTACTTTGCGGATAAGATCTTGTTCCACCATGACCTTCCCACCATGGTTGATACAGAAAAGGAAATAGAGCCCCTTTTGGAGGTGATGTTTGATGGCTTCAGATGGCTCTCTTTACCCGAAATGAACAAGTTGCTGGGCTCAGTGAGGGCTACCACTTGTTCCCTGGATCTCTGTCCGTCTTGGCTACTTAAAGGGGGGGGCAGCGGAATGGGGGTAAGCTCAAGGATATTATCAACCTCTCCCTGTCCTCTGGGAGTTCCCTGACCTGCTGAAGGGGGTAGTGGTTCGCCCTCTCCTTAAGAATCCGTGGGACCCAGCCAGCTACCACCCGGTTTGTATCTTGCATTCCTGGGCAAGGTAGTTGAAAAGGCCACAGTGGACCAGCTCCTGGCATTCTTGGAGGAACCTTCATCTCTTGATCCATACCACTTGGGCTTCCATCCTGGACACAAGGTGGAGACGGCACTGGTCGTCTTATTGGATGACCTCCTGCACCAGCTGGATGGGGGGGGCTGCCTCCTTCAACGTGGTCAACCATGATTTGTTGGCCCACCGCCTTGCCAGGATGGGGATTTGGGGTACAGCTCTTAGCTGGTTATGCTCCTTTCTCCATAACCGGTGGCAGTGGGGGATGAGCTTTTGTACCCCTGTATACTCTCGTGTGGGGTTCCGCAGGGGGGCAGTTCTCTCCCCCACTCTTTTCAACCTTTCTATGCGCCCTCTGGCCCAGCTGGTCCTGAGTTTGGAGCTGGATTGTCATCAGTGAGTGCTCAAAGAACTTTCCAGAGAACTTGCACAACTCTTGTCCATCATCTTCGGAACCTCTTTAAGGACTGGAAATGTCCCGGAGGACTGGAAGAGAGCAAACGTTATTCTGATCTTCAAAAAAGGGAGGAAGGATGACTCGGGGAAACTACAGACCAGTGAGTCTGACCTCTGTTGTGGGTAAGATAATGGAGCAGCTATTAAAGGGAGTGATCTGCAAACATCTGGGGGACAATTTGGTGATCCAAGGAAGTCAGCATGGATTTGTCTCCAACAGGTCCTGTCAGACCAACCTGGTTTCCTTTTTTGACAGGTTTGCTGGATTGTGGAAATTCGGTTGATGTCATTTACTTGGATTTTAGTAAAGCTTTTTTTTTTTTTTTAGTGAGACATTGATTTTATTTTTAGGAATATATTGACAAAAGTTTAAGCATCACTTCTGATCCTTCTCAAGCTTCCTCTCCAGCAGCCGGTGCCTTCACCCCCCTTGGTGTTGCGTGTGTAGATCACCTGGGCTCTGTGCTTGGACACAAGCTTAATCAGACCTTTACTGAGCAGCTCCTAGAGCGCAGCTCTGGCCAGAGAGCCTCGGATCTTGAGCCTCTCGGAGACCACAGCTGGCGTGATGAGCTTGTAATTGGGCACCTCCTTGCAGAGCTTGTCATAGGTGGCTTTGTCGAAGAGCACGAGGTTGTTGAGCTTGTCTCAGACTCTCCCTTTGGACCACTTCTTCTTCTTGGCTTTGCCGCCGGACTTGTTGACGGGGTCCATGTCCTTCTTGGCCGACTTGCCCGTGTCCTTCTTCTTCTTGTCGTCCTTGGGAGGCATGGCGGAGCGGCGGCGGCGAGTGCGG
Source organism: Paroedura picta (assembly GCF_049243985.1). Classification (NCBI taxonomy): domain Eukaryota; kingdom Metazoa; phylum Chordata; class Lepidosauria; order Squamata; family Gekkonidae; genus Paroedura; species Paroedura picta. Next base: position 64,259,809 of record NC_135374.1, on the reverse strand, counting down.
CTGCCTCGTGCGGCGTCTTCCGGACCGAAAGGAAGGGGCCGCGTGCCAATTTTAGTAAAGCTTTTGATAAGGTTCCCCATGATATTCTGATGAATAAACTGAAGGACTGCAATCTGGATTTTCAGATAGGTGGATAGGGAATTGGTTACAGAACCGCACTCAAAGAGTTGTTGTCAATGGTGTTTCATCAGACTGGAGGGAGGTGAGTAGTGGGGTACCTGGTTTCCTTTTTTGACCAAGTAACAGGTTTGCTGGATCGTGGAAATTCGGTTGATGTCGTTTACTTGGATTTTAGTAAAGCTTTTGATAAGGTTCCCCATGATGTTCTGATGCATAAATTGAAGGACTGCAATCTGGATTTTCAGATAGTTAGGTGGATAGGGAATTGGTTAGAGAACCGCACTCAAAGAGTTGTTGTCAATGGTGTTTCATCAGGTGAGTAGCGGGGTACCTCAGGAGAGAGGTGAGTAGCGGGGTACCTCAAGGCTCGGTGCTCGGTCCAGTATTTTTTAACATATTTATTAATAATCTAGATGAGGGGGTGGAAGGACTACTCATCAAGTTTACAGATGACACAAAATTGGGAGGACTGGCAAATACTCCAGAAGATAGAGACAGAGTTCAACGAGATCTGAACACAATGGAAAAATGGGCAAATGAGAACAAGATGCAATTTAATAAAGATAAGTGTAAAGTTCTCCATCTGGGACAGAAAATTGAAAAGCATGCCTACTGGATGGGGGATACGCTTCTAGGTAACACTGTGTGTGAACAAGACCTTGGGGTACTTGTGGATTGTAAACTAAACATGAGCAGGCAGTGTGATGCAGCAGTAAAAAAGGCGAATGCCATTTTGGGCTGTATCAACAGGGGCATCACATCAAAATCGCAAGATGTCATAGTCCCATTGTATACAGCACTGGTCAGACCACACCTGGAGTACTGTGTGGAGTTCTGGAGGCGTCACTACAAGAAGGACGTAGATAAAATTAAAAGAGTACAGAGGAGAGCGATGAGGATGATCTGGGGCCAAGGGACCAAACCCTATGAAGATAGGTTGAGGGACTTGGGAATGTTCAGCCTGGAGAAAAGGAGGTTGAGAGGGGACATGATAGCCCCCTTTATTTGAAAGGTTGTCATTTGGAGGAGGGCAGGATGCTGTTCCCATTGGCTGCAGAGGAAAGGACATGCAGTAATGAGTTTAAACTACAAGTACAACAATATAGGCTAGATATCAGGAAAAAATTTTCACAGTCAGAGTAGTTCAGCAGTGGAATAGGCTGCCTAAGGAGGTGGTGAACTCCCCCTCACTGGCAGTCTTCAAGCAAAGGTTGGATACACACTTTTCTTGGATGCTTTAGGATGCTATGGGCTGATCCTGCGTTGAGCCGGGGGTTAGACTAGATGGCCTGTATGGCCCCTTCCAACTCTATGATTCTATGATTCAGTATGCTGAAGACATCCAGCTCTATCTCCTCAGGGACAGCCACCCGGACTCCCCCAGAACCATTTGCCAGATGTTTGGAAGCAGTGGCTGGATGGCTTGAGTAGAGTCTCCTGAAATTTAACCCTTCCAAGACAAAGGTCCTATGGCTGGGTGGGAAGGGGATAGAACAGGAAGCGCATTTACCCTCCCTGGCTGGGACACACCTTATCACACCCCAAGCCAGGAGTTTGGTCCATCTGTTGGCATAGCTGATTGTCATACCCCCCCCCCCAAGCTGCCTTTGGCTGGTAGCTGGGTTGTTAAGATAGATTGTTATTACTTCCGCCGTATGGTTTTGTATTTTTTAAATTTTTATGGGGTTTTAATTGTGGATTGTATTTTATTGTATTGTGTAAGCCGGCATGCCGAGAGTGGCGGGTAATCAATACAACAACAACAATAATTCCTTACATCATAAAAGAAGTACAATTTTAGACAGTGAGATGAGCTCTATGTTGCATCATTTTGTCCAGCACCATTTTGTCCATTTTGTGTTATACGGTAACTTGCCTTTCTCTCTGGGAATAAATTTGCCAAGTTTTCATTCCTACCAGCATGCAGTTATCCATATATTGTTCATGAATGATTTAATAGACAGGTAGTACTTATTTCTTTACTCCACTTTTCCAGTTTAAGGTTCCTATTTCTTCCCCCCTGACACAGACTTTTTGCCTTTAAGAGTTGCAAAACCAGTCAAAATTCAAAAGATGAAGCTTTTCTCTGGTATGCCGCTGGCCCGCATAGGGCATTTTCTGGATAAGCACAGTTACAGCCCTAATCTTTTTCTAGAATCAGTTTGTGGTGATGTTAAAGTTTCCCCTTAAGCTCAAGAGAAGAATCTAAATGGAGGGGAAATGTAATGACACAGATGCTGTTCTCCAGTTAAGAATTGAGCTGAGATTACTTTTTTCACAAAAGTACTTGACTTATGAATGGAACTGGAACTAGCGACATTATAGAGGCTGTGCGCAAACATACATTTGTGAGTCATGCTCGGAATGTACTTATCTCATTTTGTTCAAAATGCAAATATTCTCTCCAGGATCAAGCTCAGGTCCCCTGGGCCTGGGTGTTTGTAAGGAAAAGTCATCTACACACAGCGTAGTGATTGGCATCTGTGATGTTAACAGACTTATCTACCCCTTCCTGGAGTAAACAGCTTTTTTTTAAAGCCTTGATTTTGGAAAAAGGTGACAGAAAATAGCTAGTTGAAAAAAAATCTACATTTCAGGTTTCAAAACAAACAAAAAAAAGCAACTCTCCTGAATTACATGAAAAGGTGCAAGACAGATAAGCAGATTGGCACTTGTATTGCTTTGAAGTACACCTGTCAAATGCAGTGACAGCGTGGGGAGAAGCTGAGCTCACTAAGTAGGAGTGAAAATAGCTAGAGATTCCTCTTGTGAATCATGTTGGTATATAAGCTCTCCTCTTGTTACTCTACCTGGTTTGTAGTTTGCATGACGGGTTTGGAAAGTGAAAGGGACATGTTGTACATTCAACAGCTATGAGGTGAGGAAAACAGACCTGAGTAAGCACATGTGGAAGACTTGTAGGCCAACAATAATGGCATGTGCTTTGTTGCAGGCCTTCTGGATGTTTTGTCAAACTGTAGTGCTTCAGAGTCCTGCTTCCACACTTTACAGCAATACCCACATTTTACAGCAAATAAGGAACGTGTCCCAATATTTTGTTAGGCCTATATAGATTCACACATAACAGACTACGAAGTATTATCTGTTCTCTGCCCTCCTAACTGGACTTGCAGGAACTTGAAAATGGAAACCAAACCATACCTTGTAGTTTGGAAGAAATGTCAAATGTGAACATGTTTAATTTCCTAGTCATACATGAACCCAATAATTGCCCAGCTCTAATTTCTAAGAACAAACCATTGCTATATGGGAAACTTGGCAAAATATAGACCACTCACCGATTCTCAAAGGAGATGACAACTTTCCATTGCAAGGTATAATGAATTCACAGAAACTATTTCCCCATCCCATCTATCTATCCATCCATCCATCCATCCATCCATAGATAATAAAAGAGGAGCATTACTTTGGCAAATCCATTCAGATCTCTATCTAGGTTATGTACTCATATATATTTTGCAACTTCCTAACTAAATCTTGGATGTTTGCCATGTTATTTGACTGTTTTCAATGTGGTTTTACAGGAGTTATGGGAAAACAAAGAATAATGCAAGAATTGTTATTGGAGACTTCAGTAATACTGCAAATAATTGTCACATCTTTAGCATTGTGCTCTATGGATGGGTATATATGGGGGAAAATACTTTTAATCTCTGCAGGAAATACAGGCTTGTGCAATATTCTCTGACTTTCTCAGCCACAGATGGTTTTATCTCCATTACTTGCAACCTATCCATTGTAAATATTTCTTTCTAACTATTTCTGTCATCCTTTGGAAGAATGCTTGGAATTTTTGGAGGGAAATCTCCAATTTACACACTAGTGAAAAAATGTGTGGATAGAAAAATTTCTATGGTGTGGAAATCCCCAGTCATGAAGGCTGATGATATTCTAAAATGTGATAGAGGAATTCACTGTCCTGAAAATGATAGTATTTGTGAGGCTTGATTATTGCTTACATACAAATTGTAAATGTGTTATTCTTGTAGGAATGGGTAGAATTTAAGTACTTCTCTATTACTTTCTCCTTGTGTGTAAAAAGTGACAATCAAACTTCAGAGAGGGCAAAGGAGCCCAGCATACAAATCCTAGTATGCAGAGTCAGTTTTAGTGGATCCCGTACTGAGATTTCTATTTTATTTTTTTCTTCTATGAAATTGTTCATGGTTTGCTCTTTTGTCACCATTTTCCCATTTTATTTCTGAAGCTCCTGTTGGTGTGGATATGTCATAGAAAGCTGCAGAGACACTGAGAGAAACCACAGTGCTACTTTTCAAAGACAGCGGTAGGTATTTGTGATTGTCCATCGTTCTGCAGAAGAACACAAACTGCAACTAAATACCAGATCTGGATCTGGTCTTGGACTTGCTGAACTAGTACTAATATTCGCCCTTCTGTTGGGAAAACTTTTACTGCCCGCTGAATGTTGGAAGAGTAAAGATAATACTTGTATATTAAATCCTGTGAAAGACAGCAAGGAGGATACCCTTCCTTTGATAGAGACAAAGGCTGACACAGAAAGAATGTCAACACACAGACACAGAGGAGCTGTTGGAAGGCAGTTCTGTTTATCACAACAACTCTACATGGAAGGAATGTGTACTTCATATGCGGACTGACACAGTTGTTGGTGCAGGGCCTATATGGCCAAGCATCCTTTATCAGGTGGTTTTCTGTATGTCCCCTCACAGAGCTGGAGCTTGTTCTCTGTGTCCTTCAGAAATTGCATGTAACACCTTTATTCCAAATGTGGGTGCAACAAGAGTGGGAGGAAGATCCTTGGAGGGAAGCTGCTCTTGAGCCTAAAGTTTGGCAGTGGAGTCAAGAGGGAGGATTTCTGTGAGCTAGCCTTCCCATGGTGGAATGGTGTGTGATAATTAGCTGGAAATATGGCTACTCTGTCAGTTCTTGCTAGAGACTTTTTCTTATGGGAACTGTGCTGGTAATTGTTGCTTGAACATCTGGCAAGAATCACATTAGTATCTGCCCGTCCTGCAACTGCTGAAGACTAAGAAGTTCTGCCAGAAAATGAAAGGCATGGGCTGAGTTGTTACTGTGTTTTATTTTTTGGAGTTGAACCAAGAGCATGTTTGTGTCAGTTTCCACTTTGTCATCAGTAACAAGAGCGTGAATAAGGTTTGTTTCAATAGCACAATTAAAACCGGAGGAAGTAGAAAGCCAGAAAGTGACTGAAGTTGTGGAACATTTTCCACCGACTTCTCACAAACAGTGTTAATGGACGGCTGTCTCACTTCAGTACAGCCACCATATCTGAATGAGCTGAAGATATGCAGGACTGCAAATTTAGATAGTAAATTAAAGATTGTGCCCAGGTTACCCATATTGGTGATGGACATTTTCAGGTCTTGAACATAAAGAAGCAAACTGAAAGCCTGCATGGTTAATGTATCAGATTGTGTGACTCTAGACCCATTTTGTCATAAAGTTCATGAGGTTACCTTGAGGAGTCATACTCTTAACCAGCCTCACAGCATTGATGTCAAAATAAAATAGGGGTGGCAGGAACCATGTATGTTGCCGTGGACTCCTTTGTAGAGCAACCTAAGAAAAATTTAATTATTAATAAAGATACATTCAGTGCAAGGATCAGCCCTGTGTACACATCCATCTGTTTATTTAGAGCTGTTCTCTTCTTTCAAGGAAGTGGGAAGTACAACAGGCATGTTAGAATGAATATTAAGGCTCAGATTAGTAGCTATAGGTTATTTTGTGTTACTGATATACCAGCTTTAGGTCTGGGAGACTGATGGGAGAGATAAGGAGAAGATATGAAATGCAGCAAGCAGAGATGATCAGATGAGATCAGTTTGCTGAATAGTACATGCAGTGTTTGTAAACTAAGAAGGGACCAGATTTTAACTTTGTCTGTACTGTCATGATCGCATTTGCCTGGCTTATTCTCATATATTGGCATTTGTCGGTTCTTTGATTTTCAAGTAAAATCACAGGATTCTCAAGCTTGGTTTTCATGAATCAATGCAGATGCATTTTTGGCATACTTCGTACACATGCCCCAACTTCTGTGATGAACAAGGCCTAGACTTAAAATGTCTTACAAACTTCTGAGATGATCCAGCTGGAAGTTCTGCATTCCTTTACTTCAGATCTCACAGCACTCCATTAATGTTCTTGCTACAAATAATCATGTCGCTCAGTTTTGAAAACTCAGAAGTAATTATGTACCTGAAAGCTCTGTTCCAAAAATGAGTGCTTGAGGGAAGGGAGCATAGTATAGGCTAATTTTATTGGGTCTTAGAAGCTAAGCAGAGTCAGTACAAGGAAGACTGCCAAGGAAGGCTATGCCAAACCACCTCTGTTTCTCACTTGACCTGAAAGCTGGGGTCACTGTAAGTCAGCTATGCCTTGACAGTGCTTTACACTCTCACATACGCATTCATGGACACTGTATACATCCATGTTCTCCAAATGTGCAATAATTAGGTACACATTCTTGCTAAGCTAATTTCATATTTATTTTCAAGGTACATCTGTGGGAGAACATTTGGCAGATTCTCACCACTACCACCACCCCTTATCTCCTAAGCAACTGTTCTTTGTTACCACCTTAATGGCTAATCTATGAGCTGTGAATTTTCTGTAATATGAATGTGATGGATAATGTAGTCAGTTTGTTTTCAGATAAAGTTTGTCTTGCTTTTGTCTAACCCTTTTTATAGAACATGAATAACACTCAGTGACAGCTGTTTGATCCCTTCTGTCAAAAAATGGCAGATTTAGGAGTAATGTGAATGTTTATCAGACGCTGACAAAGCAGAACTGACAGGCAGTTCTGCGTCTGATGTACACAAGGATCTCCAGTGATAATAATGGGAATTAATGTGAATGGTATACCTACTTTCTCCAGTATTTGATGCCATGTGAAAGATCAGGACCTGTGCATTGTACCCCTAGGAAGATATCTGGACTCCTGGATTTACCTGGTGCTGACAGAAATCTACAGGAATGTATCCTAGAGTAGCGATCCCCAACCTGTGGGCTGCGGACCAGATGTGGTCTGTCGACTAATTGGAGGTGGGCCGCAAAGGATGCCTTCCCCCCCCCCCGGCCCTTTACAACACACTTCGGGTGTCATTGTCTCCCATCACTCCCAGATGGGCCTATCTCGTTGCAGAGAAACAAGCTCAGGGTTCCCATTGATTTGTCATTGTCACGAGTTAAAATTTCCATGAAAATAAAATGTTCCTTATGTTCATTGTTGTGGCGTGTCTGCATCTTATTTTGAAGGGATGTTTAAACATTACCATAGCGATCAGAGCGCGTTAGGGCAGTAGTTGAGAGTAGAGGAGTAAACTACCCCCTCCCCCACCGGGCCTCAGTAAAATTGTCAAGCGTTGAGTGGTCCCCAGTGATAAAAAGGTTGGGGACCACTGCCCTAGAGAAATAAAATTCTAAGCAGTTGCAGCTGTTTCTTTCAACATCCAGATATTTCCTTTCATCTGTACATTCCTAAATAGGACTCTGGCGCCTTTATTAAAGGATTACTGCAGCGTAAAGACCTGTGTCTATAGCTGTGTCTGCTTGATTCAGCCTCCAATGCATAACAGGAATCTGAACAAGTTTATGGTGAAAATTAGGACCTTGTACATAATTCTGAAGCCCACTGAGTGGGCTTCTACTTGACATTTTTTGCAGAAAGCATAAGTATCTGCTAGATCATACTGAATTCAAACTGCGTCTCTCGGTGCAATCCTGTGTAGACTTATTCCAGTTTAAACCCTCTAAAGTCGATAGGCTGGAGTAACTGCATAGGACTGTGCTGTGATTCTCTGATTAAGGGATGATGGGTTAGCACAGGAAGATGTGGCCCATCCTACTCTATTCGTCTTTAAGCTTATTTGATCACCTTTTAATAAAAGCAAGATTAACTCCAGATGCTCCATGATGTGAACATTGACATGTCTTCAAATTCAGTGAATATTATTATTATCTGGAATTTAGGAATTCAGAAGCAAAACAAAACTATTTTCTGGTTTGAAAGATCTGAACTACAAACATAAATTAAATGAAGTTAAGGGTACTGATAAACTGGAAAGAGTATTTTTGAAGAGTTTCCAAAAATGTTTCAAAGCTTAGAAGACAAACACTCGCACAAACTGCTAAAATATTCATTGTTGTGAGGTTTATGGAAAGATAATTGGAATTTCATAGGGTCTCAGAAAAGGAAGGGAAATAATTCATTCCTTCGGGAGATTGTTCAACATAAGGAAGAATCTCCTAATTGCCAAAGCAATTCAGCAGTGGGGCTGGCCAGCTGGATATAGAGGTGGTGAGTCTCATTTCATTAGTCATAGAACAGAGTATGAAGGATTACAAGGTAGTCTTCCTGTTCAGGTACTCCTGGACTTCACTTCATTAAACTGTCTCCCAGATCTATTATCTTTATGAATGTAAACTATTTACCATGAATCACATCTTAACAATCCAGGCATCTGTATGGCTTTGTGTCAGAATGGCTATTGCAGAGCTGGAAAATGTGCAAAAGAGGACAATTAAGAAAATTAATGAATTGAATATATTTCCTGTGATGAAAGGCTTAATCTCAAGATTTTCGATTCAGCAAAGTGATGACTCTGGGGGGACATGACAGAACCCTCTGGGAAGGGTGGAATAAAACTATAAGAATAAAGAAAATTGCACGGAGTGGCAAGAGTGGACAGGGAACACTTTTTCTCCCCTACCTGGGGTTGGGATTGTGGTGATTCTGGGCCAAGGGAGATATACCAGTGGGAGGAGGTTCAGCAACGGGGGCAGCAATGTATGCAGGTCAAAGAGGGCCATGGCCATGGGTTACATATGGCCATGGGCCTGGTCAATATGCGTGCTGCCCTTCAAATTGCCATCCCATCCTCAGATCTGTGGGGGAGAAGGCTAGGGTGGAGCTGACACTGATGCTTTGTAATGCCTGGTCTGTCAACCTTTAACCTTGTGGGACTATCTTGCAAGACAGAGCTGTCAATATTCTGCAGAGCCTGTAAGACAGAGCTCTTCCGTCAGGCATTTGGTTGAGGCTGGGCCAGGAGTTTCTGGTCCCTCCCTATATAGGCCCCATTAAAGCCCCATAGAAACACAGCCTTTGGTCAACTGGGCAGACGTACCTTTCCCGAGAACGATGGTGGATATTGCAGACGAGTGTGCTCTGGTGTTACAGGATGCAGTTGGCGTAGGGTTATAGATTATTTTACCCTTCATCGAGTACTTTTATAGTTTCTGTTTTATGGGGTTTTATTCTTTTACTGTAAACTGTCATGAGTCTGACTGGTTTCGGGAGAGGCAGTAGATAAATCCAGTAAATAATAATAATAATAAAATAAATACTAGAACTTAGAGGCATCCTAAAGAAGTTCATGGGTGGTAGATTCAGGACAAACAGAAGGAAATAATTTACTCAGTGGGTGATGAAAATGTTGAATTTGCTACTGCAAGATATTGTGATGGCTTCAGCCATAGACAGCTTTAAACGGAGATTAGACAGATCAATGGGGTATTGGCCTATCAGTGGCTACTAACCAAGGTGACTCAAGGGAACCTCCAGAGGCAGTAAAACTCTGCATATTAGTAACAGGTAGCAACTTCCGTGGAAGGCCTTGGCCTTCATGCTGTGTTATTGGCCTTCCAAAGTAACTGGTTGGTTACTGTACTGGACAAAACAGATAACTGGTCTGATCCAGCAGACTGGCCCATATACTAGGAGGTGAGGAGGACCACTGTTCCTTTTTTGCTGGACATCTGATAGATGCAGAAAAGCAGTAATACTTAATACTTAACAGGACATTAACAGGACAGTAAAGACAACTTTCTTATGATGCACTCAGCCGTTTTCTAATCCTAGTTGTACAATTAAGAACATTTTTAATTGAGTCCAAGTGTCAGTATTCAGAACCTCTGCATTTTAAATTATACTAAACAGTTCTAGAAAATTGTCAAAACTATATTCTTCTTTAAGCAACAGATATTTTAAACAACAGATATTTTAAATTTTTAGGTTAAGAGGCAGAGGCCAAGGTCTGTCTTCCAGCATATCATCTCCTGCTAAAATTTAGCAGTATTTACCCGTTTGGGAGTTTATTCCTCTTGTCTTTATGAACTCTTGACACTATAAAATGATATGTGCTCAACAGGGATACCCGCAAAAGACTACCCCCCTCCGGGCCAAGCATTGTCAAGTGTTGACCAGTCCCCAGTGCTAAAAAGGTTGGTGACCACTGATCTACAGTACCACCTCTCTCTGTATGAACCAGCTGTATTTCCTGATCCCACCCATTTTCATGTAATGGACTCTGCTCCTAGTCAAACTGGTAATTAGCTCTGAAGAGTGCAGATATCCTTAGTTGGGTGTGGTTAGAAACTGCCTTTGGAGATCTTAAGAGTCAGTACAAAATTAAAGTACTGGTATCTCAAGAGAAGGTGTTTGGGTACTGCAAAAAGTAAACAAGTATTTTGGAAACCAAAAGAGTCACAGAACATCCAAAGAAAGAATAAGAGTATTTAGTAAAACACTGGAACAAAAGCCTCTCAACATAAATATTTAAGTCACTATGAATAGCGTAAACTCATTAGCCAGAAACATAAGAACTAAAGTCTGTGCATCTACTGATTTTAGAACTTCCAGGGTCATCTAGTCCATGTAGGAAATTCACAACTACCTGCCCACCCACAGTGACCCCAATTCCATGTCCAGATGATCCCCCCCCAAAAAAAACCCTGATCACTCTGGTCTGGAGGAAATTAGCCTTCTGACCCCAAAGTGGCAATCAGCATTTCCCTGGGCATGCAAGAAAGGGCCACAAGAGCCAATCTCAGAAAGAATCCCTTCTGCCTAAGTTCACAAAATCAGCATTTCTGTCCGATGGCTATCCAGCCTCTGCTTAAAAACTTCCAAAGAAGGAGAACCCACCACCTCCAAGGAAGCCTGTTCCACTGAGGAACCACTCTAACTGTCAGGAACTTCTGGATGTTAAGCCAAAAATATTTAGGCCACTGTCATTGATACTTCTTGGAAGTGAGTGCTAAAACAGCATACATTTTCATAAGTACTAATAGTGCAATACCCTGTCCTGCTCCATGGATAGTGTTGCTGCAGTTGGAACTGCATGCTTTCTGATAATTATTCCTTTTTATTTTTAGCAGAGGAACATACACCTCAGAGCCATTGGCACAAACCCTCCTTATTTCAACAATTGAGCATATGCACAAACTTCTTCCTATTTCAAAGGAAGATCTTTTATTTTTAAAGAGTTTTGAATGGAAGCTCAGAGTTTACCCAAATGTTAGCTCTCCCAAAATGTCTTATTTCATTCTAGAAATTACGAAATGGAGAATGAGGATCATGTATATTAAAAAGTGTCACACAGACTTTGTTTTCATGAACTTGCAAGAGTGGCTGAATTTAAAAACTATAGCTTCCCTTTCAGCTTCCTAGGAAAGTCCCACCAAGTTTCTCCCATATGGATCTGAAACTATACCATGCTCATATGAGCTCAGATCCCCGCCCCCGCCCCCCACAACAGCAGTAGTTTGAGAATACTTGCAACTGAGCAACCGTGCCTATATGGTGTCTAATGGGGAAAACGGAAGCTGTTTCAGAATGTTCAGTGGTCAGCTGGGGGTAACTGAGGGAAAATGTTATTCTTAAGCAATTTCTATGTTTAGCCGGCCTGGAGGAAACTCGTGGCCAGTGTAAATGAAAGATGAATCCCTTTACCTCAAGTTGAAATGTTTAAGTTTGAAATGTTATGTTGTTCTATAAAATAAAGGGTTGGATCCTATGAAGAATTCCAGCTCACGTACAACTTCTGCTATTCCCTCCTTTCTCTGCTCTTCTGTCCCCTCTAGTGCCCTTCTAAAATGCCCTCCTGGATAATTCTCTTTTTCATAGTTGTGGGATGCCAGAAGCATTGCAGCCTTTCTGACCTCCTCAGGCTGGCCATCCCACAAGGTGGGAATCACAACAGAAAAGGCGGAGCGGATAAAATAAAGCAGTAAGGGCCCCGAGGGTGGGCCCTGTCTGGGATGAGGAAGGGTGCCGATAGGCCCCTTCCCCCAGACTGACAATTGGAGGGCCCAATCGCGCCAGCCATTAGGGCCCTCCGATTGTCAGTCCGCAGGCGAGGGACCAATTCCGAGCCATGCGCAGCGCGGCTTGCAATTGGTCCCTTGCCGCCGGACTGACAAATCGGGAGGTGCGCAGTGGCTCCCAATCCGTCCCCTCCGAGCATACGGCCGCAAGCCGCCATTACCTCACTTGCCATGCAGAGGGTAGGTTGCCGCCTGGCTGCGCACCCAGGACAGGCCGCTGTCGACCGTGGCGGCCGCTGCACCCTCAGCCCCCAACTCGACGGCTCCCCGCCACCCCGCACAGGCGGCAGCAGCCCACCCCGCCAGCTGGTGCTGCCAGCCAGAGCCCCGCTAGAGCCCGCTGTATTTTGAGTACAGCGGGCTTAGTTCGTAGTATACCAATAATAGTAGTGACTAAGGCTGCAATCAAAAGAACACTTTTCTGGAGTGAATAAAATGGGACTTAGAATTGCTCCTTTAAGCAATTAAATATACCCCCACCATCTAATTCTTTCCTTTTCCTCCACCGACCCATTTGCTACTACATCATTTGACATTTCCAAACTGTTATTAACTATTCTTTCCTACTCTTTTAAAAACAGCAGCTACAGCATTTTAGGGAAATGACTTGATTTCTACACACAGAGGAACCGTGAAAGGAAAATTAACTGTCAGGGAAAGGTAAGGGAATTTTGGGGGAAAGAGGAACTCATTTTACCATTGTCAAACATGAACCACAAGACAGAACAGAATCTGATTTCTCTGGGGGGGGGGGGAGCCAAGGATAATCACATGCCAGCTGGATTAGGGAACCAATATGAAATTTGTAATCTGACAAGCTTCTGGGCATAAATTTGCATGCTAACAGTTTATCAAAAATGTTCTAATGACAAATAGCCACAGGACTTTGTTTTTGTATATGATATTGATTTTGAGACTCGTACACTCAGAACTGGAAAACTACAAAACTACCTACAACAGAGTACTGGCTGTTGAAGATGTTAGTTTGGCAACCCCTGTGTTAGAATTTGCTGAAATGGCTAAATCTGAGTCACTGATTAGAGAGAACAACCTCCTTTATGATTAATTTTTAAAACACTCTAATTGACTTCTTGCAGGAAAGAGAATTTTTCTTTGAAGACTTCTGGCTTTAGTGACTAAAGGAAGCAAATATAGAATTAACTAGGGACAAATCCCCATCGCATTTAGGAATACAATGGGTGCTAGACTGGGGGGGTGGAGTGGAAGAACTCTGTGGATGGCCTCTCCCTCCCCCCTAAGACCTGGAAAGGCTGGAGGCCCCTGGGAAGGGAACTCACTGGCGGGGGCAGCTCTCATGCAGCAGAGCTCTCTCAGCCTCATGGATCTTATAAGGTGTCATAGGGAGAGGAAGGGAAGGCTATTGTAGGCCATTATTTATTATTATTATTACTATTACTAATACTTTTACTATTACTATTATTATTAAAGTTACAGCCCACCACTCCCAGGCTAGCTGGCTTATGGCAGGTCACATAGCAGAATACCCCACAATAAAATCCCCAATAAAAATCGCATAACACTGTTTTGTCTTATTCTATTTCCCCTTCTTTTATCTGCATCTTGATCAGGATAATGTGACTTTTCTAGTTAAACACCACCTTCTTCCTGGGAAGTTTCTTGTGCTAACCTGGGAATACAACAGACCCAAATTGTCCCTTTTTGTGTCAGGATGCATGTCCAGTTCTTCATGTAAGGGGATGCTCTCCACAAGTCAGACCTGGCATGGGAATGATCTGTGGAATACACATTCCACTACCAACGTGTTCATGAATAAGTATTCTACTCTGCCACAGAAAGCTGAGTGCTATGGTGTTTACTGAATTTGGGGACATATTTGCGAACAGTCTATTAATTATGTTAAGGTCAACAAACTGGTGATTTTGCATAGTTGCCAAATTAGAGGTAACAAGTGGGTAAGTACCTAAAGAATCCAAACCAAGCTAAATGGATTCTTTACAAAAAATTCTTGCTCATCGCAATAGAAAACAATCCCCTTGAAGATGAAAAATAACAGAAATAGTGCCCTCTACTGGTCACTATTTTAAAAAGTAATTAATTGCTTCATGAGTTATCAATGGTTTTCACCTCGAGTCAACTGGCTGTTGTGGGTATTCCAAGTTGTGTGGTGTGGCCCAGTAGTACTGTCAGACCACGGCCATGAAGCCCAGAATACACACAAAGGGCAATTATTGTTTTTCTCATCTGCAGCTAATGGAAAGCTGGGAAGCACACAAACTGTTGACAACATGTACCTTCAGATATCCTAAATCAACATGGCTAACTCGCCTCCCGTGCAGGAGCACAGATCAGGGGCGGATGAGGTGCACTGGGCCGAATACTCCCCCATGTAGGTTCAGGAAGAGGTGGGGCAACCTGCCATGACTAAAACTCCAGTCTGCAGCCCGGCCCGAAACCTCCAGTGCATAAACGGTCTAAGAGAAGAAACCTCTGCCTTGTGTGCTCTTCCTCCTTCTTTCTCTTATGTGCCTTTTTATTGTACAGCATTTATTGTACTGGTTGAAATGACTGTAAATGAAGTGTTGTGGTTGTGTCTTATGTGCTAGGACAAGGGGAGTCTTTTTTAGAACAGTGGCTGTTCACTGGTACATGACTCCATAATCCTCCTTCCTCTGCTGAAGCCACTGGAAACTCCTCATTAACGGAGGCGGAATATGCTATAGAGTCACATCCAGAAAGTTGTGGTGGAATCCTGGATATTGATGACCTTTTGGTTCAGAGCACACGGCAATTTGCCATCTGCCACAATCTGCATGTAAAAAGAGTTTGTTCCATATGAGGAAATATAAACAAGTGGGCTGGGCTGGAGGCCGAAAGAGAGCTCACAAGCCCAAAGACCTCCCAGGCTTATTCTCATGACAAAACAAGGCTTGGTGAAGATGAGCTGTATGCAGACATAACCACAACTGGTTTTTTGGGCATGTATATTTAGTGCAAATATAGTGCAAACTGTTTTCTTTATTGAGAATGTTTTTGATTTTGTGAAATCAAGCCAAATAATGCCAATACATTAATTAATTAGTGCATCATTTTATTTCATACTATGTGTCTTCTACAGACAACAATTCTAATTCAAATAATCTTTGCCTTATCCAATGACTGGAAATATTCTTATTATTTAGGTTCTGACAAGACCTAGAAATTTTACTATACCTGTCCAGATGTAGCACCAAGTGAGAAAACCCTAGCCCTCCCAATTCTTGATTACAACCTTCACTGGAGACTTCAACATGTTAGCACCATGATAATGAGCTCCATTACCTTTATTACTCCATCTTGCTTTTCTACAGAAATATTTTAACTTCTGGGATCATAGATTATATTCACTTTGTTGAGTGAAAGTTTTATCTATTATGCTTCATTGTGCATTATATGGCTTCAGAAGGTCAGGAAGCAACCAAATTGTCAGTTGTATGGCCTGGATGCTATTTTTAAAAAGCATAGGGCAATGATTCCATAGGCCTAAACAAATCAGTCCAATACAATCATGAGCATGTTCATAAAGAGGTAAATCCTATATCAAATCAGCGTAGCCAGGTCTGCAAACTATTCTGTTGCAAGCATGGACATCTATTTCATTTGCCTGTCATCTTCAACACATGCTTTACCATAGTCCCAATACCATCAAAGATGTGGTGCAATTCTGTTTCACACATATAGGCTGGAGTAGTTACCACCTTGTTGGCTGTGTCCACATGGGCATCTTGGAAGACGGTGAAGGAAAATATGGCAACCAAAGCGAGCTAGATACACAAACAGATATTCCCAACAGCAGCTTAGCATAAGCTCAGGTTATAATAGTCAGTGGTTCTTCCCTTTTAGATGCCTATTAAGCAATCAACAAATTAGTGGGAAGCAATCCTCTCCCTGACACATTGTACCTCTGTCTCTCATGCCCACACTCACAGCCTGAAGAAGGATGCCCCACCAGTCATGTAGTCAACACTAAGGCTGAATTCAGCCAATGACATTTTACAAGAAAACATCACCACAAGATGAGATTCTGTATAATTGCTCTGTGGTTGCTCATTTGCATTTAAAATAGCTCGTTTTCATTGTATATTCAACTGTGCAAAATGCAATGACTGAAAACTAACACTGTATTCATTATAACTGAATACTACTATGCAGAAAGAGACTACGACATCAACTAGGAAAGAAAAATGCCATTCTGAGACATTTCCCTATTGGAACCAACTGTATACACTCATCTGCAGGTGAGCACTCTTTTTCTTGTTATTTTAGAACAAAGTTGGAGTCCAGGGGCATCTTTAAGACCAACAAAGTTTTATTCAAGGTATAAGCTTTCATGCATGCACAAAATTCTTCAGGTATCTGAAACAGTGTGCATGCACACAAAAGCTTATACCTTGATTAAAAATGCGTTGGTCTTAAAGATGCCACTAGACTCAAAGTTTGCTCTGCTGCTTCAGACCAAGATGCCAACGTACCTGAACCTAACTTGTATTATTTTACTAGTAGTTGGCAATAGGGAAATGATGAGAGAGAACTCTTCTGAAATTCATTGTTAAACGACATGCTAAAGGTAAAGGTAAAGGAATCCCCTGTGCAAGCACCATGTCAGACCCTTGGGGTGACGCCCTCTAGCGTTTTCATGGCAGACTCAATACGGGGTGGTTTGCCAGTGCCTTCCCCAGTCATTACCGTTTACCCCCCAGCAAGCTGGGTACTAATTTTACCGTCCTCGGAAGGATGGAAGGCTGAGTCAACCTTGAGCCGGCTGCTGGGATTGAACTCAGACTGCATTTCAGATTGCATGTCTGCTGCCTTACCACTCTGCGCCACAAGAGGCTCATTAAACGGCATGCTATTGGTATTCAAAACACTGTTTTGAATATGTGGAATATTGCAGAAGATCCATAAGTTTTAGGACACAGTACATACCCACCCCCATGATTCTCCAGTCACAATGCCATGCTCTTGAGCAAAAATGTAATTAAGTTTCCTAAAGCAATGCTTCCATACTTGTGGAGTTCTCAAAGCAACATTACCCAGCTAGGAAAATAATGTTTTACAGTGCAATCCAATGCAAAGCAGTGCAATCCAATGAATACACTATCAGACACCTAGGAGAAGGTTTTCAACATATTAATTTACTGTTGCACCAGTAATGCGAATGTCATCTGATCTAAATGTATCATATGCACAACTTTAAGAAAGTTCTTCTATTCTGTCAAAAGACAAAATATATTTTGTATACAAGTGTACTGCTAGGATGTCTTGTGCATCCCAAACTCATACACATTTAACAGTGCTGTCATAAACAAGAGTTACACCCATTTAAGACCACTGCTGCTCATTGGCTCAGAAAGGCATAATGACTATGGCACAGAAACCATGTCTGGGTGCCAGCATTCCTCAGTTGTTTCTCAGTCTCTCAAAACCCAAAAAGGATATTGTTACTTCTTTAACACGGTGTTTTCCTCCCATTGCTTTAATGGTCCCAGCAGTTCCAGCATGAGGCCACCTACCACCTTCTTCTTCTTCATGCCCTACTGTGACTTCAGTACCAGGAAGAACTTTTGCAGCCAAAACAGGTGAGATGCAGCACATACTAGAAGGAAGCAGACAGAAAACCACTACTGAAACTCCTTTATAAGAGGATTTAATGTCTTAAGCAAAGGTAGACTATTTATATTCCTCCTTGGGCCAACAAGACAGCTTACAAGGTAAAAAATCCACATCATGAAGGCTTTACTCAATTTAAGCACACACTAAGACACAAAAGGTGCTCTCAAATCAATTTCCAACTGCTGACACTGATGAAGCCAATCAGCCTGAGAAGCGGCAGTAACGGAAAATCCCCTCATTCCCCAAGGAAAGTTTAATGAACTGACAGAGGCATTGTCCTGACTTCTGTGAGCTACTTTGGGAAACCATTTACAGTTGAAAAAGAGGATCAATTAATTAATTAATTAAAATCTTAACTAACTGCAAACAAGCAAGGAGGCTGTCAAATGGCACCTTCACCAAAAGAACCAGGAAAACAAAACACGAATGGAAAAAGTATCATCTCAAACCCGCTCAGAAAACAGAAATTCAAAAGGTACTTTTTAGTAATGCCCACACACATACACCTGGCTGAATCCCTGCAATGACACATAAATACTCAAACTGGGGGGGGGGGGGGGGGAGCAAATCTGCACATACCATTTGATTCTTCAGATGTCCATAGTCTACAATTTTCATGAGCCCCTGCCAGCCCATGGACATCTGGAGAGTCACAATTTGGCCACCCCTGTCCTAGAAGGCTAATGATGGCCAGAAGCCAGCAAAGCCAAGCTGTAAATTTGCCTCAGGCGCTATTTATGTTAGACTCCTTCATCAGCAATGACCATTGGCATCAGCTTATCAGTCATGCCCTCCCTCAGT
This sequence comes from Paroedura picta, assembly GCF_049243985.1. NCBI lineage: Eukaryota > Metazoa > Chordata > Lepidosauria > Squamata > Gekkonidae > Paroedura > Paroedura picta. The sequence continues at coordinate 64,241,119 of NC_135374.1, read as the reverse complement.
GCTTCCAGTTTGGGAGAGAAGCAATGGGTGAGATAACACCCATTGTTAGCCCTTAATGCCCCTGAAGAGGCGGCTTGTAACACCCCCACAGGGTCACTCAACGAGGCCTGCTTCACAGCCATTTTCACTTCCCAGTCCACTCCTGGCTACAGGGTGACACTCCCACAATTCCTGCTATTGTGATGGTTGCCCCTTAATTATTTTAAAAGTTCAGAGGCCATTAAATACATCTGCCCTGCAATTCAACAACAGCAGGTTCATAGATAAAACTCTGTAGAGGTGGTGAAAGATCAATGGGAATGTCAGAAAGCCTGCCAAGGCTCACCCCAAACAGCAGTGATGTGCTTTCAGTAGAATGGATGAATGGAAACCAACTTGCAAAGATTGGGGGCTGAAACCTGGAAAGCAGAGTCAAAACAGGCTCAGATACAGGAAGACCAAGTAAAAGAGGGCAGGGAGTGAGCTGAGATGAGAAACATCAAACTACACCTTTCCCTGTCCTTAAGTAGGTGTGCGCACATGTAGCCAGGCTCCAATGATAAAACACGCTTATCACTGAACTGCTCGGAATGCAGGGGCGTCTTCTAGTTCAAGAGAGGAAGGGCTTAAGCCCACCACTGAGTCATTTTTCTGATCTGCAATGTCCTGGGGAGTGGCTGCTTGCCCTGCATGGAACCCATCTGCACACATGGATTTTGCCCAGCAATGCAAGCAGCAGCTCCACAGAGCCGTTTCCAGTCAGGCAACTGGCAGAGGGGAGGAGGAGTCAAGGCCCCTTTTCTTGATTCAGATTCTGCCCCTGCCTGCCTGAGAATTCACTACGAAGCAATTTTGGGCCACAAGACCTGGATTGAAGTGTGTTTGGGGAATTCAGCTCCAAGCACAGAATTGTTAGGTGTCTGGTCAGTCAACACAATCTGGGCAGACACACAGACAATGTAATTAGGCCCAGAGAGAAGGCAAGAGCTAACACGGGAAGCCCTGGCAGTGAGAAGCCAAAGGTCACATTAATTAACTAAACTAGGCCCACCTAATTTATGATGCATCAAGTCAAAAACAATTGAAGAGCTAAGCACTGTCACTTTCCAAATAGTTGACAGACCCAATTATAGCAGTCCCAGGCAGAAAATAACATACAAAAGTATGTCTGTAGCAATTATACGGGAAGTATATTAAAATGTCACTCATAAAATGTACATACCCAATGGGCTTCCCAGCCTTGTAGAAATCCTTTAGCACACGCTCAACGTCTCCATTCACTTTACAGTCTTTCCCATCCACAGCAAAGGTAGATCTGTCACAACAGCAGAATGCACTACTTATTGTTTCACAGCACTAGCTATTCATAACCTTGAGGCATCCATGCTTAAAATCACAAGAACTTACCTCTGTTAGAGAAAAGTCAATATTTTTACTGAGCAGCTCCAATACACACAAAGGAAGCACAAATGCTACATTAGATGGGGAGAAGGGAATCATGTTTCTATGTGAATGGGTCCTTGTGAACTTACAAAGAGCAAGGATGATATTTATTCTAAAGAAACTCCATCCCTGTATTAACGAAGTTTGTTAATGACATTCCCTGGAGCAGCTTAACAGAACAGTCCTTTTCTTTGCAGGAGTGTTGTGCCTCTGCTGGCCCATTGGGTTTGCCCCCTGCTGTCTAGCACTAGGCTCCTGGCCCTCAAGCCCCTCTGGCAAGTCTTGCATGTCACCTGATATCCCCAGTCCAGCTACTGCCTTACCATGAGAATGGGCACTGCAGAGGCCGCTGGTTCCCCCACTGCTTCTCTGCTGCCTGCTTCCTAACTGGTTCATCAAGCCCCTTCCACGTCTCTCTAGTTGCTGGGAGTTACATCTCCTTGTTGGCAGAAGAGGGCCCATTCTCCTGACAGCAGAAGCATGTTACTTTGGACCTGGTCATTCTGTCTGGGCCATGAGAGGAGTGCAGCTGCTGCTCTAGGCTTGTGGGATGGACTCAATGGCCACAGCTTCATTTATACCCCACCTTCCTCCCCTGATGGGGACCCAAAGTAGCTTACATTATTCCACTCTACTCTGTTTTACCCTTGCCACAAACACGTGAAGGGGCTAGGCTGAGTGTGTGTGACTGGTCCAAGGTCACCCGGCAAGCGTCTGTAACACAGTGGGGATTTGAACCGCCATCTCCCAGATCCTAATTCAACATGCTAATCATAATAGCACACTGGATCTCAGTAACAAAATATTATGGCAGCATCTAATTAATACTCACAAGTTTTTGGCAGCTCCAAAGCCCCCAGGAAATATCACAGCATCGTGATCTTTTGCAGAAAGTTTAGTCAGTTCCATAACTTTGCCACGAGCAATCCTTGCTGATTCTATCAAGACATTTCTTGAAGGAAAAAAGCACAAGAGGAATAGCTCCTTATGCATGAGGGTACACATGCAGAGAGAGAGTAAACGGTACTGTTTTCAAAACAACTGAAATTGAGGGAAGTCATAAAAATATGCATACATCAAGTCAGGAGTAGCACATTGGGTGCTTTAGTAAAATCACTGCACAAAGAGTGTCAACATACTCTTCTCAGATTTCTGACAAAGTAACTGAACTCAAGTTTTATGGTACAGCCTCACTCAAACGCCTTGTGGGTTCTATTCAGACCAATCAGTATCACGATCAGAATAATAGGAACATTATTTACATGGAATCCTGGGAGGGGAGAGTGTTCTGAAACAAAGATTTACAGTGCAATACCGAGCTGATTTATAGAAAACAATGTCTTCATACAGTGCATCACATGCTCCTCTCACCTGGATTCACCCTTAGCTGGCTGTCCTTTGCAGTGGTCAATGACATGCATTTGAGAAATATTTGGAGCATACATCTGAACACTGGCGCCTCCACGGCTCAAATGGACCAATATGCTATATGATGAAAGAAACGGGAGTGGAAGGAATATATTAAGACACACCAAAACAATTTTGATCATATTATTGAATTCTGGCATACTGTGAGGAAAGGGATTTTGCTCCAAAATCCTAAAGGGAGAAGCCTTCTAGTATTTGGAAGGGGGAACTGGGCCTGTATCAAAAAGCTCAATTGACTAATTAATGATCACTTTTGCTCTTTTATTTGTACACATATATGCTTACGCTGAAGCTTCGTGGACTTCAGTGCCATCATAAACACCACATCCGGAAAGTACCTGCAGAAAGAGCCCCAGTTTAGCAATATATACTTTCCAGGATAATGATATTTTACTTATTTATTGAGAAAAGGCACATGCACGCTCTTTAGCTGCTTGAGGCGGTTCAAAAAATAAAGCAGCATAAAAATCATCGGAAGCAACCAACAGTTAAGAACTTAGTCATTAAAAACCCTGTCAGAGGGTGAAACATTTAACTGCTTGAAATAATATCTAAAAAACAATCATTAGGTTAGAATTAGACTGTTAAAACATTTTAGCTGATCAAATAGTTTCATTCAAAACCTTGGGGAAATGTTTTTGTTTGAGCCTAAATGAAAGTAGGTGAAGATGTCAGGTGAGCCTCAAGGGAACAGCCATTCCATAAGCATTTTGAAAATTTAATGTGCAATTTAAATGTTAAGCAAACTTAGCACAGAGTCAGCCTTAGTGGGATTTTCTTCCAACATTATATGTTTAGGCTCAGGCTTATTAACAAGTATCTCATAATCAATGAACAACCAGTGCTGCCATATGATTTTATTTTTCTCAAATTTGACCTTTGTAGTTTGTCATAGAGGACAACTATCCTACAACCAGATATTATTATCTCTAGAGCAGTGGTTCTCAACCTGGGGGTTGGGACCCCTTTGGGGGTCGAATGATCCTTTCACAGGGGTTGTGGCAGGGCAAGCCGCTTGGCTGGGGGGGGAGGGCGCCACCACTGTTGCCGCTTCTCCCGAAGGCGCCTGCCAATTTATATACAATTTATAACCAATTTATATGAACAATGGATCTTCACGCCATTGTTCAGTTTCGGTTTAATTTCTGTGAAAGATCCCTTGCATAATTTTATGGTTGGGGACCACAACATGAGGAACTGTATTAAAGGGTCACAGAATTAGGAAGATTGAGAACCACTGCTCTAGAGACTTCCTTATTAACATGTCCAAAAGGAGTCCCATACTGAGTAGTTTCACAGCAGAACAAAGTTCCAGGCCAGTTGCACCTTTAAGAGCAACAAAGTTTTATTCAAGGGAGAAGCGTTCATGTACGAGCACACTTCTTCGGATACTTCAGCTATCTGAAGGCGTGTGCTCGCACATGAAACGTATACCTTAAATCAGATTTCAGTACACATGAAGTGTCATACAGAAGGAGAGTAGCAGAATTTAGGTTGCTTTAATTCTTGCTTTACTGAGGAAAACAGAGAAACAGAAAAAAAGAAAACCACTCTTTTCTCTGTATATGTTTTGAACCTTTCTTCCTTTTTCGTATGTTAATTCTTGCTGTGTCAAAAGTAAAACCCAGTTCCTAAACTATCTCTTAGTTATACTTTTGACAATAACACTGTGATCTTACGTATGTTATCATAAAAGTGTAGAGATCAAAGAAAAACAGTCTTATGTTAAAGCACATGTGACTTTTTAAGATGCTCAGGACTTCCAATTGTACTTAAATATTTAGCCTTGAACTGATAGTCATAAAATAGATAGACTTATAAAGATCAAGCTTATACCATTATTATTTTTGCTTATGAATCTAAGCAAACTGGTATGACAAAGTTTTAATATAAGCACATAATTATCCTGGACCACCACTGAAGCACGCCCAATTTCCCTTTTCCCCAGCCAGAACATCTCCAGCCTGACGTTAAAGATTGTCATCCTATTCTCCACCTCTGTCTTTACCAACTGCAGAAGCGGTAGAAACCCGACACTTGCGGCTCTGGCCCTCACAGTACCCAAGAGGGGCACCTGTTGAATTCCTGCCTGGGCCTTAAAGAAGAAGGGGAGGGAGACTGGCACGGGCTGCTCTGCGTTTTGAGGGAGAGGCGGCCACTCCTTCGAGGCTAGCGGAGGGACCTTTCCCGAGCAGCGACAGGCACCGAGCCGGCCGTGGGAGTAGCCTGGCGCTCCGCGGGACTCACCACGGCGACTTTGGCCTCGCGGAGCTGCTGCGCCGAGGAGTGAAAGGAAGCGCGGCCCGCGGGGACCCCCCTGAGCAGCAGCGCGGGCGCCGACCTGCATGGCGCGAACCTCGTCGCCAACATGACTGCAGCAAGGCAGCTGCCAGGCGGAGCGAGCGGAGAGGAAAACGCGGCGAGGGTGGCCGGCCGGGTGCAGATGCAGTCGCAGCAGCAGCAGCAAGAGCAAGAGCAGCGCGACGGCCCTGCGTGTGGAGTCCCGGCCCCCGAAAGCACCGCAGCAGCTCCAGCTAGAGGCGGGGAGGCCTCTCTCCCCGACGCCGCCTGCGGGCTAAGGTCGCCGCGGACGGTGCCGCCGGCCTCGCTTCCTTCCTGACAAGGCACCTCGCAGTCTCACCTTCGCCCTGGCTCTGCTGCTGTCTTAAATCGGAATTTAGGGGCGGAAAGACGTCTTCTAATTGGCTTGTTGCCTTGCCAGCTGCGCTTTATCCCGCAGCGCTCGTAGGTGAAGGGAGCTCTTCGCTCCTGGAAGCTAAGCAACAGGGACCTTTGGCCTCCTGAGGACAAAATACTGCCACCCTGCTAGACCGTTTAGACGAGAGTTGGGATTTTAGATTGTGTGGCAATGTTACCATTTTAATCATTTAAAATAAACTGTAAGTCACATTGAAGACATGCCTTGGCAGAAAGGCAGGATATATAAACAGTACAAGAGCGGTCCCTCATAGCGTGCAGCCTAGTATACCTGCTCAAATAGCCTCTGAGACATAGTGTACATAATAGCTGCATGTGGCCTTAGTCACAAACTAGCATTTCCACCCCACCATGAGACCTTATTTAAATATGATGCTGACTGTGATAGGAAAAAAGGAAAAAGTTGGATCCCCCAGTTGTTTTCACCAAACTCCCCCAGCTCCAGCATCAAATGTCAAAGCCATGATCACACAGGTAACAGGCCTATAGGTTACCATCATGAACCCAGCTTAGGGAGCTGCAGTAAGATGCAAGCAATATCAGCAAACGATTGAAATGGTTCAAAAATTTTTATTCCTTGGATCAATCATCAACCCAAAGGGAGAGTGCAACCAAGAAATCAGAACAAGATTGAGACTTGGAAGGGATGCCATGAAGGAGCTATAAAAGGTGCTTAAGAGTAAGGATGTGTTGCTAGCAGCCAAGATAATTCACATTATAGTATTCCCCATTACTATGAATGGGTGTGAAAGCTGCCAGGAGTAAGTTGGCAGCAAACCAGCACACAGGTGTCCTACTACTGTGCAGCTTGCATGACTTTGTTGGGCTGGCAGCTACTGTGTGACTTGTGCAGCTTCGCTAGGCCCAGGACAGTCACTGCGTAATTTACTGGGGAGAAGGAAAGGTGACAATTGCAGGTGGGAGATGAAGGTGGTTGGATAGGAAGGTGAGAAGGAAGACAGAATTGGGGGCAGGCTATGGGGGATGAGTAGTATGATAGGGATGCCATAGAGAAAAAAGGAAATAGTGTGGGGAGGGGGAATCAAGGGGAAGGGAGATGCCTCCCACAAGTCCTACTGAGTTCTCCACTTCTTTATAAAGATGTTAGTACAGGGTATACAATGCAGAGTGCTTCCCTCCCAAGTCTCCAGCTCCCTTGTGGCAACAAAATATATAATAAAGAATCCATTTTTAAAACAGCAATTTTACAAAACAAGTAGATTCTGTTTTACAAAAGTCAAGATCCCTAAATAAGGACTGGGACAGTGCCTCTTGCACTCTCTGTTTGGGCCCAGGCAAAGATACCTTCAGATCTTCTTGTCTGAAAAACTAAGCGGATTGGCTCCACAACTGATGCCTAACAGCACAAAAACAATCGCTTTTCTATAAAAGCATTGAAATGTAGCCAATTATGGTCTCCCTTCTCTGATTTGGTAATCAAAGGATACAAATAATAAACACATACGCTGAGGGTCACATGCTTACCACATTATGAAAAGCAGCCCAACTACAGAACATTGGAGGCCCCCTAACACTAATGCTAAACTTCCCCAACTAGCTGCTTTCTTTTCACACCTGGAGAGGTGTTAACCTGCCTGTGACAGTTCATGGCGTGGATCCAAAGTTCGAGTCCTGCAGACTAGCACAAGGTTTGAATAAAGTATCCCCCACCCACCCCTTGTTTGCAAATGCTTTCTGCTTAAGTGTGGGGTAGGAGTTTGGATCTCAAATCTGGCTATTTCTTTGACATTAGATAAGACATATAAAAGTAAGAAAAGCATATTGTACATTTTCTGTTCTCCCTCCCAACTGATAGGAAAGTTCTACCCCATATCCTTTCATGTTGATCTTAACAGGCAGATTAACATGGGCATTTTTTGCTTAAAATGACATTAGTTCTGTTCTGCTTTTTAAGAAAAATACAAAGATCAGAACTTAGGAGGCAGCAAGCTGCTTCAATCAAGTGGTTGTACATTTGAATTACTTGTACAAAACAAGACACTATGAGGGCTTTTCAGTTCTTTCAAATCAGTATGAACAAAAAACCTTAATCAATTAATGACATAAGCAGTTTTCATGGAAGTACAACTGATTCTAGGAACCCAAACGTTGAGCAAACTGGAAAAACACAAATATTTATTATCTATGCACATAAATAGGGATAAGAAAACCACACAAAATATCATTAAAAACATAAATCCATGTTTACAGTAACCTATATGTTACAAACTTAGGAAATATTTTGAAGGATAAAGATATTTCACGTGCAACAAAGATCAGAATTGTCAATAAACCCGACTGCCCTCTTGAGGCAATAATCTATAAACAAAAACGCATGTAAATGATGGATCAGAAAAAATGATTATGCTCTTTAAGATGGAAGGAAGCAGAAGAGGAGGTAAACAAAGAACAAGATGGAAGGTTAGAATCAAAGACATAAGTAGATTGACCTTACAAAAACTGCAAGAAATTACTACCAACAGAATTGAATGGCAGGTCTTTGTTCAGAAAGTTACCATGAGTTGGAAATGACTTTATGGAACCTAACAACAGTATATGTTGCATGTACAATTCCGAAATAAACCATTAATAGTTACACATACTAAGACCAATGTCCAGACATGTTTCAACTCCGAGGGTTTTATTCAGTGGTCAGATATGCTCCATAATAAGTGAAGCTCCAACCACTATATAAGCTTCTTGGAGAAAATGGAGCTTGTTTAGTGCTGGTTTGCGGCCTTCTAACTCACAAGGCAGCAAGGTTTCTGACCCATGAGGGCCACACTGAGAGTTTCACTTTGGCCCAGGACAGACTGGTGGCTCTTTGCCACTAAGATTTCACAATGTTGCTCCATTTTCGCTGAGAATTTAATTATATTTAGTGGTTGGAGCTTCACTTTTAATGATGCATACACTACCTGATGGGCCTTAATTATATATTGTTTGTGTGTGTATTATTTATCTGATCCCTGGAAAAAGAGCCCCTGGGTCAAGATGCATCGTTTTCTTTGAGAATTGTATATGCAACATATAGGTTGCTGTACACATGGACTTGTGTTTTTAATGATATTTTTATGGGTGGTTCTATAGTACAACTGATTCCTCCATGAGAGAATTATCACTGGACTCTTCCAAATTCTGTAGCACTTCATCATTTTCAGATTCCTCTGCTGTACGTTTCATGCCCCGTTGTTGTGAAATGGCCAGAATATATTTCATGTTATAGCAATTCCAGTCACAACTGTAAAAACAAAAAAACACCAAAAGGTTTTAGGGTACATTTAATGCAGTTTTATTAAGAGTCTGTCCACCTTATACAAACGTAGTCAGTGAACAGAGGTAATGCACTTCTGGGCTAGTTCATGCATGCACTCTTCTGAAATATACTACCATTTGAGACAATATGAAAAATATATGCTAGGCCAGCTCATACATGCAACTCATAATGTTATGTGCAGGATCAGTTTTTCTCATTAGTTGCTTTTCAAAGTGCAGACTGTTGCCAGATCAATACAGAAAAGGTGAAAGGAGGCCTGATATCCAATATATATAGAGGCGGGCCTAATATTGAGCATGAATATCACATTTGAAGACAAACTATTTAATGCAACAGAGGACCAATGAGCAAGTGGTCAGAACATAGCCATGCAATATCTCAGTTTTGCAGGGCCTTTAGACTGAACTCTTCCACCAGGTCTTTGGTTAAGAACAGGGCTAGGAAGATCTGGGTCACCCACTGGCTAGTTAATCCATCACCCCACACCCTTCCTGAACACTGGTTACTGAAAAGGTCTGTTGAGCTGGGGGGAGGTGGGATTGTTGCTGCAAGGGGAGGTTTATAAGGGTATATTGTTTTAAGGGAATTTTATGTTGGTTTTATTGTTGTGGCCAGCCACCAGCCACTGGGTAGGAGTGGCGGTATATAAACTGAAACATGAATGAAAATAAATAAAAGTAAAAAGCAGGTTGCAACCTGCCACATTAGTACTGAAAGTGAGGTGAGAGGAAGGAGAAAAGACATCTTCACTGAGAAATGGCTCACTGTGTTGAACCATCACGGTCATCATCCCTTTCCATTGAGAGAGTAAAAGTGTTAAAAGAGAATGCTTTCAAGGAAAATACATACAGTTTGGAAACATTTTCAAAATGACGTTGAATGTTCTTCTGAAGAAACTGAATAGAAGGCAGCAGTTTTCCTGACCTGCAAAAGCACAAGAGCTTACATCACAGTTTGTATAAACATTCTGTATTTTTTTTTAATAAAAAGGCTAAATTGTCAATTTTTACATGAAGTATTAAAAGAAGCAATAAAGCACCTATTTCTTACAGGAGTGGTAACACCAAATACAAACACCAAACTTTTATCTAATATGGCCGTTGTGACTATCTGACAAATGACTGGAAGATGCTATCTGTAGTCGCATTTCCGAAGCCAAGCAGACCTAGGTTCTCTTCATTCCCATTACAATATTAGCATGTGTCTGCCTAAAGGTTTACATACCTTGTTTTTAACTTGCATCCATGTAACATAAGCAATCTCTGAGTCCACAAAAGGTAGAATTCCAAATGACGAGATGTCTCAAAGGAAGAGGCCAAAAATTCCAGCATCTTTTCTATATACAAATCTGGGAGTGTTGAACAGATGACTTCAACTATGTTTCAAAAAATAATTATTATTATTAATTGATTAACATGAATAGGACATTTATTTGCAAAAAGGGTGAGCACTACATTAGATTATACATAATTGTTTTATGTATTGTTCTCTGTTATGATGTAAACCGCCCTGAGCCTCCGGGGAGGGCGGTATATAAGTATGATAAATAAATAAATAAATAAATAAATAAATAAATAACCTACCATTGGTTTTTAAAAAAATCTATTTACATTTCCAAGCAAAGAAAACCAAACATCTATAACCTAATGAATTCCCTCTACCCTTCCCAATTCCTTTGATGGTCCCTGTTACTAATATCTGCGTACCACTGACACCAAGTGCAACAGACCCTGGCCAGGAGTCTCTATAGGTTTGCAAAAGTTCCTGAAAAAGTGACACAGTAGATCCTGGTTTCCTTACAAGGAGAGTTTTAATAACCCATCACAGTTATCGAAACAGATGCAGGGGTGAGTTCCAGCTGGCTGGCCTCAAGATACACAGCAGAGCTCCGCCAGACCACCAAGATCAAGAACATCACTAGATCTAGGTCTTTTATACACTAGATGCTGGCTGCAAGCACAAAGAATCATTAATGAAGCTATGGATGTGCCAGGTCATCCCGCACCTGGCTTTCAGTGGGGGGAGAGAAACAACTCAGACCTCAAAGATAAGGCTCTGATGACAAGCATGCGGGTGGGGAAATTCCCCTGAGAGCAGTTCATGCCGTCCTCTCCCAAGAGACTCAGGGCAACTAGCAAAGGTGGAGTCACCTGGGCTAAAGCACCAAGTCTCAGACTATTGGGTCTTTTCGCTTCTCCCTAATACACAGATTATCCTGCTGACAGTCTGGAACTCCTGAAAGTCTTGCCTTCTACAACCATAACACTCGCCCAGCTTACTGTCATTATATGGCACATTTTCCAAGACTTCTTGAATCAGTTTCTTCTCATTCAGCCGAAAAGCCATGACAATCGCCTTGGTATACTCTTTCTGATGTAATACTTTGTGAACATTGCTAGGAGTGATGTCAATTTCCAAGTCAAATGGATCAAAGATCAGGCCAGAGTCTAAAGAGTAGATCAGAAGGCCTTCTGTTGTGGTTGCTGCCCAGCTTCGCCCTGAAAATTAGTTAAAAATATGCAAGCCTGAATGATGGCAGGTAGATACATTGGAGGTGAACTGATGACAATGTTCCTGATAAGTGATCTTAAAAAGTTAAATCTATTTGTACAAAATTAATTCTTAAACTTAATTGCTACTATAAAGCATGTAGTCTGACACTACAGGCAATAGGTAATTAGCCAATTACATTTTAGGAGAATTTAATTGTGACCAAAAATGTGGGCTGGAACAGTTAACTTATTTCACTTAAGACACCACAAAGCAGCTCCATCAGCTCTTGGGTACCAACTTAAAGCATTATTATGTAATCTCTCCTTCAGCAGCATGACGTGTATGGCAGGCTACAGGAAAATGACTAGATGGAAAGAACACAGTTGACAAACCAGGTAAAATTTTTAAAAACACCAACCAGTAGGAGAGAAGCGGAGGCACGTCACTCTTATCTCTGGTTTAAAATGTCGAGAACTCATGTCACCTGAAACGAAATGAGAAGCAATCTCACAACATGGTGAATTTACATTGTACACACCAGCCTTGACACTACCAGTCCACTGAGCTGGCCACAACTTGTGTGACAAAGACAGCGTGTGGGTTCACAAAAGTACATACAGTGAAAGGAACTGACAGTCACGGCTGCTCTCCATGTTCCCCTCCCTAAGCAGTCCTTTATGACTCCAGAAAGTTTAATCGCTACATGGGTCAGGAGGGTGCACTGTAGGGAGCAAGAGATGAAATTGCTCTACATCTTCTCATCAGTGCAACTCTGCTGATGGAACAGAGGGAGACAGCAACTTCTGCTGTCCCTCTGCAGCTTCCTGATCCATACTGCTGATTCATACTGTGCAGATCCCCACAACTCCGGTAATAAACTCTTCTGTGGTATGAAAGGACTGCAGGAGGGGGAACATGAGAAAGATCAGTAATCCTCATATCTGGGAATAGTGGGATCCAATCCTACGTTTGTCAAATGGGAAAATCAGTCGCTATTATAGTAAAATCTATTCTTCATTCCACAAGCGCTCCTCAAGCACACCCAGAGGAGCAGCAACAACAAAAGCAACTTCACAAAGCAGGGACAAAACTGAAAATGCAGCTTGCTACTATACTGAATCCGGAATTTCTTATTATTGTGCATTGCATCAAGACACAGCCAACTCATGACTACCTCAGGACCATGGGATTCTCACAGTAAGAAGTACCAAGGTGGTTTACCATTGCTTACTTCTGTGTAGCACCCCTGGTCATCTTTGGACTCTACTTAGAATGCAAGCTCTAATAAGATTGGGCTAGTCAGGGATATTCAGGTTGCTAAGTCAGGAATTTAACTGCATGGAACTGGTTGTCGTATCTATAGCCAATTAACTTTCTAAGTATACACAATGGAGGTCAAATATTGTTACATGATCGGTTTCACTCTCCCGCTATGGATAGGTCTCCTAGGTTTAAAGGTGTGAGAAGTAATGTACAAAACACTTGCTTTAAATATGATTCTCCTTTCTATCCCTGCATCAGCACGGGAACTTCACGCATCGAGTAGAGAAAGTGTCATGGGTGAATTGTTGAATATTCCTAAAAAGCAACAAGTACCTCTTTTAACCCCTGGAAGAGGAATAGCCACACCATCATCATCCCCAGTTCCCTCATCTATTAATGCCATGCTTCCAAATTCAGTCATCTTCCTGCGATCCAGAAACTCCTGTGGAAAATTGAGGGTTCATTATTTTTACAGCCTTCAAGCTGAAGGCAGACAGATCCGAAACATATGTCTGTACTTTCAGGATAGGAATGGGCTATGGTAGTCACTCTCTTACTATGAGACTAAAAATCAAGAAGTGTCTTGAGCAGCACTACAGAGCAACCAGGTTATTTATGAGCCCTGATTAGAGTCTGGCAAATCAGAGAAGTCAAAGACTAAACTCATTACCAGTTCACCATTAGCTGTACAAACCAGTTTAATGACCTCAATTAGGGTAATTTGTGTCCCAACCTCCACTATAACCTTCCCCAAATCTGTCACTAACCTCCATTGCATCTAAGGAAAGATTGCAAGATATCTCAAATTTCTTCATAAGAATCTGTTCTTTGATGTGATAAATACAAACAAACTTTGACATCCCTCCTGCCAGAATGGACTGCCCATCGGCTGAGTAACAGAGAGTAGTGAAAGATCTGAAGAAAACAAAAAGTGCAAATTGGTGATTTTATTTTTATATCACAGAATTTAAAATCTCACATATGTTTAAACCTCACCCCAGCATAAATAGTCTGTGGAAACTATCTGGAAGACATAGCAGCTTATACAATTAGCCTCCCATTAAAACTTCTTCCGCAGGTTTAGCATATTGCTTCCAGATTTAACTTTCTTGACATATAAGCCATGGCAGCAGTAAATGAGATTGTTATCAGGGGATAATATGGGTGCAGACTGTAGAACAACAGACAATAAGAAAATTGAACTTTTAGGGCATGATTCAGTAGCGCATGCAGTAGACTGGAAATTAGAAGGTCAGTGCTACCCAGGAAGGGGGACACTCTGAACAGGTCACACAGAGGGGCCCATTAAACAAAGACAGCACCACTCCTCCTCTCTGTTGAAAATCATGTTAGAGATCTATACAAAACAGAAAGGATCAAAATTAAACTTTAAGCAATATTGTGAATACTATAATGTAATCCAGTGGTCTCAACCTTCCCAATGCAGTGACCCTTTAATAAAGTGGTTCTCAACCTAGGAGTCACTTGGCCTCTTCCCTGGGGTTCCCAGGTTGCTGGCTGCAGCGGGCGCCAGCAAAGCCATGGCAATGGCTGCCTCCACACCGCTTTGATTGTTGTGCTCTTGCGTGCACATGCACACACGCAAATCGCGCGCACTCGTTGCTGCCACTGAAGTTGGGGTCGCAGCAAAAATAAGGTTGAGAATCACTGTTTTAATACATTTCCTCATGTGGTGACCCCCAGCCATAAAATTATGTAAGTGTTCTTTCACATAAATTAAACCAAAATTGGCGTGAAGATCCATTGTTCATGATTGTATTTTTATCTGGGGTTTCTCAGTTAGTTCTGCCTCTTGTCCCACCATGCCGATCTCACTCTTTTCCACTGCTCCAGACAGACGAACTCTCTATCTCTATCTATCCTGGCCAAGCTGCTTGCCCTGCTGTGATCCCTGTGAAAGGGTTGTTCAACCCCCAAAGGGGTCCCAACCCCCAGGTTGAGAACCACTGATGTAGAGCATGATACAGTATCACTCTAAATATTAGGTTCTCTTCTAGGAAGAAACAAGCAAGGTGATAACAATAGATATGACAAGAACTTTATTTATTGGATTTTTAGACCACCCTTAGGGTGGCGTAGAAAATTATATAAAATACAAAGTTAAATCAGATAAAATTGGGTTTTAAAATTAATTAATATTTGAGTAAATAATGGCAAGTTAAAACAGCAGCAATACCACCACAAAGCATCTATGGGTGGGTGGGACTATAAACAGGTAGGTAGGTAGGTGTTAACTTTGGCCCTAATCAAAAGCTCGGTGGAAAAGCTCCATCTTACAAGCCCTGTGGAATTGTGCTAATGATGGTTGGGCCCTGATGTGCTCTGGTAGCTCATTCCACCAGGTAGGGGTCAGGACGGAAAATGCATTGGCCCTGGTTGAAGTTTTGGGGCCAGGGACCACCAACTGGTTGGTATTCGAAGAATGGAGCATTCTTTAGGACAGTGGTCCGCAACATTTTTCAGGCTGCGGACCGGTGGGGGGAGGGGTGATCTGGGCACCGCGCATGCGTGGCAGCCCATGCGCAAAGGTGCATGTGCGGCAGCCCCATGCATGCGCATTTGCACCATGCGCGGCCACAAATGCGCATGCATGGCAATTTCGCACATGCGCGCATGCGATTCAGGTCCGCGCATGCGCGCTTGCCTGGTGGTTGGGGACTACTGCTTTAGTAGGTATAGATAGGGAGGCAGTCTCTCACATACATAGGACCTGACCTGCAGATGGTCTTATGGACAAGTACCAATACCTTAAACTTGACCCGGAATTCAACTGGGAGCCAGTGCAGCTGTTGGAGCACAGGTCAAATATGTGTTCTCCAGGGTGTACCTATAAGGACACTAGCTGCTGCATTCTGGACCTGTTGTAGTTTCCGGAGCAAAGCTAAGGGAAGACTCATATAGAGCGAGTTACAGAAATCCAGTCTAGAGGTGATCGTTGTATGGATGACTGTGGCTAGGTGTTCTGCGGCCAAGTAGGGCACTAATAGTTTGGGTTGGCGTAGATGGAAAAATGCCAGCTGCACTAATCTCAAGACTTGGACCTCCATGGAGAAGGGAGAGTCAAGAATCTCCGTTAAAACAATTCTAATGAAACTCCAATCTAAAAAATGTTCGTCAACATTCTACTTACTTCCCCTTAGCAGCCTGCTTGGCTGTTATTTTGTCCAGTTCTCTCCTCCCTGCCTGCAGATCATGTCTTCCTTCAATTGACCCAGTCTGCACTGCATTTTCATGATCCCAGAAGGTTATCTGTCCATCCAAGGAAGCAACTGCAAGTTCATTACCATCCGGGGAAAAAGTAACAGCAAGCACTGCAGAAAATTTGGTCAGTGAGAGAAGTAAATGTTAAGCCTTGTTTCAAGAAATCTTCTTACAAGCTCAACATTCTCACACATAGTGTAGATGTAGCAACACAGGGCTTGTTATATGAACAAGCTGAAGGATTTGGATGTTTAATTTTCAAGCCACATGCAAAAGGAGGAATGGGTGTGAAAGAAACATGCAAGCTTGAGGATTCTTAAGTTTCTTGTTGTTATTTAATTAGTGTATTATTGTTTATTTAATTTTTTATGCCACCTTTCCACCCAATCAGGACCCCCAATGAGGTGACCACAGTGCACATGACAACATATGAGTTCTATCCCTACAAATTAAGATTTGTTTAGATTACCTGCTAAAACCTATGCAAGAGGCAAAAGTTGCATCATAGAAAAGCTTTCCTCACAGTAATTGCAATTAAATTTAAAACTTCAACCAGGCAAGCTATCCCAAAATCACAAGAATCACAAAAACAACACAGATGCCTAAATTCACTTAAAGATATTTGCATTTACCATCAGAGTTCAGTCCCAGGGTTTCCTTGGTCCTCCAGCTATCCAGCATATCCCATAACCTGACTGTTTTATCCCAAGAGGCACTTGCTAGAACACATTTCATTGGGTTAAAACACAGGCTACTGATGGGCCCTTCATGGCCAGATAAAACCTAATGGAGGAAAAAAATACAAAGCATGGAATTCACAAAGATAAAAGCTACCTATATATCACTTAAATGAATGTGTCCAGTCCAAATGTTTATCAGGAATTTCACTATCGGGCTACAATTACACTTAAAGTTGATGCAAAACTTAGCTGTGTTATCTATCTTTTTAATATATGTGCCACTCAGGTCCATAAACTGTGGCAAAAGCAAATAGGAAACATGCTGGATGTTACACAGAATTCTAACAAAGGTTTCCTCTTGATGCCATGTTTTAAATATGCAAGTGGAAGAGATTCTTCAGAGGGCATACAGCTGGCCTCAGAAAAGACTTTCTAAATAGTTTGAGACTACAACAACCACCAAAAAGGTCTGTTTCTTACATCCAAGAGTCGTCCACTCTGTACGGACCACACGAATACTTCAAAGGAGTCCTGAGAACCAGCTGAAACTATCTCACCACTGCTGTCTACAGCTAAGGAGGAGAACTGAGTTGGTCGAGGGGAAGTAAATGTGCGGAAATTGCGGTACCTGTTAAAATATACAAAATTGTGATTTAAGAACAAGAGTTAATTCTTTGGTTTAATAGTGCCAAGTTTGTACATTTCACATTAAATATTTGAAAATCATTTCCCATTTTATTTCCCTATATGGCATGCTAGTTCAATGCTTGATTAGACACTGGATATTTCAAATTACCAAGTATACACATATCATCTGATGTGATGCAACTATATGAGACAACTGTACTATAATAAGAATTTGGTCAACTGACTATGCCTTAGTTAACCCAGGGAAGGAATTAACATAATTGAGGGAATACATAAAAATTAAGAATATTCATCTATAAATTCACTGGTTCATACACCAAGATAAGACAAAACATTAAGATTGAAACTTGCAGTGATGATTTACCTGTGAAGATCAAAAGCTCTCACTGTTCCATCCAGAGACGCACTCAAAATTACATAACCAGAGGAGGTAAATGTTACAGCAGATATACTGCTGGTATGTTCTGTAAAGGTAACAAAGCAAAAACCACTGTTGGTATTCCACACCTTAACCTGAAAACAAAAACAGAAAATCCTTTAATAAGCCTCAGTTATTTGCTCTTCCTAGGATGGACAAAGTATTTAACTTCCACAGGTATCCCTCAACCACTGAAAGCACGTTCCCAAACACCTTCCTTAGTGAGGATAAGCATTGGAATCCCCTTTGAGCATGGAATTCAGAATCACACTACCAGAATCTCAATAAGAACAGCTCATTTCACCTCAACAGCTTATCTCATTAATTATGCACCTATATATTATAATCTGTGCTGCTAACTTAGAATCTAAATGACTTCAGTATTAGGCAAATGTCAATGTAGATGTATTCCTATTTCAGAACACCATCAATTCTTTCTCTACAAAAAATAAAACAAACACTTCCCACAGGAGCAAAACTGTACACACAGGTAAACGCAATACATAGACTCAAAGAAACTTGTACTCCAGCGTCTTGGCAGAACCCTCAGAAGTAACAGACTCCCTTAAAATATATACTCAGAAACAGTAGGGTTTCGGTAACTACAAACTAGTTTTCATCAAACATGGCAGACTTACTTTCCCATCATCCCCACCAGTCGCTAAGTATTGTCCATCTGGAGAATATGCAAGAGATACCATACTGTTGAAGTGGCCTTGCTGTTTTAACACATAGGATTCACTTTGCCACTCCCATACCAAGAGCTGTCCCAGACCTGTCCACACAATGGAAAGGAGAGATGGACATTTAGGTAAGCTTTAAAAGAAAGATTCAAGAGGGTAGCTGTGTTGGTCGGAAGCAGCACAACAAAACAAAATCAGTCCAGTGGCACCTTTAAGACCAACGAAGATTAGTCTGAGGAAGAGTGCTTGCACTCGAAAGCTTATGCCTTGAATACATTTTTGTTGGTCTTAAGGGTGCCATTGGACTTTAAATGAAAGTTCACGCTAAAAAATACATGTGGTTAAGGGCAATATTCTTCATTTTTATTTTACAATACACCACTCCATACCAATTTGGCAAAAGCAAGTTCTTGTTTTTGTTTTTAAGTGCAAGTCTCCAAAGGATTGCAATGAGGGAAGTCTTCCTCAGCTTTTGAGGTGCCTCCTGCCATGGATGGGGCTATACTCCCCTTGAAAGAGCATATGTCTGCAGGTTGGTGGCATTGCTGGGTAAGCGGATGGTGGAAATAACCACGAGTGCTTTTACCAGCTTCTACCAGTTAGCCAACTGTGGACTTTCCTGGGCAGAAAAGATCTTGTCACTGTGGTGAGCACCTTGATAATATATAAGCATATGATTTCTCTTGAAAGGTGTTCAGAATCTCAAATGCTGAAAAGACATACGAGCAATATCACTCCAGTCTTCTACACAGGCTCCCTAATGGTGTCCAAGTCCAAATCAAAGCACTGGTGTTGACACTTAAAGCCCTGAATGATTTGCGACCAGCGTACTTTAAGGACTGCTACAACCATTACAGTCTTCTTCTGAGGCCATGCTTTGAATGTCCCCACCTTCTGAAATAGGAAGAATAGCAGCCCAAGAAAAGGCCTTTTTGGTCACAGCACTAAAGTTATTGAACTTCCTTCCCCACGGTTATTTGTCTGTCCCCCTTCTATCACTGACTTCTGCCAGCAGATGGAAACTTGTTTCATCTGGCAGTCCCTCAGTGAACCCTCATACCTGCCTTATGTTTGAACTGCTGTCTTCGTGCTTTATACATATATACTTTCGTTTTGGTTTTTTGAACTGTTTTAACTGTAAGCTGCTTTCATGGCCCTGATTAGGCAGAAAAGCAAAATACAAATTTTGTAAATAAATGTCTTTGATCATTTACAGATTATTATGTTTTTCTACAGGACATGAAACCTGTCTGCTCTTGTGTGTTACAAATAATCATCTTGTCATTGTTCACTTTATTTCTTGACACAGACTGAAAGAGGAATGAAATCATAAGCCCCTAATCCAGGCAAGATTTGCTGACTCTCGAGAGCTGAGATTCACTTGCCAATAAGTTTCAGTGGTTGAAGCAAAACACTGATAGACAGTGGCATACCTGAGCATCCAAAGGCAATCCAGTCACCAGTACTGTTGATTGAAATAGATGCAATCTTCTGGTCTGAAATGCTAAATGTAAAAGCCAATCAATTTAAATTCAGACAGAGAGACTCAAAACAAAGCTTAGCTTCTTACGTTGATTTGATAGAGGCATAATAATAAAACACATGATAGAGGCATAATAATAAAAGTCAAAGGAAGGAAGACAAAACAAAAGCCCAGTGGCATTTTAAAAACTAACATTTATTCCATCGTTATAAAGGACACTGAAGCCAGTATATGATAATTTGGCATATCGAAATCAGGAAGGATTTTTTAAACAAACCATTATAGTTTGTTTTAAAACTTCAACCAGAAAATATCATTACACTGAACTCAGGGGAGCTGCATAGGCGTATGCTGTACAAAACAGTTGGTTAATGATGTGCTTCTTTAAGGCGCTGGTGAATCTGAACTGCTATTAGGCACACTAGTCGCTACTACAAATACCGGAAGTTAATCCAAGTGACATTAACTGCGAAGTAGGCTTTACTCAGTTACATCTTCATGACAACAGCCTTTGGCTGAAACCAGAGAAGTGGCCACACGGAACTACCATTTACGCACGGAAGGTTTCATGCTGGGCTGCAGGCTGGAATTTCAGTCGTCGCAGGTTGCCTCACCTCTTCCTGCACCCACATGAGGGAACATTTGGCACGGTGCGCCTCATCTGCTCCCAATTTGTGCTCCTGCATGGGAGCTGGAGCAGTGAAGTTACCAGTGCATAAATGGTCAACAAGAGCTTTACAGTTAACATGGTATACTAACTGTTGACAGGCAACTGTCTGCATCCACTGATGTGCATTATATCCAGGCAGCATTAATTCCTGCCAGTTAAAATGTGCGTATTACTCTAAATATGCAAACACTGTGTAATGGTCAAGTACATAGCTAAATAGTATTTGCAATACTCTGCTTTTAGCTGGCCTTTAGTAGTTAAATTACACTTCATCCGCTGTTAAGAGATGGATGGCAGTCAGTCTCTCTATATTACCAAAGATTCTTTGATTTTAAAACAACAGCCTCCTAGCCCAGGACACAGATAACAATACAATTATAACCAGCAGCTTCTCAGAGCCATACCATGAAAAGTGTAAATCCCTTCAGTTCATTACTGGAGTAAGTCTACCTAGGACTGCACTGAAAAATCTAATGATGCTCAGTGTTTCCTTAGCGCCACAATGCTGAAACTTGTCTTCAATACATAAGGATTATCCATATTAACCTTAAAGAATGGATGAGGTTGAAGTGCGGAAGTTCATGGAGATGAAAAATCCCAGAAGCAAAGCCAGTGACAAGCAGATGAGTTTTCTTGTGGTAAGATGCAGCAGTCAGGTTGTTAAAATCACCTTCTTTGTTGAAAAAATACCTGTATGAAAGGTGAAATGTGTAAGGAATATTGGGAAGCTCTGAGATGTACGACTGAGACAAGGCACATTTTATACAAGGCATGTGTTAACTGGTATTTCCAATGCAAGATAGAAGACTGGACTAACAATTCCCATTTTCTCCAGTCATGATTTTGGGTACCTCGGAAGAATTACCATCAACCATACAAGTCTTCTGAAAATGGCAACCAGATCCTTACAATGCCGGTACAGAAAGCCAGCAGGCATGGAAGAAGGGGCCTGCAGAAAGGAAAAGGAACTGGACCAAGAAAGATATTGAAATAATTTCCCCTGATTCTTTCTCTTGGCTGCAGCATCTGGCACTCAGTGGCTTTTGTGACGGCCGGTGTAATGTAACAATGACACTGTCAAGACTAGAATCTAGGAGACTTGGGCTGTAATCCCTGCTCTGTCACAAAAACCCACAGGGTGACACTGAGCCACTTTGAGTTCCCTTTGCAGAGAAAGGAATACATAAATAAAAGTTTATCCTTGGGAGTTCTGTGATTCCCAGCAATGCTTTTTCAAAGACCATAAGAACCAGCTGTGGGAAAAGAAGGGTAGGGAGAGATCCACCCTGTTTCATCAAAAGCTGAGTTCTTCCATCTGTTCAGGACTACTCCCTAGTTGTTCCTCCTCTTTTATTGTTATATATATATATATATAGGTAAAGGTAAAGGTATCCCCTGTGCAAGCACCGGGTCATGTCTGACCCCTGGGCTGATGTCCTCTAGCGTTTTCATGGCAGACTCAATACGGGGTGGTTTGCCAGTGCCTTCCCCAGTCATTACCATTTACCCCCCAGCAAGCTGACCGACCTCGGAAGGATGGAAGGCTGAGTCAACCTTGAGCCGGCTGCTGGGATTGAACTCCCAGACTCATGGGCAGACAGCTTCAGACAGCATTTCTGCTGCCTTACCACTCTGTGCCACAAGAGGCTCTTAATTATATATTTATATAGTGATGATTTAAAATAGGAAGATGAAGAAGAGGAGTCGGTTCTTATATGCCGCTTTTCTCTACCCGAAGGAGTCTCAAAGCAGCTTACATTTGCCTTCCCTTTCCTCTTCCCACAACAGACACCCTGTGAGGTGGGTGAGGCTGAGACAGTCCTGATATTACTGCTCGGTCAGAACAGTTTTCTCAGTGCTGTGGTGAGCTCAAGATCATCCAAGCAGGTTCAAACCTGGCTCGCCAGATTAGAAGTCTGCACTCCTAACCACTATACCAAGCTGACTCTCTGTAGCTCACGTAATTCATGCACTTTTTGGTGGCTAAAATTAAGAAGTTGTAAATCATGGCTTTGCATGCAAAACAGTTTATTAAAACAAAATTCCTCCTGTGTTGCCACTGCTCCCTCCTGCCCCAAAAGCTCACTTACTTGGCAGCACATGAGTATTTCACTTTCTTTTTACACTCTTGTTCATTTTCACTGACTTTCCCTTGAACTTCTTTGCCCTGGTTCTTTTCTGTGAATTCTTCCTCTTGATCTTTCGTCAATTCCTCTTTATCCTCAGTTTGTTCTTTGGGCATTCTAGGTTTCAAGCCATTTAGTTCTGTATCACACTGCCATACACACAAAGCCCCATCTCGACTAATTGTGTATAGCTGGAACACAAGCACATATATAACTACTACAATCATAACACAATAGAACTGAGCATTACACCAAAGAATTAAACAGATTTCATGCCACTGGTTCAATAAGAGATTAGAAATAGCTGATCACAGTTTACTAGAATCTGTTAGCTGTTATAATTTGAAAAACAGGGTTTCTTCAAAATCTACCCCAGCTTTAGTAATCAAAAACATTCCCCGTTTTCTGTACTGCTTGGGTTTGGGATGTGGGGAAAACTGAGACCACAAAATACCTTGTTTATTGTTCAAATTTGGGAGCCATTTTTGAGCATAAAGCAGTGATATGTTTAATAATTAAACAAATAGGTATACAAATTAGTTGCCAATATCCAAACTAAACAACCAAACTCCAAAATGAGATGGACTGAGAGATTATTATGAACATAATTGGGTTACTCTGAAGAAAACAGTTACTGATGCACTTCAAATCACTTCTATAGTTACCATAAATAAATATAAATATAATAAATTAATGATCATTTTCTTAAAGGACCAAGCATTTTGAAAGCAGTAGAAATCCCACAGTTTGCCCAAAACAAGCAGGCTAAAAATGCCGATAATGTAAAAAAAAAAAAACACACACAAAATATACATACATCTAGACTGTTTTCTTCAAAAAAGCAGGAAACAATAGAATCCTTATGACCTCCCAGAGCATAATAAATCAGATTGGCCCATCGTTCTGCACCAAAAACCCAAGTTGACATATCCTTGCTGCCAATTGCAAAGCATCTGCAAGAATAACAAAACAACAGCAACAAACATTTGAATGGACAAACCAATAGTTACCATAGGGGTAAAACAATCTGGTACCAGTGATTATCTAAGCAGCTAATGATAAACATGGGAAAGATACCATGAACTGAAGATGCATGAACTTTTCACTGGACTCCCTTCATGAACAGAAGGGAACCACTGGATCCATACCACAGTCCTCATGTCTTCAGTAGTTTTGGAGATCATTCAGTTTAAGCTCATTTGTCCAAATTGTAAGCTTTTTAGAAATTTCTAAGTAAGTGAGATTGCAGAGACTAAAGAGATTAAGGGATAATAAGAAAAAATTCAAACTGGCTGAGTAAACTTTTAAAGACTGAAAATCAATTTATATTGGTCGATGATCGGAGAACTGCATACAGATTAATGTTAAAGTAACTCCACATTCTTGTTTCAACAATGGCTATACCACCTTTCCAAAGAGTCTGTTCAAGGTGGCTTAATGCAATAATTAAAATAGTGATGATCCCATTATAAGTCATAGATTTATCATATATCTAATGGTGAACATCATCCTCCCCCAAGTTGAACAAAACATCTAAAGGGAGGAGTCACCCAAGGATGGTAGAACCCCCAGGTTTTCACAATAACCCAAAGGGGGGGGGAATGTAAGAATTATTTTAAGAATACTGGCTGCCATTAAAAGGGGAATTTACACTGTAGCATCACAACTGCCATTACTGAAGCATGTGGCAGAGATAGTGAGATGAAAGTGGGGAAAACTGAGAGAGAAGAGGTAGTGGTGGGATGTTCAGGAGGAGAAGGTAAGAGCCAGCAGCAGTGGTGTGGGGAGGATTGGGCAGGAGGAAGGCATGGCAGCAGAAGGGAGGGAGGCTGAATGGGGCATTGGGGAGGGAGGGAGGAAAGACCAGCAGAGCAGATGGGATTTTGTTCCTTGCACATGTTTCATGGTTCTGTAATTGTTTTGTTCTAAATTGACATAACATTAATTTAAAAATTGCCAACAACAAAAATAAAAGCAGAAGTATGTACAAAAGTTACAAAGCAAAATGTTCAGATCTAGTAGTTGCCTTCGGTGTTTCATGTTAGCAGTTGACAAGACTGTCAGAATGTATCAAGCAAAGCAAGAAGCACAAGCTTGAACTGATTTTCAACATATTGGCAGATTTTCTTTGACAGACTGAGATGTTTCATATATTAACATACTTACTTTGAATCATCAGTCCAGTCTATGCATGTTGTTTCATCATATGCACCATAGTAAGTTGTGTCAAGGACAAACGCATTAAATTCTCGTTTCTTTCCTGGGGCGTGGTACATCAGAGCAACCTTGTCCTTTGTGACTACGAATTTTCTGTTGCACAAAAAATACAGCATGGGTGTGTTGCACATAATTCAGCAGAGCAAGAAAAATCAATAAAATGAAGGCACATGATACTAGATAGGCAACAATCACCCAGAAATTTACATGAAGCTGTGAAAACATCTGAAACAGAAATTGCCAACATTTATTTGTTCTTTTTCTATTTGTTTATACAGCATAAAGACCACATATCCTTCACTGTCCAAAGCAGAAGATTTTATTATAAAAGAGAAGTCTCTTAGGTCTACAGATTTCATTCCCTTGGCCCCTATTTTAATAATGGGCCAAATTTCATCTGGGGATAACTTCTACTCACATCATTTTGTTAAAGGGAGGGGAAAATGAATTTAAAATAATTTCTCTTACTTTCCATTTGGGGAGAAGCAGATACTGTGTACAGGTTTCTGAAAGTGGAACTTGTGAATCACAGATTTGCTGATCAAGCTGACAAGCAAGGCAGCCCCCTCTGAAGGAAAGAGAGCAAACCAAGAGAGGCTTCAGTGGAAAAAATGTTTCCTACATTCAAATAATACAGTTTAAAGCTCCCACATTCTAACTATAATAAAGTTAGTTCTATTTACGGGAATCTAATTCAATTTCTTAGCATCAAAACAAAATAGAGACCTTCATCAATAAGTATGGCAAGGTTTCCATCTGGAGAGAGTCCCACACATGTGATATTGTACTGGGTTGCCAGGGGGAGTGTTTCAGACTTGTTACTAGGGGAAAGAATCAAAAGCATATTTTTAGAAACAAAACAGGCTAAGTAATAATAATAAAAGCAGAAACTTTGGTTATATTCTTCAGCTCGATTCAGTGATAATGATTCAGCTGGAAAAAGACTAATGCATGCAGATTGCCCTTAAAGACTGGGTTTTTATGTACAAGAATATAGTTACATAGGAAAAAAAACTTAAAGCCACTAGAGCAGGGGTAGTCAAACTGCCTCCAGATGTCCATGGACTACAGTTCCCATGAGCCCCTGCCAGCGTTCCATGGACATCTGGAGGGCCGCAGTTTGACTACCCCTGCACTAGAGCATCAGCACTTTGTCATCTACCACTGTATTTGCAACACTAAACATTTGACTGTCATCGTTCCCTTATTCCCAGGGAACAGATAGCAGGGATTTCCAAACAGTTGAGCGGTGGGAACTGTCACTCACCTATTTGGTTTAAATGATTCCGAGCCGTGGGAAGCAGAAAACAGGAATTCAAACTTTAAATGGCTCATGAACTGATACAAACCAGTTCAGTTCATGAACCAGTGTATCAGTTCATGGGTCAGCCATGAACTACAAACTAAACTGCAAAAATGCAATTTGTGGCCATCCCTACTCACCACCTCGGCTTGGCAGTACTCTGGATTCGTATACCCAAGAGCAACATGACCCTCCTCTTTAGAAAGCAAAAAAAGTTTTAAGAACCTCTTATTTGGAGGCAAAGACAGTGTGAAGATGATACAACGTATTTCATCAATTTAGTTTAAGATAGTTCAATTGTAACAATAAGGAGAGCTTACTTTTTCAAGTCAAAGGCAGTAATTCTGTTTCCAACAGGACTAATCAGAGAATTCCCATCCGGAGTGAAAGTCAGGTTTCCGTGCCGGTAAACTGTGCCCAGCAAATTGGAGAACTAGAAGACAGCAGGAACACAAATGTGACTGAGCCAGAAAATTGAGGTGCACGTCCCTGGGTCGTGTACAGTGGGCCCCAGAGTTCATCCTTGCTAAATGGACAGGCATGATGACCCAAAGAAGCAGCAGCTGGGTCACTATGAAGACACGTGCTGGGGGTGAGGAGGATGGGAGATCCCTGCAGCGAGGGGCGGTGTGGTGCGGAGGCGCTGGAAAGCTGCCCGAGAGGGGCTCCCCCACCGTGCAATGCCGGCGCAAGACTCGCACCGGGGCTCCACCAGCGCAGAGCCTTAAGGAGAAGCGTCGGGGAGGGGGGGGCGGGGACGGCAGAACAGCGCGAAGGAGGAGACAAGCGCCGTGCCCGGGGAGAGCCCGAGAGCTCCGCACAGTCCCCGCAAGGCTGCCTGGCGCCTCACCTTGAAGGCGAACTTCATCCTCACGCCGCTCCCCACGCGGGACGAGCACACACACGGGAGGGGGGGAGAGATGGGCCGGAAGTCCCGCCTCCTCTTTCCTCCCGGTCAGAAGCATTCCTAGAGGTTCGCGCTGGCTCTCTCTGCTCGCGCCCCCTGGCGTCCAGGAGGGAGAAGGGGACGCTCAGCCTTTCCAGCCGTCATTCGGGATTGGGCATGCCCTTTAACTTCGGACTCTAACTCGGCGCCTCTAACCCGTAGGAGAATGAGCTGATCGAATGGGCCGCATTACTTCGGGCTGCAAAGGGCAGGCCACAGTTGGGAGTCGCGTGCAACCAGAATACCGCCGCAGCCAAGTGAAGGAGAACGTGCATTCCGCTTGCTGCGCCACCCTTCGGCCCGCATGGCCAGATGATGGGCCTGCGAAGGACCATTCCGAGATCACGGATAGCATCTTCCCCTCGGGGCCTCGAACGGCACTCTGCATACCGCCGCCCCCTTCTGCATCCGTGAGCCAAGCCGGAGTCACGAGCGACAGTGGCAAGTAGATGTGTATGCGGCTTATTTGAATGCATCTTTCAGCCGCCCGGCATGCAATATCAGCACTCCGCGGACCCCCGCGTTTTTATTGCTCTAGTGCAGGGGGACCGGCGCCGGGCCGCGACTCCCTCTCCCCCCGCCCCGCCCCGCAGTAAAAAACTTCCCAGGCCGCAAGCTTGCGGCCCGGGAAGCTTCTTACTGTGGGAGGGGGGGGGGGGGAGAGGGAATCAGGGCCGCGGCCGCGCATGTGCGGCATGCGCGGACGGGCAGTTGCCCTGCCGGTCCCCAGCCTCAAAAAGGTTGGGGGCCACTGCTCTAAAGATATCGCACAATAAAGGTAGGGTCACTCCGGATAATCCTTCTTGCTGCAGAAGGAAAATTTAAATCACCCAAAATCGCATTCTGTGTAGACGGCAGGGACTGAATCAACCTGGGATTGGAATTAACAGTAAGTAACCATTGGAAAGCTCCGTGCAGTTTACACCTTAGACAAACCCAGCTGGTGTGGGGCAAGGCAAGGAGGGGATTAAGAGTAAAAAGGCTCTTAAAAAAGGAGAGGTGGGGGTGAGCTTGACAAGCATAGAAGAGCCCAGGAGATTAAAAAAAGAGAGGTTAGAAGAGACAGGGGAGGGCAAGAAATGCAAACTGGTTGAGAGGATGCATAGAAGAGTCAAAAAGGAACCTACAGGAGGAGTCGGGGACTGAGGCAAGATAAGGCTGGCAAATTGAGACTAGCCTGATGGAATTGTTCAAGGCGGAGGCATAGATCAGCCTTCTGAGGTTTGAGGGGGCAGGTGAAGGAAATTGCACTTGTGTGGAAGTCTGATTGGACTTTTCAACCAATGAAGAGGCAGTTAAGGAACATGATGTCAGTTATGTCCCATTGACTCTCCCCGGAGGAGAGGAGACTCTCAGCCTAAACGAAGTGCAGTGTTTAGCACAGTGTTTCCCAACCGGGGTCCTCGGGGGGATTGGAAGGGCATTTCTCCTGGATTCAAAAGGATGTGGCTGAAGCCTGAGCAATGGCGTTGCCCCCTAGGCACCAAGAATGACACTATCACTGCCTTAGTCATAAGAACAGAAAAGGCACCATGTTGGATCAGGACAATGGCCCATCCAATCCACCAGTTTGTGTCTCACAGTGGCCAAATCTGAAAGGCCACCAAGAGCCCTTGTGCCACACTGGGAAGGCCATGTGAATTACAAGTCCCCAGAGTCCCTGTGCCAGAACCCAGATTGATAACTGCAAACAATTATTTAAAATATTCAAGATTTTTATTCACTTTTTATCCACTAGCTTGCTTTCCAGTTTTTTCTCCCATGACAAGTTCAGTTCTTAAATCTATTTTAAATCCTTCCCTTACTGTTTTGCTTGTGTATGCTTAATCCTTAGAGGATCTTTTAATAATAGAATCTTACCGAGCTGCAGATAAGAAATGCCACAATCTCACATTAACTTCAACAATTTCCATACTAGGAGTTAATTTTTCCAGTCACAAATAGGTCTGTGAAATTCATAAAAATTATACTCCGTTAACCCATTTGGATAGTATTTACAAACTTAACAGATATCTATAAATAATAGAATTCTTTTAAGATACACATATTTCAGATTTTCAATATTTACATTTGTATTCAGAAACCAATCCCCTCCCCTAATATACACAAATATCTCAAGTAGTGATAAGCTTATGTGGCATTTTAGTGAAGTTCATCAGTTCAAACAAAGTTGCCCAAATGTTATTCTTTAAACCAGGCAAGAAAAAATTATTTTGGGGCTATTGACTAATAAAGCTATCTCTGTTTATAGACCATTCACAAGAAATCAAATCATTTAA
Organism: Paroedura picta; assembly: GCF_049243985.1. Taxonomy (NCBI): domain Eukaryota; kingdom Metazoa; phylum Chordata; class Lepidosauria; order Squamata; family Gekkonidae; genus Paroedura; species Paroedura picta. The sequence continues at coordinate 64,211,843 of NC_135374.1, read as the reverse complement.
TACACCAAAATTGTACTTTTGTATTTTGCTTTTTAACTTGCACCTTAACTTTGTGCAGAACAAAACATCCCCAGCTGAAATTATTTTTGCAGTTGAGGTGAAAGTGTGTGTATGTTCTGACATTGTGTAGTCTCAGTAATTCTTATACAGTAAATGGAAGGACAAGCCAAACAAATGTTTTTGATTTGTTGTTAAAAAATACAAATTAAGTTACCAAGCTGATGATAGTCATCCATGATCTGAAACTGAAGTGTAAATTTCAAGTCTAGGTAGGAAACTTATATCATGTTCCAAAATAAAGTACTTTCTATAAACATGGTGAGATATAACTTCAACAGGTCTTAAGTCATGAAAGTAATAACTCTCTACACAATGTTGGAAATACACACTATAAGGACTACATTATTGTAAAGATTCGCATTTTTACAACTCCCAGGGATATTAAAAACCTATTGAATGTACCAAATAGTCATCTTCTTGTTGTAAAAGTAATTCATTCATATGCCAGAGGTGACTAAGAGCTACATAGGTTGCAGGGTGGGGGCTGTAGCCCAGTAAAAGGAGAGAACAGCAACTAAGATTGTAGCAGTGAATTTCAGAGAAATGCTTATGTACAAAAATACATTATTTCTGAGAGCTGGAAAAGTTTCCACACACTAAGACTTATTTACAAGTTGTAACTTTCACATCAATAAAAATCACATTTATTTTGTCTTTGATTTCTGGTGTAAATTATACACAGTTACATCAGTTAGACTTCTTTAAAATAACCATTTGTACAACAAATTTACAACTGAAAAATAATCAGTTGGCATGGTGTGACTGCGGTTTGCTGGACCAGAAGAAGTTCAACTGGACTTTACATCTCCCCGTAACTGGACTGGAAGAGTAGACAAATAAGGCTTTCTATAATTCTTGCCTTTATTTGCTTCTTCTCAGGTTTTTCTAGAATAAGGTGCAAATATGGCTCTGTAGTCCAAAATAAGTTAATAGTTGAGAAAGGGGAAAGAAACAAACTTTGGTTTAAAAAATATCAAATGAAAATATTTAATAAAAGCTATATAATCAAACTCAATATAGTAGTTTCTAATCATTTAAATAATCAATTGGGAGACGCTTTGTCCAATTAATCTTTATTCCTAACTTAACCACTTATGTGCCACTTTACTACTTGCATCAAGAGGCTATTATGTGTATTTGCCAGCAACATAGCATAATGTCGCTGTAAACGGTATGGTTTCAGAAGAGCGCTAGTGGGCTAATAAATTTCATATATCCGAAGGCACAGAAGTAGTTAAGCAAATCTTCAAGAAAATATATATACATATCTAAAATCTTGTTGATAATGAGTGATTCTGAATCCCTTAACTATTATACAGAAATCTGAAAGCGACTCTGGTCCAGGAAACCAGACAGTTGTGTGACAAGAAAGGCACACTTCAGCCATCGACAGACAATCTGCAAGGCTTATCGTATGTCAACCTGAAATATTCTTTGAACAGAAACCTAAGTATTCCCAGGGAAACAGCACTTCTGGAATCTGCTTAACTTAAACAACCAACTGCAATAATCATCTTTTATTTCATCATGTGACAGGTGGGGAGGGCAAGGGACAAACCCAAATTCATTTTACACGAACACTTTAAAATAGCAGTATAAACTAGCTGACACAAGCTTCACTGTACATTTTAAATTGATACAATTGTTGGATGCTTCCATGGCCAGCAAGGGTTGAGCTGCCATAGGCCTCATTAGCGTTAGAATGTTTCATTGAAGAACAATCAGATTATGATCCCTTAAAGTGCATTCATATTCAAGTCTCATGTATGTACGTACACACACATGTACTGAGAGTTGTCATGTGACATTAACCTCTAAAATATGATCATCCTTGCTGGGAATGACGAGCACCTGCATGCCAGCACTGGAGTTGAAGACCTGCCCAGGGGAAAACGATTGCAGGCGGGGCATCGGCAGGCCTTTGTGTTCTGTACTCGTTGATGAATGCACACTGCTCCTGCTCTTTATGCTACTATTGTCAGCTTGATCATCGACATTCTTGTCCACTGAGAGATTATCGTTTTCAATCCAGCTGTCTGTTGAAAACAGAAAGCATAACGTTACTGATTTAAAGAACTAAAACATACAAAAGTCTGGGATTTCTGAGTACTTACTGCAATTCCCACATGTAAAAGTAACTGTTAGATCACAACTCTAATATTTGACAATTCTTCCAATAGAAGTACGCATTATTAGAACAACATGTTTCATTTCAGCTTTCTGGCTATATGGAATACTGCTGACTAGACACAGAGCTGCCAAAAATGCCTTCTATAATTAAAGCAATTTAAGATTATTGCCAACCTGTGGTTCATCTTTAGGATTATTTATTTATTAGATAGATTTTTGTGCCGCCCTTACATAAGGCTCAGGGCGGTTAACTACAGCCTTTACTGGAATGAGCCAATACTCTGTTCAGTAGGAGCTTTAAAAAAAAACCCTGAATGGATTAATGGTCTTTCCAGCATCAGAAAACAAGAGAGATCGGTAATTTAACTACTACTACTACTACTATTATTAACATTATTGCCAGTTTTCACTAGGCAGCACAATGCCCTTTTCAGTTAAAAAATTACAAAGCAACATAATGTTCTCATCTTGAATCTATCTTTAAAATTGTTCAAGAACTCAGGAATGTCATTTTTGAAATAAAGTTTCATTTGCAAACAGCTCCTGTTTACTGAGGTTCAGAAATGCAGGCTAGAATAACCAGTTATTTACTTCTGCCATGTCTTCCAAAACTTGGATCTAATGCAGCATTTTGAAGACTGCAGAAAAGCTTTCAATGAGTCTTGCTACATTTTTAATGGAAATACAATCTGTCTTTTCATAAGAAAGGAAAATGCAATCTATATATTCTCTATATAGGCTACAGAAGATGCTATGGAGCCTTATTTTTGTGATATGCTCTGCTGACTAATTCTTTGTTCAAAAGAACTTGGCAATCACATAATATCTAAATAAATCCTGAAGATATCTATGATTACTCAGCAAGGTCTAAATGACTGACTAATATTTTGAAATGGAAATGCCAATAGAAATAAGACTTTATGATTTTAGGGCAAATGATTCCAACACAGCCATTAAATAAATGCATTCTTACCAGCATCAAGCTGTATAGAGTGAGCAGAGTGATGAGGGAGGTATTTAAATAATCTGACATCAGGAATCGGGAGGCATCCAGCAAAAAGAGGCATCACTTCCATGTGTACTTTGTGGGTCGCTTGAGCTGCTACAGGCATAGATATTACTCCAGAGCTCTTCCCACACACTGCCCAGTTACTACTGTTATCTACAACTGAAACAAATACTATTTTATTACACTGTAAAATAAAACAAGGAAACACTGACATCTATTCACATTCTCATTAGCCTTCAGTAGGAGAGACCTCTTCATTATGAGGGACCTGTGCAACAACACATGACTGCAGATCCAGCTGGCTTCTCTGAAGCTTCCCTAGCCATGGAGGAACAAGATCACAAGAATAGCTCGGCTAGCATTTTTCCACCTGTGTCATGCCAAGCTACTAGCGCCCTACCTGGCCAAAGAACACCTAGACACAGTGATCCAAGCAACGGTCACCTCTAGGCAGGATTTCTGCAATTTGCTCTACATGGGCCGACCCTTATCCCCAATGTGGAAGTTCCAACTGGTACAGCATGCAGCAGCCAGGATTCTTATGGGAACACCTTGGAGGGCTCACATCTGGGCCACACTCCAATTGCTGCACTGGCTACCAGCTGACCACCAGATCAGGCTTAAGGTTCAAGACCCTACATGGTATGGACCCTGAGTATCTGAGCTACCTATGCCCCCAGAGAGCACTATGCTTCGTTAACATCAATAAGCTGGTGATCCCAGGCCCCAGGGAAGCTTGTTTGACCTCAACCAGAGCCATGGCTTTCTCTATCCTGACTCCCACCTGGTGGAATGAGCACCCAGATGACAACAGGGCCCTGGCTGGGCCTAAAACAATTCTTCAGGGCCCGCAAAATGGAGCTCTTCCACCAGGCATTCGTAAAGGCAAATGAACCTACCAGCCAGAGCCCAAAGGCCACTCCTACCACCAACTGCACCCACAAAAGAACAAAACCCAAAGTGCAGAAAAAATGAATAAAATATTCATTGCTGAATGTCCAACTGGATCAGCAATATCAAGATGTCCTATACTAATTGGGTTATGGTTCTTACTGTTAATTGTTATCACTGTTAAAAACATTGTGTTCAAATTAAAATGTTATACTGTTCTACGTTATGAATGGTTCAATTTAAACTGCTCTGAGCCACAAGGCAGGGTGGTATATAAATATAATAAATAATTCAAGGATTCCTAGTTTGCTTCTTAAAAAATTAACTGCATAGCTGAGTAGAGAAAGAGAAAGAGACGGCAGTTGGATGGCCCATGACCAGAAGCCAATGTTGGGAAGTGGAGAAGAGAAGGTAGCCAAGGCTATCAGCAGCTAATGCTTCCTCATGGCAAGAATTGCAAGAGGCACTCCAGTGACAGTACCTAGAAGTCTGGCATGACTGGCCTCTACTTTGCAGCTATTGAGCTACAGAAATTAATATGCTTATTCATACGACTGGGAAATGAACCTCTGAAAAAAACATAAAATGGGGAGGGCACCCTAGGATGATAACCATATGTACATTTCCATGTGCATTAGAAGAAGAAGAAGAAGAAGAGTTGGTTCTTATATGCCGCTTTTCCCTACCCGAAGGAGGCTCAAAGCGGCTTACAGTCGCCTTCCCATTCCTCTCCGGGGACTGGTACCGGTCCGTGGATCAGTTGGTACAGGGCCGCAGCTCCTCGTCTTCCTCCCTAGCTGCTGCCTGGGGGTTGCCCTACCACTCTGCCGCCAGCTCACCTTTGGTGCTCTCCAGGAGCCACCAAGGCAGGGGCTCCCCATTGGCATGGAACTGCACAGCTGCTGCTGGCAGTGCCCCCCCCAGCGGGCGGCGGGAACTCCGGGGCACCGGTGGGAAAGCAAGCAGAGCAGTGGCTCAGGCAATGGTGACGTCCCTCGGCAAAAGACTACCCCTCAGTAAAATTGTCAAGCATTGACAGGTCCCAGGTGATAAAAAGGTTGGGGACCACTGCATTAGACAATACTATAAAATACTATAAAGTCATTAACTCCTCAATAACTACAGTAACCAGTATGTAGAAGCTAAAACAGGTGAATAATTAGGTTCCAAAGAGGATGCATATGTTCTCAGGGCTGGCACTGAGATGAGTAAGAATTAAAGATGGTTTAATACCACACTGTTTCCTACCTTCAGGTGTCTCAAAGTGGCTTACAACTGCATTCCCTTCCTTTCTCCACAAGAAGCACCTTGTGAGGTAGGTTGGCCTGAGAGATTTCTGAGAGGACTGTGAATGGCCCAAGGTCACACAGCTGATTTCATGTGAAGCAGCAGAGAATCAAACCTGGTTCTCCAGATTAGAGTCCACCACTGTAAACTAGCACGGCACGCTCTTAACTACTACACCATGCTGGCTACCACTCTATAGACAAGCTAAAGCTGGGCTAAATATCAAACTGTCCCGCCATAAACCTGATCAGCATGCCTACCTTCATACAAAAGTTTTGTTGTACAGTATCCATCTGATTCTGTTAGTGCCTCATCTTTATCCACATCCAGGAGGTCCAAAAGGCGGGTAATTGATACTTCCAATGAGCAGAGTGAGCCTGTTTTACAATATTCTGCCTCCAATGGGGGGGAAATCTCGGCTTTCACATTATATAATGTCTGGTAGGAGCATAATAATATTCTTAGTCAGTATAATTTGAACATGTCAGATAAGAGACTTCATGTATTTGCAAGATGGAATTTTTAGCAGGGTAGATGTTCTCACATATAGAAGCAGCCATCTTCCCTTGCAAAAAACCACCACCAGACCTTCTCACACTGGGGTTTCTCTCTTAATCCCTAGGCAGCAGCATGGGATGCACTAAACTATAAGTACTTGATAGAAACCAGACTAACCACAGTGGCAGGATGGGAAGCTTCACAGTAATAAGGACATACAGAACATTAGAGGATCAACTAGTGGGGATGTCCAAGTAGGCCAGGTCAAGAAAAAGGGCAAGGAGAACTTATGCAGAAGAGTTTTTGCAGGGATGGATATGTGACCCGGAACATACAATAAAAATTAATCCACCACCAAGTTTGACCTTCCTGTTCCTCCCAGCATGAGTAGGAAATATGGTGCCCTTGTTTTCTATACATATGTACTGGCAGGAGTCCCTAGAAAAATCCAGAAATGGTGGCATCAGAGGGACTTGTATGTGCTCCACCTGACCTCATGCTCCATAGGCTGAAGTCCATTGAATTAAAGCAGCCAAAAACTGTCCATAGGCTGAAGTCAATTGAATTAAAGGAGCCAAAAATTGCTTCAAAGCTATATAAACAACCATTATGATAAATATTTTGCAACCAAAGTAGGCTTGCTTCTACCCTGAGAGCTGCTTTCAGTATCATTTTAAGATTGCTTTATCTGGTTTTAAGCCCCTTCCTTGCTTTTATTGATATGTTCTTATTTATTTTATTGCCTGGAAAGTTTGATTGTTTGACTTTTTTGTTTCATTGTTTCAACTGTGAACTACCTTGGGCAGCTCTGAAGATTAATGCAAACACATTTTCTAAATCAGCAGTACAGCAGTGGTACCATAGCTGTAGTAACTAGAATAGCATCCTCATAGGTCCCTGTAGTACATCACTAGGTAGTATCTGGAAGTCCATGACTGCAACAATCCATTAGTGCAGCTCGTTAGCCATGCAGAAGCTCTTTCAATATCTAGATGAAAATGTAAAGCACAAACCAGCACTTCTAGACTTCTGGTACTGCAAAATATACTGTATTAATTGTTCTGAAGATTTTTACTATGCTATTACTAAACCTGTCTGCTTCTAATTTGACAATTCTTCCCCTTTATCTTGTTATGCTCTAGTAAGGTAAGTAAAACTCACAAAAAAGTTTTCCAACTGGAATTCATAAATGTACGGCTTCAAAGGAAGTGAGTGCTCTTCAGAGGGAGCTGAACGGAAGCTCACTGAAAACTGGCACTGCAAGGATGAGGGAAGATCTTTTGTCCACTTCAGTTCCCACACAAAAAATACTGCTTGCTTACTATAGATATGCTGAAAGACAGAAATAAATTCATCCACAGCTATAGTATTGCATACTATCTAATGCAACCTTACTCAACTTTTTTTTTCTATTGAGAAACCCCTGAAACATTCTCCAGGCTTCAAGAAATCTCAGAAGTGGCCCGACCATGCAGAATATGGCTGGGAAGCACAGCTGTGTAAGTGCCTACTTGGGGCTCCTTCCCCTCTCACCCCCTCTAGGCCTGTCATTGGCCATTGGAGGGAGGGAGGTCAATATGAACATATATGGTCATATCACCCAATAAATGTGTAAGAAATATTTTAATATAAAAATTAATTAACTCCCACCTATATGGGAAACCCTTCCAGGGCCATCGAGAAACCCCAGGGGTTCATGAACCCCTGGTCTAATGTAATCATGTATAAGCCTTAGTTTGGAATAAATCTGCACAAAATTACACGTTAAATATAATTAAGGTGTTTGATTTTCAAAAAAGTTATTCTAGATTAATTTCTACTTTTAGTAGTATAAAAACTTAGTACTGTGTTACATCGAATTCCTAGTTATATCTAAACTGCATGCAAAACCACTCTGCATGGAAGCAACATAAATCTTTAGGTTTATGCATGTATAATTAAGCTAAGATCTTCATGAACTACCTTTCCACATAAATGGCTTCTGAACCTTTCTCATTTTTAGTGAGCATGTTTTAATTATTTTCCTTGCAATCAAAAGAGGAGATCAGATGTGCACATATGGGGTTTATTGAAAAACACACAAAATTAATTACTCCCCAATGGTCTTTCTCCTCTTATATTAGCTAGTCCTTTCCATGTTGATTTCCTAGTATACAGCAACAAGAAAAAGGACTCTGCTTCAAACTGTACAATAGCGATCCCCAACCTGTGGGCCGCGGACCACATGTGGTCCTTCGACTAACTGGAGGTTGGCCCCATAGGACGCCTTCTCCCCCCCCCCCCCAGCCCTTTATAACACACTTCATTGTTGTGGCATGTCTGTATCTTATTTTGAAGGGATGTTTAAACATTACCATAGTGACCAGAGAGCGTTAGGGCAGTGGTTGAGAGTAGAGGAGTAAACTACCCACCCCACCGGGCCTCAGTAAAAGGCATTGAGTGGTCCCTGGCGTTGAGTGGTCCCCGGTGATAAAAAGGTTGGGGACCACTGCTGTACAAGACTATATCACTAAAGGAGTAATTGTATAATTTTGGTATAAGATGCAATGTGTTTTTGACCACATTTGGGGTCTGAAGTATAGCACTGAAAACCTAACCTCCTCTCTCACATTGTTTTCCAGTTTTTCTTTTCTCTTTACTATTTGAAGTTTAATACAGGTGACAAACAGCTTACTGCCTAGTCTGAAATGGCTGTTCAAGTAACTAGCAATACATTTCCAAACACTGAAGAACTCAAATAAAGCAGCTATTTTCAGCCTTGTTACTTTACAGAAATCTTTCTTGTGATCTTTTTAGGCCCCATCATTCCTATCACAGACCTTGATCCCCAAATACCAGTTGGCAACCCCTCCATGCACAGGCGCAAAATAACCTTATCAAGTTATTCCTGTTTATTTTCAAATACTTTTGAAAGTGTCATAGTAATAGTCTGTTTTTCAGGACAGGTTTTTGTCTGCTTGCTCTTTTACAAAAGTACATGACCTTGTGCCACAAGATTTCTATCACAAGCAATTGTTTAATGCCTTTAAATCTCATATTCTAAGTAAGTAGTACAGAATAAAAATTCACATAATTCAAGAATAATAAGCTTGAGATACTTTACCTGCTCATCTTTGGAATTTAGAGGATCCAGAATTAAATCTGTACAACTCTCAGAACTTTTTAGATTACTGTCAGATAAATGAAAACAGATTTCGGACATGTTCTGAACACAAACCTGTATATATTTTCTAAAATGGGGGGAAAGATAAAAAAATGTACTTTAATATTGCAAAGAACCATTACATAAAGTATGTAACCCCTATTACACTGGGCTGTGGGGCGTTGTTATTTGCAAACAGAGGCTTAAAAGTAGTGGTTTCAAAAGTATTCCCTCTCAAGTTTATCATGCTAATTTATCTTCAAACAAGACAACTATCACAGAGTATAGTTTTTAAAATATCATAGATTCTTATTTTAAAGGCAACAAATAAAAAAGATACCTCACCGCTGTACAATTAAAACCAAAAGACAGTGAATGCATCTGGCTACAGATATATTTTTGAACTCCTTGTAGCCAAATTAAACTAATTGGGGTAGAGTTGAGCTGTGTCGTTATGTTAGAATAGAGAAGAAAGAAAGTTACCTTTTGCCTGCTGATAATAAGGAATATTTGGCCTTAAAGGGTATACTGAATGTAAGTGCAATAATTGTAGAGTAAATTGACCATGGACAATCAATGGTTACCTGCAAGAAAAAATAAAGTTCTGATCTGGAATATTAACCATTTAATCTCGCCCCCCCCCCCACATTTATACAGCTCCAACATTTTCTAAAATTTGTCTATCAAAGCAGGGCATGCAAAGAACAAGAAATCAAATCTTTTCTGCCTGTTTACAGTTTCAGTATACTATTTGTACAAATAGGATTCTAATACTCAAGGTAAGATAGGAATAAAATCATACAGCTTGCAAATCCTTGCAAAGGCTTTCATTTCATTCAGGAAGCAATTAATAGTGTGGAAGTACTGAACTCATACATTTTTGACAAACCAAAACCAGAATGCTTTTAAAAAGGCAAATCCATATTTGCCAGTAGCATGTAACAGGATATCAACCTTCAAAAGAGGATGGAATATATCTATATAGAAAGTTAAAAATGTCATTTTTTGTTCAGTTTTAGTTGATCTTTAATATTTTGTAGTTGAAACAAAGTTTTAAAATGAATAACCAGCTGGCTTACTTTTTGGTCAACTGTAGCCATGCGATTGTAAGAAGTCTCCTTCTCTTTGCTTTTTCTCCGAAGCTCTTTACCAGCTAGGTTTTCATTTTCCACCATGCATACTGGGGTTGATGGTAAGTACAGAACTTCAAGTTCAAAGGCAATCACATGATAAGCAGGAGCCATTGGTAAGCTGATGCTAGTGATTTTCTCAGATGACTGGATCATCAGCGATGCTTCTGATGCCTTTTCTATAAAGATTTGAAAGGTTGTATTTTGCGTGGAATATGTGAACATTCAAAGCAGAATGCAAGAGAGAAACTAAATAAATGTTATTTTATTCCTTCTAAAATGCTCAACACATGGTGATTGATCTGGTCATTGTGTGGCATCATTATACAAATATAACCAAATCAATATAATACTTTGAGTGGACAAACTCATCAGTTTGTAGCAGTTTTCTATCAGCAACTCCTTACAGCTAAACTTGATTTTGAACTCCCCTGACGTAAAGTGAAAGGATGGTTTGATACAAGACCTATCATTTGGGGGAGGGGGGGCAGCCCACATACTTCAAGCAATTTTTCTAAAAATTCTCACAATGAGTCTCCTTCTTCACTGCACCCCCAAAAATCTCAGGAGAGTTCAAAAGATACACTGGAAAGATGCCAACAGAATAGGTTTGGTAAGTGCTTTCTGTCCAAAGAAAGAAATTCTCTCATCTGGATCACCACTTAGAGAAAATTAACAACTAACCACTCCATTTTGATCCGTTAGGACAGCGGTCCCCAACCTTCATCTGGTCGGGGACCACCTCCGGGGGTGGGGGAGAGCCAGCAGCCCGGCTGCTGCAGTTGCTCATAAACGCGCATGCCCAATTGCTGCGCATGCGCATTTTGGCCACCAGGTGGCGCTAACACGCATGCGCAGAATTGCCACGCATGCATGTTTTGCCCACCAGGGGATGCAAACGCGCATGCGCGGAAGTTCCGAGCATGCGCATTAGCGTCGCTGGCGCGCCGGCTGCCGCGCCGGCTGCCGCGCCGGCCTCTTTCCCCCCTCGCTGCAGGGGGGGGGAGGCAGGCGCGGCCACTGGCAGCCCGGTATGATGGCCTTTGCAGCCTGGTACCGGGCCGCAGACCAGGGGTTGGGGACCCCTGCATTAGGACTCCAAGCTGCAACCAATGATAATTCTTGTACAAGTGTTTTCTACAGGGTGTGCAGGGAGTGCAACAGAGAAGTAACCTCTAACCATTCTCTGTCAGCTGGGGCCAACGTTGTCAGCAAAAAGCTTCTGCTTATGGATTTGTATGCTAAAGTAGCTTCAATGTGTCACTGTCAAAGTGTCACTGTCATAGTAACAACTATTATTACTGCAGCACATAAGTATATTTTTGTACTGCACTTGTGGAAAATCCCAAAATTAATTAATATAGCACCAAAACTGCATACCCCTGGTGTTTGAATAAATCACTGCTTTGCTCTCTGGATGGTACAGGATTGGCATAGCATCAGCATTACTAAGCTGCAAGGCATCGCTGCTCTTCATGGTGTAATGACCAGTAGTTACTGTGAATTTTACCTTCTGAGGAATCCCAGCCAAAAGAATGTCTGTTAAAAATAGGTGATAAAGAGAAATGCTTAATACTGTTGGCCCTGGGCACCTACAATGAACTTATAAGGCCAATAAATAATATATGAATAGGCTTTGTGGAATTAACTGGCAATCCAATTCTCACACAGTTCACATTAGTCAAATTTTTACAGTTTAAAAGTGATACAACATTATGCCAAATACACTTCAGCTATTCCAGCTTTTCTAGTGAATGGAAGGGCTTTAAGTCCAGTGGCTTCAGCTCCGCAATAAGTTCTCTACTAAAGCTGCACAATCCAGATGAAATGTCCAAAAGGGACATTTCAAAACCCCTTCTCTTTGAGAACCTCTCTCACATAAACACTGTCCTTCCATTACAGTATAGTCAAAAAAAGTATGGGAAGGTACAGTATAACACAAGTCAAATAATTCTGTACCACTGGCAATCAGCAAAATACTGTTGTCAAAGCCTGTGGAATGTAAGGTAAAGGTAAAGGTATACCTGTGCAAGCCCCGGGTCATGTCTGACCCTTGGGGTGACGCCCTCCAGCGTTTTCATGGCCGACTCAATACGGGGTGGTTTGCCAGTGCCTTCCCCAGTCATTACCGTTTACCCCCCAGCAAGCTGGGTACTCATCTTACCGACCTCAGAAGGATGGAAGGCTGAGTCAACCTTGACCCGGCTGCTGGGATTGAACGCCCAGCCTCATGGGCAGAGCTTTCAGACTGCATGTCTGCTGCCTTACCATTCTGCACCACAAGAGGCTCTAAATGTAAACCAAGTCTTTATTCAGGCAAATTCTTTAGCATTTCAATGTTGCAAAAGACTGGTCTCTCCACTGTGAATAATAGCAGAATAGCCACCAGTTTGAGGTTTATTTTCAATAGTTAGAGCTAAACAAAATCTTCTTCAAAAAGGTTTTCACGGCTGGAATAGTGATTTCCAAATACTGCCCACAATGGTCCCCCCCACCTCAGTTCTGGGACATCATAAGACAAACAACTGGGCATAAACAAGCCAGAAATATGGAGCTGGATCCAAATTCTCACAAGCAAAATAGTACATAGAAGCAGATATTTCCTGCCTTCACCCAAAAGCCCTGCACGCACAAACCAAGTTTACTCAATCCCTGTACAACAGAGGGAACAATTTTGCCTGATTCGCCCTCCTTATTGCAACCCTCTGCATTACAGGCTCAGAGGGGTCTCAGTGGGGACTTGAGAAGGGGGACAAGAGGGAGATCAATAAACTCAACAATATCAGAATCCAAAGCCATGGTTCTTGAAGACAACATTAATGAAATTATCTAACACACCGCAAACTGGGCAGCAACCATCTCCAATATCTTGTAGCATGAGAAATAAAGTAGTATACTTTCTAATTAATTTACCTACCAGTGCAAGGTTCCACTTTTAGCTGTGGTTCCTGAGAGTAGACATCATACTGTACAATTGGGTAAATATGAGGAAGGGCAAACTGCATCTTACCCACCGAAATGCATAATTGCCTGAGTGTATATGTCCCAGGTTCTTTGCCCTGTAAGAATACATATATAGATATATATTAAAAAGACTAGTTTACCAGAAGGCTATGGGGATATTTGTGAAGAAAAAGTAGTTCACTGAGCATCATCATATAAAAATAAATAAATCTTCAGTTCAAATTCTGAGTGTGCAGCTACTATTCCTTGCACATAACTAGGACATAAATGCTCATGCAGTTGTTGGCATGCCTCTTTCTATTACACACAGAGCAATAAGTGTCAGAGTGGCTTCAGTCTTTCTTTGACCATATTGGGTAATATATAGGAGGGAGTTGTATACATACAGTAAGGAATGCTGCATATGCAATAAACATGATGCAAGCAACATTAAAATCAGCAAGCCCCCAAAAAACTCTTTCCCAAAAATGTGTATTTCCCTCCAGCACTAAAAAACTACTACTTACACAGTGGGAAGACAATGCTATTTTGATTCAAAGAACCAGGAAACATTGCCAATTCTGATAGACTAATAAATATGCAAGCAAGCAAGTCTGTTTTGTGGCACAGATTCATTGATTTTCCCTAGAGGATGATGTTATAAGATTGCTCGTTTGGCTCATGTTCCTAAATTACCAGCCTTTATATCAATGTTCAGTATGGAACATTCTTCAGTGGAAATATATTTAAATCATTTTAAGAAACATTGTGGCATTATATCAAAGTATATAGCTTTTGTGGTTAGCAGACCTAGAGTAGTGCCTAAAAGTATCAGAATAGAATCTGGGAGACCCTGGGTCAAACACCCACTCTGCCACACGGTTGTTGGGTTATCTTCACCCAGTCTCACTCTCCCAGCATAACCTACCTTGCAGGGTTGCTGTGAGAAAAATAATAAAGGCAGAGGGAAATTCTGTTAATTTCTTTGGGTCTCCACTGGGAACAAAATTAGTGAATAAACAAATATATTCAGCGGATCACCATTCAAGCTAAGAGTGGCAGCCTCTAATCTGATTCCCTATTTCTTCTCAACATTTCTTCTCTTCTCTCAGAGCACTTTCAGCCTCAGCTACCTCACAGGGTACCTGCTGTGGGGAGAAGAAGGGTAGGAGATTGTAGAGTTGTTCTAGTAGTAAAAATCAGGGTAAAAAATCCCCAGCTCTTCTTCTAGGTATAGGTTAGACACTTGCTAGTTGCAGACAGGAATCACAAATAAAGGAAAGTCTTGTGCATAACCTCAAAATGAATGAACAATGATTCACATTGTATTTCCACTATAGGTGGTTCCATATCAACCACACAAACACAATTGCAGTTAATTTGCTAGCTGTGATATGAGCCAGCAGGCACAAAACATTCAGAATGTCTTGGTAAGATGAAACAAGAATGATACAGAAACAAAAACCTGCACTCAACAATGCTTGCATAGATAATGGTTCTAGTGAATTCTGGCCAATAAGTAAGGAGAAGAACAGTGATGACAGTTTACCGGAACAATGAGAATCAGAAAGTTATGTCCTCAGTAGAGTATGATTCATTTAGCATCTCTGACCCTGAATATCTTTACAAACTATCTGAAAGCTGTTACACAACGTTATGAGACATGCATGAAACAAACACTGTATTAAATAACGGAAACAGAAACATACCGTATTTGCCGGCGTATAAGACGACTGGGTGTATAAGACGACCCCCCAACATTTCCACTCAAAATATAGAGTTTGTTACATTACATTACAGTACTATGAGCCACTATGGGCAACTATGTCTATCCCAACTGAAGTGCATCCGGCGTATAGGACGACCCCCCCACTTGGAGGCATGTTTTTCAGTGGGGGAAAGTAGTCTTATACGCCAGCAAATACTGTAGTTCTCTCTGTACATACATTTCTAAGAGTGCACTAACACATTCAACCCAGCAGTGAGGTCCTGTTTATGGAGAAGTATTAATTCTGGTCTCTGAAACACCCGCACCTGCCTTCACAAGAATAATATCTTGAGAATGGGCAGCAGAAAGAGGCTTCTAACCTGGCCCACCTGTCACTTGGCCTTTTTTTCTTAGAATCCATGTTAATTTCTGTCCTTATGTTTCTACTGTGTAAGCTGCCTTGGCAGCAAACAGAAAGTCAGGGAATAAGCAGTAAAATAAATAAGAAGCCAGGCATTCACACATACAAATGTATATACAAATGGCCCTTTAAAAAAAATAATCCCTCTATCCCTCATAAATCCCTCAGGATCAGAAATGTCTCAGTGGTCCAAACTGTTCTCTCATTGCATATGTCCATTACATATATTAATATTGTTTGTTATTTGTAGCCCGCCTTTCTTACTGGCATCTATGGTGGACGACACAGAGTGAGTCATCAATAATCATCAATACAATCAATAAAATGGGACATTCAATTAACATTGGCCGACTTAACATAGAACCAACCACAAGTCTAAAACCATAACTAAAGCAGAGCCTGTGTTAAAATGACTCACTGAACAGTGTAAAAACCACACAATGGGATTCAGCCCACAGCAAACTACACACAGTAATACAGCCAATCCCCAATAATGTATCCAAGTAACTTTCTGAAGCTTTCTGTACAGTATTGCCCTACAGCCTGCACAGAAAAGACCTCCAGAATAATGCATAGTTATCAAAAAACACAGTTTATACAAAGAATTAAGGCATATAGAAGACATCTACCTTGAACAACTCTAAACATTTTAAGCTTTTGTAACATTCTTGTTGATACAATTCTCTACCGGCCTTGGGCACAGTTCTCACACTCCCAGGGACTGAGATAACAGTCCATCTGCACTACACTGGGAGAACAGGAAGGGGAAAAGAACAAGACTGATGACCTCTTCCAGCTGAGGTGTGAAGCACTCTGGGAGTTGTCAACTTGGCCCCAAAGGCAAGATCCAGATTAACCTGGGCCTAGGCACGCTTACAAACACTACTAAAAGAGTACCCTGGATGAATCCCACAGTAGGGAAGGATCCAGATTTTGACAAATCATGATGTATTTTAGATAAACTTTTTTAGATCCTATATAACAAAACTGCAAAAACAAAATGTGTTGCAGTTACCCCCTACAACTGATTATGTTTTAAATGACACCATGACTTTAAGCAGCTTAAAACCCACTTCTCAGCAAGTTTGATCAAAACCAACTTTACCTTTTCTGTGACTTGTTTCACAATGAATACAACAGTTGAGGGAAAACATGGAATACATACTTTAATTCTAGCCATTAGCAAAACAATTAAATTTTAGAGGAGTAACAAGAACTGAAAACAATAATTTAAGTGATTTTGCCAAGTGTCATCCTGGCTTCCTATAGCTGCATCACAGAATCTGTTAGTCATCCAAATAAGCCAAGATTTGGTGCAAGAGGGATGAACATAGAACTGGCCAAGTTGTAAAGCTGTGTCAAGAGAGCAATACTGCCTTCTAGAAAAACATACCTGAGTTTTGAAAGTTATTTTATTGACCCCTGGTTCCAGTATCATGTTGCTACATTTTAACACATGGGCACCATCTTCAAGAGTCAGCCCTGTGGATATTTCCAGAGAGGAACTGCTCTCCTGCCGTCGTAGCAACATGTGCACATTTTTGCAGATGATGCCTGTAGTGTTCAAAGAATTATCCGAGGGACTCCTTTCATACATTTCGTACAACTCCAGCATCGGCAAGCTACTCCGAGAGAGAGAGAAACCTACAACCTCATTTGGAAAGCTGATAATACCATTGGAAATCTTGTGTTTTGTGAGCCATTCAGCTGTCTTCCGGTAGCTATTTTTTTCAATGCTAAAATGTACATTGATGGCAATCTGATCAATGTTGACCATGATGGGCATTTGGTTTACCAATGTCAGTTCAATTGACAGTGTTCCACCCACATGGACCACAGCATTAGGAGGATCAAAATGTAAATTCTTCAACTGTGCGAAGGGATGCATGGACAATATCACTTTCTGACCTGCAATGAAGACAACATTGAATACTAAGTATTTCAACTTAACCAGAGTCATGCTTCCATCCACCAGTAGCCATAAAAGGAAGGTTAAGGACTTCTCTGAAGGAAAGGACTAATCAAGGTCAGAATATATACCTGGAAGAATCTAGATTTACCACACATGAACCAACCTTATACTGAGTCAGGCCACTCTTCATAGCTAGTTTTCCTGACCCTGGCTGGCACGGTTCTCCAGGGTCTTAGTGGTACTAATCTCCCCTTAACTGGCGGCTTACCCTGGTTCCTTCTGTAGGCAAAGTACATGCTCTATTACTGAGTCATGGACCCTCCCTTATTATATTACATTATATATTATATTATAACACAACAATAGTGACACTCCTATGCATGCCATGTCTTGCCTGCTGCAAAAGCTGGTACAGATAGTTGAGATTCTATAATATGCCTATTTGAGAGAGAGGAGAGCGATGAAGATGATCTGGGGCCAAGGGACCAAGCCCTATGAAGATAGGTTGAGGGACTTGGGAATGTTCAGCCTGGAGAAAGGAGGTTGAGAGGGGACATGATAGCCCTCTTTAAGTATTTGAAAGGTTGTCACTTGGAGGGCAGGATGCTGTTTCCGTTGGCTGCAGAGGAGAGGACACACAGTAATGGGTTTAAACTACAACGATATAGGCTAGATATCAGGAAAAAAAATTTCACAGTCCGAGTAGTTCAGCAGTGGAATAGGCTGCCTAAGGAGGTGGTGAGCTCCCTCTCACTGGCAGTCTTCAAGCAGAGGTTGGATACACACTTTTCTTGGATGCTTTAGGATGCTTAGGGCTGATCCTGCGTTGAGCAGGGGGTTGGACTAAATGGCCTGTATGGCCCCTTCCAACTCTAGGATTCTATGATTCGCCTCTTAATTACATTGCTTTTCCTTTCTATATTTATTTATTTATGGGATTTATAGCCAACCCTGTCTGTAGGAACTAAATTGTAATATGCAGATGTTTAATGTGCTGAGTACCCCAAAAATTAAAATTGTGCCAAGAAAAGCCCAGTTCTGTAACCAGCATAGTTTATGCAAAATATATTTGCATTATTCTTGTGTTTGCTTGCTATAGAGTGATAAGGGGCTTCACAAATCACCAACTCACCCCCAGTCAATGGAAAACATGTTCAACCCATTCCTTCAGCTCCAGCAAACACTGTCCACATGTTTTACTATCACAAAGGCTAGAAACTTGCTTGATAAAAAACTGAAAAAGAATCAGGGAGGTACAATTTGACAATGATTCATTAAGCTCTGCCTCTCTTCACAATTTCAGCCAGGATGCCATGCTACACTTCAAGTTCCTACAATCCCAACTCATCAAACAAAATGCCTGACAAAAGGATGGCAGGAAATTTTAATAACAAAACTACAAGCACATGTAGAAAGTTACTAATAAAACTGTGGTTGACACACCAGGGAACTCAAATCTTGCTGCAGAAGGCCATCCACTGAAAATGCTGATGTTTTACAAGTACTCTTTTTCAGAATTCTTACCTTTGCCATCTGAGGGCTGTTTGGCAAAATTTAAGATCTCTTGGCAAAAGTGTTTGCGCTCTTCTTCTGTCAAGTTACCATCAGCAGCTAGAAGGCTGCTTGTTTGGAGATAGCTGGCACAGAGTTGAGGCATAGCAAAAGAAATTGTGATGTATAGACAAAGTGAATATTCCATTTATAAATATGTAACTAAACCTTTTCCATCAACCTTTCATGAAATTTGCTTAATCTATTCATTTTGATTACTAGACTGATTTTATCCTGTGGGATTTAGATCAAAAGATGGGGCAAAAATTTTAATAAAATGAAAACAATTTATACTGCATCCAGCTGTACCAATTGGCAGACAACTTTCCAAAAACAGCATCAGTTAATATATTTAAAGCATTTAAATAGAAGAGAAAAGATACATCATCTCCTCCTCCTTACTGTTTTGTCAACTAATTTTGCCATTTCCCGAGTATTCACTGAACAAAAAGCAGCAGCAACCACCATAGCAACTGCCTTTAAGTAAATCAAGAGAAGTAACAGCAGGATCATGATCATCAGATATGGTGAGATCAGAATGAGCTTTGCCAACAATATTGATAATAGTTCATAACACTTGTAATATATTTCTGGTTGAAGATCTTTTTCTCCCAAGCATTGTTTCTAGTAATATTAACATATGAAGAGATGAATGATATATCATGGAAATGGACAGGATGAACAGTGGCAGATGGTGCCTCTTAAGGCAGGAAGAACAGTATGGGTCTGAGGAAAAATGCCCTGAGGGTGAAAACAGCAGAAAGGCAGGTTGGAGGGCCACACAGAAAGAGGTAGGGGGCGACATGCAGCCCATGGACCTCAGGTTGGGGGGTCTCAACTTTACAATATTTGCCAGGGAAGTCAGAGCAAAATAAATTAGTTGTGCTATTGGCAGGCATTACTGGGAAATAAGAATCGCCTCTTCCCCTATACAGCCAGAGAGCATTAAGATCAAGCAGCCAAAATCAGGGTCCTCAGCACCAAAAAGATAAAACTAGCCTCAATCGGGGCCAGATGGAATGATCCCCTTGAAGAGATCAGGGCCCTCTGAGATCTTAAACAATTCTGGACACTCCCTCTTGCTGGAAATGTTAGGCCTCTTCCCACTAAAATTTCAGCAATTCAGAGCAAGTCTGGGGCTTGGCTAAGGAAAGCTTTCCTCTGGTGTTTTCCTAAAGCAAGCCAATATAATACCCTAAGGCAAGTTAAAATTTGTAGTAGCTATTGTGGCCTGCTTCAGGAAAACATCAGAGGAAAACTTTCTTGACCCAGCAACACACTGAAGAGCTGTTCTGCAATGCTGCATTTTTAAAATATAAGCCATCATTTTATACCCATTTTACAGCAGTTTTGTTACTGCTGGTCCCCAAGGATTTAGAAAAAATCAAGTAGCTTGCAGAAACAGAAATTCAGGCCTCCTCAATCTAAAATCCAATGGCATCCCCAATTGTTTTCTTGCTTCTAGTATACTTAAATTTTCTGTGCATGCACAACTAATAAATATTTTTGGTCTGCTTCTTTAACTGAGCATTTTGGGCAGAGATCTCTGCCCCTCTTGGTGACCTTAGATGCTCACTTTGACCACACAGGTTTTATCAAAAATTCTCAGGTTTTAATGGACATAGACATGGGAGACATTCAGCATCTTCTGTTCAAATGTATTGGTTTCTCCTCTGCACCCTTTCCCTATAAAAATACATCCAAGCACCATATAATAAATCAACCCATAATTTTCTTCTTTTGAAGGATACTTTTCAATTTGGCCAAGTTGTTTCTGACATTCTGATAGTTGCTTCCGCGTGTGCGTAATAAGCAATGTCCACCCCTCAGCAAGGTAGGTTTTTAATGCTCCTTGAAGATACACTTCAGCCTTCTGGGGACTCCTCTTTTTCCTTCAGAAAAGTTAAAAAGGTGAGAAGACACCACAGCAATTTAATACTTAAATTGTCCCTGTTACAAATAAGTAACACTAACAAAACAGGTAAAGAGTGAACTAGTACTGCAAAACACAATGTACATGGGGCAAAATGTAGAATACCATGGAAAGCTTTTCAGTCCATAAACAGTTATACTGGCCATAAATGGAACTCCCAGAAAATCCTATATCCCCTGCATCACAGATTTCTTGTTATGCAAATTAATGTTTGCACTGCCTGTTATGCATTTCTAAACCAGAGAACCCCCCTTTCCTTGACTGAGATTCCATATCACTGCAAAAAGAAAGGAAAGCTAACTTGGAGGTTTAAAGCCAGTGGTCCCCAACCTTTTTATCACCGGGGACCGGTCAACGCTTAACAATGTTACTGAGGAGGAGCCGCGGCCCGGTACCGACTGATCCACGGACCGGTCCCGGTCCCCAGACTGGGGGTTGGGGACCACTGTTTTAAGCTATCAGTGTAGCTAATTAACTATTCTGAGCAAGTGTCTATTGCTGTAGCATGGAGAAGCTGAAAACTTAACCTAGTGATAATTATTTTCAAAACACATGCCTAAGTTGCCCTTTAGTCTTCTCAGAGATGCCCCTTTCAGAATATATATTTAAAGAACAAATCATAAACAATGTAAGTTTTAATTAGACTGAAAAGCCCTTTAAAAACTTTAGTTGTAAGTGGCATATAATTTAAAGATTTCTTTACATATAAAACTCTGCCAGATCCTTTCCAACAAGCTTGGCTGAGCGGATTCTTCCTATGTTTGTGTACATTTCAATGGTAGCATGGGAAAGATCCTATGTAAGAAAAAAGAAAAGGTTTTTAGGAAAAAATGTATTACAGTAGATCTTTGCTCCATAATCCAGGAGTGCAGTCTTCATACCAAGACCTACTACCCTCAAGAGGATCACAGACTCCCAACTACCAAGTCACGTTCCCCTATAGAGCTCCTAATGTATTTTATTTTCTTTGGAAAATAACTGGGTGCAAGAGCATATGCACAGCATCCTACCTCTGCACACATGCTAATAGGAGCAGCAGACAAGATCACTGAGCAGCAGAGAGGACTCCTTATAGTTCTGACCCTTCAATTGTACCTTACCATGGTACGTTTTCTGTGGCTCAGCTTGTTTTTCCTTTCCCTGTCTCTCTTAGCCTATTGCTCGTAGTCCTAGCCCTAAGTAATGATGCCGCTACTTTGCTCCTCTTCTTCCCAATCCATGCTTCCGATATTATTATTATTATTATTATTATTATTATTATTATTATTATTATTATTATTATTATTACAATTTATTGCCAGCAGTCTTGTGGCAGGTTACATAAAAATACCCCACAAAAAATAATTTTAAAAATCCTTAATCCCCCATTAAATCAAGTATCCCAGCAGAAAACTCTCCCCTTCCACTCAACCAACAATTTCCCTTCCCTGTGCCTCAGGGACAACTTATGTATGCTGACTACAGATGGTCTAATCTAGAGGGGCCCATCTGAACTCCCATGCCCTGACCTCAACCAAAGACTTAGCGGAAGAGCTCTGTTTTATAGGCCCTGTGGAACAGAGAAAGTTCCTGCAGGGCTCTCAACTCTTCTGGGAGCTCATTCCACCAGGTTGGGGCCAGGACAGAAAAAGCCCTGGCCCAGGCCAGGCAAACCTCCCAGGGGCCAGAAATGACCAGTAAGTTGGAACCCGCAGATCGTAACACTCTGTGGGGGGCATAAGGCAGCAGGCGCTCTGTCAGATATGTGGGTCCCGGACTAAAACTAAAACCTTGAACCAGATCCAGGCTGCAACCAGCTGGATATGAGCCTTCCAAAATGTTTCCATGAGGACTCTAGCAGCTGCATTTTGTACCAGCTACAATTTCTGGGTCAGGGACTAGCTAGTTACAGAAGTCAATTCCGGAGGTGACTATTACATGGATCACCATGACCAGGTGCTCTGGGATTACCATGACCTGGGATTACCATGTACCAGGTGCTCTGGTAAAACGCCTGGTGGGTTACACTCATGATCTGCACCTCCATAGAAAAGGAGGCATCAAGAATCACCCCCACATTCCTGGCAAGAGGCACAATGTTAAGTTGCATCCCAGCTGGGTTTGGTAGAACGCACTTCCTGATCTGCCTCCTTCCTCCCGAGCCATAGGACCTCCATCTTGGAGGGGTTGAGCTTCAAACAACTCTGCTCAAGCCCCCAGCTATGATTTCCTATCACATGCTTGCTGCTCCTGAATGGCTAAAGTCAACTACAACAGAGCACTTCATGTTTAACCAAAAAGGTATTCAAAAGCAAATGTTCCATCTTTTTTTTGTTAACATGCATATAAGAGGCCTATGTTTCATGTTTTGTCAATTAAATAATTTGTCATTATTAATTTACTTAACTTACTCCATCATACCTCAACACCTAAGGTGGCTTACATCATTCTCATCACTTCCATTTTATCTCACAACAGCTCTGTGAGACATTAGACTAAGTGTGACTAACTGAGGGTCACCCCGCAAGGTTCCATGGCAGAGTGGGGATTCCAGCTGAAGTCTCCCAGATCCTAGTCTGATGACACTCTAACCACTGTGCCACATTTGCTCTTAGTTGGACAAATATGTGAAAGTTTGATTTAAAATCAGGCAAGTGCTTTGTAAAACAGTCTTGAAAACTATGACTGAAAGGTGGGATACAAGTCATTTTAATAGACAAGTTCTTGACTTTTTCAGTTCATAAGTATATTGAATAATAAAGGTAAAGATATCCCCTGGGCAAGCACCAAGTCATGCCTGACCCTTGGGGTGACGCCCTCTAGCGTTTTCATGGCAGACTCAATACGGGGTGGTTTGCCAGTGCCTTCCCCAGTCATTACCGTTTACCCCCCAGCAAGCTGGGTACTCATTTTACCAACCTTGGAAGGATGGAAGGCTGAGTCGACCTTGAGCCGGCTGCTGGGATTGAACTCCCAACCTCATGGGCAGAGCTTTCAGACTGCATATCTGCTGCCTTACCACTCTGTGCCACAAGAGGCTCATATATTGAATGCCGCAAGCGAGCCGCAAGGGAGTGGTGGGATATAAATCTAATAATAACAATAACAATAACAATAATAATAAAAAAAGTTTAACAAATTCACATTTCTGGGAAGAAAAACACAAAACTAACCAACACAAATTGTTATCATTGCCTCTCTCTTTTTGTGTCTAGCCACTATTGAAATTTAGAGATAATGTAACCTGTGTTTGATGTTTTTCTGTAAATAATTTTTAAAAGCTAAAAAAACAAAACGAGTACTATTCGCACAATTCAATTAGCACTGAAATAATGCTGCAGATATTTAGCTGGTTTATTCATATCCATTTCCAAAATGTTGTTTGTTTTATTCAATATATATTGAAAGTAATTCACATATTCAGTAATTTTGCATTTCTTAAAACATTCCAGAATATGTCTAGTATGCTGAAAGTGTTGTCATCAATTCAACAAATATATTCTCACTGCTATACCTGTCTCCTATTTAGTTTGTATACATAGAATATTCATAAGGCATACTTACTAAATAGTGCTTTTCAAAAGCTTCTACAGATGATAAGGCCTCTTTCAGTTTTTTATAAGGAGACTGCGCTGTATTGGCTTCAAAAATAAAACAGGATATGCTATAAGAGACTACAGCTTGTAAAGGCAACATACATTTGACCAAGCAAATACCACTGGTTTTACTGCAGTAGTTTAAGAGGTATCTTGCATTAAATTACATGGGAAACAGGAGTATGCCAATTTCCAAAAAGGTAACAAACATGACCTTATTAATTGTGTTGGTCTGAAGTAGCACAACAAAATCAGAGTCCAGTAGCACCTTTAAGACCAACGAAGATTTATTCAAGGCGTGAGCTTTCGAATGCAAGCACTCTTCGTCAGACTAAGAAGTGACCATCATAACAGTAGTATTCCTACTGTTATGATGGTCAGTTCTTAGTCTGACAGAGTGCTTGCCCTCGAAAACTCACACCTTGAATAAATCTTCGTTGGTCTTAAAGGTGCTACTGGACTCTGATTTTATTGACCTTATTAATTGTACTTGTTTCAACAAAACTTTGTTAGGGCATAATATAAAGATCTATACTGGAAATGAGATATGCTAGCGACAGCTCTAAGTTCTCTCCATCTCACGGAATGTGCAATGGCAATGGAACGGCGGAAATATCAATCACTTATTTGTACTAAGTTTGCAGTAGGAAATTATCTTTTAACTCCTATATTTTAGCTTTGAGAAAGACAACCTCGGACTGTTCTTTACATGCCTCATGTATAACACAGCTCTCTCTCAACACGAAGCTTACTGAGAAACATTTAAATCATTTGGTAAAAACTGCCAGAGGTACCTGTTTCAGGGCGCTCAGTTCCAAGCCCTGCTAGAAGATCAACTGTTCTGTTCAGATCTTCTGAATCGGGCCCATTTTCTGACACAAGTCCACACAGGTAACCCAGAGATTTTAGCTGTAAACACAGATCACATGAAATTGCATTTCATAACAAACAGCTGCATTCAAATATCAGAGGACAGTTCACAACAAGCATGAACCTGGCTCATTGTCATGCTTGCAAACTTCATCCGGTGTAACTGCAGAGTTCACACCTGCCCTTTCTGAGCAACCCCCAGCAACTTAAGCCACTTCAGTTTGGGAATCCCTCAGGAACAGTGATAGATGCAGCCAGGAACAACAATGATCAGGAAAATCACACAAGTGAACAAGCTTGTGAAGACAGGAGGAGTAATTTTGCTGCCACCACCCCTTTTGGGGCAGCTCTTCATGCAGTTTTCCATGATATTCCTGCTGGCCTCCCAATCCTTGCATGCAATGAGCTGCAATGGTACAGCAGAAAGCAGCCCTTCTGTGAACCTGTTCTATATGCAAAAGTACTGGGTCCAACCCCTGGAAATTAATTTTAACTCAATCCTTTAATCACTATAACCAAAATCCTGCAACATTTCTCAGAACATCTCTACCAAAACTTTTTAACTGAATAGAAGTGCTGGGTCACACAACGATACATATGGTTCAGCGTGCTGTCTCCCAACAATAGCTAACCAGATGACACATCATGGCTTAAGAACATGGCACAATGGCAATGGAACCTCTTGGAGCAGGTTGCCCTTCAGAGCTCACTATAGTTTCACTTTAACAGGGCAAGACTTACCCAGATTAATTCAGTTATTTCTACTACTTTTTTTTTTTTACAAAATAGATAAGCAATTACTATGTATTTATCTTTATGCATTTGTTTTAGTTCTTGCTACTGATGAAGCTATCAAAACTTGCCAGTTACTGGAGACTTGTTTGGCATTTAGTTTTCATAGAATCATGGAGTTGGAAGGGACCTCATGGGTCATCTAGTCCAACCCTTGCACTATGCAGGACACTCACATCCCAATCGCTCATCTACTGTAACCTGCCATCCCTTTGCCTTCACAGAATCAGCCTCTCCGTCAGATGGCTATCCAGCCTCTGTTTAAACATTTCCAAAGATGGAGAACCCACCACCACCCGAGGAAGCCTGTTCCACTGAGAAACCGCTCTAACTGTCAGGAACTTCTGGATGTTTAGATGGAATTTCTTTTGAATTAATTTCATCCCATTGGTTCTGGTCTGTCCCTCTGGGGCAAGAGAGAACAATTCTGCTCCATCCTCCATATGGCACCCTTTTAAATACTTGAAGTTTTATTTAGTTATATTAAATATATATGGAAATGTTGAAATCTTTATGAACTGTGTTATTTGTTAAAGTTTGAATTTCATTTGCATTGTATAACTACTATACCTTGGTAAGATTTCATGAGGACTTAACTACACAGTAAGTTGTTTCCAGGTCTGCCTCAGGTGTGCTGGAAGGTTCTGCATCCAGAGCTCCCAGTGAACCCTGAAATGTAATTCTCAGGCCCACAGGGGCCTGATTTCCAACTGCAGCAGGTTGAGAGAGGGGTCTTAAGCCCCCATTTCCCTGTACTGTTTCAAGTCTGACAGGACCCAGGGAAGACCTAAAAGAAAGCTTAATATGTGCTTCACACTATTAACTCCCTCTCAGTATGTTCTAAATCCAGTTATGAAACCTGTCAATTAGAGTGAATTAATGAATGAGTTCCCAGAACAGCTGTCTCCCCCTTCTTTCTGCAATCTACTGAAAAGCTGATTGTGAAGGTCAGGGGACTCCTATGAACCGAGTGCATGTAGTATAAGAGCCTGAAGCTCAAGGGATTAGAGGAAGCATTCTCAACCAGGGTTTCATGAAACCCTGGGGTTTCTCGAGTGCCCTGGAAGAGTTTCCTGAATAGGTGGGAATTGATTTAACATATTTTTTAATTTGCTAAACATTTAAGGGTGATATGACCATATATGGTCATTTCAAAGCTGCTCTTCCTCCCAAAATGGCCAGTGGTGGGCTTGAAGAGGACGGGAAGCAGAGGGGCCCTGGGTGGGCATGTACAAAACTATGTTTCCTAATCATATTTGGCATGATCATGCCCCTTCTGGGGCTTCTCAAAGCCTGAAGAATATTTCAGGAGTTTCTCAGAGATAAAAAGGTTGAGAAAGTCCAGACTAGAGGAAGAAGTCAGTTCTCCTTCCCGATTTGCATGAACTCCCCCTTCAATGCAACAATGAAGGAAGGAGTACATTTCTATCAACTCCTCATTCCTCACTGTACACTGTTCACAGACCTACAAGTCTAGAGAAGCAGCTTTTAGGGTGATGCAGAAAGAAAGACTCAGTCTATTCACAGTTCACTGGATCCTACCCGGAGTCTCTTCCAACTATTTCTATTTTAAAAAATAACCTACAAAAGTATAGAACACCTTAATCCTGGTGTCCAAGAACGAGCCGTCCACAGCCGCTGAAGGAGGTGGCCAAAGGTGTGTGTGGAGGCTGAGAGGAGCAGGTGGCCCCTAGCCAGCTGCTATGGCCTCATGCTACTGCCGTCAGCTGCACCCCGCCACCACCTATGCAGTGGTCACGAGGCCGCCAGCAGCCCACCCAAGGACTGCCAGCCCCAGGGCTGCCGCCCGCTCCCTACACTGCATTCCAGAGGGAAGGTAAGGGCAGGCATGTGAGCCCGCTCCACACTTTGCCTTCCCGGCCCTTCCTCCCTCTGCGTCTCCCCCAAATGATCCCCTGCTAGCGCCCGCTGCACTGAAGCACGCAGAAGGCTTTTTTCCTAGTTAAGACTATAATTTATATTTGTATTTATTTATTCTATATTTCTATACCCCCCGCTCCTAGCACAGTTGACTTGTGGCTGTTCACAATAAAACATACACATCAATATTTAAAACATCATACTACCCTAAAACAACCCTCGAAATATATAGCTATTAAAATGGAGGTTAAAATATATGAACTCCTCCCCCAATACCTCAAGCAGTTGGAATCTGTGGTACGAAATTTAACAACTGCCGATGAAACCAGGGGGAAAATCGCTCAATGGTTTCGGACATGGCATAATACTTAGTCATGGAACCTGGGGGGGGGGGACCCCTTCTCATAACCCTGGAACCTATACCCAGCCTCAACTAAGTGTCTGACAGAAGAGCTCCATCTTGCAGGCCCTGCAGAACCCAGAAAGTTCGATCAAGGCCTGCAGCTCTTCTAGGAGCTCATTCCACCAGGTAGGGGCCAGGACCAAAAAAAGCATTGACCCTGGTCAAGGCCGGGCACACTTCCCAGTGTCCCAGGACCATCAGCAGATTCATAACCACAGAGTGACGTGCCCTTAGGGGGCATGAGGAGGTAAGCAGTCCCACAGGTAGGTAGGACCCAAGCCGCGAATAGCCTTAAAGGTCAGAACCAATACCTTGAACTTGATCTGGAAGCATACTGGACACCAATGCAGCTGTCTCGGCAATAGCTGGGCATGGGCCCTCCAAGATGACTTAGTGAGGACCCGTGTATCTGCATTCTGTACCAGCTGCAATTTTCGGGTCAAAGAGAAGGGTAGGCCTGTGTACAGCAAGTTACAGAAGTCTAATCTGGAAGTGACCGTTGCATGGATCACTGTGGCCAGGCGTTCTGAGGACAGGTAGGGCGCTAGTAGTAATGCCTGGCGCAGATGAAAGAATGCCGTCTGGGCTACCTTTGTGACCTGAACCGCCATAGATAGTGAGGCAACAAAAATCACCCCCAAAATTCCTGGCCAATGGTGCAGATGTCAATTGCATTCTATCCCAGCTGTGGAGTCACGCTTCCTGATCCTGCCCCCGTCTCCTCAGCCACAGGACCTCCATTTCGGAGGTGTGAGTTTCTGGCGACTCTTCCTGATCCATCCAGCCACTGTTTCCAAACTAATGGCAAATGTATCTGGGGGGAGAGATCTGGTATACTGATGACACCCCAACCCATAACCCCAGACAAACTGGGCTAGAAGACACAATAGATGTTAAAGAGTGTAGGGAAGAGTATTGCCACCTGCAGCACCCCACACAGGAGTACAAATGGGTTGGACCATTCCTCCCCTATTGCAAATCTCTGTGACCTGTTCTTAAGGAGGTCAGCTATTTCAAGGCTGTTCCCCCCTTTTTGTGGTGCCATCTGGGTGTGACATACCATCTAGTCATCATTTTTATACATACATACACTTTCTCAAAAGGAATATGAGAAACTGTTATGATTCTGTGTGCTCCAACTCAGTGGTCCCCAACCTTTCTGAGGTTGGGGACCGGCAGGGCATCGGGGCGCGGCCCGCGGCCCGCGCGGGCCACGCCCACGCATCGGCCGCGGCTGCGCATCAGGCCGCACTCGCGGGCCACGCCCGCGGGCCGCGCTCACGCATCGGGCCGCACCCGCATGGGCGCAGCCGGCCCTGATTCCCTCTCCCCGCCCTCCCGCAGTAAGAAGCTTCCCGGGCCGCAAGCTTGCGGCCTGGGAAGTTTTTTACTGCGAGGGGGGGGGGAGAGGGCGCCGCGGCCCTGCGCCATGGCCTTCGCGGCCCGGCACCGGGCCGCGGCCCGCAGGTTGGGGACCACTGCTCCAACTGATCTTGCCCCCAACCCCATCTAATAATTCAGCTGTTCATTATTTCTCACTTCAATAGTCTTTCATACAAGTTACATTCACTTTAATATGGGTATACATTCTTTGATACAAGTTACATCATTTATCGTTTCAAAGTCAGATAGCTTAACTAGAAATACACAAATGCATATGCCCTGTTATTACAGTGTTGTCCTAAACCTGCATTTTCAATCTCTATCTCCCCTTGCAGAACACCTGTATCATACTGCATAGAGCAACTTCTAGATTAAAGGATCTTTCATCAAGTACTATAGAACACTCTCATCAATAGCCCAGTTAGATTCAAGTCCAGTAGGGTCTTAGAGACGCACAAGATTTTCAGCTTTGCCAGATTGTGACCCAGTCACCAATAGCCTAGTAATACTGCTTACCTTTTCAGTGGCATAGCTCCATAAACCAACTGTGTGGGAAACATTGGCATCAATCTGAGATCGATCACAGCAGCCTTCTATTCTTTGCAGAACCTCCAAGCAACTTAAGAATACCCAACAATCCAAAGCACCAGGAGGAACAGAAACCTTAAGACCAAACAGTAAAAGACTCTGCTCAGACATGAAATTTATTTTATTTTATATTTATTTTTCTATTTGTACCTTGCCTCTCCCCGCATTCTAACAGAACACAGTTTGTCAAAGAAACCTGTAACATTTTTTTAAAGTTTGCAATTCTTATCATTTGGAAGAATTTTAATTCATAACACTGCTACATTTTAAAGATGCACTATCAGGATATACTATGGTTATTAAAAATGATATAAATAACTCTGCAAAAACTGAATTGGAAATAGAAAACAGCTGGGAATAAGTTAATTGTTTTCAAAAGACCAAAGTCTCTAAAAAGATTAAACACCACCCAAAGAGCAAGAAGCCACTGACACAGAGCAAATATCTAAGCTGGAAAATAAAGGCACTAAACCGAAGGCAGGCTGTCAAAAATCTATAAAGAGACTTTAACAAGGAAGATCTTGGCAAGCCAGAAGTGGGATATAAAATGTACATGTACCAGTGAGATGGGGAGTCTACGAAAATAAATATCTGGAAATATGTATTAGACAAGGGGAAGAAAGAGCAAACGCCCAGCTTTTTATAGTTTTGACAAGACAAAAATTGTTGCAGTAAATATTAGAAGAGACTTAAAATATCCTTCTTAAAGCCTACTCTGAGGGATTTAGAACTAACTATGAAGTACTAAGACTAAGTCAATACACAGAAATCCTTGCAGCCACACATTGTATATTTCTACGTAGTAGAAATACTGCTGTAGATGATTTGTATTAATTGTCTAAAGCTTTCATGACCAGAGTCAGCTGGTTTTTAAGGGTTTTCCAGGCTATCTGGCTGTGGTCTAGTAATTTTAGTCCCTAACATTAAACAAGACACAGTTACTGGCTAAACGTCAGGGACTAAAATTATAGCAAAAAAGTGTAAGCCATCCTAGGAATTATGTACTGAGATGATGGAATAACCTATATACTCACATATAAGCCTAGTTTTTCAGCACCTTTTTCACACTGAAAAAGCCCTCCTCAGCTTATAAGCGAGTATGTACACTAATTGAAATAAAAGCCTGCCCCAGCCAGCCAAGTGCTGCTCTGACAGCTTGGTTTGACTGAGGGACTCTGATCTTTTTTTCCCTTTTGCCTTCACTTCTTCCTCTTCTTAATAACTTCTTCCAAACTATTATTTTGGTTTCTGTGGGTAAAAAGTGGGGTACAAAATCCAGCAGCTATTCATCATCTTGACTTTTCTGTATTTGTTGGGGGGGGGGAGAGGCTGGATGGGAAAGCCTGTGATGATGGAGCAATCCAAACCATAAACTGAATTTTCCTGGTCCATGCCTATTCCTGTTTAAGAATCGTAGAATCATAGAGTTGGAAGGTAGCTCATGGGTCAATCTAGTCTAACCCCTGCACTATGCAGGACACTCAAAACCCTATCGCTCATCCACTGTAACCTGGCACCCCCTTGACCCTTCACAGAATCAGTCTCTCCGTCAGATGGCTATCCAGCCTCTGTTTAAACATTTCCAAAGATGGAGAACCCACTGCCTCCCAAGGAAGCCTGTTTCCACTGAGAAACCGCTCTAACTGTCAGGAACTTCTTCTGGATGTTTAGATGGAATTTCTTTTGAATTAATTTTATCCCATTGGTTCTGGTTTGTCCCTCTGGGGTAAGAGAGAACAATTCTGCTACATCCTCTCTATGGCAGCCTTTTAAATACTTGAAGATGGTTATCAGATCCCCTCTCAGTCATCTCACCTCCAGGCTAAACAGACCAAGTTTCTCCAACCTTTCCTTATATGTCTTGGTCTCCAAACCCCTCACAATCTTTGCTGCCCTCCGCTGGACACAGTCCAGTTTGTCTACATCCCTCTTCAACTATGGTGCCCAAAACTGAACACAGTACTCCAAGTGAGGCCGAACCAAATAGTTTAATGTCTTTAATTCCAAGCCACCAGAATCCTTTTTGCAAAAGGAAAAGTCATTGTGATCCAGAGGAGTGTCTAAAACATTTCAGAAATGTCCCCCCCCCCCACAACTGCATTCTGAATTTAACCTGTGATTGGGATCAATAATCTCCAAAAAATTGATCTGGTTATTTTGTAAAATTGTATATGCAACCATGCTACAATCATAAAGAGCATCTCATTATGTCACTGTTTAGAGAGGCAACTGATTGCAGAACACAACTGGGTGACAACTGAAATGGTATGCTGAGAAATTAATTTCCTTGCCACACTATCCTATATTATTATACATATATGGACACTTAGCTGCTACAGAAAGAACATAGCATATTAACTACTTTTGTGTACCCTTTGGCTTATACATTTTACAGTACACTTTACAAAACTATTTCCTTCTAACCAGATATTTCAAACTTTCACATAATTAACTAATAAAACATTGTCCAAATGACATTCACCCTAAACAATTTTGATAATCCAAAGAAAGTGATAAATGGAAGGAATCTTAAGAGTTAGTCACTTTTCAAATTAAAGTTACATTGTAACTGATTAAAGTTACATTGACTTACTTCAAGGAGCTTTAGCTCTTGCACACAGTTATGGAGGAGTTCTAGTGCTCGCTGAGATACTTCCCATGGCCTCTGAAGGAAGAGGAGTAATGTGCACTGGCGAGAAAATAAGTAACTACGCAAATCTAATAGAGTGGCTTCCTGGTTCTGAATCAGTTCTCTTTTCTCCATGTCTATTGGTTTGCGGAGTATGAGCCCATTCCAACTTCGCACTGGCTGGCAGAAAAATGTCAGCCAATTTGCCCCATCTGAGTAAAGCAAGCAACAATTAAAATAGGCTATGTCACATGGTTTCTACTCAATTCAATACGGTTTTAAGGCTTCTGCTGAATTCACATTGTTGGATCATTCTTTTTAATTTTGCAAAAGAAAAACAGCAGTGTCACTTGCTGATTTAAGGACTTACCACCAGCACCAAAGTTGACAACGTATTGGGAGAACAGCGCATCTAGTTCATCATACTGCACCAGGGCATCCTCAAATTGCTGCAGCATTTCAAAGACAAAGGCCAACTCTTCCTTTTAACATCCAAGGAAAAGCATGTGTTAATATGAACTGCCAGGTTTGGGGAACAAAACCTTTAATCAGTTTAAAAACCTCTAACAAATGTGTATTTGATCAGCCTTATACCCATCCATCCTTTCTCATTTGGAAATCAACAGCAATGTTTCAGAAAAAAGCCTGAAAAGTCTTATACAAAACTGATACTTCCTAATGTATGTAAATTCCATGTCTATAAAGGATTCTGACAAATACCTGACTTTGCTCCAGAGTGTTTATTTAGATAAATCAAGTATTAGAACCTAAACTGGCATTGATATTAGTGAAAGCACTGCTTTACACTAGCTGCTCAGTAAACCAACTACAGACTTTAGACAGAGAAAGTAATGTCATTTTTCCATGTAATGCCCACTACTTCACCATACCTGGACCATAAAGTATTCACAAAAGCTCCATCCTGGTTCTGTTCTCTTCTCTCTCAACGTTCTCATGTCATCCTCAAATTTGCCCAAGTTTTTGGTAAATGACATGAGAAGCAGTGTCCTGAGTTTTGTCAGGAAGGCATTCCAGGACTCCTGAGAGCGGGAAGAATCCTTCAGGGGGTCAGACAACACTACACATCTGCAAAGAGATTAGTATTTTGGTCAGGCATACTGAAATCAAACAGGAAGTTACCACTATGCTCAGAAAGCAAAAAGAAGAAGAAGAAGAGTTGGTTCTTATATGCCGCTTTTCTCTACCCAAAGGAGGCTCAAAGCGGCTTACAGTCGCCTTCCCATTCCTCTCCCCACAACAGACACCCTGTGGGGTGGGTGAGGCTGAGAGAGCCCTGATATCACTGCCCGGTCAGAACAGTTTTATCAGTGCCGTGGCGAGCCCAAGGTCACCCAGCTGGTTGCATGTGGGGGAGCGCAGAATCGAACCTGGCATGCCAGATTAGAAGTCCACACTCCTAACCACTACACCAAACTGGCTACACCAAAAAGGCAGGTGTCGAAGTATTAACTCTTCCTCCTACATAAGGTACGGTCAAACTCAACCTCTTCTGGAAGGGAAAACCTTCCACATAGCTACAGTGTAACACTTACTAAAGACAAAAACCTTCAAATGACACCTCCACATGGGGTAAGAAGACATTAAAATTGGAACAGAAGAGACTCCAAGATCACTAACTGAAATATCAGTTCAACAAAATTTTCTTTGAGACTCTTCAGTACTAAGAGGCCGTAGACAACAATTCCATGTATAGCAAGAGGATTAAGAAGGGATGCTGTCTACCAAAATACCTGTAGCAGAAGGATAGGAAAACCAGTTTCAACCACTTCACACTAGGTATATATTAACACCCTTTTAAGGACATATAGAATGGAACCCTAATTCAGAACCAACTAGAAATCCGTCTGTGGTAATCCTAAGAAGAGGTAACCTTACAAAAATATAATCTCTAAAAACCTGACACAATTCCACAGATCTTATTGTTGAAAGACTAGGAGGAGGCCACACTGCCCACTGAATGCCCACTGAAGCTGCCTCCTATATCAGGAACTGCTGCTCAATCACCATGTACAACAGTAGTCATACAGGATTTGGTTGAAGCATTTGCCCCAGAAAGAACACCTAGTTAATGGGTTAATGTCTTGTGACCCATCAGTTTAAGAACTACATGACAAGACCTACTGAACCAGAATGGAAATGCCATCTTAATATGCACTGCATTACAGTTAAAGGAGAAAAAGGAGGAGAGGCACCAAGCCACTCAACTGACAATCTGGTTGACAAAACAACTACTATCTATATCTGTTCTTAGGAATTAGGAAAAACTCTAGTTGGTTTAACACTAACAGACTGATACTATGCTTGCACTTCTCTGTACTGCAGAGGCCTTGAGCACCAAGTCCTTGACAGTATACACCTATATTAGTTGTAAACTGCATGGTTTCCTTTGAGAAGGTTAGGCTTCTTGAGTCACCATGTCTTGCTGTGTCTCAGTATTGGGGAGATTCCATATCTCCAAATAACATTTTGTTGAGGTATCATACTAGAATAGTAATAGCCACAACAGTAGTGTTCTTGCACAGGAGAAGCAAAGCCACATGATACAGTCCTAAACTGAAAGTGTTTCTGTTGGTGGGAGAACCTGAGGAATTTCTGATGAGATGTTATGATCAGATTGTGAAGGTCTTCTCTGAGCTCCAACTACAACACTGCCACTTTGCTGTCTCCATTCAAGTTCTTCATTATCTTATTAATCTATTTATTTAAGATCTAGGACTAGGATTGTTCACCAGTCCTCACAGTGAGACTGTAACGAATACAGAATACACTCCTGAGAATCTTTCTTACAACTGTGCAAAAGTTGTTATTTGTGAAAATAGGTTTGGTTGATAGCACCCAGCACCCACTGAAGCCTGACATGCTGAGATGATGGGGGGGGGGGGGTCAGATATCTGTCACCTGAGCAGTGAAAGAACTCTATGGAATAATCCATGGCTATAGTTTCCCACCATCACTAGATCAAGGATGTGTCCAGCCAAGTGTGTTGAATACATCTGCAGCTGCCCTGAGCAATCATATTAATTTCTACCTACACAGGCACCCTTCTAAAAATATGATGGGTTGAGAATATGAGAGACTGGGCTTAGTCTGTATCAGCTGAGGTCTGTATCAGAAATATGCTGAAATCATTCCTGAACCTCCAGAGTACTTTTATGAAGCAATAAGCACTATCAAATACATTTAATAGTACCAGAAACTTACTTATCACTCTACTTAAAACAAAAATCATTTCTTATTTTATCTACTATAGAGTTCAGGGAAGGATACTGTTTCTGAAGACTACTATAGCTTACTTGACAACAAGCACTTATCAAATACATTTAACAGTACCAGAAACTTACCTATCGCTCTGCTTGTTACAAAAGTCATTTCTTATTTTATCTACTATAGATGTTCGGGGAAGGATATTGGTTTTGTTTTTTTTCTTGGCATCACATTCTACCACCACGATTAACCAATCCATAGAACTATGAACTTTTAAAACATTCTGCCACTTGGTGATGTCATCTTTTACTGTTGCTTTGTATACTTCTGTGTCCTAAAGGAACAAACCAAAAGATCTGACTAGCTGAACAAATTTGAAATGCTTAATCACCAAAGAAAAAATTCCACATTCATGCCACTAAATTAGTATAGTGATATTTCTATTTGGCAGAGATCATTTGATTTTTAATGGAAATAATTGCCTAATGCAAGTACAACAAACAGGAGTAAAGTTTATTTTGATGCCTGACATAAAGAACATCCCTTACCTCCAAGTTTAATGTCTTGCCCTAGAATACAGTCTTAATAAGATGCAATTCCAGATTACCTTCATCCATGGACAATGTTTGTGTTAATGTTTGGAACACAGACCGGTACTTACACAACATTCTGTCCAATAAATATGAAGAAAGGGAAATGTTAGAAGAGCTTTGTTTCCTTCTTTAGGCAGTAGTTCTTCTTTAAATTGCACAAAATTAGATTCTAGATGAATCATCTTTGGGGCACGGCCATAAGACCTGTATAGTATACAAAACAAAGCCAAAATATGTACCAATGGACTCAAGAACAAGCATTTATAATAAAGTATGATGATAGCAAGGAAACTGTCTGAAAATCTAAATGTAAAGGCATCATGTGCCAATACTTTATCCTAACTTCATATTTACAAAAAAATAATTTGGATTTCTTTACATTCTACCAAATTTAGGAACTATCGCAAAAATATTTTGGTTTTCTTTTGAGACATTCTTACTTTTTACTGTCGCTACTATCACGTAGATCACTTGTGCATCAAGAGGCAGATGTTGCAAACATAAGCTAAAGACACTTAAGCCTGAAATTCATTTCTTGTTCCGTTTACCACCTTTAGGTAAAGTAACTAAAAGCAGCCCACAGCCACATATTATTTCAAAGCCCTAAATATGTAATTTCTCTTAGTTTCAAAACATACTGCAGCTCTTGGCAAGAAACTGTTAGAGGATGCCAGAATGTCATACTACTTTTACTTTAAAAAGTATCCAGGGCTGGTCAGAATAGCATCTAAGTAATAAACAATAAATATTAAAATGCCAACAGCACAATCCTAAGTAGTATTACAACTTTCAGTGACTTCAGTCCTGCATAGGATTGTACTTGAAGAGTGGTAAGAAAGTAATAAAAAATGGTACATGCTTAGAAGTAGGCTGAAGCATTATTTAAAAGCAATAAGATCATTGTAAACGTATGAAATTCACAGAAGTACCCAATGTGCTAATTCCATGTTGTTAACATCTTGTCTAACCTATGTTTTAAAAGTAGTATTTCTGTTACCTTCTCCATTCCATGGGCTCTCTTGGGAGCTGCTGAGAAAGAGTAGGATACAAAGAACTGAAGAGATTCTGATCTCCAGCACCTAAAAGAAGAGAATATAACAATCTGAACACTGTTCTTGTCAAAAGCACAAATTATCAAAATTAGTTCTAGTGCCTAAATCTAGTTGATCCACCATAGCCACAAGATAAAAATCTGGAGATAACTGTCACACTGTTTATACAATTAAATGGAAGAACACAAGCTGAATTACTAACAGCAACCAAATATCCCCCCTTAGACTCACTGTTATTTCTATTATGATGTGGCCATTCTTAACAAAGCAGGAGCGATTTCTAGATATCCAATTACCTAACTTGTTCTCCTGTCACTTGGGGATGCTGTATGGTCCTCCTTCCCCCTAGCCTTACACTGAACTCTCAAGCAAGCAGAGGCTGACTTTTCACTTTTTAAAAGGAACAACTGCTGCAAATTGGCATGTGGCAACCACATTATATTAATTCTGTCTCTCCTCCAAATTATTACTGTATAGTGTTGGGTTAATGTGACAGGCTAGTTCCC
Source organism: Paroedura picta (assembly GCF_049243985.1). Taxonomy (NCBI): domain Eukaryota; kingdom Metazoa; phylum Chordata; class Lepidosauria; order Squamata; family Gekkonidae; genus Paroedura; species Paroedura picta. The sequence goes on along the minus strand of NC_135374.1, from coordinate 64,173,731 downwards.
GTTTTTCTCTGCTCAGCTACTGGCTGTCTTTGATGAGACCGTATTGCTACAGGAGTAAAAATGAACACAAGTACAGACTTAATATGGTAAAACACTTTACCCAATCAACAGCAGAGTGTCTTATTAAACAGCAGGATTTTCTGATCACATTAACTGGCTGCACTAAAGGAATTCTTCAATTTTGAGCATGCCTGCCATTGAGACTGTGATAGCTTTTCCTTATGTTAAAATCTAAGACTAAAATTTGCAGTACATGGACAAGACTGTAACATTACATCACTAAAATATATGGCAGAAAATGACCAGTTCTGTACTTTTCTTAGTAACAACTCTCCTTTCAATGAGGTTCTGTAGTGTTCTTTAAACTATGACAATTTAAGTAACTGTGATTCAGAGAAAATGGATGCTGAATAGAAAAACTGTCTCGTTTAAGCTATTATTTCCCATCAGACTACAGGCGTACAAAAAAAAAAAAGCACAAGCAATGGAACATTCCATCAAGAGCAGGAACTTGCTTTTTCCTGCAGCCTCTGCAATTATCAAGCTCTAACAGTTGCCAACATATTCCTAGCAATTCTCCAAGTAACCTAGAAATGGGTACATTTCAAGGGTTCTGCCAAAAGGGCATGCGCATTCAGTAGGAATATAAGCATTTGCTCTGGCACTCCTATGACTAGGAAGTACATTCTCCTGCTTAATTGAGCACTGGGATGATACTTCATCTGTCCTTAAAAGAAACTGGCAAATACCATAGCAACTTTGTACTGATATTTTTCAGAGGACTTTTTCAGGAGGAGAACAAAACTGAGGGAAAAATAAGAATTTATCAAGTGAAAGAAGATTTAGAGCAGTGGTTTTGTTGTAATTATAATCTATGTATGTACACCACCCTGAGACGGTTTCGGGAGGGCAGTTTAGAAATGAAATAAAAAATAAATAATAAAAGAAAGACAGCAGATGGCTTTACAAAGTTATTTGAAAGGCTAGTACGTCGGGTTTGAAGCACTGGGCCTCTATTAATCACTGGCAGAGCAAAGTGAGAATTCTGATCTGGAGATGTTCTAACCCCAACAGCACCATGACTGAGAGAGCAGTCTTGCTGGACTGGCAGTGGTGCAAGTGCAAAAAGAAGAAAGCGGGGGCACCCAAACATAAGCACGAAGAATAAACTGCTTATTTATTCTATTTGCAGTGTACTGGCCAGGATTGAGGCAGCTGAGTCTAAGAAATTAATGTGGACAATAATACTACAAGAAGCTACAAGAAATAAATTAAAGACGCTATATGACATTAAATCTAAGAGTCGTAGCAAAAGGAAATCCCAATTAAATACTTTGACAAACCTGCAAACAATATCAGGTACAGTACGTTGAAGGACTGTACCTTGATTATTATCTAAAACAATGGTCCCCAACCTTTTTATCACCGGGGACCACTCAACGCCTTTTACTGAGGCCCGGTGTGAGGGGGGGTAGTTTACTCCTCTACTCTCAACCACTGCCCTAACGCTCTCTGATCGCTATGGTAATGTTTAAACATCCCTTCAGAATAAGATACAGACACGCCACAACAATGAACATAAGGAACATTTTATTTTCATGGAAATTTTAACTCATGACAATGACAAATCAATGTTTCTCTGCAACGAGATAGTCCCATCTGGGAGTGATGGGAGACAATGACACCCGAAGTGTGTTGTAAAGGGCCGGGGGGATGAAGTAAAGGTCCGGGGGGGGGGGGGAGAGAAGGCATCCTTCGGGGCCCACCTCCAATTAGTTGAAGGACCACGTGTGATCCGCGGCCCACAGGTTGGGGATCGCTAATCTAAAACACTGATATGGGTGTCCTAGGAAGGCACGGAGTACGAAGACTTTTGAGGAACTGCTTTGAAACCCCATGTGAGAAGAATGACTTTCTTTCTACCATATCATGAAAGGCAAAGATTGCTGCTAAATGGGCTTTAACAGATGATACTGATAAACCTGCATTCTTTAATGACAGCAGATATCCCAAAAACTAGTGACAGTTAGCAGGAGAGAACGCCTTGTCTTCCAACCAAAGTGTGAAATGTTTCTGTCTGTAAGAAGCACTGTTGAAGCACTGACAACTGACTCAGAGAAGGGTTGCCCCCAAGGCTCAGCAACCAGGCCGCCAAGAACAGGTTCTCCACCACTGGGTGGGAAGTGCCCTGTACATGCAATAGGCCTGGGACCTGAGGGAGATAGACACACTTTTCAAACTGTGTAGTAGGACCCAAAACCAAATCTGTCTCAGCCAGAAAAGGATGACTACAATATAGTGGGAGTTGTCTCTGACTAGTTTGGCCACTATTTTCCCTATCAAAGGAACAGGAGGAAAGGTGTAAAACAGGGGTAGTCAACCTGTGGTCCTCCAGATGTTCATTGACTACAATTCCCATGAGCCCCTGCCAGCGGTTGCTGGCAGGGGCTCATGGGAATTGTAGTCGATGAACATCTGGAGGAAACAGGTTGACTACCCCTGGTGTAAAATAAAGCCTGATTCCAAATTAGTTGAAAGTCATCCCCCAGAGAGAGTGAATCTAGACCCACTCTTGAACATAAAAGGGGGGGGTGGGCTTGGTGTTGAGGCTTGTGGCAAAGTGATCCACTATAGGGAGGCCCCACTGGGCAAAGATGATGAAGATGTAATCCCAACATTTGGACCATTCACTTGTGGGTTCCCCTAATCTGCTGAGTAAGTTTGCTTTGTTATTACCCAAACCAGCAATGTAGATGCCATAACACCTTGGTAATTTGCTATCCTAAAATTTAAGGATGACCTCCCCATCAGCTAAACTTGAATGTTAGCCTTCCCTATGCTTAGCCTGCATCTCCTCTGCTATTAATCAGGATGGGTAAAAAAGGACAACCCTCTTTCAGTACTCTGGGAATATTCTTGACTCAACAAGATGTGGCAGGAATGGAAGACAGTTTCCCCAACCTGATTTTGCTGTTTCTAGGATTTCCTATGGGAGCAGGAAGGTTATGATCCTTGGTGTGTCAGAGTAGAGCTGCCTCAGTATCTTGTCTTTGCATCTAGTATCCACGAAAGTGACCTGATGTCTGGAGACTGCCACCCAAACCATCTGGTTCTGTGTATATGCTGTCCATATGGATGTTTCACTTGGACACATCAGGTCCCACACTAATCTCCCACCATATTGTGAGGAGACAGTTCCAAAACTAGACCAGAACTAGCAAGAAACCTGCAGTCTTTTTCCTCCTTAGAACTATAAATGAACACAAGCATGAGATTCAATATATAACTGTATGCAGTCTTTCCATCAATGTTATGTTATGACTTCTCAGTTCCATTTGCAGTTCCAAAGGGTCTTGCCATTCTCTATAACACTGAGTGGGATAGTAGCATAAGTATTGGTGCCCTGGACCAGAAGGTGTCCATGGAGGTGGTGGGCCAGGAGACATAGTGATGTTTTCCAAGGGGGCATCACCTTGAGTGATTAGGCCACATACCAATGGAGAATGTGCTGGAGAGTGGACGCTAGGAAAAGGAGTGCAGCGCAGATAATAATGGTCTTTGGAACTGATGTAAAGATTACTGATGCAAATTTGTTGAACATTTGTAATTTGTAAAAAAAAAAAAAAAAAAAAAAGCAAAGGATGCATTTCTGATCTCAAAACTTGCCTTGAAAGCCCTTTAAGTTTCTCTATGTTTCCAGGATATAAATAAGCATTTAAAATTACACTCTGCATTTTGCAATTACTAATTCCTGGAGGGGCTAAAAGAAACAGTGGTTCTCAAAAAAACCTTCTCTAGACCCGCGACAGCCCTCCAACCACCATCCCATCTCACACTTATTGTTACTGGGGAAGATGCTTGAAAAAGCTCTCGTGGTCCAACTATCAGCATACTTGGAAGAAACTTTGGTCCTAGACCCATCCCATTCCACTCAGGTTTCTGGCATGGCCATGGGGTAGAGACAGTGCTAGTTGCCCTGACAGACGACCTCCGTCGCCAGTTGGACCAGGGTGGGTCAGTGCTGCTTATATTACTAGACCTCTCAGAAGCATTTGACACAGTCGACCATGAGCTTTTAGCTCACCGCTTCACTGATGCCAGAATCAGAGAGACTGTCCTTCAGTGGCTGATCTCCTTTCTCCAGAATTGCAGACAGAGGGTAGCAATAGGAGAGAGAACATTAAGCCGTCACCAACTAGCTTGCAGAGTCCCCCATGGGCCAGTTCTCTCTTCAATATCTTTATGCACTCTCTTCCTCAACTGGTACGGAGGTTTAGGCTGGGTTGCCACCAATAGGCTGATAACACCCAGCTCTTCCTCCTGATGGATGGCCACCCTGACTCTCCCCCAGAAACATTAGCCAGTTGCCTGGATGCAGTAACTAGCCATTTGAAGCTCAACCCTTCAAAGATAGAGGTCCTGTGGCTGGGCAGGAAAGGTCCAAGTGAGGGAGAGCGCCTACCCAACCTGGATGGAGTGCAGCCATCAGTAGCCCACTCCGCCAGGAACCTAGGGGTGATTCTTGATGCCTCCCTTTCAATAGAGGCTCAGATCACATTGGTAGCAAGGCTGGCATTTTACCACCTTTGCCAAGCCAAACTACTAGTGCCCTACCTGACCCTGGAACTCCTAGCCACAGAGCTTCAGAGCTAACAGCACTAATCTTGTTTAGATGGCACACATGTCATGAAGAGGCATCTCACTCACACCCACTCAGGTGCTGGTTCTGGCTGCTGGTGTGAGGTTAACATTCAGTTTATAAGACCGTAAAGGTAAAGGTATCCCCTGTGCAAGCACCTTGGGGTGACGCTCTCTAGCGTTTTCTTGGCAGACTCAATACAGGGTGGTTTGCCATTTCCTTCCCCAGTCATTATAAAACCTTACTTTCAGTTAAAATATTGTTGCATGTTCCTCAAGCAACTGGAACCCCAGGAAAACTGCAGAATCAGTTTCTTTTGAAGGACCACTGAAAGCATACACTGTGTTTTCTAGTGCTCTATGTACATGCAAACAATTGAGCAGCTATTACTAAAGTGCAAGAACAAGCACACAGCATGAAGAGTTTGTTTCAGAACAACCAAACCCTGAAACTTCATGATCCTCTGTGGGAAAGAAGATCTTTGTCAGTTACGAAATTTTTCAGATTTCTTGGCCCTCAGTTTCAGACAGACAATTTTTGGATCTTCCATCCATTCTAGTGTATTTATTTGCCTTCCACAAGACCACTATTCTGCACTGAATAACTATTAGTATCTCCTAACAGTAGTCAAGCCATGCCAAATGATATCTCTGAATTACAGTTTACCATGGCTCATAATACCATTAACATTTAACCAAATACTATACCCTGTTACAAATGAAATATTTAGTTCTTGCTTCTGGAGTCATGAATATGATTAAGAATACAACCATAAGATGCAGTTTAGAGAAATAAAAATAAAGCAGTATGCCTATGACTTTATTCTTTAAAGTTAGCTGTATATTTAACTCCCTCTGTATGTGATACACACTAAAAATGACACACAGAAAATAATTTGACAAATTACCTTTCCTTTCACAGAGCAAGCTTAACAAAGTAATTGCCTATCAAATTCAACACATACTGAATAGCTGTAATAAAATAATCATTGTGAGATACTCAAAGACGATTTATTCTACAATCAGATACTTATAAAACCAGAAATCAATTTTTCAGTGTCTCACCATTTCTGCTAATTTTCCAACGCTTAATGTTTGAACAGACCCCACGAAGTTTACTGTTAGTACCAAAACGCCTCTACCCACTTGGCTTTTGCTCAGCTTCTTGCTTTGATACATGTAAACAATACACTCACAGCAGACTCCCAAAAATTAACCATTTTTTCCACATCAGCATTTGGAAAGATTCCTATAGATGACTATACATGGAACTGAGAGATTACACAAATTTTCCAAGAAGAGTCCATGTGAAACAATAATTTTTCCAAACATATTCACATGTAGAAACACATTATGCCAGAATCAAATTATGCTGAACTGCATTCACAGGAACTGCAAAAACATCTGGATTCTATTTTTTTTAAGGCTCCGACAAAATTGAATTCTTCATCCTTGTATTAGGATAGAGATTCAACATTCTAGAGGCAGTTCCATATTTATTTAATTACATTTTGATACAACCCTCACTTGCGGCTCAGGGCAAGGATTCACAGTACAATACAGATATAATGCGTTATAATTATGAACTTTAAGATTACTAATGTAACATAATAACTTTATAACTGTATAACCATTAACTGCACAACTCCATAACTATGATCTTTTTTTTAGTTTTTTAAAGTTTCAAATTACAATTCTCTAAGTTATGATAAGAATCAATATTTGTTGGAACCATTTAATGAACTATCACTATTATAACACTGGACCAGAATTTCAACATGACTCCAGAAATTTCTGCTTTAGCCTAAAAACTGAAGAGCCTCTTGTGGCGCAGGGTGGTAAGGCAGTGACATGCTGTCTGAAGCTCTGCCCATGAGGCTGGGAGTTCAATCCCAGCAGCCGGCTCAAGGTTGACTCAGCCTTCCATCCTTCCGTGGTTGGTAAAATGAGTACCCAGCTTGCTGGGGGGTAAACGGTAATGACTGGGGAAGGCACTGGCAAACCACCCCGTATTGAGTCTGCCATGAAAACGCTAGAGGGCATCACCCCAAGGGTCAGACATGACCCGGTGCTTGCACAGGGGATACCTTTACCTTTTAAAAACTGAGCTCACACAAACAAATGTCCTGAATACCACAGCACAGTTTCTTAGGGAACAGCAGATGAAACTCACCATTAAATGGACAATGATATATGCCAGGGCAAATCATCTAACAGGGCTCAACCTTTGACTTCTTAAAGCATAGTCTACAAAACACTTATGAGGCCAGGAAACTTTCAGGAACCATTTCTGACTAACAGAGTGGCAAGAGCAGTCTTGCTAAAATTGCCTTCCAAAGAACACTGAAGAACTATGATGTTTCAAATGTGAGAGACCCAGTATTGTGTAGTGGTTAAGGTGCTGGATGACAATTGAGAAGACAATTGAGAAGACAATTGAGAAGACTCAGATTCAAATCCTGTCTTGCATAAACTGGAGTGACTTTGGTCATTCTCTTTCAGCCCAATCTATTTAAGAGGGTTGGTGTGAGGATTAAAATTATCTCTAAGACTAGATTTTGTATTACTTTCATGTTTTACATTCCACAGCGAGACGTATTCATTGGCTTTGATTCTATGAACAATGAATAGAAAGCATGCACAGAAATGGTTCTTTTCCCTATTTTTCCCATCCCCTTCTAAGACCTCTGAAAAGCCAATGCCAGGAGTCACAAAAGCCTCACAGAAAAAATACTATGAGGCACACAGGTCACAGTGAAGAAGGGGAATCAGGTCAGATTGCTTGAGCAAACTGAACACCTTCTCAGTTATGCTTCCTACATCAGCAAGTGGCACTAATTCTGCCTAATTCCCACTCTTTACTGCAGCCCCCACCCAGTGCACAGGACTCCATTAATCCCCAGTGCTGGCTTTTTGTGGGTCTTAGGTGGCTGTGAAGGGAAGGCAGGGAAATATATGGTTCCATGAATGCTTTCTGTTGGTAATTCATAGGACTCAACTCTTTGAATGTCTTCTTCTGAATTGGTCCTGAACACATGTATTTTTCTGTCCCCGATATTTATTGCAGTCTTCACTAGAGCAAATAAGGCTACACATTGTCAGTTGTCAGTTACATTTTGTAGATGAAGAAAGATCACTACAAGTTCTACTGACTCCTGATATTCAAGCAAAATAAAAGTTTAAAACCCTGAACAGTATGTGGTAATCACATATATGTAGAATATTTACAGTGAACAGTCTCAAATCAAATAATTTACATAGTATGAATAGATTAGCCATGAAATCCTATCATCAAATAATGGTCGCAAGATTAAAGCAGGATTGCTACTAAGTCCTTAAACTGGCACAGCAACTACAGTGATGTAATCTTCAGCACAAATGCTCTGGCATAACTATTATGCTGCCATAATGGCATAAATTGAAGATGATGAACTGAGAAGGACTGAAGAAATGCTTAGCTTAGTTTGGATCTTATGTTCCAACAGGTGTTGGTTCTGGCTGCTCCAGCAAAATAGTGATACAAGTAAAATATTCAAAGAATAGAGATGCTAGATCCCACCATGACCTCAGCCACGCCGATGCCCTGGATACCAAACAGCCAGTAATAGAACAACACAAGAAGAACATAACCCTCAGTAAGGATTCACAGGTCTAAATTCAAGAAGAGTGGCACAACATTATACAGACCTTGGAGAATTCAAAAGCATAAATGGGAACCTTGATAAAAGAAGACTCCACCCAAACTGCCACCAACACTATCAACTAAAGGCTAATGGATCAAAATTTTCATTCTCAGATTCCTTATATTTAGTGGTCCAGCAAACTCCTTCTAGAAGTTCAACTACTGCTGGGATAAAAGATTTTAAAAACCTACCCAGGTAAGCTAAGCAGGGACATTTGACAGAACAACTCTAACCATCTAACCCCCAAGACATTCAGATAAATCTGACACCCATGCACTTAGAGTCACCCTCTCCTGAATCTAGTCACACCCCCCCCAAAAAAAGGTACAACGTATTTATGCCTATATAACTCTCCCTTTCTCAGCAGGTAGGCCAGGATAAATGGACCAGAATAAACAGCAACTCACTTAACTGGTTGATTACAACATCATTACATCCTTCAGCAGGTGAATTTTTATATGGATCCCAGAGACCCAGCAGGTGAATATATTTAGCAGAAGAAAGGGGACCTTGACTGGAGAATACAGAATGGAAATCAACTCTTAACAACTAAAACAGCAATATTAATGAGCACACACAGAGATACATGTACTGCCTTTTGCAGCTGCTACACATCTGACTCTTGACTCGTAAATAGCCATCCAAAATTCAGAGACAAAGATATGCCCAACTCAGTGTTCTGCAGACTTCCTACCCTCCCAAGTGAGGAACGCTGCAGTGAACAGCAGGAAGCAACTTTTCCACTCCCAGGGCTTCTTTATTCTTTAAAAATGCATGAGACAGAAAGAAAAGTAACAACTCGCATACAGCCAAAGTGACTGGGAAAGTGGCACTTGTTACTGCTCTCACACATGCCACTCAGAGGCCAAAGAGCTTGGCAGGAATGGAAGGGCTACCAAAAGAAATAGATGATCGACCTAATACTACAGGAATGGAAGGGCTGGCAGATACATTTTTGTGCAATGTGGTCAGAATACACTCGATCACTGGTATTGCTCAATAAAATAACCCCTGTACGCAAGGTGGGGACAACCTCTCCTGTATCAAACACCTTGATGCTATGACAAAAAACGGGAAATTGGTTCCCCATGCCAAAATTTCACCAAGACGTCCTTACCATCTTATTACAATGCAAAGAAGTATGATGGGCAGTGAATAATTCCAAGCACCTGAATGTGAGAGAAGATGTGGGTAGAGGTAAAGAAGAAGGCTAGGCAAAGTATTCTAGGACGTGGGTGAGTTGTATGACTTGTGCCCAAGTGCTAGCCTGACTATAGCACTAGCCTTGAATAGAATCTAGTCTCACTACCTCTCAATTTTCTAACTAAAGTTACTGTTGACAACAGAACAACCAGAAGATACACTAAGCTTTACAGGGGACTCATCAACATTTTATGGCAATTGAAAATAAACACTTCCCTCTTCTGTGCTATTGACATGGTAGTTTCCATTCTGACTTGCCCATGTGCCCTCTATTGTTTCCCCTTGCAAATTTACTTTGTCATAGTCAACAATATAATACAGAAGCACGGGCACTGCAGCAAGCCTCAGGCCCTTCTTTTCTACATGCAAGCCTCCTAATCTTACAGCTGTAAAAGTTTATGACTGGGAAGTCCATAACATACATGGACATGGAAAAATTGTGACATGATCCTGATATTCCAGCCGGTTATTACACGTTTATTGGTATGTTCCATGATGCATGGCTAGTTCTCTGTTAACTACTAATCTGCTAATTGTTTTATTTGGACCCTACATTTTGAATTTTCTTTATTTTCAATCATAATTCAGATTTATCCTTTGTTATTGTTAGGTGCGAAGTCATGTCTGACCCATCGTGACCCCATGGACAATGATCCTCCAGGCCTTCCTGTTCTCTACCGTTCCCCAGAGTCCATTTAAGTTTGCACCTACTGCTTCAGTGACTCCATCCAGCCACCTCATTCTCTGTCGTCCCCTTCTTCTTTTGCCCTCAATCACTCCCAGCATTAGGCTCTTCTCCAGGAAGTCCTTCCTTCTCATGAAAAAGTGGCCAAAGTATTTGAGTTTCATCTTCAAGATCTGGCCTTCTAAGGAGCAGTCAGGGCTGATCTCCTCTAGGACTGACCGGTTTGCTCGCCTTGCAGTCCAAGGGACTCACAAGAGTCTTCTCCAGCACCAAAGTTCAGAAGCCTCAATTCTTTGACGCTCGGCCTTCCTTATGGTCCCAACTTTCACAGCCATACATTGCAACTGGGAAGGCCATAGCCTTGACTAAACGCACTTTTGTTGGCAGGGTAATGTCTCTGCTTTTTAGGATGCCGTCTAGATTTGCCACAGCTTCAGTTACAAATGCCTACAATGTTGTCGTTGTATGGTTCTTTGCACATCTAAGAAAAACCATGACTTTTCTCCGGAAAGTCAGTACAGGACTCAAAGCCAGCTTGGTGTAGTGGTTAGGAGTGCGGATTTCTAATCTGGCAAGCCGAGTATGAATCTGCGCTCCCCCCACATGCAGCCAAGCTGGGTGACCTTGGGCTCGCCACAGCACTGATAAAGCTGTTCTGACCGAGCAGTAATCTCAGGGCTCTCTCAGCCTCACCCACCTCACAGGGTGTCTGTTGCGGGGAGAGGAAGGGGAAGGCGACTGTAAGCCGCTTTGAGACTCTTTTGGGTAGAGAAAAGTGGCATATAAAAAACAACTCTTCTTCTTCTTCAAACATACAACAGTATTTTTAAAAACAGGTTCAAACTTTACTTTCCCTTCTTTCTTCCAGCCCTATTTGACTTTAATGACATTGCCTAGATTAAAATTTTGGATGGGATATAGGTCATATTTTAGTGGCCTCTTCTTGCCAACAATTGACATTCTTACAAAATGAATCACATGCCCTGGTGCCAAGAGTTAAAACATGGTAAGGCATAAAAAGTACACTGCTCTTCCAGGAAGTTATTCTCAGTTCTAGAGCTACATCCCTGTCCACTTAAGTGAAGCATCCTTAAGGGCTTTGCAGAACTCATTTAATTGAATCTGCGTCAAATATTACCAGCAGAACTTAAAGAACTGAAGTGTTTGCCACAATGTTTTTTTTTAAGTAGGAACATTTGCAAAGCTTCAAAATGCAACATTAAACGAACAGTGACTTAAACAAACAAGGTCAATTTTTCAGCCAGAAATGAAAAACAAGCATCTTGTACTCATTTTGAAGTTATTAAAAGGTGACCCACAACTCAATGAGAGAGTAGATGTTGACAAACCTTTAGCAGGAACATACAACATTCTGAATGTAACTGCACAGGGATTACAGTGCGATGCATGGCTGTCACCTAATTTGTTATTGACAGACAACTCAAATTACAACTCATTTAAGCTAAAAGCAGGTGTGGCAACTTCAGCTGGGAAGACTCTGGGTTCAAATGCCTCAACCATACATCTCCCAAGTGGTTTCTCTCTGCCTAAGCATGTGCATGCACACACCCAGTCCACAATACTAGGATAATACCTGCCTTTTAGAGACATTTTAACAACTATTATGTCCTAAGCACCCCAACATGTTTTATAAATACAAGTACATTTTAACAGCTGATTCAGTTACATCACATCTAACGACTACATTAGCTTTGATGTATCTTTTTTTTTGTAACAATCAGATTAGATAATCAACTCACTGGTTCATTTTCAGAACACTGTGGTGATGATAATCTTATGGCAGGAAATAAATTACACAAAGGCCGCTATGGTTTTAGTATTACAAGTCCTAGAAAAGTTGCATCAATGTGTTCCACAAAACAAACACAAGATACACATCTCAGTATCTTCCTAAGCAGAATCATACCCTAGTAGGCCCACTGAAGTCAATCAGCTTAAAAGAGTGTAAGTGTACGTAAGGTGACACTTTCAGCCCCTGACCCAACCCATACTCAAATGGGTTTGGTCTCCCTCTCAGTGCACGCAGTAAATACATCAATTACATCACACTGGATTTCAGAACAATACACACTGTGATTCTCTAAATCCGCGCCAATGTTTCAGAAGGGAGAATACAGTTCATTTTAGAAATGGGGCCAAATATAAGAAGGTTAACCTTTCCTATATCACATGGTGGCATAGCTTTTGTTGTTGTTAGGTGCAAAGTCATGCCCGACCCATCGCAACCCCATGGACAGTGATCCTCCAGGCCTTCCTGTCCTCTAACATTCCCCGGAGTCCATTTAAGTTCACACCGAGGTAACATAGCTATTACCTATTTAACTTTAACTGCTTGTATTGTAGAGGATATATATATTAACACAATTCCTAACTTACTCTTACAAGAACTTGATTTTATTTATAGCCTGAAAATGGAAGGGAACACTGAAAGTTACTTCTTATTATGTACACAGGTACATGATAGAACTACCTCATGGATCTCCTTAAACAGAAAAATGAAGAAGCATTTCTACAGGAGAGGTGAACAGGGGGTTTTCCTCTTCCCACCTAAGCCTGATAGCATCTGCTCTGCACCTGAGGTGGTCCTGAAGCCACATCACCCCAGGAAGGGGGCCTTCACCTTGTGTCTGAGGCACCGGCTTTCAACTCTACCTCTGTGCTAGAGACACAGCCTGGCGACCCACAAATCTCGTTCTTTCTCTTGCTTTACAGGGAGGGAGACGAAGAGAAATGCCTCCCTCGTAAAGAGAGCGCGTCGCGACACCTGGCCAATGTGGGGTCACCCGAAGCGCCGCCGAGGGAGCCGAGGCTGCCCCCGCCGCACGCCGGAGTCCGCCTCAGGGGGCATCCCGGATTCTCTTACCCAGCAGGCCACCATTTCACCCAAGAGGGTCAAGGAAGCCCACGCGCCCCTCTGCCCAGCGCTGCGCGGCGTGGACCCCGGCCGCAGCCCCTCGCTGGGGACGACAAGGCGCAGGGCCAGCGCCCCCCGGCCACTCACAGGTCACGATGGGCTTGTTCTCCATGGTGTAGATGACCGGGGGCGCCGCCGCCGCCTCTTCCGCCCCCACCACTTCTTCAGTGGCCGCCGCCGCTGCTGCTGCTGCTGCCGCCGCCGGGGCGGGTTCCATGGGCGGGCAGGGCACTCAGCCCCGGCTCCCTCGGTCCCCTCGCCGGCTGGGCGCCATGGGCTCGCCGACACGACACCCCCTCCCCCCGCCCAACCGGGACGGAAAGGCCCTTCGTGTCCCTCCCCCCTCCCAGACCCCAACGGCCCCCCCGCTCGCGCGCGCTGCCCCACAGGTAGGGAAAAGCCCCTGGCTCATTCGCTTCCTGTATCACTCGATCCGTATTACCGCTTCCGGAAAGGAAGACGCGAGTGTTAAAGGGAACGGTGGCGTCACGGCCTGTGGCCTCCGATTTAAAGAACTCCTTAAAGGGGAGTACCGAGAGTGCAAGGAGCAGGCGCGTGGAGAGAAAGAGTAGGGTTGCCAACCTCCAGGTGGTACCTGGAGCTCGCCGGGCAACAGAGTTCAGTTCACCGGAAGAAAATGCCTGCTTTGCGAGGTGGACTGGATGGCATGCCTCCCCAAACCCTCACCGTCCACAGGCTCCATCCCCCCCCCTTCCCAAGGCTAAGACAGATCTTTTGACAAATCTGAAAAGTGCTTCAGATTTGTAGAAAAACCTGAAATCTTAAAGAGAGAGAGAGAAATCTGGAGGGGGGAGGTTTTCAAATCCCCCAAATGATAAAAGGAATACTTGTAACTTTAAAAAGGGACCTTTCTAGGGCTTTTTTGGCATTTGAGGGACAATTTACTGTGGTCAGGTCTAGCAACAATCTTTAAGCAGCTTCCTACCATGCAATGTGCATGACTCACCCAAGCATCCTTGCTTGCCAGCCAGCAAAAGCTGTAATGTACTGTAATGGTAGAATTTCAGACTAGGATTTAAGAGACCCCGGAGTGAATCTCCACTTTTCTGTGAATGGTCACTGAGTGACTATAGTCCAATCATATGCACTCTCAGCCTAACCTACCTCACAGGGTTGCTGTGAAAATAAAATGGAGGAGAGAATTATATAAGCTGCTATGGGTCTCATTTTGGGAAATGACAAATTAGTGCAGGGAGAGGATGAGGAGGAAAGAGGAAATGCCCCAAAGTCCTTGCAGGTTCCTCACAATGTAAATTGATCCAGCTAAGTTGGCACCACACAGTGTGGACATAGGTTTCCAGGGGAGAGGGTGCAAGAAGGATATGGTGTTTGATGGCTTCAGGCGGTTCTCATTATCCCAAGTGGACAAATTGTTGGGCTCAGTGAGGGCGACCACTTGCCTCCTAGATCCCTGTCTGTCCTGGTTGCTCAAACCAGGCGATAGATGGATAGGAGGCCCTTTGAGGGATATTGTGAACCTGTCCCTTACAACAGGAGAGTTCCCTTAAGGGCTTAAAGGGGCAGTAGTTCACCCTCTCTTGAAGAAATCATCGCTGGATCTGCGGGACCTTGCCAACTACAGACCAGTTTCGCATCTTGTGTTTCTGGGTAGTGGAGCAGACCAGCTCCTAGCATTTTTGTAGGAAGCTTTGGCCTTTGACCCATACCAGTCTGACTTCCATCCTGGCCACGGGGTGAAGACTGTGCTGTATGCTTTATTTTTAAGCTGCCCCGAGCTGACTTGTCAAGAGGGGCAGGGTATAAGTTTAATAGATAGACAGACAGACAGACAGACAGACAGATAAAAGGGTAGAGAGATGAAAGTGAAGTTGAAGAGTGCCATTGAAGGGGAGTTCGCCACCTCCCTACGCAACAGATTCCAATATTGAACTACAATTACTGTAAAACAACAACTAATATCCAGCTGGTATCTTTCTGCCCATAATTTAAACCTATTATTTCAAGTCCTATCCTCTGCTGCCAACAGGAACAGCTCCCTGCCCTTGTCTTGGTGGCAGCTTTTCAAATAAATAAATACACCAGCTTGGTGTAGCGGTTAGGAGTGTGGACTCCTAATCTGGCGAGCTGGGTTTGATTCTGCGCTCCTTCTCCAGCCAGCTGGGTGACCTTGGGCTTGCCACAGCACTGATCAAGCTGTTCTGACCGCGCAGTAATATCAGGACTCACCCACCTCACAGCGTGTCTGTTGTGGGGAGAGGAAAAAGAAGGTGACTGTAAGCAGTTTTGAGACTCCTTCGGGTAGAGCACTGGTTCTCAACCTTCCTAATGCCACACCCCTTTAATACACTTCCTCGTGTTGTGGTGATCCCCCAATCATAAAATTATGCAAGTGTTCTTTCACAGATATTAAACTGAAACTGACCAATGGTGTGAAGATCCATTGTTCATAATCTGTAAACCGCTCAAGGAGCGGTATAAATAATTCACTAAGGCTAAGGGGGGTGGGCTGAGTCCAGGATAGGAAACAGGGGCCATTGGCCCCTTGGCCCCGGACTGACAATTGGAGGGGCCCTCACCAGGACAGACTAGAGTTCCACCCAGTCAACCCAGCCAGGGGCAATCTGGAGACATCGCTGCCAGTCTGCTCCTGACCACCGCAGGGAGAAGAGGTCAGTAGGGCTGCCAAGAGGGATGAGAACGGAGGCTTGGACAGGCTGCGCCAGCCCTTTTTGCCCCAAGGCTGTCCTAACTGTCATGTCCAACTGCAAATTGCCTCAGAACCCTGACAGAGCTGGCAGGAGGCTGCAGAGTGCTCCCCCTCCCCCTCCCTTCAGGCCTGCTGCAAAGGAGCCTTTAACAGCCCCTGACTGAGGCGTTTCTGAGAGCAATGCTGGGGAGCCTCAGGGCATGGGGGTGGGCATTCATTTTGAAGGGGGGAATTTCTCCTTCTGCCAAACAGCTGGCTGACAGGGAGGCTACCGAAAAGCCCCTTCTTACTTAAAATCCTGTTCTGGCCAGGGGTTAGACACAGCCAAGCCATGTGTATTTCTTCTTTGCAACTCTCTGCAGATTTGAGGCCACTGCACAGCACTATTCTGCAGACAAAACTGCTGTTGCGGAGATTCTTTTGTCTCCTGTTTCATCTGCACAACAACCCTGTGCAGTAGGCCTGAAGTCTTTCAATTCAACAACAACCTGTGTGGGAGGCCTTAAATGTTTCTTCTCTTCAACAACCCCGTCCAAAGTAGCCCTTTCTGCCTGGGGGGGGGCTAATCTTTATAATATGAAGATGAGCTGTAATTCCAGGAGCTCCCCAGGCCCCACCTGGAGGTTGGCTGCCCCTGGGTTGGAAATATTCCTCAGGTTTTGGAGGTCAGACTTCAAAATTGTACAATGCCTCAGAGTCCAGCCTTTGAGGAGGCCGCGCGTGCACTTCTGGGCCCGGGAGAAAGGCCGCGCCGCTGCCACGGGGCCGGGGGGGGGGGGAGGAAGCCTTCCCCAGGCCCCAAAAGCACACCTAGAGCTTATTGTATTTACAAGTACAAGTACAAGCTTAGTCCCTAGTTGTATATAAATTGATTTTTTCCCCGGGGTTTTTCAGTTCAGTTCTGCCTCTTGTCCCACTATGTTGATCTTGCTCTTTTCCGCTGCTCCAGACAGACAAATGCTTTATCTCAATCTACCCTGCAAGGCTATTCTGTAGATGGCACCTTCCTTGCCCTGCCACGACCCCTGTGAAAGGAGAACCACTGGGATAGAACCAATTCTTCTTCTTCTTCTTCTTCTTCTTCTTCTTCTTCTTCTTCTTCTTCTTCTTCTTCTTCTTCTTCTTCTTCTTCTTCTTCTTCTTCTTCTTCTTCTTCTTCTTCTATGAGAGCAGCCAGTCCCCCCCCCCCGCCTCAACATCCTCTTCAACTGACTGAATATTTCCAGATCCCTCAGCCTTTCCTGGTCATCTTGGCCGCATCTTTTTTGAAGTGGGGCATCAAGAAGTAGGAACGCAGTACTCTAGGTGTGGCCTGATCAATGCAGTCCACAGTAGGACTATGAGCTCTTGTGAGTTGGATGTTATGCCTCAGCTGATACACCCCAAAACTGCATTAGCCTTTTTCCCCATTGCAATTGTGACAGATTGTCAATCTTGTCCTTAATAAGCTATATTATTTCAAATAAGGCATTCACAGTTCTGCCAGTCAGATGTGAGAGTTCATTTAGGATGTTATCGGAGGCTCTGCATTTGGCTTCAATCTGTCCTTGTAACAGCCAAGCAGTTGACTCATCTCCCTCATTTATCTCCTTTTCACATTGAGTCTCAAAGATACAATTGTCCAGTGGGGCAAATCAGTTTGAGGTTGAGATAGCATATTTTGAGATGCCACCTGCCATACTAAAATCTTCTCTGTCTGCTTGCTAACAGGGGGTGGAGTAACATCATTGCCACGCACCCTCTTACTTGCTCTTTTACAGCATCCCATTGCAAAGGTCTAGATGATTAGTCTTCAAATATGCTAGAGCAGGGGTAATCAACCTTGGTGACGGGCCGCCACGCCTGCCTCTCCCCCCCCCCTGCAGAGAGAAGCTTGCCAGGCCGTGAGAGAAGCGGCCGCCAAAGCGGCCGCTTCACTCGCAGCCCGGCTAGTTTTCTGCTGTGAGAGCTGGGAAGACGCAGGCGCATGCACGTTAGCGCCCCTGGTGGTGCCTGGGCCGCCGGCTCTTCACCACCCCCGGAGGCAGTCCTCAACCTTAAAAAGGTGGGGACTGCTGTGCTAGAGTGTTTAAAGCTCACAAGTGAAAGACATAGTCACAAATAAGCAGTGAAAGGAACCGTCAAGAGGACAAGATACTCAAATGAACAAATAATATTCAGAGGAGAAGAGAGGAATAAAAGCTCAATGCAGTTTTCTATTCAATTTAGGCCCATTCCGCACAAGGATCAATGTGGCAAATTGCTTGCAGAAAGAAATAACAGAATTTAAAATAGTGGAATTCGGCGTAACACATACCTGCCTTTGTAGTGGAATTCAGTAGCATTTCATTTGTTTCCCACAGGTTTCCGGTCTTGCAAAAATCGCCACACAGGAAGCGATTTTTTCTGTGCTTTGTCCCGCCCCTGGCCGTCAATCAAACGAACAGCCAATGGGCGGTTGTTATCATGCACCGGAAAAGCCCCTTTTCCTTTAAGAACAGGTTTTTTGAAAAAAAGAAAAACACACGTTGCAACAAATATGCCTTGATTCCTTGATTCCTCCTAACATAGAGACCCATCTAGCTGGCAGCTGGTGTGTGAGCTGGCGAGTCATCGTTGCCACGCTCCCCTGAGTGAAAAAAAATCCCCCCCCCCATGCACGGGCGCGATTTTCGGCCGAAAATAAAGGGAACTTGCAAACAGGGCTGTGTTGTGCTTGGTGACTTAGGGGAGCTTTAAAGCAGCTCTGTGGAGGGACTGCAGCCGAGAAGCTTCGCTGGGTGAATGAAGGCTCGCCGGCTCGTTGCTCTCCGCTCACTCCGAGAAAAAATATGGCGATCGCTTCGCCAGAAGTTCAGAGGAGAGAGCCAGGGGGAGGGACTTTGCTGAAACCGCAACAATGGGAACACACATAACTTTTTTGATACTGTTACAGATTGTTTGCAAGTGTGTAGCGCTTTCCAGAGGGTGAATCCACTTTTGGCGATTTCCCTTGAAGCGCTACAATGAAGCGCTTTTCGCGGGTCTGTTTCAGGAGTGTGGCAGATTGTGTACGACGTATTGCGGAACTGCAAATTAGTAGCGTTTACAATTTGCCACACTCCTGCTACATTTAACTTGTGTGGAATGGGCCTTAGTGTTAAAGGTGTACTGAAGTGAAAAAAACTAAATACAGCAGACCAGAAAGAGTTCCAGCCAGGAAAAAATCAAGAGTTGCTAGCTACAGATAATTGGCTTTTTATCTTCAGTATAGATAACTTCTCCAAGGAGCTCCAAGGTAAAGACTCTCTTAGTTGGCAGCACTCAGTTATCGAGACACAAAAGGCAGCAGATTTTTTAGTATAAATGAGTCCTACCAGGTATCTTGGGTAGAAAGACTCAGAGTACATCAGGTAACATCAACGATACAAAAAACAGCCCAAACAAACTCCAGAATTAATTATAAAATACATGGGAAAGCCTCTAACAACGCTGCTACTGTTCCAAAGTCATCTTGAAATGACCCTCAGTACAATACAGTAAACTCGTCACTTAATCAGAGATCATCTAGAGTCAAGTCCAGTAGCTCCTTGAACAGCCACATGTGAGTGAGATGTGGGCAAAGAGGGGGAATAAGCGACAGGGCAAGATGGGGGAGACAACAGTAAGCACAATCCTGTCTCTGTCAACAGAATCAGGGGTCCTTGCATCCACATAGCACAGGCAAGCAGTCAGAATTATAACACTCAAGAATAGAATCACAGATGAAGTTTTGCACCCCTTTGCAGCAAACTCAAAACCAGGATAGTACTTTGCAAAGGAAATATTCCATCATTGGACCAATAGGCTAATGGACCAACAGGCTAATTCTGTACTGAGAAGAGGGTTGGACTAGATGGCTTATGTGGCCTTTTCCAGCTTTATGATTCTAACTGGAACCACATTAATTTTTACTTATATGCGTAAGGGGGAAAGGGTCATTGCAAAAGCAATCCTGTTTTAAGGCTCAGAAGAAGAAGGGCACAGTGGAGAAATGTCTTCCCCCAGAATTACCCCTGGATATTTCAGTGATTGTGACTACTCTCTATTAAAGGCCAGGAGCTCAGCTATAGACTAGTAGCTGGCCAGAAAGGAGGGAGAGTGGGGAGTGGAAGGGAAACTCTCTTGTGGGGAGTGGAAGGGAAACATGTTTGTAAGCTGCTTTTACTAGATCCTGGGCCTTTTCCATCATGGCTGCAGCTCTATGGAATGAGATCCCTGAAAAGATGATAGCCCTCTCCTTGGAGATCTTTAGTTGGTGCTGCAAGGCTTTTGAGGGGGTTTGAATAGCAGATCTTTTAATTGAGGATGGGGGGGGGGAGATTTGGGGTTTGCTTTTTTATTTTAACTAGAAATGTTTTTGATAACAGTTGAAGAACTCCAGGATCAAACCCAAAGGAGTAGAACGCACAAAAACCTGTGCAAAAGACACATATATTGTCCCTTTGTGAAAGAAAGAGAAACTGTAGAGGAAAGGACTAAATAAGATGTAATGAATATAGATATTCTAATGCTGCCAAGGAGTGTTTTAGCATAAGCTTGTCAATTGATCTACTATGAGAGTGACCCAGGCCTTCATGCTAAATTATGGATGAAATCATTATGTAAAACCAATACAAACTCCATGTTTACTCTACCTACTGAAAGATAATATATTGCTGCTGCTTTCAGAGAACAAAAAAGCTGAAGAAGAGGAAAAGAGATCCCACCATTTTGGGGAAAAACCTATTAAGTAAGAACATATAAGAGATGCATGCTGCATCTAATCAGTGGTCCATCTACTCCAGCATTGTATTTTACATAATGTCCAGTCAGTGGCCCCTGGAAGACAAGCAAACAGAATATGGAAGCCAAAGCCTTCCCCAGTGTCATCTTCAGGATTTAGGTTAGATGGTGGAAAGTAGCGTCAAGTTGCAAAGAACTTTTGGCAACCCCATAGAGTTTTCAAGTCAAAAGATGAATAGAGGTGATGTGCCATTGCCTCCCTGTGTTGCGATGCTGGACTTCCATAGTTATATCCACCCAACTGCTTAGCTCATGAGATCAGGGAAGGCCCAGGCCATCCAGGTCAGTGTTCCCAGATGTCTAGTGCCCCTGAATATGAAGTACAAAATGATAAGCAAGCAGAGTGGCCAGTACCATCCTGAACCAATTTCTTTCCCCCTTTGCGTTAGCTGAATGACGATCTAAGACTAGCATGGCCAAAGATCGTAAATCTTGATACAATCTGTTGTATCACATTATGCTACTGAGTTTCTGTGGTTTATTCACTGGGCTGCTCTGTATTCATAGTAATAGTCTATTTATTAACCTTGTGGTCTGAAGAAGTAAAATTAAAGACACACATACACATACAAACTTTGTGGTCTTAAATTGACTGAATAGATTGGTAGCTCTTCTGTTCATCATCTCAGATGACATATCTCAGAAGATTTCTGCTGCTCTGTTGAGGCTTCTAAGGCAGCAGACTGTCTATAGTTTTAGTTTAGATTCTGAGAAACTGGAAATAAAGACAGGAATTAGGAGCAGTTTTTTGATCTTCAAAGATTTCATAACCAAAATTTATCCTTTGGTATATTATTCATATGAAGTATCTAATACCTTTCTGCTACGTTTCTTTCAGACAACTTTGTTTGTATGCTGCTTTCATTATATTTAGTTCCAAGTAATTATGCTCAGTATTGCAACTTTAGCATGTACAAACTTCTTTATGAATGTACAGTGAACAGGTATATTAAGCACATGCTGAAAGTATAGGCAATGAGTGGTTGTATTCTCCAAAGTGTTCTAAGTCAGCTCCAGCAAATATTATCTGTCCAATACCTTGTAGTTGAGTACCTGGGGATACAGTGTTTGGTGCCATCTATCAGAAGTTTTTTATAAGAAGCTGATAGCCAGTGATCATTGATAACATCAGCTAGCTCTCTCCGTTCTGCACCAGTGAGAAGGGGGCTTGTTTTGTTATCCACAAGAAAACCATGATCATAGCTTTCTCTTCAGGCACTGAGTACCCACTCTGTGCTATAACTGAATGACACATTGGACAACCTTTGGAATTCACATAAACTGTGTGTAATGTACATGTTAAGTGCTGTCAGTTTGCTACTGAGTTATGGCGACCCTATGAAATAAGTTCAATTCCCCAACTTGCTGCAGAAGTTCACTGTGTGATTTTGGACCATCACATACTTCTAGCCTAATCAACTTTCCAAGGTGGTTGTTCAAATGAAAAGGAGGAGAGGATAATAATGTAAGCTTCTTTGGTACCCCCAGTGGGAAAGGGTGAGGTAAAAATTAAGTAAACAAACATCTCAAACAATGTTTTTTTCCTTACGTTTACCATCAACATTTAAAAGGTTTCAGTCCTGAAAGATACTTCTCTGTCCTCCTTAGCAGCTACTGATCTTGCAAAGGGCCAATTAAAGCAATTAGGTGGAGAAAAGAACAGAAATCTCCTTACTCCACCCTCTGAGAGTTAAGAGCAGTGATTCTCAACCTGGGGGTTGCAACCCTTTGGGGACCGATCAACCCTTTTCCCAGGGGTCGCCGAGGCCACCACTGTACTGCTGTGCCGCCGTGGCTGCCACCACCAAGGGGGTTGCAGTATTAGGAAAGTTGAGAACCACTGGCTTAGAGTGTAGGGTAGTTTTTTGAGAGTAGGGAGTAGGATGTAATCTAAATTGTTCTCCCCTCACATGGTTCCTTGAGTTCAGCAGGACTTTAGTATGATGGATTTTCTCTGGACTTGAAAGGCTTGCAACATGTAATGGGCACCCATCTTCTAAATACCTTTACCATGAAGTAAATTTCACTTTGTTTTTTACCAGTGCGTGTTATGAAATATAAAAATAGCTATAAAAGCTCTATTAAAATGCACACAGCTAACTCTAATTATTAAATACAGAACAGGACATCATCCAAACAGATGACAGATTCCCCAAGGCTGGTGAATGCATGTTCAGAGCCATCAACAGTGCCTAATCTGAGAATGAAGGCTAGGCGACAAGATGGGCTGGTGACCAAGCTCCTATACCAGCATTTGCCACCTGTTCTGACGGTGTCCCCTTTGCCTGAACCAAGCCAGTTAAGAGTGCAGAAAGGGCACACATGTAATTCTGACTTTAGGTTATGTCCCTAAGGAAATGTCCCTTTAGAGAAACAAAGTGCTTATAGAAACAAGTGTGTGCTATTTTCAGATTGTGTTTTCAACAACAAACATAGTATATTGTACAAGTTATCATACTCAGTTTTTCCCTCATGGAGATCATTTCTGGGTAAGGAAAACAACAACAATAACAAGGTATGTAAAGAGATTCTCCAGTAGCTTGCTGTTTTTGTAACTACCCCATTCGCAATGCACATCAGCAACTGTTCAAGATTTCCTGTGGAACAATGAACTGTCAATCAGCGTGAATTATCACATGCATAAATTCAATATCTCCATCTAGTGGCTAAAGCATATAAATGGAACACAGGTCTGGAAGTAGATTTAAAAAGGGGTCTATTTTTATTATTTTTAAATGACTAAAATATTTCCTAATCTCCCATTATATAGATGCCTGCGATACAGGATTCAAACATGAGTAAAGTTTATCTTCCAAAACTAGCTCATTATGTCAGCGTAAGTAGATCCAAAATATTGAGGATCAGTAGAGGAGCAAAGCCTTCTATGTAGGAAATATTGTGTCTAAAGAAGAACATAATCAAAATAAACAGAAAACCAGCTGCTTATCATATACATGATGCAAATGGATGATGAAATATAAAGAAATAGAATTTATAATAAAGAATATCAAGCTGACAACTACAAGGAAGAATTTTTCTCCAGTCATGTTTTGGACCAATTGGAGTTTCTGGATCAGCTTCAAGGGTCACCCTGTATAGAGTGAGTTACATTAATTAAATAAATAAAATGTTTACATAACTTTTGTGTTAACATAACAGGAGAGGGCCTGTACAAGATTGGGTGTACAGGGAGGGCTACATAGTGGGACACCTGGAAGCCCTGACTAGCACTCAGGAGACCCTTTTTTATTTTTAACCCCATATGTTTGTCTTTCTCTACCTCTCTTTCCCCTACTTTTAAAACATTTAACAGAGAATGAGGGTAACCTGAAGTCAGTGCAAGATCTACCAGGTGACCAAGCATTCCACAGTATTTTTCAGACTGACCCTGACTGTTTGAATGCTATGTGGGTGAAAGAAAGGTCTGAAATAATAAAAAAAATAAGCTGGTGTGTATTTCTACTGAGTTCTTAGGATAAGACAAAGATTTGACCCTCCCTAGTAGTATGTTGACTGAAGTTTCTAAACAGCATTGACCACAGAAAAAGCTGAACTTGAGGCTGTGATGTGCATAGAGTCATTATGGGGAAAATAACAATATTCAGCAAATTAATTGCCCTTTTTGTCCATCATAAGCAGCAATCCCTAATAAATACATACATTGTGAGTAGAATCTACTTCTGTTGTCTGCTTGGAATGGTGTAGTGCCAGGATAAGCACAATCCTATGGAGAGTTTATTCCACTCTAGACTCTTTGGACCCTGTGGGCTTAGAAAAGTATAACTAAGTTGCAAACTGGTTAAGTTTTTTTTAGCTTTACTGCAGTCTTAATAGGTGGACTTGCAGTATAACCCTGAATAGAGTTACAGTCTTCTAAGTCAGCGGGTTTAAACAGGTGAAACTCTGCTAAGCACACAAGATACCCATGCAGCTCAGCCTCAACCATCATCTACAATATGGGAATAAGATGACATGACAGTACAACTCTATTTTATAGGGCTGTTGTAAAGATTACTAAGGATATATGTGAAGCACATTAACACTCAGAAGCGTTCTATAAATGCTAATTTTAATTTTCCTTCTTGTTCATAAAACTACAAAGAGCAGAATGATGGAAATAACTACATGTGAATGCATATGCACAAAAACAAGCCAACCACTGTGGACAAAAGCTGTTCTGGAATGTCTGTTCTTCTAGGATTGAATTAAAAGAATTTAAATGTATTTATGTATTTATTGAAATTATATTCTTTGGAGTTGGGTACAATTGTAATCAACACAAGTACAATTGTCATTAGCAGCTGCTGAGCATTCTATAATAGATTTTGTACCAATAGGTGACTGAGACTTGAAAGCACCCTGTGAAAAATTTCCTCTGTCTTTGCAAACAGTGTACTGGTGGGGCACTTTGTCTCATAACTGCAGAGACCACAGGTGAACCACAGAGATGGGATGTTGTGATTCTTACCGATAGGCTACATGGATGTTGAAGTAATAATAGTGTGGTGTTTAAGGAAATGATTACAACCTTCTAATCGATCACACAGTTATTGGAAATTGGCTTTGGTCTGATCTCTCTTACTAGATTTAAGAAATGCTGTTTGCTATATATAACATTTCATCTACAATGAAATGGGTTATAGAGCGCCTTCCAGATATGCTAAGAAATTATGTAGTGATTATGATAAGATTCTAGGTTGCAGTGACTTCACAATGGAACAATGTCTGATACAAGCAGGCATCAGGAGTGGAGGATTGTTTAGAGAATATACTTTGTTTCTATAAGTATGAAGTGATGAGTGTTTGACCCAGTGGCCCTCATGCTACATCAGAGGCTCCAAGGCTGGCCTGGAGATGACTCTGAAGAAGTGGCATTACTGCATTTGTCCAGGCATCTGAGCCAGCCCTATGAGGTAGATGTATAAAACCCTATGTAACCCTTTCTTTTTGCACAGTTAGTCAACCTGTGACTTTCTTTTCACTGCAGCTAAATATAAATGCATAAAAAAGTTCTCCAGTTTGGTGTGTCATTGGGTAACATCAAGCTAAGCCAACAGACACTGCTGGGCCCCAGGGTCATCAGTAAGCCATCTAAGTCAGGCTTGCCAATCTCCAGGTGGGGCCTAAACATTTCCCAGAATTATAGTGATCTTCAGACTACAGAGATAAGTTCCCTTGGGAATTTCCCTGTGTTTGAGAAATGTAAGGTGTATGGAGCTAATGTACACTTTTCAGATTCTTGAAGGAAGCATTACCTTTCTCACTTGATAACCAAGTATCACCCATGACCAACCCATAATCTGGTTTCCTGTATCACACAGTGACATCATGTAGATTTTTAAGAAGTTCCTTATAGGAATGATGTTGTGTCTTTGTAATGATATAGCAGGCACAAGTTTTCACATCCCAGAACCCTGATATAATTGAACCAGTTGCAAAGTTTTTATATCTTGCCATGAGAATCATAGAATCATAGAGTTGGAAGGGGCCATACCGGCCATCTAGTCCAACCCCTGCTCAACGCAGGATCAGCCCAAAGAGATTGTGAATGTATTTTGTCCTACTCTAAAGCATGATTTCTGCCTTTATTTACTCTGTATAGCAGTGGATCCTTTTGCACTTTCCCTTCTTATATTGTGACTTTTATGTGCTATTAAAGGCTTGTTGTTGTTGTTGTTGATATCGCAGGCAGGCTGAAACGCTGAAATCCAGGCTATCGAAAAGCTTATTCAGCAAGTTTCAGAGAACTTGTATCTGTAGTATGCACATTTAACTAGAAACATTAGATTAATGTGACTAGAATGGAGGTCTGGCATTGGTGTAATGCAGGGATCCTCAACCTTTCTGCAGGCACCTTTGAAATTCTAACACAGGGTGCTGGGTGGAACCACAAAATGACTGCAGCAGGAGGTAGAGCCACGCACAAAATATCAGGGAGTGAGGTTAAACATAACTAATAACCCGTCTTCAACATTTCAATCATTGCGTAACAGGAAGCCTTTTAAGATTAATATATAGTGTTTCAAAATATTTTTTTGCATAGCTGCAACTCACCAGTCATACAGTGAAGATTCTGGTTGTGATGGCAGATGTTGTCAAAGCAACATTTTAAAAAATCTGCACAGCCAATCAGAAATCCAGTGGCCTGTCAGAAGCTCTGCTGGGCAAAATCCCCCTCTGACCCTGCCCACTTTTTAAAAACATTTGTGGGTGCCAGGAAGTGTCACAGGGATCATGGTGCCTACGAACACCACATTGGTGACCCCTGGTGAAACGCATAAAGCAGCCTCCTTCAGACTGTGTCCTTCTTCTGCACTGCCCTTTTACATTTCTTTCCTTTCTTCTGTATTGCCAGTCGCTTTCTCTGGTAGTAAGGTTCTATTTGGCATCAAAAAAAATTTCATGATGGTGGTTCTTTTAAACATTGGAAAAACCCTTGATATGCCTGTAAAATTCTGTACATGATATATTAAATCACTCCAGGAAAAACAATTGGGAATCTGAGCAGTTTGATGTGAAAGCACCTCTGCACCAATAAAATGCCTGCAATGTTGATCAGGGGTGAGCTCATGGGAATTGTAATCCATGGACATCTGGAGGGCCACAGTTTGCCCACCCCTGATCTAGAGAATCAGATATCATCAGTTTCAGCAGATGCAGTGAAGAAGACACATTTTTGACAGCATTTGAATCAGAGCATCCATATGCTGAGGCTCGCTGACCAACAGAGGAAAAGACTGAGGGCCAACTGCATCTTCACCAAGGCAGAACCTTAGTGCCTTTCATTTGATTTCAACAGAAGAGCTGGTGTGGGCAATATTCTTTTGGTCTCTTCTAAGCAGAGTCTCACATGGATTCAAATGTATTCTGAATCCAGGGAGGGATCTCCCCCTTCATCCCAGTGATCTTTACTGTATACTGTCCTACAATCTATTGGGTGGATTTTCATCACTGGGATTCTCTGGCCTGTGTATATTCTAGCTATACTTATGTTACTAACTGTACTCAAGAAATGAAATGGCTGTTGAGTGAACTCAAAATTGAATAGTTGCTATGCAATGACAAAAATTTAATTTATTGATATTGCCAATCTCTCCAGCTATGGTTTCTCTATGAAAGGCTCAAAGATCTGAATTAGTCAATACAGGACCTTGTTTGCATAGGGGGAGGTGCTCACCACAGCTGTTAACACCAACTGATTGGAGGGGGGGAAAACAGTCTAGATATTCACAGCATTACCCTGAGTAGGGGCAGCTATTATGTTTCTTACCAGAGAATCCTTAGGGGCAGTTACTACCAGTTTCTTTCCAGGGAACCTAAAGAAGCTTCCCATCAAGCAAAGTCACCTTTCCCAGGGGAAAGAGTTTGTGCTGCCAAGCAGTCTGAGAGCCCACTTAGCACTCTCTCATCAGAGCTTGGAAGCTATAGGGTTGGCCATGGCTAGTATTTGGATGGGAAGCCACCAAGGAAGGCTGCAGTTGCTATGCAGAGGAGATCAATGGCAAACCCTCTGCTCTTCTTTTCCTTGAAAACCCCCTCGTCCTTGTCAGTTGTGACTTGAAGGTACACAATTGTCAGTGGTCCTACTGGCAGTTCTGTGCCATGACTTTGTTTGGTTTATCATCTTATTCGTACCCTACTACTAATTTTATTCTGCTAAGCTTTATTGTATTGTGTGTTTTCTCAGTGACATAACGTGATTTTTAAAAAGTTATTAGGACTGTGAGATGTGAGATATGTTTATGAGTAAGGTTATGTTGCTGAATGAAGGTCTGGCACACTCATTAATGGTAATGGTCCCAATACAACAGATAAGGCCCATAAAAAGGGCTGCAAATTAAGTGCACCTAATGACAGGCTCACTTGCAGGCAATGGCTTGGGCCCAAAGGCTTCCACAACTAGCTTGGTAGACCCAAGCAGGGAAGGAGGGGAGAGGGAGAGAGAGAGATTGAAAGCATTTTTTGACCAGCAGCTGTTCTCCCTTTCCTTCCCAATGCCGCTTTGCAACCCTCTTTTGGAACTGAGGGAAGTTAAAAAAAAAACAGTGACACTGGATGGGCAGCAGGGGAGTTTCTATAATAGGTTCTGCTGGGCACCAGCCCTTGGTGCACTTAAAATAAAGAGAAAGGGTAAACGTGTCATGCTTGAATGATGATTAAAAATGAATAATGATAACAATAAAAAAGAAAGCTCATGATATATTTGTTTATTATTGCTCTCAAAGGGCTTGGTAGTCAAATATACAAGCTATGTTCTATTAAACCAGAAGAAAATAGTGTAAGGTATAAAATCTATGCTTACTGTTTCAGTCCAAATCACTTGATATTCTTTATGAGACAAACTTACTGCTATTTCCAATAATATTCTTTCACACGCTGCATATTTATTTTAAAAACCTATTTGAAGAGACAAACCAAAGTTCAAGCCAAAAAGATGAGCTGTCATGTACTATATTGTGCAATACAGTACACATCAGTTTTCAAAATTGATATGTCTTTGGAGAATTGCGAACAAATTAAATGTGTTTACTGTGATTAAGAACAGAATGATTTTGCATGATATGAAAAAGAAAGGAGGAAATTAATCTGCTTTTTCTCCCCAAAATGTACATGCATCACTCCCCTTAGCTTTAAACAGGAGTTATTCTGTACAGAGTGGAGACTGGACACCCATTAAAAAGATTTTGTATACTCTGTCTTGTCTTTTTATAGCCTCTTCCTGCTCAACTACCACCACCACCTTTGCCCGACTAAACTGTTAACATTTCTTGCTCCATCCACCCCTAATAAATCCTTTGATCACATAGAATTGTACACATAGCTAAGGGTCTTCCTTCTTTACAAGCCCTGCTTTGTTTTTGATACTGAGTGCAATTAACACATATTCAACATCATCTTCAGAAAGCAATTATACAGCATCTATTTTTTTAAAAAAACCTTTCCAACAAGCGACTTATTTACTAAGTTTTTTAAAAAAGCAAGTTTGCTTGCCCTCTGGTTAGAAATCAGAGAAAAGTAGAGGCTTATTTGTTCATCTGGGTAGCTTGGTTTAAAAACAAAACAAAAAGCAGAAAATATCCACTGAGTTATAAAACCCAGTCATGGCTGGAATTTGTCCATTCCTCAAGAAGTACATTTTCAACTTCTAATGAAGTTAATAACAGCTGTCCGTCCTTAGAGTACAGGTAGATTTTATCGCCTCTCAGGCAGCACACTTTGCCTGTTCTGGGCCTGATAGTGCAATCCTTTGGTGGGGGAATGGTGCAACAAAACCAGGTGGGCTGTGATCCAAAGTACATATTTTTCCAGACTTCAAAGTTGCTAGTACCAAACAAATTTTGAAAATTAATAATCCAGGTGGATAGACCTGCATGCAGTCAGAGCTTTTGCTGCCACATTTTCCTCCTACTGAAGAATCAAGCACCTGTTCAGTAGGAAATCTAGCATCTCTCTTCAGCAATAGGAACTGTGAGAGCAGAAGGGACAAGCCAGCTGTATGAACTGGTTTTCAACATACCATTCTCTCCCACACATGCCTATCAGTAATTCTGATCCTGCCCATAAGACCACTTTAAAAACCTTACATTCAGAAATCCCAAAGCAGTCAGGTACATGAGAAAGCAAAGGTAAGCCATCTCCATAAATAATTTTTCCAGTACTTGAAGGAGCAAGCAAAAACAAAAGAAATCAAAGCATATTTTGAAAAGTCTTAAATGAGCTCCTACAGGTAAAAAATGTAACATATAATAGGTAAAGTAAAATAGTATGCAGTTACCCATGGGTATATGAGAGAAAGGAAACCAGTGACTTTATACAATTAAAAGCTTCTCTTCAATAAAATAAAGTGTGCATTAATATCACATCTAGCATAGCTAGTTCAGCTTTGAATTCTGTTTCCAGAGTTCACAGATTTTCCTGATCTGGAGCTGAAGACAGAAGTTTATCCCTGTACTGGAAGAAGGTATATGCCACTGCCACAGAGTTACAAATAGCCCCTTTTAAAACATAAACAAAACAGCAATCTGCTCATATGCAGCTCCTGTAGATATGCTTTGCATCAGATGACAGGAACCACAATGATCTTACTAATTTGTAGCACAGTCCACAAAAATCTGAACTATCTGGAGTTTAGATGTTAAAGACTTTAGAAAGCATTGAAGTGGCTATTGATTTGGGTGTTCATGTTGTGCTAGGTAGGTAAATGACATTCTAAACCTTAACACATTAACCTGGAAATCCACTGGACTTCAGATGAAAATTCTTTCAGGTAACCATGGTTAAGATTGCAGCCCTGGAAGTATAGTACTCAATGTGTACTATTTCATATGTATATATTTTATTATTATTTTCAAAAACAAGGTATTTTCCCTATCCCAGTGCTGGTTGAGGCTATTTTCATCATAAGCCATGCAGGAAGCTGAGCAGAGAAGATCTTTGGAAGAAACATCAAAGCCAGGGGACTGAATAGCTCAGGTCACATAAATTCAAATGTCAGGGTATAACTTTTAAAAAATAGTCCAAGATATATGTTGGAAGCTGAACCCAAGCAGTTTTTTAGTGGGACACACAGAATGAAGGGGGTGAAAAAACAGTTGAAACTATATTCATACTAGTCAAGTCTGGCCTAAAGAATGTGCTTATTAGTAAAGGACTTGGCCCACAAAATTTCATTATCTGTTTTCTTTTGGAAGTTAATAGATATTACCTAAAAATTCTACAGAGTTTACCAGTTGGCTTCTCTCCCAAGGAACAGCTGTAAATTAACTGGAGATGGTGTTTTGCTTCAATATATGCATTTAAAAAACAGATATAAAAACTGGGTGGGGGAATGGTTTTAGCAGAATGAAATTCAGTGGCTCTCCTTGCAAAGCAAATGTTGGACTCCTGAAAAATAAACCAGTTACCTGAAGGTGTATGTAGCTCCACCCATTAGTTCCCTCCTCCCACCTCTCCCAAAGCAGAAAAGGGTTGGTTTTTTAAGCTCATTTTCTCCCCCAAACAATGAATACAGTTTTCCTCAGGCAGGTAAGTAGTCAACTGTTGCCTTTTCTCTTGAATGTTCCATTTTCTTCAGTCTCGGCTCAAGTATTATTATTAGTTATCAGTTAATAAGAAAAGAAGATAAGTTTTCTAAGTGTCTTTCAGTGAAGTTAATTTGATACCATAGTCTTGTTATGTGTTCGGAACTGCAACAGTAAAATTATTTCTTCTTCTTGAATTCTTGGTTGCCGTAGCTGGAGCCTTTTTCTATTTCTGTTACTCCTATCAGTCTACGAACTCCAAAGGAAGCTTTAAAATAAAAAAGGAGAAAGATCACAAAGTTATTTCAGGAGTTATTCTACAACTTGCCAATGGTACATTATAAATGAAAAGCACAAAATCTCTGCAAGAACAGACATGTATAGTTAGTTGAATCCAACTATCCAACTGTGTAAATTGAAACAATTGTACTGAAACTGTCAAGATACTCCATTCTGGCCTTGCACATACAGGGAAGTGAATGCTTGCCTGCTTGGGGAAAGCCTCTGTCCTCAAGGACAGAGCTGTTTCCGCCTGCTCTGCCCTTCCCCTCCATCTCCTCCAAAAGGAGGGAAGGCAGTGAGTGCTTGCCTGCTAGAGGAGACTCTCTCATCAAGAGCAGAATTGTTGCCACCTACTCTGCCTTACGGACTTGTTTGTTAAGGGAAAGTAAGACTTGTAGAATTGGCTTATTTTATGTATCTGTAGAATTTGACTGTCTTTTGGGTGCTTTGTACACTGTAAGATACTTTGGATCCATATTATATCAAGAAAAGTGGATTGAAAAGTGTCTTAAATGTGTATAATATAATGATGAAGCATTCTAGGGATCCCCAACAGGTCACAGGTCCAGAAGTATCCAATGACTGAAGTGTTCTTTAATGCCCTTAATATGGGTTTAACCTGAACTCTGATCACTATCACCAGAAGATGTCTGCAAAGAATGCCAAATATTCTGCTGAATCATGACACTGCTTAAAAACAAGCTCCATTAATAGCAATGAATATCTTTCAATTTGCCTGCCAAACCCAAACCATCTTTGCATTCTTATTGCTTCTCTAGTGGGATTTGTAAAGAGCAGTGTTGCTCACAAACTTAGGTAGCCATAGTTGGCCACAGCAGAGGGGAAAAATGAACAAAAGCTGGGCTAATTCCTTCACCCCAGGCCTCACAAACAGCACGGGAACATAAACAGTGGGAACAATAACACTGTGCCTATGGCACAAAAAACACCACAGTGAATTCAAAAAGGGATTTTGTCTCTCAAGAGAAATCTTTTAAAAAGAAGGATCATCCAAACAGCTAATGCTGCTAAGCTGCAAAAAGCGGTTCACTTTGTTATTGGTTCATTTAAATAAAGCCACATAATTGCTTAACATTGCCTTGGCTTGTGATCTGAAAGAAGAGCATCACAAGTAAGGTTGCCAGTTCTGCGTTGGGAAATTCCTGGAGATTTGGGGGAGGTGCCTGAGGAGGGTAGGGCTGGGGAGAGGACTTCTGTAGGGTATAAATGCCATAGCCTCCATCATCTAAAGTAGCCATTCTCTCCATGTGAACTGATCTCTGCCACTCAGCTGTAATTCCAGAACTCTAGCTATCGCCCAAACATTGGTAACCTGAGCCACAAAGCCATCCAATGATTCTAAGAGAAAAAATGCCTAAAACAATCTGTGTAATGCTATGGCTGAAGAATTGACTTTGACCAAGGAAGATGCCGCTAAAGTCACTTGATAGCCATAGGCAAGTTATAAAATGTATCTATGTCATGCTGAGGCCCTGGAGATTGGGAAAGAAAAATCTACATGATAAACTAAGATAGTGAGTGAACTAAAACAGGCAGGCAGCAGGACCTTACATTCTGCCCAATTAATCCAGCATGAGCTTTCATGAGTCAGAGCTAACTCAGATGAATGGAAAGGAGTGTATCTGATGAAGTGATCTCTGACTTTTGAACAGATTAACATGCAGACTGTGACTAGGTTTCTCCAAGTGCTAATAGATCTATCAACCACTATAATCCAGAGAAACCAAACAAGAAATAAAAACTGCATGTAACAATCACATTCTATTCTCCC
The DNA here is from genome assembly GCF_049243985.1 of Paroedura picta. Lineage (NCBI taxonomy): Eukaryota > Metazoa > Chordata > Lepidosauria > Squamata > Gekkonidae > Paroedura > Paroedura picta. The sequence continues at coordinate 64,140,021 of NC_135374.1, read as the reverse complement.
CTTGCCTTGCCCCCAATTAAGCAGAGCAACCTATCATGTTGGTGAGTAACACCAGTGTCTTATTGCACTACAGGCTGCTGCTGCTGCCTCTCTTAGGCCTCTTATGCACGGCGGCAGCTACTGCGCGCTGCTGCCATACCGTTGCGGCGGGCCAGGATGCCCCGCCGTTCCCCCTGTATGCACGGGGCAGGGTATGCTGGGCTGCTCCAGTGTAGCACATGCATGCTGAACGCCAGGACCAAAAGGTAAGCTGGCGCGGCGGGGGAGGAGGTTTGGACAGCCAAGGGAGGGAGAGGGGGGCCCAGGCCCCCTCCGCAAGCCCAGGTGGGAGCAGGGGGTCACCCCTGCCAGCTCCGGGGCTCTGTGGAGCCTACAGGGGCATGCGGTGTCCCTACAGAGACACCGTAGGGTCAGGGCTGGGTGGGCCGACAAGCCTGGTGCTGGCGATTACGCACAGCGCCGGCCCGCCACAGCCCCGGCTTACCCAGGAAGCTACGGAAGATCCTGCGGTCACTTACCGCGGGCCTTCCGTAGCCCTGGGCTGGGAGGCACCTGCACTGGCGGCAGCAGTGAGCATTATCGGTCATTTAACCAAAGCGCTGCTGCCGCCAGCGTGGGCATTATGGCCCGTGCATAATGGGCCTTACACACAACCACTTCAGCTCAGATCTTGAGTCCGGTGGCACCCTTAAGACCAGCAAAGTCTTATTCAAGGCATGAGCTTTCGTGTGCACACACGCTCCTTCAGATACAGTATTCCTCAGATACAAGAAGTGTGTGTGTGCACATGAAAGCTCATACCTTAAATAAACTTTGTTTGTCTTAAAGGTGCTGCTGGACTCTAAATTTGTTCTGCTGCTTCAGACCAACATGGTTTGAATAACACTTCAGCTCAGAATGCTTTGTCAGTTTTATTACCTGCTCCAACAAAGCCCAGGAATGCGAGAATCAGGAGAGGTGATCCACTTGCAAAAATTCCAAAAACAAATTTGAAAAGAGGAGACAGAAGAATTGTGGCCCAGAAAAGAAAGTTTAGGAGAGTCCAAGGTCTTCTGGGAGGCTTGAATTGCTGCCCCGGAAATACACCTTCTTGATTATACTTCTCTTGTAAAGCATCCTTGCAGAGAGAAAGGAAGAAAAGGTATAAAGAAATCCATGGGCTGTGTTCAAGTAACAATACTTAAAATATTTTATAGATTTCAGGGGTTATAGATATTCTTATACAGGCCTGCCGCTGTGATTTGTATTTTTTTTTTTTGGGGGGGGGGGTTGAACCATGATGTTAACAACAGCCACTGATGCATTTCTTTCTGCAGTCAGCCTCAATCTCTTCTTCATTCATTGTTGTGCTCTCTTCTTTCACATTTGCAGATCTTGTACTGTTCTGGGGTACTTCACTTACAGAATGCCAACAACATCAAAGAAACATGTGATCCATTGGATGAATAACAAAATGCGTACATTATTTCTTTGGAAGCTGAATGTGAATTATCCATGCAAATTCAGCCATCACTTATTATTCCTAAATTATTTTATTTATTCTATTTCTATGTCACCCTTTCCCAAAGGCTCAGGGCGACTTACAGGGTTAAAGCAACATAAGATACATTATCATTAAAATTATTAAATATGGTTAACACATTAAAATAATTTAAAATACTTAGCAATAGCTGTGTATTTCATCCTTATTTCAGGGGTAGAAGAAGGCCTTCTGTGTTTCCAGTGATGTTCTCTATTTGGGTGGGTTTTTAATCAATTAATCAATCAATGAGTCCGCTAGTTAATTAATTAGGGAATCAATTAGTGAGGCCTGCCTTTGTGATAGATCCTTTCTTTGCAACTGGCAGAACAGCTCTGACTTGCAAGCCCTGTGGAACAGTGTAGGGCCAGGAACCGTAAGCAGATTCTGGTCGCTAGACTGTGGCGCTCTCAGGGAGACAGAGTGGGAGAAAGAGTCCTGTAGATACAAATGTCCCAGAACACTGAGGGCTTTAAAATTTATCACAAATTCCTGGAATCTGATCCAGTGTCTAACCTGGAGCCAATGCAGCCGGGTAAGCACTGGTTGGATGAGCACTCTCCATGGAGACCCAGTTAGGACCCACACAGTTGCATTTTGGACCAGCTGGATTTTCCAGCACAGTCTCAAGGGTAGCCCTGCATAGAGCAAGCTACAGAAATCTATGCTGGAAGTGACCACTGCATGGATCGCTGTGGCTAGGGTGGGTGCTGACAGATAAGCTGCCAGTTGTTGTACCTGGCAAAGATGGTAGAATGCCTGGCACACAACATTTGTGACCTGGGCCTCCATGGAAAGTGAGGCATCCAAAATCACATCCAGACTGACTGTCTCTGAAGTTGTTAACTGGGCCCCATAAAGAAGAAGAGTTGGTTCTTATATGCCGCTTTTCCCTACCCAAAGGAGGCTCAAAGCGGCTTACAGTCGACTTCCCATTCCTCTCCCCACAACAGACACCCTGTGGGGTGGGTGAGGCTGAGAGAGCCCTGATATCACTGCTGGGTCAGAACAGTTTTATCAGTGCCGTGGTGAGCCCAAGATCACCGAGGTGGTTGCATGTGGGGGAGCGCAGAATTGAACCCGCATGCCAGATTAGAAGTCCGCACTCCTAACCACTACACCAAACTGGCTCTCGGAATTAAACTAAAGACCCGGAATTAACACACCCTCACCTAGGGCATGTCGACCCAGCCAGAGGACTTGGCTGGATTCAACTTCAGTTAACTCCACTTGAGCCACCCAGCCACAGCCTCCAAACTCCTTGCCAAGAAATCTGGGGAAGTCAACAGATGGCTGTCTATCAGCAGGTATAGCTGGGTGTCATTATTAATCTACCCTGTGGAAAGGACTCTACTTAAGCAGAAGACAAAAAACTCACCCTCCAGTGTGTATTCTCCTGATAGTTGTCAGGTAAATTTACAACTGGCGTTCATTGGCAGTTATAATTAATGATACATTATCTCTCAGCCCAAAATCAGAATGGGTACATGTAACATACACTTATTTTGAAGCGTATAGGTGTTCAGAAATATTACTTTAATTCAGAACCATTCTAAACTAGAACTCCATTGTTGGCCCTGGGATCAAGCAGGTTCCTTTGCCTAGTGCAAGTTACCAGAAACCATGTCAGAATGGAAAACATTTTTTTTCATTTAGCTACAGTAAAAGCAAACAGTCACAGGACACTCATATCCATCAAACCCTGTGTGTAAAAACAGAGGGTTATCTAGAATTGTGTACATCTACCTCACAGGCCTGGACCAATGCAATAATGCTACCCCTTCAGAGTCATTTCCAGATCCACTTTGGTCCTTTGCAAAAGTCTCTGGGCTAGCCTTGATCTCATACCTCTGACATGGAAGGGTAACCAGATCAGCATTCATCCTTCAAGTTTATACTAAACAACCTTCTATTTCTGGTACCAGCTTGGAGCAAGCTCTTAGAAATAAGACAGTGACCTATTCTAGTGAAAATATAATTCCTTAGCATATCTGAAAGGCACTCTATAAAAAATTTCCCCCAATGTTCCATTGTAGGTAAAAGGTTACATAGCAAGCAACATTTCTTAATACAGAGAAGAGAAATCAGATCTTGGTCTCCAATATGGAATTAAAGCCAATTCCCAATAATATGATCAATTAGAAAGTTGTAATCATTTCCTTTATCACCACTCCATCATCATCAGTAGCCATAGTGCTTGGATGCATAAAAAAACCTTTGCTTTCATAGTTTATTGGCAGTGTTTGCCTCCTGCAGTTACCATGAGAATTCACTTTTAGTCTTACTGTTCCCCTGAGAAACTGCAATGGAAGAGATCAAGCCAAAAACACTTGTGCTTTAATCAAAGTATCTCCCCATTGATTTAAGAGCTATATACAATTCACAACAGTAATTAGTTTCTGCTATTTCAGTTTCCACTGACGTGATGCATACAGAGAAACCAGTATGAATGTCTGCTCATCTTGGTATATGAATCTTACACCAAAGACGCAGAAAAAACAAAGTTGTACTTACCTGTTCATTACATTTTTTTAAATGTAGACACATACAGGAATTGTGCATGAGCAGACCTGCTATTGGAGAGATTATTATAGTTTAAAGCCTCCAGGAGACACTGCACATCAAATCTCAAGGCTCCTGCTCAGGGATGACATGCTCCCACACAGAAGCACCCTTAGCATCACCAAAGCCAGGAGGGAAGGTATGTGTGTCTGCACAGAAGATACTCAATGAACAATTGTTACAGGTAACTGCAACTTGGTTTTCATCATCAATCTTTTGTGTAGTCCCACATGAGGATTCTAACAAACTACTCATCAGGTGGTGGTGCTTTCCTCATTTGAAAACTAAATGTACAGCCTTCCCACCTTGAGCTTCTCACCTCACCTGAAGATCCAAAGAGTAATGGCTGACAACCAGGTAGCAGCTCTGTCAATAGTATTCCAACAAGGAAAGCTGCCAAAAAAACCATAGCTCTAGTAGAGTGGGTGTGGATGGTTAGCTTTCCCTAATGGTTGAGAGAATCCACTGGAACGAAGTTTGAGATGACGTCCTCTCTCTTTTATTGCGACCAGCAAAACATACCAATTACTGAAGAATTCCAGAGTTCTTCTAAGGTTGGTGCAGTGGTTAAGAGTTTGATGTAGTGGTTAAAAGTGGTGGCTTCTAAACTGACGAGCTGGGTTTGATTCTCCACTCCTCCATGTACAGCCAGCTGGGTGACCATAGGCTTATCACAGTCCTGTTAGAGCTGTACTTACCAAGCAGCTGTGTCATTCAGCTTCACCTACTTCACAGAGTGTCTGTTGTTGGGAGAGGAAGGGAAGGTGATTGTAAGTTGCTTTGAGACTTGTTTGGGTGGTGAAAAGTGGGGTATAAAAACCAACTATTCTAAAATTCTAAAGACTTTCTAACAGCTACGGAATGCAACAAACACTCATTTTCAGAGCTTGGTGAAGGGAAAAAGATGGACAAAATAATATTCTGGGATAAGTGAAATCTGGAAACTAGGCTTTGGGAAAAACCTAAGACTGGGTCAGAAGATTACCCTCTCAGGAAAGAACTTTAAAAACATGGTGTCTGCCTGAAGAGCTACTAACTCACTCTCATTATTCAAAAGCTTTAAGAAATCTTTTGGATAAATGATGTAAGAAGACTCCCCCATCAACTCCCCTATGATGGTCACCAGGTTGACCTTTAGTGAAGAAAAAAACAAATACAATGGCTATACAAGGGCCCAGTTGAAACACCCCCAGTGACTTAGCTGTTGGCTTATTTGTCTTTATTAAGGTCACCATCACATCAGTTTTCGTGGAAAAAAGCATGGAAATCTCAAAAGCTAAGTCCTCAGTCTTGTGCTTGGTTTCTGTAGGCAAAGCAGTTGATCTTGACTATGCATGGTGTTTAAGTACAGCAAGACTCACCATGGTATGTGCTGCACAGCATTGCAGGACCTCAGCATGCGGTCTTCAGTCAGGAGCTCAGAGAATGACAAAAGCCTCTCCCATGAGAAACGCTAGTAACTGGCCATGATGGTCTCATAATTGAAAATTTTGAAACTCAACACAGCCGAAGAATATAATTTATGTCCTAGGACATCTAGCGTTCTGCCCTCTCCATCCATGGGAGTGGAATGCTAAGCCTTTAGATTGCATTTTCTCAATAACTGAAGAAGATGGTGGAGGATGCATTGTTCAACAGTTAAAGGACTCCTCCTTAATTCAACAGAGATGTTCCACTCTTCTAGACGTGAGTTGGATGGATATAGGTTTCTGCCATAGTTCTTCTGTTAAGGTCTTCAAGCTCCTCTAACACCAGACAGGCAATGATACCTGGTGACTCTAAATAGAGGCAAATTAATATCTTGTCCTTTGGCTTGTGTTTGCATGTAACAATTTCTATTTCCAAGGACTGACCACCTGTTTCCCATATATATGGATACCTTCTGTAGGAGAGGCTGGAAAGGGCTCACCCACCCTCCCATCCATGCTCAGATACAATGTGGAACTGTCAGATTACACAGCAGGGTCCTCTCACTTCAGAACAGGTACAGGAGAGCGAGGCCTAAGTGACACAGTTGCTGAAGGTAGATAAGCAGGTGCCTGATGAGGGTAGGAATACAAGTTCATATCCCTGGAATGAGCAAAGATGTCACCCACTCCACCAGATAACCTGAAGACATCATATATAGGTGTGATGGCCATCACATATGCGATTGAGTCTGAGGCCATGGAACTGTTGCCATTTGCTCTGGATCTGAATCATGCAGGACTTGATCCACTGGTAAACCAACTTCTATCCCCCCATCCGAAATCAAAACCAGAGGGCATCTTGGAACCAGAATGGAGTCCTAGGCTTTTCCAGAAGAGCTGGAATAGGCTCAGGAGTGCAGATTTGTCTTTTGCTTTGTCTTTGGTCTTTGTCTTTGTCCTCTTAACTGGTGGCTCCAAAAGGCATGATGAGCTGGAGGAGAGTGCAAGCCTGATAAGACATGTTGCAACATGGATCCAGGCAGCAGAGCCAATCTTGTGGATGTCAAGAACATGACTAAGAATAATTTTTCCAGAGCCCATTTGGATGATGGCTCTGAAGTGTTGCGAGCTTTCTCCCAGAATCCCTTAAGTTTTGAACCCTACCCCCTTGAACTTTGAGGGGCAGGCCTTACATGTGAGGATGTTATGCCCTTTATCCAAACAAAACAGGCACAATCTGTTTGGGTCATTTGCCCCACAATGGGTGCACTTTTTGAAAAGTGCTTTTTGAGCCATTATAACACAGAAGCCAAAAACCATACCAGCAAAGCAATTTCTCACAATACAAATGACTGGCGACTCCATGCAAACAAGCATATCTTTCAACAGCAAATGAGGAACGAAGGGTGGAGGAGCTACTGTGCAGAGTCCCTGGGTAGGAATAAGTTTCTGGCTCCGGTGCAGATGTTCCCTGGAGGCTTTTAGCTGCAGGACCTCTTCAACGGCAGCCCTGTTCATGCACAATCCTTACTGTGCCTGCACAGAAGACTGATGATGAAATATAGTATACCCTCCCCTAGTATACATCATCACTGAATGCCCCTCAAATATTTCAGTATATAAATGAGATGTGCTGTTTTTCCCAGCTACCATAGCAGACAAGGTGACTTATTAAAAAAAACACTGTCCTGAAGGTAATAATCCAAAAAGGCAAGACAAGCAGAGCTCTACAAGCTTTTGCTCAAAAGAATACCCTCTTTATGAAATTAACTGGGAAATTACCACCTAAACGACAAATGCTTTTTAAAAATGCATGAAGAGGGAATTCACACTGCTACTTAAAAATGAATGGGCAACTCAAAGGGAGGACTCAACCAGAAAGTGCAAACTGAAACAACAGAAATCATGCCTATCAAAGGAGCAGGAGGATTTTATTCCCCACTTATCACTACCCAAAAGAGTCACAAAGTAGCTTACAATCACCTTCACTTCTTCTCCCCACAACAGGTAGGTGGGGCTGAAAGAGCTGGCTGATGGTCTCAAAAGTGTATGTTTGAAACCTGTGTCTTTGTGTCTACCTCATAAACTGACCTAAATAAATAATGTTACCTTGCTTGGCATAGTTTATCTCCAATATCTACGTGAAGCAAGGCAATGTTATTTATATGGGTCAGTTTATGCTACATACATACAATACATAGATATCAGCATACACTCAGCAAGACCTTAGGACCTGATAGCCATCAGCCAGTGTCTTCATAATTGGCTTGATTTTTATTTATAAATAAATTAAATAAATAAATAAATAAATAAATACATTTGCTGTGTGATACCTTTTTTAAAGATCTGGGGGGAAGTCTAGGTTATGAGAACTGATTCTCAGTGTTTGATGAATGCCTTTCCCTTGTTTGTTATCAGAAGCCACTGTAACTTGCAAGTGAGTATCAAAAACCCTGAATGGCCCTGTTTGCCTTCAACATGTCTTAATGCCCTCCCCCCCCCCAGTATATACATAGCTCCTAGATAAACTTAGCAGCCCCTCTTAAGATTCAGTGTTGTAAAGCAAGTGATGTGATTGTTTCAAAAATCAATTTTGGCCTTTTTCCTAAGATACACTGCTTTCTATAAAGAATGATGACATTACATAAGAGTGTATGGATTGTTATAGAAAATCTAGACAATGCCATCTTTTAAAAGACATTGATTTTTAAAAATCTGCCTTTCAAGTGGGAAGCATACTCATCACTCAATTATCATTTTGTAAAAAATTGCTTGTGCTTAGAAATGCTGTCTTCTGTTGACAGTTCATAGGATTGTTCTGTAAGACTTAAATCAGACAAATTATTCACCTTTTCCTGGTAAAGTTTATGAAGCCAGTTTGCTGCTTCCTTCTCATCCAGAGGGATATCTTCAAGAGGAAATCTCCTATTTTGTTCAAAGAGATTTTATTAGAATAGAAATATTGAGAATATGTACATTCAAGCTGCTACACATGATAAAATAGGAACTAGCACATTTCAGAATCCTGAATAGGGTTGTGCGATTCGGCCACTTTGGCAGCCGTTCCCTCCGGGCGCAGCCAGCGTCGCGCCGCGGGGGGGGGGGGAGGGCAGTGTTGGCAGCGGCGTGACAGCGGGCGCAACCACGCAGGCGTGGAATTCCATGCCTGCGTGGTTGCGCCCGCTGTCTCGCTGCTGCCGGCACCGCCCCCCCCCCCCGTGGTGCGGTGCTGGCTGCGCCCGGAGGGAATGGCTGCCGAAGTGGCCGAGTCGCACAACCCTAATCCTGAATTCTTAATACAAATAACTCATCTCTTTTCTTTTCACTTCCCAAAATATGCATTTATAAAGAAAAGGCATAAAATATGCACAGCTGTGTCAGTGTAACTCTGAATAACAGTATTTGGACCAAATACAATCAGTCTATCCAGCAATGATTAAGAATGTTTCCACTTTTCAGTGCCATATGTCAAGTATTAATGTCTTTATCCATGTGAAAAATGGCTTCTCCATATTTCTGCTATCAGATTCAAAATGTTGAAGAAGAAAGCTGGAACTCTTTCTGAGCTTCTAATTTTTAACTCTGCAGTGAAGTCACATTGGTTGAACTTTTGACAACTGCCAAAAATTTCATAATTCCTCCTACTTTATTACCTAGTAGTCTCAATGCCAATAAAGCTATTTTCCATGTATTTCCTCATCCACTTGCTAGCCACAAAGTGAGTGTTTCATCATATATGGCACTCAGTTGGTCTCTTGTGCTAAAATCATTAATCAAAATACAAAAAGTACTATCCATGATACTAATGAGCAGCCCTAATACAGCAGAAGTAGCAAAGCGCTACTGATCAAGCCTAAAATGAAAAGCCTTTTGCACCTATCCAACTCCCATTCTGGTAACGGCAGCTTGAACTAAGACTACCAAGTGATACAAAGAAACTCTATGCCACAGGAACCATGCAAAACGCTCACTTATTTCTAATTAAGTAGAATCATTCCCAAAGGCTATGCAAAACTGAGGTTGATCTCCAGAGTGCTTTCTGCTTAGACAAAAGGCTTACAAAACATATGAAGTTGACCCAAGTGGCACATATATTCATTCTATAAGGTACACTTCAATGGTTGAAAGTACTTAGTGTTCCCTTTCCAGGACAGCATCAACCCCTAACCATTCTAACTAGTTATACTGAACTATCAATAACAATAATAATCATTATTATTATTTAATTATTTAATAATGGTATCACTGAAAATCCTGCATTGTCCTTCATGGCAATGAATCTGCCACTAGAGAGCAGTCACAGCTTGTACATTTAGATTCAGAAGGATTAAACATTGGAGTCAGATAGGAAGATAAAATTCTAGAGGTTTGTCTTTGTTTTGTATAACAATACATGTATTGTGGGGGAAACTGGGTTCACATGGTGGTTTCTTCTCTCAGATCCAAACAAATGCAGTCAAATCTTAGATGACTGAACTCCAACTGCACTTAAATTGGCTAGATCAGACATTGTAGAAAATACTCCTGTTACAGTCTGTATAACGTTCATAATGCTCAATGTAAACCGCCCAGAGCTGCAAAGAAATGGGCTGTATAGAAATATAAATAAATAAATAAATAAATAAATTCATATTTACTGTGAAGCAACAGATGTATTTCAGCTTCCCTCTCTACCTCACACTGCTTCTTAATTTATTAGTTTGAAGAAAATTGCTAACATATAGAAAAATCTAGACACCATTTGAATGGCTGTGAAAATCCATCACAGATACATAGAATTTCACATCTAAAAGAGTGACAGGCCTGACTGGTGTGGCTAAAGATGTCATCCTGAGGGGATTGCAGTGCAATCACTGGATCCTGACAGGGGCCAATTGTGGAAGCAATTGGCAGAAAACGCAAACCCCACCTCACTTTTTCTACCCAGGAAGTCCTAGTGAACTCTTGGGGCCGTCTCCAATCCTTTAGGGAGTTTATCTCCCCGGATTCCAGGCTGTCAGCGTTTCAGGTCAAGAGGACGACCGCCATATTCTATCTTGGACTACTTTTCTTTATTTCTCTCTCAAAAGAAACTGCTTTAACCCTCCTCTACGATTTATTTACTGCAAGTGAACGCTGCAAGTGACTGAGTGGAGGACAGCATCTGGCAGCCTCAACGAAAGCCATTAATCAATGCTTCAATAAATTACAGCAAGTATTCTCTCTGTCTGAGGCTCTTTTCGCCTCTCTCTTTCCCTCCTCCTCTTTCTGCCTGAGTAGCCACCTCGAACTTTGCTCCAGGATGAGACTATTGGCTTCACTGACTTCAAAACGTCATCGACTAGTGCCAGGAAATCTTGATGTGCGACCAGCTCTTAAAGGACACCTTGTTTAGCTATACTAAATCCAACTTGCTGAAAGTGCTTTAGTTCTGAACTGCTCAGTTTTTAGTTTCCGTGCTGTTTTTTGGTCTTCTGTTGTTTCTTTTTTTGTTTTTTTCATCCTACACTGAAGAACATCGAAGAAATAAACAGACTTTTGCCTAGGACTGTATAGGACCTCTACTGGCTATTTGCAAAATTGTCTGAGATTGGTTGCTGACTTATAAGCCTAAAACATGTCTATGTTAAAAAGAATGGCCCATTTAATAGAGAAACAAACCCAAGATTTGAAAGCATTTACAGAAGGTTTGCTTAAGAATATTTTCAAGGAGATCCAAGACGGCAAGGAAGATGTTTCTAACAGGAATGATGGATCAATAGTGGTTGATGACAGCACTAAACAAGGTGGGAAATCATCAGCAGAAGAGAAATCTGAAATTTTGTAGATGGAAAAGGGGATGTCGAAACCTCGCAGCCCAGATAAGGTCACCCTTCTTAAAAAGGCATACAGCCATTTCAAAGTAACAGTACACAAGAATCAACCAAAAGATACATGGATCTTTTTTGAAAGTAATCAATTTAAAGGAGCTTCTCAGGAAAAAAATTGTATTGATATCAGAGTCCAGGAGGTGCAGCTGCCTCAAGATTCATCGGTGAATATTCTGCGGAAAAGAGTACAACTGCACTTTCTATGCCAAAGTCTACCTGGACAGAATATAAGTCTATGGGAACAACAAGATGCAGCAAGCCTCGATATGAAACCCCCTTAAGAAGACTGGGGAAGGGAAAGGAGAAGCAATGTTTGAAATCTTTTCTTCATTCTTCTTCTGTACTCTTTTAAAGGTAAAGGTAAAGGTATCCCCTGTGCAAGCACCGAGTCATGTCTGACTCTTGGGGTGATGCCCTCCAGCGTTTTCATGGCAGACTCAATACGGGGTGGTTTGCCAGTGCCTTCCCCAGTCATTACCATTTACCCCCCAGCAAGCTGGGTACTCATTTTACCGACCTCGGAAGGATGGAAGGCTGAGTCAACCTTGAGCCGGCTGCTGGGATTGAACTCCCAGCCTCATGGGCAAAGGTTTCAGACGGCTGCCTTACCACTCTGCGCCACAAGAGGCTCTTGTACACTTTTAATGCAATATAATTGTAAGTGCTGGAAATGTCATGATAAAGTGGGTGTTTTCCCCCCTTTTTTCTTCTTTATTAGTGTATTGTTATAGGGCCAAAGTTCATACTGTTCTACAAGAAATGTTCAATGTTAAGCATTTAATTCAAATCTGAAAATATGGTGTTGAATATCTGTCAGGATGGCTCTTAGACTGTGTCAAGTATAAAATGTCTTATAGGTGGTATGTGACACCAAAAGTGACTGTTAAAATTGCTAAAAACTATGTTAACAAATGTTGGAAATGTGGTAACGAAGTAGGCTTCTTTTCCTAAATGTGGTGGAAATGTGAAAAGCTTATAAGTTTTGGGCAAAAGTTCATACCATTGTGTAGTTAACGTGGGATCTTATATTTCCTATGTAAGCTGAATCTGTATTATTAAATATATCTCTGCAGTGCCTCCCAGCCTAAACTCAAAGCTTAACTAAAAGGAGGCACTTAATGGAGGGGTGTCTGCACGACAGGGTGTCTGCACGACCTGCATCATAGTAGCATACTCTGTCAGAGTATGGTATCTTAAGGTCCCTCCCTTGCAAAATTCTAGATAGTAAGGCAACATAAAGGCACACCTATAGCGAGGAAGAGTCAAATGTGAGAAGTAATTGGGGAGCTCTCCAGGTGGAAGAATGCTAACAAACTGAGAAGAATAAACACATCCAGCTCTACAGATTGTACTGGTGTCATTGTACTTAATCATTCTTATGGCTCCCGGTCTGGTAACTGAATAAAGAAGAAGAGTTGTTTTTTATTTCACTGCCCAAAGGAATCTCAAAGCGGCTTACAATCACCTTCCTTCCTCTCCCCACAACAGACACCCTGCAAGGTAAGTGGGGCTGAGAGAGCTTTGACAGGAAAGCTCTGTGAAAACAGCTAGGTGTCCATGGGCTAGTCACAGCTATTAAGGACCGTGACTAGCCCATGGACACCCAGCTGGCTGCATGTGGAAATCAAATCCAAATCACCAGATTAGAAGCCGCCGCTCTTAACTACTACACCAAGCTGGAGTCCAAGGAAAGATTGAAGAACTGTGGTCATTGCTTGACAGGTTTATCCCAGGGGGAAACATAGTTCTCTCCGATTTAGCCAGGTTAGCCCTCTTGGATGTCGTAGTGTATAATATACCAGGCCCAAGCTACAAGAGATGGTTGTCCCACTTAAGCTTGGAGGGCTACCTAATTGCGACACAATTAGGACTTCTGCTGATGGAACATGGGAATTTAAGAAGAACTGAATCAAAGAACTCCTCTATTTTGTCAATCCAGATAGCAGCCACACATAAATTTTGTATGGTCACCTTGACAATAGATACTTTGATTGCAGCTGGGATATATTAAATCCAAGTTGAATAAAAGAAACAACAGATAATATCTGATGCCACTGTAGTCAGTCTTTTAACATGAACAGCTACCACTGAGCAAGTTAATCTCTGGTCAAACCAGATATAGGGAACCTCGTCAATATAATTACCATGAATTTTCTGCATGTGGTGTACATGAAATTTGTTCCCCAAAGCAACAAACTGTTAACAATAGCCTCTATCAGAGAGGACAGTCCTGATGTTGTTCCTTATAGGAAATGTGTTTACTGCAGTAAGAGTACTATGGCTGGGGAATGAGACAGACAGAACTAAAGTGGCACAGCCCTCCCTCTTAAGAGCTTAGCTACTCCTGCCTCATCCCGAGATAGGAACAATTTCAGCCAGTCCTGCAGTCAGCCTATTCCAAATTAGTTTTTTAAAAACTTTGAGATGTTCAATTACCATTATCTATCTTGCTCTTCAGTTGGCCTTCTCGAAAAAACCCTGGACCAAGCTCATGCTATTGTCAGTCTTCAGAGAGGTACGTTCCTTAAGTCCCTCTGATAATCAGCATGTAACAAAATTGGACTATACTTTTGTATTTCTTAAATCAAATATACAAGAAGCAGCCATAAACTTGTATGGAACTTTATATAAACACTTTTGGGATCTGCACAAATACTCTAAAGTCTATAAGGAACCTAGCTGAAGCAGCCACCAGTACAAGTATTCTTTTAGAAAGGATTCATGCCGTATTGCATTGCCTATGATTATCCCCCAAAGCTCAAATATTAAATGCAAAATGAGATTCTTCTAAATAACACAAAAAGGTAAAGGACCCTACTTCCTTGTAGAAAGATCATAATAGTCATGGAAGCTTCACCACCATTTTTGGTCATAGTGACAACATCCAAATGTATGGCATGCGTCTCATGCCCAATATAAAATGCTTACCTGACACACATGTCAGCTTCATATTTTTTCCCATAAAGGATTCCTAATAAGGATGGGTTCTTATTTCCTCTGAAGTTTAATGTTACATCATATACTGCTGAAACTGTTGCAAGAAATAAGATATAGCTATTATTTCAGTCAGGATTTATTCAATCATTCATTAATTTAAAAAAGATAATAAAAAGAAAATATGGAAAAAATGATCACATATCCTAATTATATTTATCTGAAGATGATTATATATAACAAAATAAATGGAAATAGAAAATATTTTCCCCCAAAACTCCCTTCATTACATTGAAAGGTTTTGGGGTCATTGTCAGGATACAAACATTTTACATTTCATCAAATTCCATAATTGATCTGTTTGTCAACTGAATTATTAATTTCACCATTGCTGCATATGCAATACTGCATATTTTTGCCATTTCCACATACCTGTTATTACTTTTGGCAAATATATAATATAACAAAAATACAGAAGAGAAGATTATTAATAGTAACATAATAGAAAATTAACAGTTTATCTTCGAAATTAACTTCTTTACCCACATTTATACTCATTTAGAGCCGATTCTCATTCTTCATTATAATACAATTGTATATAGTATTTTCTTCTCCTTCGAAGTTTGACTCCTATGGATTCATTTATTGTCATAACACAAGGTTGGATACGAATGAATGGTACACCAGATAATGGATGCACTTTATAGTTCCCCAGTGATCTTGTTCTACAGGCCCAGCAATGGCCAAAATAAGAACTTAGCTGAAGTCCTACCAGCACTAAATTAATCTGGGCCAATCACATTCTATTCAATTCGATGAACGTGAGTCAGATCTCTAGCATGTTTAGTATATCATGATTAAACCAATATATTTAACCACTGTCTTCTCTATATAAATAAAAGAGAAACAGTCTCCAGGGTGGAACCTGTCTGGGTCTATCCGGGCCTGTCTGGCCCTGGAATGCAGGCAAATCTGGCCGCCCAGTGACCCCGGATTGGGCTGGCCCTTAGAGGACTGTTGCCCACCAGGCAACCATGTGTAGCTCGCCCGCCCTCACAACCACACACACGCTGGGCACGAAGGGTGACGGAACTGCGCCCACTTCCCTGGCCCTGTGTGCAGTGGCTGCAGTGCCATGGCAGCAGCGCGGGAGGAGGCTGCTCCACCAGTGACAGAGGCTACGGCTGGGACCAGGCTGCTTTCTCCTCTGTGCCTCGCCAGTGTTGGAGGCGGCAGAGGCACACATGGGAGCGATGTGCGGGGCCAGCCTACGGTGGGGCCCACTGCCAGGGAGAGCGGCAGAGAGCCCTGCCGAACCCTCAGTTGCAACGGAGAGGAGCAGGTGGGGCGGCCCCTCTAGCACCCATGCAACCCTGCATGCAACAGGCTTTACAGTGAGTTCGTTCATAAAATGAATGAGCCTCTTATCAATAACTCTTGTATTTCCACCATCTCTTCCCTGATGGGTCAGGAGAGCTTTCCATTTCATTGTAGTTTGTTGGGCTGTCTGAATTTGGGTGCCTAAACAAATTGTTATTGTTATGTGCAAAGTCGTGTCCGACCCATCGCGACCCCATGGACAATGATCCTCCAGGCCTTCCTGTCCTCTACCATTCCCCGGAGTCCATTTAAGTTTGCCTAAACAAATAGAGGCATATTATTTCCTTTGAACATGAATTTTAAACCATGATTAATATAGTCAATACCATGTCTGAAGGTTGCTTCTTTTCTCATGACCTGCATTCTAAGCAAGAATTAAACCATCATTCAGGCCAGAGGCCATCCACTTTATCACTGGGCCAGCATAGCCCAGGTGGTGAGGCAAGCCATCAGCAGACCAGAAAAAGTTCTGGTGGCTATAATGGTCAACCTGCCATGATCACAACAAACCATAATCAGCATAAACAAATCTGCTATAAACCTTACTCTGCTGAACTGTATTAAGATACCTAACCAATGAGGGTTTTAGCAAACTGGCTTATAAAGTCTTAGTGTCAAGTTACATCCTGGGTGAATTTTTTTAAAGCTATATTAAGTTAGCAGGATCTTCCCAACTCCCTGCCTCACCATTTTTAGCCATGTAGCAACTGATAGATCTTTTTAAAAACCCTGAGCCCTAAGGGAGGGTGGTATACAAATGTAAAAAACAAACAAACAAACAAATAACTAAATGCTTAACAAATTAGTTTCCAGGCAAAAGATATTACATTTGTTCCTCAGAGGAATATAAAGACTTTTATGTACTGAAAGGAACATTTTGTTCTTTAAATATATGAAGTACTTTATCTATTTTTAGATTTTTAGTCCACCCTGCCCCTATAATTCCAGCAGCTGATACTGGCTATCTTTAGTGGAAGGACATCTGCTTAGCATGCCGAAGATCCCAGTTTCAATCTCTGACATCTCCAGTTAAAAGGATCAGCTAGTAAGTGATGTGAAAGGCCTCGACCGGAGACCCTGCAAAGCTGCTGCCAGTCAGAGTAGACAACAGTGACCTTGATGGACCAAGTGTTTGGTTCCATATAAGGCAGCCTCGTTTGCATCTTACAGAAAGGGAACTGAATCAAAGACAATGACTGGCTGAGAGCCAGCCAACTAGTTCCAACACTTTACATTGTGTCATAGAGGCTCTCATAGATTGAGTACCAGGCACATAAACACTGCTGAAATAAGCAATGCTTAATAAGCATTTAAGTGTAAATAAGCTTCTGGCCGATTTCACTGAGATCCCCCAAATTTTCCCAGATTGTGTCCTGTAAATTCAGCATTGATATCAAGTTGCAAAAGAAATTTCTGGAAACCTCCCCAATGAATACTTAAGAAGAGGTTTATAATATTCATTAAGAGAGAGAAATGAGGGAAATGTGGGTAAAGACTGTTTTAAAATAATACTTATCATCCCTCAGTGGAGAAGGAGATGATACAACTTGCTAGGTCCTTCTAACCCCCAAATCTACAGTATTATTGCCTTGATATTGCTAGCTTTCAAGACATAGTAACACACGTCACCCGTAAATACTATTTAGCCAGCCATCTGTCCTATTTAACAGCCTGATCTGTGTGGCTTAACACATACACACACCTCACATGCCTGCTGGGAGTGCTAATGAGACAATGTTTGCACACCACTTTAAAAATGTGAAGTGCTAAGTAGCATTATTAATTTCTCTGAATTAAACGAAAAACTAATTAACATATTAAGATTATTTACAAATCAAATATAGTTGTTTAAATAATGTCCACTTAACTGATTGATACTAATTTTTCCATTTCTTAAAAAATATAGCAGCCAACGATGAAGACTGAATGATTACATTAATTGTGATGCAAGAAAGGCTAAGGAAATAGATACCTGTTCCCCTGAGACACTGGACAGCAGTAGTGAAGCCTTTGGTTCTGGGTAACAGGTGATATTTCAGTTTAGGCAATCCCTTAGATTCTGCCACCTCCATGCTGATACGATGCTTGGTGTCTGTAAAACGAGTTCCTTCACAATACAAGAGAAACTATGGCACAAAAACAAAAAAGGGAAAACATCCAGGGTTACCATTTAAATAAAGAAATCATAGTGTACATGTGACTGTTCTAAGCAACCTGCTATGTCTCATGACCTACATCTAGGCATTAGAGAAAGGACTGCTGGATACTAACAGCCCTAACTCATGGGTGCTTCCCTGAACTATCTCACAAGGCACCCACAGGGAGATCTCCTTAATGCAGGCCATAGTTCAGGAAGAAACCATACTCCCTGTACCAGGCAGCACTTTCCTACCAATGGTCTTGAATACCTTCCCTAGCTATCCCTTCAAGGCCTGGCAACTCATCTTCATCCAAAAGAGGCACACAAATACAAAGATAACCAGTCTGTTATTCCTTTCACCATATCAAGATCTTCTTCACCATATATGGTAAGACTTTTGATAAGAGATGCTATAAAAATTAAGATCTAAAGAAGTTCTGGCTATATAGCTATCATAGTGATGGGTAGTGGTGAAATGAGACTATATAGTATGCTATATATTAGACAGGAACCCAATAATGGTTCATTACAACCTGACAATGAAAAAATGCAAGACTATGTGTTTTCCCACTCTATTCAAAATACAGAAGAAAATGCTTTCCAAATGCTCACTTACCCACATATACTCTGGATAATCAGCCAAGAGTTTTAGCCCTTCAATAACAGTGTCTCGATCTTCTTCCCATTTCCTTTTGCAGAAAACAATCTCTAGGAAATACCACGTCCAGCCAATCAGGGGCACACATAGCAGCTCTTTCTTAGCAAGAACTTTTGAACTCTGAAAGAAATATAGAATGGCACCTATTTCTTGATCTACAATCGTACAATCTAGATCAGTAAGTCTGGTTTCTCAGGCAAAGAAGCGTAATTATAGATACACTAGGGTAGCGATCCCCAACCTGTGGACCGCAGACCACATGTGGTCCTTCGACTAATTGGAGGTGGGCCCCAAAAGACGCCTTCTTCCCCCCCCCCCCGGCCCTTTACTTCATACCCCCCGGCCCTTTACAACACACTTCGGGTGTCATTGCCTCCCATCACTCCCAGATGGGACTATCTCGTTGCAGAGAAACAAGCTCAGGGTTCCCATTGATTTGTCATTGTGATGAGTTAAAATTTCCATGAAAATAAAATGTTCCTCATGTTCATTGTTGTGGTATGTCTGTATCTTATTTTGAAGGGATGTTTAAACAATACCATAGCGATCAGAGAGTGTTAGGGCAGTGGTGGAGAGTAGAGGAGTAAACTACCCCCCCACCGGGCCTCAGTAAAAGGCGTTGAGTGGTCCCCGGCGTTGAGTGGTCCCCGGTGATAAAAAGGTTGGGGACCACTGCGCTAGGGGCCAAACCTGTTGCATTCAGGAATACAACGGGTGCTAGATGGAGGGGGGGTACATGGCAGAATTCTGCAGATAGCCTCCCCCCCACCCAGGACATGGAAAGGCTGCAGGCTGGAGGCCCCCGGGAAGGGAACTCACCGGCAGGGGCAGCTCTTATGCAGCAGGGATCTGCAGCCTCTGAGCTTCGGAGGGACTAGGAAGGAGGAGGGGGGTGGTCAGGGGTGGGGGATGGAAGGCGTTTGGCTGGCCGCTGGACACACAGGCAAGTCAGTTGGAGGAGGAGGCACTCAGGGATAGGAGAGCTGTCCTGAGTGGGTGTTAAGAGTTGAGCGGCACTTAAGCTATGAGACATGCTCCTCCTCCAAAGCTTTACCACAAATATTATGTACAACAGATGTTCCCTGTTACCTTTTAACTGGATATGCCAAAGACTGACTGAATCTAGGACTTTTTACATACAAAGCATGTATCAAACTAACACACATGAAGCTGCCTTATTTTGAACTGATGAAGTAAGTACCGTCTACAGAGTCAGGCAGCAACTTCTGAGGGTTTGAGGAAGAGATTTATCACCTACTATCTCATCCTATTTCTTTTGATCCAAGATTATCTGCATGCAGATCAGATTCTCTGTCACTAATCCTTGGTCCTCTACTGGAGAAGTCTATCAGTGAAAGTTTCAACCACAAAGCCACCCAACAAGTAGTTAGCAATACCATGATGTTCATCCAACTGAACATTTAAAGAAAAAAATTCCCCCTTCTTCCAAACACCAACATGAAAATAAAAAGTTATGGTTTATTAAACAGTAAGTTCAGAACTTATATGAACTTACCCCCAATACACCAAAGCGCTCTGTCATGGTCCAGCCACATAGGAAATCTATTTCAAAGTTGTGGTTCAGGATAATGATGACATGTTCTTTTCCAAACTTATCCACTGCAGCCTGGTCTGAGAACAAAGTGCATTCTGTGCCTGACCACCATTCCAGCAACATCACTAACTCTAGATCACAACAGAAAGAGACAAAATATCTGGTATAGCATCTTATTTTGCCATATATTGCAGTCTATTTCCATCTTGGCTTCTTTTCATGCTGCTCTTTTGCAGCAGCTGTCTGTTGTGCAGTTACATTGCTTCTGCTTTGTGCAATACAAGCAGTCTGCATAAGTATAGCCCAGGACTAATTTACTGCTAACGACAACTAGAAAATTGTAATCCCCACTTCACTTTTAAAGGTAGCATATTCTAGGCTTCAGAGGTGCAGAGATGTTTTAATATGCACTGGGCAGTTTCCAATACATGTTCCATTTTAAAAAATCTTTGATTTTAGTTTTTCTTTTCCCACACAATGCTCTAACATACAGAATAGAACACCCCTTCTGTGATGATAATCATCTCTCGCTCTCATACTCCAATTTCAGTGTCCCCATCCCCCCAAAAAGTCCTCTGAATATTAATTTAAGATTGGCCTTGCCTTTCAAAGTTACTACCCTTAAACATATTTTGGAAATCCATTTTTTTTCTCTGAGATGTAATTCAGTCAACTGCTTAACTAAACTGGAGCACTTAGGAATGACACAGGTCAACTGCTTAACTAAACTGGAGCACAACTGGCCATGAGATTGTATGCTCTATCCACTCACTGTTTTTTTAAATAGATGATGAATTGTGAGTAGGTCTAAACTGAGTTTCCATTTAACTCAGGATCCGTGGCCCATCTCAGAACCTGAAGGTAAGAGATTGGGGGAGGGTGGAGATCCTATTTGCCCTCTCTCAACTGAGTGTGGTTAAGCAAAATTGGTAGCAAAAGCAGTGTCTCCAGGACTGTTTCTGCACTGGAAATACCGCCCCAGCTCCTGTGTGGGAGCACAAATCTGGGGCAGACGAGGGGCACCAGGCTAAATGCTTTCCCCTGCAGGAGCAGGAAGAAGCGGGGCAACCTACCCAGGCTCAAATTCCAGCCTGTAGCCTGGTCGCCATTGAGGAACCTGTCGCCATTGAGGAACCTGTCCAGGCCTTACTCCAACCAACAAGCTGCCTCTAACTTGCAAGAAATATGTGTTTCTTTTAAGAGCACAGCTTTAAACTCCATAGAACATACAAATGTCATATTTTCTATTGAGAATACTAATCAGCTTCTGCCTCCATCATAATTTAAATTACAGTCAGTTACACAGCTGAAGGCAGATTCCTTGTTATTCTTTCCCTGCAATATAACCCTCTGATGATGTTATCTGAAGCCTTTGTCTCTGTATTTGCCTTTCATAAGGAGCACACAAACTGTACTCTACTTTTACTGGCTGCTTCTACCAACAGAAGGTAGTTTTTTGGGGCAGTGGGGGAGAACACAGCAGTAAAGATTTCTAAAGAAATCGTTACAGCTTGAAGTACTAAGGCTGAGAAAAGCCCAGAATCCGAACTGTCTCGGCTACAGGAGATCAGATATCTAATTCATCTATTAAACTGAAATTCTTTTTAGTTTCAAGCAAACCTGCCCCCTAAAAAATTCAATTAGAGATCTTGATGAATATATCCAGGACTAAACTTTATACTGAACAAGTGTCATTTTAAAAGACAGAAGAATGGAAATCAGAGAAATGCATAATTTACAAAAAAATTGGCTAGTTGGGATTAATATGAGGTAGACAGCAATTGAGTGCATTGCTAATGAACCCAGGCTTTAAATATCTTCACTTTAAATGTATTTTAACAATTGAATACTCTAACACCTTCAGATTTTGTTAATCTGTTGATCACCAAGTCTTCAGGGGAATTATTTAGCTCTGACCCTAGGCAAGGTTTTCAACCCTCAATTGTACAAGTGTTCAAGAATCACGTTTGGGTTCTGTACTAGAAAATTCATTCAGCAACACCTATCTAGCAGCATTTTTTACATTCTTTATCTTTGAAGACTGATACTTGAAACAGTTCTGTACATCTATTTTTGTAAGAGTGACAAAATGTTTTCTAGCAATAGACTTCACAGTCTAACTCAGCCTTTTGACCATGGAGACACCCCTGAAATTTCTTCAGGCTGTCAGCTGGCCACACCTCTCTTTCATACCCTATGGATGTGACATGTCACCTGAGAGTGATATCACCCAGGTGAAACTACTGCTTCATTAGCAAGCTTTCTGCCACAAATGAGGCATAATGGAATTGGACACCTGGGTCCAAGTGAAACACATCAATCACTGTAAGGATGGGCTTGAGTCACAGAAGGCTCCTTCTCTCACCTACCCAAGGCTTGGAGCTTGCCAGGGCAGGTGCTAGACTGCAGAAGGCAGTCCCTGCCATCCAAGACCCAGAGCCCACCAGGGGCTTTCTGCAGCCTAGTGCCTTGCCACACGCAGGTGCCAGACATCAGAAGGCTCTGCTCCCCACCACCCAGGGAATGGAGCTTGTGAAAGGCCCCTGTATCACTCCCAAGTTAAAACAAAAAAGCACCAAAAGACATCAACACGCCAACTCCAAGGAAGGACTCTTCTTCCTTTATGCTAGTTGCCATCAATGACACAGGTCAACAAAGAGGTAGGAGCCTTGGCCAGCAAAGGTTTGAATGGCTGGGGACCCTTCCCTTCCTGCCCCCTCCAGGGCCCTCATTGGCCACTTTGGGAAGGTGTGGTTCAACTTGCCCCTATAAGGGAGTTCTTAAATAGGGGGAAGGCAGTATATAAATCTAATAATAATCCCCAAATGCCACGGTACACCTTGGATGCACCAATGAGACACCAGTGAAATAAAACAAAATAGTACTAATACCTTAAACGTGCTCCTTAACTGGGCCAGCTATGAAATGTGGCCAAGGAAGTTTAGAAGGCCTATGCCTGGGTCAGCCAAACTCATAAAGGATAGGTCTACCAATGGCCATGATAGCTAAATGGAACCTCCATTTTTAAAGTAGTTAATCTCTGACTAGCAGATGTTCAGCAATAACAACAGAAGAGAGCTGTGTCTGAACTCCTCAGAAGCATCTGGCTAGTGACTGCTACAAGACTACTATCTTCCTCCTGATGGATGGCCATCCTGATTCTCCCCCAGAAGCATTACCCAGCTCCCTGGAAGCACTGACGAGGTGACTCAAGCACCTTCAAAGTTCAATTCTTCAAAGGCAGAGATCCTGTGGCTGGGCAGGAAGGGTCCAAGCGAAGAAGCACAACTGCCTAACCTGGATGGTGTGCAGCTATCAGTGGCTCAGTCCACCAGGAACCTGGGCATGATCCTGGTTGCTTCCCTTTCAATGAAGGCCCAGGTCCCGAGAGTAGCGAGGCTGGCATTCTACTACCTTTGCCAAGCCAAACTACTAGCACCCTACTTTGCCCCAGTACACCTAGGCACAGTGATCCATGCAATGGTCACCTCTAGGCTAGACTTCTGCAACTCACTCTATGTGGGCCTACCTTAACTTTGATCCATAAACTGCAAATGGTCCAGAATACAACGGCCAGGGTCCTCACAGCAACACTATGGAGGTCCCACATCCAGCCCATTCTCCAACAACTGCACTGGCTACCAGTCAAATTCTGGATCAGGCTTAAGGTCTTGGTAATTACCTTCAAGGCCATACACGGACCTGAAGAACTGTCTCTTTGCCTACACCCCTCAAAGAGCTCTGCACTCCACCACCTCTAATAGGCCACAAGGAAGTTCGCTTGACCTCAACCAGGGCTACAGCCTTCTCTGTCCTGTCCCTCATCTGGTGGAACGAGCTCCCAGAGGAGATGAAGGCCATAACGGAACTAGTTCTGCAGGGCCTGCAAAAGGGAGCTCCTCTACCAGGCATTTGGTTAAGGTTGACTGAAACTAAACAGCATCTACTGGGCCCCCAAACCTCCCTCCCTTGAACCCATACGACGGATCTGACTAACCATGGAGATGTTAGATTGTTTACTATGTTAGAATGTTATTTTCTCTGTTTATTATTATTATTATTATTATTACTGTTATCTTCATTCATTTTAATCACTGAGTTTGATGTATTGTTCTGTTTACATTCTATGTGAACCGTCCTGAGCCTTAGGAGAGGGTGGTATACAAATGTAATAAACACACAAACAAAACCTTAGCATGATGCATATGAATCAGTGCAACTAGTCCTATGATCTTAATTTTTTTAACCTTGAGGGCTGTGGACTGGTAAGTTACTCATATTTTCATTCTGCACCATAAAAACAAACCCGACCATTTGAATAGCAGGCAGGACATCAGCTAACATTGGGTGGAAAATGCCACTGCAATTCTTTACGCAATATGCAAAATAAGCCCTAAGAGAAACTGTGAATCACTCTATAATTATGTAGACTGTAATATACAGAAACCTCACTAACAAATCCTCTTCTATTTGAATAGACTATTATTGCTATCAGACTAAAAACTGAACAAGCGGAGCTCTTAAAAAGCACAAGTCATCTGAAGATAACGGGATGAATAGGGTTGGAATATAGATTCCTCTCATGAATTAAATACGCAGCAAAGTGTTTTCTCTAGGCAGGAAGTCAGACGAAACATCAGTGCTGCTTTACAACAGGAAGGAGCTTTTCACAGAAGTGCAGCATTGATAATTTTAGTTAAGAGCAACTCAGCAAGACATGGAAGCCTCCTGTGGGAGTGAGTCTGTGAATGACTTCTACAAGGTTGGCATCCCACAGTGGGAAAAGGGATTATGATTCCAAAATTAACACATCAAATAACTATAATGCAAGATGGTCTACCATTTATGTTTAGTTTCCTTTATAAAAAAATTAAAGGTATCTAGAAATTAATCCCTGGAAAGCCCATCTAGACCGTTTCCACACAGGCAGAAAAGACCAGGTCAGCGCTGATATTACAGTGGGGCTGATTCCCATTTCCATGCAACATTGGTGCCATCCTGGCTGATGCACTGTGGGCACCAATGGAGCCTGTCCAAGGGCAGACCCATGCGCACAGGGTAAAGTTGGGTTTTCCAGTCCCAGCTCCTTCCCCTCCTACACTGTCCCGGAGGGGACAGAAAATGCCCCACTCAGCTCAGAAATGCTCAATGGCACCACAGGGCCAACTGGGGCATTTAAATTTTTTTCACAAAGGTGGGATTGCATGACAACCTATCAACCCCTTGCTGTGAAGTGCAGTGGAACCTTCCTGCCCAGGCTTCCTCTGTGTGGCAGCAGAAATCTGGGGCAGACTGGGTCTGTCAGGGGATATCTTCCCCCATGAGGACCCAGGAAGTGGCAGGGCTAATTACCCTGTCACAAAGAACCAGCAATGGCCGTGCAGAAAAGGTACTAGAGAGGTTATTTTGACTACAACCACTCTCAATAGCCACAACAAACAAGTTGTTTCACATCATCTTTAACTCAACACTCACCAGCTAAGGCAGTTCACCTGAAAGTCTAGTGGTGTGTTTTAGGAAGTGATTCACTAGGGATGTGAAACAGTCCCAGGACACAACATTCTCCAGAGTTGTACATGGATCCTCAAAAAGATTTGACATAATTATCTATCTATTTATGTATGTAACAAAATGGTAACTTTGTGCTGTAACTTGTAGTGTCCAGGGAGTCAGACTAGAACATGGGAGAGCCAAGTTCAGCTCCCTGCTCTCCCATATTTAAAACCACTCTAGGATAGTCTAAGGGTTCTTCTACACCAAGCCTCAGCACAGGCACTGTTGACTGTCTTCTTTTGTCACACAATAACCTGGTTTCCCCTTCCAAATGCAGAAGGAAAATCAACATGTTTTCCAGATAAGTTCAGTATGAAGGAGACTGTTCTTCATGGTCTAAGGCAGGGGTAGTCAACCTGTGGTCCTCCAGATGTTCATGGACTACAATTCCCACGATCCCATGCCTGCATGAACATCTGGAGGACCACAGGTTGACTACCCCTGGCCTAAGGAACAGGCTCTTTCCCAGCACTTCTACCAGGGATCCTTTCCTGAAGATGCCATGGAATGAACCTATACACGTACCAAACTAAGTTCTGTGATTCTGTAGCTTCTCTAATGGCAACTGTCTATGCTGATCACATCAGCCTACCAAACTGACATTCCACCTCTCACTAAAATGGTCACCCAGTGAGAATTTGAACTGGACTGTCCTTTGTAATTCCCCCCACTCCAGCACTATTAAATCTACCAAATCCACCCATAACAGGAGCTTCAAATGGAAGGTGGAGTCTATGCACTATTCTTGTATTAACATTCTCAGTAGGAGCAAAGGGAGGAGATATAAAGAGGAGAAAAGACAGACCTAACCATTATACAAAACTTACATTCTCACAGAAACAATTGTAACAAAGCAAGGACTTCATTTTGAGAGATACTAACAGTAGATCATGAGACTTGTAAAATTACTTAAATGAAAAGAGACCATTTGGAATTCACTTAAGATATAGCTAAATACTACTTAACTGCTTCCAACTATTTCTGCTTGCATAATTTTCTAATCGCCTTCACAAGCTTCAATATACAAACAATACATTTTCCTTCTATCCTGTTCTTGCCAGATTACTGGAAGCTGCCAGTTCTTCAGCATTTTCACTGGGGAGAAGCCTCCAGACAAGCCAGTATTCAAGAAAGCTGCACACAGCACATGCACTGGCTGTCAACCTTCCTGTACTTTAGGGGAAGAGCCAGGGATGGACTGAAGGCAGAGAGTCTCAGAAAAGAGCAATTGACTTGGCTTCTAGAACAAATGAGTCAAGAATTAAGAAGAAGGTGCAGTCAAGTTGCAACCAGCCTATGGTGACCCCAACATGGGGTGTTCTAGGCAAGACATGAGCATAGGTGGTTTTCCATTGCCTTCTCCCATGTAACAACCCCTGTATTCTGTGGTGGTCTCCCATCCAAGTACTGACCATGGATTTAGCTCTTAGGCCAAACTGAGTTATTTAGGTTGCCGAGTTGAACAAATAGCAACAAATAACTTCACTGAAGGCCAGGCTGAAAAGATTATCTTGAAAAAGTTGACAGTGTCTTTCCCCTTAATATTTTTTTCAAATAAGAGAATAGACCTCTTCCCTTAGAGCAGGTTATAAATTAAAATGTATAAATGTATTTGAAAGATCCTAAAACTTTTGTTCCAAGTTAACAACTTATATCCCAAAGTCAAAATGTAAGTGAGAGAAATTTAAGATTGCCTTAACGATTATTAAGAAAGAAAAGAATCCCCTCTTCTCCAGCTGGGAGTGATGTTGGAGAGTGGCTTGCTGGAGCTGGTACTAATGTGGGGAAAGGAAAGGGGGGGGAAATAACGGTCTGTTTGGCATACCTGCTGAGTGGAAGGAGGAAAACAATACCTCAGCCGTGTACACGGGTGGTTTTCTGTGGAGTTTGGAGGGGCAGGAAACAAAGAAAAAGTAACAAATCCTGGCACAACTGCGGCATCTCCAACTTCAAGAGTGGAATAGTGTGTTCCTCCAGCTGCTTCTTACCAAGTGCCTACTCAGGGCCTGCCTCACTGTCTCTCTGCCTACTGGCATACACAGAATATGCTTTGGAGAGAGAAGGAGAAGCTGGGGAGAGGGAAAAAGTTGGTTGCCTGCAGAAGTTATCTCCCCCCCCCCCCCCCAGGCATCACTCGTCTTCTCATGAGCAGCAGCTCCATGTGCACCTGCCTCCTCAGGTCCCTCCTATTCCCATCAAACCATGTCCCACAGTCTAAGGACCTCAAGTGCAAAGCGCAGCCATTCCTTGTTCACTGAACAGAATTCATAGCATACTCACGGCTCCACAATGAGTAGGCAAGACGACAGTTTACCCGTCGATAAAACTGCTTGTTTATAGGCCAGAGGAGTAGCGTGCATAGCTGGATGAAGTTAATGATGAACCCACTCACAACGAAGACAAACCCAATCAGGAGGTGAACAATAAACTGGGTCTTCAGAAACGCAATTAAACCCATGATAACTGCTTAGTGGCGCTTGCAAGGTCCTTCACTCAGAATAACAGTCCTATAAAAAGAAAAAGAAAAACAGCACTTAGCAAATAAAATATCCATGGTTTAGAATAATTTTTTTTTAAATCTCCAAGCCAATGCCATTTAGGTGTCTCTTAGCTACAGGTCAAAGCTTATTTAGGGCTATGCCACAGCCTATTTTCCAGCAATAACAGGAGGTCTTGTTGTCAGTAACAACAATCCAATTCTTGTGTGCTTGCAACTCCTTAGCAGTAAGCTCATTTCCTAAAAGCCCATTATAAATGATTTCTGAAGGCCAATTCTAAATAATAATGATTTTGCATGAACTGCATAATAAAGAATGCTTTTTACTGTTAAAATGTTGCTTTTAGAAGCACTTCAATTTTAATATTACACATGGCTGGCAAACCTTCCAGGGGGAAAAAGATCTGCCATTTACTAAAGCTGGATTTCACCTTCCTCCACACCCTGGTGAAAGAAACAGTTGAGAGAACAAAGAAGAAGAGTTGGCTCCTATATGCTGCTTTGCTCTACCACAAGGAGTCTTAAAGCAGCTTACATTCGCCTTCCTTTTCCACTCCCCACAACATACACCCTGTGAGGTAGGTGAGGCTGAGAGAGCCCTGATACTACTGCTCGGTAAGAACAGCTTGATAAGTGATGTAGTCAGTCCAAGGTCACCCAGCTGGCTACATGTGGAGAAGGAGCGGGGAATCAAACACCGCTCACCAGATTAGAAGTCCGCACTCCTAACCACTACACCAAGCTGGCTCTCAAAGTATGTGCAGTTAGCAGGCATCAGACCAATAGCCTCCCCCGTAATGGGGAGGCTTTCTTGTCTCATAGCTGCTAGCCCATATTAGGGTGTGGAAGAATCACCAAATGTAAAAGTGAGACTGGCCACAACAACTTTATCATGTCGGAAATGGGTGCTTCCACGCTAGCACTCACATCCACTCAAAGCGCTGTTACAAAACTAGCGGTTGTCCACCAATACTATACCCTCCAACAGCGCACCTACTTTACTGCTTCAGGACACTAAAAAAGCACTTCTGTGCCAGGGAAAATCAATCATTGTATCAACAGTAGCTGGATCCTCTAATCCAAACAGCTAATTTATGTTTGTATATATAACAAACCACAAGCAGCTCTACAGCAAATGCTTCCACATGAATGTGCAAATTCTACTCCTTAAGTCTTGTGTATTTGTCCTATGAATACTGGTAGAAACTATTCTTTCAGCGAGGGTCACAGAAGGTCTGAATTCTAGGAAAATCAGATGGAATAGCAGCAGTTTTTAAAAATAGAAGACAATTTCCTGCAGGTCTTTGTGTTGATCAAGGAAAATAACAGTTTATTTTAATTTTTAACTTGTCAAAATTTCAAGCAGATGCCTTTTGTTCCAGTTCTGGAAATCTGCTGTATATCTTTAATACCATCCCTGTGTTGTTCAACAGAAAGAGACATGAAGGAGACCCACACAGACTTGCCAAGGATAGGAAACCTTGTCCCCCTCTTGCTAGCCCCCCCCATGCTCCATCATCATTGTTGCCATCCTTCTCCCATCACTGAGTTCTCCCTCAACACACCCATCACTACTTCTTTCTCTCCCCCCCCTCCTACTGCTTTTTTTTGTCCATTGTTTTTTAAGATGCCTCACTATGCTGCTTCTAAGCAACCCATAGCGTTGACTATGATCTTGTGAGATCTTGGTCAGTTTATGAACAGTGTCTACACCTGTACATATTGCTTTTCTCTTTTGAGGGAGTAGCATTTTTTAAATTGATGTGATCTTCCTAGAAACCTAAAACCTCCTGTCCGGTTTTGTAGAAGTGTCTTCCCTTTCTGTGCCTGGCCTCATTGTGCAGACTTTCTGATTGCATTCTTGGACTAAATTCAGAATGAGATTAATGGGTAGGCTGGTTCTGCATTGAGCAGAGGGTTCGACTAGACGGCATGTATGGCCTCTTCCAACTCTATGATTCTACTGAATTTTTATTATGCTTGTTCAGTGGCAGCTGCCACAAGGGGGCACAGTGGGTGTAAATAATTCAGTTTGCAAGGGCAAGCGAAAATAGTTTGGTCAGCAGGGATCTGCTCACTGGGATGATTTGTTATCCCTAGAGAGGCAACGTTTTGCTGTCACCCACCCACCCAAAAGAAAGGTTGAGCACAAAGGTAAATAAAGCCTTGATTTGGAGGCAAAGAATGGGCAAGGCAACGGAGTCAGAATATGAGAAAGGAATTTGACTGGCTGTTTGGGGGCAAAGAGAAACTGGCCCGGGTAGTACATTCTGTGCTTTGATACTTCAGACAGCCGGTGAGGGCTATCATGGCTGAACGCTCATCCATCGGGATTGACACAACCCCCCTCACAAACTAAAGTTCATCACAAATGTTGGTTGGTTCATGGTTTGTGAAGTTATGTTCACGAATTGAAGAGCCGCCATAAATTTCCGTAATTTTTTATACAGCTCATGGTGGTTCATGAAGAGCAGAAATCAGGGGTTTAATGGCTCTTCACAAAAAAACCCATCTGGGTGGTGGGGAGCTATTTGGTTAAATAGCTATTTGTTTCAAAAGCAGCAGGGAGAAGAAAGCAGGAGGTTCAATGGCTCACAGACTGATAAAAATCTGTTTGATTCACAGACTGGTATATCGGTTTGTTGTTGAACCATAAACTGAATAGCAAAATGCCATTCAGACCCTTCTCTATTCCTCCACAAACAGAACTAGAACAGCATAGACTCCTTTTTCCCTCACTTCTAAACAGGATTGTTCAAGAGGGCTTTAGTCCAGAAGAAGCAAAGATTCATCTCTGAAAGTGACTTAAACAGATATGTCTGCATGAGTTGTTTCAAGTTTTCCTTTATTCTACAATCCAGCTCAACAGTAGGGTTTTTTTCCTTTTGGGGGGGTGTCTAACTAGGAATCTCTGCTGTTTGATCCAAACTTTATTAATCTTGTAATCTGATTACTGATTTATGCTTATAATCTGTCTTCAATCTTGGTAAGAAATGTGAACTAATAGTGAAAATAAATCAAGAGTTTCTTATATACAGGGAACATTTGTATATGGAGACATCTTAACACCGCCCGTGGCGCCACGGGCGCCACGGACTAAATAAAAGGCTAAGGGGTTCTAGGGCGGGATGTGTCCGTGATGAGGAAGGGTCCGGGTGGGACCCTTCCTCTGGACAGACAATCGGAGGGACCAATCAGATTGGTCCCTCTGAATCCCAGCCCCAGGAACTCGCAGTTGCTCCTTTGCCGCTGGCCTCATGCATCAGGCCGCCCACAAGGGAGCCCCCTGCAGCCGCGTGGAGCGCGGCTGCCGGGGGCTCCCTGCCCGGCGGCCTGACGCAGCGAGAGGCGCAAAGCGCCTCTCGCCGCGTCAGACCGCTGCCCGAGGCTGGATCCCCGAGCCCCAGCAGCAGCGGCGTCCCCCAAGGCCAAAGAAAACCAGCAGAGAGGCGTCGGGGAAGGGGCTGCCCAGCAGGCGCCTCTCTGGGGCTGCGTCTCCTCGCCCACGGTCCTTCGCCTCCACCCACGGCGCGCTGAGCGGACCTCAGCGACGGAGTCTGAGCTGCCTTCCCGCAGCCGGACCCACCAGCCCCAGCAGCAGCAGCAGCTACGTCCCCTGAGCCAGCCAACAGCCACAGAGAAGCCTCGGGGAGGGGGCTGGCCAGCAGGCGCCTCTCTGGCCCGTGTCTCCTCCATGCTGCCCGGCCTCCTTGGCCACGCCCGCGCCTTTAACGGCCAGGAACAGCGCGAAGCCGGTGAGTGTACCTCGCGTTCTCACTCACCTTTGGAGGGAGGACTGCGGCGCCGCTTTTCGGGGGGAGGCTCTAGGAGAGGGGGTGGGTGGGACCGTGTCCCTTACCCTTCCCCCTTCTCCCCTTTCAAAGCCCATTTTTATAAATGGGCTTTGAAACTAGTATTCTCCATAAAGAAGCATGCTGTCTCAATGAGAACAATATTTAGAATGATTTAATGTCTTTATGCACTGCACTCAGCAGTGGCCACAGGATGGGAAAAGGTCACTTCATATTCCAATCCCAAAAAAGGACAATGCCAAAGATGTTCAAACTACCGCACCATTGCACTCATTTCTCATGCTAGCCAAGTTATGCTCAAAATCCTACAAGTTAGGCTCCAGCAATATGTGGACCAAGAGCTTCCAGAAGTACAGGCAGGATTTCGAAGAGGCAGAAGAACTAGAGATCAAATTGCCAACATACGCTGGATCATGGAGAAAGCTAGGGAGTTCCAGAAGAACATCTACTTCTGCTTCATTGACTATGCTAAAGCCTTTGATTGTGTGGAGCACAACAATTTGTGGCAAGTTCTTAAAGAGATGGGAATACCAGAACATCTTATCTGTCTCTTGAGAAACCTATATGCAGGTCAAGAAGCAACAGTGAGAACCAGGCATGGAATCACTGATTGGTTCAAAATTGAGAAAGGAGTTTGGCAAGGCTGTACACTGTCATCTTGCCTATTTAACTTGTATACGGAGCACATCATGAGAAAGGCGGGGTTAGAGTCGTCACAAATTGGGATCAAGATTGCAGGGAGAAATATCAACAACCTCAGATTTGCAGATACCACCACTCTAATGGCAGAAAGCGAAGAGGAACTAAAGAGCCTGATGATACGGGTGACAAGTCACAACATGCTATACTGCAAATGAAATTTTACATATTTTAAGATCCTATCAACTGTTCCCCCCCCCCCCCAATATATCTCTCTTCAGCTTTTAAGTAGTTCTTATTTTCTACAGCTAAACTATGATTATTTATTCAATTTATGGCTGTGAGAGTTGGACCATAAGGAAGGCCGACAGAGAATGAGGTGGCTGGATGGAGTCACTGAAGCAGTAAGTGCAAATTTAAATGGACTCCAGGGAATGGTAGAGGACAGGAAGGCCTGGAGGATCATTGTCCATGGGGTCGTGATGGGTCGGACATGACTTTGCACCTAACAACAACAACAACAACAACAAATGCACAGGAAGAAAGTTGATTCATTTGAAATGTGGTGTTGGAGAAGAGTTTTGCAAATATTGTGGACTGCCAAAAAGACAAATAAGTATCTTCCAGATCAAATCAATCTTAAAATTTCCCAAGAAGGAAAAATAACTAAATTGAGCCGATTGTATTTTGGTCTCATTATAGGAAGACA
Organism: Paroedura picta; assembly: GCF_049243985.1. NCBI lineage: Eukaryota > Metazoa > Chordata > Lepidosauria > Squamata > Gekkonidae > Paroedura > Paroedura picta. Next base: position 64,106,805 of record NC_135374.1, on the reverse strand, counting down.
AGACAAGAGTCAATAATGGAAAAGACAATAATGCTAGGAAAAGCTGAAGGCAGCAGGAAAAGAGGAAGACTCAAGAAGAGATGGACTGACTCAAGCAAGGTAGCCACAGCCGCATTTAGCAAGACCTAAGCAAGGCTATTATTGATAGGGCACAGATTCTGGTGGGTTGTCTGAAGCAACAGAACAAAGTTTGAGTCCAGGAGTACCTTTAAGGCCAGCAAAATTTAATTCTGGGCATACGCTTTCATGTTCATGCACAATTTATCAGATACAATGAAGCACATGAAGGCTTATACCCAAAATTAAACTTTCTTAGTCTTAGAGGTGCCACTGGACTCAAACTTTGTTCTAACGATAGGACACACTGAAGGTTATTAATTCACAGGGTCATCATAAAATGGAAGCGACTTAATGACACCTAATACACATGTGCATGCCATGGTACATGTTGGGTAGTGCACATGGTACATGTTGGGTAGTGCAGCTCCTTCACTATCAGTCACACACAAGCACCCTGGAGCATGACACAGCCTTGTTCAGTCACAGACATGGCTCAGTGCAACTTCCATAAAGAGCAGATGTTAAGTCCTAATCTAGCTCTGACCAAGATAGCCCAGGTTAGCTCAATCTCAGAAACTAAGCAGGGTCAGGCATGACAAGTATTCAGATGGGAGACTTTTAAGGAATATCAAAAGTGTACCAAGGTCCCCTCTAATTTTTCCCCCCAACTGGGTGGAGCAGTACACATCCTGCGCAGAATATAACCGCTGTAATCTTAAAATGGACAATGGGCATTGCAAGACCCCGCATAACTCTAGATTGTGGCTAAGTGGAGTGTCCTGTGTTAATGAGTGGCTGCTCATGCACATAGCTCAGATGGAACTCTGGGCATGATGTGGAGACAGGCAGTAGCAAACCACCTCTGAGCATCTCTTGCCTTGAAAACCCCATGGGGTTGCCATGATTCAGCAGTGACTGGACAGGACTTCCCTCCACCACCAAGTCCTCTCTTCACTACGAGGCTTTCAACAGAGCCTTGAATTGTTTGATGACACAAAGCTGGGAGAAAATGTCTGAATTTCTTCCCAGCCCCTAAGCAGAGACAATGGTATGGTTTGAACATAAAGAGCCATGGTAAAGGTATATCTCGACAGTTGAACTCTGAAATATGATTTGCAGTCACTCAAATCCTCCTGAAAACTGTTCCTCCTATAAAATGACAGTTTTCTTATTAAAAGGAAAAATTATTCCACCTCCTACTCATCAGCCACTCCCTTCTGATCACTAGAATGCATCTCCTCACATTTCACATCACTACGCAACTGAGTGGGTTTTGATTCATTTCCGTATCTGGCCTTGAAAACAAAAGAACGAGAAGAGTAATAGACGTAACCAGCCTAATGCTGTCTCAAGCAGGGATGACAAAGGATTTATTTATTTATTTATTTATTTATTTATAAATAATTCCAATTTATTGTAACCCCCCAAAGGCTCAAGGCGGGTTACAACATTCGGATAAAAACCCCAATACAAATCCCTTAAAACCAACATAAAATCAACAATACAATACAATCAACCCCATAAAAACAAAGATGCTGCGGCAATAAAAACTCCTCCTAGTCTTCAAAACCTCACAGTACTACCTTCTAGAGGGGGAGGGTGCACAGAGGGAAGCTTTTAGAGAGAAGATCCCAATGTTGATCCTTCTGGACGTCCATAAGCTGGTTTGCAGGTCTCCTTCGGTTTACAAGGCACATCTCACCCATATTGGGGTAGTACATCACAAGGTTGTAGTCTGCAGAAGTTTGAACTGCATGCTATCAGATCATTCTGGTCCTGATTCAAAGGGAGTAGGTTGAGCTTTTTCAGCCTGGAAAGTTAACTTCCCACCCACAAATGTATAGCCTAGTTATGAATGCATTTCTATTTAAAGAAGAAAACCCTTACTACTTCATAGCATGTCTATATAGGACAGTGTTGCAAGCTGGTCTCCTACATACAGGCAAATTGAAGTGAATGTATGAATCCATTTTGCCCAACTGTTACCTTCTGAGCTACTTTTGCTAAGATATAGAACTGCGCAGTCCCCTGGAGAACTTACTGCCCATCTGTTCCCCTGAGCACATTCTCAAGCTGTATACATTTTAAAATCAAAATTAATCACCATTGTCCTGAAAGACAAACAGACTTTTAAACTATTTTCCTTTCAGATGGCAGGTGTGGGGTGGGAGGAGGAGTCATTCCCAACATAGGATATGCTTCTTCTTGCTTCCCATTGCATGGTTTCAGTCTACATAGAATCATCATGCCATTCTTGCTGCTAGCAGTTTACTTACCACTTGTCAACATAACTATTAATCCCACTGAATGTGCTTTTTCAAGTTCAGTAAAAGTAAGCAAACAACAACCAAGCAGCAGAAAAGCTAAGTGCTCTTCATATGTGGAGATGGTTCAAAGGAAGAGAGTCAACTATAGAGCTGGTTTCAGACCATCATTGCTGTGCCCTGGACCTGATATAACTAGTTACCTCCTCACTCAATGTTAAGTCCATAACTCCCAGGAAAACTTTCTTATATAATATATTACACTGACCTTTCTAAAACCAATACATTTCTGCAATGGTGCCTTTCCATTGTGGAGAGTCTGAATTGGCCATTAGAGCACAGAAAGAAATATTCTCATTACTGTCACCGGTGCACAAATCAATTCATGGAGGGAGCACCGCAGATAGGTTAAATTCTTGCAGCCATTTATTAAACTGTAATTTCTGGGATTGATTTTTCCATTAGACTGCTTGTTTCTGTATTTCCTGTGCCTCCTGCTAAAAAAGCCTCTGCATTTGCAAATACTGAAGATGATGGTGCTTGGCATCTTCTTGATGCCTGGCCAAGCTGTGCAACTCAGGACTAGTCTTTAAAAAAAATTCTAGTTCTCAAAGCCATGAAATAAATTTTGGCAAAAAGCTTACTTCTGCATGCCCTTTGCAGTAATATTTCTCAAAGGAACAGCTACTGAATATACATATATCCCTTTAAAAGTGCTGGCAGGGCAAGAATATGTTACTGGGTAAGTTATTTCCTATCTAAGACCACCACACTTATGGGGAAAGGCAGAAGAGACCGTTCCTGCTTGAACAGAAGGGTTGTATCTCAAAATGTGGTACTCAGGCCATTGACAGGGTAAGGACATGTCCTCTTCTGTCCACCACTATACTCATTCAGCACAGAACCCGTCCACTCAGCACCATACAACAGCAGCCATCAGAGGCTCAAGCCTTTTCTGCTGCCGTGTTTTGTTAAAAAGGGCAACAGGGAAATCCCTACATACATCTCATGCATGTGCATCACTTAGTTCCATCACTCTTTGGAATGCTCAGATGTTCACTGGAATTTTAGAGATTAGTCATAGACATACCTACACTGGTTGCCTCCTGCAGATCAATGCTTATTTGGAGACCTCATGGAGCACACTTTAAAAACCACACTGACAATAGGTAAGTGCCACCATAAATACAGTAACTGTCCCCTTGACAGTTTCAGGTGTACAACTTTGTTGGTCTCAAAGGTGCCCCTCACCTCAAACCTTGTTGTGTCCTCCTAATTGTACCAAATGATTCATGAGAGCAAGATACTGATTGAATGGAAACCTAGATATTGCAACTCTTTGTTCTCATTCGTATTCCTAGTTTCAGAATTGCAGAGATCTAATTTTTCTTCTTCTCGCACAATTGTATGAATTCATCTCCAGCTGTTTCTACGATGAAGAAATAGAAACAGAAGGGCTCATTGTAGATAAATAGGATGGAAAGCAAAAGCCCAGTTAACACTGAACAACTGTAAGTGCAGACCAGCTGCAGCTGCCATAAACTGCTGTTTGTAAGCAGGCTCTCACAGGGAGCATGCCTGTAAGGCACTTCAGCAGATGTACAGAGTAGCATTCTTGACACAGTGAAGAGCAAGCAAGAGTTCACTCCTGGGCTTTAGGCCCAGCAGTGTAAATTAGCAGGTATATCAAGAACAGAAAGTATACAAGAGGACAGTTGGATGGGGAAAGCCATTTAGAAAGCTAACAGCAGGAGTTTGGGGCAAGAGAGAAAAGCAGAGTTATGAGTAGAGTACAGATTGCTGTGGCAAACTACAGGAGGATTTGGGTTGCCTGGAAAGGGTCAGCATGTCTGTGGGGTGACAAAAGAGTACACATGTGAACTTTTGCCATTAGTTTGTTGCCTCCATTACAGTGGAACAGTTACTTCAGGCAACAGACCCCTGAGCTCCAGTGCAAATGGAAGTGTGTCTTTCTGGTGTTGTGCTTCAGATACAGAACTGTCAGCCTTCAGTACTGGCTACTGTGCACATTTTTGAATGCCATCAATTCTATTGTGCTTACAAGCCTAAATGGAAAAGGGGCATATTTTAAAAACCTAATCCAATGTGTTTTGGTAGATTTTAAAAACTGCAGCAGCAAAATACTCCAGGAATCAATAAAGAGCTATTTCTTATTAACCTCCTCATGAAAGCCAAGCCAGGGGCATTTCTACAGATTTTCCAAGCACATCACCTTAAGAACAAAGGATACAACATCTGCTAATTTATTAGAGTAGAGAACAACAACAGGGACCACCAAATAAAACATAAAAATAGTATGCTTGGTTAAGCCTTGTAAAATATTGTAATAAAAACAGAATAGAAGCAGCAGAGTAATTAATAATTAAATGCTTTAATGTCAATATTCTACATTTGTTATTTGTTTTAAAGTTGTTTTACCTTGTTGGTTTTAATGCTGTAAGTCACTGTGAGGCATTTGGGTGAGCAGCAACTACAAAAATCTTATAATAAATACATACATAAAACAAGTATGTATTTATTTTATTTATTGCCTGAGTGGGATCCCAAGTAGCTTTTCAATGTTCACCCTTCTAGCCTCACAGCCACCTCTCATAAAAACAGCAAGCATTAAAAATAAATTAGTACCTACGAGCAGTACAAAATATACAGAACCACATCAGGGATATGTTCAATGCAGCTTTTACCAAATGTCTTCTGGAGTAAAGCCCTTTTGATAGATGTCCGGAAGCACCACCTCCTAGAGCCACTGCTGAAGAATGGTCAGAAGCAAAGCTAATGCAAAAGAGTGTCTTCCGGTCTCCTAGCTGGAAAACTGTACAAAAACCTTCAGTGTGGCCCAACCACTGGCAAGTGAAATGCCATGCTCTCTTTGTACTGAATAAGCCCCATTATCTTCATAATGGATTTAGTGCTGCAGGGAGGCATCAAGAATAGAAATAAAACTTATTTCTCCTCAGTCAGGGCAGGCACATGCAGTGATCTACAGACCACACCACATTTCCTATTTTTGGTTCTTACAGAACCAAACAGGTACACTAGTCTAACATTATGTGGGTAACGTGGTTCTGAAAGCATTCGACTCGGTCCAATGTACATTTGGGAACTATGACTCATCATGCAGAGCTATTGTAAGGACAAATGAACTGAGTTCATATATGAAATATTACAAAACAAGGGATTAAGTTTTATGGTACATCATGAATATGTCAAATAATTTTTAAATGATCCACACACTCCTATATCCTCTGCTCCAGAAAGTATATTTATCTCAACACTACTATCAAAATTTTAGGAAGTACCTGCAAAGTCTTCAAATAAAACAAAACTGGCACAAACTAGTTCCAAAATTAGGCATCATTGTGGAACAACAATGGATTCCCATAATCAAACATTATAGACGGATTCCGGTGGGTTGGTCTGAAGTAACAGAATGAAGTTTGTGTCCAGGGGCACCTTTAGGGCCAACAAAGTATAGTTCTGGATATAACCATTACATATAAATGGGGTGGGGTAAAATTGCCAGGAAGGGATAATTGGAGTCAGGATACATGTGTAATTGAGCAATAAATATATCTAAGATTGGAAAAAAGCAGTTGGTACAGACTTTGAATAGCAGCAAAATTAGCATATACACAGATAATAAAAGAGTTAACAGATCAGAGAACTAAGTGATTTAGCATGTGTAATGAGAAAAGGACCCAAGCCTTAAAAGGCTGCCATATTGAGGATGGGGCAGAGTTGTTCTCTCTTGCCCTAGAGGGACGGACCAGAACCTATGGGATGAAATTAATTCAAAAGAAATTCCGTCTCAACATCCGGAAGAAGTTCCTGACAGAGCGGTTTCTCAGTGGAAACAGGCTTCCTCGGGAGGTGGTGGGTTCTCCATCTTTGGAAATTTTTAAACAGAGGCTGAATAGCCATCTAACCGAGAGGCTGATTCTGTAAAGGTTCAAGGGGGTGGCAGGTTACAGTGGATGAGCGATAGGGTTGTGAGTGTCCTGCATAGTGCAGGAGTTTGGACTAGATGTCCCATGAGGTCCCTTCCAACTCTATTATTCTATGATTCTATGATTCTAAGCCTTGGAGTTCCATTGTCCTGAGTGTTGTATTAACTTGTAATTCAGTAATCTCCCATTCTAATTTGTTTCTGAAATTCCTTTTCAATAAATCAGTATCAATAAATCAATAAATGAAATGATGTTGCAGTGTTTATTAAAATTTCGGAGAGACATTGTTGATAGTAACTGGGCAACAAATAAATAGCTGAAAGATATATAATTTATAAGCAGCCAATGTACTTATTTAGCCTGCTAATAAAAAATTATGTTTCCAAACATATAGCAAGTGATTTACAGAACATAAATGAAGGGAGCACTACCCAAAATCTCTTCAAAGTAAGTGACAGCAACATTTGAAAAGAATTTCCTAGATTGTAGATACATACAAGGCCACACAGAGCCTCTTGTGGTGCAGGGTGGTAAGGCAGCCGGCATGCTGTCTGAAGCTCTGACCATGAGGCTGGGAGTTCAATCCCAGCAGCTGGCTCAAGGTTGACTCAGCCTTCCATCCTTCCGAGGTCAGTAAAATGAGTACCCAGCTTGCTGGGGGGTAAACAGTAATGACTGGGGAAGGCACTGGCAAACCACCCCGTATTGAGTCTGCCATGAAAACGCTAGAGGGCGTCACCCCAAGGGTCAGACATGACCCGGTGCTTGCACAGGGGATACCTTTAGCTTTACCTTTTACAAGGCCACACATAGTTTAGCAATACAAATCAATCCAAGGAGGAAGCAAGACAGATCTGTGGTTACCTGCAGGAATAACAGAAGCAAAGGAGTAGGTAGGGGGAATAGTCATCTGATGAGTCTTAGTTCCACCAAAGCATGTGTGATTTAAATAAATACAAAAGCAATAATGAGGTCCATTCAGAGATGCCTAAAGATCTAGTTACATAGACAGAAAAATGGTTCTGCTCTGTAAGCAGAAACCTCAGCATGCAAGAAAGCCACTTCAAGTACCTTGCCACTTAATGGAACATTCACACTTCTGGGGAATATTAAAAAGAATGCCTAGAATTCTGCAAGTGAAAAACTCATTTAAAAGAAAAAATTAAAAGATGCTTCTTTCCAAGTAGAAATATACAGCTTGTACAAGAAAAACCTATTGGAACCAGATTCAAATAATTTTAGAGGGGATGCTACAATTTTATTTTTAAATGGCAAACTGGTATTTCAGACATGCCATACTGCAAATTAAGTTTTACATATTTTAAGATCCTATCAACTGTTCCCCCCCAATATATCTCTCTTCATCTTTTAAGTAGTTCTTATTTTCTACAGCTAAACTATGATTATTTATGATTATTTATTCAATTTATAAACAACATTGATTACAGCCATTATTTCTAGTGCTATCCCTTTGAACAGGTTTATTACCAGATCAAGATGTTAACATTGGGGGGGGGGGGTGTTTAAATAATTAAAATGTTAACTTGAAAACAATATTAGTTTAATGAGACAAAGATGATATACATGAAAGTACACAAATCTTGAAATCCAGAGATGCCATAAAATGACCATGAGCAATAAATGATAGACATTTCTGACAATACAAAGCATGATCAGAAAACAGAGAATCTTACCCAACAGTCAAATTTTCTTTAGAGCTCCAAAACAAATGGGTCTATACACAATGGCTCAACACATCTAAAATTTGCTAAATCATAAAGGATACTGTATCTTACATTAGGCTTTATTAGTGAGTTATTTGAGAAACCTAGAACTTCCCAGGGATTTCTGAAACTACTTCATTTTCATTTACAAGCTTTATTTTTTTTTTTTGACAAAATAAATTTTATTCAATCTTTGATTATTGACAATAGTTGTTCATGTTATAATTACATTTCTCATTTTCTCCCTCCCTCACTCCATCCCCACCCTCCACCCTACCTGCCGTTTCCTTATAACTCTTTCAACCATGTACACAGCTTCTTGATCCCGCTCAAGGCTTTATTCTTACTCTCCCTGTTCCCAGTCGACCTCAACCAATGGAAATACTTTGTCCAATTACTATTTATCCTTTCCTTTTTCTCTTCCCATAAGGCCTCCCCTCTTAAACAGATCACAATTTCAGAGCTAACATCCTCATAGAGATACTGAAACCAGCTTTCCCATGTCCACTTTGATTTATCTTTCCATCCCCTAGCAACAGCGGCTTGTATTGCAAGTACCATGGCTTTATATAATTTGAGATCCTTTTTTTCCTTTAAATCATATCCCAAAATACCTGCAAACAGCATATTTGCTTCTTTCACTATTGTAATTCCTAGAATATTTTCCATTTCCTGAATTATATTTCTCCAATATCCAGAAACTTCGGTACACTCCCACCACATATGTATATAATATCCCTTATCCTTTCCACAGTGCCAACATTTAGGGGTCAGCCCTTTTATCATATACGCCAACTGGGCCGGCGTTCTATACCATTTCCAAATTAACTTTCTAGTCATTTCCTTATATTTGTCTAATTTTATCTGTTTATTTCCCTTTATAATTTTATGTACTACTTGATCAGGCAATTGGATGTCCCTCTGCCATTTTATTTGAATCACACGTCCTATATAATCCTCATCGCTTACCATTAGCTTATATAACACCCCCACTACTCCTTTTTTTGCAGTTTCCATTCTTTGCATAGTCCCCTTCATCCGACTATCCTTAGATAATATCCCTAAGCGTGAGAGTTTACTCATAGCCTCGTATAGTCCGTGGACCCTCAACCAATTCCTTTCCCCCAACAATTCCATACATTTTTCTTTTGATATCATTACTCCCGATTGGTCTAATAAATCCTTTACTCTATTCAACCCTTTCTTTTTTAAATTTTCCCACCATATAGGGTCATCTAGTTCTTGTAGTAATTCTACTGGTATCCATTTCACGAAGTCTGCTGACCATACTCCTTCCCATCTTTTCCAGGCTCTGAGGGCAACCGCCCTCGGCCCTGTTGTTTCTTTAGTTTCTAATGTTAAATTCTTTGTAAACACCCCCCATTTTCCTTTCCCCTTATTTACTTCGTTTTCTATCCTTACCCATTTTCTTTCTCTGTTTATCTCCGCATCCAATAAATGTTTAATTTGAAATGCCTCAAAGTATCTCTCTAAATTTATTAGGCCCCATCCCAACTCCTCTTGTGGAATATAAATTAATTTTTGTTTAAACCTAGCTATATTTTGCTTCCAAAAGTCCAATCCCTCAGCTGTCTATTCCATTCCTTAGCTTGTATTCTTGGTACTTCTGATGGGAGTACCTGGTATAAATAGCTAAGCTTTGGAATTAAAAACATTTTAATTGCTCTAATTTTAGTTAATATATTCATTGTTTTAGACTTCCAAGCCTTCATGTTTCTGCGTATCTTCTTCCATATTTCCTGGTAGTTATTTTTTCCTATTTTGTTTATTCTTTTAAAAATTTTTATGCCTAAGTATTTTAACATTTTACATCCCTTTGGTATATCTGTTTCTTTCTCCACTAATATCTGATCCCCCTTAGGTATGTTAAAATATATAATTTCGGATTTCCCCATATTGACTCCTAACCCTGAATATTGTTCAAAGTCCTTTAATATTATCTTAATTTCCTTGGCTGCTGTTAGTGGATCTTTAAGTACCAGAAGAATATCGTCTGCAAAAAGATTAAGTTTGACCTCTTCCTGACCCACCTTATATCCTTCTATTCTAGGGGAGTTCCTTATTCTATCTGCCAAGATTTCTATAGCCATTACAAATAATAGGGGTGACAATGGGCAACCCTGCTTTACCCCCCTTGAGATTGGAAATTCTTTTGATCTGCCTCCATTTATCCATAGTGTTGCGATTCCTTGTTTATAAAGCTCTTTTACAGCTTCCAAGAAGCTCCCTTCTATTCCACTATCCCTTAGTGTTTCCCAGAGAAAATTATGTTCGACGGTATCGAAGGCTTTGAATATATCTAGTTTCAATAGTGCCAATTTCTTTTCTTTATGTTGCTGTTTATGTGCTAGTACATTTAAAATATTCCTTATTGGGTGGAAAATTTGTCTGTTTTTAATAAATCCATACTGGTCCTCCCCTATTATTTTTGGTAATATTTTTTCTAATCTGTTAGCTAAGACCTTGGCGAATATTTTGTAATCTTGATTCATCAAACTAATAGGCCTATATGAGCCAACATCTTTGGGATCCTTAGACTGCTTTAGTATCACCACCATCTCTACCTGTTTCCATGTATTGGGGATGTTTCCGCCTGTCATTATATCGTTAAACAAATATGCCATTTCTGGTATTAATATTCCACTCATTTCTTTATAATATTCGGCCGTATATCCATCTGTCCCCGGGGATTTTCCTATTTTTAATTGTCTAATTACCCCTTCTATTTCGGATGCACTTATATCCTTATTAAGGGATTCCTGATCTTCTTTAGTTATTTTTGTGTACCACTTCTCCTTGAGTTGCCCTTTTCCTGAGGACTCATATAAACTTTGGTAATATTTGACAAACGCTTCTCTTATTAGATGCGAATCCACCAGCTCCTTCTGGCCCTGTCTTATGCTTTTTATTCTCTGTTTGTCTTTTTTCCTCTTTAAATATTTGGCTAATTTCTTTTGTGAGTTTATATTTGTTCTATGCCATTCGCTTTTAATTAGGGTTTCCCTTTTCCACACTAATACTAAATCTTGGGAGTCTAGATCATTTTTTAAGATCTGGATTTGTCTTTGCCGTTGTGTGTCAAATTTATTTTGCTGGTGTGCTTGCAGAATTTTTATCTGCCCCAATTTACTTTCAATTTCTTCATCTCTCTGACGTTTTAATAACTTTTCCGTCCAGATTAGGTGTCCCCTCATAACGGCCTTCGCTGCGTCCCACACAATATGGGGCTCCGCCGATCCTATATTTTCTTTAAAATAATATTTTAGCTGTTTCACTATATTTTCCCTGTTTTCTTTTTTACTTAGAACTATGTTTTTGTATCTCCACCTCCCTTCCGATTTTTCCTTTTGTATCGTCAAGTCCACAATAATTGGAGCATGGTCCGAGATCAATATTGGCTGTACTCCTGCGTCATTAATCTTCAGTTCCTGTGAATCTGAGATCAAGACATAATCAATGCAAGTATATTTTTTATGTCTCGCGGAAAAAAAGGTTGGTCCCGATTTTTTGCCCATTGCTTCAAACACTTCGATTAGGCCCCATTTCCTGACCTTCAATGCCGAGAGATCCATATTAAAGTCCCCTGCCATGACTATTTCTCCTTCGCTATAAGCCTGTATTCTTTGCAGGATTCCCCGCATGAAACTCTTTGATCCCACATTTGGTGCATACACATTAACCAAAGTAAATATTTTTTTATCTATCTTGCACTTCAAGAAAATATATCTACCTTCCTTATCCACTTTACGCTCCAGTACCTCCAGATTCATATCCCTTTTTGCCAAGATGGCTACCCCCCTTGCCTTTGCCGTTCCCCTTGCCTCTGCCACTACTTCCCAAAGTGGAGAGGACAGAATTGGTTTAATATCTTTTCTGGCCTTATGAGTCTCTTGAAGGTATATTAATCCTACCTTTAGTTTCCTAGCCAGAGCTATGAGTCTATATCTTTTCACGTTTGAGGTCAGACCGTTCACATTCAGAGACAAAAGTTTGACCATGACCCGAACTGTACCTTTTATAGTTGAACAAAGTAACAGCAGTAATCCCCACCCTGTGCAAAGAGTTCGTACACACAGAAAGAACCTTCCTGTTCCCTTTCCACTCCTCTAGGTTCCACTGGTCCTTTCCCTCTCCCCCATCCCTACTTATCTATTTTTATTTATTTTTACTATTGAAACCCAACACTTTCTCCCCCAAAATTAGTATTACAGCTTTGGACTAGTTTGCACTCGACGTTTTTTACCCCTCCCTCCTGAAATGGGAGAGCTGCTGCTCTCTTCTTCTATCATTCCCTCCTCTTCTTCCTCTTCTTCTTCGTCAGGGGGCTGAACCCCCAAATCAGCTAGCATTTTTGACGCTTCCTTCTCGTTTCTTGCCATGTATCTTTGTCCGTCTCTGAACACTATCAGAGTAGCCGGATATCCCCAGGAAAAGAGAATGCCTTTTTCCAAAAGTTTTTGAGTCCATGGCTGTAGCCTCTTCCTTTCCTGGAGTGTCTCTGGAGAGAAATCTTGACGTACGATCACTTTCCGGTCTTTATACTGAGGCTCCTTTTTCTTTTTAAGTTCCTTGAAAATTGATGCTGCTTGCTTCTCCCGTGCAAACCTCACTATAATTTCCCTTGGAGTCCCAGAAGCTCTCCTTTCTCTCACCCGATAGGCTCTTTCTATATCGTTCTCCTGCAGTTCCAAACCTTGGTTTTGCAGCCATTTTAACAGCTCTTTCTCCACCTCTTGCCGTGGGATATCTTCTGAGAAGCCCATAAATCTCAAGTTTGATCTTCTTGTTCTATCACTCAGTCGCCCCATCTGGGCAGTAAGTTGATTTATCCTTCGGTCATTGTTATCTGCTTTCCTCTTTGCTTCCGCCGCCACCTTTTTTGCCTCTGCCATCTCTGCACCGACAGAATTCACTTCAACCTGCAGGTTACTAAGGTCCCCTCTTATATTCTGTTCCATTTTAAACAGCATTTCTCCCACTTCCTTTAGGTTTTTCGGTGGATTGAATTGTGCAGGTGTGGCCATTTCCACGCTTGTTACCAGCAGCCTTGAGAGCAAGAGAAGCTAATTAGCAGGCTTTTTAGTCTTCACTTACAGATTCTGAAGTTTTCCTTGGCAGCCGTCCAGATGAGGCTTCCGAAGATAACAAATTTATTTCCCAAAAAGCTGTTTTGTTAATTTGTTGGGTTATAATCTCTTCTGTTGTCGGAGCGGGGAAAAAGGCGACCTCTTCCTTCTACCGCATGCGCAGAACCTCCTCACTTATACTTCATTTTCATTTACAAGCTTTAAATGATTCCCCATTTCTGCTATTTTCTCACTTCCCATACTTTGCTATGAACATCTTCCCCATACATCCATTAAATAAGACGAAAATGGGACGAAACAGCTAATCCTTCAGATTTAAGTGCCAGTAAATATGCAAGTATCACCAGTAGAAGTGCTCCGGTGGGATAGAGGTTTCTGCTACTACACCAGACAGAAAAACACATCCATTTACAAAGGTAAGACCTCCTGGTAGAGTTGCATGAATGCAAGGAAGACATCATTGACTTCATAGGAAAAAAACTAAAACTCTATCTGGAGCCTCCACGAAACCCAATTGAGGCAGCAGACCTTGTAATTTAGCACTGGGTCAATACTGACCAAGTCTGGTTTGCTCAGAAATGGGAGATACCAGCCCTGCACCATGCCCATCAGAATGGAGAATCAAATCTTCACAAGGCCAGAATGTGGCTACCAGGATCATGTTGGCATCTTCTCTCCTGTCTCTCTCCATGACTCTGAAGAGGAAGGGAAATAATGGGAGTGAGTAAAACAGCGCCCTTTGCCATGGGATGTGAAAAGCATCCCTGATACAGCCCTATGAAGATAGGTTGAGGGACTTGGGCATGTTCAGCCTGGAGAAAAGGAGGTTGAGAGGGGACATGATAGCCCTCTTTAAGTATTTGAAAGGTTGTCACTTGGAGGAGGGCAGGATGCTGTTTCCGTTGGCTGCAGAGGAAAGGACGTACAGTAAAATGAGTACCCAGCTTGCTGGGGGGAAAACGGTAATGACTGGGGAAGGGAATGGCAAACCACCCTGTATTGAGTATGCCAAGAAGACGCTAGAGGGCGTCACCCCAAGGGTCAGACATGACTCGGTGCTTGCACAGGGAATACCTTTACCTTACAACGATATAGGCTAGATATCAGGGAAAAAATTTCACAGTCAAGAGTAGCTCAGCAGTGGAATAGGCTGCCTAAGGAGGTGGTGAGCTCCCCCTCACTGGCAGTCTTCAAGCAAAGGTTGGATACACACTTTTCTTGGATGCTTTAGGATGCTTTGGGCTGATCCTGCGTTGAGCAGGGGGTTGGACTAGATGGCCTGTATGGCCCCTTCCAACTCTGATTCTGTGAAAATCATTTCCCACCCAGAACAAAACCTGGTGGCCTTGGCAGTCTCCCTTTTAGTAAACAAGTCTATATCTGAGACCCCCCCCCCCATTTTCCCCATAGGATAAAGACCAGTTCCAAATAACGCCAGTTCCAAGAGACCGCTTACCTATGGGAGCTTCTGTTCCGCCTAGCGTGTCTACTTCCCTTTTCAAAATTCCAGCAAAGTGGGCTTCATCACTTCTGACCACATCACTAATGCTTCCAGGCATAGCACCCATCCCTACTTGCTTGTTCAAGCAGAACATAGTAACCATGTTGTCCATTCGGACCAGAACAGAGTAGCTCCACAGAACATAGCCATCACCTCATTCAGCCAGATACAATGGCAACATCAATTCTGGATAAGGATGCGGGAGCTGTGTGGCCATGGTCTGGTAGCTCAGGTCCCAAAGTGTAGAGGGTGTGAACAGTTGCGCCAAAGTGTAGAGGGTGTGAACAGTTGCTGGGCATTTATTTACCTCTCGTGGTGGTGGTAGTAATGCATTACATTCCTGTCTTATCTGAGAGTCTCCCAGGGGATGGACCCGAACTAGGAAGTGTTTGTCCTGTGTCTGGGTGGAGTTCATTAGAAAGTCCATTAGTTATGATTTTGCGTGTCTTATCTGATGAACTGTTGCCGGGTGTTTTTGGAGTCGATGTTTTTTTTTTATTCTGCTGTTTTTTAGGGCTGATAGCGAGGTTTTATTGATTTTCAGATGCTCTTTTTGGGGGGTTGAAACTGTATCACTGTTTGTCAATGTCAATGGCATCCATGTATAGTCTAATATAGTCGCTGTTTGTGTTGTCCAGTGTTTGTGGTTTCAAATAGAATTCTATGTGCAGATTGGTTAAGAACATGTTCTGTTACTGCTGATTTCACAGGTTGTTTTAGTCTGCAGTGCCTTTCATGTTCTTTTATTCTTGTCTGAATGCAGTGTTTTGTAGTCCCAAAGTATACTTGTCCACAGCTGCACAGTATGCGGTATGCTCCTTCAAAGGTGAGAAGGTCTTCTGTTGATTGTAGCATGCATTGTATTTTTCTGGTACCCAACTAGATATAGAACCTGACTCTGGCTGTGAAAACTTTTGACAATTCAATTTAAGGGCTGCTTTGCACTTCGAAGTCCAACCCCCCTTTGGCTTTCAAAGTGACGCTTTACGAGATATTGTGTCCCTTTCCAAACAGAATAAACAAAGATCATGGTCATCTGGTTGAGTCATTCTGGAATTATAACAGATGCATTTATTGAATAAAGCCCTCTGAGCCATGCCAACAGAGAAGAATAGGGGGAGAAAGCTGCCTACTGCACAGGAGGTGGGGAGTGTAAGGCAGAGAATCCAGATCTACAAACCATCACAACTGAAAAATGGCGGAGATCCAAGGCATATGGTTTCATGAATGTTTCCTCTACTGCCCAGGTCACAGCCTTGCTGAAGGACCCTTTGTGGAATACAACTGAGGAATCCTGCGCACGAGTGGAGTGTGCAATACTTCCAGTGGGAAATGCTTCCCCATGGATGACAGCAACCACCCATCTGGACAAAGACTGGGAAGAAGGAGCCTTCTCTTTCTCAGCCTCTAGTACATAAAAAGTACCTATCTTTATGGAATAGCCTGGCCTTGTCAATACAGTATAACAGAGCCCTCCTATCATCAAGTGTATGTAGTACTTTCTCAGTTTCAGACCCTGGGGAGAGGGGAATTTGTACACTACCTTAGTTCAAGGCTAGGATGAAATACTACTCTCCCATCAAAAACTTTGAAACAGGAGGCATCACCCTGAAGACCACCAGCTCACTCACCCTCCTGGCAGAATGACTGCCACCCAAAAGGCCACCTTTCTTAAGAGCAATGCCAAAGGACACATGGCCAGGGGTTCAAGCAGAGATTTCATCAAGTTGGGCCAAAACCAGTGTCAAAGACCACTGAGGGAAAACATTTGAAAGTCCCTTACTTTCATATATATCTCCTCATGATATGCCACAATAGCTGGGAGGTAGGTCATAACTGATGATACAGTTAACCCTTCCTGGGCTAATGAAAGTAAATACTTCAAAATGAGAGGTACTAGGCAGACAAATTGAGGCAATCCCTTAGATCAGGGGTAGTCAACCTGTGGTCCTCCAGGTGTCCATGGACTACAATTCCCATGAGCCCCTGCCAGCGTTTGGGGAATTGTAGTCCATGAACATCTGGAGGACCACAGGTTGACTACCCTTGCCTTAGATGACATCCAAGTTTCAAAACTCAGCAGTTTTGTACAATAAGAACACCTCATAGAGGACTTTTGGGTTTGAATCAGAACATCCCATGCCTCAAGAAAAAAGAAGTGCCTTAGGACAGTGGTCCCCAACCTTTTTATCACCGGGGACCGGTCAACGCTTGACAATTTTACTGAGGCTGGGGGGGGGGTAGTCTTTTGCCGATGGACGTCGCCACTGCCTGAGCCCCTGCTTCATTTGCTTTCCTTCCAGCACCCTTGACTTCCCACCGCCCACTGTGGGGGGCGCTGCCAGCAGCAGCTGCCACACTGAGGGGGAGCCCCAGTCATGGCGGCCACTGGAGAGCACCAAAGGTGAGCCGGTGGCACAGTGGCAGGGCAGCCTCCGAGGCAGCAGCCAGGGAGGAGGACGAGGAGGAGCCACGGCCTGGTACCGACTGATCCACGGACCTGTCCCGGTCCCCAGACCGGGGGTTGGGGACCACTGCCCTAGGGTCAGATCCTTCATGATGTAAAATGTACCTGTGCCACATATAGACCTATTTTTCTATTGAACACAAGATTACAATATCTTTGCAACAATAATGGCAGAGAGACCAGGAAAACATATACCAAATTTTATACACAAGGATCATATCAGGTTTGTCCCAAAGATGTATGTGACAGATAACTTACAATTCATAATGGATGCAGCCGAATTTGTGAAGAAGACGAGAAAGAAAACTGATTTTCTAGTCTTAGATGCAGAGAAAGTGTTCTACAATTTAACATGGCCTTCCTTACTAAAAGTACTCCAGAAAACGGATTGTGGCTCTGATTTTTTGAACTGGATACAGAGCATATATATATACAAATCAACAAGATTTTAATCGAAAAACTAAAGTAGTAATCACATTTCAAAAAATTATGCACCAAGGATGTCCTTTGCCACCATTTATTCTTGCAATGAGATACTGGCTATAAAGATCTGACGGAAGTTTGGGCTGGGTTGCCACCAATATGCAGATGACACCCAGCTCTTCCTCCTGATGGATGGCCACCCTGACTCTCCCCCAGAAGCATTAGCCAGCTGCCTGGAAGCAGTGACGAGATGGCTCAAGCAGAGTCGTCTGAAGCTCAATCCTTCAAAGACGGAGGTCCTGTGGCTAGGTAGGAAGGGCCCACGCGAGGAAGCGCGCCTGCCTACCCTGGATGGCGTGCAGCTCTCTACGGCTCACTCCGCCAGGAACCTAGGCGTGATTCTGGACGCCTCCCTCACAATGGAGGCCCAGATCACAAAGGTAGCGCAGCTGGCATTCTACCATCTCCGCCAAGCCAAACTACTAGCGCCCTACCTGGCCCCGGAACACCTAGCCACAGTGATCCATGCGACGGTCACCTCTAGACTGGACTTTTGTAACTCGCTCTACGCAGGCCTGCCCTTAGCCCTGACCCGGAAACTACAACTGGTTCAAAATGCAGCAGCCAGGATCCTCACAGCAACACCGTGGAGGTCTCATATCCGGCCTATTCTCCACCAGCTGCAATGGTTACCAGTTGAATTCCGGATCAGACTAAAGGTTCTGGTTATTACCTTCAAGGCCATACGTGGTCAGGGCCCAGTGTACCTGAGGGACCGCCTCCCCGCCTATGCCCCCAAAAGAGCTCTGCGCTCTACTACCACCAACCAGCTAAGGATCCCTGGCCCTAAAGAAGTC